>NW_024464918.1:24300000-25550000 GCF_017591425.1 Ochotona curzoniae
AGAAACAAAGACTAATACTTTTATGATTTTTTCTTTGATGTCAATACATTTACCAGCTGTTTTCTACTTCAGTTCCATATCATCTAACATAAGACTGTCAATCATGTTTCACTCCATATATCATTATCTAAATGGCACAATATCGTAGCAGGAACATAACCCAGTAAGAAAAGCAATGAGCATCTCCAGGTATAGATACATTATGTGAGAGTTGTGTCTCTTCTATTAGGGAGTAATTAATTTGCATACAGTTCAAAGTGAAATGTATTTGGTTGCATGTAGGATGGTGGTATCATAGTAAGTAGAAGTATTATAGGGCTATTTTCATTTCAAACCTAAAAGTGGGTAAAAGGGGGATGATGCTGTGGGAAGAGATGCTGTCACCTTAGCATCACTATCAACCCCTTTTGTAGGGAGTTTCTTAGAGACGCAAAATCCATGGAAAGATCTTTTAGTTGGGCGGGAGAGACTATCTCACACAATCACAGAGGTTGAAAAGTTGCATAATTGCGTTCTTTCTGACTAGAGGCCAGAAAATCCTAGGGTGTAGTTCAGGGCAAGCCTGACACCCTGAAAGCAAGGAAGACAATGGTGCTTAGTCTCTTCCTGACTCTTTAGACACAAGAAGCAGGGTCAATAATGCCTGGGGGAGAATAAGATGGACGACAGCTTAAGGAAGAGTAGAGGAAGGTAACAGGTCAGGCAGGCAGGTACACACACACACACACACACACACACACACACACACACACACACACACACACACAGCAGTATTTCAAAAGAATGTTAATAAAACACTTAAAATCTTGTTGTTTTGCTGTCTTGAAGCCCCAGATACATTGATGATGCTTACCCACCCTGGAAAAGATGAGTCCTCTTCACTCATTTACAGGTTAAATGCTGTTCACTTCCAAAAACACCTTTCAAGACACACACAATAATGCTTTGCCAGCTTTGTGGGCATTTCCTAGTTATGTCAACTTAACACCTAAATTAACCATCGCAGCTTTTAATACTAGAACATACATCCCCTAGGGCCCCCCGTATCATACACCCAAGCACAGAATTTTCCAGTAAGAGGAGGTCGTGTGTGATTTGGAAGGTAAATGTAGTGGGTATAATTCTTTGGGTGGCTGTGTCAGTCAGAAGTGGGAGGTTCTGATTTCATCACCAGTTCCCCTTCAGGGTAGTGTCTTTTTTTCCCCCAGATCCAGTGCTTCGGTCTGACCTTTTCTCTATCCCTCAAGGTGTTTTCCATGTGTTTGTTCTCTCACACTTTCTACATTCATATGAGCTCTAACTTCTATGTTTAATGTCTTTGTTCCATGACATTTGTAATAGTCTTTTTTATGCCCAGGCATTATACGAAATTTTGTAGATGCTACATTAACTGTGACTATTTCCAAGTATTGTACATTTAGGTAAAAGCATGTTGCCTTAAATCTCTCCTAAGAACCTTATTTTGCAGTAGGTCATCAAATTATTCCTAATGGGGGGGGGTTCTGTTCTACTAGAGGACAAATAATTAAAGAAAATCAAGATTTGTCAGCAATTCGCCTTCTGAAAAATGATTTGTTGTGCACGAATCTAATGGAATGTCATCTACAGAGAAAGCAGACACTTGGAGTGACAGCTCAAGATTCGTCAAACTGAACTTTCTGTTCTGTGATATATCATTTTGGAGCACAAGAAAGTTTTTGCTCATTTATTTTATTTTAGACAGGCTGGCTCAATGGAAAGAGAGCATCTCTAATAGGTCAAGAATGTCAGAGACCTTGGAAAATGTTTCCATACCAGGCCCAAGTTACCATGTTGGCTCTAATTGCAGTTACCTTATAGGTGTTAATGAACCGGTACTTGGAAGGTAGGACACTACAAGGTTTGTGCCATTCTATTACTGTGTGATAACTTACATATTAAAAATTGAGCGAACAAAGAAAATATGAGATGAATTTATGAATATTTTGCTTGTATCTCAGGAATTTTGTGCCTGGTATCACCATTTTCATTTAGTAATAATGTTATTAGAAAATGATGGCACCATGTGTCTAGGTTCTCTAAGCTAGTAAAAAAAAAAAACTGAGTTAGAATTGTCATTCTTAATGCCTTCTTGAGTATTTTTAAATTAAAAAAAAATTCTTCACACTAAAAGGCTGTGAGCCAGCCATGTACATTGACTTTAACAAATCAAATTATTTTTGTCCAACCCTCCTACGATATAAAGGATTTTACTCCTTATACTTCTGAAGGAATTTTAGGAGAGGGAATGATAAGTCAAATCCGGGAGATGGTTGCTATGGTACAAGTGACTGGGTTTATGCCACCCATGTGGGAGATCTGGATTTAATTTCCATCTTCTGGGTTCTGCCTGACCCAGTTCATACCATTGAAGGCATTTGGGGGACTGAATCATCAAATCAAAGCTCTGCCTCTCTAATAAATACATATTAAAAAAAAACCACTTGATCCTTATTATTAAAATGATTATTATTAAAATGATTAAATTTAAAATTATTAAACTTAGTCTTAGAAACATAATATACAATGTCAAAATATATCAAGTATTCATGGTAAGAATACTGAATTATCCCCAGATGAGCCATTCATGCAACCACCCTCCAAATCAGGAAAAATAAAATGTGGAAGGATGCCCATGCTTCTCTCACCCTTCTTCTCATATATGTATCCCACCCCTTCTTTAAAACTTTATCCTGACTTCTAATGCTACAGAATAGTTTCATCTATACTTGAAAGCATGTACAATATGCTCTTTTGTGTTTGACTTCTCTGCTTAAAAGAATACATATAGATTTTCTGTTGTTCTATTCAGCTACTTTTTAAAAAGATCTACTTTATTTTTGTTTGAAAGGCAGAGTGATAGAAAGAAGAGACGGAAAGTACAGTCTTGTATTTGCTATTTCACTCCCCAAATGCCTGTAACAGTTGTAACTGAGCCAAACTGAAGCCAGGAGTGTCCTTTTGGTCTCCCATATGGGAGAAGGCCCAACCACTTGAACCATTCTCCACTGCATTCACAGGACATAACCAAGGAGCTGCAGCAGAAGTGGAGCAGCTGGGACACGCACCGGTGCCCATAGGGAATGCCAGCACCACAGGTGGGGGCTGAGCCTACTACACCATAGCACTGTCTCCCCTCCATTTCAATTATTTTTAAAACTTTTGAAAGTACTCCATATGCATACATCTATTACATGCTACTTGTCCATTTTATGTTTGAGAAACTGAGCTGTTTCTAATTTGGACTACTTACAAATAGTAATAAGTTCTAAACAATTATAAAATTAGTGCTTGAATTTTCAGTATAGCTGAAACTGTTATGAAGTCGCAGAAAGTGATAGTTAGCTCCTTAGGAATATGTTTCCCGATACTTAGGAGATATTTCAGTGTCCCTCGGTAAAGGCCACATGGATTCCATGGGCAAGAACACATAAATGAACTGTTGAGTTTATTTCCCTCTTTGTCACCAAAATGTGCATATAAATAGATAAGCATGTGTTTCATTCCAACAGTGCAGTTGATAAGCAATTAAAAACAAAATGATCTTATCAGGAAAGAATGCGTGAGATCATTTTCTATGATATAATATTATCACTAATACAAACTTTTGTTATACATATATATATAAAAAACAGCATGTATATATGTTGTGTGTTAATACAAAATAACATGTGTTAATAAGTACCTATATATGTATTGTTATATATAACATATGTGTGTGTTGTGTGTGAATAATATATAATAACATGTGTTAACAATAAGTACCTATGAGAAATTAGCAATAAATTGTATCAACCTGTATATCCTACTATGGGCAGAGAGAAATCCTGTCTGGCCTAGGTGAGGTATTTATTATCTGTGCTTCCTCTTTGCCTTTATATGTAATTTCTTCTATAGGTGGATTCCAAAGATATGTTTCAAAATATTTTCTATAAAATTGACTAAAATATATAGGAAATATTTATCCTTCACGACTTTAAATTTTATTATACTGTTGGACTTCTACTTCTATCCATGATGGTACAACTGGCACTACGCCACAATTTCTGCTACAAATACTTAAACTGGCAAAAAAAAAAAAAAGAACTGTTTTTAGGCAGTGAGTAACAAGCAGTACATCATAATGATCTCAAAGAAAAGAACAGGAAATTCATAAGGTCAGTTTCATCTCTGTTTCACCTCTCCACCTCGGCACAGGGAGGCGGAGTGCAAGCTCAGTACTTAACCAAGGGAACGAGCAGCAAATCCTCAAGATTGGAACGTGTGCAAAGGAGAGGCTCTAGGGAAGGAGGTCTATTTAACTTCTCCAGTGAAGTTTAGCAGTCAGAGGTTCAAGGTAATGATTTGCTGCTGATGTGGCGGGGTATATGCAGGTCAAGACTTTTGAGGTTTATCAGGAAGTGACTGCTAAGGGGCGTGCGGCAAAATGGAAATAAGAAAACGATGCTCTCAGTACAATTCTGTGCTTTTCTGCATGAACAGACCTTATTAACACTCTTGCCATCTAGCTAAGACACCCAATATAATGCTTATTAGATATAAAATTGTGACCTAATATGAGGTTGATACTAGATTTGTACTAACCTGGACCAAAATCAAATCTTAACAGTAGCATGACAGATTCCAAACCTCAGAATTGTGTCTTGCCTAGTTACAGGAATTCAGTCAATACTCTGGCTATCAATACTCTATATGAAATACTTAGCGAGATAACTGGAATAAGAAAACATACACTACCCTTAGCATCTCTCATGAATACACTGAGTAATTAAACGATTCGGTGGATAAATGTTAGTATAGTAGATACCTCCTCTCTGACTTGATATTATCCATTTTAATTGTCCTAATACAAATCCCCTTGCATCCCTTTGAAACAGTGAGAAGTGTGAGCTGGAACTGAGGTGGGATTAAATGACTAAGTCCCTGTCTCCTAAAATTTTCCTTCTAAGTGAAACAGGTACAGAAAGTAATCACTGTGAATCCATGCCAACACTGATCCCCCAATGATAGCTTGAGTTCTTGGGTCCCTGTCACTCTTCTGGGAGACCCATACTGAGTTCCAGGCTCCTGTCCTTGGCCTAGTCTGGTCTGGACACTGCAAGCATTTTGAGAGTGAACAAGTGGATGAACACTCTTTATCTGTCTATATCTTTTAGCCTTTCAATTTAAGAAAAATGTATCTAAAATATTAGCATCTAAAAAACTGACTCTTTTTTCTGTTGCTTGTAGCCAGAAAGCACTGGCTAATTATAACTAGTGACTGGAACAGCCATCAGACTCAGCTGCAAGCACCCCATGGCAGGAGGTCTTAGCGTCCCTTCCCAGGCATTAACGGTGTCTTGTTACCTGTGTGAGCTGGTTGCTAGGATCTGGTTGTATTTTTGCTGAATGTGAGGAAGATGCTGCTGCAGATGACCCAAAAATCTCCTAGCAACTAATTGCATTGCTTCTTTCAATGTGCCTTTGGGTAAGTCTAGTGTAGGCTGCTGGGCCTGGCTCAGCACCAGCAAGCAAATAATGGAACCCTGAAGACAGGTGTAGCCATTTCACGTATCTTTAAAAGTAAATTCAAAGGCTTACCCTGTTACAAAGAAGCTTTTGCTCAAGACTGAAAGGAAAACTACTTAGAATTCTCTTTGTCTTCATAGCTGCAGATTAAAACAATTGTTTTCACAAGCACTTATCAGATTCACACCAAACCATACCACAATAAGTCATTCACTCCCAGCTGTCTGCCTGAAGGTGGGTATTTTCTATGAAGTGAACAATTCTGAGATTCAGATGCAGCAATCGTCCATATATTTTAAGAGGTGTTTAGCCTAGACATAACTTCCTTCTAGGGACTAATGAGAGACTCTTCCAGGAAAGTAACGGGAATGTGTCTACACTTTGCCTTACCTTCTGCAGGGCAAAATTTACTGGTCCTAACTTACTGTTGCATGGTATCATTTTCAACATCTGTGGGCCTGCATCTCTCTGCCTTTCCTCCTCCCCTGCCCCACCCTGACAGACAACATGAGCATAATGACATATGTGTATGCACAAACACCTGCAAAGCTGAAAGGGTAAGAGAGGATTTCCCATTCAAGAAGCTTCTAGCATTTCCCTACCATATATGTTTTATATGTGGTTAAACTGATTCTTATGACAGTCCTGTGAAATGACAAAGCCTATAATTCCAATGTTACAGATAGGGAAACAGAAAGAGGAACATTAAGGAACTTGCCCAAGATCCCAACACAGGAAGCCTATGTAGGTTCTGAATTGGTTCCAGAGTCTACACTCAAGTTCTCCCCATGTGAGTCACAGGGACGACCTGATGCAAACCAGAGCGTTGTGCTTGCTCATCAACACACGCAGGGACTGACCCCTGGGAGTAAACGAGCAGCAGTGACTTCCTGCTTGGCTGTAACATGATTTTCTGCACAACAGAGAATGCCTTTAATTTTTTTTTAACTGAAAGAGCCTAGAAATTTGAATCAAAATGTGGTAGAATATTTTCTTTTTCCACAGAGTGATAGTTGAAGGAATGATTCGCTCTTATAATGTTATATATGCAAAATAAATGTATATATTAGTAATATATTAATAATTCCTATGACTTAGTACAGGGCCCAGACCTGCTTTAATGGTCTTCAAATGGGATGGAAGGGACAGGAGAGGACAGCTGTCCTACCGAAGGACAAATGCTCAGTTCATTAAAAGAAAATTCTCTGGCTTTTTGTCTTCAGCTACCATTGCTTTGCGGAACAATTAAATCTAAAAATAGTACTTTTTTTTTTGGCAAAACCATTTTGATTCTTTCAGAAAATCACTAATTGCAGTGAATTCATACTACCGGATAGCCTAATCAAATGTTTGCAATTACAAACTTTTTTTTTTTTACAATTCAGAGTGATTTTTAAGTATCAATATGGAGATATCTTAGTTTGAATATAACTTAACAGAGCTTTACACATAAACCTTTGTCTCTGTTTCTCTCTGTCCCTATGCAATCCATGAACATTCCCAGATAAAAAATCTCAGTGGCCAACGATTTCCAGGAGATCTTTGCCCTCACTATCTACTAATTGGTAAAGTCAAATGAATGCATCTTTTGAATAGTTCTACCAAATCCTTAATATATTTCTGTGTCGTTATGACATCACTGTCTCTCCAGAATGAAAAAAAAAAAATAGTTCAGTCACATCAAGTCCCCTGATGTCTAGTATAATTTTCAAAACGATCTAATACTATTTGTTCTTTCCCTTTGCCTTTTATTTCTGCTAATTTTTCTATATAATTTTATTTTGCACAATTACATTTAATTACACTATAAATCTCAGTGAATTTTAAAATGAAATTAGGCATATGCATGTGATTCTGCAAGATTTGTCTTCCAGAACAATTCTTTCCAAACAGAAGGAAATATCTGAAACCTTTATAAGTATGTTGAATGTACATTTATGAAGAAATTTATGATTCAGTTCATAATTTTTATCTACTAAAACATTAATAAACTTCCACCTCACATCCATTTTTCAGTATCTATCAGTATTTACATAAACCTCCATTTAAAATGTTTAGTGCTTATCTTAGTTTATTACAGCATTCACATACTACTTAATCGTGATTTCATTTTACATCTGCCCTAAAATAGACTTTTCTAAGCATAAATACATAAAATCTTTCTCTGCAGTGTAACAAGCTCAGTAGATTGTTCTATGACTGCACGTCAGGCCACTTCCCAGTAATTTTTTCCAACTTTCAAAATGTCTGTATTAAAGAACTAGCCAATATTTACATTAAACGTTTGATCATTTATAGAGCATTTTCTACATCTAGTAGAACGGAGAACCTATCATTAGAACTGCTAATGAGATAATGTGGATTATAAGAAAGGCAATGTATATGGTAACTATGCAAGAATTATTTACATTCAATCTGTGCTTAAATCTCATTTCTCATCACTTGTTAGTCCAAATTTTGGACAATATGGTAAATCTCTGATTTTCAGTTCCTGCATCTATGAGATCTAAACAACAGAAATCCTTACTTCATGGGAAATTAATTAGGATCAATCAATGTTATGTTTACACAGAAAATAAAGAAGTGGAATAGTGAATCAAAGCTAATTAATACTGCTTTTAATTGCTATGATTATTACTAAATTATCTTTTTGCACAATCAATATAATTTGTGGTGTTCAGTGTCTCAATTTCCCCACACACTCATGTATCTATGAAATAAACCTTTTCATGAACATAATTAGAACTTGTATACATGTAAATGGTGAAAATAAAGACAGGCAAAATTATTTAAAACATTACCATTACACATATTATTCTACAACTTCCTTTCTTATCAATTTCAATTTTTCCTGATAGCAAGCTTTTTTTATGTTTACCTGTGCAAAACACAACTTCTTCTTATCAATCCCATCATACCCTTTTAAGATTATTTATCTAAACCAGTATCAAATCTAAAATCATGACTTGAATCCAGTTGTTATACCTTCAACTATTCTTCCAAGTAAAAACCATTTTCCCATGAAAGACACTCTCTCACGGAGGGAATTAGCAAGCAATCTGATTTTCCTGTAATATTTTTAAAAAGACGCCCTCATAGACAAACCTGTAAGTTTTCACAGTATATATCCCCACTTTCATTCATTCTTAAACACTGTTCATCTGCCTTCCCACATATCTAAAGAGCATTACATCACAGATAATATTTTACTAAACAAACTGCACGTAGTTATGGTGGGTACATAACATAAGACCAGGAAAGTCTTAATGGTGACCCTGGATGTACAATATAAGAGGAATAATGCAGGGAGATGGGATCTCCACCCAGGAGTTAGCCAGCAAGATAAATTTTTATCACATTTGTATAAATGCCAACCACAATTTGAGTATTTTACACAAAGCTTTCCCTTTTCAATCTTCCTGACATTTGAGTATTTTACACAAAGCTTTCCCTTTTCAATCTTCCCAATGTTAAAGTGTGGTGTAAGCGTGTAAATTTATTACTCTCAAGTTGTCTTGTTTCATCTTAGGCTTCCAAAATAGGCCAGGAGCAGACATTTGATATCTGGATATCTTAAAAATGCTAAGTTACTTAATGTTTATAAATAAAATACTAGCAGAAATTCTTAATTTCCCAGGCTACATGTATATTATGTATATACAGGTCTAAGACTAGTCTTCAGTTAAGATTGCCACTGCATTAGAAATATTTTATTATTTAATATGATTAAGAATTCAGATATATAAAACCATTCTGAACATAGCTACCTGAGGGTAGGGATTATAGAGGTTACGTCCCATGATGGAAGAGGGCATTGTGTCTGATGTATCTTTACTGGTGTTTTCTATTATAAAGGAAATGCAGTTTGGTGACTGACATCAAAATGCTGGATACTGATTATGCGATTCCTCAACATAAGCTGCAATTTTCTATAGTAATAATTCTTCAAAACATTAAGAATATGAACTGATGTTTCTTGGTGTGTAAGACACCAAATTAAGATGAATCCATGGGTTTGCAATTACTTTTCGGAGAAGCTTGAAGCAGCAAAATGAGTGAGTATTATGATCACCTCTCAGTACTCAAAAATAATTGGGTCTCCCATAAACATGCTCTCCATCACTCCTAATTCTAATGAACATAATAACGCTGAAACTGACAAATGTGAAAAAGAGTAACTGCACTGATCTCTGTCACAAAGTCCATGACCAGCAATTCTAGTCCTAATGACAGGTTCAGCAGAACCACTGCTTTTCCAAGTGCATTATGAGGATCATACATGGAACAGCTAGATCACAGACTACTGCCTATGCAAGAGGATTGTTAAGCTGCCATGCCTCAATACAAACTCATCAAAATTCTTAGTCTTCATTTACAAAATGTTTATTCAGAGTCCACTGCATGTCAATCACTCTTCTAAACAACAAAAGAAAAAACGTAGCCTGCATTCACAAGTCATGTATTCTATGGAATAAGGAGATTAGTGTCCGAACCAAGCTCATTTGCTGCCAATATTAATATAAGCCATAATACTCCAGTTCTTTAAGTGTCATTGTCATTATATGTAGAGCAGAAATAAAAAAACTGTGGATATCTAAAAAATTATTGCATCCTGAGTGCTAAGATCCATAGAAACTATTTTTAGAATTTAATTGCTCAGTGTATGAATGCTAAATTATTACACCTACTGCCATTGTGGCATTTATAGCAACATGCGGGATCATTTCCAGCATCATAATAAAATGAGTATGACCTACTTCTGCCAGAATCTATTCTTCATAAGATGTGATGGCTATCTTGATTCAGATTTACATAAATTAGAAATGATTTAATTAAACCACAAAACAGTCAGCTTTCTAGCCAGCCTGACTCTTCCAAGTCTTCCAGTCCTGGCAATACTTAACTAATTTACAAGTAACAATTAGAAAAATACATATTACAGACACCATCAGAACTGCACCCCAGCTATTCTCCCCGTCCCCATTTCATTATCCGCCAATTATTTTTGCATATTCCCTTTCATAGTTATCAAACCTAGATTGTCACTTTTGTGCAATATCTTTCAAAGTTCCTGAACTTCTACACAGTGACCTGGCTTCTCACATTATCAGGCACAGCTTTAACTCAACTGACCAGTTTATCATCCAACTTTGTCCCCTATTCCATAGTTGGCATGCTATCAAACAGAATATTAGGACTATTTACAAGTTTACTGACACTGCTTAGCATATTTGCTCTGTGTCTTTATAGAGTAATTCTCAACTATCCGACATACCCAACTGCCCCTTCCCCATACTGCACCTGCCAGCTAAGAGGGGTTTATAATTTACACTTAAAAAGTCAAACAGGCTAGTTTGCACAACGTTAGCTCTTAAAACCAACCTTTGCTTAATTTTCTATAATACAACAGTATACAAAACTCAAATATATGATATGGGTAAGAATAAAAGCCAGTTTACTTTTTGGTCTCTCCATCATATTCCAGAAGTTTCAGAATCACTAATCTGTGTGAGTGAACTTCTCTCTAAATATTTCTGCAGCAACTATTCAGCTCTGCTGTTCTGGGTGAAAAATCAGCCAAAGACAGAATAATTTGATGTGACTGTGTTTTGATCAAATTTTATTTATAAAAGCTGGCTGTAGTCCAGAATCAATTCTTTAATACAATTTGCTGACTCTTGTCTCGGTGACACTTGACAAGATAATGATGATGAAGCCGAAATAGTTACCTTACATTCCTTGAATGTCTATCATATGCTGAATATTTCACTATAAACTATCTAATGTAATGGTCCAAGACCAGAAGAAAATGTGTTGTTATTTAATAACAAGGATAAAAACCTAAAGGTCAGAAAAGCTGTATACATTCCCGCAGCCAGAACATATAGGTAGCATCTAGCTTTCTGCGACCCTTCCATACTAACGAAGGGGTTTATTGAGGCCCTTACAGCTACAATGCTGTGTGATGCCTTGACAACTGTCACAGAAATACATTTCCACTGGGCAGTCTCTTCATTCACACTTCCGCAGGCACTCACCCTATCATCAGGGATACGCATGATTTCACAGAAGTGTTAAGATCCACATGGGAAATCCCACTCAAATGCCAGAAGTTTTTAAGTTTGCTGATATTGATGCTAAGCCAAATTTTATTATGAGTCTCTAAAGCATCATGAACCAGTTAATTAACAGAATCGGCTGCAGGATAAAAGCTACTGGATATCGGAGAGTCCCTGACACGTCTTTGTCCATGTGTCATGAAAACTGCCTTTGAAAAAAAATTACTCTTCTAGAAAGGCATGACAGATGTGGATAAGATGCCAAGTCTCCATAAGTTTTGGGCATTCTGACTAGTAAAAAAAAAAAGGAGCATTTAGTGATTGTAACATTTCTTGACACTAACAGGCAGTGTTTCACTTGGATTTATCTTCAGTTAATGTCACGAGAAAATAAAGATTATGATTTCCAGTGCTCATGGTTTAGAGTGATAATTCCACCAACGGAAGCCACATCTGAAGCCAACTGTCTCAACACAGCACCACAGTTCAATGAGACTTTATTATTTGCCTGTCTTTCATGAAGCAGAGTTCAGTATTTAGAGATACTCAATTCTACAGAAATGTTTTAAGAGAAGCAATGGTTAATGCAAAGAAAAGAATGGATATTATGTTTACGGAATGCCACCTACTAGCTGACGGGTCCTTATGCACATGGAGGTAATGTTCCTAAATGGAGGGTCCACATTCTCTAGAAATGCAGTAAAGTTTCAAACATTCAAAGAAAGGGTAAGACTAATGAATTCCCTTTCACTACAAATGTCTTTGTTGGAATAAAAAGTTCTCTATGCAGTTTCCATCATTCCATTCTGTATCTAAAATGAATACCATATACTATGTTAAAACATCATGAAACAGGCTAAATAAAACACTGGATATATATACTCGCCTGTTGATCAGTAATATGTAGAACCTAGCCAGGCTGGATGATGAAGTACACAGGCTTTGAGGTCAAAGAATTTGAGTGCTGGTTCAATCAATTACTGTATGACTGAAAAAATTGCTTGTCTTTCCTGATTCCTTATTTCGTTTGTTTTTCCCCCAAAAGTAGGAAAGCCAGTAACATCCATAGTATGGTTATTTTAGGAAGGTTAAATGACACCATGCACATAAAGTATTTAACACAATGACTAGATATACAAAGCAAGCAGTCAACAGAGGTTAATTACTATGAGCATTAGCATGAAATCCAGGATTTACATAAAAAGCTGTCATTCTAGCACATACTCATCAATTATTCACCTGTTTTCCCTCTGTGAACCCCTGGGGAGACATACAACATTGGCAATAGCACAGGCACTACAGAACAGCGCAGTGTGGTGAGATTCCCAGCTACCTCTTCAGTGGGTACTCTATCACTGAGGATGCTATCCTCGACTTCTTTGTTGCCCTGAATATCAAGACCATCTACACATCTATACAACACAAGGGCACATCAAAAACTGTTAGAAAGAAAAAATAAGTAAACCTAAAAATAAAATCACGATAAATTTATTTTGGTACAGAAAATTAATAAAAGCCACATAAGTGAAAAAAAAGTTTTAAGTTTGTACCATCATAAAAACGTAGACGTGGCAACCACTGTGTTACATGTGATTTCTTCTTCCATTCTATTGGATGAGAAAAAGTCTTTGAGGTTTGCAGCATCTATATTAACTGGCTATCAAATCATGTTCGTACCGTGGCAGCATCTCCCTTCCAGATAAGAAAACAATGCATGAGAAGGGGGAAGGAAGAATGTATGGGAGGGCACAAACAAGCAGGCACAACTGCATCCTAGTGGGATGTATTCTGTAATCCATTTCTTGGGTACAATTCCAAATGAATTTGTTAGATTTACTGTGATTCATTCATTCCAACTGTGATGTTAAAATAAAAGAATCTGTAAGACTTAAGAGCAGCAAGAAAAACAAACAAAAAAATTAGGAAAAAAAAGAGCTGCTGTACATAAAGCAAGCATTTACATAATAACAAGAAACATTTCCTTGATGAACTATGAATACAGGAACACTGATCCAGCACCAATGCTATCCTGGATTCCTGTTTAATGTATATGTAGTCATCATGGTGATGATGATGATGAACAACAGGAGGAAAAATGATGCTGAAGGAAATATCTTCAAAGAACTGGAGAGAGGTAGATACAATCTAAGGACAGTGCTTAGAAATAGCAAGTAATCTAGGCTATTGGAAGAAATTTATCTTTATACTATCCTTTATATAAAAAGTAAGATTAACTATTAGGTCACCAGCTGAAACTGTGGGAGATGGCTTCAAGGAATGTCTCCTAGAAAAAGAAATGTTCAAATTTGGAGATATTATAAAGTAATAGATGAGATCTTCTAGAAAACTTCAGATATCATATGCTACTCAGAATAATGTATGAATGTTTAAAGCCCAGAGAGTGTATAGAACATGGAGAGAAAATGAATAAGCCTAAACTTGACTGAAGTGATGTCCATATCCATAAAGGAAAGATTTTAAAAATGACATATTGGATGGTTTATCTCTTCAATTTATTTAACTGTTCATTCAAAATAACAGGTGAGCCAAGAAATTAAAATTATAGAATGAAACATTCATTTTCTTTAAACATTAATCTACCATTTGGCTATTTTTCGAATGCTCCAATATCATAAATTGCTATCGATGTTAAGGATATTAAAGATGACAAGCCACTTTTCCCATCTAAAGAGACCCTGGAATTTACAGTAAGCGTATGTCTCCTATTGATTCTTAAGATACTATATTTGACCACAACAGATTACACTTAAAAATTATGGGTTAAAAAAACTGTTTAGATGACCAAAAATGAGAAAAATTAACAATGCCTTTTTAACCAAAAGTGATTTATTGTTTGTAGAAACCTAATAATATTAAATGTGAAGTAGGAAACACTTTAATTCCTTCCTTGTTGTTAAACACAGACATCTTAAATATTATCTTACAAATAGAAAGATTTTCTTCCCCCATAAATTTTAAAGATGTATTCATTTGACAATTCCATAGAGAAGGAAACACAGGAAGAGACTGAAGAGAGAGATGGAGGGAAGGAGAAAGAGAGAAAGAAAGAGACATAGAGAGAGAGCTTTCATTTGCTGATTAATAACCCAACAGGTTGGAATGACCAAGGCCTGGTCAGACCAGAGCCAGGGGACTAGAACCTCATCAGGGCCTATTACACAAATGTAGGTAGACCAGCAGAGAGTTAAATTAGAAGTGGAGCAGCTGGATTATAAACCGGCATCCCAAGTGGTAGTTCAACTTGCTATGACACAACACTAGGCCCTGAATTACTTTCCTCAAAAAAAAAAATCTCTACTTGATGTGGAACTCTGATCCCAGGGCATGTGTACCATCAAGGAACAAACCTTAGCTCTTTACTCAAGATATTTCCAACTTTGTTTCCATTATTAAAAGTTAACACTTGGGCCCAGCACAATGGCTCAATTGGCTAGTCCTCCACCTCCAAGCACTGGGATCCCACACGGCACCGGTTCATGTCCCAGTGCTCTGCTTCCCATCCAGCTCCCTGCTGTGGCCTGGGAAAGCAGTGCAGGATGGTCTAAAGCCTTGGGACCCTGCACCTGTGTGGGAGATTTGGAAGAGGCTCCTAGTTCCTGGCTTCGGATCAGCTAAGCTCCAATTGTTAAGGCACTTGGGGAGTAAACCTGTGGCTTTAAGGTCTTTCTTTCTCTTCTCCTCTCCATAGATCATTCTTACCAAAATTAATTAAAAAACAAAAAGGAGGGGGAGGACTTAGAGGCTGGAGCTGCAGTATAATGCACAGAGCCACTGCCTGTAACAACAGCATCATTTATGGGCACTGGTTTGAATGCTAGCTATTTTACTTCCTATCCAGGGAACTGGGAAACCACTAGAAAATGGCCCAAGTCCTTCTGCCTACGTACCCATGAAGGAGAAACAAAAGAAGCTCCAGGCTCCTGTCTTTAAACTCCCAGCATCAGTCTTCATGACCATTTGGGGAGTAAACCAGGTAGAAGATCTCTCCCCTGCCCTGTTCCATACTCTTCCTTTCAAACAAACAAACAAACAAACACATCTTTCAAATGGTAAGGACTTTATAAAAATAAACAATTAAGAGTATCTGAATGAGGCCTTCTTATTCTCCATTTCTAAACAAGTAACTCCCTTGAACACAGTTTTAATTGGAACACTTCCAACTTATCTATTCATCATTATACAAAAATTTTAGGAATTAAAGTTTTACTTCCTGATGTATGTATTCAGCTCAAGGTACAACAGATCTTTCTTTTTTAAAAAAAAAAAGTATGAAATTCATGTTTTTAGAATACACATTTTAATATGCTGCAGTTCCAACCCAAAGTATTGTTTTATACCCAAACTGAGGTACATGCTCATATGTTTTTGATAAACATTGGAGTTTATGACTCATAGTCTAAATAATGAACCTGATTCTGCTTTCATCAAACAACAGAGAGCCTTGCCTGGTTTAACCCAAGAGCTGACTATTTGTAGCTGTCAGTACTGAAACCACTAGACACTATTTTGCTTTTCTCTTTTACCTATTTCAGATTTACTTTGTATTGCAATTATTTTTCCTATGACTCTTAAGAAGCAAACATTAATAACAGGCATAATGTTACCTTGAATTATTAATTAATATCACTTCACGTAACATCTTATTCCACACTTGTTGCATACAGGATCTTTGACCAAAGAAGAAAAGGTAAGAGTTGATTTCTTGTGTGAAAAACCACAGACTTTGATCTTTTTTGTTTGAACATTGATTCTAATACTATTAGCACCACATACCTCCTGACAAATGCATGTAGTAAATATTTTTAAGTATGTGTAGTAACTATTTTAACCTGAACATGGTGTATTCTAAATTCCTACACTGTGATCCAATTTAAAAATACATGCATGGAGGAAACAGAGTACAGAACAATTTTAGGAAGTGAACTGTGTAGTAAAATCACAGGTACCTGAGACTGTGTATAATTGTTTTATTAAGAGCCTACGTTAATTTTAGAGTGGCTGATTTCTAGCATAATAAGATATGTCAAATGCAAGTCATCTCACTGTCTCAACGGTTTGAATAGACATTCACATTATCTAGAATATAGTAGATAGATATTGCCATTATCTGCAAAAGAGAAAAGGTGACAGGGATGTCCCACTTCCTAGTGCAATATGGTCACATTTCATTTTAACGTGATTAGGGACCAGTTGACACTTTAATCAGGGTGATATCTCACATGCCCGGGCCACTTAGCCTGGGACAGGAGACTGAACAATGACATTTGTTTTCTCCCTGTATGCGCTGCATCACTGTCACTCCAAGCAGGGGAGGTACCAGCAGGTGAATGGAAAAGATTAGGGTTGAAATGTTTTAGAGAATTCTTGTCCAAAGTGCAGATGGCAAACATAAGCATGTCCATTATAAACGCATTCTTAAATGATTAAGCTAATCAAACGTCTGCACCATGCTGCTTTTCTATCAAGACTCCATAAGGGCTCTCTAACCAAAGGAAGTGTCCTGACTGGAACCCCAGTGGCACCTGCTATGTAAGCTGCCGATCCCTTTGCATCCTTTCCATTCTATATTGGCCAACATTAATTGATTATGCAAATAATAGGCTACCTTAATCTTCATATCTCAATGTAGAGAAATATTTTTATTCACATTTCAGACTAAGAAATGCTGATTCAGAATGATTTACTTGAAACCATATCTTGAAATTGGATCTTTTGCTTAGTAATTGTGGTAATTAACAAAGTATACAAAAATATGTTGTTATTGCTTATAACACTTATCTACACTCTTGAAGAACAGCGGTTTTTCTTTCTTTTACTTTTTAAAGATTCATTTTTATATCTTACTGAAAAGTCAGGTTTACAGAGAGGTGGAGACACAGAAGGACCATCCTGTACCCACTCGAAAGAAGCTCCTGGCTTTGCATCAGCTCAGCTCCTGCTGTTACAGCTACTTGAGGAGTGAATCAGTAGATGGAAGATCTTTTCATCTCTCCTCTCTGTAAATCTGCTTTTCCAATAAAAATAAGCAAATCTTAAAAAAAAAAAAAAAAGAACCAGAACACTGGCCCAAATATACATGCATGCTATACCAAGTTGGATCAAGCTTTTATCAGGAGAATATCAAATTTTGCTGTGTGTTTTCTCCACATGTATTGAGGTCATCATCTGTGTTTGTTGTTCATTCCATTAATGTCCTATAGCAAAGCGTAGATGGCATTATTATTTTTTTAAGATGTATTTATTTTTACTGCAAAGTCAGATATACAGAGAGGAGGAGAGACAGAGAGGAAGAGCTTCCTTCTGATGATTCATTCCCAAAGTGACCACAACAGCTAGAGCTATAGCGATCCGAAGCCAGGAGCCAGGAACCTCTAGGTCTCCAACATGCGTGCAGAGTCCCAAGGTTTTGGGCCATCCTTGACTGCTTTCCCAGCCTGCAAACAGGGAGCTGGAAGGGAAATGGAGCAGCTGGGACACAAACCAGCACCAATATGGGATCCCAACATGTGCAAACTGAGGATTTAGTCACTGAAGTATTACGCAGGGCCTCCTGATGAGATGTTAAGCCACAGGCATCTCATATGGATACAAGTTAGAGTTCTAGCTGTCCTACTTCCAATTCACTACCCTGTTAATGTGTCTAGGAAAGCAGTGAAAGATGGCCTAAGTACCTGGACCCTTGTAGGTACACAGGGGATCTGGATGGAGCTTCTGGTTCTTATCTCAGCTTATTCAGCACTAACCACTGCGGTCATCTAGGGAGTGAACCAGAAGATGGAAGATTGCTCTTCCCATCTCTCCTTCTGTCTTTAGTTCTGCCATTCAAATAAGTTAAGAGGGCCTGTCGCGATAGTGTAGTGGTTAAAGTCCTTGCCTTGCACGCACCAGGATCCCATGTGGTCGTCGATTCTAATCCCAGCAGCCCCACTTCCCATCCAGCTCCCTGCTTGTGGCCTGGAAAAGCAGTCGAGGATAGCCCAAAGCCTTGGGACCCTGCACCTGTGTGGGAGACCCGGAAGAGCTCCTGGCTTCAGATTGCTCAGCTCCAGCCATTGTGATGGGAGTGACCCATCAGATGGGCGGAAGATCTTCCTCTCTGTCTCTCCTCTTCTCTGTATATATCCACCTTTCCAATAAAAATAAATAAATCTTAGGAAAAAAGATAAGTTAATAAATTTTTTGAAAAAAAAAAGTTTTATGTATCTCGGGACTGGTGTTGTGGCAGAATGTGTTACATAATAATATAATATATATTAATATAGATTGTACATTAATATATGTTAATAATATATAATCATATAATATATAAAATGTATAATATATTAACATGTTAACATATATAATATATATAATGGGTTATAATACTAAGGTTTTCATAAACTTTGAGAGCTAATAAATGAATAAAAGTGCAGAATATAAAATCATAGAAAAATCAGTAATATAAGATTAACATACTAAGAACAATTTTTTTGAAAAAGAAATAAAGAAAATTTTGATTTTTAATAGCCACAAAAATTGACAGGGAAAATATTTAAAATTCGAACAACATTTCGAGATCCAAGAAGATCTTTAAAACAATACAGAACCACAAAAGACCCAAGAGTGTCAAAACAATTTTTTGAGTGAAAAGTACAAAGACAGAGGCATCGAACTATCTGAATTCAAATTATATTAGAAACCTACAGCGAGCTAATCTTCATAGTACAAGGCAACAGAAGAAACAACACACAATGTGTCAGCCATATGCAATGAGGAAAGAAATTTTTCAATAAATGATGTTTTGAAAACTAGATAGGCACACGTAGATGAATTAAACATGTCTTTAATACACTGCACGTACAAAAATTGACTCAAGGAGCTGACAGTGGGCCTACAACGCAGTATACCCATATCTACCCATTATGTATGTCTAGTTTCAATTTGTGGTTCCAACTTTGTATTATAGCTTCCCACAAGTGCAGACCATGTTGGAAGTAGTGATGATGGTTCAAGAAATCAGATTCTTGACAAGTATGTAGAAGATTTAGATTGTGCCCTTGGCTGTTCTGACCTGGCTCAGCCCCAGCCATTGCAGGTATGCTGCGAGTGGACAAGTAGACAGGACCTTTCTTTATCTCTCAAATACATACATTTTCAAAAGAAACTCAAAATGGATTAAAGATTTAAATTTAGGATGCGAATCTATGAAACTCAAGAAGGTAACATTGAGAGAAGATCCAGAATACTAGTATGGATACAACCCCCAGAGTTCATAAAATAAGGAGTACAGAGACAAATGCAATTACATAAAAATAAGATGTTTCTGAAATAACAAAGGAGACAACACAGTGAGAAGATTTCCTACAGAACTGGAGAAGATATCTGTAACCCACATATCAAAGCTTCATTTTTAACTTATATAAGTAACTCAAATAAATCAAGGAAATGAAATTTTTCTTTCATTTAATATTGAAAAAGGACCCGGGCCTGGGAAGCCTCCATCTCACACTGATGTATCTGGGTTCACGTCTGCTGCCACTGTCCACTTTAACTTCCTGCCAAAGCATACTGAGGGTGGCAGAGAGAGACTGCGGAAAGTGTCCCTGCACACCTCATGGGATACCTCACTTGAAACTTCACCTCTGCCTGGTCCAGTCCTTCACACACCAGCCGCTTGGAAAGTGGACCAGCTGGTGAGCTCTTTCTCTCTAACAAATAAAAATGGGCAAAAGATGCCAACAGGCCTTTCTGAAGCAAATAAAGGCCCATAAGTATATGCAAAAAAAGCTCATTATCACACTCTTTATTAGGAAAATGCAACTCAAATACACAATTACCTATTACCATATGCCTGTTAGGAATGACAAGTGCTGTAAAATGTCGAAGAGGGGGAAGACTTATACAGCAATGTGTAAATTAATGAAACCATTAAGCAAAGCAATGCACAGGTTCAGCATAAATTTAACATTACTATGTGATCCAGCAACTCCACAAATAGTTTGTATATACAAAGGAAATAAAATCACTGTGGAAGGAACATCTAAAAAAAAAAAAAACAAACAAAGTTACCCTCAGGCCATAGTGGAATACCTGGGTTTGATTCCTGTCTCTGGTCCCCAATTCCAGCTTCTGACCAATGCTCATCCTGGAGGGCAGTCATCACCACTCAAGGAACTGAGTTACAAAACCCACACAGGAGACCTGCAGTAGCTTCCTTGCTCCTATAAGCCAGGTGAAAACCTAGACTGCTCTCCCAGCTCCAGGCTTTGGCCCTGGCCCAGCCCTGGCACAGCAGGCATTTGTGGAACAGATCAGTGATCCAGAGCTCATTTAGCCCACCCCTCTTCTGACTCACTCCCTTCCCTCTCCCCCTTCTTTTTCCCTTCCTCACAAATAATTAGTTTTTGAAGAAATAATGGTACTGTGAAAGTGGAACATTTCTTGATGTGGCTCATAACACTGGAAAAAAAAAACTCAAGTGATGACAAAGGGACTTCCACAGGTGTCTGACTACATGCTCTCTGTCTTTCCAGCATCTGACTTGCATAGCCTTTCCTGCTGGTGAACACAGGCAAATAGCCACGCTTCGTTCCAGGGCTAATTTCTTTGCATATTAAATTCCACTTCCTCCCATTTATGTAATGACAACCACAGAGATTGATTCTCCTAGCAACAATTCTTTATTCACTATTGCATCAATCTTATCAGTATGCAAATATGCTAGTGTTACTTCCATCTTAAAAATATTTCTCTTAACCTAATTTCTTTTGTCAGCTTCAGGCAAACGTCTTTGCTGCTCTTTCTAAAACCTCTTCTTGGAAACATGTCTGTGCTGTTGTCTGATTACTCTCCTCCTACTCCCTCTTAAAAACTACTCCAATCAGGCTTTATCCAAACCACTTCTCCAAGGTCACAAGTGACTTTCATGTTGCTAAATTCTTTTGGTCCATTTGAAGTCCTCATCCTATTTGTTTGCATAGCAGCATTTTTACACAGTTATTCTATTCCTTTGATACATTTCTTCCTCTGAACTTTAAAACACATTTCCTTGGATTTCCTAGACTTGTATGCTGGCCCCTTCCCTCTTCCTAACCATGTAATACTGAAGAGGGCTGGAATAAAGACACTGACTCTCTTGGTGAGTACCACTTGGTGGATGTCTGCATATCACCTCTAGGTTTAGATGTCTCAAGTCTGGATTTCCTAGTTGTATCTCACAAATTCCAGACTAGCCCATACTATAGCATGCTCACCATCTGCATTGAGATATCTAATAAACATTGCAATTTAACATGATCAAAGCCACATTCCTGGCCACCATCAGTTATGATATTTTCTTCACTGACTGTCAACAACACTTAGAACAGAGCATGTGAAAGGCTTTCAACAAATACTACTTGCCTAAATGAATTAATGAATACATGTCTACTGTCTGTCATAGTTACTAGTTCAAACTTTGGAATTCCATATATTATTTTTGTATAAATGAATGAACAATTAGAAAAATAAAATAATGGCAAGGCATGATTAGAATCTTACCTCTTTTCTTCTCCCTCAGATACTTTTACAATGTGTACAGGGACCAATATTAAACTTAATTCTTCATATGTCTTACTTAGAAAAATATTTATGAATACTACAATTAAATCAACCAACACTTTCCCAATCCCAATGTCCATTCACCCACTACTGCAACTATGAAATCTCCTTTTAAAAAAATAATTTATTTGCATTTTGTTTTAAAGGCAGAGAGGGGAAGAGACAGAGACAAATATCTTTAACTTGCTGTTTTATTTTCCAAATGCTCACAAGAGCCAGGGTGGGGACAGGCCAAAGACTGGAGCCAGAAACTAAATCTAGGTTTCTCATGTAGGTGGCAGGCAATCAAATTCCTTAACTATCCTTACTAATTCCAATAGTACATGTTAGTAGGAAGCTGTAATGGAAATGAAAGGTACAAACCAGTTAAATATGTGTTGCAGGCATTTGTGGAATTGAGTGACCTGATTGCTATGCTAACTGCCCGCTCTCTGTACAGGTTTCTTATAGTTACTTCTTCCAAATCTGCCCTACAAATGATCCTTAAAGATGTTCTTTTAACAGAGAAGATGAATAGCACCCACCAAAACCAAAGGCAAATGTGAAGACCATCCAAGTAAAATAACAACTGAAGACTAAATCAATGAACAACCCATTTCTAAAATGACAGGGCCAAATTACCACCCATTCATATTAACTCTGAATGTAAACAGACTAAACTCATCAAACATCATAGATTAGTACACTGGATTAAAACCACAAAACCCATCTATTTGTTGCCAACAGGAGATACATCTTACTAAGAAAGATTAGTGCAAATTACATCTTATGGATTTTGATGATTTTGCTTTTAGCTTCATTTCTTCAAAAACACTTTTTCTCATTAAATTTTCCATACCGTAGATCATTCAGTAACATCAGTTTCTTCAACAAGGTTCTTGATTTTCTTTTTCATTTCTTCAGTATCAATCCCCAAAGGAAAATAATTTGTTCTTTCTGATATAAGGCAACACTCATGCAAACTATAAAATATATGTATAGGTGAACCAATACATACACAGATTCTCATTGATGAAGTATATAATGGGGACTAGTACACCTCAACAATATGATGCTAGATTTTCTTTCTCTGTCTATACCTACAATGCCATGGTATACATGGGTAGCAGAATGCTGCCGCTAGCTGTTGCTGGAAGACTATGCTGATGCAATAACATCAGGAGGAAAGTGGGAGAGTCATGCCAGGAGGGAGGAGATGGGAAAGGGGAGAATCCTTAAACGTAATAACCTGTATCATGGAAAACACTGAAAATAATTTTAAAAAACAATCAAGCTCTTAGTAACTAAGTGGATATATGTAACAGCATGGTTACTGAAAGTGGTACAGACATACAGAATCCATGCCTGTATCCCTATCATCTTCCTAAAAGCCTAGTGACAGTGTTAGGATGCTTATTTTTCGTAAGACTCATTTTTTATCATTTATCAAATAGGGGGCAACTGGGCCATTCTCAAAGGGTATCAAAAACATAACAAATGTAAAACTATTGTAATTGTGAGGACTATTGACTATTACCTCCAGATTTCTAAACCAAAATATATTCAGAATTCTCGTGAAGCCACTGGACATAACATCCTCTCCTTGCTGCCTGAGGCCGAGATCATTTCCTGCCTGTTTCCATGAATTTGGTGACTCCAGCAGAACAAGTGCAGTCACTCTTTCTTACGTGTCTTCAGGGAGCAAAGTCATTTCCCCTAAAACACAAGGGCACAGACTTAAAGGAGACATTAGGGACCCCTTAGCCAAGTTTCATCATCTTACAGATGAAGAACTAGTCTCTTGGGCAGCAAGAGGTTTTACATGGAAGTACATTTTTTTTTCCAAAGGTCTTAGTAGAGCCTTTTCCATTCAGCTGAAGCAAACAGCTCGGCCTGGAGGTAAAAAGAACTATTCTTAAACCAAAATTCATATTTTAGACATTTGTGATTTTTATACACAATTCAGCAGTAAGACATTGCACATTTTAAGTACAGGAAGCCAATCTGTACAGTTTACTTAACAAAATAATATGTACTAATTAGGCAACATCAGGGCAAGGCACGGAATACAACCTGAAGTCACGTAAGACTGGGCCACAGTGTGGTTCACTGACCAGCAAGCACATACGTAACCATCTTCTTGGCTGGGGAAAGGGACTGAGGCAGCAAGAGGATGTGTTAACAGGCATGTTAGTCATAAGCATGCACACACACGTCATCAGAATGAATGGGAAGTCTTTTGTGCATCCAATTCCAGGGCTCTCAACAGGAGTTTTTCACTCAATAATAAAATGCGTAATGGGTTTCCTGAAACACAATGGCAGTCTTTTCAATGACTTTCACATTTGGTGGTGATTACTCCGTAGTATGTTCCAAAAGAGCTACAGAAACAATTTGGTGGAGAGCTCACGAGGAACAACAGGAGGCACTGATCTTTGCATCTACTGGGCTTTAAGTTGCAGGTTATGAAGGGAAACTTCACTTTTACTGTGCTAGAAGGTACTCCAGAATATTAGTAACCTGCTACCAGCAATCAGTATTTTTCCCAATATCCCTTTTTAGGCAGTTTTCTAGCTATCCTGGAATATTATCAAAACAGGAAGAATGTCATATGCTTCCTTTCATTTGCATATGCCTTCCAATCCTCCTTTCAGGACAAACACCTAAACTTTGGTTCACTCAAGAGAATGGTGGTCATCTGACAAATCTCAAATTTGTGCTGACATCCTACTTGAAAAATAACCTTTAACCTAGCCGCCTCCAGCTGTTCGTTCCCTTGAGTCTTAGCTTTTCAGCTGTGTGTGGCTCAGATCAGTAACTGTTAAACTCACTGGGATGAAGGCTGAGCTGTTGCTTCAACACTTCTTCTTTGTACAGCCAGAGATTTTGTAAGATGGACACTGTGGTCTGACAGGTCTCACTTCCAATCCTATCTTTTTCTCTTCTCCTTTCAACATGCTTCTACTCCAGTATTTTTTTTGACTCTTGCCATTCTGCCGCAGGGTTTAAGTTCCATGAATGTCAACTAATAGATCTGGTAACAGCTCTCTAAAACATTCTGGAACACCAATATCAGATATCTGACTAAAATCCTTAAAATATAGGCATTCTTAAAAGATTCATTCATTTTTTAATTTAAAAGGCATATTTTACAGAAAGATAAGAGCAAGAGAAAGAAGTTTTCCATTTAACGCTTTACTTCCCCAAATGGCCACAATGGGAGCTTCCTCAGTGTTTCCTATGTGGGTACTGCAGTCCAAGGACTTGATCCATCCTCTGCTTTCCCAGGCCATGAGCCGGGAGCTGGACCAGAAGTGAGCTGCTGGGGCATGAACCAGCATTCACCCGGGATACTGGCATCACAGTGGAGGATTAGCCTGATATGCCACCAAATTGGCCTCTGAAAGAAATATTTATTTAAAAAGCAAAAGTACCACCAACGGATACAAAACTAATTGTTTAAGTACTGTAAAGTTTTGCCACAAGATTATAGGGTCTACTGAATACTGAAAATGCACAGGAATGTTAGGATGAAATGAATTATGAGCGAATAAGGAAGAACAGAACTTCAAGCAGCTTTTAGCTCGCTAGAGCAGGACTCTGCTGAGCACTTACACTCAATATGCATGACTTCCCCAATTGGAAGGCATCAGATTCTTAAAACAACAACAAATAGAAGGGTAGATGAAAAGGTAGACCTAAATGATTTTCTTATGAATTGCATAAAGGAGTGTGTGTGACATATGCTAAGACATGCAATATCATGACTGTGTAATAAAACATGATACTTTAATTATGGGGAAAGGTACAATGTCATGTTTTCCATCCTCAGTGAGTTCTCTGGTAGGTAGTTGGGTAGGCAAAGGACTTGACAAAAGATAAAATGTGTATCATTTGGCATGTAATGAGCCATGAGTAACCCTGAACAATGCTATCATCCAGGAACATCCCAACCTGAGCCATTGTTGCTGCCGACATTGCCTTGTACGAAAAAGCCCAAAGGTTCATGGGACACTAGACTCAGAAGAGGCCCTGAGAGTTGCCACTTCTCTAACAAACCTCAGTGAGGCATGTGACTCACATTGGCATCCTATATGGGTGCTGGTTTGTGTCCTGGATGCTCCACTTCCCATCCAGCTCCCTGCCTGGGGCCTGGGAAAGCAGTAGAGGACGGCCCAAAGCCTTGGGACCCTGCACCTGTGTGGAGGAACAAGAAAAATCTCCTTGCTCCTGGCTTTGGATCAGCTCAGCTTTGGCAGTTGTGGCCACTTGGGGAGTGAACCAGCTGTTGGAAGATCTTTGTCTCTTCTTCTCTTTGTATATCTGGTTTGTTTTTTAAATAAAAATTAATCAATGTTTAAAAACAATTCTCAGCGCTCTCAAACTAACCAAAAGCCATTATTGGCTTCTTATATACAGCAACATCGGTTCAATGTATTGTCAGTGCTTACAAAGTCAGAGTGAGGCTTTCCAGCCAAGCCACTGACTTCAGACTTCAATATAGAAACCAGTCATATTGGTTGATACAAACTTGGTCATGTGATGAGTACTGACTATTTCAGGCACTCTTGTTAAGCACCTTAAAGTATCCAAATTCATCATCACACCTGCTATATAAATATTTAGTGTCCCCAATTTGTTGATGAAAGAATTCCCTAAAATTATAGGTAGCAGACTAATAAAGTAAGAATTTGAGCACTACATTTATTTATTGATTGATTGATTACATTGCATTATGTGTGAGCACTACATTTAAAAGTCTTGCATTTCAGAAATGTCAGTAAGGTAACTCCAAATACTAAGATGTTCAGTGAATATCTGCCACTAAGTACCATGTGCTTGAGCTGAGAGAAAAATGGAATAATGTGCCCCTGTAGGATCTAAACTCATTTTTAAAAATCTCCAGCACCAGTTAGGGACTCATTTAATCTTCAAAACTTGTATGACACTTGGTCTGGAATAGGGGGGTCAATCACTGGTATGTAAGGGACATTTCAAAAACTCCTTGCACAGTAATATTAAAATATGTTTAACTTGGTGTCAAAAATTTTGGAAGAGCTGGTGCACAGAGTTAAAGTGCTGTCTGCCAACATCAACATCCCAGTCCAGGCAGTAGTAGCTCAAGTCCCAGCTGCTCCACTTTTGATATAGCTCTCTGTACACATGCTTAGGGAAACAGAAGAACATAGCCCAAGGGCCCACATTCAAGCTGCCTACATGTGAGGCCCAGAGCCCCATGCTCCCTGCTGGGCCAGGCCAGTGTGGCACTGCAGTCTTTGGTGAGTCAAATAGTGGATGGGAAATAGTTTTAGTCTCTCTCTCTACAACTCTGTTTTTCAAATAAAGCAAATTTCAGAAACATTTTTTTTTTTGGAATCTAAACACTCATGCATTTCCAAAATATTCATGGAAAGTATATATTATAAAAAAAGTGTATAGGCATGTGTACATGCAGTAGAGAATAGAAATATACTGTGTCTCAGATCCTCACATTGGTTTTAGCAATTTTACAAAAGCTACAAGGACTATCTGTCTGTAAGGTGAGTTAGAAGAATGAACAATACCAGCATGTTGTGGTAGTCACAGCTCACCCCTTCAGTCTACTCCTTTAATAGAACAGAGTACTTCTGGGAAACCTAATCTCCAAAACAATAGATATTACAGCACTCACTATTGGGTCATCATGAAAGATAAATGAGGCAAGATATGCAATAATCCTATCTGGAATAAGCCCATAATAATTATCATAATTTTAATGCTTAGCCTTAACCGTGAATGCTGTATTAATTCAGTACTTTCCATGTTAAATTTACTGTCTTAGCTGTAGTTTCATTATTTGGGTTGTGGAATTGAAACAGGGAGTTTTACTGTGATCAGTAGCACAGCAAAAGAAATACTATGTAAACTTTCCAAATACAGGGGACTTTATCTTTCTTCTCCAGAAAAAGAATGAATGGGAAGGATCAGAAAACCATGCAAACACATTTCCCAAATCAAACTCAGCACATTCTTCAACTTTTCCCATATTTGTTCTTTATACTGAGTATATAAAAATATGAAGAAGCAGTTATACTTATCCACCTTTCAAATAATGAGAGACTGTAAACCACAAAGAAATTTCAATTATTCAGAGCACAAAGTTAGCCAGAGGTAGAGGTGGGTAACTGGTACGTGAATATACATACAAGCATAGGAAGAAACTTGGAAAAATCTCATTGAAAATGGCCTTGAAAAATACTTATGTGCCAAAAATTTTAAACCCATGCATATTCTTCACTAATGCTCTCACTTTGTGAACATTTTTGAATACCACTCACAGGCATGGGTTTCAAGTTTTTGCACCAAAATAAAAATAATGGTAAGATATGCCTGAACTTTTTTTTTTAAAGATTTATTTTTATTATTTTTTTCATTGGAAATACGGATATACAGAGAGGAGAGACAGAGAGGAAGATCTTCCGTCCGATGATTCACTCCCCAAGTGAGCGCAACGGCCGATGCTATGCCGATCCGAAGCCAGGAGCCTCTTCCGGGTCTCCCACGCGGGTGCAGGTTCCCAAAGCTTTGCGCCGTCCTCGACTGCTTTCCCAGGCCACAGGCAGGGAGCTGGAAGGGAAGTGGGGCTGCCGGGATTAGAACCGGCGCCCATATGGGATCCCGGGCGTGCAAGGCAAGGACCTTTAACCACTTGCGCCACCGCGCCGGGGCCAATGCCTGAACTTTTTTAAGTACTCTCATATATTCTTGTGTGAATTGCCCATTCAGTATATATACCCCATTTCCATAGGGGACATTTAATTATTTACATGTAAATATTATATATATTAATAGAGTTCATTGCATCGATTCTTCATCCAATGCATCACTGAATATATTTTTCTGGTTTGTCATATATTTTAACTTTGTTACTAGCTTTCTTTATGAAAGGTTTAGGTTTTCATGACATGACATTGATCTTTTTTACTCTAATTACTATAATTTACTAGTTTTGTGCTGCATTGAAGTTCTCCTTCCCAAGCATACAGTAATAATTACCCTTTCCACTAGTGCATCTGGGAAAACCCCAGCAACTCAATCAATACTGGAGAGATAAAAACAGAGTAATTGTAGCATGACTGATGCTTCTTCCCTCACTTTCATGTGACTATAGAACTTTTGCAACCCATTATCGTATGGCAACCATGCACAGCAAGAAAGAGAATTGAATTCCATGGCTAATGGGACTGACCAGTTCAGTAGTGTTCCCTCTTTGGAAGACAATCATTCCTGACTCCCTATGACCGTAGTTTAGTTTTTGTTTCTCTACTCTGATCACATTTCTTCTATATCCACTCTTGCCTTCTTACTTTATGATAAAAACAAGAGTTCCCAGACACTGGGTCAATTGAGGGGGTACAAGGAGAATGCCCTTGCAGCTCTTTCTAGTAAAGTTGTTCTAATTATAAGAGGTCTCATTTTCTTCTGAATGTATTGGCACTGATCAAGTCACATGACCCTCCTGCAGCTAATCATAATGGCCCTAGGATAGCTCATTGTGCACACCAGTCAAGATCCATCCCAAGAGTGGGAGTTAGGCCAGTCACATCGAAAGTACAATACTGGTTAGCAAAGAAATGATGACTGGATGCCAGTGATATTACTAAATGCCCTCTACACATACTACTACTTCCCTCACCCAGCCCCTTGTTTTGGTAGTAAAAGTGCATATTTTACTACCAAAAACATAGTAACGACATTATTTTTCTTTCTTACCTAAGCAGTGTATTCCCAGAATAAAGAGAAGTGTTCCTTTTAGAAGTACATATCTTAAGTTTTCATATGCAGCAATCCTGGCTTTACTGTATACTGAACATGTAACTATGTGGTCCTTGGAAGTGTCATTCATCTGCTTAATTAGCCCTAAAGGAAGCACTTGTTTTAAATTAAGAGCAATGGCATTTGTGAAAAGGACATAATAGCATTAGCAGTGGCAACTTGTTTAAGTAATAGGGCTTGGGAAGCTGGTTTTTAATGAGACTTGCTGACCCCAGATCTATTTAAACACACTTTGCTGGACATCACAAGCATCCAGACCTCCTTCACCTCAAACCATAGCTGCTGTCTTCATCATATGGTAGGATATTGTGCTGCATTTGGTTGGCCACTTGTAGAAAGCAAAGTTTTATTAACAGTACAATCATAACGATGATTCTACTATACACACACACCTATTTAGTGTTTGCGCTTCCTTGTGATTTACACAGGCCTCAAACTAATTTCTGAAGATGGCAGATAATTTTATGCTGCTATTCATGTTATGTTTGAACAAAATCAATGAGATGAGGGAGGCAGGAAGACAGACAGCATGTAAACTGGATACTTATAAGGATGGAAAGTGCAATTTTTTTTATCTTATGAATGACTCACATTGATTTGGTAATATCTCTGCTTCTGAACAGTTAATAGTCTCTGGCCAGATGATTCAGTAATTGAAACTGTAAACAGCCTGCTTCATCTTTCCAACTGTAATGCTTGCTATTCTGTTACACTGTTATTGCTTCTTCTGAACATAAACCCATTGCTTCTCATCTTTGTGCTTGGACTCATGCTGATTTCTTTACTGAAATTACTTGTCCTTATTCCCATAATACAAGGTGTTTTAATCACTTTGGAGACTTCTGAATTATTCACAAAGAATTGCTGTCGATAATAAATGTCAGATTAAACATCTGCCAAAAGAATCAACATGTACGCCTGACCATTAATCAGTACCCCATACCCTAGGCAAATAGTTTAGCCTGAGGATGAGCTGACTAATATAAAAACACTGGGGGAAAGTCTCTCTTTTGACTGGTGGTCCTTTCCCACAACACAAGAAGGTAACAGCCAGAGAACAGAGCGAAGTCAATATCCACCGAACGCAGCAAGGCAAACTGACAGGAAAACAAAGGTCCAAAGCCACCCTATTGGACGCCTAGACTCACCAGGGCCTAAAGAAACCACACTCTTGGGTACTCTACATTCATGAGTCAGTTATGCTGACTTTTGTTTGCTTGACTATGAAGTATTCATCATCATAAAAAATTATGACTCATCTATGAAACATATTCCAATTATTTTTAATTTTATATTAAAAAAGTACTAGTCCTTAACTAGTACTCATACATTAGCTAAGCTTAAATGATTCACTGTTACAAATCAGCACTAACACACTAAACAGAATGTAGGAAAAAACCAACTATAAAGATGGGGTGATACAAGTGAGGATCTGACATAACTTTTAGATTTAAAAATTTTAACATACACATAAGCTCTATAAATGTATGGGGTACTATTTGATGCTTACATATATACATAAATATATGACTTATAATGCATATGTAAATATATATTTATCTTTAAACATTTAAAGTGAAAACATTCAAAACTCTACCTCAGTTTTAACAGGGAATTCTTAATACCTGATCTTAAGTCATCGTATCATGTTTTACAACTCCAGAACTTCCTGTTCCTATCTAACTGTAATTTAGGGCCCATCAACCACCTCTCCCTGTTTTTCCATGCTTTCTTCCAGAGTCTTTATTAAAAATGACACCTTCAAGTTCTATGAAGCCACCTCTTTTCAGATTCCACCTATAAATGAGGTCATGTGCTACTTAACATTTAAAACTGTAGTACCATCGCACACGTAAGCCTTTTATCTTTCCTTATGCAGCAGTAATATTCCATTCCATATATGCACCATATTATATTAATCCATCCATGCTTAGATAGACATGCATTGCTGGCAGCTGTAAACTGTGCTGGAACAGACATGGGAATACAGGGGTCTGTCTCTTAGACTGATTTTATATTCCCTGAACTTCATGCTGTTTTTCATAATGGTCAGACTAATTTATATCCCTGCCAAGAGCGAGCAAGATTTCTCTTTCCTCCACTTCTTCAATACCGTATGTGGACTTTGAGCTTTTTGATAATCGTCAATTTAAGCGGGAGTGAGGGGATATCTCACAGTGGATTTAATTGTGATTATTTTTTTAAAGAATTGTTGATTTGTTTACATATCTATTTGAAAGGCAGAGAAACAGGGTGTGAGGGGAGATGGAGGTAGGGCAAAAGAGAAGGAAACCTTCTGTCTCGCAGTGCACTCCCCAAACGGCCCCAGTAGGCAGGGCTGGAACAGGTTACAGCCAGGAGACAGGAACTCCTTCCTAGTCTCCCACACGAGAGGCACAGACCCACATAATTAGACCACCATCCACTGCCTTGCAAGGGACATTAGGAGAAAGAGCAGACTGCTGGACTGGAAGCTGAGCAACCAAGACCTGAATGAAAACTTCAATACCAGTGGCCACTTACACAAGCAATGGTTTAACCCATTGTCCACAATGCCAGCTCCAGCATGAAGGATTTTGAGAACAAAAATTTGTTGTTAGAAGAGCATTCATTCAAAGCACCTGGTTACTGTTCAGCTTTTATCTACAGCTTTTTTGTATTGCCTAATTCTAAAAAATAAATTGGTTGTGTTCACATATATGTTAGTCATCACTAACCTTCTATAAAGATTTTCTTTGAATACACTTGTTTAGAATGGGCAGTTACATGTTTATTGCTTGTTATATGATTTAATGACTGGAAAACAATGTTTTAAAGAGAAAAACAATGTTTTCTGATCACTAAAGACAACCTCCTTTTCCCAATTCTTTTTTCTACAGAAAAGCAAGACCATTACATCCTGATCCTTTCAATGAATCAAGAGATTCACTTAATGCTATTGGATATATAAATGTGTCATCTATCTCACATTAAGTGTACATTATATACTTTAGAAAACATTTTATTGGCTTGGACCATGTAACATTACCACATTCACAGAGACATAAGTTAATGGAAGGTCATAAGGGGTTCGAATGCACTGATGGCACACCAGGAGCTTTGGTTCTTTATTCCTGCTCCACTCCCTGGTGACATGAGCACGCAACCTGGTGTGCCCAAGCTCAACTATGGTCGTGTACAGTGGGAATGACAGTAGCACCATCCTCAAAAGTTTCTTTGAGTATTAAATGAAATAGTAGAAAGACCTTCCACCAAGAAGGCTAAGTGCTTCCTAGGTGCCTGAGTATACAACCATATGCATATATACATGTTTTTAAACAGAACCTTATGTTAGAGCTGCAAAGAAGAGTAGAAACCAAGCTTATTATAATAATAATGATGAACCTGAGGCTCTGAGTGGAAGACTCTGGTCTTCCATTGCGCAAATTCATGGTGACAGCAACACTGACAGGTTCAAAGTTTTAAACTGCCAGGACACTGAACCATCCACTGACCTGTCAGGCCATTCCTCAGAGCCTGTGCATACAACACAACTGAATATCAACAGTAACTTGAAGCTAGTCTGAAAAGCCACCAGCACTCACTCTGACTTGCTCTCTCTCTCTCTCTCTCTCTCTCTCTCTCACACACACACACACACACACAATCTACATTCACATTTTTTCCTCATGAGGCTTATCTTCTGCTTCTCCAGTGGTAGGTCTGTCCTGTGCTTTTCAGATTTCTCTGAAATGTTGATTATCACCATTGTTTGGTGTTTTCTGTCTATAAAACTCTTTCCTTCCCTTTCTTTCAACTAGCATGAATATCTGTGTGGGTATTATTTTGAGTTGAATTCACATCTCCATGTACGCATATACCAAACATAGCAGCACCACGGCCAGCACAGAGGCATCCTTAAGTCTCTGTCATGAGCCTGAGTCAAACATGGTGACACAGGTTTTTGTTCATTGTTTTTCAGTGTGCTGTTCCCCACTCTCCTTCCAACCTATACAAGGCTGATTTCTCGGTTTATTAGCACAGGAAGAGGCCATGTGGGAGACCAGAAATCCAAGGCATGAGCAAATATTTCCACTTTGCAAAGGCACTGCCCAATTCGCAGGAAGTGATGCAAAGCTTCAAAAGGGACTCGGTGCATTTCACAAATTTATGCTCTTAAAATACAATTTGCTTTTGTGTGGTAAATGTATTTTTCTTGAGCTGGATACTTAAAGCCTGAAAAAAACTTTTTCAATTCTTTCAAAATATTCTGTAATGATGAGACAACTTGGTAGCATTTTTTTTTCTTTCAAAGCAATTGGCACTGATTCTCTTTTGGGTTTTTATGCTATATTAAAAGGCTGAAGCTGAATAAAAATACAGGACTACATTTTCTGTCTTAAACAATTATTTCCAGAGAGTGGGAACATTTGTAATTTAACATGCCACTTAGCACAGGAGTTGAACTGCTTGCCTTTTAACTCAACAGAATGGAGATGAAAGCAGGCATTATAAACAAGAAAAAAAACAGCTCATAAAGCATGAGCATTCTAAACATAAGCTTGAGGACCCAGATGAACTTCTAAGTTTGACATACTTGGAGAGAAAGAACAATATCACAAGGTCAGGTTTATTGATGGAGATATTATCAGTTCATGCAGGTACTGAATCATCTTAAACCATACCAACACAATGAAACAAAACTGTAATTTGGGCATTTTTGGCTATCATAACAAAAAACAGTACAGATTATTTGAAATATATGTTCTTAAGCACATCATGTAGGCAGCTACCCACTATATTTATGCCCAAGGCTCTAATGCACAATGAAGAAAAGTATTTCATTGTCTAAAATTGCTGTGACAAATGGCTTACGGAGAGCATTTTGGAAATACAATAAGAATAATCACATAGCAGATCTGGTCTAAATATAAATGCACTTTCTCAGGGTATCATGGCTCAAACATGAAAACAGGCTCCATCTAATGTACTGGTCTGGCTTTCCTGGATTGACGTGATGGAAGAGACTCAGGTTTCATACAGTTGATGGATGGTTTTATCATAATAATAAAAAGAGAAAGGAGATATGATAGAGTATAAGTCTTTTTTTTTTTTTTTTACACTTTTCTGGATAATCACTTGTATACTTCTTTATTAGCTGGTACCAAACACTATAAATGCTTATTAGTGAAAATAAACAAATGAGAATTTCACTCTGACACTCTTGCTTCACCTGAAATTCCTGAACCATATTGTCTTTTCAATCTTTCTCTGGTATTTCAAGGTCCAGAGTACACAGCTTATGTAATAAAATATTCAATGAAACTCAAAATATTGATCAATTGGTAAGCTCCTTCACTGCATGCAAGTCTTTGTTCAGATAAGGTTCAGGCCTAATAGACGCCCCTATTTCAAACTGCACACATGCACCCCTAATCTACTGAATGTTCTGCAAATAAACCATTAGTGCAACTACTGATCATCACTAACTCCTTACCACCCTCCCCCACCACCAACTGAGTGCAAATTTTACCAGAGTAAGAATCTTTATTTCATCAAAAAGGAACATGGTATGTAATCAATAGTACTTTTTTTTTTTAAAGATTTATTTTTATTATTTTTTTATTGGAAAGGCGGATATACAGAGAGGAGAGACAGAGAGGAAGATCTTCCGTCCGATGATTCACTCCCCAAGTGAGCCGCAACGGGCCGATACTATGCCGATCCGAAGCCAGGAGCCTCCTCCGAGGGTCCGAAGCCAGGAGCCTCTTCCGGGTCTCCCACGCGGGTGCAGGGTCCCAAAGCTTTGGGCCGTCCTCGACTGCTTTCCCGGGCCACAGGCAGGGAGCTGGAAGGGAAGCGGGGCTGCCGGGATTAGAACCGGCGCCCATATGGGATCCCGGGCGTGCAAGGCGAGGACCTAACCACTTGCGCCACCGCGCCGGGCCCAATCAATAGTACTTTTTAAATGAATAAATATTCTGGGCCCGGCAGCGGGGCCTAGCGGCTAAAGTCCTCGCCTTGACCGCACCAGGATCCCATATGGGCGCCGGTTCTAATCCCGGCAGTCCCACTTCCCAGCCAGCTCCCTGCTTGTGGCCTGGGAAAGCAGTTGAGGACGACCCAAAGCTTTGGGACCCTGTACCCATGTGGGAGACCCGGAAGAGGTTCCTGGATCCTGGCTTCGGATTGGCATAGCATCGGCCGTTGTGCTCACTTGGGGAATGAATCAATAGACAGAAGATCTTCCTTTCTGTCTCTCCTCCTCTTTGTATATCTGACTTTCCAATAAATAAATAAATCTTTAAATGAATAAATATTCATAGATTACTTTTCCAGCACAATTTCTATGTTAACATCATGAAACAAAAGCTTCTATTCTACATCTTCTGCTTTTTTCTGCACTATATGACAAGGCCTTGAGAGCAGAGAATTAACTGAACACTGCTCAGTGGTGTCACCTGACTTAGCCTCAATAAGCCATTTTAATAAAGATTTATTTTTTACTGGAAAGGCAGATTTAGAAAGAGGAGAAAGATCTTTCGCCTGCTGGTTCACTCCCCAAGTGGCATCAGTGCCACTCAGTGATAATACAGCATTTAATGTGTTCTAGAGCCTGTGTGATATGATTTACGTATATGATCTCATTTAATTTTCAGCATTCTCAGACTGTTACTTTCATCATCCCCATCCAACATACGCTGAGCAGAAGACTTGAGGGGCTACCTGATTTTTCCAAGTTACAGGCTGACTGAATGAAAAGGCTTGGATGGCACTGAGGCTGTCTGGATGGCCCCAGTATCAAATACTGAGCCAGTATCAAATATGGGTTTGGGAGACACTGTAAAACTACCTACCACATTGGAAGAAACTCAATAGCATGTCAATTAACTCCATAATGTTGTAAATTGTTGATGTTGTGGCTTTTCCTTGGAAAGGATGATATTCTGCCAACTCTGCTTTCAGACCAAAGATGGTCTCCCCAAGAAACTGTTGAATCTATCTGGACAATAAGATGCTGGTCTCTATGCATGGCACGTGCTTGCAATGAAAGAATCATGACTGGATTTGAACTGTAATATTGCAATAAAGTGGATTAATCCACCATGGGGGGAAGGTACAGGGAGGGGTTGGGGGAATCCCAGAGCCAATGAAACTGTGTCATAAAATGAAATTACATTGAAAAAAAAACACTTTCTAATTATCTTTCACCTGATGCTTTTTTCTGCCTTACTTTTGCTGTCTGACACTGTGAGAATGTTTCTTCCCAGGCTAAGAAAATTCACCGAAACACATGCCTGCATAAAAAGGAAGGTGCCTGTAAATTTTAAAGGAACTCAAAGGAGATTATTAGTTTGGCCTAATAACAATTTGTTGCTACAGGAAAATAAAATTGCAGTTAAGAGAAAAACAGTTCTTTAAAAGCATGACACCAAAACTCATTGGGCAACATTCAACTCAAAGTGGAAGGAAGCCAGGGTATAGAATGGTGTGACCGGTGCTTTCCGAGATAGGAGGGCCCTGGAGCAGCTTACCACGCTGCAAACTTGTGGATTGCTGGATCTCAGGACTTGGGACATGGGAGGCCAAGGACCAGGAGTCCAAGGCACAAAGTTTATTGTAAACTTTCCTTCTTGCTTTTCTACTCAGGTCTCTAAAAAACAGACAATTCTGGGAATATTTAGCTACAAGGACACTTGGTCTTCCAGAGAGACATAGTTTACATAGTACAGTAGTTACAAACATGCAGGCAATATCCCTAAATCACTTCCCAGGCCTCATGAAAGGGAATTTTTTCTAGGTCATAAGCTACAGTTGTTTCCCAAGGATAAAAGCAAGCGTAGGGGGCGTGGGCCAGAGTTCTGTGGCAGAACCTGTCACCTAGGCAATGCTCCGAGTAGGTCACTGGTGAGCTAGCCTTCAAGTGCTTGATTCCTGGCTCTTCCCAAGACCGAAGGCACGCACAAGATTCACAATCTGGTTAGCAGGTCTCATCACACACTCCTCCAAGCCCCCAACAACATGACAGGACCCCTCCCTCAGAGAGGGTACAATTTAGTTGTAAGGGACAGACATTTGAAATAAGATTAAAGGCAATGCAATTTCCAATAGTGATATATATTAAGAGCCAACAAATGGGTTGGTGTTACAATGATTATTTGGCTTGAAAGAGAATGCACAGCAATGCTTGGGAAGTGGCTAAGTGAGGATCTTAGATAAGAACATCTTTGTACTCATAAGAATTCTATCCACCTTTGGGCAAAAATAGGGTTAACACATTCCAGCTATTTTCTTAGCGTGCTTTCTACATTCTATATTGAACTGAATTTCCTCAAAGCAGTCAGTTTCATTCCTCAAAGTTAAATTGTGCTACTTTTTCCCCCCTCCACATTGCCTTCACTACATAACATCCCTAAGTAGGATATTGTTACCCCCTTCAGGTAGGCAGGCTACTGAAACACAATTTCCTTGAAGAGAACTTTGTCAGGGTATGTAACACCACTCACACTCCAGCAAAATGCCTAACTCAACTCAGCATTGCAACTTGACAGGGACAGGTCACATACATTCAGGCATATCTTATTTAAAATTAAAGTTAAAAACCCAATTACAGTCACGCAGCCCAAACATAAATTGTTCAAGAGTCACATGTGACCCCCTGCACTCAATGGCACAGAGACTATTTCTAGCATCTCACAAAGTTGCATTGGAAAGGGCTACTTTACCGTGCCTTATTCTCTGCTGTTTGTTCCTGGGTTTTATTTGCTCATTTATTTTCTCCTCCCCTGTACAATGTACGAACACAGGGCATCTTGGTATTTTGGTATGCACTACCTTTTGCTGTATGTATCCCAAGCGCTTACAAGAGTGCCTGATCCTAATTAGGTGCTAATTCGCTGGATTAACGAAGAAAAGACAGACTTGACTAAAGACAATGAGTCATCCTCTCTGTTGTACAATGCCTTGTCTGCTATTTTCCAGTTTTGAATTTTTAAAAATTAAACTATTTTCAGTATTAATTTAACACATAACACAATTATGCACTGACCCCACATTGTTTCACTTCATACACCAGTCACATTTGAAATAAGTGCTATTAACAGTGGACTAGCCAAAAAAGGGAGAATTAGAAACTGTTTTCAGGATCTCAGTATAGTCCTTTTCTGAATGTTTAACCAGACACATCTCAACCATTAATACTAATAAAACATTTTTTTAATTTCCATGGATTACTTGAAAATTTTTATGCCAAATAGAAGTAGCAGTCATTAAATTCATACCAAAGAGGAAGAAAAACATCCTCCCAAAATAGAATATTACTTCTTAGAGGACATTTAGTGCAGCTTTTCTATTTTTCAAAAAATAATGTACAGAGATGATTAATTAGCTTCAGAAGAAGGTGCAAGTGAGATAAAGAAAAATTCATTTTTTTCAATGGAGATGAACATATTTACATTATGTATCTAAATATATTGCAGCATTAACATGCCGCATTAGAGAATAATAGCTTTTTAAAAATATACTTATCAGTGATCATTCTCTGATTTCTGAAAGATCTCACCATTAACTATGGATTGGCAGAAGTATTGTGTGATTATAATAAATTTTAATTGTTTAAATTTCCAGTTATTACACAATTAATTAACCACTAATAAGGATTGAAAATATGATACCAGTGAAATTCTAATTTTAGAAATTAACGTCTCATTAACAGTCATTACCCTACCTATAGGCATCATTAGATTAACCTCCTCACACAAAAAAAGCAACATTCCAAATAAGAGATTCATGAGATATTTGATTTTTAATTTACTTGAAATGAATATAACTTACTTTCATAGTAAATGTAGTTCTGTTCCTGCTAAATAATTCCTTTAGGCTCTACAAACTTTGAGACAAGGCCCATTTCATTTTTAATTATTGTGTTAATAAAAAATATTTGATTCATTTAACAATCATTTGTTATCACACAAAAACAAAACAGTGATCCCAAATAATGATCCATGAGAATTTTTAATCAATAGTGAATTTGCTATCATATTATTTTCTGATATGGGAAAATGACAAAATTCACGGCCATTCTAAAAAATTTTAAAAAAATAAATCAGGAAGGGTGCGTAGGAAACGCTGAACAGTGTGTTGCACATCTGTAAACTTGTGGGCACCTGCCGCCTCTCACCATGACCAGCGACCCCGGTGTCCCTCCTAGTCACTGATGTACAGGCTTACTCACCTACACTCACTTTCTCTCTGCCCTGCCACGCTCCTGCCACAGATTTCTCATGACTAGACTATAATAATTTATTTAAGAATTGAATCAAATGTCACCTTCTCAAGGGCATTCTCTCACTATCCTACCTTATAACAACCTCCACAACTCATTTCTCTTCATTATAGTGTCCTTTTATTTTTATGAATTTACTTAATGATGCATTTGTTTATATATTCTCCCCTGCTTAGGTTCCCCAGGAATAGGTATCCATCTGCCATATTCCTGACTGTCTGAAGTGAGCAGCCTTAGCACTTTCCAACACACAAGGGCTCTAAGCTGTCTATCTACATACAGTATTTATGTTTACACACACACACGCAAGTTTAATAGTTTGTGGCTCACCAATGACAGTAAGAACCCCATCTTTTCTCATTTCTAGTCTATCCTTTCGATATTACACAATCTCTATCTAAAAGGCCCTCCTAAAGACATTTAAATATTTCTGGGGAAAAAAATCAAAATTCTGCAGGTAATATTTATTGAACACCGATCGAGTGCCAAGCCTTGTACTATTATACATACGTTCACACATTTTATGTCAGTAATAATAGTAAGCCCTATTTAGAGATTCAGACAGACTGGAAGGAAGGAAGCAAGGAGAGAGGAAGAATGGAAAAGATGAAAGAGAAGGAGGGAGAGGGAAGCAAGGAGGGAGGAAAGAAGTGATGGTTAGAGGGGGAGAGACAAACACAGAGAAAGGTTCTGAAAGATCTAAACAGCTATTGCATGTTCATACAGCTGCAACTTTTGTATGATTCTAACACAAAGCTTAATTGTTTTTGCTATGCTAAGCTCTACGTGTGTTGAGCATCGGTGGAAAAAGCTGTGCTTCAAGAACAGAAGAACTCATAAGAAAACCTCAGAACAAATCAGACTGCCGATTTTGTATTCTTCATAAGTCACACTATGATGACAGCATTGGCAGGAGCCTTCACTAGTTCATATCATATTGATCACTAGCCCACTAGGCTGCGGGCGAGGTCTAGGGCCTGAGGCTTACTGATAGATTGTCCATCACTCCAACTTCTCAAAAGCCTAATGGAGAAGTGTCAGCATTTGGGCCCGAAGGATGAAAAGATTAATAAAACTCACAAACTCATATTTCACATGTATTTTTCACACCAAAATAAAATGAAACCAAATCCTGCATTCATCAAATTGATTTTTCTGTGTGTCAATGTCAGAACTTACAGATTTCCTTTCAAGGTCTTCTGAAATCCCAAAATGCCATGAAGAATAATAGACTTACAGATTATTTAATTTAGAAAAAAAAGTAATGAGATTATTTTTCAGTTGTTATTTGGACAGCAGATCCACCTGTTATTTTCAAAACTGTAGGATACTTAACAGAAGGAAAATGAGCAACTCTCTCTGCTCAAATTTTAAGTGCCATGACCCAACTCTTTCTACAGGATACTTTATCCTACATTGGTGAAGAAACAAGATTCTAGAATCAAAGACCACACAGCTATATAATGTCTTTCTATGTCAGTTCTATCATTAAAACAAAGATAGCAGAATATTCTCTGGTAGGTTGCTTTAAATGTGGGAAGGGAGGGAAAATGTAAGGTACAGAGTATGCTATTTTTGTAAGTGTGTTTTTGATAAAATTACCATGGAAGGAGATCATCTGCTTACTTTTCTATCTTCAGCACCACATTCTAAGCAAGTGAGCTAGCCAGTTAACTACTTTACAGTTAAGCAGAAAGTAACAGAGTTTCTACACATTTGTGAAATGAAGAAAAGAGCAAATGCATGGATTAACAAAGGCTTTTGAGTAACCAGGTCATTGATTATCTGGGCATGATAAAAACCAGAGAATGTGCTGAACAGCCAAATGAGAGTCAGAGGTGAACACCGAGAAAAAGCTCAGTCCCTTCATTTTTGCATCACTTTCTTACCTTGGCATGAGGGCTGTCATCCAATCTTTCCGTGTAAACAAACCACCTGCTCAGAATTATTAGTGTGTTATTTCTTTGCACTCACAGATGTATTTTCCCTAAACCTCTCACCTAAATGTACTGCCTAGATGATGATTTTTAAATCACATAAACTAGTATTCCCACCATATACTTTATTTTGAGCTTCCCCTCCTCAATTTTCTTTCAGGATACTTATTTTCAATGCTACACTGCAGAAGGAAATGAGACTAGAAAAAGTGTGTACGTACGTGCGCTGTTCCTGGAAGCTAACTGCAGCATTGCTGTCCCTCTTTCAGTTATTAGTAGTTAAGTATTTATCACACATCTGTTAACACTGCACTTTTAGGCAGCCTTGTTCCATGACAGCTGGAGATTGGAGGTAATGATGTCTGAATACTAAATTCAACTTTGATGTGCATTTTGTACCCAAACATTTTGAAGAATTTCTAACACTTTAATTATCCAGTCTTGAGACACGGTTTGATACATTAGAAAGAACCAGACTCAAGGTGGCCCCAGTTGTAGCACCTGTTTCTTCTCTAATTACCAGTGAGATTTCTAAACAACCTTGCTACTCCCTAGGCCTGGCTCTCCTCATGCATAACATTAAAGCTAGGAATTTATTAGATGATGAATATGGTGTTAACCAAACAATACTGCAATCCTATTTCTGTAAAGGAAACGAGTAACAAGTGTTTGAGAAATAAATAACAAAGCTGGTTCTGCTAAATAACCTGGACGTTTTGCAATACATTTTTTTTATACCACAAGGATGAACTTAGAAGAAATAGCATATCAATGTCAATATCACATGTAAATACTTACTTAATCCAAGCCCCATGAGACTCAAGTAAGAAATGTTTGTCAAGGATATATATCTGGCTGCATGACATCAGGCTTGATTCCTATTTCTACCCGACCATCACACATTTGATGAGCAATCACTGAGCAGCATCCATGGCAACCAGAGGTAAACTGTACATAAACTGCAGTCCTTAAGAACCCATAACCACAGGCATTTAAGATGATACTCAGAATAATGTTAACACAATAGCAGAATAAAAAGCCTGGGTACTACTTACACAACAAAGACACGGACTTAACCACAATTCTCTTCGCAAGGAATCTAGAGAACAGGTAAAAGACTCTTCTATTCCAGGCAAATGTAAAATGAACATTTTTTTTTTTTGGTCTTTAGAAAAATTTGAGATAACTTCTTACCATGATCATCCTAGTTCATCTCTTTCAGTCAGAGAAGCGCAGTCCAGAGAAAACTCCAGCTCCTGACTTCTCTCTGGTGATGGAGGAGAAGACATGCAGATTTAAAACAATGCTTACAAGAGCAACAAATGCATATTCTCCAAGACAGACCACATGTGAGGCCATCAAACAACAACTACCAAGTTTAAGCCTAGGGCAGACATTGTAGCATATATTGCAGTAATGCTTCCATTCCCAGCTATGCACTTCTGATCCAGCCTACTGCCAATACGCAGCCTGAGGCAGCAGATGATAATGGTTCCAGTGGTTGGGTCCCTGTCACTTTTATGGGAGCCTTGGAAGAAGTTCCTGGTTCTTGGTTTCAGCCTAGCCCAGATTCTGTAGGAGTCTGGGAGAGAACCAGCAGACTGAAGTAATTAATGGCAAGCACCCAAGGAGACTTGACGATAGTTATAGCAAACCAGTTAAGCCAGTCCCGGGAGGAAGGCATCCCATTTCACTACTAACTGCAGTCCTGGCTGTTCTGCTTCTGACACATCTCCCTGCCAATGCATCTAGAAAAGCAGCAGAGATTGGCCAAGTAATTGAGTCCCCCAGCCATTGGGAAACCCTGATACAGTTCCAGGCTCTTAGATTTGGCAAAGCCCAGTCCCAGTTATTGCAGCCGTTTGGGAAGTGAATCATAAGATAAAAGACCATTAGCTCTGTTACCCTCTCTCGGTAGCTCTTCCTTTCAAGCAAATAAATAAGTGCCAACTCAGTGGAGTCACAGTCTGCAGCACGGACACTGTCAAGTCCCAGCTCTTCCACTTCCCAACCAGCTCCTTACCACGGACTGGCCTGCGAAAGCAGATGTCCCAAGGGCGTGGATACCCACATGCTATGGAGCTCCAGGCTCTGGACCTTGGTCTGGCCCAGCCCCTGCCTTTGTGGCAATTTGGGACGTGAACTATAAAAGATCTATGTGTCTCTCTATTTTCTCCCTCTCTCTCCACAACTTTAACTTCCAAATAAATCATTCAATACTTTTTAAAGGAAAACAAAAAGTATTTTCTAATCACAAGGAAATGAAACTAGAATTTAAAAGGAAAACTTGAAAAAATGTCAAATATATGAAGATTAAACACTTTTAAATAATCAACAGGTAAAGAATAAAAAGGGAAATCAGAAAATGCTTTGAGACAATAAAAACACAGCACACACAGGATGCTATGCAAGCAAAACAAAGAGGGAACTTTGCAGTAATAAGCTGCTATATTACACAAGAAAAAATATGCTAAAGGAATTAGAGAAAGACAATTAATCCAAAAGACAGAATACTAAATGTATAATCAAGAACAGAAAGAACTCAAACTCATAATAGCAAACAGGGATAAAAGTCAATAAAATCAAGAGTGAGTTTCTGAAAAAATTAAGAAAATTGGTAGAGGTTTAGCTATGATAAGAAGAAAGAAAAAGCTAAAATAAAAATATTGATAAAAGAGGATATTTCATTATCAGTGACATGAAAATGAAAAAGATCTTAAGCTACTACTGTGAGAAATTATAGGTTAACAAATTAAGTTACCTATGAGAAATGAGCAATTTCCCAGAAATATATAACCTAACTTAATCAAAATAGAATATTTGAAAAAATAATTGAGTCAGTTATTAAAAACTTCCCAACAAAGAGAAAAACTAGATGCATTTGTTGCTGATTTGTACCAAATACTTAAAGAAGAGTCAATGCCAATTTTTCTCTCATAAAAACTGAAGAGGAAGGATATATGCAAACTCATTTAATGAGGCTGATTTCGCTTGTAACATCACACAAGAAAACTCTGTAGGTTAGATCCAAACTGAACAGGGAGCAGATGCATTGGCCATGCTCTCAGGGGACTGATTCCATGACGGCTTCACTGGAGAATGACCAGAACAGAAGAGTTCAGGGCATAGCCAGGAGAGAGCACAGCCATGTAGCCTCGGCCACATACTACCAGCAACTCCCCCTGCGCGCCTATGGCCAGCATAGGCTGGGAAGGCCAGGCCAGGTATGGTTCAAATGATTTACAAAACAATAAATGTTGGTAAATCTGTAGAGAAACTGGAATTCTTATAGACCACTGAGTGTAGAGTGGTGATTGAAAAATTAAAAATACACAGTTGAACACAATACCCTATGCTAAAAGAACTGCTGGGCAGATCTTGCTAAGACTGACAGAAAGTTCTGATCATTTGGAAGTTCAGCTCAAGTTTCCCTATACTCGAGTTGATTTCCAAGAGCTTCTGGTTCCCTGCTCAGAAAAACTGTGATTCCCAGTAGTGATCCATCAATCTGAGTGCCCTGCCTTGCACTTCACTTCCTTCCGGGGCGGAGACGCTGATTTTTGCGTTTGTTCTGCTTTTCAGCTATTGTTGGGACAGAGTGGTGAACTTCCAGCTTGTTACAAGCCGATCCAGAACCCCAAAGTAGCTATTATGGAAGTGTAGGAATTTGGAACACGTTAAGCATATTCCATGAAAACACAGATTAAAGTTAATCATAGTTCACGGAATATGGCAAGATGTAATGTTACAATCAATGTAAATGCTGCTGTAAATATTTCCTGGCATGCAAAGTGTTCTATAATATTTAACTAAAAATAGCACTCAAAATGTATTGGTAGATGATTTTAACTTTTAAAAAACATGGCATATGGAAACGTATACTTATTATATGTAAAATATGCAATTATGTACATGAAAATATCAACACTAGCTTTCTTTGGAGATGTAAGTGAATACCTTTTAAAATGTTTATTCTTTGGCCTGGCACAGTAGCCAGGTGGCTAAAGTCCTTGCCTTATTTGCCTTATGTACCAGGATCCATATGGATGACGGTTCATGTCTCAATCTATATTACTTCCCATCCAGCTCCCTGCCTGTGGCCTGGGAAAGCAGTCGAGGATGGCCCAAAGCCTTGGGACCCTGCACCCATGTGGGAGACCTGGAAGAGGCTCCTGACTCCTGGCTCAGATCAGCTCTAGTTGTTGCGGCCTTTTGGGGAGTGAACCAGGGGATGGAAGATCTTTCTCTCTGTCTCAACTTGTCTCTCTAAATCTGATACCAATAAAAATAAATACATCTTTAAAAACAATTTATTCATCATGATTTTCTGAAAACTTTTTTTTCACTGAGCAGGTTTTGCTTTCCAAAGCAGACTTGCATTGGCTGCAGAGAAGAAAACACTATTATACTAATTAATAGTCAAAGTCTCACATTAATAAAAAGATAATTACACAATTGTCTGGGGAATGGAGGGGGTTATTTTTTATTCCTTTTCATATAGAGGAAAGAGTCCAGCACGATAGCCTAGTGGTTAATTCCTCTCCTTGCATGTGCCAGGATCCCACATGAGCTCTGATTTGTGTCCCAGCTGTTCCACTTCCCATCAACTCCCTGCTTGTGGTCTGGGAAAGCAGTAGGGAATAACCCAAGGCCTTGGGCCCACACACCCACATGGGAGACATGGAAGAAGTTCCTGGCTCCTGACTTTGGTTCAGCTCAGCCCAGCTGTTCTGGCCACTTTGGGAGATCAGCAATGGAAGATCTTTTTTCTCTATCTCATTCTCTCTGTACCTCTGCCTTTCACATGGAAATAAATATTTTTTTAATCATATAAAGAACAGTCATTTTGAAATTCTCTTGTTCTTTATCTCCCACTCCGCTTTGTCTCTATAGATGCACGTGTGGGACTCCAGCGTCGGTGCAGGTTCTGCGCCTCAGGGATCTGATTATCTGCAGCTCTTCATGGTTCTATGTCTCATCCACACATGTCCCTCTTCCAGGACCTTGAATTATTAGCTCTCTTTGATGTGCCTATTGCTGCCTCTTTAACTATTTTGCAAATGTCTGAGCACTGTGCATTTAATGCACTGTGCATTACAAATGTCTAAATAATAAGACTTGTAAGTAACAAAAGGAAGCATCAACAGAAGAGACTAATTTTAGGTACTTTCCTGTGTACTTGTACTAACTCAGTTTACTCTCATAAATTCATGATTGCTGGGACACTTTCCATTTAACAGATGAGAAAACTGAAGCTTAAAGTTATTAAGTAACTTTTTCAGGGTCACACGGTAAATGTGGAAACTGAATCCTCTGTATCATCCATTAGAGTTATACATCTTAACAAACTCTTAGCAAATAATGTTTATCCAGTGTCTGCTGGGAATATCCTACCTGAGGCAAACAGAGAGGGATTCCATTTGAATTGCCTGAATTCCGTCCCCTTCTACATGGTCTAAGCAAGTACAGTACTAGTATCTCATAACCCAAGTGCTCTCCCAAGTATTCAGCCACTCCAGTGAATAGCAGAATCCTAACTGTGCAGGACACTTGGTCCATAATGAAGCCAAGAGTTCACGGAGAGTAAGCAGGACTACTTGTGCTATCCTTTGCTGCTTTGGGATTTTCAGTATTACTCATTTTGCTTACTCTGATACCATAGGCTTAATTAATAAATTTTATCCATTGTTCTTCAACCTGTCATCGACTTGTATATTTCCATGAGTTTGTTCTTGGTGTTCTCTGATCTCAGGAACCCTTGTCAACCTAACAGGATTTTATTGAACTTTAACATACCTCAAAATCTTATCTGCTTCATAACTTCACCAATCTTGGGCCATCATCCATGTTCCTAAGTGTTGTATAACCTTTTGACAACACATTATGGTTTCTTTGGGCACTTATGTCTTCCAGTGTACCAGCAGTGTGTGTGTTCGGTGTTCCATGTCACTTCACATTACATGCCAACTACATGCCTTAATAAACGCGTGTTTCATTGAAAGGAAATAAAAACAAAGACCTCTAGTAGAAATCAGTGAGCCATGCTGCAGACTAGTAACTTGTCTCAAGTGTTTTTCTTTCCTAGAAATTAATTGAAAAATTACATAATGTTGAGTTGGAAGACTAGCTAGGGAAACGTGCCAGTTTTCAGTTGCTTCTTTACGTACAGTAAGTCTTGGTCTGAACTGATAGAGTACCACGAATACCGCCGTTAAAATCTGTGTATCAGAATTTGCCCCCATGCCAACCTTTTTTTTTTTTTTGAGAATTCTGCAATTTTAAATGAAATACTCCCTTTCATTACTAGAGATCATGGAAAACGAAAGCCAACCAAAATCAGGGGTTAAAAAAAAAAGCCAAGAACTGGGTTATGGTGGATATCCTACTATCATTTTACCAAGATACATTTATTACATGTCCACGAATTGCTAAGTGCTGTCAAAAGTCTTCTAGAAGGAAAGCCTGATGCAGTTCTCTCCCTACAGGACAGACTGTGCTGGAGCAATGCTGCCATGCCGTTAATGTGTGAAAAGAAACGCTGTGAAACCTCTGTGAGAGGTTATGGCAACGTTGCTCCGTGACTGGAAGACAGTCTTCACTCTCATTATTGAAATGCCAGGCAGAGAAGGAAGGAAGCAAGGATGTGATCGCCTTGAGATTACATCCTGAGCCGTTCCTAGCCCTCGTCATTCATCCAGCATTTAGATCTCACTTGCTCTGTGTCGAGTCATACGTTACAAGACAGCAAGTGGCATGTTTACAGAGCACAAAGCATTCGCAACTTCATTATCATTCATTTGCCATAAAAAATAATGACGCCTTCTCTGGCCTGCATTTTGATCCTGTTCTCTAATTGAGTTTTCTGAACAGAAACAAGATCAGCAGCTATTTTGGCTGCTTTATATCTTTGTTTTTAACCCTAGACAAAATGTGGTAAAGTGTCAGCAAATTCTGTTACCGCAGAAGAAACTGATTTTTCCTTTTAAAATTCATTTAGGTGTTTATCTGTGAAAGGCCAAAAGAGAGACAAAGATTTTTTTTTGTCTGTTGTTTTACTCCCCAAATGCAAACAACAGCAGGCTGGTCAAGGTCTAAGTTAAGAGTCCAGAACTCACCTGGGGTCTTCCACATGGGTAGTGCAGACCCCATACATCTGCTGTCTTCCAGGGTTTCTGTTAGCAGGAAGCTATAATTCTAAGTAGAGCCACAACTTAATGCCAGGCGTTCCTAGATATGGGATGCGGGAATCCCAAGTGGCATTTTTAATTAGTGTGCCATATGCCTACCCAAGGAAACTGATGCTTGAATGCTTTATCTAATTTTGAACCTAGGTAACTTTTTTTAATGGTGTTCACCTCTTAAAAATGTTACAGTGTCTATCCCCAAACTTCACTTGAAGACTTGATTGATTGTTGACCAATTTTTGTAAAATTAATTGTTAGAAGATAAAATGATTCTCATTTTAAGCAGTCATAGCGTCTTGGAATTTTAAGGCTGCAAGGCAAGTTAGAAATAATCTTAAAACAAGCCTTTGATTTCAAAGAAGGGAGGCCAACCTGACAGACAGACTTGCCTGCTGCCACATTTCTAACTACTGGACTCAGCCTAGAACCAACTGCCCTACCTGAGCAGGGGGCATAGAGTTAATCACGCTTGTTTTGTGCCGACACATAAAAAATACTTTAAGTTACTGAAAAGCAGAGCCATCTCTGAATTTGGCCCACCAATGTAGACAAAATAATCACATATTCTCACTAAAAACAGACCTTAGAGTTTCCAAAGAAATGGTTGTTCTTGTTTTAAAGATTGCTAATATTCAGGATATTGGTACTGCATATTTGTTTTGATAAAACAAATAATTCAATAGATGTTAATCAGAATATATTACATACTGAATACCAAACAACTTCAGTAAATTTGAACAAATCAATGAGTAAAATTTTGAACTCATCTATTTGAAAGAATTAAATGTAAAATACAACTAGGTACAGTCAGAAGTTGAAATAGCCAACAACAGCAGTAAAACGAATGGGAGCATAGCACTTGAATTCTAGTCTGGGAAACTATATACACAAGAAATGAGGCTATTGGGGCCTGGCGTGGTGGCGCAGTGGTTAAGGTCCTCACCTTGCATACCCGGGATCCCATATGGGCACCAGTTCTATCCCGGCAGCACCGCTTCCCTTCCAGCTCCCTGCCTGTGGCCCGGGAAAGCAGTCGAGGACGGCCCAAAGCTTTGGGACCCTGCACCCGCGTGGGAGACCTGGAAGAGACTCCTGGCTTCGGATCGGCATAGCATCGGCTGTTGTGCTCACTTGGGGAGTGAATCATCGGACGGAAGATCTTCCTCTCTGTCTCTCCTCTCTGTATATCTGCCTTTCCAACACAAAATAATAAAAATAAATCTTAAAAAAAAAAAAAAGAAATGAGGCTATCCTGTGATGTGTTAAGACATTTTCTGGAATACGTTCATTCAATCATGTCCTGTCAATACTCCCCATTCAAAATGTAGGCTCTTGGGCATGGATGCTTATATAGCTTGACCAAGTCCTCTGCCCAGTTTGACCCTACACCAAGGTGACATGCTCCTTCTGGGACTCAGACAAGAAAAGTCAGCCTCATTGTATAACCCTTAAAGGAGAGTGGACACATGTTCTTTTAATATGTACTTGAGTAGCAAGTATTGCCAGTCATCTAGGAAGTTAGAGAATATGCAAGACAATTGATGCTTGTAGCAACTGCTACATAAGCAAATAATATCCTAAGATGAAATAGAATAAAGTGATAATAGCTATAAAAGAAACTATCAAGTGTTAAACTGACCCAATGGATGAGGAGCCAGTCATGCAAGGAATCTAGGTAATGCATGGTACATGCATAAAGGCCCTCGTACATAAAAAATTGACACATTCACGGATGTGAAGAGCGCAAGACTCAGAGAGGGGCTAACTGAGCTTAAAACTAACTTTTTAACTGAAGTGACCATTTCTTCTTAATGACCAGAGCAGTCTGGGTTTTAATCTGTTACAGAGCTACTATTACATGTAATAGTCCTTCTAGTTTAAAACTCCAGTGAATTCAGTGGCCATCTTACTGAAAACTAAGAAATTTCTATTTTCTTTCTCTTGTCAGGTCAAACAAATGAAGAACTTGACCTTAGGAAAGTTAAATCACATCCATTTTTTCTTGAATATCCCTGCAGTAAAGAGCATGGATTAGAAAGCAGGAAGGATGAATCACGAATAACTGGGCTTTTGGCTTGGGTTAGTAACAGTCTCCTTCTAGTCTGACTTCTTTCATGTGTTCAGGGCCAGGAGCTGATGGCCAGATTTATGAAGAGATATGTAATGGGTTCTGAGCAAGGGGACCACTGTCAACAGATGAAAACATAAGCATGAAGATACAAAAGAAAGTGTGTCTAAGAGCCTGGCTTACTCAGACAAGTGTCTGTTTTCCAGGGGTAACACCCTCAGCACAATTACATAGGAACATTTACTTACATCTGTTTAATGTTGTGAATAAAGATAATTCTCCTGAAAAATAAAACGCATGCACAATCCCAAAGCCAGCTCAGGGATGAAAGATTAGATGTGAAGACAGAAAATAACTTCACACATAGCTGCTGAGTTCTGCATAAGATCAAAGATAATTCTGACATACGTGAAACAGAGGTGCCCTAAAAAGAAGGGTTGCCAGGCAATCATCAGTTCCTACAAATAAACATACTTATGAGGCAAGAGAGAATGCCAATTTAAAAAATACTGCTGACTTTCAATTGCACCAGATGTTGTGAATTAAGACAGATAAAGTTGGCTACCTTTTCAAAATGAGAGACTCCTCTCCATGCTGGCTACTTGTCAGAGGTGGTTATGAAGAGTGATGAGGGATGGCTTTGGCAAATAAGTATGATTGAAACCTCTGTAGAGCTATCTTTAAGGAAGAAAGAAGATCAAATCAAGCATGATGCCTATTCACACAGTACACGATGCCCAATGTCATGGTGGATCGTGTAGGCATTTCAAAATTCCATGGTGTTCTAAACTTCGGTCTATTCTACTAAGTCCTATTTATAGGTAGGAGTTATTTCATTTTCCCCCTAATCCAATCTTTCCCATCTTATGCTGCTTATATCCCAACCTAAAACAAAAGGGGAAATGTTTCAAGGTCATAGACAGCAATAACGTACACAGATCATCTGTGCCTGAACAAAGACTTAAACCTCAACCATTCCAGCTTCTTGCTTGAAAGATCAAATCCCCCAAGGGACTCCTATACCCCTGCATTCTCTCAAAACACAAAAACAACAAAACAAAACAAAACATCTCAATTCCATATCTTGTATTGCCCCCACCCCATCCTCTGCATTCTTTTCCAGGTTTGGAAAGTCCAAGAAAAAACGCATACAGACTGGTTCAGCTGTGCCACCTCTCCCACCACACCCACTCCCCAGGACGCTTAGCCTGCACTAAGCTATGTCAAATTCAGCCAGCAGGAAGACTGGACATTGGGCCTCCTGCTCTTTAAGTACACACAGGCAGTTAGCCACCTCTGTGACTTCAATTTCCCTTGAATAAATTCCTCATGCCACCTCTCCGTTCTACCCTTCCTTATAATAGGCATGAGGACATGCAAATCTTTCAGGGTCATTATACTACCTACCAGGAGCACTTTAGATTCTCTGAGGTTAGTTACACAGTTCCTTATCAACTTTACCGCTTTATACATCATATGCCAGTACTTTGAATGTTCTTGTAGGTAAAAGGCAAAGACCCGGAATAGAAATTTGGATTGCATATTTGCTGCAACACTTTCACCCACCCCCAATATAATGGTGTCTGGAATAAACCTGTTCTCCTGCACCAACTTTCCTCTCTGGCGAGTTGGCTGTCTGGTGTCAAACAGACCAAACCTAATTTTAACTAGTACAAATGACACAATCCCACATCCATCACATGGCTAAGGCACTTCCTTACTTTTAATATACTTTTGAAACACCTGTAAGCTTGTTTTTTATGGACTTTTTGGTCCTAGTCACTTTGTTTATTAAGTCTAGCAATTGTTAGCTAAATATTTGTATGAAAAATTACAGATTGTGCTTCTAGTGTTACAAAATCACTTTATAGAGGGATACAAATGACAGGAACAGATCAATTTAGAAGGTCAAAGAATACAGAATGGTAAAGAGGGTATCTCTTGGAAAATCTATGCTTAGTTGAAAGAAATAGGATTCTGTGTTGCTGTGGCTTGTTATCAATCAGGAAGGGAGAAAAACCTTTCACAAGCATCGTAACAACATCTAAATTAATATTCACGCAAAATTTCTGCTTCAAGTTCTGATACAGTAGATTCCTTACTGACATCACTTAAAAATTCACCTAATTCTCTAACACACACATACACACACCACTTTCTGGACACAGAGTAAAAATGTTATAATGCAGATTTGTAAGGGCAATCTTTCAGAAAAAGGAAATTAAGATTACCTGTACATTCTAAATGGCATTATCCAGCTACCAGAGATTCTGACAATATTTTAAAAAGAGATATTATTTTGTGTTACTGGAGAGAGAGTGGGAGAGAGTGAAAGAGAGAAAGGGAGAAACAGAAAAAGGGATCTTCATCAACTATTCTACCTTCTATATGGCCACAATGATCAGGACAAGGTTAGGCCTGGAGGGAAAAATGATCTAGGGCTCCCATTTGGTGTCTGGGAGCTCGATACCTAAGCCACTTCCAACTGCTTTCACTGGCACATGAGCAGGGAGCTAGACTGGAAGCAGAAGCAGCACTCTGATGTGGGATGTAGGTATCACAGCAGCGCCATAATGTCAGCCCTGGATGCTGTCAATTTTTAACAAAAGATGAAAGGCTGAAAAGGCAAAACGTAAGAGACATCACCCAGTTACAAAAAGACAAAAATGTCAGCAGAGTGTTTCAACACTTCCACTGACCTGTGCATTGCGAAGGGGAATTTGAGGCTGCCAGTATTGTTAGTATGGAGTGGGATCAAGATTCCTAGGGCAGGCAGGAAGGGTGTGGAAAGGGTGGAGCTACAGTTCTAAACATGATAGGATTCCTTTTGAAATATTTGCCAGTCCTTGAGCAGCATGTTACTTTACACCTAACACAAACCGATTTTATTGTCACAGAATTTTATTCCTTGGCTAAGTCAAAAGAACTTAGAATACCCAGGTGATCTACTTGACTTCAAGAGATAGATGACTGGCAGGAGAGATGCAGATGATGGAAATAAAGTGTCTGGTTTGGTGGAAAGCAAAATGAAATGGTAAGGACTTCAGTGAATTCCTGGCACCTTTAAAGAAACTAGTCATTGATTAGCCAAAAAAAAAAAAATCACTTTCAGAAGTAATAATCCTGTATGTAGCAAACTGCTCAGATACCCAACAGTTTAATCTCTGAGCAATAGAAGTTGGGATTCTGGATCCCTCAAGGGGGAGGCATCTTAGTAAGCACTCTGTGCTGAGTGGGTGTAGGAGGACAAAGTGACCCTAGAAGGTCAGCGAGCACAGGATTTCAGTTGATTGGATAACATTTGCATGAGAACAACTGAATGGCTACCTTTTGTATACCTGATTGGACATCATTTGTATGAGAACAGTTGAGTGGACAGTATGTGTATGAGAACACTGGGTGGAATATACAAGACAAAAGGAGTTCCAACCAAAAGCATAGAAACTGTTGATGGGTTTTGTTGATAAGCTCAATACTTCTCCCTTATCCCATATGACCCTCAGTGCATAAAGTCTGATGCCACTAATAAACTTCAGCTTTGACCATCAGTCAGGGTCCATGTGTTATTGTAGGCTCGGACCAAGTCCATGGTTGTGGGACAGTGACAGTGGGGAACTCTGGGTACCTGCATCATTTAATACTAAACACGCACTGATTGTTATACAAACTCTCTCCCTGACTGCACTCAGTGTTTATATCTACCCTATCTAATGGGCAGATGAGAGGGAAAATAAATCTCTTGAGGAGTATGACATCCAGAAGCCCTGTAATTGTCCCTGTTAGTCAGAAGTTACTGGGCATCACAGCAAAAGCAGTAAGTACCAACAAAGGCATTACAAGTAAGCCTACATGTCACTCATGTATTTGAGGCATGGTCTTTAACTCAATTATGACACACATGTACAAGAAAATAGGTGACAACATGAAGACTTCACAAGGGAAATGAAGTATATAAAAATAAAAACAGATATTCCAAAACTAGAAAATGTGGTAACTGATACAACCCCTGAACCAGAAAAGGTAATGGAGAAAAAAAAAATCAGACTGAAACATAGAGAGACAAAAGATTTTTTAAGAAGTAGAAGGCATAAGAAATACACGAAAAATGCCCAACATACATCATATAATTGGATCTTCATAGTTGAAACACAATGGGACGTAAGTAATGCCTGAAGTGAAATGACTGAATTTTTTCTGAAATTGATTTCCCAAATCAACTCAATCTCAGCAGGGTCTGAAAATACCGAACAAGAAAACTACAGGAGAATCGTATATCATAGTCAAGGTGTAGAAAAGCAAACACAAAACCAAATTTTAACAGAGAAAATAAATACTAGCAACAAAGCATTGAGAATAAAAGTGGATATGATCAATTAAAGATGTATTACACCTATCTGTCAGAAGAAAATGCATCAAACAATTAATGAACAGAGTTTCCACTACACTGATCACAACAGCACACTGGAATCAAGTGTGTAGCAAAAATCCTGTGGGGCACAGAACTCAGAAGGACTGCAAACAAAAGGAAAGAAAAACTTCCACCACCCTGTCTCACAATTGGGATGACTTAGAAAGAGGAAGGAGAATGTGGAGTGATAGCATTTGGCTAAATCTACATCTTGCATGTGCTGTTGGTGGTTATCCTGGTTATCCTGGTTATCCTGGCTGTTCCACTTCCTTTCCAGTTCACTGCTTGTGGCCTGGAAAAGCAGCAGAGGAATCCCTAAGCCCTAAGCCTTGGACCCTGCACTTGCGTGGGAGACCTGAAAGAGTCTCCTGGCTATTGGCTTCTGGCTTTGGATCAGTTCAGCTCTGGCTGTTGTGGCCATTTTGGGAGGAGAAACAGCAGATGGAAGATCTTTCTGTATCTCTTCCTTTCTGTACATCTGCCTTTCCTATAAAAATAAATCTAGATGTGTAACTGCCATTACCGCTATAGAAAGCTGCAATCTTCAGCACTGGAAATGCTGCAGGTTTCACAGATCCTAAGCTCAGGTTAGGGAGATGCTTCAAGCACGTGCCTGTAGTATTCCAAAGAATGAATCAGCACTGTACACTGCCTCCACTCCTCAGGGTTCAAGCTGGCATGTCACAGTATCCTGAGACGGTCAGAACACTAGAGACCAGCCTATTCAAAGGCCAGGTGCCACTGCAATGTCGATCCCTAGTATTCACATACACCACAGCATGCAATTCTCAGCCAATTTTCTGTATCTCTAAATCACTGGGAATAAGTTGCATAGAAAGTACTTCATCTTCCCAGTCAAACTTTTACAGTGAAAACTCCAGGTTAAGTGAAAACTCTAAGGTGGACTATGTGAGCCAATGGACCTTAGAAGGATTTCCTCAACTTTGCAACAATGAAATCAACAGCAGCTCACAACTATTGAAACCATTTGAACAATATCCTTGGAATATGCTCAGCATCAGTGACCCTGGGATGACATCAAGCGGCTGTCCCACATCCCTGTGCAATGATTTGCTGGGAATGGTCTCTTCCCTCTTCTTCCCCTTTCCCCCAGATATAGGAGGAAGACGGGAGATTGTAAACAACTGTCTCATCCACTTTCCCCCATGCCTCAACCCTCTCCACCCTAATCAGTGGTCCACGTGTGTGCATCGTCAACTGTGTAGATGTCATAAAAAAAAAATAAATTTGCTATATTAAAATAGAAAGTACTGCATCTCGTCTATACAAGCAGCTGCGGTATATTGACCCAGGTCCACAGAGCCTAGGCCAGTAGCTGCAATATCCCCGGTTCCCAAACGAATCTAGTATCCTAATATAAGGATATTGAGGGTCTCTGGTACCTGGTGAAATTTTCCTTTGAAAATATTAAAAAAAAAAAAAAAAAAAAAAAAACTTGCTGGACCCAGCATGATAGCATAGCGGTTAAGGTCCTTGCCTTGAACGTGCCAGGATCCCATATGGAGACCAATTCTAATCCCAGCGGACCTTCTTCCCATCCAGCTCCCTGCCTGTGGCCTGGGAATGCAGTCAAGGACGGCCCAAGACTTTGGGACACTGTACCTGCCGCGTGGGGGACCCGGAGTCTCCTGGCTTCAGATTGGCTCAGCTACAGCCATTGCAGCTGCTTGGGGAGTGAACCATCAGATGGAAGATCTTCCTCTCTGTCTCTCCTCTCTGCCTTTCCAATAAAGAAATAAATATATCTTAAAAGAAAAAAACAAAAAACAAAAAACTTGCCTTTCCTCCATTTTACCCCCCTGAAAAGCCATATCCTTCCTGGCTCCTTGTCTATAAAAACAGCAACTGGGCAAACTGGGAAAATAAGCTCCTCACAGCTCTCTTTAATTAAAAAATAGCAAGCCATTTCTTGGAATCTTTGCAACAGGAAGCAAGGATATGTGCTGAGCCTTCAGCTTTCTGGGAGAAGGGGAAGGAGGCCAGCAGTCACACCTTTCTGATGGCCTTTGTGTTCTGAGCAAGCCAGGCAGGATTAGAATTCCAGACCAGTGATTATTAACTGCTGTTGTAGTTTTTTTTCTCTCTGAAAATTGTACTTAAAAGACACCATCTTCTTGGGTCTTTCTCTCTTGAAAATCCCCTCCTGCTGCAACAGGAAGCTTCGATGTTTAATACCTTTAATAAACCTTGCAATGATAACCGAAATTGCATGAAAATTCTTGTTTCGTGTGAAACAAGAACCAAAGTCACATTTATCTTTTCACATGAATTTCTCTGCAGCACTAACCTCAGGGAATTGGTGCATCAGCCTTGAGGAGGAGCCTGAACTGCTACAGACACACCCAAAGGGCATCCTGCCCTCCTAAAAACCAGTAGTACCACTCAACAGAAATCACACTAAACCTGGCAAGCAGTTATGCCTTCTCAGCACCTGTAACAACTTGATTTCCCCACTCTCCACAATACAGCTTTAACCCAGAGCAGCAGCAGGTAGAACCACGGTCCCCAAGCAAATCTTAGCTGAACCAAGTCAATACCCTCTGAACCAAATAGCTAGCGCACCCAACCTCCTTAGATCTGGACAGCTATGCAGAGTCTGTTGCAAAGGCAAACTTTTTCTGGGAAGCAAAATAATGACTTACTGGCTCCTGTCACTCACACCCCAAAGACCCAATGCACTCCATGATTCCAGAGTTTTGCCTGATCCAGTGACCTTCAGGACCTGGACAGAGGCTGTTTTCAAGTAGCTCAAGGTTCAAAGTTTATGTCACTTAGTAACCACATCTTTGGAGCCTGTGTTGTGTCTATACAGTCTGGCCTTGGAACTCAATCTTCTGGTGCCTTGTTCCCAAGAAATCCATACCAGTGCTGCACCCTGATCCCCAGAGGAGCTACAGCCTCCTACTAGCTAGGGCTCAAGCTAGTAGGGAGTTCCTCAGTCACACAACCCTTGGCTTAGGAATGAGCAGCATTCACAAAGGGCTTATAGAGTAAACCTACAGCCATATCAAAGGTGCCTCAGTAATTCTACAGGATGCTGTGCTGAGTAGCCACTTTAAATTTCTACGTCCTAGAATACAGGGCAGCTTGTGGCTTGTGTCATACCCCATACCTAAAAGGATATTTTCATCTAAATATTTCTACTATGGGAAAAAATCATAAGGAAACAGTGAGCTACAGATTACAGATGATGCAATGCAATCAGGATAACTCTAAGTGAGAAATCTCAGAGACAAGTATCATTTTATAAATCTAGGGGCCAGAGCTGTGGTAGAACACGTTAAATCACCACCTGGTAACACACCAACATCCCACGTGGGTATCAGTTCAAAATCCAGCTGCTCCACTGATCCAGCTTCCTGATCATGGCCTAGGAAAAGCAGGGAAGATGGTCTGAGCGTTTGGGCCCTTGAATCCACATGAAGAGCTGGATGAAGCCCTGGGCTCCTGGCTTTGGCATGTACCACGCCATTATAGCCAACTGCGGAATAAGCCAACAGATGGAAGAATCTCTTTTATTCTATAACTCTATGTTTTGAATAAATAAAACTGAATAAAGAAATCTCAGAGCTAAATACCTCACAGGTAGAAATAAGAAACATGTATACAGCTTCAACAGCTAACTAGCTTAAGTAGAGCAATTTCTGAGTTCCACTATCAGTCTTTTGAAATAAAGATTATTTTATACTAGACAGAAAAGTCAATTCATAATAGATAGAATATGTAAATGTTAGACAAGATGTCATAAAGCAGAGGAGAAAATATTCTGGACAATGATCCTGATTTGTTTGACTATTATCACAAGATGCAGGCTACAAATGTAAGAATGCATTGAATTACATCATGAATTCCTTAAGGAGCACTGCAGCACTGACTAGTCTAAGGTCTTGGAACAAACGACAAATGACGAATTTGGACCTGAATAGTTCACACACCTTAGTCCTGATTTCAATCCCTAAGAATCTTTAACCCCAATTCTTCCACTGCGATGACGTCACTGGGTGACTCAGTTTAGGTGCTGTACAGCAACACCTCCGGCTAGTTTGGGAGGTTGCTGTGCAGCAGTATGGGAAATCTCTCTTACCACCTCCACCTTTCAAATAAACAAATTTTTAAATATAACACATACAACACAGTTCACATCTACACTGCAGAACAGTGGTTTTTCTGCAGTCTATTTGTTGAATTCTTTATACAGTGCAGGATGAGACCTGTGAATAGAAAGTAAAATGAAAGTTTCTGTAAAAATTGAAAGAAAAAAAAAGCAGAAGAATGAGGCTGTAAGGGAAAATACAAAGCATTAGGGACTTAAATTGTCTCCTTGGCAAACACTTCCGTAACTCATGAGGTCAATCCTGACAGCCCAACCCACATTTTACATTCTGATAAAATTTCCATGTCTTGGGAAAGAGTGCTCTGAAAGCCCTAGATAACCAGGTTTAAATATATTTTATACTTAACTTCAAAAGACTACAATTCTATGACATAAATTTCTCTAACACTTTTAATTATCTCGGTGACAGAGTACTCCAACTGACTATTATTATACTCTTGGTATCTGTCACAAGAATCAGCACACGTCATATCATCTACATACGTTTGCCGAGAAGCATACAAGCAATGACAAAATGATACTAGCCTAACTCTGAGGGCAAGAAGTCTATATACTTTTTCTAGATAATTTTGACTTTTTTAAAAAATCAATTTTCAAGTCTCCTCTCACTTTAGAACTGCTTTATGTACTTTCTGAGAATATAAATTTGTGAAACTGTGTTGCATGGTAAGTTTTTTTCTTCCTCTATCAGATCTTAAAACTATTTAAAAAGTAATTATATGAACTCACAGTACTATTAGTTATGTTCACTGAATTGGCATTTCCATTATGAATCCATTTTTAATTACACTGGACACATTTCATCAATATTTTTCTCTTAAAGGAGAATACATAATGGCACTTGCAGAAAAAGGCACAAAATGGAGAGCTTCCCTCCCAGTACAGTCGCTGCAGCTATGAATACAGACCCGATAAATAATCTGAGAAATCACGCCAGCTTACATGGAATCTACACTATCAGATAAATTAGAAAATTTATCAATAGTGTTGATTTATAATAGTCATAAAACTTAGAGTCAAAAATATTGAAATAAATCTATTAGATATTTATTTTAAAGTAAAAAAAAATAGTGATAAATATTTTGCAGTCAAAAAAAAAAAACTGCAGTTTTCCTCTTCATTAGTTCTATGAAGAAAAAAAAAAAAATGACAGTAAGTGTGAAAGCTCCAAGTTTAAGTCCTGCAGCCATTAACAGTAAAAAAAGCCGAGGAAATCAAACGCACACTGCCTTGGCAATGCGGAATGCTTTTATCAGTTAAACCTTTGCTTCCAGATGTTACAGGTGGCAAAGAAGAACAAAGGGGATTTGCTTGTGCCTGAAAACGAAAAGCAAGGTGTACATTTCTCTGAGTCTAGAAGCTATAACAAAATAAATCTGGACTTGGAATAGTACTCTAGTCCAGATGATACCAAACATGATTAGATAACAGTTAAAACTGGGTAGAGAGAGATTAATAAAGAGCTCCCATCTACTGGTTTGTTTTTCAAATGCCAACATAATACGAACCAGGAGCCAGAAACTTACTCCAGTTCTGCCACATGCATGGCGGAAATCTGAATCGTTTGCAACGGTGCTGCCCTGCAGCATCTGCACTGGTGAGAAGCAGGCTGGAACAAGGAGATGGAGTGTCAGACCCAGGCATGCCTGTGTCCACCATGGGGATCCCAATCTATGTCTTCACTGCAAGACAAAATGGATACCCCACATTCCCTTCTTCTTGATTTTGGTATTTTTAAAGGTAAACATTAGTTTATACAATATTCTGCAATTTGGATTTGCCTACTGTTTCTTCATAACTACACCATTTTATATGGAATAGCACCTTTGCTTTCTTTCTAGGGTATACCAGATATACTGGATATCCGCTTGTCTCAGCATCGGTGTTTTACTAATTGGGTCTGATAAGTTGATTAAGGGTTTGTTTGTTTGTTTGTTTTTTAGGGCTCTCCACAGTAATGTTACTACGTCCCCATTATAAGCCCAAAGTAACCTGTAGATTTTTAGCAAATCTGTGAAAGCGTTTTCTATTTCCTTTTTTCCCCTCTCACTCTTTTTATGACAATTTCAACACAAACTTCTACACTTTTTAATCCAATGACCATACTTAATTTATTATCGCTATTTTGATGCCTACTATATTCAAGATTTAATTTGTTCAAGCCCTTTGGGATTTTAATACATTTCTTCTGTACTTTCTGACAAAATGAGATATGCTGAACTTATCTTGCATTATTCTAACCCTAGTTCCTGAATCACATGTAAACATATCTAACAAACCCATCCATTGTATTATCAATGAAGCCCACATGGGGGCAGAAACAATCCTTGTTTCCCAATCAGAACGGTGCTGGTTTCACGCCAGAAGCTTCACCAGGCATCTGAATAACTGATGTCCACAAAGCAGTAGCCATGCACGACCTAACTCAAGTGTAAAGGATGCAAACATGGGACCCCAGAATTCCAGCTCCATCAGATAGTAACAGTCGCCGTTTCACCCCTCAGCATTAGATAAGCCTGCTCAACAATGACTGAAGTGAGTCTTCTAATAGTATACCCAACATGCCTAGATTTGATAGAACATCATTCATCTTATGAAAAACCAGTAAGATCTCAACTTGGATAGGAAAAAAAGCAGCAAATTCTGAGATGATAAAAATTGGGCATTATTTAAAAACATTTTGAAGGTAACCAGCCTCCCCCAGCCAGCGCCCCGCAAAACAAATAAATAAAACAAAACAAAACAAACAAAACTATTTGTTATGAGCAGGCTTTAACATAAAGTCTCAGAAAAGATAAAGTATAAAATTGAAATGAAAATTTTAGACTTTATAAATCAAATAATTAAGTAAAATACATACACAAACTATACAGTGTACTGGAGAGGACAGAGGACACCATTAGTAAATTGAAAACCAAGCAAATCATCCAATCACAGCAAAACAGAAACAAACAAAAACATATATGAAAAGGACTTCAGGGAATCTACAGATTGCAACAAAATAACTTGTGTCACTGATGCCCCAGAAAGAGAGAATGAAGGGGGTATGACTGAAAAAAAAAAGACTGCAAAAAAAATATTCAAAAAGACATGGCTGACAATTTTCCAGATTAGGAAAAAATACATAGAAACAAGAGGGTGTTTAAATTTACACTGGGTAGTCAAATACAGTAAGATGACACATACCCATGATTTTAACAAAATGTTAGTAGATATATTAATAGCCATCTAGTACGAAGGGATCAGGTTAGGTTACTAGGTCCACAGGCTGCCTGTGGTTCAGAAATGCACAATCTGGGCTGACAGAAATGATCTCAGGGTTGAGCCTACATAGGTTTATTTATGAGAGATCAACTGGGGCTTTGTTACTAGGAATGAATCAGCTTCTCCAGGGCTCACATCTATTTCACATGCTTAATATTCAATCGTCATATTAAAGCCCCGTCTTCAGATCAACACGGTCCTGATGCTGAGGGAAGTCTGCAAGTTTACTTACAATATTCCTGTTGAGAAACTCCAGCATTGTCTGACTTATGAATGACCCTCTTTGCAGGCTTAATTAACAGATTGATGTCCGATGTGATAGGCTTCCCATTAACTTAAAAACGGATGTTCACAGAGATAAGAACAAGGCTGTGACAAGGTAGTCTTTGGGAAAATGGTGAGAAAGGAAGAAAGTACAGATTTAGGTAGAAATTTTAAAAAGAAGAAACATTTAAGCTACATTAAAGACTATGTATTAGTGACCCTTTGTTTCGCAACGGCGTCAGTCTATGCGTGCCCCTGTACCATTTTGTAGGTGGGGGGTTTTCAGTTGAGCAAGAACTAAGATAATCACTAACATGCAAGGTTCTTTTTGGGAGCAGGAAGAGAGAGAGCCTAGAGGTTTTTGCATCAAAAATGCCATGAGGAGAAGTGAAGGGAGAGCCCGGTGGCAGCCTCTCAGCCCTGCTGATGTGGTCCAGAGGAGGAAACCCCAAAGTGAAGTCACTCTCGGGTCCTCCAAAGACACTATTGAGATCGCCTTCCGCAAGGGAACCGTTTTGTCTATTAATCTAGCAGAACTCCAAAACAAAGCTTAAACAATATAATCTGCTAAGATGAAGACATTCAGTTTCCTTAGCCCTTAGGCAGCTACCTTTGTTATTTAATAGATGGAGAGATGCAGTGAGGTAGGCAGCTAGTTCAGAGTCAGGAGCTTGGAAGCCACTGCCACCCCACCACCACCTAGGTGTTCCCTCCTGCCCACCTGTGATGCTTACCTGTCATCATCTGGAACCCGAGAGGGGGTGGCATTGCTTGTTCTTGTGTACTCTCCTCACAAGTCCCTACACAGATCCATGATAGAAAGGGGGGGTTCTCTCTCTATCATGTGCTCCCTCTGACTCTTGCCCACCCCTGATCCCCACCCCAGTACCTGCTTGCTCTGAGGCTTCTGCAGGACAGACTCTGAGGACATGACCCCTGAGCATGGCCCCTCTATGTCTGTATTCCTCACCCTATATTCACTGCTTGAGCGGGACAGTGAGGATGTTCATGCTAAGATGCTCTGTATTTCTAATGTGTGTACTCTAATGTGTGCAGAGTTCCAGGAGAGGCGAGGCCTAGCAGTAATGAAATGTGGGCAGAGAAGCCAGCAAAGGTGAGTCTCTGCAGCTTTGTACATGTGCCCAGGTTATCCACTGTAAGTCTCTTAGGATAACTTACATTGCTGGGGAAGCCGGGACATAGGTCTTCAGCTTAACGGATGGACTTCAGGGTAAAGACCGTTTGTTCCTCTTGGGGTTACGAAGGACTGCACTGCCATATAGACTTGTGATTTGCTATTTCTAGTGGGCTGTTGTCACCAAACTTGGTTAATAAAGACTCCTTAGACATGTCTGGCATGATCCCGTCCACATCCCGCAACAGAGTAAATTACTCTTTCAGGAAAAATTAAAGTCTTTAACATTTCCTATGACCAAACCACAATTCTTTGGGCAAAGTCTTGAAAACAAATAACAAGACATATGAAGGAACTGTATTTCAGATTCATGCTGAAGGATCATAATATGGGCAGTGGGAAGAGCTTTACATTTATTATTTCAATCTTCAACAATTTGATAAAATTATTCTTGTCACCATTTTGCAAATGAGGACACTATTTACAGCATACAGTATAAAGCAGAATTAGGATCTGACTCCACTGTCTACACACTTTGTAGAAGTCTTGACTTCACTATGATCTTTCTACTTTTTACTTACTGAATATTATGATTAGTATTGCATTAAGCCTGTGAATATAGGAATAAAATTATGTATTTGTAGAGACTGAAGAACACAGGGCTGGCTATCAATCGATACAGGCAACGGGGTGGAGGAGCAGGGAGTGAAGGAAGTGTGGCTGTCTTCTTGAGATCACACCCTTGGAACACATAAAATCTTTTTTAATATATTGTTAGAAATAATAAGAAAGAATAAAAGGAAATGGAGTACATGCTGAGAGAAGATTTTAAAGTTTAAAGTTTGGGTCCTGGCCCAAATGGCTCTGAATATCATAAAGTGGAGTCACACTTTATTCCCCAGATATCTGAGAATCATTTAAAGGTTTACAACAAAGTTATGATATTAAAAATGATGCTCTAGGAATATCAATTCAAGTGTAGCATACAGAAAAGGCTGAAGGCGGAAGGACGGATACTGAAACATTATCAGGTCTGCTGTGTTATCTAATGACTACTATGTACCAGACACATGTTAATTTAATGAAATATGCAATGTCAGAAATAAAGCAAAATGAGTGGAATTCAAACTACACAGACAAGAATACAGAATATATGGTAAAGAGAATGAACAGAATTAGCAACTAGTTAACAGTGGCAATTAGAGTTTGGCACCTAGAATGTTCTCAGATAGGCTTATAGCTCATTTTTCTTATGGAAAAGGAGAAAAAAATTATGATTCTGATAAAACTGAAAGGCACTGAGAAAATAGGACACCAAGCTGTGAAATCATCAGCCTTATTCCCTGGCAAGTGGCATCATGACAAGCAATTAGAGTTGTGGGTCAACCTTGGCCAGATCCATTAAACAGACTCAATCTACTCAAACCACAACATATGGTTATAGCCCACACTTCATTGGTCAATAAATAGAGTTTATTATACAATGTGCACAGCCCATAATCTGCTGTTGTATATTTATTCTAATAGAGCGACCACAAAGTAGCAAGTAGCACATCTCTATTGGGAAAAATGCATATATTTAACTATTTATATAGCACCATGAGAATATCTATATAAAACTTCAGAACTCACCTCAAATTCCCTCAAAGAGATTCTTTTTTCTTGGATCTGCACATGAATTTCACAGTACTGAGGCTTTGAACACAAATGTTCAAAATTCCCAAACTTCATGAATAACTTTGATGTAAAAGACTTTTGAAGCCCACTGAGCTGCACCTATTACAGGATTTCCTTTAGCACCTTCATTTTAGGGTTGATTCTAATTTAATTGAAATAATGGCACTATGCCAGCCTAAGAAAACTAAGCCAAATTATCCACTGATTGTTTTTGTTGTCCCAAAAATCCTTTGTGGCCATTAATCCTATGGTAGTGCATCTTTTCACACCCACATTTTCCAATGAGCCAAAGAATAAAAGGCAAGATACATTTTAAGCGGAGAACTCAAATGGTAACGAAGGCCTAGAAAGACATCCATTAAATGGGCAATGAGGGATCTGAAAGCTCATGGGAGACTATGACTTATCTGCCTTGGTAAGAGAGGGGGTGATGAAAGTGATGAGGGTAATGGCACAAACTGGAGAATTTCTACTTACTGATCCTGAATTATTACTTACTAACTATATTCCAGCCATGAACTCCATGTGGTAAAATATTACTTCCAGGGTCTCCATGACTATTTGTAATTCTGAAGACTTAAAAAAAAAACCCTAGCTCAAACACAAAATGTGATTTCTGAATTTCAATGAGGAAATGAAATTTTAAGACTGATTTGTTTACTTGAAAGGCAAAGCAACTGAGATGGGGAAGGGTAAGAAGGAGAGGAAGTGATCTTCTATCTACTGGTTCACTCCCCAAATGGCAGCCAGCAGTCAAGGCTGGGTCAGGCCAAAACCAGAGACTACATTCTGGTCTCTAACATGAGTGGCAGATCATGAAAGCCTTGCCAGGTCCATGGTCATGGAACCAAACAAGCAACGATATAGCCAACTCCAACCAGAACTCCCTTATGGGAGGCTGCTATCTCACGCAGCAGGTTAATCCACTGCATTAAAGCACTGTGCCCACTACTTAATTTTAAAAAGGCCTAATGTCAGGAAGGAAGTGTTCATATACGGAGTGTAGATATGCTTACCAAATCAGTTCTCATAAACAGCAAGAAATCTAAGTGCCCTAACACTCACAAATCACTAACAGCATAAAGGAAAAGCCACAGGTGGTTTTTTTTTTTTCTTCCTTTTTTCAAAAGAAAAGGAGCCTATGATGAGAAAATCAGTATATAGAATGTACAGCAGGCACATACAGAATGGATACAGAGTTACAATGGGGGAATCAGGCATGATTTGCAGAGGAGATGATGGTTAGAGTTTTAGGGACCAAAGTAACCAAAGTATTAGGGACAGACATAACAAAGCATAGGGATACTCAAGACTTTGATGTCTAATTATACTTATAAAATCAACCCAATAACTGGTAGGCTTACAAAATTTTGAAATTGAAAATTACTTTCCTTTTAATTTTTCACCCCTAGATCTGTCTCCAAACTTCAAGAGATTTCAGGTAGTTTCCAAGAATAATTAACATTATACAGAGGGTCTGTCCTTAATATTCAGTCTAAAGGAGACAATCCAATCACAGTAACTATTAGTTTCTTCCATTTTCTAGCACTTAATCACATTCTGTACATCATTAATTGTGTGGAGTCCAACAACGCCCACAAGAATACAAGAAAATGAGACCACGGCATATAGTGTTTATCTCTACACCTCCCAATGCATACAACTGTCCCTGCTATTAGGCAGATGCTCAGACATCCATGCCAACAGAAAAAAAAAAAAAACAGGACATCTGCTACACATTTGCCCTGACATTTTTAACACCATATTAATGGACTACATCTCTTGATTTTCTTTGTTATGAAGGTAAAGTCAGAAAACAATGCCAACGGATCTATTCTAAGACATTAAAACTTTATGGTAGGACCTGGCATGCTAGCCTAGTGCCTAAAGTCCTTGCCCTGCACATGCCGAGATCCAATATGTGTGCTAATTTTAATCCTGGCAGCCCTGCTTCCCATCCAGCTCCCTGTAGATAGCCTGGGGAAGCAGTTGACAACAGCCCAAAGCCTTGGGACCCTATACCCATGTGGGAGACCCAGAAGGGATCTAGGCTCCTGGCTTTGGATCGGCTCAGCTCCAGCCGTTGTGGCTGCTTAGAGAGTGAAACAAAGGACAGAAGATCTTCTCTGTGTCTCGTCCTCTCCGTATTTCTGACTTTCCAATTAAATAAATAAATAAATAAACCTTTAAAAAAATCTTAATTGCAGTGCTGGTACTTGAAAAAATGTAATCATTCCCATGATGTTGAACAGTTTTATCTTAGGCAAGGATTATATGTCTTATTGGTGAGGTTTTACTACACATTTAAAATTATTACCTACTCTAAAAATAAACATCTCATAAAAATAATTCTCAAATAATTAACAGCTTAATAAGTATTTTTGAGCACTTACTATGAAACAAAGTTCTTGAGCAAAAAAAATCTTTAGTAATAATGACTGTGTGGCTGAAGCACTATAAATGAAGCCAAGCTGCATCTTACAAGAATAACATGCCTTCCATTTGTAAAGTCATCTCCAAGTAAAAGGATGAATTCCATTGAAATAGTGCTTAACTTTGGATTGTGAAAAGGTGTTTCCGTCTCTTTATATGCTATTGCAGTAATCAAACTCATCAAACTAATAAAAACACATCAAGACGCACACAATCTAGGCTTTGCATGGCGGCCTGACTCCTAAAGCTCTCATTACAACCGCATTACAAGATGCTACCAGCATCTCCGCTTTGCTATGGGTACATTCAGGGTTAACAAATTTTGTTAGAAATACTATAGGTGTGTATCTAACCACAGAACCAAAGCTTCTAGTCCCTACACCATACAGAAACCCGCGTACTAACTTTTAGCTTTTCAAATGAGCAGTCTATTCACTTTTTTTTTTAAGCAAAAAGGCCTTAGTTTACTGGGAATACAGAAAACAACTATAAATAATAACTGAATAGAAAAATTTCTAGTTCATCCATATACGGCTCATTACAAAGTAATCGTATATTATCAAAACCATAGTAGAAAACACCCTTAGCCAGTAATTGGCCAAAGGTATTAAGCAAAGTTTTACAAAATTATATTTTAAATTATACTGATACAACAGACATTCCTTTATATATTGTTAAATTTTTAGCTCATTTTAATTCTGAGTTGCTGCATAGTCATACTAATCTTTTGCTTATAAAGAGTTTGCTCAACTAGTTTGTCATAAGCTTAAGTGTACAATCAACATTAATTTTCTATTGAACTAGAACCTTATTCTTCCGGAGACCAGAAAGAAGTTCCTGGCTCCTGGCTTCGGATCGGTTCAGCTCCGACCATTGCAGTCACTTGGGGAGTGAATCATCGGACAAAGATATTCCCCTTTGTCTCTCCTCCCCTCTGTATATCTGACTTGCAATAAAAATAAAACTTTAAAACAAATAAATCTTAAAGAATTGTATCTATAAATGACCCTGAGACTCTTAACAGCTCCAGTGTGATTTATACACATTGAACTTTATACACACCTACAACTGAATGTGATATGAGACTTGAGCACCAAGATAACTAATCTTGCCAGCATTTTCCCATGAATACAGTTTAATCAAGAACCGCAAAGGATTGGTAAATTTCTCAAAGGATAATTGAATTCTATTATGTAGATTATAATATTTGTGTTATTATTAAACATCAACTTCTATGTTGTATGAAATCTCTTTAATAAACAAAAATACCTTTGAACAAATCTGAGCAAGAGCTTATCTGAAGAAAAAGAGGAATAAGATTTCCCCTAGACACAGTCCCTGTGAAAACAAAACGAACTAAAATATTTCAAATCAGCTTTCCTAAAATTTTCAAAATAATTTTTTTCTGTTTCAATTAATTGCCATTCTCAAACAAAAATTAGCCATCAGTATTATCTCCATGGAAGCAGTGTATGTTATCTGGTTTTGCAGCCAACATCACATTTGGCAGAAAGAGGCTAACCACAGGGCCTTATTTAGCTCTGGAAACATAGGAAGAACTTTGGGTTCCCCAACATGCATGGTTCTAAGGCCTCCACTTCGTTTGTCAGATGCAAACTGTGGCATATATATTTGATCGAAATTCAAAATTTCAAAAACAAGGAAACCAGATGACCAGGCTGTAATTAGAGGAATGCAAGTTTGCTTGCAAAGCAGCATCAGGTACTTCTAGAAAGCCAGATTAATGTTGTTTAGCTGCTTCCTCCCCAGAACTTGTCTTTTAATGGGTTATTTAACTTATTTAAAAGTTTATGGCTGTTTCATTGCTGCCTTTTTAGTGTGAGTAATGATCTAGGGAAGAAATGTGCTTCCACATCAAAACTTTACTGAATTGATGTGAACTGCAGAGGACACCCAAAATGTAAATCATTATCATTCCAAGTTCACTAATTCATGTGTTTTTCAAAGCTTTAGTGGTCCCTGAAAGCCGCCTTTGGCTCCCTATAACTGAACCCAGCTTTTCAGTATGCTTATAAAAATTCCATTTAAAATTCCATATCTGAAAAAATTATTACAAAAGTGAGAATAAGTCAAAGGTCTAACCCTTCCCTAAAGTGACGATGTTTGTTAAAATTCCTCACTGCATTTTCAAGGACATAGAGCTTCCAGCCAGCAAGTTCACAAAAAAACCACTATAATGTAGTCTTTCAACGAAACATTACACTCCAACAGGTTGATCTCTCAATATTCCTTGAACCGTTACTTTTCAACACTACTTAAAATATGCACACTCATGTTATGTTGGTTGATCAGAGGAACAAATATTAATCCTGGGAGTTTTCAATGATTCAGGTATAGAAAACACTCGCTTAAAATTAGAATACAAATACTTCAAATCACCAATTCAACACAAAGGTAGGACAATTTAATATGCTTAGGACTGGGTGGAAATAACAAAATTCTACTACCCAGGGCGGGGGCAGTAGCCTAGTGGCATGTACCATGATCCCACATGGGTGACAGTTTATGTCCCAGCGGCCCCACTTCCCATCCAGCTCCCTACTTGTGACCTAGGAAAGCAGTAGATGGCCCAAAGACTTGAGAACCTGCACTCACATGGTAGACCCAGAAGAAGCTCCTGGCTCCTGGATTCAGATTGGATCAGAGCTGGCCCTTACAGCCACTTGGGGATGGAAGATCTTCCTCTCTCTCCTACTCTCTGTACATCTGACTTCCCAATAAAACTAAATAAATCTTTTTTTTTTTTTTTTAAAGTGTACTGTCCAGCATTCCCCACCTCTTTTTCTGTGACCTTGGGCTTTCCCCATTGCCCATAGTCTGCCTTGAAGGACCTTCCTTCTGTTTGTCACCTCTGGCAATGTTTTATGGAAATTTAAACAAGGTGACTGGGTAAAGAAACACCAGTGAACACTTCTACAGCCCTGAAATGGGTGTTTGGGTTACTGAGAATGTCCAAGAAATGAGGCAAATGAGCAAATACATGATTTGTTACTTTGTATGTTTGTGCTGCCTGATTCAGCTTCTGCACAGACGTTTGAAGCTCAAAGATACTTAACCTCCATTACTGCTGGAGAGCCTTTCCCCATATTGTTCCACACTAAAGAAACAACTACTACACGGGTGGCTGTGGCTGCACTTTGCAGTATGCTTCTGTTGTTGTTTAATGTCATGTAAAAGTAGGCTAGGGAGAAGGAGAAATGAGAAGTGAATAATGGAGTCTCCTCCCTCTCTCTTTCACACACACGCATGCCCTATTATAGCTCTCATTTTTTCCAGAAGGACAGCTTAATATAAAGTCAAAGTTTGACTTCAATTGAATCAAAGTTGAACTGCAGTAACATGACATTTTTATTTTAAATTAAGATGTAGCCACTCTGTCAGTTAAGTTTAAGAATTATTGTATTTAGAAAATCAAATAGCACAAATGCTTATCTGCTTCTTAACCTTGGTCCTTCTGTTACCACTTGACTGATTAAACAAAATCCTGGGCTCCATGCACGTGAAGGCTTTGAGCTTCAGTAGCTCCATTCCGACCCCTGCAGGGACAGGCAGTCACCTATTTACAAGTCCTTGCCTGAAAAACATCTGCTACATTTTGGATTTCCTCTCATCTCTTCAAGGGCAAGGGCTACTTCCAACAGAAACTGGCTGAAGCAGAGAAGAAACAGCTTTTCAAGCTAGGGCATCTGGTACCAAGACAGATAACCCAATGGAGAGAGCAGCTGTCTGTACAACAAAGGCTCCCAGGCAGCAGCTTGCGAGGCTTCGACACAAACACTGCTTGTGAAGGCTGGTCCAACCCACAGGACTTTGCTGAGATCCAGCCTCAAGGTATCTGGAGTTCATACAGGTGTATCTTAAATTACTTAGTATCTCTAATCCCTTGCATGTCATCGTTCACCCATAAAATTAATGTTTCAATGTATCTATTAATACGACTCATTTTGTGAGACACTCTTAACAGAGTTTTTATCAAAAAGATAATTTCTGTCTATAAACTTACATTCTAGAATAGGAAATAAATCAAACACTGCAAGTACTATAAGAGGATTAAATATTAAATGCTCCATCATATGTGGTAGAGAGATAATCTACCAGATAAACTGATGCAAGATGAAATTTATGAAGGCTATACATTTAGGCATTAAGCAGTGGTGTGCGCATTTGGCATAGTAACTAGAATATCACTTGGGATATGCACAGGCTATACTGGAGTACCTTGGTTCAAATCCCGACACTTCTTCTGATTACAGTTTCCTCCAAGCATGCAATCTGGAAGCCAGCAAAGAGTGGCTGATGGACTGACTCCCTGCCACCTGTGTGGGAGATCCAGCTGCACTTCCAGATTCCTGGCTTTCCCTGGTTCTACCTCAGTAGTTGTAGGCATTTGTGCAGTGAACAACTAGACAGAAGACATCTGTCTCTGGATTTGGACTCTTCCATTCCTTCTACCTCCACCTCCCTTCTTCCCTTTCAAATAAATTTTTTGTTTTAAAACTTAAAAAGGAAAAAAAAAACAATAACCAGAAGGAGAAGCCACAATATACCCAGAAAGAGAATTAGCACTGGCCAGCCTGATGAAAAAATATACACATAGATTAGAGAACATTAGAGAAGTTCTAAAGAGAGAAACATGGTATAAAATTATGTAGTGGAATCCTAAAATACAAGGTCTATATCGGTCATTTTTAGCAGCTGAGAAGGTTTTATCCATAGGAGTTTTGACAGACTATGGGTTCTTTAATATACAATGACAGCACTTTACTAGAACTTATTGTTGATTTTTGTACACTCTTCTGTTGATGGCATGGTTGAAATCGGCTGTGTTTATTGCTTATTTGTGTCATTCTATCAACAACATGTAAATTTTTTTCATACATTCTAGACAAGCCTATTTTTTTATATATTTTCAATATTTGATCCAATTTCATACCTTGCAAATTCATTTTCTTGTGATGAATATTTCCAAGGCTTCCCAATTTATCAACTCGTGTTTTACGGTTACTGAATTTTATTTATCATAAAAATCTTCAGTCACCTTGGTATCACAAGGATATTTTCCACTGCTGTAAAATTCTAACTTGTAGATTGACATCTATCATTTACTTTAAATTTATTTTTCACATATGGAATGAGGTAGAGCTCAGGCAGTTGTTTTAATCTTCCTACCTGCAGTGGCACTTTCTGCTTAAAAACTGCCCCAACCAAAATTGGCTTGGTGCATCAATCAAAATCAAGCATATGTGGGTCACTCTTGGTGCCTTTGATATAGTTGCCCGAGTAATGACAGTAGGTAGATGTTCTCCAAAATATTTATTAATATTATTTTGGCTAGTCTATGTTGATTTCAGTATACATTTTTATGTCAGTTGTCAACATATAAAAACCCACAAGACTTTGCACGATACTATTGATGGCATGCATCCATATGAGAATTGTGAGCATGTTGTCTCTCAACCCACGAGCATACTCTGCTGAACTAGTAAGTCTACTGCAATTTCTCAGTAATTCTGCAGTTTTAAATATGTGCTCCAGATTTTTTTTCATACTTTATCTCTTTGTGCTTCTATTTCCAACATCTAAAATTTTTTTTTGATTCATTTCTTCTACGCCCACTTTTCTGTCAAGATTATCAATCCATTTCTTGGTTTTTCCTATCAAGTATCTGACTTCTACCATTCCCATTTGATCTTTGAGTTCAATATTCTGCTAACATCTCCATTTATTTTCATATATTTCCTGCACATGTTCTCTATACTTACTAATATATTTATCATGGTTATTTTACAATCCTGTTAATTACAGTATCTGAATCATTTCTATGTCACTTGTTCTAGTTCTAGTTCTAGAACTAGTTCACATTTCCTGGGTTTTTTTTGTTGTTGTTGTTGTTTATTTTTTATGCCATTAATTGAATATTATGTTTAGAGGAAAAAACTAAAGCCAAGACAAACTACATTCAGAAAAGAGGTGTGTTCCTTCTGTTGCTGGATTGCTAATCTGTGCTTGATACAGGTCTGTTTTTTATTGCCACTTTGCTAAGATTAAATTCATTACTGTAGGTGGGCTTAATTAACTAAATGATTTACTTATTTAGAAAATACTCAAGACTTCGCTTTCCACAGAAATGGAGATGAAAGGTCTGATGAGCTTCCAGAAATCTTCCCGAGTTGCACAGCCCATCTTCTATGGCGCCTATGGGTTTCTCTGCATTTTCAAACCTGTCTCCCTGGCTTATGCACCTGGAAGAATCTAAATCACATATGATGCTTATTCTGAAATCTGTACCAACCACTTCTCTGCACATGATGGAACACTGTCTTTTAATTTAGCTCAAGCAAAGAAGTACAGTTTAACATAGAACCCTGAGAGATTCTAAACAACTGACCACACAGTTTGCCAGGAATGATTTTTGCCCTTCATAGTGAAGTGAAAATGAGAAAAACATATTTCATTTCCTAAAGTGATATTCATATGATTGTTTAGCTTCCACAGTATCAAGTGCTTTGTTTTAGGTAAGCACTCAACTCGATTTTGATTATTCTAGTTGAGTGCCAGTGTCAACGGAACTGGAGAAAACAAAGTCAGTAGCTGTCAGAACTCATCTATTTACACTGTAGCAGAATTAGAGGAACGCAAAGAGACAACGCATCCTGCAAGGCAGTACAGGTGAACGCACACATCACAGTCCTCTGCAGTATGAAGGTCTTTTCTGTATTTTTAAATAAACAAGTATCAAAAGTTCCTTAGGGTCTGAAGCTGGAAATAGCGATATGCAGTCTTTTCCATTAAAAGCATTCTTTACTTTGACAGAGATGGAGGCCAATAGGTTAACTGAAACACAGAATAGGATGATGTGAACACCAATGGAGGCTGAAGATTTAATAACTTATTAATTCTTGATCTTTTGCTTTTGAGAACATAATTAAAACTTCTTCCTATGCCTGTTACTAAGAGATACATAAAACCTACCTTGAATTCTTTTAAAAAGTACTAACATCAATGCACATTGCCATTTTCTTTGGAAAGTAGCTATTTCAACAGAAGGCACAAAATATTCTTGAGGGGATGATATTTCAATGAGTTGCGTCTATTTCAAGAGATTTTTGAATTGGAAGATTCAGAATATGAATATGAGAAAAAGTTTACTTACAGCACTGCCTCATTATTAAGTCCTACATTGTAACATTAAACACATCACTCTTTGATAAAGACCTTTGATGGCCTTTATTCAGCAAGATTGAAGTCATCTTTGTACAGAAAAACAGCAGCTAATAAAAAGTTTTCTCCTTGCATACACTGTATAAAGTACCTTCCACTCTGAGCAGATATATCCTTTAAAAAGTAGACTGCTTCATTCAACTCTTCCTAGAAATCTGTAATCTGCAAATTTTAATTGTAACAGATACTAACCAGGTAATCATGTTTCCCACTAGAAGAATAACACAATTACTGGAGCCACTCACAGCACGAAGCACAGGTACAAAATGCTCATCCCGATGCTGGATGTAAAGCAGGCACTCAGGGATGATTCTCAGCAGTTCTTGTGATTTCTCACACGTGTAAAAAGAAACATCAATCCCTAAATCAGGGTCCTTCTATTTTCCTTTCCTATCATGTGCAGGTATCATCATTTTAAGAACAGACTTTCCCCAGCTTGGCTCCATTCACATGGTTACTTGCAATGACATTCTCTTGATTAGATTCTGACCATAGCTGATTGGTTCAAAATAGGGCAATTATACATCTTGTACAAAAATCTTACAAATTCAAGAAATAAATCTCTCGGAGTAATTGATGTATTAAATCAAATACTCAAGAAGTCTCAGCACCCATGGGCAGACATAACAATTGGAAAAACAAAGTCAGCCTCCAGAGAGGAAATGAAGTAGACATGCACAGACACGCAAAGGAACATGTTCTGGCTTAGCAGGCTTGGCTCATTCCTGCAGCCCATTCATGTTCCTGCAGCTGGGCTTCCTCAGGTAGTTCTGCAGGTCAGAAGCCTTCTGCTATGCATTAGGTAAAAACCAAGTCATCCGCAGGACTGCACTATCTTCTGTGGGCTCTACAGCAGCACCCAGCTACTAACATCTGTCCAGTGCCTTTATCTGTGGCCATTATCACTGTCATCCACGTTAGCTGTGTCCTTCACTCTCTAACTTCAGCTGGGAAAGTATTCTGCCCATAAGGACTCCAGGAATTATTGTGTGCTCATCTAAATAATCCAAAGAAACTGCCTTGTTTCAAGTACTCGTCAAGATCGCATCAATCAATTCCCTTTTGTCATTGAAGAGGATAAGGACATGGTATCCTGAAACAAATTCCCCTGTGTGCCTTTGTTAGGGCAAGCTGAAATTCTGCAGCAAAATTCTCTCATATTTTCCATCTACATTAGTAGCAATCAGATTCCGAGGTGAGAAACTCAGAGCTTTCCTTAGTGTCTTTTGCTCACAGTAAACACATTTATTTATTCACTAAGTTCTGCGCAATTTACCTTTATGATGGCATGGCAACTTGTTCATTTGTTTGATTTCCTTGTTTGTTTTTGGCCAGTGTCCCAGTCCAGAGTGTAATCCACTTTTCAATTATATTACAATCCCTTTTGACTTGGATTTCAAATCCGTAATTTCTTTTCTCTGGTAATCATAGTTTTTTTGTATTGTTTTCTACTGATCTCATTATCACATAATACTATAAATTTCTTAATAAAAAATATTTGATGCCTTTTTAAGTCCACTTCTATAAAGCCTGAGGTATTGTTACTTTTGCCTTGCCTTCTCATCTTCCACGTATATTAAGAATTACTGAAAGTACTTAATGAGTATCTCTGGCATAAAATGCTTGCTTCATCCATCATTCACTTATCTTTGCAATATATCAGGTGAAGCACAGTCTAAGAAAAATTTACAGAAAAAGCATGAAAGGAATTTGAAAAATGAGAGAGAAATGGCTTATCAGATTGGGGAGGTAGAGTCTTCCTAAATTTAGGGATGCCTGACAAGAAGTCACATAAAATCACTGAAAAATATTTCTTCAATTTAAAATTTAAAATTTAAAATTTTTATTTGTTATTCTCTCTTCTTTGAGGAAATAGTTTTAAATGATCCTTATCCCAAAAAGTTTATATTCTGGTGGAGTAAATCGAACATTAATAATAAAATGGAAAAACACATTAGGATACAAGCAGTTTAAGCACAATCACACAAAAAAAGTGACATTTACAAAAGAATGAATGGGGCCCAGAATAATGGCTCAATTAGCTATTCACCCACTTACAAGTGCCATATGGGCACAGATTCGTGTCCTGCCTGTGCCACTTTCCATTCAGCTCCCTGCTTATGGCATGTGGAGAACCAGAGGAAGCTCCTGGCTTTGGAATGGCTCACCTCTGGACCTTGCAGCCATCTGGGGAGTGAAGCAGGGGATAGAAAATCTTTTTCTTGGTCTCTCTCTCAGTAATCTTCCTTTCCAATAAAAATGGGTACATCATTTTTTAAAGGCATGAATAAGGCAAATTCCCTGTGTGAAAACGTTAGGGAGCACAGTCTGAAGCTAGGAAATCCCTGTGCAAATGCTCCTGGTGCACAAGTAACTGCGAGAGCAGGAAGCCCATTGTGACTGGGACAGAAGACGTAAGGAGAAGGAAGTTAAAAACATGCTAAGAAAGAAAAGTAAAAATCTAAATAATTTTATTTGCCATTCAGTGAAGTTAGAATTGTGTTTCCAGTGTAACAAAGACATTAGAGGAATTGAATAAAAAAAAAAAGAATGGGGATAAAAGCCAGTCAGTTATATCTATACTTGCAAGGAACTTTTGATAGGAAGGAGAGTTGAAAAATGAAGTAGTGGACAATGGAAGATGGAAGTTAAATTTCTTGTTTAAGAAAACCACACACACATACACACATACACACACACACACACACACACACACACACACACACACACACACACACACACCTCTCACATTAAGGTGTTTGTGTGCCTTTGGGATTTCTGATAAAAATAGGTACACACACAACATGAAGTTGACTGTATTGTAAAGTCAGTGACACCCTAGCAGGAAGCAAACTCTGCATTTAAAAAGCTCTCAAATAGAGATACTTACCCACCTACTGGTAAACATGCAAGTTTACATAAATTAGTAAGCTGCATTTTTCTTATCAATAAAATGGGAATGATTACCATGGGCTTTCTCAAAAAGGAATTTAGATGAGCTAACACACACAAACACTAGTAGCGACTCCCAGTAAGCACTTCGTGACTGAAGGGAAACAGCATTACTATTTAGAGCTTGCCTGTTTTTCCCTTCAACAGTAGTTTGGCCTAGGATCTTGATTTCAGCCTTGCCGTCATGTGCTTCATGTTCCCAGCCAGATCTTAATGTCCTTTTACTTTTCAAAAACAGAAAATGCAGGAAGGGAGGTGTGCGGAGGGGAGTTGAACACGTGTGTTGCCAACCCCACAAAGCAACCTACTGAGTCCATGTCATTTGAAACATGGCTTCATAATGTGTAAATTAGCCTGCAGATTTCCAAGCTTCCCAGCACTGATTGTAGGATTAGTTAGAGTTCCCCTGCAGGGAAAGTAGCAATGAGGAAGATAAATTCACATAAGATAAATTCTTACGTGAATACTCATTTGCACAGTTCATACAACTCTAGGCTGAACAGACAGCCTCCTGCTTCTTCTAGTTAAATCTAATACGGCATTTACAGTTTTATATAACAATGTTGGGCAAGAAATTAGCCCAAACATACAATCATACTCCAGAGTCAATCCAGAAAAACAGGAAAAAACAACAAATTTCTTAACATTTGGTTCTCCTTTTGATCCATACAAGTTGACAAGGTAATCTCCTAATTCAGGAAAGGCACTTGAAATTTCAACAGAGGATCTTTGCTAGGAGCTCTGACAGGCAGTTTCAGATATGTAGTTATCTGAAGTTTTTATATGTAACTTCAAATCTCAATTTCTATTAAATTTACACATTAAATAAATGTATCGACCATGACAATTTTCAGAACAAAAATAAAAGTCTAATTCAAACACAGTCGAGAAATATATTGGCAAATTTACCAGGAAGACCCTAAGAACAGAGCACTCACTGCATTACAGGATCTACAAGCTCAAGGCAAATTATTCAATTTTACTTTCTTCTCTAAGTATCATCTTTACCACTGGTAGCACCAGTAGAAAAAATAAACACAGGTTCTGGGCCTGGTACAGTAGCCTAGTGGCAAAAGTCCTCCCCTTACATGCGCCAGGAGCCCATATGGGCGCCTGGCTGTCCCACTTCACATTCAGCTCCCTGCTTGTAGCCCAGAAGAAGATTACCCAAAGCCCAGGGACCGTGCACCTGCATGAGAGGCCCAGAAGCCCCTGCCTCCTGGTTTCAGATTGGGCTCCGGTCACTGTGGCCACTTAGAGAGACCAAGTAGATGGAAGATCTTTCTCTCTGTCTCTCCTACTTTCTGCGTAAATCTGACTTTCCAGTAAAAATAAATAAATCTCAGCCAAAAAAAAAAAAAAACCCATAGGTTCTTTCCTTTGGAGCATCTCTTAAAATGAATCATGTGTCCAGCCCTGACCCCATCACAGTGGCCTCTGTTGTGGCCTGGGTTACAAGTCTAACACTGAAGACTGAAGTGGAGTCATTTTCTTGGCACCCACAGAGAAGACACTGGTGACTCTGTTCCTCCAGGGACCACCAGGATCTATAATTAATAAGAACCAGGGTGCTGTTGCGGCTAAGAAGGAAAACAAAGCAGGTGCTCTCTACTGCAACTGTTGAAGGTTTCAGTTCCCCATCTGTACAGATATAAAAATCATTATCATGCACAATACCTGCCGGTATTCATTGGTGCTGTGCAGTTGTAGTTAAATACTGAATTTTTTAATTTATAGAAAATAAAAATGTATGTCTCATTCTTCTATAGGCTGAGATGTTCAGGGCCTATGCATCAGTATCTGGTGAGGGTTTTCAGCCACAGAAAACAAACTCCTTCCCACCATTATGTCCTGTTAAAGTATTAATAACTCATTCACAAAGGCAGACTTCATGATGCAAAGTCTCCATTAGCCCCACCAACCAATACTGAAGATTATGCTTTCTTAATTAAATTGGGGGAAAATTGACAGACGCTGCACTAATTCTATACATTTCCTTGAAATTAGCTAAATCTTCCAAATCCTGAATACAGAATGCCTACCCCTCAAGTTCTCTTTCGTTTTGTTTTTCAATATCACATTTGCTATGCTGATCCCAAGTCAGATACATGGATTCAATGGATATCTTTCTTCCAAGTTCATCTGTTTCATTTTGTATCCTAATTGTCTTAGGTCTCATCAGTTACTTTCCTCAGTACCCTATCCAGGAAGCTGAGTGTTAAGATTCAATGCACTATTGCGCCATTTCCATGCTACTACTGCCTCTGGGCAAAGGAGACAGAGAAGAGACCCACATTTCAATCATAGCAACCAATAGCGTAGTGGATTAACACTCAAAGCTGTAACAGACACACACTGTCTACGGAGCACTAAAAAAACAAAAACAAAAAACAACAACAACAAAAACTCAAAGATAGGAGGGAAGACAAAATTGGAAATTTGAAGAATCTGGTATTATATGTACAGCAAAAATTAAACACAACCTATAGCCCTGCCAGCTTGACAAAACCCTGGTTAGTATCTATTGTCAAGTAAAACAGGACAAGAGTTAGAAAATATTACAAAGAGAATCATAATGCAAATTTAAAAATGACTCAAAGAGATATCAGAAGCAGTCTCAAATATGACATCATTATTAGATACAAACAAAGCATTTTAATGACTATTAATGCCTCAAAGATTTGAAATTTAAAAAGTAGAACACAAGCAAAACCAATGGGGTAATGTTAGCTGACAAAAACTATAAAAAAAGAATCAAAAGGAAATGCTGTGAATCAAAAAAACAGAATCAGAAATGATGAATGCCTTCAAAAAGCTTTTCAGTAACCTGGTACATCTGAAGGAACAGTCAGTGAACTTGAAGACAGGTCAGCAGAAGCTTCCATAATGGACATAAAAAAGAGAACAATGATTTCCTTTCATTCTAGAAAACATTCTTCAAGAAATGTAAGAAACTGTAAAAGGTAAACCATAAACTAAAACAACAAAATGGGAACAGACTAGAATTGGGGAGAGCAAATAATCAAATTAGTAACACCCAAGAGCATTTTGCAATTTGTAATAGATGTAAGCTACAGATCCTGAGACCTAACGGATGCAAGCTGGCTCAATATCATTCCTGGCACCAAACAAACAAAAACATCCAAGGACGATAAAACATCTATGTATTTTATATTCAAACTTTAGAAAACAAAAAGACAAAAGTCCTGAATAAGCCAGAGAGAAGAACACCACACCTATAGACTAACAAAGGTAAGATTGCAGTAGACTTCTCGCAGGAACCACCAAGTTAAAGACAGCGGATTTGGAAGATACCAAGGACCCTCCCCCTGCCAGGCTGTCTATATATATATGTGTTTTCTTTCCCCTCCAATTGGTCTTATTTTTTTTTGTATAACTGGTTGATGTACGCATATAGTTTTTAGTTCTAAGCAATGGGAAAAATAGGCCAGTATGTGCTTGCTGCAGCACTTAATATCAGATAACCTATTTTGATTCTCATAATTCTACTTTGAAGTAGGTATGGTTTTATTAACTTGTATACACTGAGATTCAAGAAAAGTTGTTTACTTAAATCATTCTTTACAATTTCTTGCATGTGTCTCTGTGTGTACATATACAATAATCATAGGACAGATATTTCAAAGTATATTACCAGCATATAATAGGTACCAGCAACAGAACCATTATTAAATTAACATTAAAAAATTAACATGAATACTACTATATTTGCAGTTATTTGAAAAATATCTCATTTTCCTGTCCTCTAGTTGCTTACCATAAAATCTGCATGGCTCCCTTTTCTCCCTGTTGGACATCTTGTTAAAGAACATCTAGAAAGAAAAGGAGAGAAGGATATTTATTTTTAATTAACTGACATTACTAATAAAATATTTTTATACATTTCAGATGCTCTGGGCGTTATAAGCTTTTAATTCACAAGAATGCTTCTTCTCTTCAGATTTTGATCAGCTTAAAAAGCATTGTTTAGCTATTTTCATTGTATTTATCACAACTGTAATATTACATTAACTTACTTTTTATTCCCCTTTGCTAGATTGTTCCCTTAATGAGGGCAGAAATTCTGCTTAGTTTGCCTCTAATTATTTCAGCAATGCTTGCCATATTCTCAGTACTGAATTTTAATAATCACATGTTAAGTCAAAGTTACCTCTCAAACATGTTCAGTTGTATTAAGAATTTGAAATAGCTCAACACACATTCACACACAAGGAATGTATGTTTCATTTGTCTGCACAGCTGAAGAACAAAAAGAAGCAAAACTATACAAATGATATCATATAAAATTCAAAAGCTTGCAATACTTTGATATTTAGCCAAAAATATACACATATATTTAAAAATATATAAATTTGCCATACTTTTAAGATGGTAAATTTCAGGTAATTTGTTTCTGTAGTCATTTACTTTTAACAACTTAAGAAGGAGAAAATGAAATTGAAGACTTAAGTTTTGAGTTTTTAGCTTGAAAACATAAATTTAATAGGTTAAAGTCCTTAAAACTCCTGAATGAATTAGCCAGCCAGAAATTATTATTTTATTTACTTACTAAATCCGTATTGAAATTAGTATAAAATGCAAATTTTAGACCTATTGTTAACAGCCATTTCTAACTAACTTACAAGTAATAAAAAAAATCAAACTTCCTTGTAGTATGAAAAGAAGCCTCCCTAAATCACCGAACAATTCTAGAAACACTACCGCAGCGCAGGAAAAGCATCTGAGTGTCATCTAAGGTTGAGCAAGTGGGTGGAGAAAGTCGCCACAGGAAATTCCTGAGTCAGTACACCATCCCTGCTTCTGTCCCAGCACCTAAACAATGGCACACAGTTAGCGCCGAGTCAACGCCGCCATCTGGACACTTTCTGCATCTTACTTCCTGTGCTGAACCAACACATAGCAGACGCTGCTATTATCATCCCGAGTGTTTCGGGTTCTGATGTGCCTCACACTGTACCAACATCTCCAGCACACCTTCTTCCCAATTCAGAGCCCCTAGGTTTTCCTTCCAGACGGCACTGGACAGTAAGGGACACATGAGCTCATACTGTAAGCACATCCTTGTTTTCTCAAAGCTGTGAGCTGTATCCTTTTTATTAGCTTCAAAATTGCACCTAAGGAAACCAACATAGCATCACAGATAGATGAAGGAAATGCTGCTTTCTTTATATCTAACAGAAAATTTAAAGCCATGGACTATCGCATTGCAAACAGCATCTTTACAAAAATATTAAAAACCCAAGAACCATTTCAATATTATAGCTACAGACTTTGTCCAAGAAAAACCAGTTATCAAACAGATACTTTTTTAAATTTAAAAAAGGTGTAGGGTTTATTCTTCATCCAACAAGAAAGAGGAACAAGAAGAGGATTTGAGGTTTCACAAGGGAACTGTATTCTCAGAGACATGAAGGAGTGAGAGAGGCTGTGGGCAAGAGGAGCTGGTCAGCGCTGCTGGGAGAGAAATGCAACTGTAGGGTCCGGCATGAGGGCTCATGGCTAAAGCCTCACTAGTAAGTGCCAGGATCCCAGTCATGGGAGCCAGTCCATGTTCTGGCTGCGCCACTTCCTGTCTAGCTCCCTGCTTATGGCCTGGGAAAGCAGTAGAGGATGGACCAAAGTCAGCCTGGGGAAGCAGTAGATGGCCCAAAGCAGATTCCTGCACCCACATAGGAGACCCAGGGGAAGCTCCTAGGTTTGGATCGGCTCAAGCGCCAGCATTGTGGATGCTTGGGGAGTGATGAGTGGACGGAAGATTTTTCTCTTTGTCCTTCTCCGGGAATCTGATCTGCTGTTCAAATTTAAAAAAAAAATAAATCTTTAAAAAGAAAGGCCCTTGCATGATTAACGTCTACAGGGATACAGTTACAGTTATTGGAGGTTTTTTGCATTTTTCTATTTGCTGAAAGCATTCATTTTAACTGCGTACTTTAGGTTCTCAAGGTGTTTAATAACCTTGATGAAGAAATTATTGATATGACTAGAAAACAGAGTCATCTGCCAGTTTAAAGGATATTCTACGGGCCACATGGAAATACACGTGAAGCAAGTGAAAACACCTCGGACTCAGGCTGGAGCGGAGAGTGAACTGTGGCACATGGCTGAGCCTCTGACAGCTACTGTTTCCTCACCTGTGACTTTGCCAAGCTAGTCAGAGAATGCCTGGCTCCTCCTGGGCACCTGCTAAGTAGCTGCTGACCATCTGAATAAGAAACGTGTGAGTGCATACTGCTAGAGAACTCCAGATCTCCACCACAAACAACCTTCCCTTTCTCAGGATGACTGCGCTGGTCACGCAACCCACCCCTAATCTATCAGGAAACTGTTGAGACCTACTCAGAAGTTTGAGCACTGCCATCACTGGATCGAAGGTACCTTTTGTGAACTTTCTCCTACATTTGTCAACCTTACAGTTCTAAACTCGAGTAATTCTTAAAGAAAACAAAAATACCAACAGAGGAGCAAGGCCACTCTTTATTCTTATTCTTATTTCCATCTAAATAAAACTCAAGATTCTTACAGCAGTCCACAAATGCCTTGTGACCTCTCACTTTTTCTGCCCTCACCTCCTTCCAGTCTCTCTCCTGCCACACTGTGTTCCTCATTACTCCTAGGCCGTCTTCTGGCATCTGTCTGCCTTAGGGTACAAGGCACCAGCTGTCTTTTTGGCCGGGATGTTCCATCCCCCCGCCGACCTTCATCCTTGCAATTTGCTCACTACCTCCTCAGATTCTTATTCGTGTCTCACCCCTTCTGAGCAATGCTTACATTGTCCCTGCTCTTCAGTACACAGCTGAACCTTATCATTTATTCCCTAGTTTCTGACTTCACTTTTTTTTGAAACACTTATTTCAAAAATTACCATTTGGCTTTTGAAATACTTATCAATAAATACACTGATTATTTTGTACTATCTTTATTGTTTATTGTTGTCACCCATATTCCCTGCAAAAATGGAAGTTCTTTGAAGACCTTTTTAACTAACACCTAACCATTATTTGCTGAATGAAGATACATTACTATGTGTTTTTTTTTAATATTTATTTTTATTGGAAAGTCAGATATACAGAGAGGAGGAAAGACAGAGAGGAAGATCTTCCGTCTGATGATTCACTCCCCAAGTGAGCACAATGACCGGTGCTGTGCCGATCCGAAGCCAGGACCCAGGAACTTCCTCTAGGTCTCCCACACAGGTGCAGGTTCCCAAGGCTCTGGGCCGTCCTCGACTGCTTTCCCAGGCCATGAGCAGGGAGCTGGCTGGGAAGTGGAGCTGCTGGGATTAGAACTGGCGCGCATATTGGATCCTGGCACATCCAGGGGAGGACTTTAGCTGCTAGGCCACAGCACTGGACCCTACATTAATTACTATAGTATTAATACTATTGCACATATCATTAGCTCATAACTGTCACACAGTATCTCCTGCCTTCATAAATGACACTGGTGATAAAGTGCTAGTGGTGAGGAAGACCTTTTGGCACCAGAAGTTTTGTTTATGGGGGTACAGATTGATTTTCCCCTCCCCAGCAGGTCAAAATCAAGCAGGCTTCTTTTGATGCATATTCTTACGGATTTACAATCAGCACAAACCAAGGAGCCATGGAGACCTCAGCTAATGGAATGAAATCACATATCAATATCAAAGTCATTCCTGACAAGAAAAATAAACAAGGAGGAAAACATCAAACTTTTGACATCAGGGGAAAAATCTAATAAAAAGAAATCAGTGAAAAGCTCAAGGCAAAATAAGAACCAGAACAGCTCTCACTTTTTCTCCAAGTTAAAAAAGTACATTTTATAGCATTTCTTCCCACAGACACTATCAGGTACATGAGTGATGGAATGCCACCACTATAGAGCAATCTTTTGCAGGCAAATATAGTAGGGGGCCCCAAATTTCAGAGTCATACGATACTCAAACATCGTGCTTCTAATGTTCCTAGGATGGCAGAGGGATGAGGAGCACCTGTCAGATTCCTTGGGTGACTTAGGGAAGTCGTACTTCCCTTGTTCGCATGGGGGCATGACTCTTTCAAGAAAGCAATTTGCTGTTGATGAAGCTGTAGCACAGCATTTCTCAGAACAAACCCTCTGCTCCAGCTTGTGCTCTGCAATGTGTTTCTAAAGGCATGGCTCAAAGTCTTAGGTCACTTGGTGTCAATACAACAGATCCTTTGGTCCCAAGGAGCCTTCTGCAATAAAAGCAGCAGGAGGAGTATGTTAAGTAACCACATCCTATGGCCACGGGTGAAAACGTAAGCATAATAAGCTTCCTCACAAATTAAACAGGTATAAAGATAAAAGGGAACAGCTCAGTACAACTTGTATATGATTTCTCTCTTAACTGTTTGGTGTCAGATGGCTTAAAGCTCTAAAGCCATCATGATATTCACTACCATTATGACAACTGTTCTTTACATTAGAAATTCTAGCTTCATATATCAAAAGTACCAATTAATTCTGATGCCATTTGCAAAGGTGTTAAATTTGTGACACGGCTAAATCTAGCCCTAATTCCTAAGTTTAGTGTTTTTTTCAAATTGTGTACCAAATATAATTTTAGGAGAGTAATGCATCTCACAATAAAACGATTTTGTAGCAAATATTGAAAAAAATATTCTATGTTCAAGTTGGTATTTGATCGACTCTAACGAGTGTGCCATGAAGGAATTTGTTAAAATGTGTTGGGTTTGTATTTCACCCAGTCTTTCCAAATTCACTGAAATACAGAATGTATATATAAATATATATATATTTATATATATATTCATTATATTCATTCACTTTGTTATACATACATGTATACACACATATACACACACATATATAACATATATAACATATAATACTCATCCTAGACATTCTGTTGATTCTAACAAAGGGAATGCATTTCTTCACTCAGTTACACACCAAAGATAAAGCTTTAAATCCCTCTACTGTCAATCAAAAGGACCAGCAATAGCAAAGACACTGAAACAACCCAGATGCCTGCCAAAAAAAGGAATGAATAAACTGTGGTACATCTACTCAGCCATTAAAAAGAATGAAATTTTACCACTTAAAAACCAAATGGTCCCAACTTAAAAACATTATGCTCAGTGAAATAAATCAATCCCAAAGGGACAAATATCATATTCTCTCTGATATAAGGCAAACTTCATACAAAATATAAGATCAACAGTCTTTTCAATTTTAAATTTCATCTTTTTCTTCTTGTTGCCGATTTGTTTCATGGCTTTTCATTTAAAGGGATGTACAGTAACTGTGACAGGAACTCTCACATCCAGATGGGAGGACACATGCAGTAATGCATGTCTACTTCCAAAATCGAAGATGGACTCCCAATGGAACTGTTTAACATACCTTCACAACAAAAGGATGGACTCTCAGTCACTGTCGATACCTACAATGTCAGGATACACTTAAATAGCAGAATGAAGGACGTAGGACTGTTCATGATGGGCTATACTAGTGTCATGATATGGGGACAACCAGTTGGGGGAAGAAGGTTTGGGGAGGAGGTAAGGGAAATCCCAGAGCCTATGGAACTATATCATCAAAATTTTTAAAAAGAGTTATATTTAATATGTTCCTTAAAATTTAATAATGTTTATCCACTGATCCACTGTACAAATCATGGGGAAAAAAATGGAAAGCATGGAAATCTGAGATTTAAAAAAACTTAGGTAAATCCCATAGATCATTTTAAAGCTCTCGCTTCCTTTACATTTCTGAGTTTAGTCATAAAGTTGATAAAAATCTAAAACTCCCTTAATAAAAATTCTAGTTCAGTTGTATTTCTCTATACAAGCATTTGCTATGATAGTCTAAATTTCTGAGTGGTCTCACAATATTACTACAGTAGTAATAAAATATTTTTCACCTAATGTAATTCTATTGTAAGCAGCATTCTACTTACAATATTTATTTTATAAAGTCTCTCTGAATGAAGCATTTCAGTGAAGACAGAAGCTTCTTGATTTTTAATTGAAATTTAAATGCTTCATCCCTAGAGTTAAAGATAATAGTATAGTTATAAAATACAATCATAATTGGTTTCATGACAGTCTTCTCATCAGCCAAATGTTTTCTACAGTTGAAAAGACAAAAACTCATAATCAACTAATGTAATTTTCATTATAATATTATGCACATCAGGTAATCATGCCTTACATGTTCAAATAATCTGAATCTACCTAGCACGAATACTGATGCATATCTTACCTTCCTAAAATAAAATCAGAATAATTTTGAGATTTCTTTTCCTATTTTCCAAACAGGAGAAAAAATGCTTAGGGTCTTCGGGGATTCGGAAGGAGGAGAAGTGGTTAAATAAAATGTGAAAACGCTCTTTATAAGGAACAACTTCTACCTGTCTAATGTTTCTCATTTCCCTTCTGTAATAAGTGTACTGTGTAAAACCCAGAGTTAAACACCTGTTCTGTTAGATATAGCTTTGCATGCAAATAGGATCATAAAAGCCTTAATCTTCATCAGAGTAAAGGGAAAGAAGCAGAGGAAAGCACACCTGACCAAGTCTTACTCTGTTTCACAGTGGGCTGTATATTTTACCCCACCTCATTTCAAGTTCACCTCTCTATATACAGAGTTACAAAGATAAATAACATGGTAATTTCCTTTCTGACCCCAGGGTATTATTCTTAGCAATAAAATATACATTTAAAGGTATTAATAATATTTTATAACTCCTTCTGAAATTCATGGCATTTCATTCATAGATTTCAAAGGCCTTGCAAGAGATTTTAGAAATTAAACTAGGACACATGCTTGAACATTAGTGAAGTCCGATGTGATTACCATCTTAAGGCGATGAACAATAAAACTCTTAAAGCTTCATTATAATGTAGATGTCTTTGGAATAAACTTACAAGTCCTCATCTGCTATGGAAAGCTACATGTAAGGAAAGATTAGTATACATGTTTCAGCCCTCTCCTAGAGTGAAGTAAACATAAATTAAATTAGGGCAGCTTTTTTACAAATATACATTCCATTTCCCATCTCTACTTCAGACAACAGACATAAAACCCCAGTTAAAGGACAGTGTACTCACCACACTGATATATTCAGTAAGTCCATCTTTTCTCTACTCACTACAGTTATTGATCCAATGGATTACCCATTGCCAAACAGACATTTTGTCTGTGTATTTTTATTGTTTCAAATCCAAGCTAATGATGGAAAAACATTTCCTAAACTAATGGGAGAGCAAGGCTGTGGGCAGAGATTGCACAGAGGATTTATATATTTATATAGAAGGGATTTTTAAAATTAAATACAGAGACCATCAGATAAAGCAGAGACAGAAAAGAATGTTAATCAAACCCTAGTCATGCTTGATATCAATTCCCCCTTCAGCGACTGCATCAATCTTGGATTTTTGTCACTTGTGTCCAATGGCATCCTAAGATGTTCTTTAGAACTGTTTGTTAATAGCGGATAACTAACATATAGATGTGAAGCAGGTACACAGAATTTTCATGAAAACTTGGTAGGTGATTACTTGTCATTAATAATTAAATTTATATGACAAACAGGTAAGCTGCTACTCTTCAACTACAGCTAATTCAAACCAAAACTCCCCTACCTACATACTTCTGCTTTCCTGCAGCATTTGCAGGAGTGCACATATTACTGCAATTCTTAATTTAGTCTAGAAAGGCTCAATTTTAAGGTGTTATCCTCATTCTGGCCTATAAACTCTCATTAGACAGTAATTCATAATAATTCCATTCTTAGCAGCTACTGTGAACATTACCTATGAACTAAGCCTTAAGTCACGCTCACTTTATCCTCTGATTGTTTAAAAACCATTTTACATAAGCTATTGTTATCATATCATATCATCACATTGAGGTGCAGAAAATTTCAGTGTTATATTCAAACTCACAGTTAGCAATTGTGAAGAAGCTTAGTTAAGTCAAAAAGTTTGTCTTCAGAGTTAAAGAAGGAATATTGTACATAAAGAAGTGCTTGTAAGGTTGATAGTTTCTGAATTAACAAAGAAGTTGAAAACTGTATCAAGTGAATGAAGGCTAAGAACAAATATAACACTCCATTCCCATTAGAACTGTCAAAGTCATTTTTCTCAAAATTGTTCTCATCGCTTATACAGTTTCTTCATTTTTATAATACCCTTAATGCCTATAAGAGCATCTAGGATGTAACAGTCATTTAATAAAAGCAAATGAATGAAAGAGTCATTAAATGATGAAGGAATCAATGAAGGAACTAGGAAAAAGTCAGACTGGAAGACAAGAAGTTTATGAAGGCATTTCAATTAAAACATCTGTGAAAAACATTAAAGAGAATGAAATCATTTCCAAGAAGCTGAGAATGCAATGGTACTCATGCTTCCCACCCCGTGGTCTTCCACTGCCAGTCCACAATTGGGTTATTTTCCACCCTCTTTTGGAAGTTGATGAGTTTGAAGGGCATCAAATTCTCACTGTATCCCTCCTTTTCACAGTACTTCTTTAGACAGGAATAACTAAATAAAATAGGTACCTGTTTAAGGGACTCGTTTTATTCCTAGCTACAAGCTTCCTCCAAACTAGTCCACTTCCTGCACATTTAATGAAGCCCCTAGGCAAGTGGAAAACAACACAGAAATGAGGTCAGAGCAAGGTATTTTCTCCCCTCCCCTGTTAGTGTGTTTTAACTGCAATAGCTAACAGATAAGTCAAACTAAAGGCATGAGATTCTTTTCTGTTCTCATCCTTAATTTCTTGGTCAACAGCTGAGTGCTACCCTTGAGGATGTCTCCCTTGTTGAAGCTCTGTTCTTTGCTTGCCACTGCTGGGACATGGAATGGCTGGGAGCTGAGAGGGTACCACTTTAATCCATCATTAATTTACCAGGGCTGTCTTATGTGGAATTCCATCATAGGGTAGAACAAAGTGAAAGCTTGATTAACCCTTGATTTCCTGTCTTCTGTGGACTGATTTGAGCCAGGCAATTGTACTCTTAGATGGGAATTCATTGGTGTCTTGTATTCTCAACTTAATGAACAAATGTGCTTTATTTTCTTAGGATGATCTTTAAAAACACTGAGCATGTTTTAAGATCAGGAAATTTCACATCAAAATTTATATTTCTAAGATATCTTGAAAACCCAAGTATTTTTTCTGTTAGAAACAATTGACAATACCTGGTTCATACTTCCACAAGGCAACCATCATCAAATGGCTGTTCTATTCCATGAAAAACTAGACCCAGAAACCAACTTGCCATTTGTAGTTACACTTACATAGTCATTTGGTTTTGGAATAGAACAGTAGTGTCTCTAACTATTGAAAGGAGTTCTGAAGCCAGCATTGTTGCACTTCAGGTAAAAGCTGCTGCTGCCCGTGTGAGTGCCAGGAGTCTTAGTCGTTAAACACTTGTCTTTCGTTTCCTTGACAACATGCCTGGGGAAGTAGAGAAAGATGGCTCAAGTATTTAAGCTCCTGGCACTCAAATGGGGGACCCCCCCCAAAGAAATGGATTTCCAGGCTGCTGGCTTCAGCTGGGCCAAATACCGGTTGCTGTGGCCATCTGAGGAATCAAATAGTTGGTGGAAGATCTTTCTCTGTAACTATGCATTTCAAGTAAGTACTACAAGATTGAAAAAGAAAACCAAGAGTATAAAGAAGAGATGAAGTGGGCAAAGTGCATTCTTACCCCTACCCACTGTTTCTTTTATTTGCTACTTCCTGCTTCTGTAGACTGTTGACTTTATATGCTCTGCTCAAAGGGAGATGACAGAATGATGCCTGTGCACGGAGGGAAGGTGGCCGTAGTGGCAACAGTAGCAATAATACTAACATTTAGTTGAGCACTTACACTGGACTAAGTCCTTTATATATAATAAAAATAGTTTTTACATGAAGAAACAGAATTTGGAAACATTATTTCTCAAGGAAAATAAACTCATTTGTAGCTAACTCAGAAATTAAATCCAGATTTCCCTGATACCCAAGACCATATTTCACTCAATATATTCACTAGCTCTATAACATGCTCTATTAATATTTTTTTAATTTTTAAACATTTATTTATTTACTTGAAAGTCAGACTTACAGAGAGGGGGAAGACGGGGAGGGGGAGAAAAGAACTATTCTGTCTGTTGTTCTCACCTGGTGGCTGTCATTGCCAGGGAGAAGCCAAGTGGGAGCCAGAAGGCAGGAGCTTCATCCAGCTCTCCGACTGGGGCGACAGGGCCCAAGCACGTGGACCACCTTCTGCTGCCTTCCTCAGGCTATTAGCAGAGGACCAGACTGAAAGTGAAGTAGCCAGGTCATGAACTATTTACTATATGAGATGCCACTGTTGTAGGCAGCAGCTGTACTTGCTAGGCCACAACATTAGCCCCCAAATGTTAAATTTAATAAACGAAAGATTACTGTTTACCACACTAATAATTCTAGCATCCTTTGTGAAAAATAAAATGAAAATCAAAATCAGTGAAGACCTAAAGGATGTAGTCTGTGCCTCTCCTCCTATGAGCCCTTTCTCATTTTCTTCCTGAATTTGATAATTAACATCTCATTTACTTAAAGATACACTGCCCCACAGTGTGCTAGTTACACAATATACCAGAGTTATAATTCTTTTATCTACAAATGTAATCAATGTTCACTGAAGATACAAAAATAATCAGAAAGTTTGAAAAACAATTATCCACAATTGTACCATAAGTAGTAGCAATCTTAAGACTGTATATATTTTCAAAATTTTCTCATTGTATATACATCTTTCACTTACATGAAATCACACTTTAAATTCTGTGCTATATCTCCTTTAGAGTTAATAAAAAGGTATATCATTGCCTCATTTTGCATACCCAAAAGCAGGGTATGTGCCACACATTCTATTTTAAGATGCTAAGGGATCTCAAGAAAGAAGGAAATCAAGACTTCCTGGATGTCTTTGGTATGTGTTAAAATGTCACCAAAAGCAATCAGAAATAAGCACTGTAGAGGGAATAAGAAGGGATAGACGTTTATTATCACGAAGACCTTTTCCAAAGTACTTTATATTCACTGACTTATCCAAATAATAAATAAACCCTGGAGGAAGGTATGTTTATACCACATTTCCCACATAAAAATAAAAATTAACGTTCTAAAAGGTTATGTGACTTGTCCAAGGTTACATTCCTGTAAAAATGAGAATTAGGACAAATCTTGTCTGACAGCAATGCTGTTGATACAAAATAGAACAAAGGCATAAACAAGGTCATTTTATCACTGCTTCTTACAAATTTTTTCAATTTATTTTTAATTTTACATGGTGTTAACATAGTTGATCAGAGTGGGATGGAACAAGGGTTAGGGAAAAGTGGGTTTAATTTTTGTTTCCAAAATTTTTATTTCTCCTTCTTATTTTGGGGGTGGGTGGGGGGGATAGGGGAAAAAGCCATACCCAGCCTCCCAACCACTCCAGTACCCAGGAGTGAAGAATGTCCACCTACTATCAAGCCAGGGACCTAATGAGGTATACTCCGAGGGTGCTGAGGGCTCTTCCCAGGTGGTTCTGATAGTTCTGAAATGTTGATGTCGCTGATCCAATGATGAGGGACCATTTTCAATGTCTACTGCTTGACTTAGCATCAAAGTCTCCATTCACCTAGGTATCTGCTGTCACCATTTGGCAGGGATAGTTGTCTAACTTGTTTTGTCCTCCTTCCTTTGGGATGGTACAAATGTTCCCTTCAGGACTCAGTGGGCTGCCATATCCTCCATGTGGATCTTGGCCAGCTGCCTAAGGCCCTGCTGGACCTATTAGCCCCGAAGCTCATGCACCCAGCCTTCACTGCACAGGCAGGCCAAGGACCCAACACAGGCCTTGTGACTCGGTCCCTGCCTGACCTCCACCCCTGAGGCTCAAGGACTCAGCACCCACCACATAGGTGGGCTGAGGACACAGGAAAGGCAACCTGGGCCCTGCTAGATCTTCCAGCTCCAGGGCTCATGGGCCTGACCCCCGCTGTGCAGGCAGGCCCAGGAGCCAGGATTCCTTACAAGTATCTCATTTACCAAGTTCATCCGTGAGTAGGGGTAGCACAAAAGTTATTTAACACCTACTATATTCTGGCCACTGAGTTAAACATTGTGCATGTAAAACAAAGCAAATCAGACAAATATTCGTCTTAAATTTTACATGCCACAGGGAAAGATAAGAACAGGCAAATAAAATTAAAAAAATAAATAGATAAAGCAACTTGTACCATGGCTCAATTGGCTAATACTCTATCTGCAAAAATTAGCATCTTAAATGAGTGCCAACTTGTGTCCCAACTGCTCCACTTCCCATCCAGCAATCTGCTTAAGGCCTGGGAAAGCAGCAGAGAATGACCCAAAGTCTTGGGACCCCGTACCTGCCTGGGAGACATGGAAGAAGCTCCTGGCTCCTGACTTCAGATCAGCTCACTTCTAGCAACTGGGGGAATTGAACCAACAGATGGAAGATCTTTCTCTCAGTGTCTCCTTCTCTCTGTAAATCTGCCTTTCCAACAAAAATTAAATTAAATTTAGAAATAATAACTCATGAATCAAATAGATATTTTCATCCTAGTGCTCCCAGTGGAAATGTGTTCAAACTCTGCTCACCCAGGAGGATGTCTGAGCCAGAAATGTTAGGTACCAGGCAAGTTTAACTTCCAAGACTCCCACAACAAAAAATCTATCCCTTTATAACCTCCTGATCCTTAGAAGTTAGGACTGGGAAACATCCTCTTTAGAGTTCACATCACAGAAATATTTATTTCCAAATCAATGATCATGGAACTCTGCAATCTAGAGTAGAAAAACACCAGAGTTTGCACTGTCAAAGTATACTATATAGTGCTCAACAGTGTGAATTTTGGGCCAGACTGTCTGGTTTCAAGGCCTTCACCCGTTACTAGCTGATAGAGCTCACACATGCTTCTGGGCTGCTCTGAGACTACATATCCTCTATTTGCAACAGGAAGAATAATAAAAACTATCCTATAGGTTACTATGGGTATTAAGTGACTTAAAATATGGGGAAAGCCACTAGGTTCCAGGCACACACTCTGAGTGTTACCATAACATCAGATATGCTAACCATGGGGCAATGAGACAACGGAAGCTAGATAATTCATAAATACATAAATGTGAAAAATTTGATCCAGAAAATGGCCAGTTACATGGGATAAACAGAGTTGATGCCTACAGAATCAGGAAAGACCTCCAGGCCGAGGTAATTCATGATATAAAGCCTGTATGCAGGAAAGAGACAATATAATCAAGTGCACAGGAAAATAAGCAGTAGGAAACAGCATGGGTAATGTCCTTGACATTGTAATAAATTTTGTATATAATAAAAAGAAGGTTAACATGACTGGAAAATATTATACAAGGAAAGATGAAGGAGGAGAGGAGATCTGAGAAGGAGGCCAATAGTCTAGTTTTTCTCATTTGTTACCTTTCCAGTGAAGTAGCTGGAGGTGTATAACTAAAAAGGAAAGGTGGTTCTGCCATTGCCACTTAGACTACCCCCTGCCCTTTCTGCAACTTTGTGACATCAACATAGATTGAATCAGATTGGAGTCTGCACTCAAAATCTCATGATATTCAAAAGAAGGACAGTGCAATTCAACACATCAGTGCGGTTCCTCTAAGCCTTAGGATCATCATCTGCGAAATGGGAGTAATGCCCTCAGCATACCAGTGTCAGCACACACAATACCCACAGCCTCCAGCTGCAGCCTGGCGATAAAGACATTACAATCTGCGTTTCTGAGACATCACAGCGTTAATCTTTATTTTGGTTTCTGCCTTTCTATAGCAGCTGGAAAACAGCCTTCCCAGACACTCCGTGTTGCGTTCATGAGCATGAACAACGGCATCCTTCCTTTTTTAAGCATAAATCATTTTTTTCTTTACCTTTTTTATGCTTCATAATGATGCTAACAGCTGAAAGGCCACTCATTTCCTGAATGTTTATAGTCAGCAGGGTTAATTTTTTCAACTGGCCAGAAAATGTCAAGCCCATCAGTAGCATTATTCACTTCATTAGCTAATGTGGTATAATTTAATGTTTTGGAGTTCAAAGAAAAGACATATTGAAAAAATATCTTGGAATAAACCAAGCATAGTGCTTTGAAGGGAAATTTTCAATTACTGTCATCACAGTAACTGATTATCTTTTCTCAGAAAATGATTCCATGCGTCTGTGTGTCAAATGACTGCATATATCACTCTCCAAACAGCCCAAAGCCATGCTTAAGAAAACAGTGTTAGTATCACTATAATGCAAAAGTATTATCAAGCTCTTAATATTATGCAATTCTGTGAAATTCCGGTGCTAAGTGCCCGAATGCCGACCACCCATAAGACAGAGGAGCATTTCTTTTCTCCTGGCCTTGGCCTGACACACACCTACCTCTTTCATACACAGCCAACGGTTAGGGAATCACCTCTTCTCTCTCGCTTCTCCCACGACCAAATAAGTAAAAATAATAGTGAGAGAATATGCAATCACTTTGTTTTGTGTTCAGCTGTATACCAGCTTCGCCTTCCTTTTTACACTAGTGTCCTTTATGGACATAAATGAATGTTATTCAGAAAAAAAAAAAAGATAAAATCCTAGGACATTCCTACCCAAATCCCCCATATCTAGCTCCTCCTACTTTTAGGAATGCGTTTTCTGATACCTTCCTCTTTCCTCATGCTGCTCTATTCACTATCTCTCCACAACATGTGTTACAATCTAGCACACAGTAGGTACACAATAAAACTGCATCTAAATCCTACAGAGAAAACAAGTTAAATAAGTAGTTGTCATTCTCTAATAAAACATGATTTTCAGAACTTTATTTTTATCCCTCCTTGAACATCACATCCAGGTCACATAAACTAATTGAAATGCAAATCAAAGTGCAGCACTTGCTGTGGTAGAGATTCTCAGTGATACGCTAAGATACCCTTTTGTAACAACTTTTCTTGGTGTAAAGAAAGTGATAAAGCTCTCCTAGAATAAATAGGAAACAGACCTGCAGGTTATAAATCCTCTTAATTTAGCATAATGTAAACTTTAACTTCCTCAGAAAAAGATCATTTTTTGCTACTTTTACATAAAACTTCCAGAATATCAGAACAAGAGAAGATCATTGTGATATCATCATACCCAAGAGAAAAGTAACTAAAAATAAAGTATAATGGTTCAGAGAAAACTTAACATTTTCAAGATTCTTTAAATAGCTTAGGTGAGTACACAAGCACCATTTGTTCCATTTTCCTACTAATTATTTTCTTTTCCTGTTGATAAAAACGCTCATCTGTAAGCTGTTAAAAACAAGTTTGTGTTTCTTTTAAACACTATGTTATTTATATCCAGGAAAATATAATACCCCAGAACTAATGATGAAATGTTTGTCCAAAAAAATAGTCCACTCCTGTTTTCCTACTCCAAGACTGTGGGTAGAGGCCGAATATGAACTCCTAAAGCCTTGATGTGGCCAACCTTGGCGGATGAGAGCAATAGCAGGTGGCACTATGCGTGCAAGGAGCCGATTCTTGTACATTCTGTTAAAGTCAGCAGTTTGGAAAACAGATTGAAAACAATAAACATGCTTACTGTCAAACTAAGAATATTCCGTATTAAAAATAAAATGGGATTGATAAAATATGTAAAATGGGGGGACTCAAGAAATTAAGGATGACAAGGTGGGTTAGAGTGAATAGAGCTAATTCTGATAAAATGTGTTGTGCATTTTAGATGCACATTCGGGAGGGCCCCGCTGCATCCCAAGTGTGAAGCCTAGGAAGATGGCTCATGCTCCCGAGCTCACCTTTCTCCTTACAAAATGCAGTAACAACAATCTATATCTCAGATAAAACAAGTGCTACTTAGCAAGAAAGCATTTTAGAGATGAAAATACCAAAGCATGGCTCAAAGAAACAGTTTCTGTGGCAACTAAAGGGAACTAGAAACACTCCTTTTGGTGGAAATCCCAGCTAGCAAGGAGAATGCATTTTGTAAGGGACCTGCACTCTCAGAACTTTGGTTTCCTACAGAGATGCATCTCCAGTTGAACAGAACTGTAGTGTAGTATAGTATTAGCATAGTAACCTAACTGGTCCATTTTGCACCTCATAAGCTTAGTGGTCAGAACAGTCCCCTGCTGAGCTTCACCAATCCCTGTGGGGTTGGTATTGTCAACTCTCTGTATGCCAAAACTCCTTGTTTTCATCCTTGCTGAGCATAGCATCTGTCTTCTGAAACCATCACTGCTGTACTATCACATCTAGTTCTCACAAAGTTCAAATGATGAATCAATATAAAATCCTTACAACTGTATGTGACACATGCACTTCACTAAATAATAATTAATGGCTGTTATAGCAATTGCTGTTTGGTTATTATAATCAGTATTATTATAGCTGAACCAGTTAGAGAATTTCGTTAAGAGAGCTCATGACAGATTAGGGGGTTAATGAGGTGTCTGGCAAACAAAAACACTCAAAACAAAGATTTTTATTGTAGTATCAAACTTGTAGTGTTCAAAAAGGATCCACCGAGTCACTGAAATACAGAGCCTCCTCGCCACAAAACTGCCATGAATGCACTGCCTGTCCTCCTTCAGCAGCCCGTCAAGTGGCCAACTTGCAAATGAATTCTACATGCTTCAGCTCTGACACTGTAGCCTGGTTTCCCAAGGACTTCATGGCACAGGAAAATCCAGAGAGCCCCCAAACAACACGCTTGCAAGCAAACTCCTTAACAATTAAAATTATCCTCAAAACTAACAAGCATATGTAAATAACACATCATATAAAGCATAATAACACAATAACAATCATACAAAATTAGCGTGAATTCTCCATTTGATCATTAAAGAGCTATATGTAGGGTTAGGAAACGAAAACCAAATCTTCATGTTGAAGAGACACTGCAGTTTCTGACAGTAAAGAAGAAAATTTGTAAAATATATTTTCAGGAAATATTCTGAGGACAATTGTGATGAATCATTAAAATAACACTCGTGTTACTACACTGCATTCAGCAGGCATCATCCCTCCCTGAACAGAACGCCCCTTCCATGATCTGATTCAGTTGGTAATGCTAAATAAAAGGAAAGAAAAGAGTAAGATTTTCACAGATTTAAGGCCACTTACTTTAACTTTATAGATTTGTTTTTTATTCTTCAGCATGAAGCTCTTGGGTACCCCAACATCTGAGATCCCTCCATTTTACATAAGGTGATTCCTCCATACTTGAAGCACAACACTGCTTTGGTATTTGACACCCTGTGTAGATCTTCTGTTCCAGGACCTTTATTAGCACATTTTCTCAGTTGTTACATACCAATCAGACTGACTTTTACTCTCCTGTTGTTTTTAAAGCTACAACATGGCTTGATGACTTTGCCAGCCAACATTTGGAATCACAGAGCGTTGTCCCTCTCCTGACATCCTCTTCCCTGGAATACTGTCTCCAGACACTGCTCCCTGGGCCTCCCCACGTAAGTGAAAAGAAAGCCACAATAAATGCATATTTTCCAGTTGCTGAAAAGCACAATTCTTTAAAGTCACAGGTTTCTGTTCTAAAATAATTTGGATGAAATTCTCAATGCAGATAAGCCATTACATGCTATAGTACCCAAACATTTCTAAAAACATATGCTCCGAACCCCATTAGAAATGAGAGGAAATAAATGAGTTATAATAAGAAAAGACAGTGCACTGTCATGGATGAAGTACTCTTCTGCTTAGTCACTGTATCCACCCTGATGGTTAGTATGCAGCCTGATGCAGGTGTTTAATACAGCTGTGTGAATGACACAGGGGCAGGGAAGACAATGTCCCACTTCCACACACACATTGTTATTTATTACCTAACAACAGGAGCTGCCCCACTTACACCCACATACATACCGCCACCACCACCCCATCATTTATTACCTAACAACAGGTGAGCTTTAAGCCATCGTGGCATGTATCCACTGGGAAAGTAAAGCTCATCCCAAACACTACTTTGCTTGTAACCAAAAGGCAGTGATGGTGCCTTGATTGGAAAACTGCATTAATACACCTGTCCTGCAGCGGCCAGGACTTTACGGAGGAAGTATAGTGTTCCTGTAATACATGAAGAAACATCCAAAACATATTTCTGTGAAAAAATGGAATTCAAAAATAAGTTTTGTACAACCTATTTTTGAAATCCACATGTAGTTTTTCATAATAGACATTTCTGTAACCTTTTTGAAGATCTCATAAATGCATGGAAATTTTTGCATTAAAGCAATCTTTTTTTATTACCATGTTAAACAAACTTTTGAGGTATCCTTTTACTGTACTTTTGAAAATCTGGAGGAAATAAAAACAGGTTTCTGAATGTTTCGGTTTTGTTCCTTGGCACATCTGAGCAATGCTCTCACCCTTTTCCTTCAGCCTCTTTCCTGCCCTTCCTTTTCCACTTCACCAGCTGAGGCTTGTCAACTCATTTTGTTCCCTTCCCTGTTCCCATATTTGTTATCAAAGCATTTCCCATTTCTTCTCCTTCCTTGATTGAAATATCATTCCAACCTTGAAGTAACTATTTCATTACTCTTCTTGGAAAAGCTGTATCTCGTTTTAATTTCCCCCCTCCCCATAACTGGATGATTATACATTAGGCATTTTAATCAGTTAATTGTACATGTGCAAAAATGCTTTAATATTCTAAAGACACTGTTTTATTTTTGTTGTTAGCAGAAGAGATGAATGTTTGGGTTTAGAGGATTTAGGAGTAGATTAGTTTATAGCTTCTATATCCTAATAATGACACCTAGGACAAAACATGAATTCTTTCTTTAATCAATGAATGAACTATTATATACAGACTCTGAAAACCTAGAAAGAATTGAACAGGACACATTTTTGAAAGTTTTATTGATTCATTTGTTTACACGGAAAGCAAAGTAAGAAGGAGAATGGAAGAGGGGAAGAATGGGAGGAGGAGGAGGATAGGGAGGGAAAAAGAAAAGTAACTTTCATTCTCCGGTTCACTCTCCAATGGACAGAGCAGAGGAGAAAGCAGGAACTGCATCTGGGTCTGCCACAGGAGTGCCAAAGACCCGGGTGCTTGGCCTGTCATGTGAAGCCTTTCCAGACATATTAATAAGCAGCACATTTGGAAATAAGTAGCTATAACCTGAAAACGGCACTACGATACAAATTACACTGAGTCACAATATCTACCCAAGCGTGTAATTCTCAAAACTAAAAAGATACATGCTTTTATTAGCATATAGGCATTACCAATGTTGTTAAATTGATTGTCCAAAACAACCACACCTTTGTTAAATGGTAGGAAAAATGTGCAGAACATGGGACATTTGTCAGTAAAGGTAAATGCCTGTTCATCTGTAAGGAACCTACCTGGTAAGGGTTCCTGGCTAGGGTTCACAAATGAATACCTAGCATTCAGATATTAATGGACATCTTTTTTTAAAAAAAAAAATCCCTTTTCACTATGAGTTAAACAATGTCATAAAGATCCTTTCAACACTGAATCTCAACCCTAGACAGAGGGTGCTACGAGAATGAACTTGAAAGGATTTGTTGGCCCCTTTATTCCTTCTGTGATCAAGCTATTTAAAAGAATATAAGGCAGTGGGGCCAGCACCATGGCTCAACAGGCTAATCTTCTTCCTTTAAGTACTGGTATCCCATATAGGTTCCACTTCCTCTCCGAGTTTCTACACTTCCCATGATGCAGCTCCCTGCTTATGGCCTGGGTAAGTAGTCGAGGATGACCCAAAGCCATGAAACTCTGCACTCACATGGGAGACCAGAGGCGTTTCCTGGCCCCTGGCTTCAGATCAGCTCAGCTTTGGCCATTTGGGGAATGAACCAGCAGATGGATGATCTTTCTCTCTGTATCTCCTTCCTTCTGTATATCTGCCTCTCCAATAAACATGAATAAACAAGTAAGTAAATAAATAAACAAAACAGACTAAAAAAACGGGGGGACAATGGAGAGGGGAGAAGGAGGGAGAGGAAAAGGAGAGAAAGAGGGGAACCCTACACCTACAAAGTGTAAAATGAAAAACAATATTAAAATAAGCAATTTCTTAAAATCTCTAAACCTAAGAATCTAACATGTCTATTTGCTTGTTACTGCAATATCACTGACTTAACCAAGCACTCTTTTTTTGGTAAGATTTATTTAATTTGAAAGTGCGACAGATGGAAAGAGAGAGAGAAATCTTCAATCTGCTGGTTCACTCCCCAAATGGTCACAATAGCCAGAGCCAGGCTGTTTTGAAGCTGGGAGTCAAAAACTTCTGGATTTCTCGTGTGGATTCAGGCACCCAAGCACTTTGGTCATCTTCCATGGCTTTCCCAGGCCATAAGCAGTGAGCTCAGTTAAAAGTGCAGTACCTGGGCCACCATATGGGACGCCAGCACCCCAAATGGACGATCAGCGTACTATCCCACCATGCCAGTCTCCAATACTCCTTAATGGTGTTAAAAAGTAACCCAAGACAGAGATACTCTAAAATGTTCCAACTATCCTATTTCTTTCTAAGATATACATATTCTTACAAATTGCAATTTTATGATCTTGCTCACCAACCACCGCATAATCTTGTAATGTAATATAAAATTAAAAAGAAAACACAGAAGTCCAAAACAACTCCCCTCACATATACAAACACACCATAAGAATATACGAATAGGCATATTAGTCCTAGGCCTCTTGTCTTAATATCCACTACACATAAATTCAAATAGTAAAAAAAAAAAAAAAAAAAAAAAAGGGTAGCTATGACAAGGTCAATACACCAAACATCCTGGTCTAGCACCGTCAATCTGACAATAACGGCCTCTGAACTGAAACAGAAAGAATTCCAGCAAGGGATCAAAGCTAAGGCTCTTTGAACATCCCATTATCTATAAGTAAAGAGACAAAGATCAAGGGAAATAACTGTTCATTGAGCTGAACACTAATTGGTCTCAAATCAGTCAGTTTCTGCCTAGGGCACACAAGCCTCTTTGCCAACTGCACTAAAGGGGGCCGTGGCTGTTTTTCTTCAGCTTTCCCCTGTGTGTCAGCACACAGGTATCCCGATCTCAAGCAAGAGATGATCCACTGACAATTCAGCAGTGGGCAGGGATGTCTGGTGTTTCGCCAGACCAGGACATGAGTGGATGGCCCGCAACATCAGTAGAGGAGTGCCATTCAAAGTAAAGCAGCAAAGTAGCAAAAACAATTGAGTGGAAGGAACTTGTTTAAAATAAAGGCTCCTGGAGATAATGAACACTGACAGGTCACACAAAACATGAAATTGTACAAAATGTCGACGCTTGAAACTGCAAGCTGTGAGGGAAAAAACTGCTAGCCCTCACCAAAATTAAAGTGCTTTTGTTCTGTGAAGGACCTAGTGGACAAAATGCTGACAACATACAGACTGGGATAAAATTTTTGCAGATTACATATATGATAAAATATGATACAGTTATTTTATCTGAGTTTACATTGAGTAATATACAGACGCGTATATGTATATGCGAACACGTGCATGTTACAGTAATAGCTGAATAGGTTTAGCATCTGTATCAGTATCAGATGCCTTGTTTGGATAGCTCACACTGGGACTAAGTACAACATACACACATCCATGCATGCTTCCTCACAATCACAGTCTGCAACTTCAAAATCAAGTGTTCTTTTGAAAAAGAAGTAAATCGTAACTTTGAGAGAAGCTGGAGACCTGCTTCTACCTTGCTATTCACCACTATAAACCCAGAAGCAGGTTAAACACGTAACACATGGGGCGGGGTGTGGAGGGCATGACTAGGACTGCAAAGCCAGAAGACAGGCTGCTGGGTTCCCCGTGCGACAAACACACACAGCTATTGCTCCCCAAACTCCTACTGTGTGGACACAAGTCCTCTTGCTATGGCATCCAAATTCCTGTGACAACATCAGACAAAGCCAACCAAAATGGAAGCGGGCATCCAGGGACAGGTGCTGTTCTCTGCCTGATCTGTGACTCTCCTTTTGCACAATACACAAGCAGGGAGGTGGAGTCTGCAAGAGGGATTAGAAGGTGCAGTGCCAGGGCCACTGAGTCTGTGATCCCAAGGCTGCCCTCTCTCAGCCAGGGAAGAGTGGGAGCAGTGATAGGAAAGAAGCAACGATAGCAAGCATGCTGATCTGGAGACTGTTAGGAATGATAACTGAGATAAAAATAAAAGACCTAACAATTACCAAAAAAGCATCAGCTATGCAAATATTATTAGAAATGCAGGTAAACACGAACAATCACCCCACTGAAAGCCACAGATGATGGCAAATGAATACGTGAAAATGTGTCCAATATCATTATCCATAAGGCAAATGGAATTAAAAACAGAATGAGGGGTCTAGCATGGTAGCCTAGTGGCTAAATCCTTGCCTTGCAACCACCAGGATCCCATTATGGAGCCAGTTCTTGTCCCAGGTGCTCCACTTCCCATTCAGCTCTCTCTCTCTCTGTGGGCTGAAAAAGCTGTGTAGGAAGGCCAAATGCCTTGGAACCTTGCACCTACATAGGAGAACTGGTGGAAGCTCCTGGCTTCAGATTGGCTCAGCTCTGGCCGTTGCAGCCACCTGCAGAGTAAGCCAGTGAATGAAAGAGCTTTCTCTCTGTTTCTCCTTCTCTTTGTAAATCTGAATTTCCAATAAAAAGTAATACATCTTTAAAGACAGAAATTTTAGTCCTTCTGAAAGAAGTGTAGCATAGTGAAGTGAAAAATAGTAACACCAGCAAATATGAGCAAAGATAGAGACTGGCTCCTTCACATGCTGCTGCTGGGAATGGACCTTTCAATATTGTTTTTGCTGCAATATATTGATTGGTATTTTTGTTCTTACTTTCATTTCTTCAAAAGTTTCTTTTCTCTTATTAAATTCTTTGACTCCTATATCACACAGTAGCACCATTTTCTCCAAGAAGGTTTTTTTTTTTTAATTCTGTTTTATTTCTTCATTGACACACTGGTCATTCAATAGTGTGTTATTTAACTCCATGGTGTTGCAAATTTTTTTAAACTTTATTCCTGCTGTCGATTTTGTTTAGTGGCTTTTCATTTAAGGGAATGTATAGTAACAGCGTAATTGAGACTTGCATACCTAGATGTGAAGATGCCATGCAGTATGCATCTCTGCATCCAAATGAAAGGACCCCGAGTGAGACTGCTGGATGTGTCTTGACAATAAGGTGCTGGATTGTCCACACTGTCTGTACCAGCAATGTCAGGACACACATGAATAGCAGATTGATGAACTGTTTATGACAGACTATACTATTGTAATAATATGGGGAAAATCAGTTGCAGGGAGGGAGTTTTGTTAGTGGTTAAGGGAAATTCCAGAACTATGGAATTGTATCATAAAATTAAGAATTAAAAAGGAGGAAAAAGAAAATAATAATTATGACTGAATAAAAATACATAACTTTATGCACAATTGTACCAAATGATAAATCAGTCAATGGATGAAAGTGTGGCACATTCCCAGCAGCAGATATACCACTAACAAAATAAGCTACTTATATATGCAATTACTTGGATAAATTCCCAGATAATTATGTTCATGCACTGCATGACAACAAATTAAAATTTAGGGCACATTCCTGATGTACAAGGGTTTAGGTACAGGTTAGGGGTAGAGAAAGAAATGGGTAGGTCTACATTTTGGTAATCAGTGTAAAATCTTACACCTATCACAAACTAAAAAGGTCCTCTGTTAGTGGCTAATTGCTCATTTTCATGTAATATTTACTTTTTTTTTCTTTTAACTTGAAAGATGGATTTACAAAGAAAAAGGAAACAGAGAGAGGTCCTTCTATCTGCTGATTCATTCTCCAAATGACCGCAACAGGGGCTGAGATGGTCCTAAGCTAGAAACCAGGAGTCTCTTTTCTCTAACATGGGCCAAGGGTTCAAAGACTTTGAGCCATTCTCTACTGCGTTCCCTGGCCATAAGCAGGGAGCTGGATAGGAAACGGAGCAGCCAGGACATGAATCTATACTTGTACAGTATACTGGCACCCACAGGCAGAGAACTAACCTTTCCTTTTTCCTGAAAAGTCAACCACTAGTTTAGTCTTCACGGCTTGTTACAAAATGAATCACCATTGTCTGTTCCAGGAAATTTTTATGAATGTTTCTGTGAGTATCAGTTGCCACCATGGGAAAGGTGAATATATTATATTGATGGTCTCCGGGTTATTATGCACATGTCCCATGTGGAAGATTTTTCTTATCAAATTGCTTCTCATTTGTCTTCAGAGGACAAATGAAATGAATTGAAGCAATTACTGAGAATGCTCAAACTTTAAGAGCAACAGCTGCTGCTCATAATAAAGCAGTATTTTGTTCTGAACTCTGGCACCATTAATCACATTTTCAAGTAAGTTCTTGACCCTCTATTTGACACTGGTGGAAGAGACAATGAACATGGTTTTTAAGAATTCAGAATAAAGGATTGGGAATGAGTTAATTCAGTTAGTTAGCAAATTAATTGAAAGTGCTTTTGCATTTTAGCCTCTGCTATATCAATTAGAATTGATAACACAGAAATTCTGTCTTCTGAGAATTAGAAATTTGAATCATAAGCCTTGAATACACCTTCCATAACTTGATCATTTTCTTAAACTCCATACATACTCCTGATATTAACAATGTTTTTGAAGCAGTTCTCACTTGAGCTAATTAGCTACTTCAGCATTCTACAGGACCAAGAAGATGTGTATAGATGACACTATATGTTGCCTTTCTAACACTTGGACTCAAGCAGCCCTCAGAAGGAAAATTACACCTTTCTGCATCTCATGTATCAGCAACTTGCTGACACAGTCCACGTGTGTCTGCAACTAGCATTAACGGCATAAATTACAAGCTGTCAAATTTACATCAGACCGGTTTGGTGGAATTTAGCACCTAAGAAATTTCTCTCCCTCCTAATAAGGTGAAAGACAAGAATTAATTTGGGACAAAAAGCATTCGAAATATTCAAATCACTGTGTAAGGCTCCAAGACAGACAATAAAAGATAACATGAGAGTTCTGCTTATTTTTAAAATGAAACCATAAATATGGCCTGCAGACAAGTATAAAATAGAAATTTTTAAAAATGCAGCAACAATCTATTAATCTACTGTTAGGAACGCTTGATGGAGCCAACATCAGTATACTCTAGGTCTTTGCTACGTAAAGCTTAAATTCCGGTGCTGAGAAATAAACAGGCAAGGGAATACATGCAAGAAAATTTCACATAACAAAAGACAACAGAGTGAAGTAACTAAGATGGGGCAATCACCAATTAACAGAGTAACCGTTAAAAGGAGGAGGTCACATTTGGTCAGGATTCTCATAAATCGCATACAGAATTCCTAATAGAGAAGAGCACATGTGAACACCTTGTGTGCAAATAAACTGGATGCAGAAAGCAACAGAGAGGCCAAAATGCACTGGAATTCAACTAGAAGTTCTTTATCCATAACTATCAGACAACTAGCCTGAGATTTGGAACTACACATGTATGTCAGTTAATAACGAACAATTAAATTGTGCTGGGCCATTGATATTTGAAGGGATTGTGCTGTTATTAACCTACAGATAAACCTAGACTAAGTTTACAAATGAGAAAGCAAAAATTACAGTAAGCCATTTTAAGCATGGAATGATCAAAAACCAGTGTTTTTAAACTGTACACTATGGTATATTTTAGAAATGGAAATTATGAAGTAACTATGAATTTCGTGTTTGTTATGTGATAATCAATTTTTTGCATTCTACAAGAATTTCCTTATAATTATTACACAAATCCAAGGAGGGTCTTGCAGTTTGTTATAGTGTAGCACAGAAGGCTGCAATTCAGATCAGAGATGAGAAGGTAAATCCTATCAAGGTTGGTTCAATAAGGAAATGAAAACAAACAAATGAAAAGAAACAGGCCAGTTAAGGAGTTGCCTTCTCTAAGTCTGAACAGGTGATTTTCACCAGTATGAAAGCACATCTTCATAATTCACGTGGTAACAAATCACATTCATGCATTTCATCACAAAGGTTTCACAGAGCTTCTAGAATACCCAGTTCTTTTGAGTCTAAAGTGATGAACCTGCTCTCATGAAACTCTCAATTTTGTCAGAGATAAATTTTTAAAAATGGAAGACATGCTAGGGTGAAGCGGAAATAGGGAAACAGGAAGAGTCTACTACATAATGCATCATGCTTGGGCTGGAATCTAACACACAGAAATGTGATCACGAGACAAAGGAGGAGCAAAAAAGCATTCCAGAAGGAAAGAGAAGTAGGGCAAAGGTCTACTCATGAATTACATACATAACAGGGCTGCATGGTAAGCCAAGCAGCAAACTGTTTTTCCTGCATAATCACCAAACCCTGGCATCTTCATTCTGTTTTTATAAATTTCCCAACAATTACAAATTTATGCATATAAATTGTCCGCTTCAGCATCCTTTTTTTCATGCTTTTACATTGATATACATCTGGTCTAACTTAAAATCTCTAAGGAGATTCTAATTATTTAATAATCAATAGAAGTATTCCCTGCACACATTTATTTTCTATGTTGATCAATCTAATTTTTGCTTCAGGTAAAAAGCCAACATCTCTGTGTGTGTTGACAGGTGGAAAAGGAAAGTCTAATTCCGTATTCCACAGACAGCATCTTCAGTAATTCCCTAACCATCACACCCAGGGGACAAGTGTTAGAACCTCATGGTTTCATGGAACGTAGTGACTAGCATCATTAGCATAGATTTCCTAAATGTCAGCTTTTATTTTCTACTCTGTTAGGCATGTAATGACAATGAATAGTGCTATTTTAGGTACCATAAAATCATGAATCACAGTTCCTATTTTTTCTTCTCTGAAGTACTTTTCATATTATACCTTTTTTTCCAACTTAGCATAAGCATCAGTTGTAGCTAAACATCCTTGTGAATAATTACTTGTGTAACGTCTTGAGCTAAATGTCATGTTCCTTGTGCATAATGGCAAATGTGTATCTGTTGTATAATTCTATCAATGCAAATCTGCATAGTAGCACACAGTAAATGCTAATTAAATCTTCTGGGATATATGAAGAAAGAAATCAAGGTACATTTCTTTGTGCTATTCACAATCTACAATAATGCTAGTCTGTTCGGAATTAGAATAAATTAATATAAAAACCCATGAAACAGGAGGCAAGGCTGTCCTAATTTATTAAGCCAATGTTTTGGTAGCAACAGTATGTGTAGTGTTTTGCTGCAGATGGATTATTGATCAAAATCAGAAAAAGAAGTGCTTTTACTGAGATGGCGAGCTGAGGGTAAAACCAGATCTGGGTCAAATAACCCAACTGGCTCTGAGCACATGGCTGTCCAAATGGTCCCAACCCTCCAGACTCAAGCCCCACTGCCTGGGAGCCAGCCCCTGGGGGATTGTGGCCCCTCCAGCTCTGAGCACCTGCGAGGCCAATGGGCCCACACCTTCAAACCTGAGCTCCAACCCCAGGACGAACCAACTCACCTGGCTCCAGACACATGGCCACCAAATGGGCCTGAGCAAGCCTCCAGACCTGAGCTCCACCATCTGAGAATCAGCCTCCAGGGCAGCTTAATAGTATTGCTTTTAAAACATATTTCCTATCACTCCTGTTTGCATGTTTCTAGCGACTATCATTTAAATTCAAATAAAACTCAAGCCCATTACCATGCCCTGGTAAAGCCCTATTTGACCTACTCTTTCAGACCTCAAGGGTAAAAGCCACTACCAGTCCATCATTCTCACTTACCACTTTCCATGTGATAGTTTTCTTTTTCTTCCTAAAGTAGATGAAACTAATTTCCCCCCAATGCCCCTAGTGCTTGCTGATCCATTTACCTGCAAGCATTCTGCTTTCAAACTGCCCACTGGCCATTACCTGCCAATCTACTCTTGCTTGTTCAAAAAAAGTATTCTCACTCCCAAATAACTTCTTGGGAATTTGTTCTTACCCTACACAGTTTCCATTAAGTTGCCCTATATTATGTGCCCCATAACTCCTATAATTCTCTCAAGGAACCTTGTTTACTTACATAAGAATCAAAGGTGCCCAGTCCATCTTGGTTACTGAGGAAAGTAAGTGTATCTCTACTGCAGCTGGTCACTTCTTCCTTGTACATGCATCCATTACTACCATAAATGCTTTCTGCTGAGGTGTAATCTTCCCCCACAGCACTTAAACAGTTTAGTCATCTTCCCCTCCCTTTCAATCACCTTTGACTCACAGGAAATACTCGATTGTTGTATACCCCAACACACTGAAGGTGTGCAGGCTACTCCAGATGCCACCTGTCACCACAAAGCAGCTAGTCAGATCTTTCATTTTTAACATATCCCTATATGAGACAAACTCAAATGTACCATGTTCCAAAACTAAAGAGCAATCACATTAAGCTCTGATTTGTCACCTTTGAAGAGCCTCTTCATTGAAAATGTATAGGGAAACAATTCAATCATGCTGTCACTGGGAAGGGGTAACATGCAGAGAAACCTAAATGACTTCTCTAAAATTCTTATTTTCAATTGCTGTCATTTAGCTGTACTCACTGCAAGAAAGGTTTTCAGGAGATCTGCAAGTGGATTTCAATACTATTTTTGAAGATTTCATACCCTATCACCTTGGAACAAGACACTTATATTAACAGTGCTCCATCCAGAACTTCCATTTCGCCAACACTATCTGTACACTTAACTTCAGTCAGTACCTTTTGCATTCAGCCTGACATAACCATCTACAAATCAAGATCTGAAAACAAATGATATAGCCATGCCATTTCAGACCAGATACGTTCAGCACTCTTCCCACTAGAAGCTACACCCAAAATCAAGGAGTTTGATTTGATCACTGCTGTGCAAGCTCTGTACCAAAACAAGGAAATATTGAACACAGATGATCTATTCAGAAAAGCTAAATTAACTAAATGAATATAAAAAGATAAACACATTACAATAAGGAATATCTGATTAGTATTTACGACATTGAAAAGAATTTCAATGTAACTGATTTGTACAGTCATACACGTGAACATACTAAAGCTGGATTTCAAACTTAGGCAATCTGACTACTATACAGTCTATTATTGTATTAGGCCATTTAGTGGGTAACAATGTTAGGTAAGGGGGTACAGATTCCAACTGAGCTGGAAATTAGTCAACAGTTCCTAATCAAAGTGGAATTCATATACCATTAAAATTTCAGAGAAGGCACACATTTGATCAGTTATTTCCTTTTGTTTGTTTTGTTTCCCTTTTATTTTTTAATTTCCTTTTTTACAAATTTTTCATGATATGGTTCCATAGGCTGAGAGATTTTCCCTTCCACTTCCCCTCGGCAAGAGTCATTAAGTCCATCATTCTGCTATTTAAGTATATCAAGAACTATAGGTATAGACAATGGTAGAAAATCCAGCATCCTATTGTCAAAATGTATTTAACAGCTTTATTGTGAGTCTTGCTTTTATTCAGGAGTAGAGATGCATACTACAACATATCTCCACTTCCTAGTATCCTGGTATGCTAGTCCACAGTATATAGTGCCTCTAGGTGAATATATGTATATACATATTAAGCTATATGGCCATTGAGCTTGTATTTTGCATGAGGGGAGACTTAGAGAAAACTAAGATATTTTTCCTTTTGAGTCTGGCTTAGTTCACTGAGCATAACAGTCTCTAGATGGGACCATTTAATTGCAAATGGCAGAACTTCATTTTCTTTAACGGCCGAGTAGTATACCATGGAGTAGATACATCACAGTTTATTTATCCATGCCTTTCAATGGAAATCTGGATTGTTAGCCTATCTTCACTATTTTGATTGTGCTACTGTAAATATAGGATTACAGGTCACTTTCTCATATGCAGATTTCACTTCCTTTGGATATAATCCCAGGAGCTGGAGAGCTAGGTTATACATCTGATCCATTTTCAGTTGTTGGAGCATTCTCCATACTGACTTCTACAGTGGCTGTAACAGCCAGTACTGCAACAGTGGAGCAGGTACCTTTCTCCCCACATTCACTCCAGCAGGTACTGTTTATAGATTTCCTAAAAAGTTCTTTGTCACAGTGGCAAATCATATTACTTTAAAAACATGTTTTTAGTTTCAGCAATTACAGATGGAGTGAAAAGTATTCTATACTAATGATACAGAGAGGTCATGGGAGGAACAAAAAGATTTAAGGCAACATGCATGCAAAATACAAAACAAATAGACATAGGTGAACAAGTACAAACATATATTCTCACAGATGAATTGTATAATGGAGGCTAGCAGAGTGGGAAGTGAAGATACATTGCAGTAGCCATCTCTGCTCCGCAAAACAAAAAGTTAGACTCCCAGTGAAAGTTAAATTTACCTTGACAATATGAAAACAGATTTTCTACCTTTGCCTATGTCTGTAATGCCATCATACATTTTAATGGTGGAATGTTAAACTTTGGCCTACAAGCTTGAGAGGCTAGCTGGGCAGTTCCACCCCAGGGGAGAAGCAGCCTGAAGGGGGCCTGGGTGGAATGCCTAAGCCCTTCTTGACCCACAAGCTCATGAGGCCAGTCAGGCAACACAACCCCAGGGGATGGGCACAATGTCCAGGGGATGGGCAGCCTGGCAGGGACAAAAATGGTTCAAAATACTAAATCATGAAACATAATATATCACATGAAATAAAATCAAAATGACCAAATGGTATTTCATCAAAATAAAGAGCTTTTGCTTAGCAAAGAAAGAAACCAAGAAAGCAAAAATACAACAGATAGAACAGGAGAAAATTCCATAATTCTGACAAAGGCTTATGATTCTTAATATAAAAAATTCCAACAATTTAGCAACAAAATACCCAGTCTGAAATTGGGTTACAGATATAAACTTCCTTTCTCAAAGGAAGACACATAAATAGCCAATGGGTACCTGAAAAATGCTAAATGTTACTAGCAATCAAGCACGTGGAAATTGAGACCACCACAGTGTATTACTGCACTGCAACAAGACTGGCTATTATCAGTGAGACAAAAAGTAACAGTGATGAGGATGTAGAGAGGAAGAAAGACTTAAACCCTGTTGGTAGGAACATAAATCAGTACTGCCACTTTGGAAAATAGCATGTAGCTTCCTCCAAAAAAAATCAAAATAGAATTGTCATATGATCTAGGCACTCCATTTCTTTGTATTCAGGGGAAATGAATACACAAAGATTCTCTGTTGAAGAGACACTCTGCTCATACATTTATAGAGGCACCATTCAAAATAGCCAGGAAATGCAGACAACGTAAACATCCAGCAAACAGTCAATGCTTGTATACACAGTGGAATAAGAAAAAAAGGAATGAGATCTCATTTGTGACAACATGGATGGAACTGGGTATTCATTATTGTAAGTGAAGTAGATTAGGCACAGAAAGACATCCTTACCTTTCTCAAGCGCAGGGATCCCGTATGGGTGTCAGTTCTAATCCTAGCAGCCCCACTTCCCTGCCAGCTCCCTGCCTGTGGTCTGGGAAAACAGTCCAGGATGGCCCAAAAACTTGGGACCCTGCACCCATGTGTGAGACCCGGAAAAAGCTCCTGGCTTCAGATTGGCACAGCACTGACCGTTGTGGCCACAATGGACAGAAGATCTTTCTGTCTCTCCTCCTCTCTGTATATCTAACTTGGCAATAAAAATAAATAAGTAGATCTTTAAAAAAAAAGTTCAGATTCAATGTCACACTGACCTTTAGCAAACACTTGTCAAACTTTACCATTATATGAAAAAATACACAATTATCTGTAGGTTATGAAAATTTACAAATTTTTATACTTCTGTATCTGATTAATATCAAATTTTGATCATTACGCCTCAGCACAAATATCATACTTCAACACACAGAAAGCAAAATAAGAGAACCTGGGAGTCTTCTATTAAGTCAAGCGTCAGAGATATATAAGAACACCACTATTCTCACTAATTTTGTTTTATGAATTATAGCCAAATACATGTGATTCATAATGTGCTCCTGGTAGATAACATTATTTTAAATGAAGTGACATTTTTAAAACTGCCACTTTTAAATTCTAATTAATAAATATAGATGTAAATCTTACAAATGAAAGATCTTTGAGGTTTTCAATAACTGAAGTGCTAAATTCCAGCACATGTGAACCATACATACACAGGACTGAATGTGGACTGAGAAAACCGAGTCGGAGCTGCACTCCTCTTGCCACACCCTCAGCGTCAGGATGTGCTCTCTGGCACCAGGTCCTTCTTTGGCAAATGACAGGACACAGCATCCAAGAAAGCTCCCGGCTTCATTTAAGCAGCAACGCATTCATCCACCTGCTCACAAGCTGTACCTTCCAGAGCAGCACACGGTATCACACATCCCTCAGCAGTCCACACTAACCCTGGACCAACCCTGCAAGCGTCTCTCACCTCTTCAGATAAACACGAAATAAAACTCAAATGTTTCTATGGATAAGCCAAGTACTAAAAATGAACAAACCCAACAAACAGCATTTTATCTCATCCCAAACACAGCTCATCTGTGCGTTTTCCATCAGAGAGAGGAAGGGCATGTGAGGATCGCAGCAGGGAAGGGCTCACGCCCATGTGAGAGTGCCAGCGCAGGTGCACAGGACATGATGAGGGGCACACTAAGACAGTGCGCTACCCCGACTGTCGCTGGCTAACAGGAAGAAAGAATGGCAGCATGAAAAGCAACATGAGCACCTTCTTATCCAAAGCCTCATCACAAACACACTTGTCTCAAAACCTCTGCTATGTTGTTGGAAAGAAACCATAATATGAGGCACTTCATCTAACACATTACGAATTGTATTTTCATCATGCACATTTATTCGCACAAAAGTTAGTGATCTTCTAAAAGGTTCCCAGATACTGCGGCTACTGAGACCATGCACAAACCACACCAGGAGAATCACTGATCCACGTCTGGCCACCATTCCTCACACGCTTACAGGGCAACATGTGTAGAGTTGCACACACTTGGCTTGCAACAGTGCTTCTACATGATTTTGAGATTGGGTATTGAGCTATGAATAACAGTTTGTTAATAGGAGAGCAGTGGTGTGAATAATCCACTAGTATAGATAAGCCAAAAGCCATTTCAGCTTAGTTTTGGAAGGTGTTCAAGTCAGATTTTAATTTTACAGCAGAACCGGATTTACCTTCATAAATAGGTTTTGCTCAAGCCAATGTTAAAATTGAGTAACTGTTTCCTGAGTAAACACATGTTTCCACACTGAGGGAGGCAAGGCAGCCAGCATGACATCCTCGACTTGAAGCCAAACCCAGCACAAAAAGCAGACGGCATCTGTGAAGGGTAACTGAGCACTCAGGCCACAGGGCAGCATTTTTAAAACACAGTTCCTACAAATACGCTGCAAATTTGAGAACATTTGAGGAAAATTCATCAGTTTATTTTCTACATCCTCGTTCCATTTAAACTGTGAGCACTTAGAGCATTCCACCTGTTTCCCTCATCCTCTACTCAAGCCTTCTGAACGCAGACGCATGTGTGTGCGCACCTATGATTTTTCTACATGTAGACTAGAAAACAAAATACTACCCCAAACTCACAAACCTGTAGTAGTGGTGGGTAGAAACATCAGGTCTTGTGGTAAGAGGTAGTTAGAATATGTGAAAGGAGTTTCCAAACTCTGGTTTGTGGTGCAAATAAATCACAATAATTTGTGAACTTTGAAAATCCAGAGTGCTCCTCCTCTAGCTCTCTGCTCAAAGTCTGGGTAAGCAAGATCTCTTCCCCTTTCACAGTCTCAGCTGTAACACGCAGTTATGGCTAGAACAACTTGAGGGGCTCTGGAGGAAAATTAATTTAAGGGCTTCATAAATAAAATCTTGCTCCCGGGGACTGAGTTCTGTGAAACAGCAGCTAAGCTGCTGCCCATCGCACCAGCATCCTATCTGTGTGCAAGTGCGAGTCCTGGCTGCTCCCCTTCTGATCCGGCTCTCTACAAGTGCACCAAGCAAAGCAGCAGACGCTGGTGTAGGCACTTGAGCTCTAGCAGCAACATGCGAAACCCGAAAGAAGCTCCTGGATTCTGGCTTCAATTGGCTCAGCCCTGGGCCCTGTAGCCATCTGAGAAGTGAACCAGTGGATGGAAGATATCTCTCTAATTTTGCCATTCATATGAATAAAAATAAATCTTGAAAAATTTTTTCTCAACAGGGACACATTACAATCCCTATAAATAACCAACATCACCACAAATCTACCTTTTCAACTACTTTTTAGACACCAGAAACTGTGCTAAATGTCATCCATGAATTTTTTTAATAAATCCTCACAAAACCCTTCCCAGTAGATACTTAACCTCACTTCACAGGTGGCAAAACCTTGGCTTAAAAATCACAGAGCTATGGAGTAGCAGAGATAGAACCAGAAACTCCACTTGTTAGACTTGACCCCCATTCTCTGAACCACAAAGCAATTCTGTCTCTCAAATGAACAGAACACTAACTACACAATCATTTGTAGCCCTTGTTTACACTCCCATGGAACTATGGTCTTCCAATGTTTCACTTGTTGAATACTTTGGTTGCTGGTGAGTTAAGCCTGTGAGTATAGAATGAATTAAAATGATGTCTTTTGAAAAGATGAGTGGATCAAGAGAGGGGATAAATATGGTTATTTGCTTAAAACTGCAACTATAAAATACATGTAATCTGCTTTTTACATGAATAAAAATTAAAATAAGAGGATTGCTATGCCCCACAAGGAAACAAATAGGAAATAATCTTAGGGGACAAAATACAGGCTAGGAAATGAGACAAGGAAGGATTACTCTGTAATATCTACAATCACTTTTTTTAAAAACTAAAATTATTTAAAAGGAAACAAGCCACTTAAAATTTTTAGGGTATATGGACTCTTAAGATGAGCAGACTGGTTTTTCAATAATTATGCTTTAAACTGTGTATATGAAAGGGCAGGAACAACATTTGCCATTACAGCTCTAATTAGTAATTTCCTTTTTATAGCTGTGTAATAGCTGGTATGTCTAAATCATAAGACAGTTAGTGATATCTGGTAGGATTAGTCCCCTTTTACTGTAAATCAAGTTTTAGACCACAAAAACAGAGAAAAACACTCCCTTGGGCCTGGCATGGCAGCCTAATGGTTAAATCCTTGCCTGTACATCCAGGATCACATATGGGCTCCGGCTCTTATCCTGGCTGCTCCACTTCCCTTCCAGCTCCTCGCTTGTGGAGCAGGGAAAGCAGTCGCTGGGAAAGCAGTCGCCAAGTGGGAGAACCAGAAGTAGCTGCCTTTGGATCATCTCAGCTCCGGGAGTAATGGCCACTTGGGGAGTGAACTGCAAATCTCACTTTCCGGTAAAAATAAATACCCTTAAAAAGAAGCACCCTTGTATATTCACAACTGATTTTAAAAAAAAAGGAAAGAAAAAAAAAAAGAAAGAAAAAAAGCGGGGGAGAAAAAGAAAGACTCCCTCCTATTACCTTGCATTACACGCTACTTCCGATCTGCTTCATCAGCCTGGGATTGTTGAATCCAGCCCGAGCTACTTCTGACAAGTGGCCCCCAGATTCACTGCATGCAGCAACGAGACAGCATCACATCCTACATGTTCTGTGCATGGCTCCCCTGGGGACTCAGTTCCTTTCACTGGATGCTGCAATGACAGATGCTACTGGGAACTAGCAGGTAAATAATGCCCTACAGGATGAGACTTGGACCTTGGGAAACCTGAGACTATACACAAATGCTTTGTTGTTCCCTTGGATGAATGAGCCCCAACAGATGCCTCAAACATTTCTCTGAAAACACAGACCTCAAAGACAGAGCTACTAGTTCCACTTGATACCAAATTGTTCTTCCCATGACAATATTGACTCACTGGTTCTCCTTCCTTCCCTGTCTGGTACCCCTTTTCCTTCCAGCAAGCTATCTAGAACTTCATTCCCATTTTAAAATGACACTTCAAAAAACATTTTTTTTTTCTAGAGTCTCTGCATTCTAGTAAACTCAGGCTGAAACGATGTGGAATTTGCCAGCCCCATGTCAGTGTTATGTCCAGCCCCAGCACTCCTCTGTCTCTCCCTAACCCTCTAGGCTGCATCCCCCAAACCCCATTCCAAAGCTCAGGTGCCCAGAGAAAAAGAAAAACAGAAAACAAGGAAATCAAATGAACTGTGACTGCATTTTGTCTGGGGAAAAAACTTCTCTGGCCTAAAAGTATTCAATACAAACACTGTGGCTGTTTTGTGTGCAGGAAAGGACACAAGTGTAATCTGGCAAAACAATCCCTCCCACATCCCAACAACAACAACAAACAAGAAAACAATCCTTCAGAGAGTGTCTTATTCTGTATCCACTTCCAAGCTTGTATGGAACTCACTACTACGGGAATCCAGGCTCTGGAACCTTGCCCTGTCAAAGGCCCTCCCCTGGAAGCAGAGAGGAATGTCCTGGGCCCAACATTGGAAGCAGACAGCCCCTTTCAGGCCTTGCCCACGAGGGACTGAAAACGCACCATTATTTCTCTGGAAATGAAGCAGTCCAGGAAAATGTGGCTCACGGCCAGAGCTGGAACAAGCAGGTGTCTCAGGAGACAGGTTTCCAGCACTTCCCCAGGAGAACACAATTAACATGTGTTTCCTTTCTCTCTATTCTGGGGAAACCTGTCCAACAGACCCGGTGAACAATAGTTATTTTAGAGATCCTTAGAAAGCAGGCATCCATACACACCGTGGAGCTATGTGTAAATAATCTTAGCTCCAAATGCACTGGTCTTTACACTATTTTAGATGTCAAGGTGCTACATAATTGTGTTCTTATTGTTGTTCCTATACTTAATGCATTTTGGTAGCATATATCAATTCACTAGAGTGTCCCATAATTTTAATTACCTAAATTCCTAGTAAAATATGAGTCATGAACCGTTTATAATGTGGTCATGGGTACATTGTGTATTTGGTACTCAAAATATTTGATATATTTTGGTACATTTGAAATATTTCGTATTTGGATGGAGGGCTATAATGAAACTAAGATTCAGAAAATACAAGTCAGATTGGGGTAACATGGCAAATCCTAGGCTGAGTTTCCTTTGTGATAACAAATATACATAAAACATACTATCAACATTAGATGAATCCAATGTATAATAAGCAAGTGTAAAATAGAATCCCAAAATTCAATGAACTCACAGGTTTCCAAGAAACCATGGTTATTACTATTATAATAATACTTGCTTATTTTTACTGAATATTTACTATTACATTTCCTTAGACATATTACTGATATGATTCTCATAAAGACCTAATAAAGTACACATTATAGCTACTTACTGATGACTAAGCAGAATAGTGAAGAAGCTGATTAAGATTACAGCCAGCAAGAAAAGGACTTGGTTTTGAACCCATTTTTGTCCACATAGCTGACCTTCTTGCAATTTAAAATTACCATTTGCTTTATTTTTGAAGATTTATTCATTTTTATTGGAAAGATTTACAGAGAGAAGAATAGAGAGGAAAAGATTTTCTATCCACTGGTTGACTCCCCAGATGGCAACAATGACCAGAGCTGAGCTAGTCCAAAGCCAGGCGCTTCTTTTGGGCCACCCTCTGCTGCTGCTTCTCCAGGCTGTAAGCAAAAATATGAACAGGTGCCCATTTAGGCTGCTAGTACTTGAAACTGAAGGATTAACCTGTTGAGTCATGTCATGGTGCCAGCCCCTAAAATTATCATTTGATTCACTGGTCAACAACAGTAAACATGCTGTCCTGGCATCCTGGACTCTGTATTCTGCCTGCTCCAGTGCCCGTCACAGAACACTAAGGATTCCCTGAGACTTTACCAAGGATACCAGCCGAGTGGTGGCAACTTGGAAAAGGAAGTGTCCACGCTTCTCAGTGAGCACCATGTGTGATTGTGTTATCTTTAACACAGCCACAGCTGATGACACTATGGGTGAACAGTAAGACATGTTAATAAATTCTACTCCCTGAAATTCCTGTACTTGGAGTTTATTTTTTTAAAATAATTATTTATTCTACAGGTAGAGAGAGAGAAACAGAGTTCTCATCTATGCTAGACTAAAGCCTGAACTCAGTCAAGGTCTCCCACATGGATGGCAAAAATCTAAGAAGTGGAAGTATTCCCTGCTGCCTCGCTGGATCTGCGCTGGCAGCAAACCAGAGCCAACAACTGAATCCACATACCCCAGTATGGGACAGAGGCCTGTGAACTGCTGAGACGCATGCCTGCCCAAACATTGACTCTTCGGACTAGTGTGTCCAGAGACACTTCTTTGTGGAAATACAAGGCCTGAGAACTGTAAACCTAAGCTGATCCAGAGGATCCTTGTGCTGTGAGAGACACTCTGTCTGGACCGAGACAATGACCCTGACTTCCCTGGCAGAAGACGTGCAGAAGGTCGGGGAGCAGACCTGGCAGCACTTGGAACTCTGATTCTCCTCCTTCCTGCACTCTTCCTGCCTACCTGCTTTGCTTGTGGTGTGCTTTTCCAATCCTCCTTGAACTCAGTGACATTAGTTAATTATCTTAGAACAAATTCAGGTTATTCTTTCTCATGCATAACCAGGGCTACTTCATCATTACAAAAGATCCCTTATGTAGTCCCATATCAACTAAGAAAGTTTAGGTTACTAACTAAAAAAAAAAAGTATGTTACTATCCTGGAATCCATGTTCATGATTAAATTGGACCCTCACTTGCTCTCTGACTCAGCCAGCTCAGCCACGTCCGTCCGGTAGAGCCCACGTACTGGGTGAGTGCACACCATCTGGCAAACACAGGATAGCACTTGCTCCTCCAACGCCAACTAGCACAGGCTGTGTTCACAGGACCATCAGCATATCAGTTGGAGGAAAGACATGTACTCTGTGCACTGATGGGATGCATCCCAACTACTACCGTCTCCTGGAAACGTCCTCAGGAGGAGCAGGTAGACTATGGAAGACCAGCTGATAGGAAGGTTTATCTTCCCTTCTTTCCACAGCCTCAAGCAAAGACTGGGATTTGTGTTTCCACAAAGCAAGCGGAATCCTTGTGCAGGCTCAGAAGGATCACCGACACGCTCCTCCCAATCTCATGACACACTCTATCATGTCCTCAATTGCCCAGACTGAGACTTTTCCCAGCTTTGTCTGAAGTTGTGCTGATCTTGTAGTTCTACCTCCTGCTTGGTCCTCAAGAGCTTCTGCCAATAGGTTGAGGGTCTCTTCAAATGCTGCTACAGTGTTCCTCTAACTTCAAGTTTTGCATTAAATTGATAAGTAATTCTCCAGAGCCTCATTATCTCTCTTTAAAGCACTGATGGTCAGCACAGTATCATCAGGGTAATTAGCATTTATCTACCTGTTCAGATTCTAGGGAAATCACATCCATCATCACTCATCTTCTCCTGTCACTACAGGTGAATGTCTGAGCGTCCTAGGTACCCTGCAGTCTCAAACTAGAGCTACTGCTATTCCACCCACTGCTACTGTATCTTCACTGTCACTTGGACAGAGTAATTTAACTCCAAAATTCCATCCCGAAACTATTTCCTAGAACTACTGGTGTCAACTTTTCTTCGAGATTTACTTGAACAGCAGATTTACAGAGCGGAAGGGACAGAGGAAAGCAGACAGATGCAGACAGGCCTCTTGTATCCACTGGTTACACCCCAAATGAATGCAACATCCTGGGGCTAGGTCAGGACAAAGCCAAGGGCTCTACTTCCAGGTCTCCAAAAACATGAGCCACCTGCTGCTGCTTTTCCAGGCACATGAGAGGGAGCTGGATACAAGTGCAGCAGCTAAGACTCAAACCAATGCCCTTTTGGAATGCCAGGTGGTGGCTTAATCCTCAGGTGGTGGCCTAATCCACTCCAACATAATGCTTGCCAGCATTCTTAAGTGGTGGCAGAAACAAAGACAAAAAATCAGGTGCCATATCAAGAGAATGCCCTTTTGGTTTCCTTTATTTAAGGATCACCTGATTGTGCCTTCTGCTTCCCTCTTTAAATCAACAAAACTATCTCCACCCACAAATCAATCAATCAAACGAGCTTTCTGCCCTGGTCTCTCTCTCCTCTGTAAACTTTTCCTATTCCTGAGCTCACATAACCAAAAGTTACAGGATAATGCCAGTTGAAACCTCTTCCCTTAAAATAGCAAGAAAATTTCTTTCAGGATCACTAATTCCACACTCCAGTCCAAGGAAAGACTGCCTAACCCAGGCATGGTAAAAGGGAATCAGCCGTGGTCACAGGAGCAGAGACGGTGACATGATGTACATCAGACACGACAACTTGAGCCTCTTCCTACAGACAAGTGATGAGAAATAGTCCAAGTCAGAGAAAGTAAGACGTCCCAATTTTTTAGGCAGTGTCAAAACGTTCCTCCTTCTTTCAGTAACACATGGTGGAACAGTGTAACCTCTGAGAGTAGAAAATGTATTTTGTTTGGTACTATATTTCTAAACTTATAAAATGCCTTAGGTCAGAAGTATCACAGAATTAATGCACTCATAAATGTCTGAAGTCCTAAAGATCTGCTTTACAATGCAAGATCCACACAGTACATTCTGGCACAGTTTTGTCATCCATATAAATGGTAATAGTCCCTACTTCATTTAAGGATTATTATAGTCAACTGAGCACTATTTCACATTGATTATTGCAACAAGGACCTAGAAAACATTCAATAGGTAACAACTATTATGAGTACATGGTCAGAACATAATAATTGTTACGGAGATGAAAAAAAGCCAACAAGAGTAGCATAAATAAGACTGTAAAGGGAGATTGTGTGATAAAGAGCGAGAGAGACAGAGTGAGTGTGTGAGTGTTAGGGCAACTGAGGTAACATCACATGTGAATAATTAGAGCAGAACCAAAGGCAGTCATTCCTGAAAAAGCAAATACTTCCAATTGGTCAGAAAAGTGTACCTAAAAACAGCATCAGCAGCAGCAAAACTACCAACACAACAATCACTTCTGACAGCTCTGTCTCTTGAGAAATCAGGGGCATTGGCTTTGCCATCCCCCACAAAACCTGCTACATCTTCATGGACCCGTGCCTGGAGAAAAGCAGAACGGCCTAAACATGCCACCTATACTGCAAGTAAGGGCTTCTGGAGTCACACGGCACACTGAAGTAGTAACTGCTGGCAGAAAGATTGTGCCTAAGTCTCATTTTTTTTCTCTTTTTCCCTCCATCCCTTGCAAACCGCACAGATGGGGAGGAGAAAAGCAGAGGATTGAAACTGGTACATTACGTGGGCACAAACAAGTTGGGGAAAAACATCTTTGCATGGTGAGAAAAATTCCACTCCTTTCTTGGACAATTTCTGAAGTATCAGAAACCATAGCAACTAATATAAATGTATCAGTACATTGTACATTCTCAGGCTGAAACAAAAAAACAAGCTTCATCTGTTTAAAAAAAAAGTTAAAAACAAACATAATTTAAAAGACTACGGGCTTCAGCCAATTCCTTATTCCGAGTAAAACTTATGACAAGTGGACATTTTGAAAGCATGAGAGCATTTATCTTTAGTTCATGTCAATATAGATTTATGCTCAAATACCATGTAAATATATACATAATGCTTAAACATGATATCTAAATTATATACATAAACATTCTCTATAAAGTTCAGAACTTTCCTGGAACACGGCATTGTTGAGTAATAATTTTAAAATATGGGTAAGGATATAATAGCATGTAAAACCACTGCATGCATTGGTTGGATGCCATAGAAAACCATCCCATGTTCCACCAGGTCTATGTTGCAGTATGGACAATTCTACTTGAATGGTTCAAAATATCATCATGAAGCCAGTGCAGTGGCTCAACAGGCTAACCCTCTGCCTGGTGGCACCAGCAGCCCATATGGGCACTTGTTTATGTCCCAGCTGCTACATTTCCAATCCAGCTCTCTGCTTTATAGACTGAAAAAGCAGCAGAGAATGGCAAAGCCCTTGGGCCACTGTACCCATGTGGAATGCCTGGAAGAAGCTCCTGGTTTCAGATCAGCTCAGCACTGGCCATTGTGGCTATTTTGGGGGAATGAATCAGTGGATGGAAGATTTCTCTGTTAATTTGCCCTTCAAATAAAAACAGATAAAACATTAAAAAGAGAATATCACAAGAAACATCTGGTGGCTGAACAGCTTACTGATGAAATCAACTTCTCAGGCAGAAGCCAGAAGTAGTGAAAGGAGGAAAATTTAGTTACATATATTTTTTATGAAAATATATTTTCTCAGAATGATAGAAGTTATTTCACAAAACATGGTGCTCTACCATGTCAGGGGAACCCCAGTGCCAATTAACTAAAATTTCCTGAGACCTTGTCCTTTCCAATATACTTGTTAAATCAAATAACCTAATATATACTTGAATTAAGATTTCTTTTACTAGAACACATTGTTAAAAACACATTTTTCTGAATAGTGAATGAAACAAGTGAATTGTGCTGGATCACTCAATAGAGCTATTGGCTGCCCCATGAATACAGTATTTCTATTTGGACTGTCACTTTTGGGTGTTAGCAGGGACCATATTTTCTGCCCTACATTGGAAATTGAAAATTTAATGTTGGCTTTTGAAATAAAATTAAGTAAAAACAGCAAATATACCATACACTTGAGAAATTATATTCACATTATATTGAGTTTTTCACATCCTTAAACAGCCTGTTTCCTACCTTTAATAAGTTTGAGTTTGCTGTGCTCAGCATAATTGGACACAGCTGTCTGCATTTTCTGCCAGGGTGTAAAGAAAAATGGAGTTATTATTAGAGCTTCCTGGAGCAACCTGCTTAGCCAATGTAAATCTTCAGATTCAAGTGTTTATTGGCTGTGAATTTTCCATTGTAAGGGCACTTAGGAGGTCTCTTCACTAACAGAGGTATGGAGAAGACTGAAAAGCACCCAGAATCCAATCAAAAAATTAATTGGTTGACCCATCCATAAAGTCAGGCTTCAGGTCACACAAAATGGGGCTGTCCTCAAAATGACTCACTACAGGCAGTTCCTTGTGCTATAGTTATGAGCCTCTGAAAAGCATTACTTCCAATGAATGCTAAGCTTAGTGTCAGTCTTAGTTTAGGTGTACCCAGAAGCACACTCTCAGTGAAGGGCTAAAGCCCAAGTAAATATTTATTTTGGAGATGCAGGGAACACCAGCACCGAAGAGGACAGTAACTATGGGAATACAAGACCATCAGCCACCACAGGGAGTAAACTAGGGGAAGTCCTAGATAGAATTTGTTAAAGATGTTTCATGATTATCCTATCCAATGCACCACCCCCCTGAAGTTGGTGTCTTGAGTGCCAATTCTTTTGTGCTTCTGTCCTGTCAACGTTAGGGCTAGAGTCACCTCTGATGACATCGGAGGCAAAAAACACGCAGATAATGGCAACAGAAGTTAGCTAGAACACACCGAAGGCTATAAAAATATGAGTAGCAGGCACTGTGGTATGGTTAATTAGATTGCTTCTTGGGATACCAGCATCCCGTAGCATAGTACCCACTGAATCAGGTTCTAGCATCCCAGCATCTCTGTGGTTCAGTTTTTTGCTAATGCGTCTAGGAGGGAAAAAAATCCAACGTAGTTTGGTTCCTGCACTCACAATAGCCTTCTGGCTTTAGGGGGCCCAGCTCTGGATGTTACGGGTATTTGAGGAGTGAACTGATAGATGGAAGACTCATTCTCACTCTTTCTGTCTCGCTCTCCTTCTTCTCTCCTCACTTCACAAAGGGTGTTTATGTGTCTCAGCCAATCAAACAGAAGAAAATAACACAGACTGCCTCAAAACTCTTCTGAGTCTTAGGACTCAGAGCCGATTGCGGTGTCAGCGCTACCGACCGGTAATGACTTCCAGACCACCATGTTGATGAGAATTTTGAGGCAGATAGCAAAGAAGCTTATTAAACATGCCCGTATGAGCAAGACAGGGTGAAATCTACACATGTGTCTTGTGTTTATCATTCTTGATCTAGACTACTGGCTGGCAAATGTTACACATAAGGAGCCCCACAGTAAATATTTCAGACACTGCATCTCTTTTTTCACTGTCTATTTTTAAATCGTATGTCACTGTCTGTTTTTAAACCATATCATACTTAATGGTAGAGATATATAGATAAAGATAGATAGATAGTCATATATACATATGACTAAAGTTCAGTTTAAAAAGTATATACATGATTTAATTTATAGAGAGCTCTTACTAGACATGTCATAAGAATAATAACTTAGAAGAACTTAACTATCACATTAGACACAACCACTATACAATTACTATGTTATTTCTTTTCATATGCATACATTTGTACTATACTTTTTTTAAAATAAAAATCTATTGATTTTCATTGGAAAGTCAGATTTACAGAGAGAAGGAGACAGAAAAATCTTCTACCCACTGGTTCACTCCCCAAGTCACCACAAGGGCCACAGTTGAATCGATCTAAAGCCCAGAGCCAGGAGCTTCTTCTGGGTCTCCCATGCAGGTGCAGGATCCCAAGGCTTTGGGCCATCCTCGACTGCTTTCCCAGGCCACAAGCAGGGAGCTAGAAGTGAAGTGCAACAGCTAGGATATGAACCAGCACCCATATGGGATCCCAGTAGATGCAAGGCAAGGACTTTAGTCACTAGCCTACCTCACCAGGCCCTGGACTATAGATAGATAGATAGATAGGTAGATAGATAGATAGATAGATAGATAGATAGATAGATAGATAGATAGATAGTTAGATTTCTTTTCATAAAGTTAAGAGGCAAGGAGTATTAGCTGCTGGTATAGGTGAGTAAGACAAAGTAAGTGATAGGTAGAGTCATGAGATATGTGTATATATATTCCAAGCAAAGCACAATACCGATCCTCACAGATCACAGATATAGGAAATGCTCGTTCTAAGTTCTATTTCACAGTAATTTATCTGAAGCTTTTCTATGTTCCATCTAGATTCCATAAGAACCAGCATCCTGTCTTGTAAGCTGCTGCATCATCAACAAGTAGCAGAATGTTCTTCATGTGGACCTCAGTAAGTATTCAGTGAAAGAATAAATGAGTAGTTTATCAGTTTTGGCAGACAGAATATGTTCCAATGGCAGTTAGAAACGTTAACAATAGAATGCTTTCTGTGTTTACAAACTTCAGAAGTTCTTAGTGAACCCTAGGATTTTCAGGTGAAAACTCATGTCCTCAGTTGATTACATGCCACATGAAAATAGAACAACAAAAAAATCTGTCTTGGCTTATGAAGAAAACCTGAACATAGCATAGCCATTCTTAAAATTCCCTAGGTCTGGCCAGTGACAAATCTAACAATACAAAGAGGTTTATACAATGAGGAAAGGTGACCAATGCAAACAGCTACATGGAAAGCAGAACTACAGCATGACAGCAGCAGATCTCAAACCTCATTGTGAAATAATCAAGAAGGAATGTCACGGCTGCCAAGGCTAACTGGGCAAAAAGCCAAGACTAAACATGCAACATACTGAATTGAGCAGACTTTAAACAAGAAATTTCATATTTCTGTTGGAAGGAGCCATGCAACAGACCAAGCGCACATTTCCGTTGGCTTAAACATAGCACTCAGATATAGGGTGCGTCATGCATGACACTACAGAGTTCAACTCAACAGTACTGGGGCGGGGGCGTGATATGCATCAAGAAAGTTGCCTGGAGATATGAAGGTAATTATGATTGTTTTTCTAGTTAATTTGGATACATTAAACAGCAGCTACTTGTTATGTTCATGCATTCCTTATGATACAGACAAGGCTGACTAAGGATAACTTGACTTTCCTCAACAATATCTGGCACTCCAACTGGAAACAGTAGGCAGTGAGTGACTAGAACACCTGAGCAAGGCTCTTGAGTCTCTTTCATTTATATGTCAAACAACATGGCAGAGTAAGTTAAAACCTACCATTGTGTGGGATTATTAAGCACAGCAGACTACATATGGACTTTCTAGATCATTTTGGGTCCATTCAGCATGGTGTGCTCAAGTTACCTTCATCTGAGTCAGTCCAGGGCCTTGGAGCAAATTCCCATAAAACTAGGCAAAGGCTACATTGTCATATAAGTCCCAGTTTTAGAAATCTTATGGTTTCAGTTTCACCATGCTCTACAGATTCAACTGGAGGGGTGTAAATCCCCACATTTCCCTGGAAGGACTGTTGTAAGTTTATGGTCATGCTTTACAATCACTATGTTCACTTTTATTATTTGACATCAGCCACTGTGTCAAATATCAAGAGAGAGAAAGCAAGCGAAAGATACATCTCTTATTCACTTTTTTGCTTCTTACATACCTGCAATTGCTGCAGCAGGCTAGGCTGAAGGAGGGAAGTGGAAGCTCAGTTTAGGCCTTCCATATGTGTGGCACAGATGAAAGCAGTCAAGCAAGCATCTGCAATACAGAGTTTATCAAAGAAAATAAATTAAGACATCGTTGACTTAGAATTCACCACAATAAGGAGAAATATTATCTGTAACCTGCATGTAATTTAGATTTAATCACAACCCCTATTTTTCTAATTAATCCTTCCAATGAACAAATGTGTCATTTGCAGGAAGTTTGACAGCTCCCTTTTCTAAAAATGATGTTTACTTATTTGTTTTCATTTTATTTGAAATGCAGAGAGACAAAGAAAGATCATCCATCTGCTGGTACATTCCTCAAATGCTCACAACAGCTGGGGCAGGGCTAGGCCAAACCAAGAGCCAGAACTCCATCTAGCCGAGTCTCCCACTGGATGGCAGGGACCCGAGTACTGGACACATCACCTGCAGCCTTCCATGAAGCACATTAGCAGGAAGCAGGACTGAAACCAAGGTAGCAGTGATTCAAAACAGACACTGTGAAATGGGATGCTACTATTCCAAGCAGTTATTTTAGTCACTGTGTCAAACATTGATCCAAATAGCTCCTTCTGGTGACTCTATTTCCCCTTCCAATGATCAAGAATCCCTAGACTTTTATTCTCTCACACCCTCAGAGTCTGGACTGAATGGAAAATGCCCTGAGTGAAACATGGGGACAAGAGACATTGCTTGTTTCTATATTGTGCTGTTAAGAACAATTATTCACAATTTGCAAGTATGCTAGCTCACTACAGCAAAGACCACTCATTGATGCAGCCTATCAGAGATCCTGATTTCTCAGAGGACTTGACCAAGACAGGATGCTATCTGATTCCGGAGCTGCAGTTTCAAGCACACAGAACTCCTGGTTTGTATAAGGGGCTATCAGGAGACAATCCCACTCCTTCAGGGAGCGCAACCATGATCGTTTCCAGGCCACCGCATTCCTGCCCATTGCGGCCAACTGATGAGGGAACAACAAAAATGGAAGACTGCTCTTTCTCTCTCACCTTCTCTTCCTGTAACTTTGCCTTTAAAATAAATATTTTAAAAAAATGATAAAAGTGCATATTAAATTCATAAGGGAAATTTTTTGAGAAAGAAAATCAGATACATTTATTAGCTATTCAGAAATTAAAGATAACTATAATGAAGAAAAAAGCCTAAAGCTAAAATAAATTCCTGTATTTGAATTAAATCAATACTTTAAAGTATATGAAACAAAAATTACTAGCTTTTCAACCTCAAAAATCAAGAAAAGAAATAATACAATACATTTAAGGAAAGCCAAAAGGTAATCACAAAGCTTTAATCACAAAACACACATTCAGGGGCTAACATAGCAGCAGTTCAGGCTAAACCTCCACTCAGCACTGCCAGCATCACGTATGGGCATGGTCCATGTCCCTGCTGCTCCACTTCAATCCATGTCTCTGCTTGTGGCCTAGAAAAGCAATGGAGGATGGCCCAGTCCTTGGGACCTTGAACCACATAGGAGATTTGAAAGAAGCTCCTGACTCTCAGCTTCGGATCAGCTCAGCTTCAGCACTGCAGCCATTTGGAGAACAAGCCAACAGAATGAATACCTCTCCCCCTCTCTCTCCTCTCTTTAAAATCCACATTTCAAATAAAAATGAATAAATCTCTCTTTAAAAAAAAATGAAATAAGACTCAAATAAGCAACAGCAAAGAACAAATGCATGAAAAGTTTTCAGGTAGAATAAGAAGAATCTTAGGTCAAATAAAAATTCAGAAAAGGGTACAAGAAAAAATGAAAAAAGTGGAAGTATGTACTTAATACTTATATCTTTGAAAGACAAATAGAAACTGAGCAAATAAATAAAAGTAGAGCCAGAAAGTAATTAAAAAGGAGGAAAAACTCTAGTATTTTTATAGCATATTATTATAATGATATTATACTTCCAGTTAAGCAAATTAACTGCAAAATAAAGGCAATATGAGAATTTAATAAGGAGCAACTACACTCCACTAATACAAAGAATCTACAGTCATCATATATACAAACAAGTTAGAGGATGTAATGAAGAAACAGATGTCGCTGAAAATGGAAAGATCTCCTCTCTACCTCCAAAATATATGTTATCTGTTTTACATTTCCTGGAAATCAGACAAGAAATGGGCAGTATCTATACAGAGTAAATTCAAACTGTCTTGGCGCAGGGTTGTGTCATAGTGGGTAAAGTTGCCACCTGTGATGCCAATATCCCATGTGGTTGATGGTTCATGTCTTGGTTGCAAACTTTCAATCCAGGTCCCTGTTAATGGCCTGGGAAGAGCAAGGAGGATTGGCCTGAGCGTGAGGTCCTCTATCATACATAGGGAAGACCTAGATAAAGCTCCAGGGTTGCAGCCTGGCCTGTGCTAGCCACTGTAGCCATCTGGGGAGGAAACCATAGGATGAAAGATATGTTTCTCTCCTTTTTGCTTGTCTCTCTCTTCCCTTCTCTCTGTAAATCAAACTTTCAAAATTTCTATTTAAGTATAAAAAAAAAGTTTTGAAGGATATAAAATTTAAACTGATTTAAGTAGATGGCCTGTCCTTAAGCAGGAAGTTGGCATTATATAATCAATTCTATCTAAAATCATCTATAAAGCTAAACAAATCCTTAAAAAGTTTTTTTTAAAAGATTTATTTTTATTATTTTTTTAATTGGAAAGGCGGATATACAGAGAGGAGAGACAGAGAGGAAGATCTTCCGTCCTATGATTCACTCCCCAAGTGAGCGCAATGGCCGATGCTATGCCTCCTCGGCTGCTTTCCCGGACCACAGGCAGGGAGCTGGAAGGGAAGTGGGGCTGCCGGGGATAGAACCGGCGCCCATATGGGATCCTGGGCATGCAAGGCGATGACCTTAACCACTGCGCCACCGTGCTGGGCCCCTAAAAGTTTTTTTTTAATTCTTTACGAATTTTGATTAAGGGATACTTAAAAATACTGTAAAATTTTTTTTTTAAAAAGGCAAGAATAATGAGGAAAAGTATGGGAGGTCAGATGGATGCTATATACCAATTTACTAAAAATGTTTAATTGAGAGCCTACAGTGTTAGTACATGAATACATGCAGAAAGTGTGACAGCATCCCAAGTTAGTGAATCAATTACTGAATAAATGAGGCCTGAAATTGACATACTAGTTTGACAGCTGTTCTATAGTGGATTAAAATTTAATGTTCCCCAAAACCGATGAAGACGGGATGGGAGGGTTTCTGAGAAGTAAGGTAATAGGAACATGATCATCTCATTGGACATCTACCCACAGAATGCACAAAATGTGTTCCCTTAATACTAAAAAAAGTTTTAAATACACAATTAGTGATCACTCAGATAAGATGGTCCTAAAAGTTAGCAAGGGTTTAGGTAAGCAGAAAATGCATTGTGTAAACTGATACAACTCATTTCATATGATTTATTTAATTAAGTGAATTTCTACTGCTGACTCTCAATACTACATTTTCAAAAACAAAAATCAAAAATTTTCAAGAAGTAAATGGAGGCATAACAAATGTGTAGAATATTGAACCAAACCATTATTTTAAAGGTCAACAGACTGAATCAAAATAGTCAAGGGAAAACTATGTAGAATAAACTTTAAGAATTAATAAACCAGAATGTTTTGTAGTCCTAATAAGGTATGCTTCATAATGTAAATAATAAATTTAATGGAAAATGAATGGAATGATGAACAAAAATTCGTAGACAGGAAGCCACAGATGGATAACTACAATGTAGGTTTTATGAAATTCACTACCATTAAGAAATTCAAAGTGGAATGAGCTGGTGATCATAGGCAAGGTTTCACGCAAGTGAGCAGCTCTAGCCGAGGGATAAATCTGCACTACCCATTGACCCTGAATCTGGCGCATGGCACTGGTGGGGGAGGGATGCGCGTGCGAGCCTGTGAAGTGCTCCTCTCCCTCACTCTACCAAGGTGCCCAGATTCAACCAGTCAAGTTAGAGCGCTACGCAGTTCTACAGGGCAGCAGCTAGCCTTGGGAATACCCTGGCTATCTCTGCAGACAAGTGAGGCTCACAGCTGTGAGTGGATCCTGTGACTGGAAGTCCTGCACTATGACTGTCAGGATTGATAATAGCTCCATAAAATGTGAACACTCTAGGATAGATTTAACTAAGGATTTGAAAGATCTCCACAATGAACATTACAAAATATCAAGGGAAGGAAAGAACTCAGCAAACAAATGGAAAACTCTTCAGTGTCCATCTGTAGAAGAATATCAAAATGCCCATGTATCCAAAGCAATTTATAGATTGAAGGTGATCTCACTTATAATACCGAGACTTTCTTCTCAGCTTTGGGAAAAAAAGAACCTAAAATCCAAATGGGATCACAACAGTCTCAGAATAACGAAAGCAACCCAAAACAATAAAAATAAAGCTGCAGGCATCACAACTCCTGATTTCAAAAAAGACAGATTACAAGGCAGTTATAATCAAAACAGCCTGGTACTAGAACCAAAATAGATATATAAACCAACAGAACAGACAAGAGATCCCAGAATTTAATCCACACATCTACACACAACTGATATTGAAAGAAAAAAAAAAAACTAGCTAAAAGCAGTACCTGGAAAAGGTGCAGTCTCTTAACAAATACTGTTGGGAAAGTTGGATTTCTACGGGCCAGGTATGAAACAAGACCTCTGCATTATACCCTATACAAAAACCAGCTCCTGCTGGATCTGTGATCGCAATCTAAGCCCATCACATTACTGGATGAGAATATAGAGGAAACTCTGCAAGACATTGGCTTAGGCGGAAACTTCTCTAATTTGATACCAGAACCATAGATAAAGGCAAAAATAAACGAGACTACATCAAGCTAAGAAGCTTCTGCACTGCAGAAGAGACTAAAAAGGCAAATGACAGCATAGGAGAAAAAACTCAAAAACTATATATCTGACAAAAGATTGATATCCAGTATATAAGAAGCTTAAGAAATTTGTAATTGTAATAATAATAATCCAGTTAAATAGACTAAGGATAGTAGAGGCATTTTTCTAAGAATGAAATAAAAATGACCAATAGACATAAAAAGATGCTCACAACCACTAGCCATTAGGCAAAAGCAAACAAAAACCGCAGTGAAGTTTTACTTCACCCAGTTGAAAGGACATCCTGTGAAAATAAAACACCATGAGGACATGCTGACAAAAGTACCCTGATCCGCTATTGGTGCGAATGTGAGTACGACCTTTATGGAACACAGTGTAGAAATTCTTCAGAAATGTGAAAATAGGTCTGATCATTCCACTCCTTCCTGGAAATTTCTCAAAGGAAATCAGTCTATGGAATATCTGTACTCACTTCTTTACAGCAGCTCGACTCACCATAACTAAGATATGGATTCAAACCAGCTATCAACCAATGACTGAAGAAGGAAGCCATGGTGTATGTGTCTGTATGTACATAGAGAATACATATATATATACACACTCATTACATATATACGTGTGTGTGTGTGTGTGTGTGTGTGTGTGTGTGTGTGTGTAATGGAATACTATTCAGCCATAAGCAAAGAATGAAATCCTGGTGGCCAATGCAATGGCTCAATTGGCTAATCCTCCAGCTGCAAGCACTAGGATCCCATATGGGCATGACTTCCTTTCCCAGCTGCTCCACTTCCCATCCAGCTTTCTGCTTGTGGCAGAAAAGCAGTGCAAAATGGTCCAAAGCCTTGAGATCCTGAACCCACATGGGAGACCTGGAAGAAGCCCCTAGCTCCTGGCTCTGGATCAGCTCAGCTCTGGCCACTGCAGCCATTTGGAGAATGAACCAGTACATGGAAGATCTTTGTCTCTATCTCTGTAAATCGTTCCAATAAAAATAACTAAACCTTACCAAAAAAATTGAAATCCTATCTTGCGCAAAATGGATTCACCAAGAGAACACTGTATTTAGTGAAATAAGCCAGTCCCATAAGGACAAATATCCTACATTTACCCTGATTTATGGTACTATACTGAATTAAAAAAAAAGTAGTGTTATTCATGATAACCATTAACTATACTTTTGAGAAACAGTGGTAGTTCTACTTATTGTTTGATTTCTTCATGTAGTGGATGGTTAACCTTATGATTATAAAGTGAACTGAAAAAATTTTGTTCTAAAAATTGAAAGAAAAATGAGGAGGAAGAAGATGGGAGAGAAGGAGGGAGGAAGGTATGCATTGGAAATGACAATGGTCTCAAAACTGCATTCGTGAAATACATGAATATTGTTCCCTTTATATAAATTTTGAAAGGTAAACATAAATAAATAGTAGAAGATCATCAGAAAGAAAGGCAAATCAGCACACAAAAACAGCAGAACAGGAGTCTTCCAGCTGATGGCTCACTCCCTAGATGGTCCTGCTGCCAAAGCCGGGCCAGGCAATTCTTCCAGTTCTCCCAGGACTTGAGCATCTTTGTTTTTCCCAGGCCATTTTCAGGAAGCTGTATCAGAACTGGTTCAGCTATGACATGAGCTGACACCCAGACTGGATGCTCATGTTGCAGGTGGCAGCTTTATTTGCCATGCCACAATGCTAGTACTTCATTTTTACAATATATTTTATAAAAATAACCACATGCGAAAGGTCACATATCACACTTGTGAGACAACACATGGATGTGACATGGCAGGATGTGTAGAATTAGAGTGAAGATTAGAAATGAGGAGAACCCTATTAACTCTGAAACCAAAGCAAAAACAAACAAAAAAAAGTATCTTGAATTTGCCAAACCAGAGGATTTTTAAAAATTTGAAAATCTTGATTCAGAAAATTATATTTCAATTGAGCATTACTAGAAGTATGGGAAGTAGCAAGTATTACATAAAATACCCTACATGGGGGCCAGCACTCTGGTGTAGCACAATAAGCCTCTATCTGCAATGCCAGCATCTCATACAGGTGCCAGTTTATGTCCCTGCTGCTCCACTTCTGATCCAGCTCCCTGCTAATGTGCCTGGGAAAGCAGCAGAGGATGGCCCAAATGCTTGTGGCCCTGCATCCACATGAGAACCTGGAAGAAGTTCCTGGTCCTTGGCTTCCGAACTTTAAATATGCATGATACCAAAATATTATATTCATAACATTAACACCTGAGTTGAGTTCTTTTGATTCTTTTCTGCCCACTCTTAATTGACACTAAGATCTTACATTAATGTATAGCCAAAATAAATGAACTGCTGAAGGAAGAATATGAATAATCACAAAGGGAAGAAAAGGCATCCTTGACTTCAAATATTAGTTCTTTTGACTAAAAAAACATATAGGAAGGAAATCTATACTGTTTTAAATACTGGTCTTTGCATCTGGAAAAAAAAAAGTTAAGTATTACACATTCATTGCATCTCAGGATTACTGTAAGGAAAGCTCAGAGAGCAGATGTTGTGGAATTAGTTATAACCTACACAACTAAAGGCATACAGACCTATACATAATTCATACGAGAAATCAAGCATTGTGCATGCTTTACAACTCCGAATTTTTCTGTTTTAGTGACTTAACTGTATAGGAATAATAAATATATTATGCATCACCTCCACGAGAGTCAGAGAACCAGACCATCATATTTCTTTTGTGAATTATTAATACTCCCATGAAAAGGAGTTAAGAGCAGTCCAGGGTCAGTTTAGGTTAAACTACTGTTGACTAATCTAAGATTTTGCCCCTAAGTCATAAGATTATTTCATTTTTTAAGATATCAAATTTTCCGAAAAGAAATTCATGGTAATAAACTTTCTAGTATGCCTATGCAATTCACGTAACCCTAGACTAGTGTTAAAAAAACAAAAGATTCAAGACAAGTAAAAATTCAATTTATTGGAAAATTTAAATAATTGGAAGTTGAAAAACATATGAGCAAAAGTGAAATCTCCTCAGGGGATAAGAGGGTCCAGCTGAGAAAAATGTGAGACCTGATTAAGAAAGGCTTGTGACTTCAGGGTGGGATGTTGGTCAAAACTAGATTCTTTAGACAGACAGAAAAATCAGTAATTTCCAGAGCACTAAGCTTTCCAAGGGTGTAAATACCAAAGAAACTGATTCTAGACTTGCCACTGTGAATACTGTGTACAGGCCATCAGAGCCATGTTTGCTTTTGCGCTGATGTACCCAAAAGTGAATCCTGGTTCCTTTGTTGAGAATGTCGATCAAAAGCCAAACCTGTCCATACAACAGATGGTGTGGGCCTGTGTCACCAACAGTTTCCAAATGTGAAACTGTAGTCATGTTCTCTGTGTATACCTAATTCCCTCATTCATCTTGACACAGCTGCAACAGGAAATTTCCATGCGAAATGTAGTGACACTGTGGCTGCCTTCACACACAGAACTTCAGCTGCCACACCGATTGCTGCGAGCAGAGCTATGTGAAGAACATGGGACAGTCTCCGTTGTATTCTTATTTTTCCAAGTTATTCGGTGAGTTTATTTTTTATTCTCTCCAGTCACCCTTATACTTCTTTCTAAAATAGCACTATACACTTGCAAATTAATTTACTAAGTAACAAAGGACAACAGGTTCTACACAAGTGAACGAGCTTCTCAACTAATTTTAAATCAGTAAGTGCCAAGAGCAAGGAAAAAAAATACAGAGAATAAAATAAAAGAATGATTTTACATGTTGTAAAGCCAAATATGAATGAGTATGAATCACTCTTTTTTGTAATCACTATTTAAAGAACCAGAATATTATTAATATATTAATTACCTTCAAACCTGAGGCTCACAGGAATCTCAGAATGTATCCAGTAATGCCTGCTTGCTCCTGTCTATCTTAAAACTTGTGATAAAATTAAATCCTCTAAAACACACATTCCATTTGCCTAGATTAAAATTAGATCATGTACTGAGCAGCATTAAAAAATCGTTGGCCTACCAATTTGTCACTACAATGCCTCTCCATTCCCATCTTCTGGTCTGCTTCTGATTGAACCCTGAGCACCTGGAGGACAAATGTTTCAGGATATCTCTATTTCCTTGTGCACAGAAAATTTGCTCATCACTAAGTAGCTGTTGGAAAAGCAAAATGAAGGTAGTATAAGAAGATTAGGTTTAGTAGTTTTTAGATAAGTATCAGAATTCAAAATCGAAGTACCACAGTAACAGTCACCACACCACATTAATTCCTAATCATTTGGTAAGAATTCAAAGGTTTGCATCCCAGTATATCCAGAAAGCTGCATGGGTTCCTGTGTTTATTCGTACAGACGCTTCAAGATGAAGGCAATCCAAACAAACCACATTATTACACGCACAGGAATGCACTGCTGATTCCTAATTCACTGTTTCTGTCATTTGCCTCACCAAGAAATCTCTGAGTTGTGTGACAACATCCTCATTCAAAGTGTTAATGAGCCCTAAAGACTCAAACACAGCCATAAATTGTGAATCTGCCATAATTGTGATATGGGTTTCTAACCCACCTCCTGCCAGCAAATGTATCTGTTCTTTTGTTATTTATAAAAAAATTAATTTATTTGAAATACTGAGAGGAAGGGAGGAAGAGGTGGTCAAGGATTTTCAATCTACCAATTCATTGCCCACACGCCTGCAGCAGCTAGAGCTGGTCAAGGCAGAAGCAGGAGCTTCAACTCCATCCCAACAGAGGTGGCAGGGGCCCAGACTACCTAAGTTGGCACACTACATGTCCTGCCCAGTGTGCATACCAGTAGGATGCCAGAATTACAAGTGGAATCAGGACTCCAACTCCAGCATTCAGTTTCCAGATGTAGCCATCAAAAGGTCTTAACCATCATGCCAAAGTACAAAACTGGCTTGTTTCTTGGATATATATTTCCACAATGTAGTAACGTCTTGAAGTGAGTATAGATTCCCTGTTTAAACAGGCCAAGAATCCTCCACTCATTCCACTCATTAGACCCAGACCACAGGATTCAGTGTCATGGCTCAGTGGCTAAATCCTTTCCTTGCACACACCAGGATCCCATACGAGCACCAGTTTGCCAGTTTGTGTACCAGCTGCTCTATTTCCCATCCAGCTCCCTGCTCGTGGTCTGGGAAACCAGTACAAGATGGTCAAAAGCCTTGGGACCCTACATCCATGTGGGAGACCCAGATGATGAAGCTCCTGGCCCCTGTCTTCAAATCAGCTCAGCTATAGCCATTGCAGCCATCTGGATAGTGAACCAGTAGATGGAAGATCTTTCTCTCCATGTCTCCTCCTCTCTGTAAATCTGCCTTTCAAAAAAAAATTTTAAAGATTTAAACTTTAATATTGACTTTTTAGAACACACTAACAGATTCTTAAGATGCATTTTTCAGGAACTTTCAAAAGACCCTTGCACAAAATACAAAAGAAAAAGTTAACAGAATAAATTTATTACGTTATTAAAATTTCTGTAAATGTGTAAAGCTCCCATGGAAAAAGTCTTTTTGTCTTTGGCGTGCTTTGGAAATTTTTCGACCTGCTCACCCTGGCGTGGCTTTACCTTACTTCCATACGTACACAGCTCAGTAATCACAGAAAACTCCAGCAGACCACAACGTGGGCTTCTAGAGCTCTTTATTCTGCACAGCTCCCTCCTCTCTAACAGTCCTCGCTGCAAATTCTGGCTCTTAGCCTCCCTAATCTCCAAAACCTCCATCTTCTTACCTTGGTGGAACCAATGAGCTTTGCCGTGTTCTCCCTGCTCTGGATTCTACAATCTGACTCACAGCAGAGATCAGGTTAGCTGTAAGGCTCACTGTGTAGTTCTTGCATGGATCATAGTCCTGTGCTTACTGTGGGACAATGTGTGAACACAACTATCTCACTTATTTTAATCAAGTTTTCTGGTAGCTTACATGAAAGAGGAATTTGGTCAACCACTTACTGAAGCAGGGCACTCCTGAAACACCTAAGGCATGTATTTATTATAGCATTTGTCACACTGTTCAACAATTTAGTTTTACCTTTTATGCTTCCCATTCGTTTTGCATTTCCTCAGGAAATGAACAATGCCCTAGGATTTTTAATACAGTCTCTGACATATCAAAGCTGCTGCTGAATAAACATTTGTGCTTATATGAAAGATACATAGTATAAACACACACTTCCAAAAATGTCTCTAGTTCCATAGATTATTAAGACAATGTTTCACTAAATGATGTCATTTTGCTAAGAAACATCTAAGTGGATACATTCCCACAAACAGTTTTATCAGCCCAGAGTATAAGTGCAGTAATTAAGCCAGCACTTACGATGCCCACACCACATTTTTGAGTGCCTAGCTTTAAGTCCTGGCCCTGATTCCAATTCAAGCTGCCTGCTACTGTGTTTCCTGCAAAGCAGCAGTTCCTTCCAGTTCCACGTGTCTGGGTCACACCATGCACTCAGGAGAATCAGATTGGGTTTCAAGCTCCTGGTTTAGCCTGGCCAAGCTCTGCCTGTTTCAGGAATTCAGGTCATGAGCCAGCAGACAGAATATTGACTCCCTCCCTTTTCTCTGGTCCTTCTCCCTCTCTCCCTCTGCCTGTCAAATAAACATACTGGGTTAAGTCAATGCTTGCAATGCGGGCATCCAACATGGGCACTGGTTCAACTCCTGGCTCACTGTTGAATGCACCTGGGAAAGCAGCAGAGGACAACATAAGAGCTTGGGCTCCTGTACTCAAGGAGGCAACATGGATGCCCCTGTTTCCTGACTTCTGCCTGGCCCAGCACTCAATCACTGTGGGCATTCACAGAGTGAACCTGGGGATGAAAGAGTCTCTGCCTTTCAAAAAAGAAGTAAATTGTTTTGGTTACTCAATAATAAGCCAAAGTGAAATTCTCCCCAACATCACAGGCCATATTGACTTGTCTGTAGGACAATCCCCCTATGAAAATTTAAAATATATATTATTTCATTTTTTAAATGTGCAAGTTGAACATTTTCACAAAAATATCAGAAAGCAAATCACCCAAGAATTTAAGTCAGAATTAAGGGTTTCTCTTTTTGTTTGTAATGCATTATTTGAAACTTTTACAAATAATACTTAAGTACAATCTCAGTAAACAAAAATATTTCATGAAATGTTAAGTTACAATGCTTCCCTCTTTGGACATATCCAACACTGTAAGTTTTGCATAAATTTCCTCCTTCATATTAAGCACACTTCTTAAAATATATGTGTGAGTAGTGCATTATTTATTACCACAATATAATTTTACACATTGAAGATTTACATAACTGGTATTATACTGGGTATTTTGGGACAGTGTTTTGATATCCCATGTAGTTATACAGATCTATTAGTTCCCTTAGTTAATTCATAATTTTTTTCTTATACATATTGTGCTTTATATATTCCCCCCATGGGAAATTCAGATGGTCTCCAATATCTTGCTATGAGAAGCTTTTCTTGCACTTGTCTCTGTTAGATAGGCAAGCATCTCTCTACTATATGACCAGGTGCAGTTAAAAGCCAGACAGACACCATAACGAATCACCCCATGGCTCCCTGAGTTTACACTTGCCCAGCACGTGAGAGCCCAATGCTCTGCTGCAGAAACCTTGCTATCTTTTAGCCACTAGCAATTCAGACATGCACGAGTCCCTTCCCACTGCTAACCTTTCACATCTTGAATGTCAAAAGCATGATGAATCAATTCTCAAAGGCTAAAGCACTGAATTACTGAATCCTGCAGTGAGTTTTGTGCATGCATCCAAAGCTCTCAGACACTGTCATCCTACCCAAGAAAAATACCCATGAACACAAATGCCCATACTCCAAAATGTCCCGCCTCACACCTCCAGTTATCTACTCAAACTCTCAGGTTACTTTGTTTTGGGGCTTGATTGTTGCAACTTAAATCTATTTCTCAGTTCCTTAGCACAGTTTAGATCCAAGTATTTTATTCCATAAATGTATAGTATATATAGTTCTAAGATGAAATTCATCTGCCAAAGAAGTTGTTTAAAATAAATATTGAACAAAACTAACAATTGCACATCATGGCAAGAATGTTTATGCATACACATATGTCATCACTTGAGTCATCACTGAATGCTCCTGGGAAACCAGAACCCAAAGCCACAGCATTTTAACCCAGGCACTCTCCTACTCAGCAGCCAAGGTTAATGCCAACTCTATCTCTTTTCAATCTGTCTCCTTTGACTCACAACTGGTATTCAAAGTCCCACTGTTATATCCGAGCAGCTATTGAGGTAAACCCTTGAGATTTCCAGATCATCAAATTTCAAAAATCCAGACTTAACCTGAGGCCATGTAGTGCGGATTCTGATGTAGGTCAAAAATCCCCTTCTCTCCCACTGTCAACTTCTTCAACCACCATCTATCTGCTAACATGGACAAACTAGGTCAATTCACTAAGAAAATTTGCAGAATTGCTTTTCTTTTGTTGACTGAATGCATGTTAAACACAAGCAACTGAGTCTTTGACGTATCATTCAACCACGTTTTCCTTTACTTGGTAGACACAGCTTTTCATCATTGATTTGCTATAAAATGGTTCTAAAAATGCTTTTCTATGTGATTCTGGCATGCCATTTTCTTTCTGGATATGCTAAAGAAAGGTAGAGCCAGAATTGAGGCTAGGGCTAGTACAGAGGTGTTCTGGCCAGAGAAGATGGTTGTAGGCAAACGGCTGACAGTTAGGGCTGCACCCAGCAGGCAGTGTTTGAATGGACAGGTGGGTAAGCCTGGTTGTCATGGCCACTGCTTGTTGGCTCTTGGCCAAAGAGCTGGGTGGAATTTAATACCATAATATTCCAGTCCAAGAGGTGAGCTACTAACGTAGATATTTGGGTGGAAGCCAGGAATAAACTCTGCCAAAGTCAGTATGCTGCAAATGAACAGGAACCAGGCAAGCAGAGGGTGAGTTATCAGGGTTCTGGGGACCAGACACTAAGGGATCAGGATGATACATGGCAAACAAGGAAACAGGGAGAACATACAGAATTCTACACTGACAACAGTTTAAAAATTGGCTTTAACAACTGCAACCTGATCACAGCATTTCATTTCTTTAAATATCATTTTCTACTACTGATAAATGACAGGGTAGAGGACATTACTTCCTAAATTTACTGACAAAAGAAAATGCACTGTAGAGTCTTGGGGAAACAGAAAGCTCAAAAACAATAGCTAGATTCTCTAATTCCTTACTTTCAATAATGAATAGATTTACTAGACTAAAGATCAGCAAGAAAACAGAAAACTTGCGTAGAGAAAAATATTCTTCTCAGATGGCCCTGGGAGCTTCTATAGCACAATAACATTTTAGGTCACAAGTAAGTACATCTCAGTAAACTTAAAATCATACAAGTGTTCACACAGGACACTGAAAAGAAGACATCAACAACAGAAGGACACTTGGAAACTTAACAATGATGGGATAATTAAACAACTTGTACATAAACAATCAGTAGATCAGAAATCACCAAGGAGATTGGAAACTACTTAGAGATCCAATTACAGTCAAAACACATCAGAAATGAAAGGACAGAAGACAACACAGAAATAGAATATGGTTAATAAACTGCCACCGTAAGAAACTGGTAGAGAAAGGAGCTAATGAAACTTAAAGAATAAAGAAATAAGAGAAGCAAAGATTAAAAGAACAGAGAGGCCAGGCGTGATGGCCTAGTGGCTGAAGTCCTTGCCTTGCACCTGCCAGGATCCCGTACGGGTGCCAGTTCTGATCCCAGCTGCCCAATTCCCATGACCCTGCACCTGCATGGGGACCTGCAGAAGGTTCCTGGCTCCTGGCTTCAGATGGGCTCAGCTCCAGCCATTGCATCACTTAGGGAGTGGACCACTGGACAGAATATCTTCCTCTCTGTCTCTCCTCCTCTCTGTATATCTGACTTTGAAATAAAAATAAATCTTTTTTAAAATACATCAGTGAATAAATAAAACTAAAATCATGTTTTTTTAAAACATCAGTGAAAAGGCAAAGCATTAGCTGGACTGACCAAAATAAAAGCGAAAAGAAGGCGGGAAAGAGAGATTGGGGAAGGAGGGAAGGAAAGGGCGAGAGAGACAGAGAAATGGAGGTGAGGGAAAAACAGTTATACAAACTATAAAGATGAAGGAGGGAAAAGAGTTCATGTCCATGTATTAATGCCACTATAATGTAGTTTTCATATATCTGTAAGTAATTTTTAAATGTCTATTTTATTTGTTTCAAAGGCAGTTACAGAGAGAGAAACTTCTGTCCACTCAATCTCTCTGCAAAGAGCCACAGTGGCCAGGCGGAAGCCAAGAGCTTCACCCTGGTCTCATGCCAGAGTGTAGGATCTAGGCAACTGCCCACTGCTCTCCCAGACACAGTAGCACAGCCGTGGGTTGGAAGTGGGCTTGAGTGGTACACATGTGGGATGTGGGATGCCGATGCTGCAGACAGCAGCCTCTCTAACAGATTCTCCAGTCCAGTGCGACTGCACTTCTGCATACTTGGGTCAGAACTGCTTTGACCTGTTAAGATTTGTCATGGTTCTGTGCAGAATTGTAGGATTTTTTTTCTCTTTCTAGCAGCTAATGTCCTCACGTTGCAATTGCTGGGATCCCTTATGGGCACTGGTTCTAATCCAGGCAGTGCCAATTCCCATCCAGCTCCCTGTTTATGGCCCGGGAAGACAGTGGAGAACGGCCTAAAGCCTTCGGGCCCTGCACCCATGTGGGAGACCCAGAAGAAACTCCTGGCTCCTGGTTTCAGATTGGCTCAGCTCCAGCCATCATGGTTGCCTGGGGAGTGGATCAGCAAACAGAAGATCTTCCTCTCTGTATATCTAATTTTCTTATAAAAAATCTTTTTTTAAAAAAAGAAACCATCCTTGGAATTTTGATAGTAAGTACACTGACTCAGTGGATGAGACTGACTAATATGAACATTTTACAAAATAGTGGCTACTGTAAATAATCATACATTTCAATTTTCCAAAAGATCTTTAAACATTTTCATAAAACATAAGTACTTGAATTAGACTTATTTCATTAATGCTTATTGTGAATATCTATGAAAATGTCATCATATTCCATATATCTAATTAATTGCTAATTCATCATCTGGAAATACAGCAAGGGATGTTATTACCTTACAAATATAAAATATGGATTCTAGGCTTCAGTAACAGAATAGGTACAAGTATTTAAACTTTTTTGTAACTAAAGAGTTTAACCCTAAGAGAACTCAGTGAATTAGGATATACCAGTACTAGATTGTTCAATCTTCCCCATGGCTTATAAATTCAGGTGCTTTTCTATCAAAGAGGTGACAATCTAGACAAAAAAATTATTTTGCAGACACAAAGTGTCTATAAACACTCAAGAGTCTAGCATGCCGAATGGAATCTGAGACATAAGGCAAGTTTACAATATGCAGATCTTCACTGTGTCAAGGTAAATTTTTCTATTATTTATGTGCTGATGCCATAATTTGTAGTCAGTAGATTTGCCCCTCATAGTCATGAGTGTATTTTCCTGGAGTGGTGATTCTAGAGCCTTCTTATATCAGCATTTTCTATAAATAATATTAAATGTTTATATCTGCATCAAATACAGTGTGGAATATGGAAGGATATTTTCCCTAGTCTCTTTCAATCAGAATGTTTCTCACCATTCACAGCCCAATTAATTGATCTGTGGAGCTATGCTGGAGCCTAATTCTTGCCTTTCCTTTTTTTAAATATTTATTTATTTTTATTGGAAAATCAGATATATAGAGAGGAGTAGAGACACAGAGGAAGATCTTCCATACAATTATTCACTCCCCAAGTGGTCACAATGCCTGGAGCTGAGCTGATCCGAAGACAGGAGCCAGGAGCCTCTTCCTGGTCTCCCATGTGGGTGCAGGATCCCAAGGTTTGGGCCGTTCTTGGCTGCTTTCCCAGGCCACAAGCAGGGAGCAGAATGGGAAGTGGAGCAGCTGGGATTAGAACCAGCACCCATATGGGATCCCGGGCATGCAAGGCAAGGACTTTAGCCACCAGGCTACCACGGGTGCCCATTCTTGTCTATCTTGTCTGGTCTTTCTGCTACAACTCCACCAGACTGTCATATTTCTGGTTTGGTTTTTTTTTTTTTTTTTTTTTTTTTGCTTCTTGTTTTATTTTGTTTTGTTTTAACAGCTTTCTGAATCCAAAGATCACTGACACTCCTTGATACCTTTTTCTATACATCAGCTGTGACTGGTGGACACATAGACATTACCCTAACTCAACAACCTCTGTATGAATAAAATTCTGATTCAAAGGTAGGTGAATTAAGTTTATCACTATAAGATTGAAGTGTTCAAGGCCACTCAACTCCATCCAATTAAATCTTACCCAGTTTTATTTAAACATGCCATAGAAATCCTAGGAAATTCCAAAACATGCTTTCTGACAAGAGCTCATGGACCATTAGAAATAATGAAATACGTTGAGCTTATTGAAAATGAAACGATGACATTCTGAAAATTGTGAAATGCAGTTAAATTGGTATTTAAAGAGAAATTTATGGCACACACTGCTTCTCTTAAAAAAGAAGGCTCTCAAAGCAGTGACTGGGCTTCTTTACTGAGAAACTAGATTAAAAAAAAATAAACTTCCAGCTAAAGTAACAGAAGGAATTAAAGCGAAACAAAAACTAGTGCAGTTAGACAAAACAACTATGAGATTCTAAACCCCCCAACAAAAATAAAATTGGGAAGTCTTAGTAATACTGAGCAAGAAAATAAAGCACAAATGATCAGTGTCAAGAATGGAAAAGGATCTGTAATCACAAATATTAAATGATTAATGTAGTTACGGATATGAAATGATTCTAAGGGTCTGTTATAAACATATAAACAATATCACATATGAGGCAAAATATGTAATGACAGGGACTCTCTTACATTGAAGCAGTAATATAAAGTAGCGCTGCCTCTGCAAAAGATTCTTTAATTTTTATTTTATTTCTCATATTGTTTACATAGTTGAGAGGGATGCACGTCCATGCAGGCCGATCAGGCTGGGGACGGTCCAGGAGGAGAGTGCGCAGGACAGCTCTTTTCATTCTCCTGGTCTGCTGAGGGGAAGGGGATGAGACCACTCCTTGCTGCCAAACAACATCAGCACCCAGGATAGGGGCCAATCATTTGATATCTTAGAAACCCTGATGTGGGGAATGTTTCAAGGATGCTACTTCAGTGGTTTTGTTGAGAAAATTTTATAAAAATAAATAACAATTACTGTCTGACCTAATAATCCCATTCCTGTTATTTTCTCAATAGAAACACAAATACATGGCTACACCTAGAAGCTCTACTCCTACCACTCCAAATGAGAAATTAAGTCCTTACACATCTAGAAAAATCCAGGAACTGTGATAGATACAGACCATGAAACAGTATTCAGAGATAAGGGAAGAGGCTAAAATAACACATAATGAATGACCATAAAGCTCTGTGCTAAATGAAATAAGCCCACAACTATACATACTAGTCTTTAAAACCTAGAAAATGTTAAGCTATATTAACCTAAAACTTAGTTCTAACAAGTCCTATAGGGAACTAGAACTGACTTTCAAGGAGCACAGTGAGATTTTAGAAGACAATTTTTCTATATGTTCACAATGGTTGCAAATATACTATTTCAGTAATTAAAATCCATTTAATTTTACATGTTGATAATTTTAGTTATTTAAATATTTCAATAAAACATTTCAAAACATCATAGAGAATATATTTGTGATTATGTTATAGACTTTAAAGCACTGTAAGAAAAGTACACTCTGGAAAAAAATGGTGTTAAAACTTCAACAATGACACAGAACTCCAGAAGCTGAACAACAGTTAAAAAAAAAAAACAAGTTAAAAAAAGAGCAAAGGACAGGAACAGATATTTTTCAAAGGACAAAATTCAAAGGGCTAACAGACACTTGAAAAAACAATGTTCAAGTTCTCTAGTTATCATGGAAATGCAAATAAAAACCACAATGAGGTTTCACCTAAGTTCAATGAGAAGAATGACATACACATAAAAATCAACAGAATTGCTGATGAGGATGCAAAGGTAAAAGGCACCCTAATCCAAAGTAGGTATGAACATAAGCTAGTAGAACCACTATGGAAGTCAGTATGAAGAGTCTTCAGGCAACTGAACAAAGTATCTACCACACCACTCAGCCATTCCATGCCTGCAGGTATATTTAAACAAAATGAAATCTGCACAGGAGAGACACCTGCAACCCCACGTTTATAGCAATGCAATTCACAATAGCTAAGGCACAGAAATAACCCAGATGAATGGATCAAGAAAACGTGGTACATTACTCAATGGAATATTACCCAGCCACAAGAAAGAATAAAATCTTGCTGTTTCCAACAAATTGGGCCCAGTTATATTTTGTTATTTTTACCAAAAAAAAATGTAAAGATTTATTTTTCCCCTTGATACAGATTTATATGCAGAGAAGAACTTCACTATCCCCCTGCCCCTCCTTCCTCCTTATATACACCTCTTATCACTTGTGCCCAGGTTATTGCAATGCCCTAGTCATTCATTTCAATTTACAGGCTTACCTTTCTGATATATAAACATATCATGATATTACAAATGTAGGAAAAGGAAGAAAATGAAGTAATGTAATGTAAAAGTATAATTAAAAATGATGAAGCCATACTGCTATTCAGGAGCAGACACATGTTGTATACATCCATAATTTCCCAGAATGCTAATCTCTCTTGTAGAATTTACGTGTGTGTGTGTGTGTGTGTGTGTGTGTGTGTGCGCGCGCGTGCGTGCTCTGTTTATTAGATGTTACCTATCAAAAAGAATATTTGATATGTGTCTTTTGGGGACCGGCTTATTCCACTAAGTATAACGGTTTCCACGTCCCTGAAAATCAAAAGGAAACAGTGAATTCTACCATGGCAGCAGTGCACCTGTGTGATTCATTTCATACTGTAGTACAGCTCTGCCTCCGCCATCTCAATAAATATTGACTCAGGTGTCCTCTAAAGACAGCCTCTTAAGCTCCTCCTAGATATATCAAGAATCCAACAAGGATTCAGATACAAAGACAAGAGGAGCCAAACTGTCTTTCAAACAGTTCATAATAGAATGCAGGAGAAAGACAAGTAGGCGCTCATCCATCATGCCAAATAATAAGCATCTTCAAAATACCAGGTAACAAAAGAAGACAGATAGGCCAGACCTGAGTGAAAGAGCTCACTTTTGTGAAGTGAGTTGTGTGTGAGATGAGTCTGTCTTGCTGCAGGTAACGTAGCCAAAGAAAAGAGAACTGTATTAGAAGATATAGCAGAAAAAGTCACCCACAGAGGCAATCATACACATAATGCATTTAGAGAGGTAACAGAATTCTGTGTGGCTAGATTGTATCTGCAAGGAGAAAGGTGAGAAAGAATATATATGCTTGGAGTTATTCACAAAGGTAACATGGGAGAAATAGCACATTGGTGGGAAGCTTGGTACTATAATAAATAGGTGTTCAATGCCGATAAATAACACTGAGCCGTACAGTTTAAATATAGAACATCTTTCCTACAGCAAAACACAATATTCTGTATATTCTATAGAGACAATGGTAAATATTCACAGAGCTTCTTGTTTAAACACATGAAACCAAATTCATTTTTTTTAAAAAATGGTAAGTACAGCATAAACCCATTATTGTAAATTCCCTATTCTGTCTTCTATTGAAAAACTGCTTTACAATCATGTTGACTTTTAAGAAATAATTATTAGCTATTACTCATGAGGTTTGTTAATTGTGTTAATGAATAGTGCTGTATACCAAATGTCAAAAGCTGGATTTTCTATGCACAACACGTTCTGTTCTCTACTGCTTCAGTAAAACAGGATTATTAAAAGTGTCTCTCTCTGCAACAGTTTCCTATGAATTATAATCTATTGATGCAAAATGAATAGCACTCAAAGTCAATTGATCCATAATTTAAATTGATATTCTTATCCATATTTCCAAAAATGGACACAAAAGCACAAAATGGAAAACTGATGAAAATAGGGGCACAAGAGAACAGTTGTTGCTGTTTTAATTCATCAGGTTACTTGCAAAAGAAAAAGTAACACAAGCTGCACAACACAGGAGACTTGGAGTTCACTGAACAGGCAACCGTCAGTGACAGAAGCCATGGTTATGTCTAAGTCAAGAGCAGCTATGCATTACATACAATGCTGAGGTTGGAGCTCAGGGCAGAGATGCCTTCAGCCTATATCCAAGTACCTGGTTCAAGTCTCCAGTGCTCTGCTTCTGACTCAGTTTCTTGCTAATGCATCCCTGGAAGGCAGGAGATGACCACTGGAGTGCCTTGGCCACTGCCACCTGCATGGGAGACTCACGGATTGCACTCAGGATTAACCTTTAGTGGACCTAGAAGTAACAGCAATGCTGTCCTCTAACTCTGTGTGTGTGTGTGTGTGTGTGTGTGTGTGTGTGTGTGTGTGTGTGTGTGAGAGAGAGAGAGAGAGAGAGAGAGAGAGAGAGAAATTCTGCCTTTCAAGTAGATGGGAAAAAAAAAATCAAAGGTCAAATTTGCCCACAGATTTCAAGCTGAACATTATCCCCCAAGAGATATTTCTTCTTAGCTTAACAAGTAAATTGTAGTCAATTTGTTATTTTTTTTTAGCAAAAATGCTAACCTGCATGTTTTTCAGTTTACCTTGAATTGATGCGACTAAAGAAATCCCTGCAACACATGTAAAGCATTTTGCAATGTCAGATACTGCTTCCAGCTGCAAGGAAATATATCCTTTGTGCTAACAATAATTTGGAATGTTTACATCAGTAGAAAGAAATGAGTACACATGGAGTCCAGTATCCAGGAGGTGGTTGTTTCTATACACTATTGGACTATATCAAAAACAGCATTGATAGGTATTTAACGATTGGCTTTTCATGTGGGCCCAACATGTAAACACAGCCTTTATTATGCATGCCAATTTTGCTTTAATGCATCTTCCATAGATACTCCAGATTAAATTTCCTTCATTACTGTTATAGAACTAGATGAATAAGTGGCACATCTGCTCCTGAAGTGGGTTATTATCTGCTCCATGATGTTCAGGATGATTAGAAAAGGTAACTGTGGAAGAGAAAAATGCACCCAGGCTCATTTCCACCATGAAATTCAGGATCAGTGGGCTGTCTCTGACATCCTTCAGTAGCCCCATTCCACTGAGTCGCAAGCCAGTAACTAATCAGTTGATCTATTTATCATGATGAGAAAACCAACGTTCAGAACCAAGCCAGAACAAATGCACAGAATCCTGGCATATGACAAGGGACTAATAAAGTCCTCACATTGTTCCACCAATGCGCAGCCGACCACTCCAAAATAAAATTTGGCAGTCCATAAATATTTCACCAACAATCCCATATCATTTCTCAAACAAAGTAAGCTATACCAATAAGTCTGGGGTCCGGCACAGTGGCCTAGTGGCCAAAGTCCTTGCCTTACACCTGCCAGGATCCCATATGGGTGCTGGTTCTAATCCCGGCAGACCCGCTTCCCATCCAGCTTCCTGCTTGTGCCCTAGGAAAGCAGCTGAGGACATCCTAAGGCTTTGGGATCCTGCACCTGCGTGGAAGACCTGGAAGAAGCTCCTGGCTCCTTGCTTTGGATCGGAGTAGCACCGACCACTGCAGTCACGTAGGGAGTGAATCATTGTGTGGAAGCTCTTCCTCTCTGTCTCTCCTCCTCTGTATATCTGAATTTCCAATAAAAATAAAATAAATCTTTAAAAAAATAAGTCTATTGATTATGAAGACAGCAGCATATTACAGCTACGGTAGTCACATGAGCTTTACAACCTTTTCTATGACCATTGGGCTGCTATCATGCATTTTAGAACAAACACCCAGCCCAGATATTCCCGAGGAGTTTGTAAGCCCCTCCCAAATCTAAATTCCAATGTCTCATTACAATGTAATATGATTATACCTTCTGTTAGCCATTGCCCAGCCACCGAAGTAAAGCATCCGAGCACAAAAGCGCACAGAAGTGTGAATGCTTCACTTACATCAAAGTCATGGAGAGAACAATTCACAATAACAGATATTCAAAACTAAAATGCACAGCCTCTTAATCTTTAGAAAATAAAAATCGCGATGCAGTGGGACTAAGATGGGGCCTTTGTTGCATTTCTAATGAGCTCCCCAAAATGCTGACGCTTCTGGCTTCTGCAGGAGACTGCCATGATGACATACCTAGGACTTTAGTAATGCCAGTCACAGGCGGCTAAGGGGAACTCAAAATGTGGCGACAGATAGAAAAATACATTCCAAGTGTATAACTCTTATTGTCTTTCAAAGATTTACCACAAAGCAATAGATTATTAACTCCGTGGGGTTAAACATTGGAAAAGCTTTTAAGTATATTCAGTATATTATAGAAATTAATTTAACTGTTTCATTTCTACTTCTTAAAAATGTATTGTGTTTATTAATTTGTAGATGGAGAGACAAAGGGAAAAAGAGGCAGAGACATCTTGTGTGTGCCACAGAGGCCAGGACTGAGCCATGCTGAAGCCAGCGGTCAGGAGACAGATCCAGGTCTCCCACACAAGTGACAGGGTTCCAAGCACATGGGCCACTTTTCACTGTGTTTCCAGAAGCATTAACAAGAAGCTGGACTGGAAGCCATCAAATATGGGATTTCAGTATCACAAACCATGCTTTAACTCACTATACCACAACAACAGACCCTATTTTTACTTTTTAAAAGTAGTATCTAGAAAAGTTGTAATCAACTATGTGGTTTGTATAATTTTAAAGCATTTGAAATTTCATGAGGTTATATTTATTTACTTATTTCATGAGGTTTTAAAAAATACATGTTAAATATAACATACAACACATAGTTACATATCATCACACTAAAAACATCTTGACATGCCTGAGTGGAAACAGAATAACTCTAGTTTTTCTACTGGCCAAACAGATGAATCTATTAAAATGCTTTGACCTGTAAGGAAATAAAACTATAATAAGCTATAAGAAAGAATATTTTCTCAGGTAACTGAACAAAATAGGATTCTGGAATGCATAATTTGTGGGCTCTGACTCAATTTCTTTTCAATTCTCTTAGCATTGGTTCAGTGCTCAGGAAAAATGGTCCATTTGTAACTGAAAAAGCTCCAGAGGAAAAAAAGAGATGATCCCCTTCCTATATCTATTGTGGAGAGCAAGAAAACTTGATTTCAGCGATCACCAATAAATTTCACTCCTAAACTGAGATTCCTAACGCTGAAAGTGATGTGCCCCTATCACCTTCCATAAAGTCTCCTCAATCAACTATTGGTGAAAGAAATGGAATTAACAAAATTAACCTGGACTAGTCATCATCTCCCAGCAAGAACTTGAGTTGATCTTCTAGGTACAAGGCTGAGAAAAAGGAGAGCAGGGAATAAAACTTGATAAACATGCCTTAAAAGTTGCAAAGGCGATAACAAATTTATTTTTAAAAATATTTATTTATTAGGATTGAGACATCTTCCATTCGCCAGTTCACTTTCCTGATGACCTCGATGGACAGGGCTTAAGTCAAGCCAAATGCAGGAGTCAGGAGGTTCACTGATGTCTTCCACAGGGGTTGCAGGTGCTTTATCTGTGGGCCACTTTGTACTGTTAATCACAGACCACTAGGATGGAGCTGGATCCTAAGTGGAGCAGCCAGGACAGGAAGTGGCGCCCATAGGAAATACCACTGTCACAGGCAGCAGCTTTATGCACTGCACCACAACTCCAGCCCCAGGAGATCATAACACAATCACACAATTTCTTCCAGGGATGGCGTGATGCTAAACAGGCTAATTCTCTTCCTTGGCACCAATACCCATAGGTGTGCTGGTTTGTGTACCAGCTGTTCTAATTCAGCTCCCTGCTCATGATCTGCAAAAGCAGCAGAGAATGGCTCAAGTCCTTCATCCTCTGACCTGCAAGAAGCTCCTGGCTCGAGTTCAGCTCAGCTTTGGCCATTGCAGCCATTTGGGGAGTGAACCAGCACATGAAAGACTGCTCGCTCTCTTCCCTTCATCTCCCCCCCAACCCAACATCTGTAACTCTACCTCTCATATCAAAATACATACTTTTTTAAAGTATTACTTCTTTCAAGAAGTATTACTTTAGATTCTACCGTGTAGCAAAGACAAGAAATATGCAACTATGAGAAAAACTGGTACCATCCCCTACTTCCAAGTGATACAATGAGCAATTTCTACATCTTGTAATAGGAATCCCTCCTTTAAAAAAATCTTCTCTTTTTCATGACATGATATTTTGTCCATAGGGAATGAATTTGCCCTTCTACCCAGGACTCCCTCCTTGAAGTAAATAGTAAGGCATGATGGTCTCTAGTCTAGATTTGGGAGGAATGACAGCCAACCTGGTAATTAAAATTCAGTGAAGGATGGTAAAGAATCAGAATTGGCAACAACAGGTCAGCACAGAATTAGATTAGTAAGTTATGAGCATGTCAGAAACTCTCTTGCAAGTTACAGAATTCAGACATTCTACTCGGGCAAGTTAAGGAAGAACTTCTGAATAAAATCCAGAAGTCCCAGGTGACCTATTAGAATTTCTTAAAATTTGAGTTTCAAATAAACAATGAAGATCTTTTTCATATAAACTCGTCTTAAGTAGTTAAAGGTGTTAAAATTATTAAGGTTAATATTAAAGACATTTAACTATTTTAAATGTATTTATCTGAAATGTAAATTTAACTGGATAGTCTGCATTTCTGTTTACTTAATCTGTCAACACAAATAGAAAGGAAATAAAGTAGTCAAATACAGGAGAATAACAGTCCAGTCTGATATTTGGAGCACCACTGATTGTGTCATAGAAAACCTGCTCATTCACTGATGACATGATTGTGGGACTGATGCTGCAAAATCTAGAGAGAAGCATAGATAAGAAACAAATGCCATGACTTCAAGCAAACCTTGAGATAATGTCATTTGAGCAGTGTCCTTTCTAGCTTTGTCATACCACTGCCATCAATATTTAAGAGGAATTACACTGGAGTGGTTGAGCAGACCAACCACAAAGCCAGAGAACTGGAATTCAGTCTTCCCCTCCTCTGCTCATGTGTGACGCTGAGCAAGAAAGGCATTTCATCTCCTATGTCACCATATCTTCATACATAATTTGAAATTCAATAATACTTTCTGAAAATTGTGATAATCAAATATGTTTAGTATAAAAATCACCCACAATAGGATCTGACTCAATAAATATTATGACAGCATCAACTCTGACTATTGACTTATTTTTCTTCAAGTAGAATTACTTTTATTTAAATAAATTTACCTGAACACCAAACTTTTTTCTCACTACAGTGAGCAGAAAATCAAGTTCACTTGTCATGAATATTATTTAAATATTTAAAAAAGCAATAATCACACTGGATTTATTTTACAAAGCAGTGAACCATGTGTTTAAAATATCGCTCTGTTGTTTTACAGAAAAGTGTGGCTCACAAAGAGATCTGTTCCAAATTAAAGAAACATTCAAATGCACAGTGGAGATTTTATACATGTTCACTTTCTCAGTCTATACATTGCTACCCCATCACACGTGGCTCTAGCATTGTCAGGTACACCTTTAGAACTGCACAGTACGGAACACCCAACTCTTGAACAATCCTGCAGTCCAGGCCCTCTGCCTGGTTCCCTTCCCATTTCCAACCCTGCCTCCCTCTCTCTCCATCCCCTCATTTTCCAAAGCTCTCTCTGCCTCTGCTGTAAATTAGAGACATTGTGCAGCAAGTAAAATTATATATGTGGAATCTCAATGATCAGAGGAGGTTAATTCTCCTAACAGAGCAGATCCAAAAGAAACTTCTAGATACATACACATACTCCACTGCAGCTATCTTTTGTAGGTGTCCAGCACCTTTTCAGCACAGGATCCATTCTGTTTTCAGTTTTACTGCCTATTTTCTACATCTCTCCCCTCCCCCTTTAAAAAAAAAAAATTTCCTGTTACTGAGCATCTGAAAGTAGGAAGTCCTAAACTACATCAGCAGGCTTTTATATAAATAGGTACAATGGCGCAATTGGCAAAGTCAAAAATATTCACCCTGTCCCATCTGAACTAACCCTGGCTAGCATTTTGAGAAAGCTCTCAGGCAAAGAATTCTGTCCTCAATCTATACCAACAAGGAGCCATCAGCTAAACGCTCTACTGCCCAACATGTAGAAAATAACAGTTCTGAAGCAGCAAGGCTGATAACCAAGGACAAATCTTTTATTTTTCTGTGGAAGGTCCTTTCAAAGGCAGTGATGATTTATGATCTTACAGAGTATACAATGCCCTAATAACATATGCACACATGCCTAGCACCATTTCCTATATCTGCTTTTACAAGGCAAAGCAGCCCTCATAATAATTTTGAAAAAGAGATGTGATTCATACCGGATGGCTGAAAAGAGCATTCAAAACACAAAATCCATTTAGTACCAATTAGCCTTAGCACATTATTTATGTAATCTGTCACAATGGTAGATAGTAGAGAGAACATTCTTCTCTTTCCTCTGGAACAGTTTATCAATCACCCTTGATCCTGACAAGCCCTTAGGAGGAGAACATTTATCAGAGTATATTAGAAGACTCTAAAAATAAAAATCCGAACTAGCGTTTACAAAGCAAATGCAAGCTGACCGTAGAGACTTGAGAAAGGGCTGTCCATTCTCCAAGTCACTTGGGGCAGCAGGAGAAGTCAAGCTTTCAGAAATCACTGGGAATGTTCTGGAGAAGAGGGAAGAATTCTTGGGGGGGGGGGGAGGGGGTCCTTGAAACTTACAATGTGCAGAGATGAGGGTGTCATTAAGCCCAGTGATTAACACCAAGCTTCCAACTAGCATCATGAAATGTATCGATGATTTGGCAGTCTTTCAAATTTGCAAATGCCACAGAATTCATGTTACTCAGTGGAGTCAAACAAATAATAAAAGTTTTGCATGAGAAATGATAATACTTGCACAACATCGTACTATCTTAAAAATGGAAGAACAGCATTTCATTGTTGGAGCAGTAATCAAGACATTTCTGACTGAATTTACTTCCCTCCTGGAAAAGTCACTTAACTTCTTCCACTTTTGTGAAAACAGTTTTTGGAATCAGGTATGGGCTACAGCGGCCAGAAAGCGAAGTTTCTCAATATTAGCAGCAAATTAGAATTACATAGGAAACTATAAAAAAGAATTACAAAACAGTACACCAAGCTAAGAATACAATGTTCCTGGATGGGTGTCAGGCATTGTGCCACAGCTGGCTACATTACCCCCTGCAAAGCCAGCATCCCACATGAAGTGACAGTTTGGGTCCCTGACATTCCATTTCCAATCAGGCTCCGGGCTAAGAAGTTTGGCAAAGCAGAGGATAATCCAAGTTACTATGTGGGAGATTCAGATGAAACACTAGGCTCCTGGCTTCAGCCTGGCCTGGTCCAGGCCATAGTAGCTATTTGAGGTGAGACCCAGTAGATAAGAGCTGGTGGTCTCTCTCTCTCCTGTCCCCTCCCTCCCTCTCTCTCTGTCACTTTTGTTCTGCCTTTCAAACAATACTTAAAAATAACACTCTTTAATGATGGGATTCAAACATCCATTTTTGCTGTTAAACATCAAGTGATTCCAACATGTCTCAGGAAACAGTGAAATATGAAACAAGTTCCATATTGGGAGGTTTTAACAGCTGCAACATTCAGGTCTCACTCAGTATCAACTCAGTTTCTGAGGATGAAACCAAACATCAACACTTTGTAAAACCTCCCATGCATGCCTTTAAGGAGCCAATTCAGTGGACTAGTGGTCTAGATCACTGAATCAAACTTTAATGTGTATTCAGACAATTTGAGAGATCTTACAAAAACACACATTCCTATTAAATGATGAGCTGACTAAATATGATTCCTGGTGTGCTGCATCCTTTACTATCTGTCAGGTGACAGAACCATTGTCGCTGAATATTTGAATTGCGTTTGAAGTTGTGGAAGGAATTCCTAGGGGATCAAATGCAAACTCCTTATGTAGGCATTCAAAGAACTCCACATTCATGAGAAACATCTCATGTGTTGCTTTTAGCAATCTAGGACCCGGAAACTATTTGAGGACATATCCTAAACCTCACAACGTCCTATTTCGGTACTTTTCTACATCACTTCTCTTAGAAAATAGAGGAAATGGGGAAATGGAGGATGATTACAGCAAGCCAGGGTGATTTGAAATCATTATGTTATAACTATTCATAACTCCTGCATAGATATGCCCATTGCCTGGAGAGAAACAGAAAAACATCATATGCTATAAAAGCAGTAACTATGTAACACATGGTCTTCAGACTTGGTTCTGAGGACTTCACTCTGTGCAGCCCCATTATACATGGCCTAAGTGTCAGATGGAAGTTAGAAGCCTGCCCCAACTTCACATATTTGCTTAACAATGGAAATGTGCATCAGACAATCCTTAAAACATGGAACCATAGCAAGAACTAGCTGAGAATATCCAGCTTTTCAAGACTGTTAGCAGATATTTCTTAGATCTAGCCTTTGTCCATCATTCTCTTTTTCTCTATCTTTTCTCTATCATATTTCCCATACTCTTAAGCCTTTTTTAAAATTCAGTTATATAAAAAGAACAGATTTCATTTACTTCATAGCTACAGTTCTAAGAAGGCAACCATCTTCCCTTCCTTCTCCAAACTTCCTCCTACTATATTTCTCTTTGTTCTACATCTAGTATGTTAGTTTCCCAAATTGGCAATCCATCCCCAGTCACTTTACTTCATTCACTCATCCAAATTGAAATACAGATAATATTAGTAAAATACAGCATGATTATGCCACAATTAAAATCATTAGTAGTCTCAATGGTCAACAAAAGATCTATTTTGGATGACTTCATTCAAAGAGGACCCCACAAGCTTATTCCAAGAAAGAATGGGATGTTGAGCTTCTAATGCACAGATTCACTAATGTGTTAAAATTACACCACTAAGAGGCTTAAAATCTGCAATATCCTGGCAGCAATAAGCACATCAAACATCTAGATCCTGGCGTCTAATACCATTTACCAGTAAAAGGAATCAACTATCCTTGCACAAGTGGCCACCTATCATTCCTAGGCTTGGGAAACACATGATCATCCTGATCATCCTAAAGCAACTATTAGAATGTAAAAATAATAACTCAAAAAACAAAAAAAAAATCAAAGATATTTAAGTTCCTAACTGAAAAAGCTACATGACCTAAGGTAGATAAGTGAACAACAAAATAAAGTATGGGTGTAGTACTAGATTGTAATACCCTGTGAGAGTGTGGGTTTGTATCCCACATTGATATAAAAGAATAAATTGATTCATAGTTACAGATGGGCAAAAGATAAATCACAGACTATTACTCAGTTACTTGGACTGATCAAGGAGCAAATGAAAACAAAACACAAATGGAAGTAGAACAGGAAATTGACTCCCTTGTATAGAACCCTCTCCATAGAAAACAGATTTTATTAATAAGGATGAAATTAATATCAAATCAAAGATTATGCAAGGAAGGGGAAAAGATCAAATAAAAATATAACTCCAAACTGATGCTTCTTCTGGTCTGGTAGACACAGGGACAAAGAACCACAGTTCAAGGAGAGTGGGCTGGGCCATTAGTTCTCTGGAAAATTTAGAAACATTCATTCTAGTGGAAGGGTTTGCATCTATTACCTTTGCACAGTTTCACAGATTACCTGGACACAGAGTATTTCCATTGCTTAGCTGAGGAGACTCAGACACAGGAAGGTTAAGTGCTTTGCTAAGGTCTCCCTGTATCCCTTAACAAGAATTTCAGCCAACTACTGTCATAATGAATTTGTCCTGGGTCCTTATTTCAGCGATGAAATGTAAATGTTATAAAGTCTCCCATCTCTATCTCCAAGGATTTATTAGAGAGTATGGAAGCTGCCAAACTGTGTGGACCAAATGACATTGGGTATAATATATGAGTTATGCCAACTTGATTTTTTGCTGGAGTTCAGCAATTCATAACAACACGGATAAATGAAACCATTATTGTCCAACAATACAATGCCAACACTCAAGATGTTGACCTACCCACTAAACCAAAATTCTCAATGTTTCCTGCATCACTTCTCAAACGCAAGCATTAATTATACTATCATCTTTACTATCTAACATCTTTATCACAGGTTGCCAGGCCTTCCTACTCACATGGGTACAACCCAAGATCCACTTTTTGCAGTGGCCTGGCCGGGGCGTGTGGGGGGTGCAGGAAGTGGAAAGTACAAGGAGTGGGTAGACGAGAAGCCCACTGTGTAATGATGAAGCACTATCCTCTATCATGCTTCACCACAGAACAGTGTCTCATAGCCAAAGCACCCCTGTGGATCTCCAGAAAGTATAGATCTAAAACTTAAAGAGATTATGCCAAGGAAAGGGGTTCATGCAATTTCAGTCATCGTCCTTTAAAATTCTTCAGGCTAACTTGTAATCTAGTTCAACACGTTTATAAACGAGAACAAAAAAACCATAGAACTCCCTAAGACACCCATAGTTACTGTGGGACAGAGCCCTGAGTTCGACAGTTAAGAGCCATCTGTTCTGTGGGAGGAAAGGTGAAGGCGGAGGGTGGACAGGGAGGTCACAGAGCCTGTGGAGCTGCACCATGATAGATAAAAATTGTTTAAAATCATCTGTTCTGCCTCAAGTCATTCACTTTTCTCTAAGTTACAATGTTTTCACCTTCACTGCTTTCATTGTTGTCTATATTCTCTCTTTATCCTCACCACCAAGATTAGTAAGAATTTTAATCAAGTTTATATTCTGTGCAAGGAGCTGTTCTAAGTTGCCTACACATATGTTCTTCAGTCTTTAAAAAAAAAATCTTTGGGCTGGTACTCTTACTATTCACCCCATTTAACAAAAGTAGAAATTCAGACTACCACCAGAAAATGACAGGTCTCTGAAACAAGCTCAATTCTGAGTCCAAGCTCCACCCACCAGCTTAATGTGCCTTCTTAGACCAGGAGAAAATGTGTCTTTTCTGTTCTCCACATAGATTTCATTAAGTCACACTCCTTCTCAGGGCCTAACATTAACAACAAAATATAAACCTATGAGAAAGGTTTTGCCTTTTTTAATTGCTGTACTTCGATGGTATAAAAAAATGCCTGGCATAAGATTTGCAACTGAGAAAAATACAGACTATAGTGGAAAATCTGGAGATCTGAAGTAAAGCAAAGTTTTCACACTTATGGAGGCAGTATAGTGGTAGTTCCTGCTGCACCAATGAGAAAACCTAAGGAAAACTTCAGAAAAGAGATGACAGGCTCTTAATGTCTAATGCCTTTTAACAGAAATCTCGCATTGCTGTGTCTCTGTCTTTTGCCTAGGAAATCACATTCATACACTTTAATAGAACTTTGATAAAGTGTAACTTTCTCATTCACTGGACACAACCTATGTGGGGATATTTGAAATACATATTTAGACACTGGTTTCACAAGAACGTTCAGAAAAGTCATCAATGTAATCTGTCCAAATGCAGATGGCACATCAGTGCATTGACTATAATGTGCAAAGAGTCTCATTGTAACCAAGAGTGCACAAGTACATTCTTGGGAAACACAAGCATCTTTTCAGAGGAAATAAAAGTAACAAAAGCAGTCTCTGTGGTTTGTGACATGCCTCTACTACTGAGTGCCTCAGAGAGGAGGTTCCTTTCTCATACTCCTCAAAATGACGCAGCATGTGTCAGCTGGAGTTCTCAGCAGATGGGGGTAGGGGTTTCTAACTCATGATTCCAACAAATGAAAAAGCAGTTTCAGTGTATATGACAAGTCCAATATCCTATAAGGAGGGGAAAGGAAGCTAAAGTTTGCCTAGTGACCTTTTTTTAATTGCCAACCTCATCTGCCTTCTCTTCCCTTTTGCATTCCTCTTGGCACTAGCACAGCAGACCTGGATATCAGCGTCCCCGTGGCTGGAGCTGGCACGACATCTGACTGGTAATGCAGGCTGCACAGCACCAGGCAGTTTGTCTACTCCCAACAGATGTTACAACAGGCAGTCCAGACTTACAATCCTTTTCTTGGCAGCTTTTCTGCTTTCCCTTCTGAATTCTGATGTTTCCTCACGGTACACAGTGGTAGTCTGAAGGACAGATGTGCAGGGGTATTTTTCTAAGCTAATTCTCTATTACTGTTTGCTGATTAAATCCTAGCTTGTTCACTCTACTGGCTTTGCACTGAACCAACAGAGCAGGGCTTATTCAAAACTATCGTGATGATTAGAAATGATGTGCTTGCTTTCCACGAAAAAGGAAAAAACATGTCATTTCATGGTGAAATCTGGTTTGCTGGAACATACAAGAAGCGGTAAAGGATTTTTCTATGGGTGAAAACGTTACAACTGACCAGATTTACTTTTAAATGTATTTTCAGTGCCCAGAAAACATCCCAGACATGATTTGTAAATAAATACACCAAGCAGAATTTTATCAAATATTAAAATTCTATTCTTTCAGTGTCTCTTTCTCAGTCATTTGTTAAATTCACAGGATCAAAAATGCCAATCAACAATCTCTCTGGGCTGTGTACAGTGTGAGTCACATCTATGGATGCTTCCTGACCACCCACAAGCATTTCCATTGACACACATAAAAAATTAGATGTCAATAAGCCGTATCTGGGTACTAGCATAGTAGTACAGCAGGCTAGACTTTTGTCTACATCAGCATCCCATAAGGGCACTGGTTTATGTTAGGTTGCTCCAGTTCCAATCCAACTGCCTGCTAATGGGCTGGGAAAGGCAGTTAAGACTGGCCCAGGTCTTTAAGCACCTGCACCCACATGGGAGACACTTAAGAAGGCTTTAGCCTGACCCAGTCCTGGCTGCTGCAGCCATTGAGGGAATGTAACAGCAGATGGAAGATTTCTCTCTCCTTTTCTGCCATTCAAGTAAACATACTAAAAAAAAAAAAAAAAAAAAAAAAAGGAAGCAATACTTTTGCAAGTTCACTAGCTAATCATGGATATTTCAACTGCAATGCACAAGATTCGGAAGGTTTTCCGAATGGATGAGCATGGACAGGGTGAGCTAGTGGAAGGTTTGCCTGCACTTTGCCTCTCAGGGCCTCTGCGCCCTTCTGCTGCCAGGGTAGACTTGATCCTCCCTGCATGAATCCTGCACTTCCTTTCGTAGCTGATTTCCTTCTGTCTTCCCTACCCTGCTGCCAAAGTATGGGTGGATTTGTCTAATGCATATTCATCTGTAGCTGCTTCTTGCATATACACAGAAATGAGCATATCACAGGTGTCCTCAAACTGCTCTTCTCTCAGTCAGATCCAGTTTTTAGCTGCCTCCCGTATTATGATGATTTCAGTGCAGCTAAGTGTAATTTTAGTATTTAAAGAGACGTATTTTTTAAACAACATACCCCCTAAATGTAAGCCATCTAACTATTTCATTTGGTACTCTACCAAAGAAACAATAATCTTCCAAACCTGTAGAAAAATCACACTATGCTGAACGTAACAGAAGCAACATGCTACTCTCCAAAGTGGCGCCTTTGCATGGCATTTCCAAGGGTAAGTCTGACTGCCGTAACAGTAGCTGCCCTTGACATTGGCTTCCAAACACACAACTCTGTCAAGCATCTTTGAAGCACTCTAAACCCTCTGGACGCTGCCACATTCATGGTATCACCCTCCCTTCCAGGTTACACCTTCACCTCACTGCACAGTTTCTCAATTTCATATTCTGAGGAAGAATCTCATTTACTTGCCTCATTTTTCATTTAAGAAAAAGGCATGGTTTAGTGAAAAGTGTCTAGGCTGCCTCTCCAAGGATCAGGTGTTCATCACCAACCAATTTCTTGCGGGGTTTCAGATGAAAAGTATACAAAGTGCCATTTTCTACAAAAAACTAATGTAAAATGTATGTGTGATATCAACCAAAATGCTCCCACCTTTAGAAGCTGATAGAATGTCACATGAAGTAGCAATGAAATTATCCTTAAAGGAAGGTGAATGTTTTGTTTCCTAAGAAGGTAAGCTGCTTAATCATTATGTTCAATGAATCTATGCCACCAACCTCTATTTTTAAAAACAGAGCTCGGGCCCCGCGCGGTGGCGCAAGTGGTTAAGGTCCTCACCTTGCACGCCCGGAATCCCATATGGGTGCCAGTTCTATCCCAGCAGCCCCGCTTCCCTTCCAGCTCCCTGCCTGTGGCCCGGGAAAGCAGTCAAGGACGGCCCAAAGCTTTGGGACCCTGCACCTGCATGGGAGACCCGGAAGAGGCTCCTGGCTTCGGATCGGCATAGCATCAGCTGTTGTGCTCACTTGGGAGTGAATCATTGGACGGAGGATCTTCCTCTCTGTCTCTCCTCTCTGTATATCCGTCTTTCCAATAAAAAATAGTAAAAATAAATCTTTATAAAAAAAAAGAGAGAGAGCTCAAGGGAAGAATAAAATGATTCTTGCGTTTACATGCAAATAAATTTATGAAATAACTACTTAACTGGCAAGTCAGCACTAAACGTCATAGGAGACATACAAGGTATTAGACATGGAACATTCCCACCAGTTTTCAAAATTCTCACAAATGAACATGGGTGCACTAGAGAGAGACTCGAACTAATGCATCTATAAACAGAAATTTGGATCAGAGGTTTTCAGAAATTAGGGCTAAAAAGTTACGACTTTTTATTGAAAGAATATGTGAAGAACACTTGAGCTACATTTTGAAGTAGACCTCATAGTTAAGAAGGTGAGGAAGGAGCCACTAGGCTAAGGCAGTACTGAAAGCACTTCATCCTGGGCTGGGTGAAACAGAATGAATAAAATGACCTGGAGTAGAAAGGGTTCAAACTTTTGAGGGTGAAAAATTATGGTGTATATGTTTTATTCAACAAGTAGAAGGGAGTTCAGAGCAGGAAACCAGTGAGTGGGGTTAGACTGTGCTCCACTGGGATAAATCAAGAAGGCAGACAGGCTAAAATAATAGAATGTGACAGTGAGCAAACAAGAATCTACAGCAAACTTACTTCTAAGGAATTTTCCCAACATAAACATAAAGTTAACTATACAAAAATATTGTTAGCAAAATTACTGGCAAAATTTTAAATAAAAAGTAAACCTGTACAATAGAATACTATAAACCAATTTTAAACAGATACTCTGAGTTAATAATGAATATCTAACAAATTCACAAGAACAAAGGAATTCACAAAAAATGAATGTTTTCAGTTTTTATTTTAAAAACAATACCTTTTCTAGACTGAAGATAGAGTTTGAATTTAGGGAGTTACACAGGCAGGGATAGAATTCTGGTTTGATCATTAGAAATAACAAGAATGATAAGCCTTCCTTCGGCCACAGCGGTGCCTAATATCCTCCCTACATGGCTTCAGGGGGCCTGGGGAGCCAGCAGAGCAGGCGGGCCTGGAAATATCCCACTTTGTTTGGGTCCCAGATGAGCAAGCTGATTGGGGGGGCTGTTAGGACCCCAGGCTGGCATGCTGGCATGGTGTGCTGGTGGACTGGGCTTGTGGACTTGTTAACATGCTGGAGTGCCAGCTAAGTGCAGGGTTGGAGTCCTAGACCAGGACTAGTGCTGGAGGACTGGCTCTGGGATCCCAGGTAGGTGGGTAGGGCTCAAGGCCAGCATGCCACCCCACAAGAAAACCAGGCTAGGGAACCCATGTACTCATAGGCACAAGGGCTGTCGATTGGTCAGGGCAAGGGGTATAGGGTATGTGGGAAGGGAGACCCCTGAAGGAGTGCCTTACAGGTAAGGAATGACTTCTGGGGGACATCTTCCAACAAGGCCGATGTGCTTACAGTTAAGCAAAGGGGCTGAAGCTGAGTGGTTTGAAGGAAGGAAGCTAGAAGACCTTTCTAGATCAGACTGATGCACCTGCTGACATAGGAGACCTGAGCTGAGTTAGTTAGCACTGACTACCACTAACCATCACCCACTGGCACACACTAAAGTTAGGGCTGGGGGCCTACCTGGAAGGTATCTGCCAGTGAGTGTCAGAATAGAGGATGGGTAATGTTAGGCTGGGCTGTGACACAGATCAGAATGTGAAAGAACCAGGTCTGGGGACAGATTCTATGGGGGATATATGTGCTCAACCTTGTGGAACTACAGTATCTGCTGGTTTGCCAGGGTGGGTGAAGGGCTAAGCAAGGTATGACCATGGAACCGCATGACACTTATACATACTGGTGTTGGGAACAGATCAGGCTGGTACAGGCTGCAGCACCTGTAAGCACACCCAGTAATAGGGTGTGAGGTAGGTTGGGCTGCAACATCCACCAGTACACACAAAGGCCAAGACAATGGAAGCAGACTGTGCTGGGAGAGGGCATAGCACCCTATGGTACACTTGAAATCTGGGTCTGGGAGCGGGCCTGGTAGGGAAACTTAGAGAACTCCTCTGGCAGGCTCTAGCTCTGCTGGTGAGCACATGAGTCAGTGTTGGGTGTTGGTCAGGCTGGGCAAGGTGGATCCACTTGTCAGCAAGTGTGGACTGGTTGGGAGGGGAGATGGGGGATTCAACCAGACAGGGCCAGGCCAAAGCTTAGCACCCTGGGATGTATAGGAGCCAGGATGGAATGCGGGCCAAACTCTCCCACCCAAGTATCTGGGTAAATGGAGACTCTAAGGTGGACTATATGACCCAATGGACCTTGGAAGGATTGCCTCATCTTGAAGCAATGAAATCAACAACACTTCAGAACTATCAAAACCACTCGAGCAGTACCCTTGGGGAATGCTCCACATCACGGATCCTGGGATGACCTTGGATGGCCATTCCCCCATTCCTGGGTACTGACAGGGTTAAGATGCTGAGTGTGGCTTTTCCCCTTCCCTCCTCATCCTTTCCCACCCTAATCAGTGATCCACATGGACATATATCCTTATCAACTATGTAAACATCAAAAATAACATTTTTAAAAATAAAAACAAGAATAGTAAGAGGTATACACAGAGGTTATCTGAGAAAGTTGATATCATGTGCCTATCATACTGCTAGCACATAGTAGTTGTTCTATTAAAATATGTTACGCTGTGACTATATCATGCATATGGATATATAAGTAAATACAGATATACATGAATACACATAGGTTTACACCAACAAGGAACAATAAAATCCAGAAAGTTCATCTGCCTATGGTCAAGATGGAGTTAACAGTTTCACTGGGAGTCCATCTTTGATCTGGAAGCAGAGATGCATACTACATTGTATCCTCACATCTGGATATAAAAGTCTCCATTACACAATTATTATACATCCCTTTAAGTGAAAAGGCACAATACAAAATCAACAACAGGAAGAAAAATAGAATTTCCAACACTATGAAGTTAAATAAGATGCTACTGGATATGATAGCCCTTCAGAAATAAAACCCTTAAATGATTTTAAAAAATCATTGATCATAATTACAACAATTACAAGTTGAATTAAATGTTTAAATCTCACAATATGTACTTTTGTTTGATTTTGTGGAAGAGAAATACCACAGAACCTTGGTTTTTGTCCAGCCTGGGGTCTAACAACAATTCCAGGCTTACAGCTTCATAACTCATAGGCATCTCACAACCAACCAGCCACTTTTCAGACCTGTTTACATCAGTCCCTCCACTGTTTCACTCCAGCAACTGAAATGCCTAGCTCCACACTAGCACAGCTATGTCAGTGCCTTTTCTCTGATCTTTTCTAGAACTTCTGTTCCCCATACTACCCAAAATTATGTAAAGTATACTTCCTATGCTCTTTAATGGTGATCTGTGTTCCTCTTTAACTGCCAACTGGATTACCAAGTGGTGAAGTCAGGATTCTGTTACTATGGTTGCACTCCAGATCCACCATGTGTGTTAGGTATCATGCTAACCACTTAAGGCAATATTAAGACTAGCTTGTTAGAATTGTTCCTGTCTCACTGAGGAAAACCAAAAAGCATTTGTAAGAGATTTCTGTCATGAGTAGGTAGTTATACACGAAGTTTTATGCACAGTAGGGCAATGCGTTAGTAAATTAGGTACAATATGTGAGATGCCACTGGTGAACTGCTTCTTACTCCTGAACATTCTTGAAATTATATAAATGGAAATGCTCTACCCATAGGCTATATAACAGAAAAGATTCTATGTGTATAACCTAAGCAGCTTTTTATTTTAAATCCTACATCATGTCGGACATTATACTGTCTACTAATTGTGGTGCATGGATCATCTCCTTGGGCTTTGCAGAAAACCCTGAGACTGCTGGAGCTTGATGAGTGTCAGTAGGAACGCATGGGGCACTCACCATTTGCAGAAGAGCTACACTCTCTACAATTCAGTCATTCCCACAATTGCCCAAGCTGATTTTTCTGACAACAGAGCATGTCTTACATTCCTTACCCTCTCCTCTTAGTTGGGTCTGAATTATATGGCTCAACTCATCTATGTTTTAGGAAAACACCCTGACAGACAACTGCATAGAGTTTTGGTAATTTTCTTTCTGAAATAATCAAAAATCAGAGACAGCAAACTGTTACTTCTTCCAGCAAGCACAAATATACAAGGGAAAACACACACACAAAGGCAACAAAAAGCATAGAAAAACACATATGTAAAATATTTTATTTTAAAAACTGTTAGGGGTTGGCATAATGGCACAGGAGGTGGAGCTGCGAGGCCAGCATCCCACGTGGGTGCTGATTCTAGTACAGAACATTCACTTCTGATCTGGTTCCATGCTGTTGGTCTGGAAAAGGTAGGAGAAGATGGCCCAAGTGTTTGGGCCCCTGGCACCCTGGTTGGTAACCCAAATGAAGCTCCTGCTTCCATCTGGCTCAGCTGTGGCCATTCGAGCTATCTGGGTATGAATCAATAAATGGATCTCTTTCTCTCCAACTCTGGCTTTCAAGTAAATAATTTTTTCTTAATTGTTGAACCTTCATTCATTTCCCTAATGGTCAAGTCCAGTGTTAAATACCTCTGACCAGAAAAATCCCCATGGAAATTTAACGAGATAGAATTCATATATCCATGACATAAAGCCAGTCTGCGAGGACCTAGACCAGAGCAACTCATGTAAAGATGGATGTTCTAGGCTTTAAGATACAACTTGTAAGATCTGTCACTTGAACTTGTGTATTTGTAATCATCATAACTCTATTATTAAGGTTTTGGCCATTCACTAAGCATTAAGTGAGATGCTTAGAGTTCCAGAAAGTTAAAATACTCACAAAACCTTTTAAAAATGAGGGAGAAGTACAGGTACAACTTAACAAAATGATATTAAGAATATTTCCCACTGGGTATTCAATATAGTGGTTAAGATGTGGCTTGGGAGAGCTGTGTCCCATATTAGTTTTTCTTTTTTATTATTATATTAGATGATGTTTACATAGTTGATCAGGGTGGGAAGGATCCAGTGTTAGGGAGAAGTGGGTGTGATCATTATTTCCAAACTTTCTTCTTCCCATTTCTGGGGTGAAGGAGAGATAAGGGGAGAAGCCATACCCAGCCTCCCAACCATCCCAGTCACTGAGGATGGAGAACAGTCACCAGCTTTGATAGGAACACAACCCAGGAACACAATGTGGTGCATGCTCCGAGGGTTCTGGTTCTGCCCAAGTGCATTCAATAGCTCTGAAATGCTGTTGCTCTCACCAACCTATGTGTGTCCCCTATTATTAGAATGCCTTCATTCTAGGCCTAGCTACATTTTCAATTACAGTTCTTGAAAGTGTTCCATTTTGGAGGAGACAGATGATACTTCAAGGACTTGAAACTCTATCCTGATGTGGAAATCAGGATTGAGCTCATGGCTTTTGCCTGGCCTGTTCCCAGTCACTGTGGGTATCTGGGAAATGAACCACTAGATGAAATGCACGTTTTTATTTATCTACTATTGTCTCTACTGAAAATAGTTTGTTGTAAAAAAAAAATACATATATTTGAAAGAGTTACAGAGAGAAAAGAGGATATATATATAGTATATACATATATACTATATATATTGTAAAATATATATATATACTATTGTCTTTCCCTACTGCAAATAGTTTGTTGCCATATATATGTATATATTATATATAAAATATATATGATTCATATATATATTCATTATATATAATATATATATAATTCATTTGAGTTACAGAGAGAAAACAGAAAGACAGAGATCTTCTACTCATTGATTCATTCCCCAGATGCCTGCAACAGCCAACAGTGGAAGAAGCCACAGCCAGCAGCTTTATCGGGGCCTCCCACATGAGTGTAGGTGCCCAAAGACTTGGGACATTTGGTACTTTCTCAGACACATTAGTAGGGAACTGGGTCAGAGAGGAGCAACTGAAACATAAACTGGCACCCAGATGGGATGCTGGTGTGGCAGGTTATCAGCTTAATCCATTATACCACAATGCTAGCACCTCAATCAATTATCACATTAAAATGTGTCCCATGCATCCTCTTTGCAAACTGAAGTCACCCCAAAGACAGGCATTGGCAATGTTACTTTCTCTATTGTATAGGGGAGGACACTGAGACTGCGTCTCAGAGGGCTGTAACGAGGTTTCCGGGTAGCAAAGCTCAGCGCTGACTCTGAACGCAGATCCACATGTTAAGACTGTGAGCTGTATACTCCTTCCATTCTTCTTCCCTGTATATCTAGAATTGTTATCATCATATATACTCACTCAAGCACCAAATAAGCTACATTATCTGAAACACAAAATCTGCAAGCTATTTTCAGTTTCAATTAATGTCCCATCCCCTGCTGATACTCCTAAAATTCAAAACTGTAGAGAAAAAAAGACATTCTTTAGCTTGAAAGCATCCTAAACGAGGATATTATCACACAAGGTTGAACACAGGAGGTCTACAATAATAAACATGTTGCAGGCTTATCTGTACAAACCATATTATGTTGTCACTGCTTTTTAAACCTCTCCTCCTTCACTGTCTGATACAGTCCTCTCCCATTAACCATTCCATGTAAATTAGCTGCACCAGCGAAAATCATGGAAATGATTACACTAGATTATATGCTAATAATTATGCAAATATTCCCTCAGCCAAATAATAAAATTCTCAGGAAGATTTAGTATATAACTACTATAGAATAAACACAAAGAAAATGGGGATCATTTAGCTGCAAGATGGCAACACACTGTCTTCTATCATTTCAATACCTGAACTGGGATGTGTCAAGGAAAAGGCAGAAATGATCAGTCACACGGTGAACAAAGGGTTCTTGGCAAGCCCCTTTGTGTTGAGAGCTCCTCCGACTAGCCTCCTCTGGGTCCTTATACTGTCCATGAGCTTGACAGGTGCTGTAGGTGTGATGAAAGCAGTGGACAAGCAGGCTGCTGGAGCTGGCAAGGTCATCTAGTCTGCCCAAAAAGCTCAGAATATTGAATGAATACTACCCCTAACACCTTCCACCCTAGTCTTACTCAGAGCTAGAACAGTTTCAGAATTGTTTCAACTAGCTGCTTAATTTGAATAGTAATAAGATGGTCAATAAAAACAATGCATCATAAAACCTTCACAAGCTAAACAGAACGTTTTTGTAGACCATTCATTATTTTTGTGTGTATGTGCATGGCAGTTTTAAGTTATTAATTTTTTGTACTTTATAATGGAAACAACTCCAAATCAGTCATGGACTACTGAGAATACACACACATACACACACACACAGACACACATACACAAGAAGATTCCACATACTCAATTTGTTACAAGACATACATCAATCAGCAATAAGAATAACAGCAAGTATCTTGTTTTGTCTTTGTATCCCTACTCACATCATAAAGATTATGTTTGATCACTAAATAAGTAGGACTTAAGATATAGTAATACCTGGGAGACAGAGACAAATTAGAGGTATAAAAGCTATATTTAAACATAAAGTTAAGTAGGTTTTAGGATTAACTTCAGCCCTTTACTTTGGCTCATAAAAAGTCAAAGATTCCATAGGGAGTAAAAAGAGGTATAAACTTTGGAGCATGAAAGACCTATATTCAAATCCCAGTACTACCACTGACTATAAGTAAGATTTCAGACAACTCTAAATCTTCACTTCATCATCAATAAGAAAATAGTATCTATATTGTGTTTCATTGCATAGAAGATTACAAAATCTAGTAGCCTAAAATAATAATGATTATTCATTATTCATTATTTCTCATTCTGTGAATCAGGTAATTAGGCGGCAGAATGACAATGTGGATCCATCTTAAGGATCCCTTTGAGGTTGTGGTGAGATGACAGCTAAGGCTGAAGCTTGACTGCAAAACTTCCCTCATGATTCATTCACAAACCAAGAAGCTGGCACTGGCTGTTGGCCTCAACTCTCCCTACCACCACTTATCTAAGCAGCTGCTTATTTATCTAGATGGCATAGTTGATGGTTTCCTCACAGGGCACGATCCAAAACGCCAAGGGAGAACCTGGAGTGTCTTTTCTCACTCAGCCTCAGAAATCACACAACTTTTACCTTATTCTGTTGGTCAGAATGAACAGCAGTGATTTTTACTTAATTCAATCTGCAAGGATATTAGACAGGGCATGGATACCAAAAGGAAATAATCATGGAAGCCATCAGAGATCAGCTACCATAGAACTAACAGGGCTGTCAGCAAGATCAAATGAGCTTATAAAGTTCCTGACACATGGCTAATGCTCAACACAAGGAAGTATGAAAATAAGTCTCAGCTTGATTTGCCATGAATAAGGACTAAGAATTTAAAAAAACTAAAAACGGATTTGTTCAATATCATTGATTTTAAAACTAAGATAATCAGAAGGTTAGAGAATAGAACAGGTACGCCACAAGCTCTAGCCACTGAAACGTTACATCTCTTTGGATCAATGCAGTTTTCCTTGCTGACTTTTTGTGCTCATCAATAACCAAAGGTAAAAATGCAAGCCAACTTGTAAGGGTGAAACAGTTCACAGAAGCTGCAAAAAGGGACTTGATCACACAACTCATTCTGTGTAACTCGAGAGTCTGGACAAAAGCCTGTCCGAGTTATGTATGTCCTCAGCCATGACCAAAATCCTGACGTTGGTAGAGTATGCCTTCTGATGTTTTTCCACCAGCAGCCAAACCAGAAGCTGTCTTCAGAGATTACCTTAAGAGTCCAGAGTCCTCACCTGTAAAACGGGAAGCCTGGTGACGAGAGAACCATGACCCCAAAAGATCCCATCATGTTGGAAAGGGCTCAAAAAGCTAAAGTGACCTGTAGTAAGTTTATTAAGCATATCATTTTCTGTGCTCAGTTTTAATCTTTAAAAGTCACACTCATAATAAAGTACTGAAGAAAAGAAATATTTTGTTGACGATATCACCTAATCTACCTAGAAAAGCTGCTGAGGGACATCCGATGAAACAAGCACTCGATGTAACACACTTCAGAAATAATTCTGAAGAAGGTACTCTCCATAATTCTCTCAAGACTAACCTACTAAAATCCTGCTTTCCAGGAAATTAAAAACATATAAGTTGTCCTAAACTCTCCAGATACAAGATAATGTGGATGAGCAATCAAATTAGTCCTCTCTGCTTTGAACATAAAAGTCAAACAAAAGAGGTCAGAGATCAACAAAAGCCTCGATTATCCAAAGAAAAAACATGTTAAACTGAAACATACTGATAAAGAAATACAACTGATCCTTGAGGGGACAAATTATTCACAGTGTAATATTTTTTCAATGCTGTTTTCCTAAAGAATGGATGCTTAAATAATCACAGTTTTAAATTATTTACCAGGTTGTAAACTCAAGAGAAAAAAAACCTCGACCACCGTAATTCCACCCTGAGGTGAGGCACGTTTATACTCATGGTACATTCAAACATATATGGGTAAATTGTGCGTAATTTTTTTCACTTGTTTTAAAGAGGAAGTGCCACATACTTACAGTACAAGCTTTTTTTTGTTGTAATCAAATACATAAATATCTATCCATGTCACTTGGTACAGATTCAGCCATTTTTTAAGCTTTATACTAGTCCACAAAACACATGCATTGCAACTAATCCCACTGCCTCATCTGCTGATATTCAGGTTGTTTCCCTTATTTAGCTCTAGTAAAAAAAAAAAACACACACACACACACACACACACGCAATGTAGATTTAGTGGCAATTAGTATTTAATTGCCATAGAATAGATTTTTCCCCCCGAGTAGCTCTATCAAGATAATGGATTGAGGGAAGGAGGAAGCATAGTTATCTTAGAATTTTATCTGTGAAATACATGAGAAACACTCTGTTTATATTAACAAAGCACGTAGTCCTGTATCCCCATAAAAAAATAAATCTTTATCTAAGAAGTTAAAACAACACAGCAAAAACTGTATTTTTAATACATAAAATTATCCTGTGTGAAACTGAGGCCATTCACAGTTTAATTAAAAAAAAAATCCTGAGGAGAAAGTTCACTTCTCCAATGTTGTGGAAGTTTGACTCTACCCTTTCAAGACCCGTTACGGTTAATTTTACAAAATGGATTTGAATTGTGAGCTCCATACCTACACAACCTACATCATCCATACACTGGAGCTCTAACTTCTGAATGTGACTGTGTTGAGATTCAGGGGCAAATTAAGGGGTTATATGAACTCACAGTTCATGTAACAATATGAACAGAACAGACATCAGGGAAGCAGCAGCACATGGGAAAGGACAGAGGAAGACACAGAGAAAAGGGAGAAGCTGAGCAGCACTGCGGGTTAAGCTTCTGCTCACGATGCTGACATCCCCTGTCAGAACACGACTTGGAGCTCTGGCTGCTCCACTTGTAAATCAGCTTCCCACTAATGTGCTTAGGAATGAATCAGAGGTTGTTCCAAGTACTTGGGCCACTGTCACACTATGAGATACCCGGATGGAGTTCTGGCCTTGGCCACTTGGTGGCACTGAACCAGAAGGTAGAAGGGGGGGCAGTCTCCACCTCCCCCCCCCCCCCCCCGTGCCCTTTAAATCAGTAAAATACATCTTTAAGAAGAAAGAAAAAGGAGGCAGCCATCACAACGAAGGAGGAGAATTTCAAGGCAATTCACCCTAGTTGCACTTGATCTTGAACTTGAATCATCCAGAACAAAAAGAACATGGAGTTCTGTCTTTAAATCACCCCATCTGTCATTTCTGCTGTGGCATTCCTGGGAGACACACTTTAGTGATCAACATAATTTACATTTTCTTTCATTTTGAGAATGTGGTTCTGTAGACTCCTTGAAAAACACGAAGAAACCTAAATTGCTTGGTTCATATAGATCCAGAATTATGTTATTCTTTATACTGTTTATACTTAGAGCCCCTCCTTGAAAGATACTAACACTTCCCACTCAGCAATTCCATGCATGCATTCAGAGATGAAGACAGATCTCCGATGCACTGATCCTCTCCCTAATGCACACAGCAGACAAGGGAGAGTTAAGTGAAACCTAGCAGAAAGGAACTGAACCTGGACTTCTGAAGGAGCCAAAGAACTTCAACAATCATCTGCTGCCTCCCATGGTGCAGGTTAGAGATCCTTGGACTAAGAGCCAGAACTTGAACCCAGGCACCCTGATCCGACATCCAAGCATCCAAAGCGGTGCTTTAACCACCATGCAGAACGTGTGTCCCTGCCTAAGAATACTGTGCCATTGCTCAGCCTGGGAAACACTGCCTTAATGACAATTTTCTCTACAAAACTACTGTGTTATCCACGAAAATCAGGTATTTGAATAAAAATAAATACCATCACACCTATGAGGAATTTCTACAACATAAATTGAAATTGCAGAGGTGACTGAGTTAGCCCTGAACGCACAAACATGGCAACTGGAAACAATGCCTTTTTTTTTCTTGTTTTACTGAATAATAGTTTCTAGATATAAGCTAATTTACTTTCCAACACACCCATACTCAACATGATACCTGGTTAAACGCCTAGAAATTGGCACAATCTAGGTCTTGGCCCTTATCTGATGAAATGTTACTATGTCAAAATCCCAGAGAGACCTTACTAAATGATAGCTTTACTTTTCACCTATAAAATTGCCTTAATGCAGAGTTAAGATGCAAAAATCCTAGAGGCTATCACAAAAAAAGGGGAATTGATTTCCATGACATAATCAGAATCCACACATTTCATACACAAAACAACCTCCAAAACAATAAACCACTAAGCTAAGACCATCTAGACAAACTAGGAAAAAGAATTCCTATAAATTTCACAAAATGCTTTCTTTCTATTACATTGGAGAGAAAGAGCATCGCCTGTAACATCCCAGCAAATAGTGGCTATAAACAAAGAGATAAGGCAGACTGAATTTGGACTCTGTTGAAAATTCATTTAATGACATATGAAGTTAATTTCAGTAAATTGGCAAATGTGTGAATTCAATCAATTCATAACATGAAATCTGATCAAATAAGAAAACACCAGATTTTTTTTTTAATTTCATTAGGAGCTCATGAGAAAAGTTTTCAATAGTATTTTGAAACCTTCACCTTACTCACAGAGCTTCCTTCTGCTTTTACCTTATCGGAACATTATCAGTTAGCATTTATGGATCCAGATTCTCACTGGGCTGCAGTATTCCCTGAAGGGAAAATTGGAGGTGGAGCAGACCTGGGATGCTGCCAAGCAGAGGCCCAGGTTGCCCAGTTGATTCCAGAGTACTGAGGTTCACAGCAACCAGATCACCTGTGGCTCCTGTAACTACCTGAACGACCAAATCAGAACTACGGAATGCCTCGGAAAAGCTCATTGTGGTTATGCATTGTGTATGCGACTGATGGGAAGACTTTCTGGAGCTACATGGGCTTAACTATAATCCTATCACTTACTAGGCCAGTTGAATTTCTTTACTGAGAGAATGTCTTCATTTTCTCATCTACAGAATGAGATTTTACAGTATTGTCACCTGGAGCAATCGCTGGAATTCGACAACACATTACATTACATTAAATAGATTCTTATTTAATCCCTACTACTAATCAGCAAGGCTGTAACATTACTAAAGGGAAACTGAATTTCAGAGCATTAACATGGCATTCTTTGGCTGTCATTAGCGGGCCATAGAGAGGCAGGATTTAAATTCAAGTCCAACTTTGAATCCTGAACTCTTAACTCCAACTGCTACTCATAATCCTTTATACATACAGAGTGCCTAGTATGCTTGCTACCCAGTAGGTTAAAGCTCTCTGGCCTAGCACTGTTAGTCACAGATAAACAGCTTTTTAGAACAACTGTATGAGCCCTGAAAGATTTAGGGAACTTCCAGACACACCCAACACTTCTCCCTATCTCCTGTCAGGACTTCCAATCCAACTCTCATGCACCTGAGAAAGCCTTAGGGGCGGCCCAAGGGCTTGGGCCCCAACACACCTGTGAAAAACTCAGAAGAAGCTCCTGCTTCACTTGGCCCAGGTAAGGCTGTTGCAGCCATTTGGGGAGTAAAGCAGCTGATGAACATTCTCTCTCTTCTTTCAATGTAATTCTTCAGTTTAAAAATACATATTTTTAAAAAAGTATACACTCCGGGAAAGTAGGAACTTGCCTCTTGATCTTGCTTATCTCCCCACCACCCAGCTCCGCATATAGCCTACATGTTCAAGCATCTCCCACCACTCTCTCAGGCCATTAGCAGGGAGCTATATGGGAAGCAGAGCAGCCAGGATACCAACAGATGCCCACATAGGATGCTACTATTTCAGGCAGCAGTTTAATGTGCTACACCACAGCTCCAAACCCCTTTCCTTTCATTAGAATGTAACTGTTCTTCAATCTTTTTCCTTAAAGGGAAAAAAGGATCCCTTTATTACCAATAGCCAGGGCTGTGCATTTACAGACTATCTCATATCTTAGGGAACTCTCTCCCTGTGGATCCATCTTGACTCCCAGCAGTCAGTTTACTATCTATTTCACTCAACTTGATAGAGTGCGAATAGGTGAGTATTTTGAGGCGATTTGTCAAAATCAACTGATGTTTTCTTGTCACAGATAAGCAGCCTGTGCTGTGAATCAATAGCGTGTCAGCAACGCTGTCACAACACCCCCTAATGTGTATGCAGCACATTGACAGCCCATGCCTTATCATGAGCTTCTGAGATCAGCTTAGCTCTTCGCGTGCTGTTGCTTGCTCCCTCCTTACAAGGTAGGACATATGGGTCTCAGTGGCAGCCAGTGAACATGATCAAACCTGGTGCACAGCTGAGAGCTGCATGCTATCCCATGTCAGCTGAGGGTTCCATGGAACCAGTTAACTGAGACCTGTTTAGCCTGGGTGTCTCTGATTACACAGCTGAGCCTCTAGCAACATTCTGATGTGCTTGTTTACATGGAAGTTCTAAAAGGTCCTGAACCAGGGCCCTAAGAATCAGAACGCTGCGGATCCCGACACAACTGGGCTCCTGAGCTTCGGGCTAGCACGCTCCCAAACTCAGAACTGTGGGACACACAAGATTTCCTTTAAAGTCAAGCCAAGGCGAACGACTTCGCATCACACGGTTACCAGCCTACTCGCTTCACTAATTCAGAGAAGTCAGTGCCAAACAAAATCTACCCAAGAACCTGGACTGCTACTAACAGGAACCTAGTAACCCTACCATGCAATACCTCACACCTGGGGCTGGCGTATCAGACCACATTTGTTTCTTGTTTCTGGTCCCTTACACAATCCTGAACAAACCGTCTTTGATATTTGTCTCCTTATTTTACAAGGATCATAAAAATGGAACTTGGTTCTAATACAGACTAAATGAGATACTACCTGCAAAATTTAGGGCAGAGCTTGACACAGAAGTACATCCTCAAAATTTAATAGTAGGAAAATCAGTAAAATAAAGATAAGCAAAAGTAAGACTTGGGAAAATGATTTTTCCTATTCAAAGAACTGATAATACTGTCCTCACCCACAGCCAGTCACATAACTGACTTCCTCAGATAAATGCCATCTTCATTGTGCTTTTTGCATCTATTAGGCTTTTTAATGTATTTTAGAATGTCAGTTAATCAAACAATAAGATTTCCTCAGTATCTTATACATAAAGGCCTATCTACAGAAGTCCTGAGCTGGTTGACACTTAAGATACATTGATACCATTAACCCACTTATTCCACTTTTTGATTCTCTTCTTCATTCATACACATACAGATATCCAGGTAAACAACAATTCCTCCACAAGCCTCTGCTCCTTTAATATCAACCTTTCATCAAAGTTACATGCTCCAAAAGGGACATGCAAGTCCACTTACATTTAGAATATTATAAGTAAGCTAAGAGACAAAGCTTCCATTCTTTTTTTTTTTTTTAAATCAGGATCACAATGGACAATGCAAGAAAGCTGTCCCTTTTATTTATTCAGAAGCAGTCACAAACTCTGGCACAGACTTTCCATGCATAATTCTGTTTGCTTCACCGTAAAACTCAAGAAAAAGTTCCCACTATGATTCTTACTCTACAACCAAATCTTGTATCACAAAGAAAAGGAGACCCTAATGATCAAGGAAAGAACGAAACCCTAAACATGGACCCCTTGATTAGCACAAGGTTGATGCGGACAGCCAAGACAACATGAATAATAAAAGGCCCTTTTGCAAGATGTTTTTATTGACCTTAACCTCCAAAAGCTTCCTTTCTTTGAGAATAGCTATACTTAAATAAATGATCTGCCCCAAAATCATGTACACAACACTGCTCTCAGGAGCAGACCAGGCTCAGGTTCCATGGCTTGAGGGAGATCTGACATGTCACAAACAAAAAAAATAAAATAAAGAACGCACAGGTGCCTTGGCAATCAGAATTCATCACTGTGTCAACACCAAGTCCTGACTATCCATCTCTTAATACTTTCCAAACCAAAGAAACATTGCTCCACTTTTTTGCCTCGTACGCTTTAAAACACAATCATGCCCAAAAGTTGTGTCTGTGATTACGGCTTGGGAAAAAGACAGGACAAATTAACGGATTTGCCAAGTCCCTTCTCATGCAGTGTACGGAAGGAAGCAAGAGATTGCACAAAGTACCCTTTCTTGAGGCAGTATTTATTCTCTCGCTTCCGTTTGTTTTCTCTCCCATAGGTTTGGAAGTATATATGAATTATGCAGTATTCCCAACTTGGTCACTGTACAGCATTCTGCAGTATCAAGTACCTCATATTAAATTCCCATAGCATCTTATCTTCTTCTAGTCATTTCAATTAGATGATTGAATCTCAGAATTGTAGATATTCAGAGGCTTAATATAAAATGACTGAAGAGGCAATTAAATGTTTACAATGTGATTTAAAATCAAAAGCTGTTTATTTTTTACAACTATTTTAAATGCCAAGATCTGTTATTAATCATTTAGCTTTTTACACTTAATTTTCACATTTCTTAATTCAGAAATGCTGCTTTTTAAAAACTTGGAAACAACTTGATTCATTGTAGTTACTGCAATTTATACTTCTGAGAAAAACCTTCAAGTGTAGATATTTTGAACACTACCAAATTATTTAACCTTAATACTACTAACAAAATCATCTACAAAAATCTTGATTATAACAGCTTAGCTAAAATAAGTCAATAAAAATTGAGGAAATGAGTATCTCATTATTCATTAATTACAACTTCACTCGTTTTTAATTTTGGTATGGGCCTGGCGCGGTAGCCTAATGACTAAAGCCCTGTCTTGCATGCGCCACGATCCTATTTGGGAAACGGTAGGTGTCATCCAGCTCCCTGCCTGTGGCCTGGGAAAGCAGTCGAGGATGGCCCAAAGCCTTGGGACCCTGCCCCCCCCCGGAGGTGGGGCAGACACGGGAAAGTTCCAGACTCCTGGCTTCAGACTGGCTAGGCTCTGGCCGTTGTGGCCGCTTGGGGAGTGACCCGGACGGAAGATCTTGTCTCTCTCTCTTTTCCTCTCTGTAAATCTGACTTTCCAATCAAAATAAATAAATCTTAAAAAAAAAATTGTTAACTCCCAGGCAAAACACACAGCTGTGTGCCATAGCCGAACTGAACAACAGCCTGATATTTTGCAGTTTTAATGATATAAGAAACAGTTTCATGCTTTGGCTTTCATTATGAAGGCAAGTTGACAATTATATTTCAAAAAGTTACGCAAAGTGAACTTAAAAGTTGGAGTTTTAAAAAGTCTTTAATTCATGCATAGCCTCTCTGGAATATGCATATTCTACAAACTTCTTGCGATCCCCAACAGCTTTTAAGCTTGCTTTAAAATCCTTAAATGAAACAAGGTGTGCCCAATCTCTTCTCCCACGTGCACCAATCAGTGCTGGGACTGGGGGAAATCACAGTAACACCGCCTAAAAGACGTTGCAAAGCCGTCCACTCAGCGACAAGCCCGGCACGTCGTCCAACGCGCAGCACCTTCGTCCACGAGCCACGCCTCCCCCAGGACAGCTGCTTTTAGATTATAATATATACAAAAGTCGCATGGGGGCGAGGCAGGGACCCATGGAATGGCACATTTTTGCCCAAGGCCAGCCTTCCCTGAGGCAGAGGACGAGGGCCTAGGCGAGATAAGCAAGAGACACAGTGTATTCACTTCCGACGCAGTAAGGACACAGCCCTTATGGCAGAAGGACCACCGCTTCACAACACACACCCCACACTCCAAACACTACATTCACGATTCACCTCCATAAACCAAGGCCGAAAAAACGCCTTAACCACGAACATGTACGCCGTCCGACCACCTGAACACACTGCTAACCAGCCCACAGCGTGTATCAGTCAGCTTTTCCACAAACAGCAGTCGGGCTGCCCGCAGTGAAAGCGGTTTAAGGTTGCTTCCAACTTACGGTGTTTGAAGTTCTGCAGCCAGGCTGGGGGGACCCCGCTGGGGAGGCCCTGAGAGCGCAGGGAGCAGGGCAGAGCGCGAGCAAGAACCTCCATTACCAGGCCGGAAGCGGAAAGGCGCCAGGACCGGGCTTTTAACAGGCAAACTTCTCGCGAGACTTCGCTTCTCTCGGCACATCCCCAACGGCACATAGACCTAGCCCTCCCCGGGCCGGGCCCAGCAGCCATGCTGTTGCCCTAAGTGTCCGGCTTCTGAACCCCCTCTCTGTCCAGTCCCTGTCCTCTCCTCACGGCATGGCCTCCTGCTGGTTATAAACGTTTCTGGGCTTGGCTTCTTGGCAAGTCCGCAGGGAGTTTGTATTGTGGTAACTGGAGGCGAGTGAAAAGCTTTGACAATACTTACGGTCCATCTAAGGAGAAGGCGTTGGTGGTATAGTGGTGAGCATAGCTGCCTTCCATCTAAGGAGAGACCCCGGAGTGGTCCTTCTCTACCCCCAATACAGACACAAAGCAGCAGGAACAACAACGCAACCATAATATGTGCCAAAGTAGTCATGTCTGTGTTGCTCCCAAGTCATTAGCACTTCAGCTGCAGCCGTTGAGCGAAGTGAGATTGCAAGGATGGGTTCGCACGTGGGTGTGTTGGTGGAAGGGGTGCTGGCAGGAGAGGGTGTTACTAAGGTTCCTTATAACTTATAAACTTATAAACCACTTGTTTCAAGGAATTCCCTCCACACACAGACACCACTGGTTTCCAAGTGAGCGGTCCACATCTCCGTTTCCCCCAAATTTACCACTAACGCTGAATTCGTCATCCCCACAGGTGAGGGTCATTCACTCTAATGGCTGCAAACTCGAGGAGAGCATTTGCAGCACCTGCTAACCAAGAGAGATCTGGGCTTAGCTCAGCGGCTCTCTGAGCCTCGCTTACCGCTCACCCCACCTGCCTGCCATACGGAGGGAAGGACAGAGAACTCCTCTGGTTAACACTGCCCTCTAGCCTGGGCTAGCTTCTTTTCTGCCCCTGGGTCAGACTTTGGGAGTCCAGCCTCTCTTGAGTCAGTCCTAACAGAGAGATCGGGAAACTTAGTACTCCAAAGGAATTGTGTACGTTTGTGTTGTAAGTGGTATCTAATAATGACTACATCTCATTCCTGCAAATAAAACGACAGTTGTGTTAAGCATAAATGCCAAGCTAATGAGTAACATTTATTGAAATGTCCACTGGGATTTTCTAGCTTTTTTTTAAAAGAAATGTACACTGAAAAAAAAAATCTTCCCATGTCAAAAAAAAAATCTACCAAATTTGTTTTACAGTCAGGAAACAGGATCTATGGAAAAGAAAAAAGTGAAAGCCATCAGGACACTCCAGTGGAAATCCTGGTGTTCCTGTTGATCTTGGTAGCTGTGTGACACTGACCAGTGACTTGATGAAAGTATGGACGTATCTAGCAACTGGTAGCATCTCATAAATGTCCATTTTCTTCCTCTTTGCTGTTTTGTAAAGGGAAGAGTTCTGGAGTTGCTGTTTAAATGACTTGCACGCCTTTCCCTGGCAGTCCTTAAGGCAGAACCACAATCCCTGATCTGTAGTGGCATGCCCTTCCCATGTCGGGCTCAGCACCAATTCAACTGCTTACTCTCCCAAGTCCTTTCTCCTGGCCCTGCAAGGACTTGAGGGGATGTTTGCCCAATTGCCTCTTTGAAATAGTTGCTGGTTTCCCACAAAGCTATCTTGCCTAATTTTTAAAAATTAATTCCTGCATATCCCAAACATGTGTGTGTGTGTGTGTGTGTGTGTGTGTGTGTGTGTGTGTGTGTGTGTGCTTCCATGGTGCAACACAGAACCAATCAATTCTGAATAATGCTGGGACTGGGGGAAATCACAGTAATACCGGGAACTTTTGTGCTGCAAATCATTATGGAATTATCAACGCCCCCACCCCTACCACGTCCCTGGTAAGGAATCTTCCCTTCAGGTTGTAATGTCCAGCTGAGAACTATGGTTAGCTCTGTGTTGTGGGAGGCTGACTCATGAGCTGAAGAGTGTAGAGTAGCATTTCTGGTCTCTAACCACAGCACCCCAATAGCAGCCCCTGCACCCCCAAGCCATAGTAGGTACAGTTTTAATTCTGCTGAGCAGCACCACTATTTCCTGTTTGGAATTACTGGCTTCCATGATTTCCAAGGACCTCTAAGCATGAGTTTGTTTGGAGTCCACCACCCCAACTCAACTCAGTGGCCCAGGAGCAGGACCATGTTTCGGGTTGCTACCATCTCTTACGGACTTCTGCTTTGAGCTGGTTCGTAGCATTGAAAGAATGCCTTTGGACTTTGCACTAGGTGAGCACATCATAGCAAGCCGAGATTGGGATAATGCAAAGCAGGGATTCCTTACAGGATGACCTGTGAATCAAAACTAATTTTTCCTTTTCCCTTGTCAGAATTCTTAAGCATGTAAGCCAGTAACAAAAGATGAAAGCCAGTGTGATGTGGTCATTGAGACTAAACGAGAGTAATTCTCCTTTCTTGAGTAGATGGGAAATGAATTTTTAATGAAAAGTGTAAAACAACAACAAAAAATCTACCTACGAGATACAAATAAAAATTTTAAATCTATTTAAGAACAGCTGTCCTGAAGAAGCAGTGAACTTGACTAGAAATTAACTCTGTGCTATGGATTTGCAATTGGATTTTCTTCTTTCGAATTGAAACATTTTGACCTTTTAGAATTTTCATTTTAAGAAGTGTGTATTGGGCCCGGCGCGGTGGCGCAAGTGGTTAAGTCCTCGCCTAGCACGCCCAGGATCCCATATGGGCGCCGGTTCTAATCCCGGCAGCCCCGCTTCCCTTCCAGCTCCCTGCCTGTGGCCCGGGAAAGCAGTTGAGGACGGCCCAAAGCTTTGGGACCCTGCACCCGCGTGGGAGACCCGAAGAGGCTCCTGGCTTCGGATCGGCATAGTATCGGCCCGTTGCGCTCACTTGGGGAGTGAATCATCGGACGGAAGATCTTCCTCTCTGTCTCTCCTCTCTGTATATCCGCCTTTCCAATGAAAAAATAATAAAAATAAATCTAAAAAAAAAAAGAAGTGTGTATTATACGGAATAGGAGGAAAAAAATCTTTTAAAAAGAAATAGAAAGATTAGGTATATGTATTTAATGAGTGTTCAAAAGTTTAAGGGAATGCATATCATGAAAAAAAACTATGCATGGAATTAAAAAGTTTTCTGAACTAAAATCAGCTCATCCTTTAATTCACTTTCCATTAGCTTTTTAAACAACTGCTGTTAATCAAAAGGATCATAAGAAGTGATACCTTGCTTATTTTCCAAAGTGAGTTCCAAATACTTTAGTAAAATGTGTGTGTATTTGACCTTGAAAAAGTCTAGTCCTCCTCATGTCATCCTCTTGAGTGGTGAGCACCAACCTGTATCTGATACCTTACTTGCATTTGTTTATTTGAACATTGCATAAATGGAATCATCCAGTGTATGTACTCACTGAAGGACATTTGGGTTGTTTCCATCATGCTGCACATTTTATGGATAGAGCTAAACAGAGTTCCAAGGAAGCTGTACTACTTTGCCCACCATCACAGTGTGGAAGTTCCCATTGCTTGATATTCTTGCTAGCATTTAATACAATCAGTTTTTGGATTTTTTTTTTCAGTAAATTTTTGAACTGATGTTCCTAGCATGGGTGTTTGGTTTAACAGTTAAGATACCAAAGTCCCATATCAAAGTACCTGGGTTTCACTCCAGGATTCAACTATACTTCCAGCTTCCAAAGCAGCACTGGTGGTGGTGGCTGCAGTAGTGGAATTCCTGTGCAATCCCTTAGTGAGGGATCCATATTCAATGCACTGGCTCTTGGTTTCAGTTGCAGCCCGGCTCCAGCTGGTGAAACATTTGGGGACTGAACTAACAGGTGGGGAGTGTTCTCTCTCTCTTTTTCTCTCTCTGTCTCATTCTGCTTTGAGTAAAATAAAAAAATTGCTTTACAATTTTAAAATGTAATATTTTTTCATTTAAAAAAATCCTTCCTAAAATTTACTTGCATATAACTGTCAAACCATACTGTTATCAGAAAATGAAAGTTACAATGTAGCATTTGCATTCCCATTCCAATTTATTATTACATTAGGTATAAGTAATTTTATATGTGTATAGTAATATATATTGTTAGGAATTTTCCATATTTTTAGTTAATTTGTATGCTTCCAAATAGATATTTTACCTAGATGACTAAGACTACACTGGGAAAGTAGAAGAGACAGTATTATGATAATATTAATTGTTGTAATAATTGCTTACCTTTGTCTTTATTTAAAATATTTAGCTGCTAAGCTATTGAAACACAAATTAGGGGTACATATTTGAAGCAAAAGTTAAGACACTCCCATTCCATATCAGGGTTCCTGCATTCATGGTCCCGCTGTGCCGATTCCAACCTCTTATCAATGCATACCTCCAGAGGCAGCAGATTATGGCTCAATGTTTTACATCACTCTCTTTGAGATTAAAAAAAAAAAGAATATATTTGTAAAATGCACAGCATGTATTCACTGCCTATATGAAAATTCCACATTACTTCATGCTGTCATCCTACTTGAAACAATCCATTTCCCACGCTTGCATCATCCTAACCTCTCTTGGTTGCCCTGGAGAATGTTCTTATTCATTTTGTCATGACCTACAGATTAATGTTTCTCAAGTTGTAATATTTATGTGATATCCTTGGTGTTACTGAAAAATCAAATGCTGATCCAGCAAGTCTGGGGGAGCAGGTAAATAGTCCTGAGAGAGTGGACTCTGATAAGGCAACTTTCAGCCCTTCTTTTGCCTTCCCTTCCAAGAATCTATTTCATTGCCAAATCCTTGCTGCCTTTTGTATGTCTCTTTTCTGGGGTTACCAAGAAATTCCAATAAGATAATCAGATTAAAAAAATACAATGAGAGGGAGGGAAAGGTCTTGAGGAGGAGTTCATGGGATGAGGTTAGTGCAGTTGGGTGCCTGAGAATTATCTAAGGTTTTGGACAGGTTAGAGATAGTTGTTTGGGCTCTGTCATGTTTCTCTATTTCTCCTATTTAAAATGTATTGTCAGGATTCTGTCCTTGTATTGAGAATTCCTTCGAGGTTTGCAGTGGACTTGGGTCTTGTGTACCTGGAAGCCTCTTTTTGTTTATGTGCTTTCATTATCTTGGGAATAGGAGGATGGGTTTTAACTTGTTTGCATGACAGAAACCAGAAAACCATCAACTTTCACCAGTTAAATGAGGTGACACCCTTTGTACATTTTTGTCTTTAGTTTACATTTATTTATTGACAGATGAGTGTGGCGAGATGTGGGAAGCCGTGGCATATGACGTGTGTGTGTGTGTTTTAACTTTAAATCCTTGTGAGGCAGTTAATGGAACAGGGCTCACTACCTCAGAAGGATGAGTTTTAGACAGTTTCTGTCTGCACTTGCTGACTCATTATAACTGTACTGGTTTATGAATGAGCAAATATGACGTCTTAAACTCTCCAAAGAACCCAGAAGAGAGGTGTTTTCCCTAATACACCATCAGTGTATTCCTGCTGGGTTCCCTACATACCTCCATGTCTACCCAAGCTTCCATGTAAGTGCAGAGAATAGCTTTGTGTCACCCCTACCTATATTCACAGAGACTCTGGGGACAGTGTTGAGAATCCTTGATTTGTACACTAACATGCTGATATACTAAACAGAGCAACAAAAATTACTTACTGCTGTTTATGCTTGAAATTTGCAGCCAACTTTTCCTCTTGAGGTCTGTCCTTTATTTGTCTGCATCATATGAACAGCAGAGGCCAAGCCTTTTCCTGTGACCTGAACCTAATGAGGACTGGACTCTATAGAAGTGATTTCTGAAACTTTGGGGTGGGGGGAAGGTGTCACTATCTTCAAATGTTTACAACACGGGATTTTTCTCCCTATGTCTCAAAAGAAAACCAAGTTTTCTATGTAAGAACACACAGGGGGTCCGGCACGATAGCATAGCGGTTTAAGTCCTCGCCTTGAATGCACCAGGATCCCATATGTGCACTGGTTCTAATCCTAGCGGTCCCGCTTCCCATTCAGCTCCCTGCTTGTGGCCTGGAAAAAAAATTGAGGATGGCCCAAAGCCTTGGGAACCTGCACCTGTGTGGGGGAGACTTGGGACATGCTCCTTGCTCCTGGCTTCAGATTCATTCACTCAGCTCCAGTCGTTATGGCCACTTGGGGAGTAAACCATCAGATGGAAGATCTTCCTCTCTGTCTCTCCTCTCTGTATATCTGCTTATCTGCCTTCCAAATAAAAATAAGTAAATCTTAAAAAAAAAAAAAAAAGAACACCCAGGAACTCAGAGGGGCTTTTGTCCTCTCACCTGGGCCGGGCTGAGTTAATACTGCTCTGAACGGCTGTGTTTTAGGATGCTAGCCCATGCAGCAAACTAGAGCCTACCCTCCCTTGTTCAGTATTCTTGGTGAGGGTGGAGACTAACAAAGACTCCAAAACGCTACAGCCTCACCTTTTTCCTGCTCGGCTTGTGCCTTGTATGAGTATTTACTTGGGCTGTGCAGCATGGATGGCATGACTTTGGAAGAATTTTTCAGAACAATGTCATCACAGTTGGCAGTCAATTTTTAAAAAGACGTTTAAAAGAAGATGTCTCAGCCTGATTCCATAGGAGTTCCACATACCGCTTTCAACACGTCTCTTCTACTCTCAGGATCTCGGGATTTCCCTGTTGCACAAGAAATAGTTTTGGATAAGTCAGCGTATCTCAAAGTCAGTATCTTAAAACTAGATCTATTAAAGAAGTCCAGAAGATTCTCAGTTAAGTGAAATGTCAAATTCCCTTTACTGTAAAATTCCCAGGGCTTTAGATATGATAAAGAGCATTTTATAATTTCAAAGGGGAATTTGTGAAAAAGGCTATATTTCTACAACTATAAATCATTCAATGCTTTCCATTTTTTATTGCACATCATGGGAGAAGTGTCCCACCAAACACTTGACAGCAAACTAAATTATTTCTGGATGGAGTTCCTGGCATCAGTATTTGTGGGCATTTGGGGGAGTATGACAATTTAAAACAGCCCCATTAATATGAATTGGAGCCAATTTCCCTCTAAATATTTAAATATTCATTGTCTTAAGTCTCTCCTTTTTCTTGTTTGCTAATTCAGCAACTCCCACGACAAACCTGACTCAATAAATTGCACTGTTAATTGTCTCTTGTCTAAAATTCTTGAGTTAACATGAAATTATGTTGAAACATCAATCTCACATAAATTGTGATTCAATAGGTATGAGTATATATACATATAGATATATGAGACAACTAAATGTTACCAAATTATTTATTATGATTGGTGCTAAATTACAATGTATATGAAATGGAGTCATTTATGGAAACACATAAAAAATAGTTACCTATATCTGTAGTTATATTCACACAAAGAATCTGAAATATAAGTTTCTGTTCTGCCTTTTAAAATATATCCACAGAATGACTTTGTAGTTTTCACCATACAATTATACAATACTGATACTGCACCTGTATCATTTACCATACTATAAGAACTAAACATAATATGAAAGCAGTTAATTGCAAATTATTTTTTTTCATATCCATCAGTGACTCAAAACAAAATAGTTTATTTCTATTGGCAGTGAGAATGGATGGTAATAATTAGCATAGTAGGTATTGCATACATCGATATGTATGTTTATATTTGTGTGTTGCTCAGGGCTGTTGTTCAATCTATAGGCCATTGCCTTTTGAATGGACCCATGGACCAAAATGGTGTGCAATTCCATTCGGACAATTAGCAGCACTTTTTCTTTTACCATGTTTTGCTTACAAAAACAAATGGATAAGAAAGAAATACAGCAGGCTAAGATCTATTGCATTACATACTAAGGTAAAAACAGTTACTGAGTTATTCGAGTCACAGTAGTTTAAGTATATTTGCTATTCACAGACTGCAGACTTTTTGCTGAATAACCGAGCTGTTGGGAGTTGACAACATGTAGACATGCATTGATGTGAGTCCGTAATTAATGATGTTGATACTGCAATAAGCACATTCATTTTAACACCATTCAGTAAACAGATTCCTTTAAAGTATGAGTTAAATCTGTCACAATTACGCACACCCACAAAAAAAAAGGAACCCTGTAAACAATTTGACATTACACTTATGTACAAGCAAACCGTATTGGAAAAGAGAAGAGGTAATTTCAAATGGTGTCGCTTGGTATACATCAATGTGCAACAAACTGACCCAAGTTATCAAGTGCTCCAATGAGGTCAAGGAAAAATAATATGAGCAAGGCCCCAGTAAATCACCACTCAATGTTAGTACCAATGGAATGCAGACTCCTCCACCTGCAATGCCATCACATGCAGAGTATCCGAGAAAGATGTGAAGAGGAGCGTCACCGTCCCTGGAGAGCTCCAGGTGAGCTCACCAACAAGGTCTTTAACTTTAAAAATGTCAAGGGGTGGTATTGGTATGATTCAAATATGTCAATTGAATTTGGAAAATTGTCATGCTTATTAGGTTTGACCCAGTTCTCTGCTGGATCTAAACAAGAACTGGGATCTTGTCTCTATTACTAAAGTGCCACCAGCCAACACAATGATTTCTGATTTCACCAACTAAACTGGATACCACCACCAAATTCAGGTGTGAAAACACTAAAGCAGATCCACTAAGCAGTTTTCATTGAGACTCTGAAGTGTGACTCCACTAAGTTTGTGTTTCTGCATGTATTGGTAGCATACATTTCCAGTAATTCCTGAATGCATTTCCTTGAAGCAGAAGCAAGGCATCGAGAGACCTGGGCACTCATTTCCCTGCCCACCCGCCATTATATACAAAAATACAGTCATCTGTCCTATAAACTAAGCATAATATTCTCCTGATTTAGCATTCTCCTTTGGAATTAAAAGTAAATGACAAGAAAACTTGAAGCCAGGGTGATGGAAAATCTCCTTTGTGCTTGAAGATTTTGAGAAAAAAAAAAGCATTAATTCTTTCCAATGTTCTTAAAATGCATCAGAACACTTAATTGTTAAAAACATGGATTTTCTGTATTACTATTTTAAGACCACATCTTTAGGGGCCTATGGGGGAAAAAAATGAAGGACCAATCTTAGTTTATCATGTTTACATTGGCTGGTTACACCTGACAGGTCCCTGGGGGAGGACTTCAAGCTTGGTGTGTGTGCTGAGCCATGGCGTGGGAGCCAGGCTGAGTTTCTGAAAGGTATGGGCTGTGTGCCTACCAGCTGATCCCAGGGAGCACCACGGAAGCTCTGCTTGCATAGCGTGACTTCAAACACTTTTCGTAATTGCCAATAGTATGCAAAGCACATGGTTATGAAATAAGAACATAACTCAATAAATTATGAGTGCCCAAAATCCAGTCATTTGTCTCTAGAAGACACTTAAACAGCTAAAGCGATATTTGCTTTCATTTGACTATCTGCTGTTCCTTCTTAGAGCAACTGTTTTGGTTTTTGTATAAATAGGTTTATAGTGTTATTTGCAATAGTCTAAAAAGTGTTTGGTTGTAATTACAATGTGCCCTTGAGCTTTAGTTTCTATTTACAATATACATATTATAAATTATTTACCATAGCTTTAAATAATAAAATAGTTTTTTAGCTCCACCTACAAAATCAGATAGGGTCACAACGACCCTATGAATGACAAACAGAAATCAACAAGGAGATGTTATCAGCAGGTCTTAAGTGCCATTACGGCAAAAACTACCGAGTTTGTGCTGTTGTACACCCCACTTTTTCTTCTCTTCTTAAACATCATCACTGGTGTGATTTGTGTGGGTTTGGTTTTTCAGAATGAACAATTTTTAAAACAAATAGTTTGAAATTTCAGCAAGTGGCTGTAATAAAAAAGCCAGTTAATTTTGCATTTTCTTAAATGCACTTCTGTTTAGTTTTGTATCCATAGATGTTAAATCTAGGTATTTTCATTACATTCTCCATACCATAGATAAACACATATGTTCATAGTAGTAGAGAACTTCAAATATCAAACTATAATAGGCTATCTAAGAGATCAAATATAAACTGTAATAATAATAAGTTTCTCAAACTCAAAAATTCCAAAAGTTCAAACAATGAGTTTGTTTATGTGTGTATACAAATGTATAGATGTATACACAGATATATACATTTCAATAGATGTACAGAATATGTACATATATACATCATTTTATACAAACACACAGCTCCTCTCACACACACACACACACACACAATTTCAGTGCACTTTCTTTTGTTCAGTCACCTCTCATTTTTGAAACTTAAAATTATGAATGAAAAAAAATGCTGGGAAGGGCCCAGCGCTGTGGCCTAGCGACTAAAGTCCTCACCTGGATGTGCCAGGATCCCATATGGGCACCAGTTTTAATCCCAGCTGCTCCACTTCCCATCCAGCTCCCTGCTTGTGGCCTGGGAAAGCAGTCAAGAATGGCCCAAAGCCTTGGGACCCTGCACCCATGTGGGAGACCTGGAGGAGGTTCCTGGCTCCTGGCTTCGGATTGGCAAAGCACCGGCCATTGCGGTCACTTGGGGAGTAAATCATTATATGGAAGATATTCCTCTCTGTCTCTTCTCCTCTCTGTATATCTGAGTTTGCAATAAAATAATTTAAAAAAAAATGTTGGGAAGAGCCAACCACCTTTGGATTTGTGACATATCTTGAATAAAAAGCTGAAATATCTTTATAAAAAATTGATCAAAAAGCCAAAAGGTGATGTATCTACTTAGGCAGGTATCTACTTGGATGCATATATAAACATAAATATACATGCAAATACACCTGCTATACATCTCCTGAAATTGCTAGCCTATATTTAGCACATTAAGCAGGCACCCTCCTCCTGACATGGAAAATAACTCACCACTTCAGGTTTTACCAAAGTGAAAGAATTACCAAATATCTGTTCTACACCATGATTACCCCTTGGTAAGGTTTGAGGCCTCGAGTACAGCTATGGCAAGGAGAATCTTCTCCAAATCTACCTTTCTGTCTTGAGGAGGAGCAGTTCTAATGGTATGTGCAAATTAAAAAAAAATGAATCTCAGAAAGGATGGCAGAAGTTCACACTGGCTACTCTTGGAAGAAATGAACAGCAAACTCAAAAGGACAGAGATGAGATTGCACAATAAGGTATCCAAGCCTTCATCCTTTGTGGCCCATCAAAACCAGATGAGAATCTGGCTCTCCCACTGTGAAGCTATAGACCTCCCAGGTATTACTTTCATCTAGTGAGTCTCATTGACTTCAGTGACACTGATTTATTATATGATTACATGAGATAGGTCACGTAAATCATTTAGAGTTTGACATATAATAATAAATCCTTTATATACACTCTAATAATATTTAAACCATCACTCCAAAAATATTAATAAGAGTTACATCTAGAAATAATAGTCTAGGACTTGTGCGATCTGACTTAAATTAATCCAAAATTTGATTCTATGGTAGATAATGATGCTCACCACAGTGACCCGTACATGGTAGACACTCAACAAATATTTCATGAATGCATGCATGAGCAAATTAATTTCTAATTATTTAAGAATTATTTAAGCTCTCTGGATTCTGTATCTCTCTTGTGTTAGTTGGAAATATGATGATTTGACTTTCTGTTGTCCCTGGAATGGTTCTGCGATAGAAGAAAAAAGCATAGCATTATTTACCATGCAAGTGTGGTTTATGTTCTAATAAATTCAGTACGAGCTAAATACTTAGACTTGGCAGGCCAAGCTTGTACTGTGATTATAGCATCTGCGGAGACAGGGTGTGAGAACTGTCCCTACATGGGACTTAAATATCTATGTGCCACCATTACTGAGCAGATATTTAACCCAAAGCAACAAGAGCACATGATGAAGAGTTAAAGATAATAAACATAATAAAGGTATTGGCCTTATCCCCATTACTGGTTTGACTTCAGAGAGCATTTTGTTGTCTATTTTAATCAACTTGAAAAATATTTTTAGCAAGTCATGTAAACAGAAGTCCTCCAAAGTGCTTCCCAACAAAAGAATTTAGTTATTGTAAGGTGACAATTGCAATGACGTGAAATTTTTCTGAGGCAGAAAGATTATAAGTCAGTCTCATTCCTTCCAGAACCCTGAAAAAATGTAAGTCTCAATTTTTAGAGTTCTACAAAGTGATAATTTGATCTCACTTTAAATAAATCACATATACTTTTAATGTGATAGTAAACTATTGATTGTATTTGTTGCTACCTCTTGGCCAGGAAGTGTTTGTATATGCAGCACAAACAAATTAAGCCAACTTTTGATTCAGTTTCTCAACTTGAGCATCATTGACATCTGGGGCTAGCAATTCTGTTGTGGGGAACACTCCTGTTGTAGGATCTTCAGCAACATTCTTGGCTTCTACTCATTAGAGACTAGTAGCACTTTTCAAGTTGCGGTCATCAAAAACATTAAAAGCCAGTGTCAAGAGTTCTGGAGTTTGAATCCAGCCTGGTTAAGAGATGTTGCTTGAAATAAACATAAAAACCATACAAATCCAAGAAGAGTTTGTCGAAATTGCTTCTCTCTCACATAAAGGGTTAAAACACCAACTACTGACTCAACCTGAGATAAACTGCTGACAACCAATGTGAATTTAATATCTATTCTAGCTTTCAAAAGTGTATTCATTGTCATTCTTTCTTTCATTTTTACTATAGGTTAGGGGAGAAAAAATAGCACTAAAGTATACAAAAGTGAGTTTTTTCCCACCAAATATTTGTAATATTTGAATTTCACTTCATAAGACCAGCTTACCCAAAATCTCCAAGAATTGGTCCTCACAGTTGCAATATGACATTGTGTTAAACACTTGTAACTGAAGGTTTTTTCCATGCACCTGGATAAAGCTCATATGTGCATCAGTCAGTACTGACTCAACACTAACCTAAAATTCCTGCTAGCATCACACACACACACACACACACACACACACACACACACACACACACACACACACACAGATGCCATTATAGAGCAACTCCTCTCCATTAGCTTCTTGTACATCAATGCTTCCATTTGAGATAGATAGAACCCACATTTGCCAGCAGAGAATCAGAAATTATGTTGATTCTTATTGTGCAAATGCAGGTAAATTAGTTAAAGGCCAATTCTAAGAATAATGTGACAAGATGAAGGTGGTCACTGGAGATACGTGACTTTCTGAATCAGGTGGTTGGCACCTACCGGCTTTTATGAAGCTGAATAACAGGGTAGTAACTCTCACCCTTGTCTGGAATAAATGCCTGGATAGTTGTTGGGCCAAGGCACATTTTCTCTATCTTTCAAAACATAACTTCCTCAAATATAGTAACGATGGTAGTCTAAGAACTTAAAAAATCTTTACCCAAATAACCTAGATTGAGGATATATATATATTCTCAACTGATTTGATTCCATTAGTTCTTCATATCAATATTTTATGGCACTTGTTATAACCAGTGTTCAACAAATAAGCCATATGTATGTGTGTACATACATATATATAGTTCTGTTAAGAACTGAGCTGTACGTTTTAAACACTGTTTTCAGTTTGGAGAAACAGGCGTGATTCAGTCCGCAGTAGGGTTGCTGGGGTATTTCATCTCCTCATTCTTACCCAGCACTCAATGCTCATGTTGCAGGCTCAGACACTTTGCCTGATAACTTCACCCAGGGTAGTAATGATGACTTCCATGCACCTGCTGCAGAGCCCTTCCCTGACAAGTTCAGTGCCTACCTCAACGACAGCACCTGTACTAATGTGGATGATACTCATGTTAATCTTTGCCATTTGTACTTTATGCCACATGTGGGTACGAGTCCAGAGCTGGTCCAGAATAAAAACGTTGCTTTGCTTTAAAATGAAGTTTCTATTTCTAGTTTTCTTTGTTATCAGGAGCTAAGGGGTGGAGGGAGGGGAGTTCCTGCACAGAATCATTCAGGAAAATTCATGATCCTGAGGAAAAGTGCCATGTACACTTTTTTCTAGTGGGTTGACTGTCCATTCAGTTCTGTTTTGATAATATTATATTCCAGTCTGAAATTTAAGGAAATTAGGACTCTGGCCATTTCAATCTTACCCTAAGTTTTTGGAAAATACTCTCAGTTTAACTGCAATAATTATGTAACTAAAATGAGTTTCAGAATAATTTCTCCAGATCCAACTTCTCTACCAATTTAGTTCTCATTATTTGCAAGATCATCCATTATGAAGATGACTGCACTGTCATGTACTACCAAGACACATTGAAAAGAATGAAAATATATCATTAACCAAGCTATATTGCACTTGAGATCAAATATCTGCTAATATATTAATAGACAAAAGCATTTCAACCCATAAATTACAATTGTCTGAGTAATTCAACTCCCAAAATAAACTTCCTGTTTCATTTAAGTAAAACTGTAGACCTCATTCAAACGATTAAGGCAGGAAAACACTGGCTATTCTGTCATCCAAGGGGAAGGGAAGAACTGCAAAAATCAGAAAAAAAAATATCCCTATACCGAGAGCAGAATCAGGACAGAACCTCTTATATGATAAATGCACATTAGCAAAAGATTTCAAAGGGAAGAAATTGGTCATTATTCTTCCCTCCTAGATATCATCCAGTTGCCCTTATTACACACACACGCGCACACACACACACACACACACACACACACACACACACACATTATAGAAAATTAGGGGGAGCAACTGGCACACAATGAACCTTTGAAAACAATTTCTCACTTACCAACAGAATGAATGAAAGATGCTGAAAATAAAAACTCATCTTTCAACACTGATGTAGCACAAGTCTACAAAAGTATTATTGTTACATTAATAGAATGTGGAATCACATGGATGGTTAGAAAACTATTAACAGGGCTTTTTTTTTTTTTTTGGCTGTGTCTATACAGCGAGCCCCAGTTACATATGAGGGTTATTACGGATTTTGTCAAAATGACATAGCTAAATCTTCATGTGGACACAGCCAAGTCCCAGAATCCTAGCAGCAACCAAAACTGGATACGACAATCATGTAGCATTGCAGGGTAAAATCTTTACGAGAAACTATTGTAAGAAATGAAAAATACATTTTCCCCTGAAATAAAAAGTACTCAGGTACTGTGTGTTCTTCCTAATTCCCCAGTTAGGCAGGAATATAGAGAAGTTCAGTGTGGAGGACGCGGAAAGGCCACACCATTACAATGTGGGCAGTGAGGACACTGACGCGCTGAGCCAAGAGTGATCCTCCCCTCACGGCGGAGACGGCTCTGTGCTGTCACTCAGTAGTAAATCGTGTTGATGCAGATGTTTGTCTTTTCTTTTTAATATAAAGAATGTTGGACTGGCTCTTCTCGCTTGCTCCTAGCACTAAAAAGAAATATATATATATATAAAAGAAAGCAATAAAAGGGAGACTGAAATGTTACCTTCTAAGCAATTGTGCTGCTGATGAGGGTTGTTTAGTGATAGAAAGGATTTTCAAGAGAGGAACCTCTGGGAGGGTCTGAAGAAAGAGGCACAGACTCATCTGTGTGAGTCTAGGAGGGGCTCCTGGAGCAGGGACGCAGCCCACAGGATGTCCAGGCCCCGGGGACCTCTGCTGTGTGTGTATATATACATACTTAGCTGTGCTAGGGTGGCACAAATCCTCATGCATACAATCAATATAAACTGGCACATAGAGAAAAGTCATAGAAATCCACCATCCCCACCCTCACCCGCAACACTCCCGAAAACACAGAAAAAAATATACATAATAAAAAAAAAATTCTAAGCATTTGGTTCAATCTCCTTCTGTCAAATCCAGAGAAGGAAGTAGATCAAGAGAGAGAGAAAAAACCCAGTTTCAGAGAAATGACTCCCAAGGCATCACAGCTATTCTTAGGTAGCTGGATTTCAGATGTATAAGATACTCAACTCATGGGACCAAATTAAAAACAACAAAAAAACAACAGCAGCAAAAGAGGGTTTCTCATATTTCCACATTTGGAAAGAAATCTACCCTGTGGATTTACATGTTAAAGTGAACTAGGTAAAGTAGGCAGTAGACATCAATGGATTATTGTGTTCTAACAAACATGTCTCATCAGTTTTTTTTTTTTTTCTGTAAAATACGATTTTAGGAGGGTTCCAAAATGGTGACTCAGATTTTTTTTTTTCTTCTCCCATCCCAGCCCTTCCCTATAGGTGATATTTTCGTAAAAGTTCAGATTGCCAAGGGTGTTTTCTCTCGGGAAACCGATCTGGAATTTTTATCTTCAGAAAATCCTGGATGCATTTCTCTAGCTCCTCCTCAATTGAGAGCTTTTCCTTAACAGCCTTTTTTTTGCTGCTCACGTTCGACTCCCTAGAGCCCGAGGTTAGGGTCCGAAGCAAATCGCTTTTCCGTCGCATCTCGGACTGTTGGACCAGCTGGACCGGACCCTTCTTGATGGGACGATCCAGAGTCTGGATGTTGGTCTGGCGTGTCACAGGCCCGCAGATGACGGTCTCCTGAGGAGAGCTGGCTTCTGACTGGCTGTCACAGCTGGAGGTGGAGAGGTCATTGCAAGATGTCCCGCTCTCTCCTTTGTCACCTTTGCCATTCTTACAGCAGCAGTCACAGTGCGAGGATGACCACCTGGAAGGCTCCCCTGCAAGCAAAGCACAGGACACAAGAGATTACTATCAGCTCAGGTTGCAATACCGTACAGCACAGCACTTGGAGACTCAAGCACACGCATCACACTTTGAGAAGAAAAGGGGATGCATACAGTCAAGTCAAGTCCACGAGAGTAGGAGATTCGTAATCCCACCTGTGTAATGCAGTCGAGGCAGATTAATTCTTAAACCCACGGATACTACATTTGGATATCACTGCACAGGAATATCCAGCTATTCCATGTATTAACCTAGTGGCCTTGACACAAAACTCTTCAATGTTCAAGGCTTCTATTTCCTCATGTATTAGATGACAATACCTTCCAACTACCAGATTTGTAGAGAGGATACAGATCTGTCAAGTAAAATTCTGAAGGCAGTACATAGCATACAATAAGCCCCAAAAACACAGTGTCAGTGTCCAATTTTACCACGGCTGACAGTAAGCCTCAATACGAAATCCTGTGTGTGAACAGTCAAATGCAACATGAGAAGTGCCTCAGAGTGGAAAGCAAGCAGGCAGAGAAAGGGGCTTCCCTTAGCTGGCTGCTATCTAAGATCTGGACGCTCATTTTCTCACAGGCCTCACAATAATGCTATAAACTCAATAGTTTCACTGCAGTTACCATACAGGGAAACTAAGACCAAGGAAATTAAGAAACTTAATACAGTTTGTATCACAAGACAAAGCTGGATTTAAACGCAGGGTTCTCAAATGCCACAAATAAGGCAATGAACCCGTTTCAATTTGCCTGTTTGTAAAATTTCTGTTTCTGCTTCTAGCCCATATTCAAGCTTCTGCTTCCTCATGAAATTCTTTCTCCCTATCCCAGAGAAACAGCTATCTCATTCCTATGAATTGAGGTATTCTGTAGGTCTTTTTCTATACACATCACATTTTATTTTAATGGTTTTTCACGATACTTTATGCATCTCTGCTACTAGACCGTGAGCTCCTAATATGAACACAGTGAAGTGTTGTTGTCACCCAGTAAACAGCCCTAGGAATAGTAACTCCTAAATGCATGTGATCCAGTAACTCCTCGATACATGGGTTCAGCCATGGTTGAAGCTTGACTTGTCAATGGGACTTTCACTTACATGATCCACTAATGTCTCTTTTATTCTTAAGAACTTCTTTGAGACCCTGTTTCCCCGAGTCTTGATTGATAATGTGGCATTGAGCAATTTGGAGAGAGGAATTCTTCAGGTAAAGCTACTGCTCTACAAGCTAGAAAAATCCACACTCACAGAACAAAGCAACTTTCTAAACATATCACTGCCCAATTCTTTCACATCCCCCTGGAATCCTAAATGGAATGTTATCAAGTGTTAATACATTACATGATTGATATTTTATACAGATAGTTGAACTTGGATCAAAAAACTGGAAACATTTTCTTTATTAGATTAAATACAAGGATTATGATGTATCTTTAAAAGTTTTCCAATGGAACCAATTTTGATTTGCATTCTAACCTACTTCACTTCCATTTCTAATATCTGCAAAGTAAACAAAAGTGAATGAAAACTATTAGGAAAGTTACGTGCTATCTTGTTGCATAATGCCTACCTATTGGATACCTACATTTTACATTTTTCCCTAAGGAGTTTAAAAGAGGTTGTAAACATTGACTGTAGTCATATAAGCAACATAGAGCCATGCTTTAAAGTCACATTATAATATGAAACTGAGTAATCACTACGGTTATATAACCAATAAATGAAATGCAACAATCCAATGAGCTGAAAGAAATCAGAGAAGTGCAATGTTATCCCAGGCTATGACAAATAGATACCTTCCATGCGACACAGGAACTTTCAAACACGTGCCAGGCGGTAATCAAAATTCTCAGCAATGGAAGCTGGCCTCTCTCTCTAGTACGGATTTTGAGAGAATCATTTTTTTTCACCTTTAGTAGATAAAATCTACATCTGCCTCCCTAACTCGGCCATCTTTGCCCCAATAAGACTCAAGTAAGAAACTATTCCAAAGAACTGGACTAAAGAAATACAGTCAAACCAGAGTTAAAATGGCTTGGTCCTTTGTGGGAAAGTTCAGAAACTGAATTTAGCCTTTGCAGAAACAGAAAGAGGGGGAGGGGGATGATAGAAAGGAGAAAAAGAAGAAATTCTATGTGCAAGGACAAACCTGCCGATTATCTTAAAGAAAGATAAGAAAATATTTGGGGCATAAATGTCTTGGAACCAGTAAAAATGCAAGCCTGGGAGACTCTTTTCCCATGGAAAAGCTGTTCCATTCAATGGACTCAGAAGGAAAGCTGAGCTGTTTGGACAACGAAAGCCCTGAAGCATGGGGACCCCTGAGTACTCCCATGGAAAATGGCAAGCAGCCTTCAAGGGAGACCGAGCCAGGAACCTGGCACTGACACAGCTAGTTCCTCCCTGGACCAGTGGGGTGGTCACATTTTTAAGTGTCAGCTGGGATTCTCTGGCTTCCAGGCAAAGAGAACTATTACATTCATCTTATTCCAGACATTATGACTGCTAAAGAGAAATTGAACAACTGCACCTTTAGTGTAACTTGTCATAGCACCACATGCTTCAATATTTTATAAGACCATTTGAATGTTTTACCATTTTGGCAAGATAATTCATAAGATGGTTTCTGAAGTCTCTGTAATATTCAAAATCAAAGAGGTTGAGATGAATACATTCCAGCTAGAGTGTTGTATGGAAAGTCATTCTGAAAAATGGAAAATAATCCAACATGAGAAGATAATCACTCCACTTGTCCATAGGAAGCATTGTCGGCCTGACTACCTTCTTCCCAGGAACCTCACCCACCAAAAAGTGGTACACCAAATCAGAACACTGAAGCGACACGTAAGAACAAGCACATCCCACTGGGATGTGCTCACATGTCCTGAGGCATCTCGAAAGATCTAATAAAGGTCCCCAACTCACGATATTCCAGAATCCCCCCAATTAAAGCAAGTAATGGTATCATAAATACTTGGTACTTTAAATTGCAGCATTCTTTCACTTCTAATGTGTTGAGGTTTGAAAATGGGCTGGGGTAATTCTCTCCCCATGGGGGAAAAAAAAGGCTACAATTATGTGACCAGGAGACATTTTTAAAGGGTCGAATTCTAATTTCAAAGTGGATGAGTCTTTTCAAATACAACTTTCATTGCAGATACATCAAACAGTTCTAGCGTTTGGAGGAAATTATAGTTTGAATTACATGGGGAGGGGCAGGATACTCAGTTGCTGCAAGTCCTTGAAGTCTAAAGTCTTTGTGCAATTTGTGACTGGAACAATTGAGGACCATGGAAACAACAGGTGTGACTGGACTTGACACTCTTCTGCTACACTCCTACCTGTGGTAGTCCTTGCAGATGAAGGAATAATAAAAGATGGCAGCATATTTCTCCCCTATGAAAAATTCAAACCAAGCTGAGTGAAACATGACTTAGCAGACTCACAAAGTACTTATGCATTTTTTAAAAGCGGCAGCTCTGCAATCTACCCACACTCCAAATTTTCCACCTGCTAATGGCTGTGTGCATGGTGCACATCATTTACAGCAGCAGCTAGGAAAACTGCATTCGTTCTTTTCGTCAATGAGGCAGGAGCCTTCCAGTCTGGGAGCTAGGTGGCCAGATTTAATTTGTTGAGGCTGCTAAAAGACTTTCTTGGTATCCCAGCTGAAAAGTCAATAATGGTCAAATTGATGTTTTTATAATTCTGCTAACCTTGGAAAAGATATTGCAGAGTGAAGATTGGGAAGGCTATGTGAGCTGCTGTGACAGCCATCACTCTTGGCTTGTGACTAGCTTTTTTTTTTTTTTTTTTTTTTTTTCTTAGGGACAGTCAGTCTTGGATATACCCAGCTGGGGTTTCCCATTAGGGCTTTGAGTGTGGACAAGATCACCCAGTGCAGCAGTCAGAAGCAGGAGAGCAGGTACTTCACCAATGATCTTAATACCAAAATGTAAATACACAGGATTAACTAAATAGATATTGGAGGACTTGCAAATGAAGGCAGGTAACACGAAAGAAACAAAGATGGTGACTACAGGAGGCAGTTACCACAGTTAAGTCTGAGGAGACAAAAGAGGATGAAGTCTGAAGAATCTAAGAACTTAGAAGGGGTGCCCTGTGCAGGTGGGACTCAGAAATCTGAGGAAGGCAGGCTGGCTGCCCCGTTGGTTCTGACTTCTCTAAAGGAGGAAGGAGAAATCCGGGGGGGGGGGTGGAAAAGTGACGGGGAGAAAAAGGAATCAATTACTTTTGGGGTAAATTAAAGCTAGGTTCATGCCAGGAGAAATAAAGAGCAAATGAGGAATCTTCTTTGTCTTCTGGTCTTACAGCACCTCCTACTGGTAGGTTTTGGAGCACTTCCTATTGGCAGAACACAGCAGGAAGTCACCTATTTGCCCCGTGGAAGTGGGTGTAAAAGAACCTGAAATACCATATGTTCTAGTGCAGCAGTTAGGAAATGAAAATAAAATCATCACTTCAGTACAGCTTTTTGTCCTGCTGCCCTGTTTTCCCCCTCAGGGCTTTGCCATTTCCCTTCCCTCTGTCAACAACAAATTCCTTAAGCTTTCCTCCTGCCAGATTTCTGCTCATACTCCAGAACTCAGCTTAAACATCACTGTCTCCAAGTGGCCTTACTTATGTGTCTGCCCTTCCAGTTTAAGCTCAATCCAACCTCATGTCCATAAGTTTACAGCTACACAACACATAATTAGAAATGTGTCCCTTGGGTTACTGTTGAATGCCTGTCTCCCACACCGGAATAGAAGGACTGTGTTGGTTTCCTTCTGAATTCTAGCTTACACTGCAGTGCACATGTGAGTCTGGGTGGCAGGCATGAGTGGTAGGTGCTCAGTAAATATATCTAAATGATCAATGAATGTGAGAATGTTGCATATGCATATATGTGGATTTTACCCCACAAAAAAAAAAAAATACGGAGATTCAAAATTCAGATGGCGAAACTCATTAGAATGGAAAATATCTAAATATTTCATTAGAAAGCTAACATAGACGTAACAAAAACATGCTCATTGAAAGATAATGGCAAAATTCGAAGACTACCACTGAATTTTAAATATATATACTGCTATATACATGTATGTGTATATAGAATTATCATCACTCACAATGATTTGCAACTTAAGCAAAAAATCACTTTCATAACCATTATGCCTGTAATATATACTTAACCAATTTGGTAATGTTCTGTTTATCCTACCAATTCAGAGTTTTTGAGTATTACATATGAGAACAATGTAATGACTTGAATAAAGCAAGAAATTCTAAATTTGACTCCCCGGTTTATGCTCTGACTCTTTCCTTCCAGCACTCCATGGTGATACATGTATTCATTTTTTAAAAAACATTTATTTATTTTTTATTGGAAAGGCAGAGAGGAGAAGAGTCAGAGAGGAGAAGAGTCAGAGAGAAGATCTTCTGTCTGATGGTTCACTCCCCATGTTTCACTCTCCAAGCGGCCACAACAGCTGGAGCTGAGCCAATCTGAAGCCTGGAGCCTCCTCCGGGGCTCCCATGCAGGTGCTGGGTCCCAAAGTCTTGGGTCATCCTGCACTGCATTCCCAGGTCACAGGCAGGGAGCTGGATAGGAAGCAGGGTCGCTGGGATTAGAACCGGTGCCCATATGGGATCTCGGCATGTTCAAGGTGAGGACCTTAACCACTATGCTATCATGCCGGGCCCCATGTATTCATTTTCTAAGCCCTTTCTGCTCTTTTTTGGTTTCTTCTTCACCTTATTTCCTATTTTTTGTCTCAGAGCTTTTTCAGCTGAAGTCATGCTTCATAGGTCTCCCCCCGCCTACTTGAAATTCTAGGGCTCATCCTTCTACCTTCTCTTACCTGGTCCTCTTCATCCTTCTTTCCTTTTTCTTACGACCTTCTTCAGAAACTGTAATGAGTCCTCCAAAGCCCACAATTCGATCAGTGGCGAGCTATCTTCAGTCTGCAAATGGAATGCCCCTGGGATAGCCATGGGATGTCCTGTCCTCCTCTCTGGAACTGCCTCTCCTGTAACAACTGCTCCCTCCCTGTTCCATGCTGTCCTGATGCAGCTATCAGCAAGGGCAAGGCTCGTGGTCCATATTTGAACCAGGGAGTTTTTACCTCCTATTTAGAGTAAAACAGGTAGAGGCATGTGACCCGAGGGGGTGAACAAGAGTCCCGAGTGGGACCACTCTTCTCTAACAGGGAAATCATGAAACTAGGAGTCTGATCATTGGACCAAACCAGTTGAAGAAGATATTTATGTAGAAGGAAGCAAAGCAAAAAGACAGGTAGAGCCAAGAAATCAGAGCAAGAAAACTAACAATGTCTCAAGTTGGCCCTGTCACTAGGTTTACAGTCATTTAAGCCGAGATTTTTTCTGATGAATCTAGTGAGAGTTAATTTTGGGTGATTTAAAAAAGTCTTGCAACTATATCAAGCTCACACAAAACAATGTAATCTCTTGCTAATTTATCCTCTTCATCATCTGAGGACTTAGGCAATTATGACATTAATGCTGGTTGATAACTTAAGGGGCAAGCACCATTACTATTTTATTTACAGGGAATGAAGGAGCAATAGAGAAGTTCCATCCACTGGTTCGCTTCCCAAATGGCATCAGCAGCCAGAGCTGAGTTAACCTGGAGCCAGGAACCACAAGCTTCTTCTAAGTTTCCCATGTGGATGCAGGGCACCAAGACCTTGAGCCATCCTCTGCTGCTCTCCCAGGCCACAAGCAAAGAACTGGATCAGAAATGGAGCAGCAAGGACACAAGCCGGTGCCCATACAAGGTGCCAGGCGGTGCAGGTGGAGGATTAGCCTGTACTGTGTTGGCCCCACTCAGGGATCTTGGAGCTGACTCATTTCTGTTAGCCTTTGATTTTGTTTGCCTTTGACACACTAATCCTAGCATGTTTAAATAACATTTTGAAAATACATAGCCTAGCTCTTTTGCCAAATGTTGTATGCAGTACTCCAGTTGTGTATAGGAAATAGCTACCCTCCCAATCCAGAAACCCAGCACAGTCATCGATATCATTCATTGAGGAACATTGCTGTGCTTGCCAGTCTTTCTAGTAGGTGGTAGGATTTAATCCTCACGGTAGTCCTATTGGGGAATGCTGTTCTTTTGTCTTTTTTTCATGCAGGAGGAAACTGTAATGCAGCGTGGTTAATCACCTGGTCCAAAGCTAAAGGTTGAAAAGTGACAAGAATTCAAACGTGTATCCTTTTAAAGTAAAGATTCTGGGGCTTGTGCTGTGGCAGAGTGAGTTAATCCTCAGTTTGCAGTGTAGGCACCATTCTAGTCCCAGCTGCTCCACTTCCCATCCAGCTCCCTGATTATGCCCTGGGAAAGCAGCAGAGCATGGCTCAAGATCTTGGGGTCCTCTTCTCCCTTCTTGCCCCCAACATGGGAGACCCAGAGGAAGTTCCAAGCTCTTGACTCTTCAAATAAAAATAAATAAATCTTCAGGGCCCGGTGCGGTAGCCTAGTGCTTGAAGGCCTCACCTTGCACGTGCCAGGAACCATATGGGTGCTGGTTCCAATCCTGATGGCCCTGCTTTCTATTCAGCTCCGTGCTTGTGGCCTGGGAAAACAGTAAAGAATGGCCCAAAGCCTTGGGAATCTGCAGCTGTGTGGGTGCCCCGGAGGAGGCTCCAGGCTCCTGTCTTTGGATTGGCTCAGGCTGTTGTGGCCACTTGGGGAGTGAATTTACAGATGAAAAATTTTCCTCTCTGTCTTCCTCCTCTCTGTGTATCTGATTTTCCAATAAAAATAAACAAATCTTTAGTAAGTAAATACATCTTTAAAAATAAAGTGAAGCTCTTGTCCTTTTCAGTAGATACATTGTCCAATCAAAACTTTTCTCCAAGAATTATTGAAAATAATTAACTCGCTGAAAGGGATAAAGAGTTGGGCCTGGCATGATAGTATAGTGCTTAAGGTCCTCACCTTGTATACGCCGAGATCCCATATGGGCACCAGTTGAAATCCCGGTGGCCCCGCTTCCCATCCAGCTCCCTGCTTGTGGCCTGGGAAAGCAGTCAAGGACGGCCCAAAGCCTCGGACCCTGCACCCTCGTGGGAGACCCAGAAGAAGCTCCTGGCTCCTGGCTTCAGATTGGCTCAGCTCCAGCCATTGTGGCCGCTTGGGGAGTGAGCCACTGGACAGAAGATCTTCCTCTCTGTCTCTCCTCCTCTCTGTATATCTGCCTTTCCAATAAAAATAAATAAATCTTTTAATAAAAAGGGATAAAGAATTAACTTTAAGACATGACCCTTTCAATTATGTTGAATAACAGTAACCTCTAAAAGTAGAAAGTAACTAAATAACCAAGATTTCTAGGATGTTTGTGTGTGTGTGTGTGTGTGTGTGTGTGTGTGTGTGTGTGTGTGTAACAATTTCAGCCCTCCCAGCAGCGCATTGAGAATGACTGCGAATGACCATAGGAAGGATGCAGGGTCAGTAGGCTGCCTCCTGCAACATGGAATATTTCATATCCCTCTAATATTATTCAATTCAACCAGGCTACCAAGGCAGCAATAAGTGTGTTTGAAGAACGTACTTAATTAGCTCACAGTAAAAGCCTGTGCCAATTAATTAAGATGCAATTTCTTAACAATGCCTCATGAATATTCAACAACTGACCAATACATGATAACTCTTCAAAGGGGGAAAACACAATATACAGTATACTGGCAAATGCAAATCTAAACTCCAGTGATCCTCTTGGCTAAAGAGAAAAAAAATCCCCAAACCAGAAAACAAATAAAAAAATCATCCAAGAGCTGGCGACTTGTGAATTTTATGAGAAATGCAGATAAAAATAAAAGAACCATGTCAAAAGATGTGTGAGTTGTAAACTACACCAAGAGATAGTGAGGCAGAGTTGACCAGAAACTGAATGTAGCAGAGCATGGTCATGCAAAAGCCAGCCCAGTAGTGAGGCAGACCTCATGAGGGCAGGCCCAGAGCCACAGAGAAGTTGCTCTGAATCAACAACACAGAGTGAGAGGCCAACAAGAGACCTCAGAGAGCACAGAACACCCTTATCTTAACAATGAGGAAGTACTAAGGCCAAAGCCTGGCTTCTGGTCGGGAGCTCTGAGATCATGCCGAGGACACAGCCAGGAAGGTATAGAGCTGGTTGGGCAGGGGACAAATGAAGCACAGTCTACTCCAGAGGACTTCTGAACTGTGTGTCATCTTGACAAAGGAAGAGCTATAAAAACTCCTGGAGAGAGTTCAGTGCTGAACACTGCCTAATGTTAGGAGATGGAGGGAGGGATGGAGGAACGGGAGAGACAGACGAGTTAAGAGGATGCTGACACTGGCATCTATGAACGCCTATCCTAAGCCAGAACCTGGACTGGACAGTTCACGCCATCTCACTAAATCTTCACAATCAACAAAAAGGGGCAGGATTGCAGAGCCTAATTCTTACCTCTTGGGCCGAGCAGAGAGCTAGAGTGGATTAAGATATCCCAGGTACCAGGAGGCCATCATTTCATCATAGTGATTGAATCAAGTCTCATTTTAAACTGCATATACCCTCAGAGGAAAAACAAATAACAGACATCTCAACGTGAATTAGTTTGTTCCCAAGTAGAGGAGAAAGCCTGGGGACTCGTGTTAGTGAACAATGCTTGGCAAATGGTAATTATTCAAAAACTACTTGCTGGATTAAGCAACTGTGAGAACCTACCACAAGCCACATGTGACACTCAGCATGTAACAGGTAAAATATCTTGTGGTAACAATACTCATCTGTAGGATTCAAGGTCAGCACCATTTCCATTTAGGCCGGGTAATTCCCTGCAGTAGACTGTCCTGTATTTTGAGGAGGTGTGGCTGTGCCTCCGGCCTCATCCAGTAATCGACAGTAGCATTTCCCCCTCTTCAGGGAAGGGAACTAAATATATCTTCATATTTCAATAACTGCTTTTGAGCAGAGATCAGGGCCAAATCGCCTCCATTTGAGAACTAGTACCCTAAGAAAAATGTTCCTATTTCACTGATGAAAAACCAGAATTCCAAATTCTTTTACTAATTTGCCCATGGGTCACCACACTAGTAAAAGGCCAAAGAATGATTCAATGTCTGATAGAGCAGACTGCAACAATAACGCCTGTTCTATCACTATATTATGCCGCTCCAATGAAACGCTGCCTTTTTGACAGGAACTTATCAGGCAAAGACTCAAACAGCCTATTTCCAATGAGTTCTGAAAGGAGCCCAGTGAAAAGAGATGGAGGAAATTGAGCTGCCCTTTCACTTTTCATGAAATGGAAAGAATATTTGGTTTTCACAAGGCTGCAAGCAGATGATAAGAGAACAGAAAGCTGCATAATTCGGCAGCGCTGCCTAAACATGTATCTCTATTCATTCATTAGGCCACTAATTAATTACTATTATTTTAATTAGGATTTCAAAATGAAATAAAGGTGAAGCTAACCACGAGTTTTCCCCCTATAGTCACTGACAATATTAACAATATACGTTAATAGTACACAACATCAAATTCAGTGTTTACTACATGGCAGGTGTTGCTCTAGACACCTTTGCTCACAGAAGTTCATTTGTAAGTTGCAACATTTCTGTGAAATAAATGCCAGCATCACACATTTTTGCCAAAAAGCAGACTAAGGCACAGACGGGTTCAATCTTTCTGAGATGCAACTGTGATACAGCTTTTGCAGTGAGACCCCAGGATTTCTGCAGTGAGGGAGCAGGCAAAGCCCAGGAGAAAACAAACAGGAATGGGGCATATATTGACTGGTGCTTTGCAGCCTCCTCACTTGAGACTGCTGGAAATATTGATACTCCTCTGGTAGCGAGGGGGCAAGAATTCAATGACATGATTTCCTCTCAGCAGTACCACAAAGCCAATGACATGCCAGTGATCACAATGTGAGTGATAATTTATATGTAAATGACCAAGGTTAATATTCATCAGTGCGTATATATTTAACAGAAAAATTCAATGGTTGTAAAGAAATTTCTGCTTTTTTCGTGATTGAATGTCCTGAATAAAGTGCACTTTTCCCCCAAAAGATTTATTTATTTATTTATTTTTATTTGAAAGGCAGATTTACAGAAAGAGAAGAGAGAGAGGAGAGATGGAGTTCTTCTACCTACTGGTTCTCTCCCCAAATGGCTGTAAGGGTTGGAGCTGGGCTGGTCTGAAGCCAGAAGCCAGGAGCTTCTTCTGGGTCTCCCACATGGGTGCAGGGTCCCAAGGCTTTGGGCCATCCTCTATTGTTCAATGTGGAAATCCTTGAGTACATCTGGAACATAGCACGTTGAAAAATCCTGGTATCTCTGTTAATAAATGTGATTTGGCCTCCCTTTCTTCAAAAGCAGACATTGGGCTACTGATTAAAACATCAGTTGGATATCTTTACCCCAAATCTGAGTACCTGGTTTTGATCACCAGCTCTGACCCCAGATTCCAGATTCCTCTAATGTCAGAGAATCACAAGTAATTGGTTTCCTAGCACCCATGTGGGAGATCAGAACTGATCCCCTGGCTCCAACTTTGGTCTGTGTAATTTAGGTCACTTAGAAAAAGAAGCTCTGTCTCTCAAACTATTGAAAATCTCCTTTACACTCTTCTGTAGTTCCATGATTATTCCTTTGTTTCAATAATTCCATGTGACTATATACAATAATTTATGTAATGCAAAATAGAACACAGTAAAATAAATGAAAGATATTTTAAATATTCTGTAACAAATTAAATTTTACTCATGTACCCATCTTGTCTTTCACCTGACTATAAATTCTTCAAAAGTAAATTCCCACCAGAAAGAGAATTCCTGGCAGAAATGCAAAGATTCAATACGTTGACATATCAGAAAGTGAGAAAACATAGCACTTGCTGTTTGTATAAGCTCTATACGTTATAAAACTGTGTCCATTCATTGTAACACATTTGATCATCACATTCATCCACTCAACACTCACCTGAATGTTTCCTGCCAGACACTATCTTAGTGATGAGTTTATAGTCTAATAAAAAAGACAAACAAAGCCGAATAAAATCTCATACAGTTCTGAGGTCAGTGAAGAAAATCCTACAGGGCAGTATGGTAAGTTGAGTTGGGATGAGAGGGTTACGGTTATTGGGCAACATTTGAAGCTGACATTTGAGCTGGATCCAAAAGTCCAAAGGAATCCATCTTACCAAGTTGATGAAGAAGTCATTAGAGATGAAAGGATGCAGAGGAACTGAGGTAGGAATGATATGGCATGTCAAGCACAGGAAGTAGACCTGAATAACAGTCATAGTGTAAGAAGAGATTGATAAAGCTGAAACAAGCTAAATTGTACCCTACCTCAATAAATGTAGTCAGGAGTAATAACTCTCAACATGAAAATAATAGTGATTTTTCTTTGGAATTATACTACTTATTTATTTTATGGCAAACTTTCTGTGCCAGCTTTCTAAAGAACATATTACAGGTGATCAAGAATGGAAGCGGAGAGGCCAGTTAGGAGGCCAGTGCAGCCATCTACAAAACAATTGATAGAGACTTTGGGGAATAAAATGGAGACGAGGGATATATGAAACAGGTTTACTTGTTTTGAATTTATAGATGAGAAAAATAAGGCTCAAGGGTAAGCCATCTCAAGTACATTGATTATTCAAATCTTACATACAGTTGTTTGTGCAAGAAGATGCCCTGCAGCCTCCAGTCCCTATACACAGAGCTCTTACTCGGTTTCTCCTTCTGCACCTGCTGGGGTTGTTTAACTGACTTCACAGACCACAGCCTGGAGTTTAATTCTACAATCAGGAATGATTATATTGTTTGTAAACAATGACAGACTATGATAAATATGCATTCTGGTTAATTACTGTCTTCCCATGTGCTGTCTTTGCTTTCTCATTTCCTGTCACATCTTAATACCTGGTTGTGGGTTCTCTAAAACAGGCAGAGCGAAAATAGCTGCAAACATATGGAAAAGCAACAAAACAGCCTTCTCCCCTGGTGGGCTCCTAGAAACAGGAGGCAGAGCTGAAATTCAGATGTCTGAAGGATAACAGTTTTCATGAAGTTCAGCCTTATATCATTCCTTGGGGTTGTACGTTACGTTCTTAGTCAAGGAACAGAGTTCCCAATAAAATTCCATTATGGTCTAGATGCTGAAGCTGAGTGAGTAAAGCAAATAGTAAATTGAGTTCTGATACATTCAAAGATATTTGGCTTTTCTTTCCTTTTATTTATTTATTGTTAAACAGCAGAAGCAAAGAGTAGTTAGTAAATACTCTATGGAAATTGGGTTAACATTATGTATAGAACAGCAGCCTCTACACAGAATCTCTAGAACAGAAAAAGAAATCTCCATATGGTTTATTAAAAACAAAAACAAAAAACCCCACACATGGTGCAGTACAGGTGTTGTATAAATCAAATGGCAGTACACAAAGATGGCAATTTTGCAGGTGGTAGAAGGCTTGAAATGTGGGGTCACTCAGTTCTCAATAGGAATGTCACGGGCGCTACATATCACGTGAGCAACTTCAGTGAGTCAGTGAATATTCTCTAGTTTGTTCACCTCTGGCGTCACGGTAATAGCAGTAACTGTCTGGCAAGGATGTTTGAGCTGTATATACAACGTACTTTGCTGGGTGCTGGGTCTCTGATACCATCCAGCTACAATCATTTATTGTTGCTACTAGTTTTTATGAATCCTTCTAGTCTGCCAATTTCTTAGGGGTCGTTCTGGCATGTTAACAGAATGGGGTTTTTTTTTTTGCACAATATGAGCTCCCCACACCCTGCCTACATGCTTGAGTTTGTCTCATACATGCCACCTATGAAATGAAACTCTCTCCATGATTTTTAGAATATTAATACAGAGGCAATTTCAAAGGCTTGATCTTCCGACTTACTGCTCGAAGTTATTACAAGAAAATTTTTGTTATTGTTTTCTTTGTTAGTTTTTTATATCTATGATGGAAGAAAGAATTATGTTGTATGGTTGCAAAAAGCTGCTGTCAAAATGAACTTAAAAGCTCAAACCACCCAACTACAACTTGTCAGTCAAAAAATATACTTTTTAGTGAAATGAATTCTATCATTACTGTCTCCATTGAATTTCTTTCTTGGCTTATTCAACTCAACATGTTTGGATATGGATTCTAACTATGAAAATAAGTCCCACAATTTAGAAGGGAGGGGCTCCATGGAATCAAAATTTGCATTTACCTGTGTCCCATTTGTCCCAGGAGCAGGAATGTGTTCATTCCTCACTGTTCCTCTGATGGGAAAAAGAAGAAAAAGCCTGCTCTGACCCACGAGAAGAATCTAGAGATAGGGTCATGACAGCATGGAACTGTGACCTCCTGTGGGCACTGGGGACAATAAAGCTTCTACCAACCCACTTTCACACTTAAGATCTTTGATAGGTTCCAAAATGTCAACTGCAAGAGATCAAAGATTCTACTTTTGTCTCTTTTGTCTACTGCTGTATGCTTAGTACTCAGAATAATGCCTGTGCAACAGATAACGATTTAAAGATAATTGTTTAGGGAATCAATGCATTGCACTGACTTTGGCCTTACTCTATTTCAGGGAAGTTTAGATTGAATAGTTCCTAACACAAATAAATTCCACCACAGACAGTTGTCTCTTCAGCCAGAGGTGATGACAAAGAAGAATGAGAACACTCAACCATTCGGTTGCTCATAGATGCCTGCCAGGACACATGGGGCACAAGGTCCCCATCATTTCTCTGTTTGAAAAGAAAACGGAATAAATTGTAAATAGTGGGTTGACACTGGCATGGTGGCCTCAGAACAAGTCATCTTAGACTATCCTCTACAGTGCTGTCGTTTTTAACATAACATTTAGGGCCCAGCACAAGAGCATAGTGGTTAAGGTCCTCACCTTGAACATGCCGGGATCCATATGGGTGCCAGTTCTAATCCCAGTGGCCCCACTTCCCATCAAGTTCCCGGCCTGAAACCTGGGAAAGCAGTCAAGGACGGTCCAAAGCCTTGGGACCCTGCACCCACGTGGGAGACCCAGAAGAGCTCCTGGCTCCTGGCTTTAGATTGGCTCAGCTCTAGCTGTTGTGGCCGCTTGGGGAGTGAACCATCAGACAGAAGATCTTCCTCTCTGTCTCTCCTCCTCTCTGTATATCTGCCTTTCCAATAAAAATAAATAAATAAATCTTAAAAAGAAAACCAAACATTTAGTCCTCGGCTGGCCTGTATGTACTTGTAGGCTGGAAAATTCAGACATAATTAATTGCTTTGCTCATTTACTTATACCTTCATGTGTGTGTATCTCTCCCAAGATAACTGCACTCTTTCCTTAAATGGAATTAGAATATGATCTGGCTGAGAAACATACATGTCTCTAATGTCAGTTAAGAAAAAATTGGTAAGGAAAGGATACTTTGTACTTTTAGAATGGTAAGACAGTGAAAGCAGAGTTTCTTCTAAGTTGAACTCCCCAGAAAGGATAGGCAATCTGGTCTTCGTATAGAAACAGTGATTGTATTTCTAACAGTTCTAATGTCCAATTAGGAATCTATCCACAAACTTCATCAGGGTATGTGTGAGAAAATGCCATATTGATATAATTGTAGAAATGTGTCCTCCATATAATTTGGCACCTCCTTAAAAAAATGACTAAAAGAAGCACCAGAACTCATGAATATCTGAATCAGACTATATTTGGTAGTAACAGCAACCAGATACTTTCCTAGGAAACATAAAGCTGATTTTTATAAGAAAAACAAAATGTATAAAGTTAATATAGCCACAGCTAGTCTCATAAAGTCTTCAGTTTTATGGAAGATATAGATTGTCTTGCACAAACTTACTGAAGCAATAGAGACAGAGACTGATTGGATGAGTAACTTCCTGAATTCTGATATATTGCAGAAAAACTATGCATAGCATAAGGATTTTACATAACCAAAGTTGGTGTAATCATATACATTTTTTTGTAGTTCATTTATTCACTGTTGATTTTTCATCGGGACTAGAACTCCTAGAGCAGTTCTGTGAAAAGTTTCTCATCAAAAGAAAATGGAGGGGTTAATCTCCATATGCTAAATTTATAGCCACTGACCAGTGTGTGTCCCTAACATAGCCTGGCCATCAGCTCACACTGGAACGAAAAGGGCCATCTCTGAGGCCTTATTACTTGGCAAAGGCTAGTATATCTCTTGGAAGTTTCATTATTATTATTATTTGAAAGGCAGAGAGACAGAGAGAACTTTCATCTGCTTGTTCTCTTTCTACCTGTCCAAAACAGCTGGGTCTAGATCAGGCCAAAGTCAGAAGCCCGGAAGTCATTCAAGTGCTTCTATGTAAATAACAGATACCCAAATATGCATGAACCATTGCTGCACCTTCCCACCATTCATATGAATGGGAAGATAAAATTAAAACTAGAGCCAAGACCACACAGGCATCTCAAGCAGCAGCTCAATCACTGGACCAAATATCCGCTGTGGGTTGGATTATCCTTTAAGTCTCAGTTATAGATTATAGCTAATCTAAAACCAGCACCACAGAGAATCACTACAGCATATGATAGAGGAGAGTCTTATTTCATGCTAAATAAAAGATTTCTTTCACTGGTGTAAGAATACTACTTTAATGAAAACAAGTGATTACCCCATGCTAAACAATTTCTTAGTGAATTTGTGTGTAATTCTGGTGATATTTTATGCTTTATTACATGAAGCAAATGATTTCTTCTTCCATGTTCCAAATTTAATAAGCTGAGATTCATACAAAACCTTTTCCAAGTTTCTACAATTAATGTAGACACAAATTGGGAGTTTACAATAATTCCCATCATCACGTCTCTTAAAGAATTTTGTCTTTTGGACTCCAGTATAAAAACCCATGTAGATCATAAAGCCATCTTCAAGTGGTAAGAAGATTCTTGCAGCTTGTGGCAAAACAATTTCCAATGTCGAGGTGAGATGAAGCTAGTAATGGGAAATATTTCAGATTCCTATTGATGGAAAGGAAGGTAGTGAGACTACTGAACTCTAGCAGTAAGGTAGTCAGACTTAAGCAAGGGACTCTGAGACATCCAAAGGAACTGGGAGCCTGGGCATCACCTCCAAGGAGCAATAGAATGAACACCACAGAGGAGTAAGCTAAGATGCACAGCCAAAACTCCTCCTTCTCAATCTTTGCCAAATCTGTTGTTATTATAGATCATCATTCCAACAATGCACAAAGATGTTACAAACAAGGAATTTGGCAGAGATAGCAAAGATGCTGTCTGGGGTACCTGCATCTTACATCAGAGTGCATTTACTGAGTGGGCTCAGTTTCCCATTCCAGCTTCTTGCTAACACATAGTCTGGGAGCCAGCACAAGTTGGCTCAATACCTGAGTTTGTGCTACCTCTGTGTAAGATTGAGATTGAGTTCCAGGTTTCTGGGTACAAGCAAACAAGACTTCCTCCCCCCTGCGTCCTCTGTCCTCCCCTCCCCTCCTCCGCTGTCCTCCCCGCTGCGTCCTCTGTCCTCCCCGACTCCTCCGCTGTCCTCCCCCCACTCTCTTCTTGTTTTCTTCTTCTCTGCCTTCTTCTTCTTCTCCCCCTCCTTCTCCTCCTCCTTTGTCATTTTTGTCTTCATCTTCATCTTGGCCTTCTCCTTTCCCTATCCTTATCATTCTACCTTTAAAATAAAAGCCACATTTTTTTTTTCTTAAAAAAGAAAAAGACAATGTAGACACAGATCTATCTCAGAGAAGCCTATCAGGACCAAACTTCTGTTTTGTACATCTCATCCACATTCCAGACTTCCTGCCAGGCACCCTTCAGTTGGGGTTTCATGCGGCAGTACCAGACGGAATTATTTTTATCAGCAATCTTCTCCATTTCATGCAGAAGTAAAAGGTGCTGACATGAGCCTTATGTTTGCAGATTGCCGAACTGATCTGAGACTAGGAACCAGAAATTAAGAAAACAGTAGAGCAAATTAAAAGTATAGTGGAGAGTCTCCAAATTAGAATGAAGGAAGCAGAAGAAAGAATCTCAGAATTGAAAGATATTTCCTGTCACCAGGGGGAAGAAAACAAAAAGCTGGAAGCAGAGTGGGATCAGGCCAAAAAAAAAAAAGTATTCAAGAATTGAAAGACACTATTAAGGGGCCTAATCTAAGAGTTATGGGAGTCCCAGAAGGTGCAGAAAGAGAAACTAGTTTTACTAACATATTTAATGAAATAATAAGGGAAAATTTCCCTAATCTAGAGAAAGAATTGGGAAACAACATCCAGGAGGTGCACAGAATTCCCAATAGGTTTGACCAAAAGCAATCTTCACCACGACACATGATCATCAAGCTCTCTTCAATTGAACATAAGGAAAAGATCTTTAAATGCGCACGTGAAAAAAAAAATCAATTGACATATAAAAGAATGCCAATTAAACTCACAGGAAACTCTATAGCCAGGAAGAAAATGAAGTGACATATTCCAGATTCTAAAAGAAAAAAATTCTAGGCCCAGGATAACATACTCCACAATGCTTTCTTTCGTTTTTGAAAATGAAATAAAATTCTTCCACAGTAAAGAAAAGTTAAAAGAGTTTGCCTCTTTCAAACCTGCCCTACAATGATATTTAAAGATGTTCTCTTGTCAGAGAACAACAGAAGTAACAACAGAGTAAATTGGCAACGGAAGACTATCAATGAACAGCCCATTCCTAAAATGACAGGACCAAATGACCACGCATACATATTAACCCTGAATGTACAGGCGAGGACTGTAACCACTACGCTATGGCACTGGGCCTGGGAAATCTTTACAACTAACTAAAATATGAGACGGGAGATAAGATAGAGTGCCTGTTTGCGCATGCCAAAAGAAATGAATATGCTGCGACTAACACAGTTTCGCTTCTCAGTACAACATCCTCCCCTCCCCATCCCTCCTGAACATCAACCCTGTTGAGGGAGATTTCTGATGTCCTTCTTGTAGTTAATGAGTAAGGATGCTCCAGAGAAGTTTCTCAGAATACCTGCTTCTGAGCGGGGCGTTGAAGTGATGAAACCTTAGCTCCAAAATGCCTTGGGAAATGCAATACATTCACGTTCCAAGTACAAAGCCCCTCCAACTTACTTTGAAAGTTTGCTCACAGCCTGAATAAATCAAACTGAAAGACTTAATTATGAAGTCCCAGGGCTGGTTATGAGGATGATAAAGTACCTGCATCTCTGTTTCAGTGCAAGTGTTAATATTTCAGCAACTTCTAACTGCCTGTATTCTATTTCACAATCCATGATTAAAGTTTAATTTTCACAGTGCTTTCCCAAAAGGTGAGATTCGTGTTTCAGTACCTTGTGATAGCTCTACCATGTCCTTTTCAACATGTAAACAAATTCTTAGACACTACTTGTCGGTGCACAGTACAGGCTGTTTTGTACAGGGCACCCAAGTGCACACGACACACACACACACACACACACCCCAAAGACAACTGACCTCACGTATGTTCTCTTCTGCCACTTATTCCAGGTACATGTTTGAGAACAGAAATATTGGCAAATTAGCTATTCTGCCTCTCAAAACTCTGTTCTCTGCTCTAATTGGGTATCATAGTTTGCGACTTCAACAGAACCGTTGAGTGAAAGGAAACAGGTTAAGTTGCTCTAAGAGACTATTCAGCTTTCACCTTTTACGGGAAATAGGTGCAGAAAATCTCTCAATGTAGCATTGTAAACAGCATTTTAAAATTGTAATTGGTATAAAAGAATAGCTCATGTTATTGTATACGATTTGATGAGTTTGGACATATGATTGCACCTAGGGTGCTGACATCACAACCAAGATAAACACACACACACATCTATCTTCCTTTGTAATGGTGATTGTGTGTGTGTGTGTGTGAGAGAGAGAGAGAGAGAGAGAAACGAAGCTGGAGAGAGGGAGAAAGGAGAGAGAGAGAGAACATGTAACACAAGAACCGATCACAGCAACATGTCTTCAGTTTTTAAGTCATTCCACACTGCTTCCCACAGCAGCATCATTTTATGTTCGTAAAGACAGTGAGTAGGTTCCAGTGTCTCCACATCCTTTTCAGCACTTGCAATCTCTTGATAACAGTCATCTCAACAGCTGTGAGGCTAGACTTCCTTGCTGTTTTCATTTGCATTTTCCTGATGATTCATGATGCTGAAAACTTCTTGTAGATCTTTGGGGAAGTCTTTATTACTCAGTGCCTTTATTCATTTTTAAATTGGATCATTACTTTTCATGTCAATGTGCTTCTCACATATTTTTTGATGTCAGATACACTACAAATATATTTCTCATTTCATAAATTGCTTTTCACCCTGTTTTTTTTTTCCTTTGCTGTGTAGATTTTTTTTTGTTTGTTTGTTTGTGACACCTATCCTCTTGCCTATCTTCATTTTGGTTTTCTGTTCATTGGCTGTCATATCCAAGAGTGCATTGCTGAAACAGAAGCTAGGAAGCTTTCCTCAAATATTTCAAAATTTCTGGTCTTACATTTAACTTTTTAGTTTAATTTTACTTTATTTCTGTTTTGTGTGGCTAATCCTCCACCCAACGGTGCTAGCATGCCATATGGGTGCTGATTCATGTCCCAGCTGCACCAAGTCTTTGGGACCCTGTACCCATGTAAAAGACACAGAAGTGTTCCTGGCTCCTGGTTTTGGATCAGCCCAGCTCTGGCTATTGAGGCCATTTAGGAAGTGAATCAGCAGATGGAAGGCCATCTTTCTGTGTAAAGTTTGCCTTAAAAAGCAAAAAAAAATGAATTATTTACTTTCATTGGAAAAGCAGATTTACAGAGAGAAGAGACGGAAAGAAGCATTTTTCATCAGCTGGTTCACTCCCAAAAGGATCCGAACAACCAGAGCTGAGCCAATCAGAAACCAGGTGCTAAGAGACTCACGCAGGTCTCCCACAAGGGCACAGGGTCCCAAAGACTTGGGACACCCTCTACTGCTTTCTCAGGAAATAAGTAGGGAGCTGTATAAGAAGTGGCGTAACTAGGACATGAACCAGTGCCCATATGGGATGCTGGCTCTTGGAGGTGAAGGATTAGCCAGTTGAGTCATTGCACTGGCCCCTTTAACCTGTCTTTCACATAAGAAACTAAATCTTCTAAAAAAAATAGATGACAACTGGAAACTGCACAGTAGCCTAGTGGCTAAAGTCCTTGCCTTGCATGTGCTGGGATCCCATATGGTCACCTGTTCTAATCCTGGCAGTCCTGCTTCCCATCCAGCTCCCTGCTGTGGCCTGAGAAAGCAGTCGAGGATGGTCCAAAGCCTTGGGACCCTGCACCTGCGTGGGAGACCCAGAAGAGGCTCCTAGCTCCAGGCTTTGGCTCAGTGCAGCTCCAACCATTGCGACCGCTTGGGGAGTGAATTACTGTATGGAAGATCTTCCTCTCTCTCTCTCCTTCCTTCTGTAAATCTGCCTTCCCAATAAAAATAAATAAATCTTTAATAAATGACAACTGCATCTTAGAGAACTATATTCTAACTATACTTCTGTAAGTGTACACATAAAATATAAAGGTTAATAGATTCTAAAAATCCCTCAAATTAATATTTTAACAACTTTTTAAAGTTATATTTGTCTATTATACATCTTAAAACATCATGTAACAACACTGGAAAAAAACTCTGTAATTCCATGACAAAGAGATTCATACTATTGCTAATTTTGTGTGAACCTCCACACACCATCTTTCTCTCATCATGAAGATAAATCCATGATATGATTTCTAGCAGCTTCATGCTGGCTCGTGAGTTGCACTGAAGGTTTATCTTATTTCAAACCAAAATGAGTTGCTTAGTGTCTGTGAGGCCTAATATGATACAATAAAAGCCATTAGGAGGAAGTGGTTTCTCATTTTTCCTAAGGGTGGAGGCATTAAGAAAAGAAGATTTGATTAAGAGAATATGGAGACAAATCAAAATCTTTAATCCAGGACTTAGCCTTTGGAATCAGGATTTAATCTAAAATAGGAAGGCTCCTTAGAGCTGTCATTTAAAAAAAAAACCACTCTTGCTCTTGTCTCTGATGCTGTTTTAATGCAACTGCTGATAAGAATCCACTCCTCACAATACCAGAGCCTAGCCAAGAATATTTTAAAGTGGCAGGTCTAATTTCCAACTTCAGCCTCAGTGTTATGAATATAAATCATCACCAGGACACATAAACATCATATAAAGGTGCTGGTCAGCAACTCATCTTTCTCAATAAACTTTCCAAAGGTCAAAATTTAGGAATCTAAGATACCAAGAGGGAGTTGGAAACTCACATCTTAGCAGACACTAACTCAAACACTCACATAGTTAGGGTTCAATACTGGGTCCAGTGCAAAGGAAACAAAAGCTAAAATTGCAATGAATTTACCTTTCTTCCACTCACTTTATGCTAAAATGTGACATTTGTGCTGCTACCTGCTACCTACAGATTACAGGGTGATTGTAAAGTGAACAATCAGTTTGGAGGGCAGAGATAATAGTGAATGCAGGAAGACCACAATATGAATGGGGCTGTACATTTTAACCACTACAAGTAGTCTGATTGTGAAGAAAGCATGGCTTACTTGTGGCTTCTTAGAGAACAATTTTTGCAGAGCCTTCTAGCATGCAGTTCTGAAATATCAGAAATACTGGAGAAGATTTAAACACTACTGATGTCTGGTCTGACCCACAAAACTTAATTCAAGTGAAAGAGGGTACAATTTGGACATCAAGATTCCTAAAAGCACCCCAGATGACTGTATGATAGAGCAAAGTTTGATAATGACTTCCTAGGACATTATAATATTCATGGACTTCATCTGAGAATAACAAATAACCCAAATAATTATTTCTAAGTCATGATATAATCATATTTAATCTTTAATCACTATATAGGATTATGGGGGAACAGCAGTGTGACAGCATTGCTTCCTATCGTTTATGCTGCTCACATAATATCAACTAATTTACTGGGGAAAATAAAAGCCATAGACATTTATGACAAACTTAGCAGAAAAGGTATCCCCAAAAATGTAAACATGAATTAGTTCAGTTTATTCACAAAGTGACTAAGAAAAAACAACAGCAGGAAAAACTTCCCAGGGGTAGGTGGATCAAGCTATACATTTTGTATAGGAGACTTGCTGCAATATATCATTGAAAATATCCGATTTTCCAGCAATTATGAGACATGCAAAGAAACATGAAAGTGTATTTATGCCTAAAAAAAGCAGACAGTAGAAATAGAGTTTGAGAGGCCCAAGAGGTAGACTTAGCGTCTATGTTCAGATTATTCAAAAATGTATGCTAAGTAAAGATGTAACAATGTCCCGACAGTTAGAAAATATCAATGAGAAGTGAAAAGCTACTTTAAAAAGCTGAAATTCTGAGGTTGGAAGCTATTATAAGCAAAAGGAAATTTTACTAGAGGGTCTCACAGTAGAGATGAGCTGGCAGAAGAGTTAACCTGAGAACATAAAGATACTAAGGTAAAGATTATTAAATCTGAAGTGCAGAAATGGGGGGGGGATGAGGAGAAAAACAGAGCCTTAGAGAAACATAAAATATCATCAGTCACGTCAAAATGAATACAGTGGGAGCACCATTGCAGAAGAGAGAACAGAAATGTACAGAAAACACTTCCAAAGAAATAATACTTGAACATGTTACAAATTTGATTTAAAAGATTAATTTATAAAGCTGAGATTCAACAGGAAAGACAAACATAGGAAGATTTACATCAAGATAAATTACAGCAAAAATACTAAAAAACAAACAAAATCTTTAAAAAGCAACAAAAGGAAAATATTCAGTATGTACAAATAATTCCTCCAGTAAGGGCATCACTCAACTGCTTTTAAGAGATAGTGAAGGCCAGGAGGGAGTGGTTTTACAGTTAAAATGTTATGAATTAAAAAAAAATAGCAAGAACAATAAAATCCAAAACCTGTTGCAAAGAACCCTACTTCCTCTGAACCTACTTTTTCTTTCTTTTTTTTTTTTTTATAAAAAGAAACACTTTGAAATAAAACATTTGAAATTCATATAGGATTTTTCACACATTCATTTCATCATTATTCACGATAGTCAAGATATAAACAAAATAAAGGTATTCATAATCAGATACATCAATAAAACATGATATGCGAACACAAAGGAATGTTATTCCAAATAAAAGAAAAAAAAGAATGAAATCATAGCACTGGCAGTAAAATAAATGGAACTGGAGTATATCATGTAAAATGGAATGAGCCAGATGCAGAAAGAAATGCCACATGCTTTCCTTCTTAACTGGAAGGTTAAAGAACAACTGGATCTCAACAGGGAATAACTAATACTAGAGGTTTCAAGGGGTAAGCACTGTAGATACATTTTGGAAAATGTATTATTGAAAAAAAAAAAACCAACCGAGTTAGACTGAAGGAAAGAGTTCCGGGTATGAACAGAATAGTGTGGTGAATAGCTGACCAGAATTATAATTATATAATATAAACACCAAGTATGCAGTCTCTCGGCAAAGTATGTCATCAGATTCAAGCAGAACATGTCCGTGGATTCAAATTACATCACCATTTATTGAACCTACCTTTTAAAAGCAAGAGAAAAATATAGACATTGCCAGTAAAACAAAAAGTGAGCCTGTTGCTAAAAGATCTGTCCTACCAGAAAATCTCAATGAAGATTTCAGGGCTGAAAACAAGTGAATAACAGATGGTAATTTTATTCCACATGAAAAAATAACCCCAAAATGCTGTTAAAGGTAATTATGCAGGTAATTACAAAGACAATATAATTACATATCTTGATTCCTTTGTTTTCTTGACTGATTTAAAAAGCAATTGCATAAAACAATACGAATGTAATTGTAATGTTAAACCTATAACATACAGAAATGTTATATCTGTGGCTAAAAAAAAAAAAAAAACAAAACACAATGGAGACTGATTGAAACCAAGCTGTAATGGAGTAAAGAAATGAACCAGATGCTAACTCAAATCAAAAGAAAGTAATGAAGAGAATCAAAGAGGTCAATAAGAAGGTTAATATAATAAACTCTGTGAATATACATTGGATTCTTTCCCTGGCTTTCCTAAAGGATACAATTTTAACCTAGATATAAAAGAAAATATATTTTTGGATTTATAACATATACAGACATATATGTGTAAAAGTAATTGCATGGGAAAAGGTGAGAAAGAAATAGAACGACATAAAAGGAAAGTTCCCACATTTCTCTGAAAAGAAATATAAAATGGAAGGCTGGTGTTGAGGTGCAGATGGGCAAGATGCTGCTCACGATACCAACACCAACACTGGAGTGCTGATTCTAGCTTGCGGTTCCTACCCAGCTGCCTGCATGTGCTTGGGAAAGCAGCCGAGGACAGCCTACCACCCCCGTGGGAAACCCGGATGGATGGAGCCAGCATTTGTGAGTGAACCATTGGATGGATGACTTTTCCTACTTTCTGTTTCTATCTCTGTCATTCTGACTTTCAAATAAACAAAGAATTAAAAAAAATATATAAATCCTATATGAATTTGAAACACATTGTGATAAATTAAAATCAAAATCGCAAAGCCTAGAACAAGTACAAACAAAAATCGAGAGATTAGAATAATATTTGAAGAACGATACATAATGCACAAAAGTAACAAAGGACAAGTATTTTGTTTTCAAAAATATATAAAACAGAAGACAAAAAGAGAAATGGAAAATGTAAGTTTAACTGTAAGGTGAATGGTTTAAATAATCCAAAAGTGGTAACTGTGAAACTGAAAAAGCAAGACATCCTAAGGAGACATATTTTAGATGCAGTTGCAAGCAGTGAAAGTATAGAAAAAGGCAGCACAGGTAAACGATGCAGTATGGCCGGTCAATGAACACACGGAGCATGCTCACCATCATTGCCATTGCAGAGATGCAAATCAAGAACACAGAGAGATGTAACTTCACACCCAACAAGCTAGGTTATCAAAAAGTCTGATAATCAGCATACTATTATTATAATAGTTAATAAGAAGAGGAATAAAGACGATGCAGAGAAATTAGAACCCTCTTGAATTGGAGGTTAAAATATAAAATGAAATTGGGAGTGGAGCTGGATTCAAAATAGGCTCTCTGATAAGGCATTCGGGCATCCCAATGATGTCATCAGCGCTGTGCCAAACCCCCACCACAAAGTTGGTTCTACTTTCTTCTTTAATCTGGTGGTGATTAGGTTGCAAGAATGTATGCTTTAGAATAATGTATTAAAGCATATATTTTGCTTTGTATAGTTTCCTGCAGCTGTTGCTTTTATCTAACGAAGCTTTTAAGAAATTTGATAAATAACTCTCTTGGAAATGGTATAGAGAAAAGATTTCAACAAGATGGGGTTAAAATTAGAAAAAAAATATGAGCACAAGGAAGACACAGGGTGATAAAACTAAGGGACAGGCTAGTCAGATTTGGTGATTGGTAGGATCCGTGGGTAGGGCAGAGTGAAAGAAGATGACTTACAGGTTTGGGGACTAAGCAGGATGATCCGAAGAACACAGGACAAGGAGGATTCATCCTGATAACCACATTTGGCTATCAACTTGTCCTGTTCAGCTCCCATTTTGTTTTAGGGCAATAACAAACACATTTTCTTTAAAAAAAATATTTATTTTATTGGAAAAATCAGATATACAGAGAGGAGGGGAGACAAAGAGGAAGATGAATCTGATGATTCCACTCCCCAACAGTCGTAACAGTCAGAACTGCACCAATCTGAAGCCAGGAGACAGGAGCCTTCTCCACTCCCCTATGTGGGTGAGGGATCCAAAGGTTTTGGGCCATCCTTGACTGCTTTCCCAGACCATCAGCAGGGAAGTGGATGGAAAGTGGAACATTCAGGATTAGAATCAGTGCCCATATGGGATCCTGGCGCGTGCAAGCTGAAGACTTTAGCCATTAGGTTATTGCACTGGGCCCAAAAAACACATTTTCTATAGCAAGCCTCTTTTTCAGTCCCTAGCTTCAAATGACTGCTTCCACTTGAGCTGTGGGGAATGACGATGATGCAGGCCTGGCCAGTCAAGTACAGCGTGCCACAGCCACTCTCACAGAAATGCGGACATGACTCTAGTTAGAGTTGTGTCTGAGATGTCACCACCTCTTATCCTTCTAGACCAAAAGGTACAGAATTTAGATTTCTCATCACTACAGTAGCTAGTGTGAAATGAGAATTTGCCCAGAGTGATACTAACGCAATGGAAAACAGAGTAGAAATGGATACACACACTCCAAAGAGTACTGATCACATTGGTTTCTTGGACCCAAGGTTTCTTGGACTCTTGCAATATTCAGCTGAGGGTGAGGTTTCACATATTAATCACTCCTTTTTGTATGTTACTATTAGAAATATGTTGAGTAGCACTTCTGTAAATTGAAAGTGAAAGTATCTGGATGAAAACACAAATCAGAAATGTTTTAGAATTTACTGACTACTCAGTTGCATGACTACTCTAGCCTGACACTAGCCAATAGAAATATATCAGTGAGACATAAAAAGGTTCAGGATTTTTAGTAGTCCAGTAAAAGGCAAAAAATAAATGGGCAAAGTTAACAAAATCAATTTTAATTAAAAATTAAAATTTTAATTTGCATGTATTATTTAAACCAATATGTAAAATCATTTCAACATGTGGTCGATAGCTTTAAACTTGCTATTAAAGTAGGTTACATTTTTCCTTTCTGTACTAATTTCTTGAAATGTACTGTGAATTTTTAAACTTGTGACAGATTTGTGTTATGACTAACCTTATTTGAAGTTCTCAGTAGTCACATGCAAAAAGTGGCTGTGACAGTTGGCCAGGGACCTCTAGTCCATTTTCCCCAGAGAAATCTATTTTGCGTTGGGCCCCGTTCATAATACCTTAGATACCTTAGAATTACATATTATTTTCATAAATGAGAAAATGAAAGCAAGTCAGTACCAAGAGCTGGAATACACAAATGGCAACAATAAAACAATGAGCAATTTACAAGTTAGTGTTGATAATGGAAAATAGTAGCTTTATTTTGCTGTTGTTTTTGTACTTGGCTAGACAGTATTAACCCCTTTCTATCTATAAAAATAACTGCACAGAAAGATAACTCCAAGAGATTTTATTCTTTGCTCAGCATTATTCTAAGAACTCTACATATGTCTACTTATCTAATCCGTGAAATAGCTCTGAGGTAACTGTCTTAAACATCTTCATTTAAAGCAGAGTACAAACAGATCAGGTGGCAGGCATGGGACTTGGGCCCTGGGCATCTGGATCCTCAGCCCACATTAGGAACCTCTGGCTGTGTTGTCTTTGTGAGGTACCATCCTGGGTCCCATTGTAGAGGTCTACTGTGAGTCTTTCACCCTTTTCTCTGGCAGCCTGGGGAAGTGTGCAGATGGAAAGGATGTGTGAGAATCTATGCATAGTAGAGGCAAGAGCAGTGGTCAGAAATTCCTATTCAGATTGTACACGCCTGGCCACCTAAGGACCCAAATTCCTGCCTGTTTCCTAAACTACCTATACAGTATCCTGTTGATCTGTGAAGTACTGATATCCTTACAGTAAATGCTCTTGGCATTAAAATTCCAATATTGATTTTTTTTATCATGTTCAATCAAAAATGTTGATTGATGTTTAGGGAAAAGATTATTATAACCATCTCACACAGCTAAGAAACTAAATGTTTTTAAGGGTAAGTACTTTTTTTCCAGTGTTAGTCAGAAAATAGTTGATAGAATTCAAACTTGACACCATCCTCAATCCTGGGACCAGAATCCAAGTTCTCCTGACCCAGGACCACTTAAAATTACGTTGAAGAATGAAGACAAAAGGCTACAATAATGTGCACAGCTTTTCATGTATTGCCTGAAACTTAAATTCTTAGATGAGGATGTTCAACACTGTGGTAGGCAAGAGATATTTAAGAAACCAGAAAGTCATAAGTAGTTGACTGTCAACTTCATTTTCTGTCCCATGACAGTTCTGCAGTCACAGAGTATAAACATTCATTAAATCTGAAAGGATTTTAGCTTTGGTCCAAAGGAGAGAAAGAGAAGAGTAGAGTCTTAAACAGCAGCCACATTGTAGTCACATCTGCACAAGAGGTCACCTAGTTAAACTCAAGTGGCTTCCATAAGGAGCTAGACAGAACAATTCTATCAATATATTCCTGCAAGCACAGCTGTTCTTTGCTTGTCTGATATGTGGATGACTAAGAACAGCGTAACAGAGAATGCTAGAGACTAACTCAAGGCCAGTATCACGGCAGCCCAATGCTCCAGGCCTGGGAATAGAACAAAGGAGACAAGAGAGGAATCCTTGGAGAATGGAATGAGACATCCACAATACAGAATGCTCAAGGCACACAAAATACACAAAACTGACGACCACCATAAAATAAAATCATTTCCATTCCCATATACTAATTAGAAACACAAACAGAACTTCTTTGAAAACAACTGACGTTTATCAAAATTTTAAATACATGGAGTCTTTGTCCCAGCAGTCCTATTTCTGGTGGTATGGAAGGATATATATGCAAGGATATTTCCTTTAGAATTTTGTTATTCATGTCTCATGACTGTGCTAAAGTAAATGCCCACTAGAAATGGACTATAATGACAGCATATTCACATATTGAAATGCGAAACAAGTTTTAAAAGAGATAGCTGCATATGCAAGAACGTAATATTCATGATGAATTGATGTTAGGGAAAAATAGATCAACACATAAATACACTAACTTGGACTGATATTGTATAAGGTCTCTCCATGTATTAATTCATTGAAATCTCACAACAAACTTCTGAAGCTGATATTATCGTTGTCTTTGACTTACAGGCAAGGCAAAATGCCTTCAACAGGTCATTTAATGGAGAGGGAAGGGTAGAGAACTGATGACTGATTTTTACAATTTGTCTTTCAAGGAAGCTAAAATAATGCCATGAAAAATATTTTTTAAAAGCACTGTAAAATTATTATTGACCCATAGATATTTTACATCTAACTTTGGTCACATGCCCACCTAAACCCTAAAACACATTTCTCAGCTTATTCATTCATGCGTTTCCCAATTTTAAGTGACATAAAAAAACTATTCTTATTTTCCCAAAGCAATTGTTCTCCTAATAGCTATCAACATTACAAAATACATGTTAATGTGCAGACCAAAGTCTCCTTCACTGAGCTGCACTTTACAATGCCACTACTGTATTTGTGCTATCTGTTGAATAATAACCACCATTATGATCCAACTGTGTTGTGACCCGTATTTTAGAAATTGATTACACCAATATTCTAATCATTTTAACTAGAATGAAAGAGTAGGCTTTGGATAATTGTTTCAAATATTATCAGGTTCATCTAGTCGCAATCAATCTCTTTGTATCATATCCCAAAGGGTGCAATGTATAACATCACATTAAAACTGAAAACATGGGTATAAGCAAATGAGATTAAATACCGGGCCAACAAGGCTTAATCTTCCCTCCCCCTGGCCTTTTAAGAAGATTACTATAATCCACATCAGCAATGATATTGCATGACTTATACATCCCTCCCTCATTTGAGACCCAAATACTGAGTATTATGTCAATGAGAATTATTGTGTCCCTCTGTGAAACACAATTAATTTAGCCATTAATTCCTATGTCAACTGTAAGCATATGAGTATCTCCAATATCAACTAAGAAAAAATAATATGTTAGCTGGCAGTGAACTTGAAAGTTTAAAATAAATGACAAATATCATCCAGAAGGTTAAAGATTTCACAGGGTTATTTCACTCTTTATGGTTAATTATGTCCAAATACTCAACATTTAACAATCCCAGAGATAAAACTGACTCACAGGTGAGCAATCTCCCAGTGCAATAAACTGGCTCAAGGATAGTTTTGTTTCATTGAATAAAACAATTAGCTTTCAGTGTGCTGGAAAGCGGGAAACAATTTCACAGATGAGTAGAGCTGAGGGCCGAATCTGCTGGTGAAGTTGGTGTGAGTCAAGAGGCATTTCCCCAGGTCTTTCTGAGCTGGCATCATCAGCAGGTAATAATACATACAGAAGAGCTGTGTTTACTTACAGGCATGTGACCCAAAGAATGCATTATCTGAAAGACCTGACAGCAATGCCTCAAACAACAACAAAACAGTGTTTTTAATAAGGGTTTTCGTGAGCCCAAAAGTGCAACTCACTATTTAAAACAGAAAGGACAAATGCTTTCATGGAATTCAAACATCATTATTGTAGACATGTTAATTCCTCTAGGCATGTAAGAAGGATCAGGTTCATAGTAAGGCAGAAGCAGGAGCCGATCTCAGTCTACTTGGGAAATCAGAAAAGATGGGTGCCAATGCAGATACCATAAATTTGTAATTTATTTGAAAGAGAGATGAAAAGAGAGTGCTTCCATCTTTTGGTTCATTCCTCAAAGTCCCATATCACCCAGGGCTAAGCCGAGATTCAGAATCTCCATCAGGGCATCCCTGTGGCTGGCAGGAATCCAGGGGCTTGAGCTGTTATCAGCACTGACTCCCAGGGAGCACATTAATAGGAAACCAGAAAGGAAAGTGGAGCTGGGATTTGGACCCAGACACTGTAGTATGGGATGGCAGGATCCCAAAGAGCCCCGTAAGCACAGCAGCAAATGCTACTCTACTCATTTTTAAATGTCAAGCAAATGATAATGACACTGGATGACGTAGAAATTTCAATTGGTGTGCAAAGGCTGATGATGCTTATATAAAATATTTTTTTTAAAAAATTGTAAACAGATTTTTTTTAATTGAGAGGAGTTACATAAATTTTTGAGTTTCAACTTTTCTTGAAGAATAAGGCAAACGTTTGTACTCTGTGGATCCCCAGGGCGTCATGCAGCAGCTGTCTTAGAAGGAGCAATGGCTGACCCTCTGAAAGGCCAGGTTCACTGCACTCCTTCCTGCTCCTTATTGCTTTTACACATCAGAGACGATCTTTGGGTACAATTTTCCACTACACTTGTGCTGCACTCATTTTCATGGAGAGCACAGCCCCTTAAAGGTATCTGAATTAGTGCTGCATACTGTATTAGGCCAGAAGCTACAAGAATAGATTTCAACATCAGATATAAATATAAAACCTAGTTTTGTCATTTAATACTGCTTGTCCTTGAACAAATCATTTAATCTTTCTAAAAATCTGTTTTGCAATGAATAAAATGAGAATAATTAAGGCCATCTATCTCCTAACTCAGCTGCAAAGATTAAATATGAATGTGTGTGTATGAGTTTGTAAGTCTGCATCTATTGATAGCACAAAAGAACATAAAACACGACAGAAAAAAAGGCTGGGGTGATGCAAGGAAGTATAAGCATGATTTAGAATAAATAATAAAGTTACATTTTTAGAATAGAGTAACTTATTCGATAAAACAAATAGTTTTATTAGTATTCCAGTTTTTCTCCAAATACCCAGAAATCTATCTATATTAATGGAATCAGGCCTTTTTAAAAAAAAAAAAAATATGTACTAACAAGCTATTATCTCTGGCCCAGAAGTCCCAGTGACTTACTAGTCATTGTAAGGTTTTTGCCCAGGATATCCTGCCGGTTAATTCTGATAACATGTGCACTGAAGAAAGGATTATTAAAGTATTAGATCAGTTTAACTAGCTATTTACTAGTTCATTTTTGAAAAAATATGGTTTTCAAGTTAAGTGTGATGGTTCAATTGGCTCATCCTCACCTTGCAAGCACCAGCAGCCCATGTGGGTGCTGGTTCACGTTCTGACTGATGCAGCTCCTTGCTTATGACCTAAGAAAGGAGTAGAGCTTGGCCCAAAGCCTTGGGCCTCTACATCCATGTGGGAGATCAGGAGGCGTCTCCTGGCTCATAACTTTGGCTTAGCTCCGGCTGTGGTGGCTACTTGGGGAGTGCACCAATACATGGAAGATTTTTCTTTTTGACTCTCTTTCTGTAAATCTGCCTTTACATTAAAAATAAATAAATCCTTACACTAAAAAAAGAGAAAAATATACTTATCTGAATCTGTTTCTTTCTGTATAAACCAAACCAAAAAAAATCCTAAATGATTGTCATGGCATACTGACGACAATATTTGCAAATCTCTTTATTGATGTGCCTAGTACATAGAAAGAACGGAATACATGGTAATTTACTTTCTTTCTAGAACTAGTCTGAACACCACATTTCTCAGGTTTTAAAAAGATGACAATGATTTTATTTTTCCCTGAAAATCAGAATAATTTTAAACATCGATGAATAGAAAGATGACTAAGTACCTATAGTTAAACAGCATCAGTTTGAAAATGTATTCTAATAACGAAAAGAAAAAAAGTATTACATCATGTAGCTCATTCTTGCTGAATTGCAGAACAACCATGGTTCCTTGCTTTGTGCTAAAAATGAGCAGCTTAGAAAGATCAACACATTGAAAAAAAATCTTCTAGGAAATTTAGTAGAGATTCCTAAGACATATGGTTTGGTGTTAACAATTTCCATAACTATACATTATGCTATGCAAGGCTCTGAAAAATGTCTCTAAGACCAGACAATTTTCCCATGATTCATTAAAGCAGGAATAATTCAATTTATTGGGTGCATGTACTACTGTTAAGTACCTGTTTTGCACATAGTATTGTGTAAGAGTAAAAACAAGTATGACACTAGCTTTGCCTTCGTCTACATCCAGGTTTCTGAAAATGTGATTAAAAAAAAAAACAGTGTAAAAATCACTGTGTTACTAGAATACAGATTTTTTTTTTGATTCCTCTAATATACTCAAAATGGAGCTGGCAGCCTGCATTGAACCACATCCTAGTTGGTTTATATGCACCCTACTTCTAATTGAATGCATCCATCTATAGAAAGTGAGTTAAGTTGCTAAATTTGATTCCATTAGTAAGAAAAGCCCTGGTAAATTATGTAGCCATACATGTAGTAGAAAATTAAAATCATTGCATTTGACACAAATCTTAAGAAGTCATTCAATGCATACAACCACCTCACTGTTACAGAGAAGTCCTGCAGTAGATGAAGAAAATATGTTTTGTTTTATTTTTTGGGTTTTTTTTTTTAAAGGGCCTGTAATGGCCGGCCTAGTGACTGTATCTGCTGGAAAATGTGTTAGCACTGGTATGTATCTCAGCTGCTCCACTCCCAATGCAGCTCCCTGCTTGTGGTCTGGGAGTGCAGTAGAGATGGCCCAAAGCTTTGGGATCCTGTACCTGTGTGGGGGACCTGGAGCTTCTTCCTGTCTCTTTACGTCAGATCATCATCACTTGGGGAATGAACCAGCAAATGGAGGATTTTTCTCTCTGTCTCTCCTTCTTTCTTTGTATCTGCCTTTCCAAATAATAATATTAATAATAAAATAAATCTAAAATAAAATAAAATGAGATTTTTAAAACCCCAGAAGAGAAACAAGATGACAGAATAGACTAAGGACAGAGAATCATTAGTTAGGGTTAAGCAGAGAGACCACAATTGTGGGAAATAGGAAAGGGCAGATGGAAGGCAGAGGACACTTGAAGACCCGTAGACACGGGGATGAAGCAGAGATAGCAGAGCTTGTGTTGCAGTGACCAGATACTCAAGCAGCAGTCAGAGATCGGAGATCGGAGCTCCACCTGTGGCCAGTTGCGATTGGGCGTTCACGAACAAAGATATGCCGAAAATGAAACTAAAAGGATGGAACAAGATATTCCAGGCTAATGGAAAAGAAAACAAGCTGGTATAATCATTTTTTTCTCAGATAATAAAGATTTTGGTGTGCAAAATACTAAAAGAGATGAGGAAGGATACACATAATGATCAAAGGATGCATTGAGCAAGAAGAGATTGCCTTGCGAGATTCTTAGGTTTTCTTTGTCACCGTTACTTGTTTTCCTCCCTTGCTTTTCTTTGCTGGTTTCTGGAAGAGCCCGTCAACCACACAGGAATTAAAGGTCTTTTGATGGGTGAGGGCATAAAAGCCAATTGGTGTTTCTGAATGGGTAAGCTACGTAGATTTATCAGCAGAACACACCACTGCCTAAACCAAACCACTATGTTGTAGCCTGAAAACAGTGACGATTGCGTTATAGTTGGCTCTTCTACAAGTACTGGCATCAGAAAGACAATCAGAATATCAGCATCTAGGAATGTTTTGGAGATGTGGGGTAACAGAGAAGCAACAGAAAAAGATCCTGAGCTAAGCTCCGTTTTACCTCTTTCAAATGGCTGCAAGTCAGAATGTGTAGCAATGTAGAGTCTGACACCCACGGCTACGTCATCTCCTTGTGTATAGAGAGTAACATAGTGGGGGGAGCAGGCAGAGGATGAGAAGAAAATATCAAAATTCCTTGAATTAGTGTCAAATAAACTGCTAAATTACTTCAATAGACCTAGAACCCAATACTGGCACAGTTATTCAAATTGTGATTTTAGTGATAAATAGATTGCATGAGCAAGATAATAGGTAACTTCCACAAATTCACAACCTAGGAAATGGAGAAACATTTCCATTTGGGGAATATTCCAAACGCGAAATTAGATTTATTCAACTCTAAAGTTCATATAATTTCCATGTGAGCCACTCTTAACTGTGGGAGACTTGACAGCATCTTCCAGTCACCTAGCAGAAACCAGATTGCATCCTGTGCCAATTAAATCATTTTCTCTGATGAATAAAGCTCCTTACATACAAAGTCATTCTCACATGAAGACACATGTTTGCGAATCAGTGATATAAAGTACATTTTCTTAAATTTTCTAATCACCGGCTGAGAGTAGATTTAAAAGGACATTAGACTTTTGGTGAGTCAAAAAATGTAGGGAGAGCTCATTTGACAAACTGAGCTCCTCCTTAAACAGGTAGAAAGACGGGGGCTTTTGGAGTGCAATGGAACAGTACAGAGCCCCAGGTCTCCTGCAGGTGGAACAACTGGAAGGTAGGAGAGGTGCCAAGATATTTTGTCAATTCTACTGAGGCTAGGCCTCTGTAGTAGTGACCAAACTCCACGTAGGAGATCAAGATACTCAAATCCATTCATTCAATTCAGCAACTTTCTCTAAGATAAGGAATCATCTCTAATTTCATTTCCTGAATTTTCTTCTCTGAATTGGCTGGGTAAACTATCTGTACACCCATCTTCGAGGACTGTAAAGCACACTTAGACACTCTCCCAATGTATAACTCCTAACCTCATTATAAGCTAGCCCAAAGTGTTCCAAAAGAGGAAACAGAGAATACAGATGACCTTAAGTAGAAACAAGCTTGACATTAAGCTTGTGTTTGGAGAGTGCTCCCCAGGAGGAAGAGTGGCTGTAGCTGAGCTCTGAGATGTGTGCACAAGTCATTGCCAAAGGTACATGGCCTTGGAATGTTGTTCTGTGGAAGCTGGAAAGTCATTGGGATGCATTACATTTGCTGACTGCATGGGATGCAAAAAAAAAAAAAAAAGTGCATCAACTTACCCACCCTCACGTGCTGGTGTGAGATTCCCTTTCACTAGCTGTTTCACTTTCTTGGCATCATTGATCATTGTGTTAAGTAATCCTAGAGGCCACACACATGCTCCTAACATTAACCTACTTATGAATTATTGGCCAAGTAGATGCTTCTCAGAGCAACATATTAGAGTATAAGTACAGGAGTTAGAGCAGCAAATTTAAAAATGATAACTCTGAACTTAACCTGTGATTTCCTATCATTATCACAGAAGTGTGATGTGCTGGTGAGTCCTGGACTTCTGAGTCAAGCTGTCTGTATTGGTGGTCCTAGCTCTGCCGTGCGCTATTGGACGCAGCATGGTTCTCAATCTCTCTCTCTCTCTCTCTCTCTCTCTCTCTCTCTCTTTGCAGCATGGTTCTCAACGAATGATTTTTTATTCCTTTCTTTAACTTCTTTCCTCATTCAGTTTTCACTTCATGTGTAAAATACATTCAGAATGTATCCTCTTCTCTTATCTGCTCTGAATATACTCTGGAGCAGGTTATTTCACTCTCAGCACTGTAGAAATTTTATACAAGATCATTTTTTGTCTTCACTCTGTCCTTTGCATTGTAGAAAGAATACTAGCAACACAGGTTTCTACCCTGTAAGATTGCAATAGCAACTCCTAGTTTTGACAACCAAAAATATCTACAGACATTGTTAAATGTCCCTCTTGGGGTGGTAGTAGCAAGAGGGTTATGTCCTGCTAGACACTATTTGTTCAGACTGAGGACCCGCTGTCTCAGTGACTTTTATGTTTTCTAAAAAACTGATGGCTTCTCCATTCATTCCCTATGGTTCATTCTGCACATGGTAGTCAGAATATTGATTCAAAAACATAAATAAAATTCTATCATTCCCTTACTTAGAAGCTGGCTTTCCATGTTCTTGTAACATAGAATCCTAACTCTGCTTCAGCCTACGTGCTCTGACATGATAGTGCTCTAATGTTGCTATCTACAAGCCCTCTCTGTCACTCCACTCTGTCAACACAAACCTTCTTCTAGTCTTTAAAAACAGTGTTCACTCATACCATGGGATATTTACATTTGTGATTCTCTTTGCTTAGAAAATTATTTCTCATAGTTGGAGACCTCTTGTCATTCAGAAGCTGCAAGTGTCACAATCTTAGGTGAAAGGTTTATGACTTGCTTGTTTATGATGAAGAGAAAGGTTCTTGGCAATATTTACTTTATAGTTGTCCGCTGAACCACTGGATAAGGTTACTTCTACCTCCTAACAATCTGTGCAGAAATACATATTCATGGTTGCAATCTACTGTTTTCATTTAACATTAGACTGAGTAGTTGCTCACATTCTTAAGTATTTTTCTGCAAAAAAAGCTTTCATTTTAAGTGGCAACATATTCTTCTACCGCATACCATAATCAATTTAATGAATCATTTGTTCATTACATTATTTCTTTATTTTTCCATCTTATAATCTCCTTTAGCATTTACTCAGTAGACAATAAAGTTGGAGAATTTGACTTTTGATATTTTTCAATAGTATCAAACATTTCCTCAACCAGACATCAAACACAGAGCTGTATTATTTGGAGCCAGAGTTGAGGGGGGATTTGTGCCAAGCAATAAGAATAAATAGCACTTGCTGAAATTTTTCAGTACAGCATGTTGTATTTTTCACAGAAGTAGGGGAGCATAAATACTTTCACTTGTGGATCTGCTTGAAATTTTTAAATGTGGCTGTTCTAACTTTCAAGCTGCCTAAGAAGGTGGGAAAATGAGTACAAGGCACAAAAATCCAACTCTAATCAGCATACAATCAAACAGAAATATTTAAAAGAAAATCAACAGCTCAGAAAGCCTGGTCCTGGCTTTTTTCACAAACACTAGACCACAGCTTTGATGATTATCAGCTCAAAAAGTTAATGGCAGATTTGAGTTTTACACACTAAGCAGGCTGTACTTTAGCCAGACAATTTGTTTCCAGAGTCCCAGTGTCTGCCTTGGTACTCAGAAAGCAGAGATTTTTAGCTGACAATCAGAATCAGAGAATGGTGACAAGTACATAATGGACACTGACTGAAATTCTACCAGGTGCCCTGCACCAAGATTTGTTTTCAAAGATCCACTTATTCATATTGGAAAGGCAGATCTATAGTGAGAAGGAGAGAGGGGGAAGGATCTTCCATGCATTGGTTCACTTCCCAAATAGATGCAACAGCTGGAGCTGAACAGATCCAAAGTCAGGAGCCAGAAGCCTCTTCCAGGTCTCCCACATTAGTGCAAGGTCCCAAGGATTTGGCCCATCCTCTACTGCCTCCCAGGCCACAAGCAAGGAACTGGATGGGAAGTGGAGCAGCCAGGGCATATGGGATGGTGGGACTTGATATGGGAGGATTAGCCAATAAAGCCATTATGTTGAACCCTGATCCAAATGTTTGGCTGAAGTTCTATTGCACACATATATTCTTATACCCAAAGCCTCTGTGGCAAACCCCACATCCCAGGCCACATATACCTTCCAGTACAAGTAAACCAAAAGAACTCAAATGTTGTTTGACTTTTGTTTGCCTAAGAGTTAAACCACCCTCATCATTGTTACCCAGTTACTTACAGGAGTCACTGTGGTTGATTCAGGGAGGCTTAAGCCATAACTGGTCCTCACTCTCTGTCCTCCTCCTTGTTACTACAATGTGTGCGCTTATACCCATGCCCATTTCTAGATGTGTCCAAAGTTGCCAGAGGAATTGTAATGTCTGTGCAACCAGGAGACAGTGTCTCTCTCCTTGTCTCTCTGCCATGCCCTCTTACTTAGACCTTTGAAAAAAATTCCTTTAGCTCTGGCTCACTCTCTTACTCTACTGGCATTCAAACTGACCTTAGCAGCCAGGTAGAATACTGGTGACATGCCATTTTGTCTTGATTCAAGATCCAGACATAAAAAACAAACATACAAACAAAAAACTTCATATCCTTATCCAAGAAAGAACAACCCCCTTTTAAATAAACCATGATAATGGATGCAAGGCTGCCCCTCCAGGCCAACAGATTCACACAGCCCACTGAAACAAGTTCTTGTTCACAAGAATGAAATTCTCTGAATGGAGGCCCTGCGTGAATTTCTGCTTGCAGGCAGAAGTGGGGTTGAGAGGCTCACTTGATTTCACTGCATAAGTTTTGGGGGCATGATTTTGAGAACCCTCCTCAGGAAGTGTCTCTGCTGAAACACTCAAAGTTAGGGACAAAAAACAAGCTCCTCCTGAATATTCGAAGCAAAATTTTTCAGTGAAAAAGAAGCGGCCAAGACATGCTTAGACTTCTCCTGTGGCCTTCCACATTACAGCTGAGAAGAGAAACTGCAATGGCAAAGAGGAGCGTAAAATCCTTAAAGTAGAAAAGGAGCAAAGACAGATGCTTGAGATGTGGGACCAGAAAAGAGGCCAAAGCAGATTACATTAATCTGTTTTTCTCTGCTTAAAGGCCCTCCACTGATTTCAGATGACTTACAGCAAGTGTAAAATTCACATTCAGAAGGCAATCGGCACTGATGCCACGGTGAACTTACTGGCAGGGTTATCTGAAAGCACACAAGGGACATTTTTGCCCTAGTCATTCTTCTTTGATAGGCTTCCCAAGCATATCATCCTCCACGATATATTAAGGCTCCTATCAGCAAAACGTTCTCTCTTCGGCTTCACCAGGAAAGGCTGTAGCACAGATATTGTACCGCGTGAGTGTGTGTACACACATTTCACCAGGCTCTTCAAACGAACTACACTGTGAGAATTACAGTCAGTTCCCCTCCTGAGAATGCCCAAATGTGCATGTAGTTTTCAAGTCTCTCAACAAAATTCTGGGCGCCTTATTTTAACCATCATCTCCAGAAAAGAAGCACACACGGTCACTTCCCAAATATCTCTTATTCTCCCATTCCCTTTACCCCACAGGTCCAAGAAGTTACCTAGTCTTGTCAAATCCCTTCCTAAATATCAGGATATTCAGCCTTTATCCTCATTACTGATGTTTTAGTTCAAATGGCATCTCTTACAGAACTACTTCAGCAGCCTGTTAAACCATCCTTCATTATTCAACCAAATACTTGTCTGAAAAATAGTTATGATGATGCCACAGTACTGTTTAAACTCTCTCTCTCTCTCTCTCACACACACACACACACACACACACACATACACACATTCTTTAATGCCTATAGCATACAATGAATTTCTTAGACTAGCAGGCCAGAGCACGACACAGCTTTCATTTTGTACCAAAGCCTGTGCCTGACATTTTATCACCAGGTGTTGCCTTTTCCAGCCAGGCAAAGTGCAGTAATTTGTATAACAACAATGTTGATTACCACCAACAAGGCAGTCCATTCCTAGGACCCTGTTACTGCAGTGGCTTTGTCACCAACTTTACCTCATTCGATGCTATGTGGTTTATAACTCAGTTCCCCACCTGCTTGTCTAGTGACCCATCACAGGAAGCATATATAATGACACTAGACAGGTTACATTTCAGTTGTATAATTATATCACACACACACACACACACACACACACGACTAGGCAGATAACTTCTCAAGACAGGATTTTTGTATTCACTATTGTGTCTTCAAAGACTTGGTCATTGCCTGTAACATTACATTTGTCAGCTCAGATGCCATAACAAATGATCACGAGTGAGTGGTTTAAACAAAAGGATTTTATTTTTTTTGCAGCCAGAGGCTGGGAAGTCAGTTCAGGGTATAAGCAAAGTAGTGTTAATTCTGAAGTGGCTCCCCTTGTCCTGCGTGTCAGACTATCTCACTCGGGACTCACGGGGATTCTCTGTGTGGGCCTAGGGAGAGAGTAGCAGCAGTTCTCTACTATCTCTCTCTGTGAGGGCACTAATTCCATCATAATGCCTCCATCCTCATGACCCCAGCTAACTCATGGTGCCTCACAAATTGAGTGTCATCTCCAAATGCCATCAGATTAGGGGTGAAGGCATCAAAATCTGAATTTCTAGGGAACACAAATATTTAAACCATAATAAAAGTCCAATGAGGGGCCCGGCGCGGTGGCGCAGTGGTTAAGGTCCTCACCTTGCATGCCCAGGATCCCATATGGGCGGCGGTTCTAATCCCGGCAGCCCCGCTTCCCTTCCAGCTCCCTGCCTGTGGCCCGGGAAGGCAGTCGAGGACGGCCCAAAGCTTTGGGATCCTGCACCCGCGTGGGAGCCCTGGAAGAGGCTCCTGGCTTCGGATCGGCATAGCATCGGCCGTTGCGCTCACTTAGGGAGTGAATCATTGGATGGAAGGTCTTTCCTCTCTGTATATCCGCCTTTCCAATAAAAAATAATAAAAATAATAAAAAAAAAGTGGAATGAGTGCACCATAAAGTGTGATGACTAAATTAATCATAGTTTTGTTTTTCACAGATATGTTCATTTCTTCTAAACAATTCAGTGGTTATCTACCAACCCACTATACTAGTTGTCTTAATCAGGGACAATTTTGGCTCCCAGGGCATTTTCGAAATGAAATCTCGGGTTATTACACTAGCGTGGAGGAATTCACCAGCCTCTGATGAGTACAGCTCAGTGATGCTGTTTGTCACAACAAAATACTACTTGGCTAAAAACGGTTCTGAGGTGGAGAAATCAAAATGTTATCAAGTATATAAATGAATGAGGGAATTTTACAAAAAGTCGTTTGCCTTCTGCCTTATGTTGCCACCTGATGCTTCTCACCGATCAGTTGTCCTGGCTAATCTGTCCCACAATCATATTTGAATTTCATATTTAATTTTATCAATTCAAGGATCCCAATAGGAAACAGTTACAATCGCCCTGTCTAATATGATTGTTCTTAGACATGAATTCATATCTAATTTAAACTTAAAATACTTAAAAAATTAAATAAACTTTGGGCAGGGATCCGAGCTAGCAGCTTAGACTCTGGTTGAGCTACCAATATTCCATACTTGAGTGCAGACTTGGGGAGAATGTGACAGTGGCTTAGAAGTCAGGTTCTCACTTAAGTGGGACATTGTGCCACTGGCCTTTCTGCATTTGTCGCTCTACTTCTCAAATAAATAAACACTTCTCAAAAATTAAAGCTAAAACTTTGGACCAGTCCTCAGTAATGTAAACTAGCTTTTCAATGCTCAATAGTCACATATAATCAAAAGCTACCACATTGCATAGAATAGGTACATTTTTATTTCTACAGAAAGCTCTTTTGAATAATACTAATCATGTAGGTTATTCCTTCTTCATTACCATGAGTAATAACCAGGAATTAAATGCATCCTTTACTTTGCCTTCAGAATATTTTCCTGCTACAAGAAGAAGAAGAAACATATATTTAATAACGGTGTGGGAAACCTTCCCATTCAAAATAATTACACACACGGAGGTGTATGATAGAGTTTGATAAGGGTATACTTCGCTTGTTAAAGGAATACTTCACTGGTTAATGGGAGAAAAGTCATAAAGTAAACTTGTGCTACAATTTCTTACATATTTGAATTGGCTTGTCCATATAAAAGGAACAGTAATAAATTGAGCTGAAGAGTTCATTTTAAAACTCAACAACTCAACTAAAAAAATGTGCATAATGAAGTATTCTGTGAATATTTCAGAGATTAGATGAAAAGATCTACATAGATCACTGAGATCAATTGTAACACTTCATGAGGGTTTTCTCAAAAAATATGTTGGAAATTTGATGAGGCACACATGTCAAATGGGCACAATAGAAAAAATACTTCAAGCCGTATCAAAAGAGCGGTGTTCTAAATGCTGTCTTGATCGCATTAGGTCTTAGGAAGATACTTCTATCTAGAACCAGGAGAGTATCTGTGGAACAAGGTAGGAGGCAGAGAGATGATCAGTTATGTTGAGTACAGACAGTGTGGTGTAGTGGAATGAGCTTGGGATTTGGAGACAAAGGTTAGGAGACCCAAACAAGACAGTGACATCAATGGGTTGTAGGCAGTATGGTTTCCCCCAGCTTCAGACTAAACAGCATTTATTTTTAAGATCATCATCAAGAGCATAGGCCTCAGTATATCAATAGTAAAACTCAGTATAAGTGTTTCACATGTCTGTTCACTAGCCAATTAGTGTGACCACAGAAATAAGGCTTTCATGGGCTAGGCCCAAGACACATACCAACTTTTGCAGCTGAATAAGAGTAACTTCAGTCAAAACTTACTGATAAAGAAGGTCTGGAGTGTGACATCTCACAAAAAAACCTAGGCTATAACTAGATACTAGTTAGCTGAAATGAAAATATCTACTGCACTAAGATAAAATTTTGTCTAATTTAAACTAAGTCTGTTATTCTGTAAGTCATGCACAAGCAAGGTATTCTTATATTTATCCATTCATTTATGGGAAACTCATGTAATAAGTACATATTTTAAGTCAAGCCCTCTGTATTCATTGATTAAGGAGACACTCTCTCAGGACCTGCATGATGTTTCAACTAGCTAACCTGCAAGTAATGCCAGGATCCCATATGGGCACCAGTTTATGCCCTGGCTGCTCCACTTCATATCCAATTTCCTGCTTGTGGCCTGGGAAAGCAGTGGAAGATGGCCCAAAAGCCTTGGGACCCTGCACTCATGAGGAAGACCCAGAAGAAGCTCATTGCTCCTGGCTTTGGATCAGCTCAGTTCTGGCTGTTGTGGCCACTTTGGGCATGATCCAGAGGAAAAAAAGATATTTCTGTCTCTCCTTTTCTCTCTGTGGAGCTGTTTTTTCAATAAGAATAAATAAATCTTAAAACAAAAGAAAAAGAAGGAGGAGACACTATCCCTTCGTGAGTTAAGCCTATAAAATGAGTTGCCTAACTTCCTGTCTTCACATTTTCACTGGATTCAGCTTTCTCACTACAAAAATAACATAAAAATATTTTACAGGGACACACAGATCATGTGCTTCTGGTATGTTTTGCAGGCTAGAAATGTCATCAGTTGCCATGACAACCTGTTTGAATTCTCAGAGTATGCAGCATTTTTCATACTATCAATCAGAAGCTTGATTTATTTTACAATACCATAAAATGTTGACCCCATGGAGAGGAAAATATGGATGAAATAACTAGAGAAACACTGAAGAAATTATGGCTTATAGTGTTTCCATGGAGGCCTTGAAAGTTTGGAAGCAGAGTGAAGTTTTTCTAAATATTGACTTCTATAACTTGTGAATAGAAAAATTCATTTAAAACCCACCAAAAATTCTTACATATACTGAATATTTACCAAGCATGTTAATGTACACAATATAATTACAGTGGATTTTAAGAATATTATGGATATACAAGGATATCTAAGCCAATCCAATTCCTCATTTCATGGAAAACTCAAAATCCAAAGAGAGCAGTGTTCACATTTTAATAAAACTACTGGCAAACCTCAAAGCAGAGCCTGTATCTTCAACCTCCTGGGCTCAGTCTACAGTATCAATCAGTCAAAACACTGATGTCCACTCAAAAGAGAGTGCTAACACATTTTGTAAATTAGAAACTTAGGATGCATTCCAGAGCATGTTGCACCAATTGAGCTCCCTAAGGTTCTCCATCCTGACCATGCCCAAGAGCTACGCATGCTGACTAGTATTTTTATGACAAATACAACCTCTGACAACTTACTGACCCTTTGTTTTTTAGTCCTTCCTATCTGTCCTGTCTTCCTGTTCCATCAAAGTAGTATTATAAACTTGACAGGGGAGAGTGATAGCATTGTTGACAGTAGACTTTGATGACACATTCCTGGAAAAGATATAAATGTTTCCTATGGAATCAATCATGATATACTAGGCTAGCTGAAAGTATTAATTACAGTAGTGTTCAATTTAGGAAATGTTAAAAGCTTGTATTAGATTATTGGTTTGTTAGGACAACCATGTAGCGCGTGGCTTAAAAAACACAAATATATTTTCTCACAGTTCCGGAGACCAACAGGTCAAGGAGTCAGCTGGGTTGTTTGGTCTCTGAGGTGGACATGGCCATCTTTTCCCTTTGCTTTCACACAGTGTGTCCTTTGTGAATGTTCTAGCTCCTGTTAGGACGAGATTACTGATCCGATTCAATTATGGCCACCCTAAAACCCTCATTTAAACTGAGCATGTTTTCTTTTACTGGTAATATCTCTAAACTGAGGCTATCTGGGTTATTAAGACTATAAAAATGGAATTTGGGGAACATGATCATCAACTACTCAACTCACAACAAAGCTGTAGTTAAATGTCTTAAAAATAGTCTCATTTCAGAATATTACAAATTAGCCCAATACAACTTATTTTTCCTATGTTCAAGGTATTGGAGGGAAAAAAAATAATCCAAAATGCCATTTTCCCTGTAGTATATTGCCTAGCACCCAATCCTTAACACCATGACAATGTGTGCTCAGAACTTAGGGATCTTGACATATCAGCTTGAGCAGAATAAAGACCAAATGTCAGAACAAATGAACAGGACCAGAATGAATAGCAAAGTAGGTTCAACTTGGGAACACACATAAGGTTGTTACTGGGAATTGGCAAGGTTTGCAAATCCTCTGTATTATCTAGTGTTTTTTTTTTATATATTTTTTATATGAGCGGAAAATGGAATTTCTCTGCAAATACTCTTCTAGAATTATCCCAGTTAAATGTATGGTTATGTATGATACATTATCCTGAACATCAAATGAAACAGCAAAATAGCACTAATCTCTGTCTTCTGTTGAAATAGACTTAATATGCCAGTGTCAGGGAGAATACATAATTTAACAGCTGCATAAACCAGAACAATTTATTTTACTGTGCATTTTGTATTTAAGATGGCACCAATCATGGCCTCCTTCAGGAACCAGCAATCCAAGCTACTTTACAAGGGCACTCCTTGACTTATCCAGAGCCCTGTGCGATGTGAAATTCAGCCACATTTCTCAAATCCAGACAGTCTAATGCAAAGCTTACTGAAATAGTTCATGATGTCCCAGGCTTAGAGGCTTCAGCACACTGCCAAGCCTCTTCCTGGACCACACTTTTCCTGTTCCCCTTCACCTAAATAACAATGCCCTCTAGTCTTGTCTGAAATGTTATGACCATGGAGGCCTCCCTGATGGTCACCCATACACAGGTTCTGCCAACTGTGATCCTTAACACTCCACTGAAGTTGTCTGATTTGTTGACTTCATTCTAGATTGCAAGAACTTCGAGAAGAATCTATCTCACTGCTATATTCCCAATACCCACTGTCATGTGTGGTTCTCAAAAGATGTTTGTTGAATAGATGATGGATAAAACAGCTGTCCCAATAACTATGTCAAAGGTTGAATCCAATGGAAGCTATTTGCTGATGTGGATGTTATGAATAGAGTCCCTAATCTATAAGAAGCCTTTGAGGCAAGTGTTTTACAATCATAAAACAAAATACAATTCAATAGTCGACAACAAATATAGTGTAACAGTAAAGTCAGATGTGAATTGAGCCTTAATAATCTGACCCAAACGTTTCTCACTTTACAAAAACGAAAGCTACAGCCTAACGAGTTCTACGAATCAACATAATTTAATAATGACAAAGGACTGTGTATTGTGGCACAGTGGGCTATCACTGCTTGTGATGTCTGCTCACTAAATCCGAGTTACACTCTGGACTACTATACTTCAAATTCAGCTTTCTGCTAATATGCCTGACAGGCTGCAGATGATGGCTCAAGTACCCACATGGGAGACCAGATGGAGCTGCTGGCTCCTGGCTTCAGCCTACCCAGGCCCAGCTGTCTGCTGGTGTTTGAGACGTGAACCAGAGGACAGGAGATGTCTTCCTCCTTCCCCTTTATTTCTCCTTAACTCTCCTTCCCCTAACTTCTTCCTTTGCCATCATTCTGCTCTTTATATAAATAGATTTATTTTATTTTTATTGGAAAGTCAGATATACATAGAGGAGGAGAGACAGGAAGGAACATCTTCCATCTGATGATTCACTAACCAAGCGGGTGCAATGGCACAGATCCGAAGCCAGGAGCCCGGAAGCCACTTCCGGGTCTCCCATATGGGTGCCGGGTCCCAAGGTCCTGGGCTGTCCTTGACTGCTTTCCCAGGCTGCAAGCAAGAAGCTGGATGGTAAGTGGGGCTGCTGGGATTAGAACGAGTGGTGCCCATATGGGATCCCAGAGCTTTCAAGGCAAGGACTTTAACCACTAGGCCACTGTGCCTGGCCCTGTCACTCTGCTATTTAAATAAATAAACACATATTTCAAAAATAATGATAGAGATAGAGCACAACACAGAATTTTGACTTTAAGTCCTTTCAAATATTCATTAAAATTGATTCAGCATTTGTAAGTGTCAGACATTAGGGATTAAGGCTGAATAAGATTACCTATGCAGTCCTCAAAGAGTATACATATTTTCTGGGGCCAGTGTGAGGGCTCAGCTGGCTAACCCTCCACCTGCAAACTCTGGCATACCATATGGGTGCTGGTTCATGTCTAGGCTCCTCCACTTCCCATCCAGCTTCCTGAGTGTGCCCTAGGAAAGCAGTAGAGGATTCGCCTAAAGCCTTGGGGTCTTGTACCCATTTGGGAGATTTGAAGGAGGCTCCTGGTGCCTGGCTCTGGATCAGCTGTGCTTTGGCTGTTACAGACACTTGGGGAGTAAACCAGCAGATGGAATAACTTTGTTTTGTTTCCCCTCCTGTCTTTAAATCTGCATTTCCAATAAAAAGAAATATCTGTCTGTAAAAATAATAAAAAAAAAACCCACAAAACATAGTTTTCTTAGAGAACACAAGAAGTAAGGTAAAAAACAAATGACCAAAAATGACGAGAACAACACTACATGATAATTTTCAAACAGAAAATCATGGTACCAAGTTTGATAATGACCAATGAATTTCCCTGACATACAGTTTCAAAGAGAGGCTGATGTCAGGTAAAATAAACATCATAGGAGCAGCTTATGTTAATCAGTTTACTTGGTTCCAATTTTAGTATATGTGCTGCCGAAGCGAGCACAATCAGTATACTTGGAATCTGAATACTTGGAATACTTGGAATACTTGGAATCAGTATACTTCTGAATCTTTTGCTGTTTTCAATTTTTAATAGGTTTAATTCCCTATATCCCACCAAGCCATATTTCTTCCTTGGACTGAATGAATGTTGCTGGCCAGGCTTGATGAAACAGGTGTCTGCTTGATTATTTGTAACAATGTGATGTATGTGTTGTTATAAAATGAGATGAACCGAAGCTAGTGCATCTGGGCCACAGAGTAGTAAGTGGAAGGTGTGGGTCTTATGTTTTGACAGTGAAACAACAAAAGCCACTCCTTTCAAATGCAGATTTTATAAGCGGATCATTGATAAAGCATTCAAAAGATACTCTGCCAGGGAGATGATGTTTAATCATACATTCCTCAGTGCAAATCATTAATCATTAAGAATCATCTAATCTTTAGGACATTGTTTGCTACCTTCTAGGTAATATCCTTAAGTGTCAATAAATTTGAAACTAAGTAATGTACTGTATCGCATGATAACCAACATCAATCCCTGCAGCTAAGCCATGGTTCAGAACTAGAACAGCCTTCATTAAAACTAAAATTCTGGGGCCCAGCACAATAGCCTAGCAGCTAAAGTCCTCACCTTGCATGTACCAGGATCCCGTATGGGCGCCGGTTCCAATCCCGGCAGCCCTGCTTTCCATCCAGCTCCCTGCTTGTGGCCTGGGAAAGCAGCCAAGGACGAACCAAGGCCTTGGGACCCTGTACCTGTTTGGGAAACTCAGATGAAGCTCCAGGCTCCTGGTTTTGGATAGGCGCAGCTCTGGACATTGTTGCTACTTGGAGAGTGATTCATCGCATGGAAGATCTTCCTGTCTCTCCTCCTCTCTGTGTATCTGACTTTATAATAAAAATAAATCTTAAAAAAAAAAAAGCACTAACTAAATTCCTGGGTGTGCTTGGTGTGGATTTCCTTTAGCATGGTAAAATAATTTTAAGAATTCGTAGGAGGCTTGCTGATTATCAAATTAATTGCCATAGTGGTCAGACACAAGGCAAGGGTAATCAAATCATATGTTATACCATAGTTTGCCTTGCTTACAAGACATTTACAAACCATTGTAATTGAGTTTCAGTATTTTACTAAAAATGGATCAATAATTTTCCTACTTTTCCACAAATTTGCCCTAGAAACGAACGGGGTCAAATTCAGCACTGCTTTTTTGTTTTTAGTTCATACCACTGAAAGTTCAATATTATCAGAGTTATCCAAACGGGCTTAGTACCACCAATGGTTGCAGGTTCCAAGAGATTGCCTTGGAGAGCTAAAACTCACCTCTGGACCAAACAGCCCTATTGTTTGGGTCTTTCCCTGGGGTCTACTCCTTCCTGCCATCCCAATCCATCATGAAAAACAAGAGCTGTTTGTCAACAGAAATCCAATCAAACTAATATCATCAGGGAAGCAGCTTCCTGCAGATGTGGTTGATGCTTGGCCTAGAGCTACAAGTTCAGAGTGACCTGGTAAGCTGTGAAAAGCAGACAACCTGACTCCCCATTTTAGCAGAATGAGGTGTCATGTGCTACAGAGAAATAAAAATAAGACAGGGGCCTAAAGAAGAGTCTTCAAGTAAAAGTGAAGGCTCACTTTACAAAAATAGTTACTGGCAGGTCTCTGCCTCCACTGAGGCCAGAACAAGCAGAGAAATGCATGCTGTGACAGCAGGGATTAAGTCACCCTGGGAATCAATTTTCTAAACATCACAGGGTTCTAGCAAAGTCTTTTCAGCTCACAATGTTCCATTGGCCTGAGTTCACCGTACCTATAGCAAAATGTGGTCTGTGGGAAACCACATTTAAATGTTCCCTTGACTTTATTATAGTGTCATACGACATTTCCAGGAAGGACTCTCAAAATGAAGTGAGTATTATTTAACATGAACTAATAATTTTCAGGGGCAGCCACGGAAAGACAGTTTAGAACTTAGCATTTAGAGTTAAAAGTGCTTCGGTTCCAAAGTTGGCTGTCATAGTTAAAATCTGAGAATTACTTAATCTCAACCTCCTTTAAAGGAAATTGCAAACATGCAATGTCCCTAGGAGAACACCTGTTACCCTAAAGCATTCAATAAATATTGGCAAAGTTATTGTTATCACTATCACTAACCAATTTGAGCAACACAGATGTCCCGGAAAGATCTGGAAATACAGAAATACCATATGTTCTCCAAGATCTTATAGAGCTATAAAGCCAAGTAACACTTCATTCTGAGGCTCGCGTGGCAGCACACTGGATTAAGCCACTGCCCGTGGTGCCACAATATCCCTTATGGATGCTGCTTTGAATCCAAGCTGCTCCACTTGCAATACAGCTCCCTGAAAATGCACCTGGAACAGCAGAAGAAGACAGCTTAAGTGGTTGGATCCCTGCCACACACAAAGGAAAGCCGAATGGTGTTCCTGGTTTCACACTGGCACAGCCCCACCTCTCTCATTGGAACTGTGCTTTTCAAAATACACACATGCAGGCACGCACACATACATACACACATACATAAATCATGGGGGGAAAAACCTCACTGTAAAACATTGTAGATCACTAGTAGCTGGGATGGGTGGGAGGAATGGAGGTAAGTTGGATCAAAGAAGGGAGGCAGAGTTGAGAATAATTTATTGTGTCTAACATTTGACTATGAGATGTTATGGCGTAAGCTGGGTAGGGTTTATAGATTGTGATATTGACAACAGTGAAAGATGAGTGCGGTATATATGGGAACTCTTTGTACTGTATTTCAGCATTTTGGTTTATAAATTTAAAACTATTCTGAAATTTTAAAATGTATATATATTTAGAACACACACGCACACACACATACACAAAATTTCTCCCTGACACAATGAAAGCTAAAGTTTGAATTTCCCGACAGTAATCAGTATTCTGGCCAACTTTGCACTGACTGAAATGGAAAACAGTTCAACCACACTTAATTGTGTAGACGGGATCCAGGGACCAGGAAGTATCCTTCCAATTGCCTTTGGCATAAATTTTACCACTAACATAATGATTATCAAGCAACCTGTCACCTCCACCACAGTGAGATCCATAAGAGACTACACCTATCACGCTGTCTATCCGCTAATAGTTTTGCTTAACTTAATTTTCCTTCATAGTTATCCATTTCTGCTTTACTCTTTGCAAAGCATGTTGACATTTGCCAGTTCAGATGCATCATGACATTATTATCACTGTGACACAGAAAAAGCGACATCATGCAAGAATTATGCCTGAGGACAGTCTCCATCACAGGAATGTTTGCGCAGTGGATCATATACTAACCCTAACCATTTTCCTCAATGAATGTGGGAGAGGATGGCAAAGAACAGCTAGATAATCATACACCAGGAATGTGCAGAATCAGAAGACAAGCTCTCAACATGATGATGATAATACCAATATTTCTTAGTACTGACTGAAAGTTTATACTAATAGAATCTATCCTTCACTCTGTTATATACATATAGTGCCATTCTCAGAGAATGGTACTTATGAAAATTTTCTCCCAATGAGGGAAGAGGTTGCTATAGAGCAAATGTACTTTTAATTTTTAAAAAAAGATTTATTTATTTTTATTACAAAGTCAGATATACAAAGAGGAGGAGAGACAGAGAGGAAGATCTTCCATCTGATGATTAACTCCCCAAGTAAGCACAATGGCCGATGCTTAGCTGATTTGAAGCCAAGATCCAGGAACTTCCTCCTGGTCTCCCACACGGTGCAGGGTCCCAAGGCCTTGGGCTGTCCTCAACTGCTTTCCCAGGCCATAAGCAGGGAGCTGGATAGGAAGTGGAGCTGCCGGGATTAGAACCGGCGCCCATATGGGATCCTGGCGCGTGTTCAAGGCGAGGACTTTAGCTGCTAGGCCACCGCGCCAGGCCCCGCAAATGCACTTTTAAAAGAAATTTATTTCGTTTATTGCAAAGAAAGATAGAAAGAGATCTTATATTTTCTTATTCATTTTCTAAATGCCTGCAACAGCCAGACCGTGGCTAGATCAAATTCGCTTTGGTCCTCCCACTTGGGTGGCATGAACACAAGTACTGGAACTGTCATCTGCTGCCTCCCATGATGTGCATGAGCAGGAAGCTGGAATCTTGTGAAATCACAAGCAGAGGTGAGGCCAGCACTGTGGCAGAAGGGCTATAGATGCCCCCTGTAGCTCTGGCATCCCATACTTCTAATCCAGCTCCATGATGATGTGCCTGGGAAGCAATAGAGTTTGGGACCCTGTAGCCACATGGGAAACCCAGACGTTTCTGGCTCATTCCTTCAGACTGGCCAGGTTTCAGCATTGTGGCCAATTGGGGAGGGAAGCAATGGATGGAAGAGTCCATCAGTCTCTCCTTTGCTCTCTCTCTGTAACTCTTTCAGATAATTAAACAAATCTTTTTGGAAAATGCAGAGCTGAGGCTTGAACCCAGGTACTGCAAAGTGGGATGTAGCACAGCAAGAGATGTCTTAACTCATAACTGAAAGAAGTTTGTAAACTTTTTATTGCTCCAATCCTAGGGTTTTCTTTTCTTAGCAAGAAATAGTCCTGCAAATGAACTGGATAGGAAATGAGATATTCTGAGGTCACGTTTTTCAGCAAGTGCTGTGTACATGCAAGTACTATATATTGAAGGCAAAGGGTTTCTCCTCTTTGCTTTCCCAAAGGCACATGCCATACACTAAGATCCTAGAGGCATATCAAAAGTTTGCCTCCCAGTTCTTCCAGCCACCACCCAAACTAGTTTTAGTTTCTCACACAGGAGCATGATATAATAAGCAGGCACCAAGTTTGTTCTGTTAACTTAAAATGGAGTGGAATTTTAGGATGCCTTACTTCTAGAAATACAGTTTATATTTTGGTGCTAATTCTCAGATTGTTCAGCACTGGAGCAAACAGGGAGAAGAGAAGCAGAGAATTGTCTACATACGGGAGATAGACAAAATAAAGGCCCACACAGCATATTCACACCCTAATACTGAGTAAATACATCTTCTCTCACATATCAGTACTTTCCCAGGGATCCTATAACAAACAACACAAACATGTGGCCTACAACAATAGAAATTTGTTCTCCCATGGCTATGAGATTCAGAAATCCATGATCAAGAGGGTGGCAGGACAGACCCTTTGTGAGTCCTCAGAGGAGAATGATTTTCTTGTCTTTCTCTTAACTTTGTGATTGCAGCAATTTTTGGTTTTCCTTGAACTGAAGACACATCAATCCAATTTCTTCCTCTCTGTCACTTCTGTAATTTTGGCTTATATATGTATTCACAAGGCTTTCTATCCTTTGGTACATGTGTTCCAATTTAGATTCAGGTCATCCAGTGTCATTTCATTTTAACTTGATCACATCTACAAAGGCCCTATTTCAAAATAATTTCACATGTGCAGGCTCGAAGGGTTACAATGTTAACATCTTTTTTTAGCAGACATGATTTAACCCATGCTATACAGTGAAAAGGACTTTGCAAGTGTGATTGAGTTAATGGTCTTGAGACAAAGACAGTATACTTATTTACCCAGGTGTACCTAATATAATCAGAAGGCTAGCCCTACAAGGAGGAGGCAGGTGGATCAGAAATCAGATACCAAGAAGGCAGCGGCTGTAGGAACACTTCAGGCAAAAAATGCTGGCAACCCCAAAAGCTAAAGAGGGAAGGACAAGAGTCTTGTCTGGTTTCTCTGGAAAGAAAAAGCACTACTGAACCTAAAACAGTTTAACACTAAGAGTTCGTTTTTTCTTTATCACTAAGTCATCTTCCTCTCTCAGACTTCTGTAGTCAAGTAGATGATATCACTACACAACGGAAAACCCGTTTTTCAAATGGCATAAAAGAACCAGGATTGCCGTTTGTCTACACACAAGAGGAACAGTCATTGTTTACCTGGCTGCCCAGTGCAGGTGGTGACAAGAGACCAAATAAACAACTTGCTGCCATAGATGCCATTGTGAGATAATCAGCCCAGAAAAGCCTCTTCTGAAACCCATTAACAGAAGTGCCAGTATTCAGCTGCCAAAAGAAAAAAAATAACTGTGGGCACCAAGCACACTAGACAATCCTGGCCTGTGTACCCAACTGAACTGCTCTTCCAAAATCTGAGTGTAATCTAATCAGTCTCCCTTCTACCTTTCTTTGGAATATTTCTAAGTTCTGGAAGATTTCTCAAGCATGGCCTATAAGCTCCAGAGTGCTATCGTAGCTGCTGTCTCATTTATGCTCTCAGGGCCCAACACACTCCCGAGAGAGGAGTACCTTACAAATATCTACTCCATGAACAGAACAAGCGTCAGATAACACTTAGATCAATTACATCGGAGCTGTGACAACTTGATAAATTTGCTTTACCCTATCGAACTTGTTTAGACATGTGGGAAATGCAGATTTAATATCTAGGCAGTGAAGACACTATTGTGGGCAAGTGCATATCAGAGTGCCTGGGTATGAATCGCATTTGTGTCCAATCATAGCTTCTTGCTACTGTGCATCCCAGAGGGCAGAAAATCATAACCCAAGAACTTAGGTTCCTGGCATCCACAGGGAAGACCTGCATGGAGTTCCAGCCTCCTGGCTGAAGCCTGGCCCAACTCTACCTACTGCAGGGATCTGGGGAGCAAACCAGTGATTGGAAGTGCCCTTTCCATCTATAAGACAAAATGCATAGATAAACAGAAATTTAAAATAAATCTGGGCACCAGTAATTTTATCTTACAACCACTGAAGATTTATAGCACTTAACATTTTGTTCCTCATGGAAATAATTTCTTTTATTACTTTTTTACTTTCATTTGATGAGTAACATTTGTGTATATTTGTGGAATAAAATGTGATGGTTTGGTACTTTTATATAATGTAGAATGATCAGATCAGGCTATTGACCACGTCTATTATGTCAAATCATTGCTTTGTTCCAAGAAACAGAAGGGAGTGGAATGAGATTCAAGATCCAGAAAAAGAAAAAAATGGAACCTAGAACACTATAGAAAAGTTATGTTAATAAGTGCACCTAGTGGATAGGTGGATGAACAGACAGATGGATAGAAAAGGCAAATTGGAATATTTTGTTGTTCCCCCAAAATGCTGATACAGCAAATACCCATCCGTCTGTTTGTCTAAAAGGTATCCAGAAAGCTGTCCCTTCCTTGAATGTTGTACAGCAACCAGCTAGGTCACAATTCCACCTAAGTAGGTAAAAAGTGTATCACCTGCATTTCACAAGTGTATATTCACGTTGTGTATATTTGTGTTTTATATATATATATATATATTTTTTTAAGATTTATTTTTACTATAAAGGCAGATTTACAGGGAGAAGAAGAGACAGAAAGATTTTCCATGCTCTGGTTCATTCCCCAAACGTCCTCCATGGCTGGAGCTGAGCCAATCTGAAGCCAGGAGCCAGTTGCTTCTTCTGGGTCTCCCATATGGGTGCAGGAACCCAAGGACTTGGGCCGTACAACATGGCTTTTCCAGACTACGTGCAGTGAGATGGATGGGAACTGGAGCAGCTGGGACATGAACTGGCACCCGTACGGGAGCCCAGCCCTTGGAAGTCACCTGCAAGCAACATTTGGGTGCTGGTTCACATCCCAGCTGCTGTACTTCCAATGCAGCTCTCTGCTTATGACCTGGGAAAGCAGTGAAGGCTGGTGCAAGAGCTTGAGACCCTGCATCCACATGGGAGACCTGGAAGAAGCTCCTGGCTCCTGGCTTTGTATTGCATCAATTCTGGCCCTTGTGGCCATTTTGAAAGTGAACCAGAAGATAGAAGATGTTTCTGTCTCTCCTCCTCTCTTCAAATCTGCATTTCCTATAAAATAATAAATAAATAAGAATAGAAAACAAAGAAAAAGAAGAATATCATAATTTTTTTGCCATATTCATGAGAAACTCATCTCTATGCATGAAGTCCTATTTATTCATAGGGCTTATCAACTAGTCCAATGAAGAGCAAAATGAATGTGTTTCATAAACTTAACTGGCTGTTAATGAAAAATATTTTAATATTTCAATCAGATTTCTAGAATAATGAAAATGTTCAGGTATTTTTATTAGCTTTTCAAATGGCTGTGCTTCAATAAAATGCACACATAATGGATAGGGCAACCAAAAAATGGAAATTACAACCATGCTGCGCATAGAAAATTAATTTTCTTTAATGATGGTCAGAAAAAATGTCAAAAAAACAAAACAGTCAACAAGACTGTAATAAACAAAAAAATAAAAAGGAAAGATGTGTCCTGGTTGTACACTAACATAAGATTTAAAAAAAGAAAATCCAAGGAGGAGAAAAAAAAAAACGCTTCTGTTAATGGCAGACTGCTTATAACTGAGAAAATGGAGAAGACAGCAATGGCTTAGATTATTTGGGAGCAAAACAGTTTCAGGGTGAATGAAATGTTATGTAGTACAGCTGAAAAAATGAATCCAAGTGAAACATGTTGATAATGTTCGGTACACATATAGCATTTTTTTCAAAGATTTATTTCATATTTTATTGTGAAGTCAGACATACAGAGAGGACGAGAGACAGAGAGGAAGATCTCCCGTCCATTGATTCACTCCCCAAGTGGACGCAATGGCCGGAGATGAGCCGATCCAAAGCCAGGAGCCAGGAACCTCCTCAAGGTCTCCCATACGGGTGCAGGCTCCCAAGGCCCTGGGCCGTCTTCAACTGCCCTCACAGGCCACAAGCAGGGAGCTGGATGAGAAGCGGGGCTGCTAGGATTAGAACCGGCACACATATGGGGTCCTGGCACATGCAAGGTGAGGATCCCAGCCGCTAGGCTATCGCACCAGGTCTAATTATAGCATTTTGATCTTCATATTGCACTTATCCCTAAGAATCATGCTTTCACACATAGGAAGAATTCAGTTACCACTTGCTTCAAGAGAATAGATGGGCGCACCCTTCTTCCCTGTATTAGCAAACACACTGCAATTATGCTCTGATATTTAGAGATTGGCCTTAGATTTTAAATTACAGGAACAAATCGAGAAGCTGATATTTTGCACCTGTGATAACAGTCGTAAGAGTTATAGTAATTGACAGAGTACAAGAACGTAGTCTAAATGAGCAAGCTTGACATTGTTCGGTTTGATTATTCTGTATAGCCTTTGCCTATACTCCTGAAGAACTGTGGTTTTTATTATTATTATTATTATTATTATTATTAGCTATGTGCTGATATCTTTACCTAATGGAGTGTGAAGCCTGTGATTGTGAAGTCAAATGAAACCTGCTACTATAAAAATCAGGGAGAAAAAAAAAGAAACAAGGAAGGAGGAAGGTGAACTGGGAATGTGGGCAGGAGGGAGGGTAGGAAGGCAAGTATGAATATGCTCCTCAATTGGTAATGTGAAATCTACCTATTTTATATAAATATAAAAGTTATAATATACAGGTTGTAAATGCAAGAGATTACAAATTGACAAGAAAATTATGTTGCAGAGCTTTCTAAAATTTCAAGCAGTTAACCTTTTTTTTTTTAATTGGAAAGGCACATCAGACTTAAGGAGAGGAGGAGAGACACAGAGAAAGATCTTCCATCCACTGGTTCACTCCCCAAGTGACCACAATGGCCAGAGCTGAACCAGTCTAAAGTTGGGAGCCAGATGCTTCTTCTGGGTCTCTCACATGGTGCAGGATCCCAAGGATTTGGGCCATCTTCCACCACTGTGCCAGGACACAAGCAGGGAGCTATCTGGGAAGTGGAGTAGCTGGGACATGAACTGGCACCCATATGGGATGCTGGCTCTTGCAAGGTGAGGATTTAGTCATTGAGCCATCACATTGGGGCTGTAGTTAGATTTTTTAAAAAACAAAAATGATTTATTTAGTGATTTTTGAAAGGCAGAGAGACATTCAAACATATGGAGATCTTACATCTACTGGTTAATTCCCCAAATACACACAAGGGCTGGATCAGGCTGATTCTAGGATCCTGGATTTCAATTCAGGTTTGCACATGGGCAGCAGGTATACAAATAACTGAGTCCTCACTTGCTGTCTCCCAAGGTGTATGTCAGAAGTCTGGAATTGGAAATGCAATTGGGACTTAACCCCTGGCACTATGCGTGTATCCAAGTAGCATCTTAAATTGGTGTCCCAAATGCCCATCCCCTATAAGATAAAACTAAAAAAAATTACAAATACATGATTAAACGAAGAAAATTCATACCAGAATCTCCCTCCATGATGAATTTACATAAATATATGTGTGTATTATGTATCCAAAAGGATTTATTTTAGGAGATTATTTGTATAACTACTCTAAATCTTTTTATAGATGTAAGCATTTTCACATGTTTCAAAACTTGTGAATAAATTTCCAAAACAATATGCAGCTATATATAACTGGCATTTCTAGAGCTATGCTGGAGGGACTAAATGGAAAAATGGCAAAGAAGTAAAGAAAGTTATAGCTTACCCTACTCAATTTATCTTGCACTGTAACTATGTAAATTAGTGTGAACCTATAATCATTTTGGCTCAGAATAATCAGACTAGACAAAAATGTAAGAAAATAGCAGAAAAGAGCAATTTAATATAAATGTTAGCATATAATAAATTTATATCGTATTACCAGGATCAGGCAATTTTTTTTAAATGCCTAATATATTATCACAACTGTGGATAAATAAGAAAGTCAGTGTTGGATACCTTACTGATTTTTTGTTAGAAATTAGCAAAATAAGTTGGAAAATTCAAAAGCTTTGCAAAATATTATCAAAAGTTTTTGTGAGGCTTCTGGAAAGGCAGTAAATTCACAATGTATCCTATCAGATTTGGGTATGAAAACTATAAAATAATCACACCCTTAGCGTCATGGCTCAGTTATTTTGATTACTTGTTCATCAAACTAACTCTCGTACCTGGTAAGACAAACCATTGCTAGAGTGAGGACAGGGATTTGAGACTTCATGTGACATGTTCTATCCAGTGCAGTCATTTCAATTATGCATGTGTTTCCTTGAATTGTATCAAGGGGAATTTGAGGCACATTCTCTGTACGGAAATGACAGTCTTTTTTCATGCACCATTAGCCTGTGTCTCTCTCATTTCCAAAACAACATAGAACATCTAGATACCCCTATAAAGTGAATTCAACAATACTAAAAAATACATAAATAATAAGCAAAAAACTTGACTGTGAGATGGTATAAGTCAGTTTATGAGTCAGAGATTTGAAAGTCTGATTTTTCTCTGCTACAACAGAGTGTTGATTAGCAGGGGGCTTATCCTAAACCTATACAAAGTTAAGAGTAATGCTTGGACTTTAGTCATTTGTCATGTTTTATCAGAAAGCCTTTGTGGGATTAAGATGAAGCAAACATGTATTTTTGAATCATCTATCAACAATCTTTGAAATCTTATTGTTTTTATATCTAAATTATATCTGATCTTCAATTATCATGCAAGCAAGATAAAGTCAACTCTGACCTCATCAGCAGTTGTCTCACATCACCCGTAAGCAAAGAGCCAAGTCTGTCACCTGAGTATTACTTGATTAAAGACAAATGTCTTTAAATCACCAGATAAAAATCTTGAGTTTTGACCAAGGATTCCAAATTGATAAATATCAGACACTATAAGGAGATAATAGGCCACAACTGTGTTTTTAAAATGGGTTGCCAAGACCAGCTATCACACTTTTCTTTTTTCTTTTTCTTTCTTTCTCTTTCTTTCTTTCTTCCTTTCTTTTTTTTCATTTTTTTTCTTTTCTTTCCTTTCCTTTTCTTTTCTTTTATTTTCATTTTTGTTATTATTTCCCATGATACAGTTGGATACGCTGGATTGTGGTCAGATATGACATTCTCTCTGCCTTGTCCCTCTGTCCTATCAAAAATCTGCAAAAGGGCTGACAGACATTTTTTTTCCTCCAAGAACTGGACAGCAAACATTATGGAATTCACAACCTGTATAGTCTGTTGCAGGTTGTAATGTAGAAGCTGCTATGAACTATGAAGAAAGACATGGATTTGGGCTGTGTCCCAATGAATTCAGAAGAACAGGCAGCAGGCCAGAGTTGGTCCATGGGGCAGAGTTTGCCAACACCTGATGTGGAAGCTAAGTGAGATGACTGCTTAAGCAGCAAAGCCGAGAGCAGTAGGGGGTTCTGCTGTAATAACTGCCAGTCCACTGAACCACAGCTATTAGGTAACCATGTTCAGACTTTGTCATGGTTCAGATCAGGATCATGTTTGGTGTAAGGAGTCAGTCTGGAACTGCTCAGATTCTGCTCCAAGGACCGCCTTGAAGCACAACACAACAGAAACAGGAAGACTATCGTGGAGCAGACAGCCAGAATGTAAAGCAAGCAGAAAATCCCGGGGCTGAATAAGGAGGGTGTGAGAAAAGAAGAACAAAAAGGCAAGCAGTCAACCCAGCTGGTGCTGAAGAAGGCCTAAATACCTGACAGCTTTGTTTAGACCCTTTGCCCTGACTGTCCATAAGAACACCCAGAGAGGGCCTCCAGGAGCCCTCCGCTAAAAGTAAGGAAGACACTCTTTCATTGGATCAATTTTAAAATAAGATTGGAAAATGAAAGCATATTTACAATTTGATTACATTACATAAGTTATTACATAAGCTATTTTGTTCAACATATCAGATACAGAAAACATCTCTTCCCTATAATTATACTTGAAAAAAGAAACAGACAATTAGAACAACTATCTGGGTTTTCATCCCAATGAACAATCCTATGACTGCACCAATTCTCCAATTTCTGTAGTAGCTTCCAGTTTAGCTTTCAGTGGTTCTCAAATTTTAGAGACCATCAGAAACACCTGGGGAGCTTCTTAAAACTTCAGATTGCTGGGCCCAGCGTGATAGCCTAGTGGCTAAATACTTACCTTATAATCACTGAGATTCCATTTGGGCACTGGTTTGTGTCCAGCTGCTCTACTTCCCATCCAGTTCCCTGTTTATGGCCTGGGAAGGCAGTAGAGGAAGTCTAAAAGCCTTGGGACCCTGAACCTGTGTGGGAAACCTGGAAAAAGCTCCTAGCTTTGAGTCAACTCAGTGCCAATTGTTGCAGCCACTTAAGGAGTAAACCAGCGGACAGACCGTTCTGTCTCTCCTCTCTGTAAAATCTGACTTTCCAATAAAAATTTTAAAAAATAAATACTTACAAACCTTTCAGATTGCTAAGGCCACCCCTAGAATATCTGATTCTGTAGGTTTGGGGTGGAAGCTGAAATTTTCCTGGTTCCACCAAATACTTGGGTGACATTAATTTTGAAGACCACTAGTTTGTACCAAACCTGGTTTCCAGGTGTGTTTTGTCAAATCATAAAGAACAGGACTGAACTGTCTAACACTTGTTGGCACACATTACCCTTCTGTTGTTGGCTTGGTTCATTAGACATATCTAGATCATTCTGCACACAACAGCTATGGCTAGAAAAAATTTTACTTATGTTGCCAACAACATCCATCTCTTGGCTACATGTTTGCAAGAAACCTGTACTTTCTGGCCTTGTCATTCCTTTGCTTAGCTATGATGTGGAGGTAGTTATCTGCCAATATCAACACTTTTCCAAAACTACCAATCTCTTCGATGGAAAAAAGTATTGAAGGGAGTTTACTGACATATTGCCTGACACTGTCATAATCCATGAGTGGCAGAAAATAGACACCCAGTAAGTAGGCAAATTTCCATCTGGCAAGAAGAATGCAATGAGCACCAATGTGAAATGACAGATAGTAATAGAAACCAGAAAGTCTATGGGAAAATTAGCTTTCCTCTGTTCACATCTGCATGACAGGGGAAGCTGCCAATCATGGTCTCTAGAGACAGAGGCTTATCTGGGTTCCCAACCACGTTCTCCTAAGCCATGTTCTTCTAAGTTTCGAAAAATGAAAGAAAGAAAAAAAAAGCATAGGGAAAAAAATAGAATCAGTCTGTTAGAGAGCTTTAAACAAATGTGGAGCTGTGAAACAAGCTGTCACAAATTGGCACAGAGAATGCAGAAAATCAATGTGAAATGAAAGCTGCCTCTTCCAAGAAAATAAGGCAGGCATTTTAACTATCCCTACTCCTGCAACAGCCTGCAAGCTAGAACACAGGTTGCTAGCAAAGGGGCCAGTGTTGCAGCACGCTCTCCCATAGGGAGAACAGACACAAGGGGGCAGGACAAAACCAATTCACTTGCTCACAGATTTTTAAAAGTAGTTTATTGACTTGAAAGGCAGAGCAACAGAGGTGGAGGAGACAGATATAAAGAGATCTTCTATCCAATGGGTGAGTCCCCAAACAGCCATAATGGTCTGGGCTGAGGCAGGCTGGACTCAAGGGCCTGGAACTCCATCCAGACCTCCCATGTGGGTGACAGGGGTCTAATTCCTTGGGCCATCCTCTGCTGCCTCCTCAAATGTGTTAGCAAGGAGCTGGAACAAAAGTTATGTAGCTAGAACTTGAACTAGTGCTTCAATGCACAAAGCTGATGTTTCAGGCTGCAGCCACAACAAGGCTTCATAAGAACAGGATTTTTAGCCCCTTGAAGGACACATGTTGCCTAAATTGAGTAAGAATGAAGCAGGAATATAAAAGCATCCCACAAGAGTCTTTTTAAAGAAAATATTTGTTTATTCAAAGGTAGAGTTAAAGAGAGAGAGAGAGAGAGAGAGAGAGAGGGAGAGAGAGAGAGATCTCATATCTACTTGTTCATTCTCCAAAGGATCACAACAACAGGAACTGGGCTGGTCCAAAGCCATGTGCCAGAAGCTTCTTCTGGTTCTTTCAAGATAATGACAGTGGTCCAAGAATCTGGGCCCCCTCCGCTTCCCTCTCAGGCACATTAGCAGGGAGCTGAGTTTGAAGTGCAGCAGCCAGGACTCAGACTGTTGCCCATATGGGATGCCGGGGCACATTGCTGGCCCCTGAAAAGAATCAAATATCATGCATATACACAAACACAAATTCCCTGCCACTTTGAAAAACCGAGTTAAGTACAGCAATTTAAAATTAAAGTAAGTTTAACTTACAAACTCAGTCTTTGCTTGGAGAGATGCAAGTGATTATGAGTAAAGAGGGTAACTAAAACAACTGCAGAAGTAATGAAAACAACTTCCTGAAAACACCAGGCTACTACTATATTTCATTAAGTAATGTCACAAGAATATTGCTCTGAATTAGAACATCAGGCAGGTGCAACAAAATACACTATAACTTCATCAAAATAATTCAGAAGTCCTAAGTGCCATAAAAATACTAGAGATGGTGAAAATTGATTTATTATAATAATGGATTTGTAAAAATGGAAAAAGTTCATTTGAAAAATTAACTAGCATGCTTTTGTGTGAGCACAGTACAAATTAAAACAACTTCCTCTACGGTGACAAGCAATCCCAAAGTCTGTGGTTCAGTATACAACAGAAGACACCCTCTTTGCTTGTACTGAATCAAAATGGGTCAACAGGAAGATACTTAATATATTAAGTCCCTCAGGCTGCACCTGGATATGTGTTTTCACAAAATCGAGGCAGAAGATAGGAAGCACATTAGGTCACATGTTTGTTTTGTCTTTAAAAGTGACCCAAATCACTTCAAGGTTTCATTCACCAAGTAAGCACTGGAAAGTAGTGGCTATTCTTGACAAGAACAATGAAACCTTCCCTTCTATGTGCCAGAATAAGAACAGCTAGAGAAGTACGACGAACAATACCAACAACCTTAATCAGCTTCATTTCTTGCCTTAGTTACTGCAATAAACGCCTCACCGATTACCCATGTCCGCACGTCTTTCTGAAATTCACTAACATCAACTCCTGAGAATGTGAGATTTTTTTCCACATTAAAATAGATCTAATAATGTTATCAGTTCCATGCTAGCCAACCCTTAAGTGGCTTTGCATTTCAGTTCTAACCAGATGGAATACCCCATGCCTGGTTTACCACCATCCCTGTGTTCTGACCCATTCCTAGCAGTCTGATCGCATCCATACCCACTGTTCAACTCACTCCAAGAACTTTCTTCAATCACCTCGTCCAGATCTACGTTAGTCCTTTTAGGTTTCCTGAATCCATGGAGCCTTTTTATGTGTTATTCCCTTTTCAGTGTTCTCTCTTTCCAGCCTGGCTCATCATGGCATGTTCCTTCACCACAGACTTTCACAACCCTTGAATTCTCTCCCACAGACGGATTTTTTAAAATCATTCATAGTAGCCAACAGGCTTTTAGATTTAAAACCATGAGATAATTTGTGTGTATTAAAATCTTTCCTTCCACAAATTCACAAAGGAAAGGACATTGTTTTTATTCCTCCATAAATTTATAGAACTTTGCATACAACCTGCTGTACAGTATGCACTTACTACTACGTGATTACAGAAATTCAGCACAATTCTCTCCTTAATGTCTAAGATCAATAAACCGTTTGACATATGCATGGCACAAAACCTCTTATGTGAGATTTAAAGTAAAAACGCTCAGGTTAGGATTAAACATGACATTATATCTTTGTGTCGACTTCATGGTTTATAAAGAACATTCAAATATTATGAAGAATATTAAAAAATATTCAAATCCATTATAGTACATGGTCTTTCAAACCTTATTCACCTCCTATTTTACAATGAGAAACACAAGCTAGAAAAATCAGAGATTTGTTCAGGTTCATACTGCAATAAAGGGCAATTCTGTAAGTTGAATTAGAGACATGTGATGGTTCTAGTATATTTGCTTCTAGTTTCACAAGCCATCCTGTCTCTCCATTCAAGAAGGTCAACCTTGGAGGTATTCATGTGACAACAATGCTAATGAAAGGAAAATTATTAACACAACACCTGGGCCAGATTCTGGCTCTGTATGCAGAGGATGACCTTCAGTATTCATTTCAGAATCTCTGCCCAAAGGAATTGATCGGGCAAAAGAAGAACTTCATCAAGGGTTCAGTTTTATAAATATAACTCTGTCTGATATCTCCAAGGACGCTGAAATCTCTAGCACTAGGTTTGTGGCAAATAATGCTTCTACCAAGTTTGTATCATATTCCAGTGCTGCTTGGTAGGGGTTAGAGATGATTCTATCATATTTATTTAAGAAATATATTTTGATTACATACTCTACCGGGAATGTTGTGTCTGGTGCAGTGTATCAGGGTAGCTGGGGACAGAGGTAGAAGGCTTCTGAGCACATCTGGAGTACAGGGTGAGTCTATGTGGATCCTCAATGGGAGGGACAGAAAGTGAGCAGCATAGTAGACAGTACTGCTCATAAAGGAACCAATTACCCTGGAGCAAAAAGAACAGATAATAGAGGGGAACAAGAAAAGGAAACAAGAATCCAGAAAAATCAACGTTATGACTGTTTGAACGTTGTGACCAACTGACTCCACCTTGCTTTGGAAAAACGTTTCTTGAAGCCATTTTCAGTGCTTCTCCAAGATAGCCTATCATTAATGACAATGTTCTGCCTATCAGAGGAGGGTAAATTTTTCTGCCCAGGGCCATTTGGATATTTATAACATCGTTTATAGGCTACACAAAATTATCAACTTAAAATTAACTGCTCCAGAATTCTTGAATTTCATGTTTCACCTGTGGTTGCCTTGGTAGGGCCACACCAAATGGTTTTGCTGACCCATTATGACTGGTGGGGTAGATGTTCACAACATCTACCTTCATGCCCAGGCCCTTGAAATAATTGTTGGAGCTAGACCTTCATCTTTCTTCTCCCCTTGCCATCCAATTCTAATCCTTCCCTCTTTTCTTTGAATACAAGTCCATTTCTAGTTCTTGCCAGAAGATTCCCCCAGTGCCCATATCTCTTTGCTCTCCAAATGGAGAAAAATTACTGCTAGGTGAAACTAAACCAAAAAAATAGGAAATCTACCTGGCTTGGCAGGGATATATATGACACAAGGCAGTCAGAAAAAGGGACAAAATGCTTAAATTGGCTTTAATTCCATTCGTATTCACTTTAAAAAGCTGCATAAAACATTGAATGTGTTTAGCCACTTGCTTTAGAGATAAGTGATAAGACTCATTAGCCTTGACAAAAGAAATTTTTAAAATATGAGAACGAGAAATGAATACCCCCAGGAGGCACTACAGAGATATGAACAATGAGAGATGGTTCACACACTGGAGTCCAATTTAATTAGATTATTGCTCCAGGAATTATCAAAACTTTCAAAAACTATTAAGTTTCTCTTCTTTCCCCCCAAAAGACAGAGGGTCAAGTCACTATGAACCCAAAACTTTCATGGCCAATACAAACAGCACCTTGATAAAATCAGGAAAATTTTATTGGCATGCTTATATTGTTTTGTATGGTTTGCTCACTACATGGGACACATTTTGTCAGCTGTAATAGGCAACCCCAGAGGCCATCTGTCAAATGGCAAGGGAGAAGAATGTAAACCTCCCATCATACTCCCACTCTGCATGACCATCTTTTATACAATAGCCCCATCATCCATCACTCCAATATTATTTCTATTTTCATGCTTCTCTCATTTCTACCCATTTTAATTCTTCACCATGGCATTTTCAAACCTCTCATGTATTACAGATATACACATACTTTTTCATACACATGTGAGGACATTAAAATGGTGTATGGGACCTCAACACATACTACATGGTAGTGGTAATAAAAAGAGTCTGGTACTGGTACAAAAAAGAAAAGATCAGTGGAACAGAATAGAAACCCCAGAAGGGAGCCCGAACACATACAGCTATTTTTCAATAAGAGAACTAAAAACCCAGCTTTTAGGCTTAGGGTTAGGGTAGGGTTAGCGTTAGCATTGTTGATTTCTTCAACAAATGATGTTTGGACAATTGAATATCAGCTTTTAGAAGCAAGAAGCAAGATCCCCACCTCTCACCTCATAAAAGTCAGCTGTGGACAGATGAAGAACCTAAATCTGTACCCAGAAATCATCAGACTATTAGAGGAAGGCATAAGAAGTGCTCTGCAATATCTAGGCATCTGTAAAGACTTCTTGGAAAAGTTACCAAAAACACAGGCAGTCAAAGCCAAAGTAAAAAGAAAATGGGACTATATCAAACTATGACGTGTCTGCACAGTAAAGGAAATGATCAACAAAATGAAGAGGCAACCCACAGAATGGGAGAAAATCTTTGCACACTATGCAACAGATAGTGGACTAATATCCAGGATTTACAAAGAGCTTTAGAAACTCAAAAACAGACAAACTTAATAAGAAATGGGTGAAGGAAATAGGCAGGCAGGCATTTTTTAAAAGGACAAATCCAAATGGCTAAACAGATATATGAAAACAATTATCAGGCTCCCTAGCTATTAGGGAAATGCAAATAAAAACCACATTGTGGTTCCACTGAACTCTAGTGAGAATGCCCTACATTTAGGAATCTACTAACAACATCTGCTGATGTGGATGTGGAGAGAAAGCATCCTAGTTCACTACTGATGGGAGTGTAGGTCAGTATAGCTAATATGGAAGTCAGTAGGCAGAGTACACAGACAACTAAAATGGATCTACCATAAGTTCCAGCTTGCCCTCTCCTGGGAATATACCCAAGTGAAGTGAAACTGGCACATCAGACAGCAACATACAGCACAATCTGCAAAGCAAAGACATGGAAACAACCCAGATGCCTATTGAAACAGGAATGAATAAAGAAACTATACAATAATGGATAAAGAATACTATACAATAATTAAAAAGAATGAAAGTCTACTATTTGCAGCAAAATGGTCCCAGCTAGAGACCACTATGTTCAGTGAAATCAGACAGTCCCAAAAGGACAAATACCACATTTAATCTTAGCCAAAAGGTTGAGAAGTGATAAAAGAAAAAATATCATTTGTTTTCTCTTATATATAGCAACCTTCATACAAAATACAAGATCAATAGACATATAGGTAAGCATGTATATACATATATTCATCTAGAAGAACTGCATAATGGAGGTAAGTATATTGGGAAGTGAAGATACATTGCAGTGTGCATTTCTATTCCTGTACAAAAGGACTCCCAAGGAAAATGTTAAATATATCTTTACAAAAGGATGCTGGAGTCTCTACCATGGTCTAGACCTACAATGGAATGATACACTTAAGTAGATGAGTGATGGACTGATGCTGAAGGACTAAACTATTGTAACAATGTGGAAGAAAACAGTGGGGCAGGGAGGGGTAAATGAGAAAGGCAGAAGGAGAAATCCCTGAGCCTACTGAACTGTAACATGAAAAATGCTATTATACATGAATATACTATTTTAGTTGGGTGAGCCTTCATTGTTGTGTGATGTTTGTGTGTGTGTGTGTGTGTGTGAGAGAGAGACACCAATGATTGCCCTTACAACTTACGGAGAACTATCATATCTGTTAACTCATTCAAACTAATGTCATCTTAGTTCTTGTGATTAGTTTGACTCTTTGAGGAATGACTGGATATTTTTTTAAACCAAATAAAGTATCAAAAACATTTTGGAATTTGACAGCTTTTGCTCCTTTCTTGTTTCATAAATATGCACTAATTGAGTATATTTTCTAGCCACTGCAATAAGCTAAAAAAATTAGGAAATATAAAAAGGTAAGGTTATGTTCTCCACCAATGCAGACATACATTTGTACTCATATAGCAAGTGTGTATTGAACATTTATCATGGATTGTAGAGTCATACGGGCATGTGCAGAGTGCAAAATAGAAGTGTGAGAAGAGGAATGAATAAAGGGAAGAGAGAAAACATGCAGTCACAGCAGCACAGCACCGTTACTATGCATCATCACACTGCGTGTCACCATGGTGTGACACACAGTCAATCACTACATAAGAGCAATAGGAAATACACCGATTTCAGATGACCAATCACCAGTATTATCAGACAAGCTAGAAATCTTCAGAAATACACTCGCAAGTCACTTCCCTTGCCACTCACTCCATAAGATAGTATGTCCTTAGGATGAGTTGCTGTGAAGCTGGGAGGCATTAGTGATGGAATTGCATTCAGAATATATTAGTTCCCCATTCTGCACACACACTCAGTTCACCACAGAGAGCCTTTTCCCATCAACTGGAAGGGAAAGTCAATAGTTACTTAATGCTGTAGAAGAGAAGAGATTAAATACTATTTGTCTTGCTCTTAACAGAGTTTTCCCGCCAACGCAGTGGATATATCCATTTTATCATGTTTTGTGTATAAATATTTCTAGACTTAGTGACTCAAGTGACAGGAAGGGGATGTAAAAATCTTGCAAAAACAATATTTTATTTTTTTTAAGATTTATTTTATCTGCTTTAAAGACAGAGTTAGAGAAGACAGAGAGGCAAAAGTCTTCCATTTGCTGGTTCACTTCCCCAACCAGCTGCAAAACATGAGCCTGAGCCTATCTGGAGCCAGGCGCTTCCTCTGGGCTTCCAACAAGGCACTAGGCCCAAGGATTTGGGCCATCCTTTGCTGCTTTTCCAAGCCATAATCAGAGAGCTGAATTGGAAGTGAAGTAGTCAGAATACAATCCAGTACCATATGGAATGCTGGCATTGCACGAGGAGGCTTAATCTACTATGACACAGCACTGGCTCTGTAGAATACAGTATTTTAGAACCTAAATATTGATTATCAGATAATTCAGTCTCACTTTCCATCACAAATATGAGTATTTCGATGAAACAAAGATGACACAGGAAATTTTTTGAATATAATTTTTATGTCTTTTTATACTAAATATTAATATTTATGCTACATTAGACCCACACAGCAAGTGTTAGATATTGTCATTGGGCAAAGAAGTATCTGTTGCAGTAAACTTACATACTCATCCCCCTAAACACCACAATACACATGATTTGAGTCACAGCAACATTTCTGTGCAGCATGAGCCCTCCTCAAAGAAGAGCTGACTTGTCCAGACATTAAAAAATAAAAGCCTTGTAAAGTTCAGATTTTGGTTAAGAGTAGATTGGTCTCTCTGGGTACCTGGACAAGCAACACATAAACTTAGGAATTTACGTTGGACATATTTTCCTTTGTGGTCATGGAAAGCAGAAAAGATTGTAAAGTGACAAAGTGGCATGAAGCAACCATTTGAAGCTGTGGGTGTAGATAGAGATTTAGTATGGTAAAATGAGGCTGTCTGATCTATGTAAAGAATAACATCCCAGGCCCAGCACCATGGTTCAATTGGCTAATCATCCCACTCCAATCACTAGCACCTTATATGGATGCCTGTTCTTGTCCCAGCTGCACCATTTTCCATTCAGCTCCCTTCCTGCCTGTGGTCTGAGAAAGCAGCAGCAAATAGACCTTAGGACCCTACACCCACCTGGAAGACCTGGAAGAAGTTCCTGGCTCCTCACTTTGGATCAGCTCAGCTCCAGCAGTTGCAGCTACTTGGAGAGTGAAGCAGGGGACAAAAAATCTTTATATCGCTTTCTCTTTGTGTATCTGCCTTTCCAATAAGGATAAATAATTTTTTTTTTTAAAGAGTAACATTCCAAGAATAGTAAGGTAGGTCAGGAAATAGTGGAAATGCATGTAAAGGAAGCAAAAACAAATCACCACAAATTGACGGCATTTATTCCACTGAGAGCTAAATAAAACGAAATGTGAGAAAATAAAAAATACATATTCTGTATTTCTGATTGCATCTCTGCTATCATTGATTTGTGACTATTATGTAATAAGTTTGTTCTCCTGAAGACATCAGCACCTAGGAGCAAACAAAAATATTTTTCTAAATGTGTGTCCCTTGTATTTTATTGAAAGGTTATAGCCTTAATCAGCATTTCCCTTTAGAAACAGCTATAATCAAGGCAAATAGCTTGAAGCTCACATATTATTATCTCACAATGAACTGTGAAGGAAATATATTGATTCATGGGTCTGCTGATTATTTGTTTCCAGCTGTTGGCATCATCCCTTTCAGCCAAAACAGACTGTAGTGCCTTGCTTATTTGAATGCTGGACTCTCAAAACAGCCAAAATAGATACCAAATGGTGTGCACTTTGTTTTTTGATGGGGGCCATCCTAGGCTACACTACTCTACCTTTAAATGTTACCTACTTTTCATTGGTTATCTACCTATCCATTCTAAAACTAAATAGCCAAGGGATCCTCATTAGAAAATAAGTTGGAAGTCAGAAATAAGACCCTAAAAATCAGCCACATTTACCACAAAAAAATCCATTAGCTTGGAGGTATTTAGTTTCTAAATAAATAATGCTGTAAACACTAAAAATGCCTGCCTACAGAATTACTGGATATTAAAAAAAAAACTAGTTTTGTATCATCAGAAAAAGGTTAAATTAGGTTAACTATACTTTTTCTTAAAATGATAACAAAATAGGTAATATACTTGGGAGATTAATATTCCACCTGGAATTTATTTTAAAATTATTAGGAAAAGGGGTATTTGTCCTATTGCTTAGGATACTGGTTAAGAATTCTACATCCTATATTGGACTGCTTTATTCATGTTCCAAGTCTGTGTTTGCAACTGGCACTTAACCACAATTCATAGCTTGGCAAGGTAGGAGGTGATGGTTCAGGTAGTTAGGTCTCGTTAGAGACCTGGATTATGCTCCTAGCTTTAGCCCAGGACCAGCTATTGAGAGCACCTGGGAAGTAAACCAGCAAAGCTTCCCTATCTGCCTGGTTATCTTTCTCTGTGTTTCTTAAATAAGAAGATGGATTTAAAAAAAAGAAGAAGAAATTTGGAAAATGTATTTATTTTGAAAATTTCTTTGGGAGATTTTGAATACTTCAGCAGTAAGGGAATGAGTGCTGGCATTTCCAATAGATATTTTGATGAAAAAAAAAAAAGCAGAGAAAGGATTCTCCTACCTCTCCTTCTTTATCCTCCAGTGCCACCCCCTCACCAGCCTCTGCAACCAATAAGGGTGAAAGAATGCCTGGGTGTGTCTCTCCACTGCAAGTAATAGGCAAGCCATTTGGTTAAGATCTGAATATGTGCTATAACTGAGCAGTGCCTTATGATCTGCGTGAAAGAAGGAAGTGAAACAGAAAACGCTCCATCATAAACTCTCTCGTTTCAATGGCTTCTACTCATCCTGAAAATTAAATTCAGCTGTTCCCTTTGAAAGCAATGTTTATCGCATTTATTCCACTGCACAAAGACTAATATTTCACTAGGGGAAAGCATCCTAGTATAACTGTCAACTCACGGTTGTCACATTTGCTATTTTGGTTTTTCTGATCAAAGCGATGTCTACAATTCACCATCCCTAACGAAGATATTTTTACATATTTATCACAATATTGCTTTTGAACCAAGTGTGCCAAACCCATCAGAACTGCTTATAAACTTGAGGCTCTGATGTTCATGAAGACAGGTGACATAGCTAGAAACACTTAAAGCATGATCAAGATAGAGCTAGGCTAATCTCAATAATGCATGTTAAAACTTTCAGTGTGCCACTGTCACTTAGCTCTCTACAGAAAAAGTACCAGCAATCCTTTGCTTTGCAAACATAAATCCTAGCGCCTCAAGGGCTATTGTAAGGCCAAAAAAGAAAAAAAGTAAACCTCCTGAGAAAATATTGCAGTTTTAGGAAAGCAATGTTTTCAGCTGCTATAATCATTCTAATTATTTTAGAATGTTTCCTTTTTTCCCCTTCACCCTCTAGGGCCTTTTTACCTTCAAATCAGCTATAGAAACAAAGCAATTTAGCACAGCAAAAAGCTTATTAACACATGATGCAGTTCAGTGGCATGAGAAAATGCTGGAGAGAAAACAAGGAATCCATCCCTCCTAAAAAGGTAGATCAGATCTGAACACTTGAAATCAAAGCTGCTGAGCTTGGGAGTGAGTAACTCAGTGAAATGTTAGAAGGTCAAAATGGCAGCTGTGACTGCAGAGAATTCTCAGCTTCATGGGATGAAATATGGTAGTCTAATTCCCCAACATACACAACAAGTACAGAGCAGAGCAAAGGTAGGCAATTTTCTAAATCCTCATTTATCATTCAAGGGAGTCTACAGGTTCTCTTGAACTTAGTTTCTTTTATGTTGGAAACACAAGGAAAACCTTATGAGCAGGAAGCAAAATAGATGGGGGTACTGGTGAAATGCATAGATCTGTCTCAAACACTTGATGATAAACAAAGCCTGCTCTTTTTTTTTTTTTTAAGACTTATTAGTTTCTTAGTCTATTTGTGTTATTGTTGTTTGAAAGACAGCATTATAGAAAGAGAGAAAAAGAGAAAAGTCTTCCATCACGGACTCGGGTTTGGCTGAAGTCAGAAGACAGGTGTCTCATTTGAGTCTCCCTGTGTGTGCAGCAGCCCAAGGACTTGGACCATCTTTCTCTTCTCCTGTGGGCATTAGCGGAGAGATGGATAAGAAATAGAGTAGCTGGGATTTGAACTGGCACCTATTTGGAACTCAGGCAATGTGCAGGTGGTCTTTAACCTTTTATGAAATGAGGCTAGTCCCAATAAAATTTACTTTTAAGACCTATATATAACAAAGGCAGAAAGTTCATCTGGAAAAAAATGAGTCAATGTTCTATTAAGCATCCCTTCTTCCACAGATGGTAAATAACCAAAGAAGGTCAACAATTAACATATAGTAAAACCCCATTTCATGGATGTTGGCATTTTCTCCTATGATGAGTGTTAGTTTAAGATCAATGCACTATAAAATTTAATGCTGAGCAATCAATCATCTGTGAATATGCAGGGAAATAGAGTGAATGGCCAAATAACGCATTGGTCCACTTCAGTTCATGTCTGGTACACTAGTTGTTTATTTGAATAACTTAAAAAAATACAAATCTACTCCATTGACCAGGTCAAAACTAAACCTCATTAACTTATTCTTCCAGTAATCACAATACAAAATTATTTTAATGTACATGCAGCATCTTATTTACACAAGAAAACAAGAAAGGATAGGACATAGGTCATAAAATTGGATTCCACTGATCCCCCAAAGAAAAATCCCCTGTGGGGTGACTTTAGTATATGTATACATCTGAACCTAAGAATTATTTCTTTAACTTTATTACAAAAATAAAAACTACTCTATAACTAACCGGACAGAAGATTCAGTGGAATAACAACATGCAAAATATAGTATTTCTGGAAGAAATAAAATTACAGGATTGATTTGAATCCTATATGCCACTTACCAATGATCTGACAATGTGAAAACTAGAATTGGTACATCTCTCAATGAGCTATACACACTTACTTGTTCATACATACATTAGCATCATTACACCCCCAATTTATTCATATATAGATTGATCTTATTTCTAGATACTCTTTAGCTCTAGTTTTTCTATTACTCTTCAGTACAGATGTTCCCCTCACCCCTGAGGATAATTTCCAACAGAAGATGTTTTTGCCCAGCAGTTAAGATGCCCAAGTCTGTCTTTGGAGTTGCTGGGTTCCAAACATGATTCTGGCTCCTGAATCTAGTCTCCAACTAATGCAGATCCTAAGAGGCAGCAGAGGATAGCTGAAGTATGTGGGTCATGCCAGCAATGTATGAGACCTCGGTTGAGTACCCAGTTCCTGATTCTAGTCCCAGCCATTGAGGGCCTTTGGGCACTGGACGAGCAAATGGGAATTCTATTTCTTCAGTATGCCTACAACACTTAAATAAATAAAAAATAAGTATACCTCACCACCCCAGCTTCTTTCCTAATTGTGTTCCTTCAACTGTGCAAAAAAAGCACAAAGGCAGGCAGGCTACATACCTTGAAATGTACAAAAGTGCACTTAAGACCTCAACCTGGGCATGGAAACATGGAAGTGTTTAAGCCTGTTTCCCTCCAATATTAATGTCTCTTACAAAGATATTACAGGTTATGACATGTACATACAGGTTATGACACATACACAAATGAACACACACACACATAAGCACATACACAGTTTTCTGTGGTAGAAATGGATAGAAGTAACAAGAAAGCAAAGTAGAACCTGAAAAAAAATGAAGAAGATCAGAAAGACTATCACATATAATCAACTGTAGAAAATTCTGGCATTGTGGAGAAAGTGTACCAGACAGGGATGTATAGGTTTTCTTATTGTTTCCTTTTCCACGTGCCTTTCAGTTCCCAAATCTGGGAATGCGGAAAATTGGTAATGATGCTTTTATCACATCCCCTGCAAGAGATTTCTGAGCAGGTGCTTCTTTGCTCATGGAAAGGGCTGGTTAATATTCATGTAATCATCTCAGAGGCTTACATATAGTGAGGGCTTCATCTCTCCCCTCTCCAAATACACATAGTAGATTGGGTGAGCTTAGAGAAGGGTTAAATCAAGGGTAATCTGGTTAAGTGATTCTGCCTTCAGAGATGTATTTTCTTTAATGTACAGCAAAGTAAGTAAATACCACCGGAAGTATATAATTTTGGTATTCTATTGAAACTCCAAAGATCTGACTATGCTATCCAACTTATGAGCCTAGCATTGCTGAAGTAGAACTGGTTATCAGTTGCTAAGGTGTATGATCTCCAGTTTGCCACAGTCCTCACTATTCCCTATAGACTGGTATCCAAGCACTTCAGTGAATTGTGCTATATCTAGGACCTCCATCATAGTTATTGCTATGAAGATATTATGGTTAAGATGCTCATGGAATATCCAGGGACAGCAGAATTACTAAGTTATAAACAGGTATTTCTCATTGAACAGAAGAGAATTACATGAGAGATAAAGCTGATCTTAAGTCTTCTGGAATGTGAAAAGGTAGCAAGTAAGTCTAATAAAGTAGAGAAACTACTACAGAAATGTCATCACCACATCCAAAGTTGCTCCAAATCCGAATGACTATTTGTAAATGTCCTCACAATGGCCAAAAAATTTTTAAAAGGGTTATTCTACTGTATTTCTTTGTGAGCTTGAAATGTTAACACAATGATCAATTATGGATGGATCAAAGGACAAAGCACTGTGGTCACACCAGAGCATTAATCACTTGTAACTCTTGTTAGGGACAACAGTTAATAACATGGCCCCTCATTTATAACTTTCAACATTTCCTTGTCCTTAACATACAAGTTGGCCCTCCAAACACATTTTACTGGAAAACTACACAGGCCAAGAATAACATAAAAATATTTTTAACTGACAAGGTAGAGTTCAGAGGATTGAATCCTATACTGTTGAACACAGCTTTTCACTTGGAAAAATAACTGTGGTATACGACTCTTCTCTGAAGAATTTCTGATGGTTTCAACTTTGTACACTTAGCTTTACATCTGCATAGTTAGAACCACCTCCTACCTTGCACATGTTTATGTCAAGTACCCTCATTTATCTGCATGTAATCTGGAACCAAGAACTTTATTTCTGCCCAAGAGAGATGCTATTCCATGGGTGTGTTGGAAATTTAATTCCCAGTACAACATTGAGTGACAGGAACTTCCAGAGTTGAGTAAGTCACAAGGGCTCCCTCTTCAGGAAAAGGTTACTATCATTATTACAGTTGCAGCTTAGTTATGGTGGGATGAAATAAGAAGGTTTTGAAAATACTGATACCTTGGTACTGGACTTTTAAGGCTCCAGGACTGGGAGAAAGCAATGTGTTTAATTTATAAATTACATAGCTTACTGTATTCTGTTGTAACAGTACACAACAGGAATCGGTGCTACTGTGCATTGAGTTAAGCTGCTATCTATACCAGAATCATCCTATATGGGCTTCACTCTAACTTCCGGCTGCCCCACTTCCAGTCCAGTTTCCTTATAATGCAGCTGGGAAATCATCTGAAGACAGCTCAAGTACATGGATCCTCAACCTAACGAGGGAGACCTGGATGAAGCTCCTGGTTCAAACAGGCCCAGTCTTGGACTTTGTGGCTCTTCGGGGAGTGGTCCAGAGGATGAAAAAAATCTCTTTCTCTCTTTCTCCCCTCTTCCTCTCTGTAACTCTGCTTTTCAAATAAATGAATGAATCTTAAAAAAAGAAAATGCACAACAAAGAGGCCCTGTTAAATCATGTTTCTGAGAAAAGTCCATCTGTCAATAATCACTAGACCAACTACCAAGATTATAATAGCACTTTACCTATATCATTACACATGCATTCAGTATATTTCTTTTTTATAAGGAAATATATATAAAGAATGCCCTAGGAAACACTAATCTATAATGAGTCAGCTATCAAAGAGCAGGAAGATAAATCATATATGAAAGGAAAAGTATAGGGAACCAGATATCTCAATAGAAAGCAAAATAATGAATGATAAGAGAGCAAAACTGAATGGGTTAAAGTGAGGAAGGTTTGATGTGGCAGTCCTAGCATACTGATCTTGGAAAGCACCTCTTGAGGTTCCCGCTCTGCATTTTCAGATGTGAACACTAATGCAAAGGTCTATGCTACAAAAAGCCACAGGAACATCATCACTAACGTAAGCATCTATTTTGTCTCACACAAAAGTTGGGGCAGTCCTGTTCCAAAAGTTTTTCAGGTGCTCAGCTTCAATACAGCTGGTACTTCCAACATCACTGAAGACACCGTTCTCTTCTCTAGGGTCAACATGGCATCGTCACATCTGTGACCCAGATCATGGGATGGGAGAAAGACAAGAGGTCTAGGCCGAGTGTTTTCTTTTAAAGAAAATGACTTTTGCAAAACATGTTCTTCTGTATCATGGGTGAGACCTAGAACAAATTTGCTCACTTATCTATGAGAAAGTACATGACTATAAGCTCCAGGCGTTGTCTTAAAGTTCTGTTATAATAGAATAAAACAAGAAAATATTCTTTGGCAAGGACTGCTGGTAAAGCTGTATTGATTGTAAGGGGAATAAGACCACACAGAGATCATACATTACTTGAACCATTTTCATAGCTAAGGTCTAGGTCGTCAGTCATCTAGGACATCTCTCTTCAAAAACCTGGACGAGAAGCCCATGAACTGGAAATAAATGAGACCTCAGCACCCAGATTAAGAAATACTGAATGAAGGTCTTCTCCACATAGACCAAGACTGGCCCACCTAGGTGTGGTCAATTTTCTTGCTAAAACCAGAGCAATTGTGGTTTGTCACACAACTGATCTAAGAATGGCTGCAATAAATACATTATTTCTGGAGAGTAACATGACAGACAGTGTCACATGAAGACCATGGCAGTTCTAAAGTGAAAATCTCATGTTTTCTTTGGAAAAACATATACTGAAAGTGAACATCTTCGAGAAGGCTTCATGTAGTTTTATTGGATAGAAGCTTAAGGAAAAAAAAAAAGAAGAAATGCACTCAAAATAAAGCATAGAAAAGCACGGTGGAAAGCAGAGAACGGAAATGATATTGTGATAATGAGGGCTATACGCACATCATTCATTTCAGCTGAAAAGAACTTAATCAATCAAGGTGTGTGTGTAGGGGGTAACTATTTTTCTTTCACGGGTGCACATAAAATCCCACAGGACTGGTCACAAACTACTAGAACTGAATGAGTCGGAAGAGTTATCATCCGTAATTGCTTGGCTTCTATCACACACAAGCTGGCTTCATCACCTTTAGAAAGAAATGAAAAACTAACAGCTCAAGAGTGAGATCTGACTCTAGCAAGAAAAGTTAAATTTCTAAAAGAATTCCAGATTTTTTTCCATCTCCTTCCCAACTAATCCGCATCATAACACTTAGCAGATAATGCTGTATCATAATGTGATTCTTCAATTTCAATTTCAACCTTGCTATCCGACTTTACTCTCACTTTCTCACCTTCCCCTCAAAATGCCTTGTTTCAATGTCTTCAGAGGCAGTAGTGTCCTATAATTTCTACTACTTCCCAGTGCACCTAACAGAATGTATCAGACACCACTCACAGCCACCACTTTCGAAGAAATAAAATAATACAGGTCCTAAAGCAGATGATGTCCAATCTCAACTACTTGTTACTGGAAATTTAACATTTCATTTTTGAAATCTCATCTCTGTCTTGTGGCTGGGCCCCAAATGTCTGTTTTCTAATATTTTAAACCTGTAAATACGTTGCCTTATGTGGCAAAATTGACTTTGCAGAAGTGATGAAGGAAGTTGAGCTGGCTATGTTTCTAGTATTATCCATACAGGACTTCAGTACAATCACAATGGTCTATGGAACATGAAAGAGGGCCAAGAAGAGAAGGCCTCAGATGCATTTAGAAGAAATGGATTCTCCCCTGGAGCATCTTTGATATTAGTTAGCTCCTTCATTTTGGACTTCTGAGCTCCAAAATTGTAATATATATATTACATATATATATATATATATATGAAGGTACCCAAATTTTGATTCATTTGTTGAGACAGTGATAGGAAATGGACACATATGCACATATCTTTCCCATTACGATAGAATCACATGAGTAAACTGCCCTTATTGCACAAGCTTTCATTGTAAATCAAACAGAAGGATTTCACTTTTAAATATCTGAGCCAATAATTTCTTTTCCTGTAGGATATAATACTCCAGGATTTTAGTCATCCAGTACAAAGTGTGACAGGGTAGGTAGTTTGGGTATAGCATGTTAAATCACTATGATACCAGCATCTTATATGCAAATGCTGGTTCAAGTCCTGGGTACTCTCAATTTAACTTCCTATGAATGAACCTAGAAGCCATGGAAGATGGATGAAGTGCTTGAATCCTGTTATGTAAGTAGGAGACTAGGATGGAATTCCAGGTTCCTGACTTTGGCCTGAACCCGTCCCAGCCACTGTGACCATTTTGGAAGTGAACTAACAAATGAAAGATCTGTTCTCCCTTCTCTCTTTCTTCCTGTGTGTGTATATGTATGTGTATTTTGTCTTCTCTTTCTTTGCCACCTTGCCTTTCAGTTAAATAGCAAATCTTTAAAAAGCTATGAACAAAACCCATGGACACTGACTTATATCCTAAATGCAAATGACAAATAATGCAAAAACGATAAGCAAAAGCAGTCACATTGGTAGGTATCTCAAGCAGCATGGAAAAACATACACTGTCTGGCAAGCCCATGATGTCTCAGTACTTCTTCTTCCTTCAACATCTGATCAGTGGTTACTTCTTCTATAAAAGCAGAGTTAGGCTTCTCTTCTTCCCAAGGTTCCCACAGGACCTGGGAACATATCCTGCACATAGCTCTGGGCTGGAGCATGTTCTGCTATGCTGCAACTGTCTCCTTATGGAATCTTCAGTCCATCCCTATCCTAACAAAGAACCCCTAAATAAAATCCCATCATCTATTTATTTTTTTTTTTGCCCCCTCAGCAAGCAATGATTGGCAGAAAGAGGCAATTAATAAGTCAGTTGTAAATGAATTAACATATACATGAATCAATAGTAAGTGCTACTTGAGGCTCACTGCCTAGCTGGCATAGCATACATTTTACAGCTAAATCTTTACAAAATACTGTTAGATGAATATTGTTATTCATATTGATATATAAGGAAGTTACATCACAGATGAGTTAAATAATGTTCCAAATTCGCAATTTAAAAAACATGTGTGTTGTGATAGTCTAACTCCAGGATCCTGATCTCTACACTGTAATGAACGAAGGCATGACTGGGCCACTCCTTGGCTCTCCCTTCTGTCGTTGTTCCCTACATAAGACTGTCTTTACCCTTTACTCATCACAGACATGTCCAATTCACTGTTCTTTATTTCTTCTTGATAACAGAGTGAGAAACTGAGAAGAGGTGTTACTAAACAGAGCATCAGGTGGGAATTCACTGACAGCTAGTGGGAGGAAAACAGGTGGAAAGCTGTGGGTTATTAAGTAGAGTGTTAATTATTCATGAATAATAACTTGTCGCTCTTCCCTAGCAGCTATCCCATGTATGGCAGAACAGGAGAAAAGAAAGGTCTCTTAGCAATTATTTCTTAAATTAAGAGGTTTTTTTTTTTTTCTTGTGACACACATGGAATCAGCAACTTCTAGTCATCATGCTTATTATCTAGGAAAATAGAACATTCAGAAATCTTGCCTGATAAAATTCTATGAGAATAAGATAACACATATCCAGCTCACGAGAAAGACAGTGAGTCTGTGAAATTAACATTTAGGTGAAGTCTTTTGGGGATTTAGTGTCTAACCCTCACATCCCCAAAAGTCTTGAATTACATCCTTCTTAATCAATGTAAAAAAGGGGGACATATTCCATACCACTCAAATGATTATTCCAGAACACTGTTTGATCAAACTATACTTTCAGAAATATCTCAATGATCAAGATGACTGTATACTACATTGGGCAAAGAAAATTTGGGAAGAGGAAGAACAGATCTGAGGTTACCTCACATCTTTATCTAGCGAGTGTGAGGGAGGAATTCTTAGTTAAAGATGGCAAAAATAATCCTGACTTAGCTCTTAGATCCTAGAGGGAAACTTAGCAGTTCATGTCATCAAAGAAAAGGGAGGAAAAGGTAGGGGTAGCCAGAATGTGAGATGCAATGCCAGTTACATTCTCTCCCAACTTGGTTTCTCAAATGGTTAAGTACATGAGGGAATAGAATGGCCTCATTATTTAATAAATAGGACTATGATGTACACTTGACGAACTAATGATAGCCTCTGCAGCTTCTAAGCAATATTTGTATTTTCTCGAAAAGATATTTAATAATGGAGGGGATGCCAGTGAGCAAGGAAGCTATTACAGGTCATTAGCCACTTCAGTTTATCTTTATTGTTGTGTCACTGCAATTTATATTCCCATAAACAAGAGTCTGTATAATACCTACTCTACAAACAGATGCCTCAGGATCAACTGTTCCTCTAAGTTATAGAGTTCCAAGCCTCTTTTGTATAGGAAAAGCATGACTGGGGGGAAACACAACAGACATATTAATATTTCTAACATGAACTATATGGCTCTGAGTTCCCTGAAGATGCCAAGAATCACATCAAAATCTCTTTCAACAAGGACTCATTGGGCAGACACTTAGAACTGTAACTCACAGGGTTGCGGGAAGAACAGACAGCCCCCACCCCTCTTCTAGAGCACATTTTATGCAAGCAGCTTTACAACAATTTAAAATTTTATAAAATTTGTAGCTTAGCAAATGATTTTTAAGATTACTTGATGAAATGTAAAAAGGAATAGCATGAAAGCAAAGTTATGAGACTAACAGAAAAGGAAGTTGAGGATTTGAACTCGATGCTTGTTCCCAATGAAGTCTCAGTGCAGTACCTGGGCCTCAACTCATCCATTTAACTGTTTCCATTCCTGCCCCACAGTTCATCCAGCTGAGACGGCCTGCGGCCCAAAAACGCTGAGCCTGGTGGTATCCCTTTACACCAACAGTCTGTGACGATTATTCTTTCAAATGAAATAAATGCTGCCATCCTGAAGTAACAAATGAATCAGTGCACTACCTGCTTGCGGGTAAAGTCATTTGGGAAGCCATCGTCACACTTAGGCTGAAAAGAATCACATTTGTTTGTTTCTCAGCCCGAGTCATACTACAGGAAAACTTGAAGGCAACTGCATTCAACCTGACCGATCTCAAACTTGTCTGTCGGGAGCTTTCTTACCCTTGAATCCCATCGCCTGTCTGCATCACCACTGCATCCTAGCAGCTCCTTCTTGTCCCCAGGAGAATGGGATCCTTTCCTGGTTACTCTTCTAATGTTCTCTTTAGGATTAAAACAATGTACCAGTCACATGAAAGCCACGATTCTCCATACCTACATGCCTATATACTTTCCTATAGTTCAGTGCATTAATATCTATCAAAGTTACTTGTTCATCTGTGAAACACCTGAAATCATCTCATGTACCTCCATCTTCATACTCTGCAGTATGCATTTTACAACTGAAAATGCTGCATTTGTGGGTGAAAGACAAATTCTTGCCAAGTTATTAGATTTAGATTGAAAATCTCTAACATAGTTTAAGGTACTTGCTATTATACGCGCGCACACACACACATAGATATATATTACAGATATTGGACCTGGTGCAGTAGCCTAGCAGCTGAAGTCCTCACCTTGCATATACCAGGATCCCATATAGGGCCGGTTTGTGTCCTGGATGCTCCACTTCCCATCCAGCTGCCTGCTTGTGGTCTGGGAAAGCAGTGGAGGACGGCCCAAAGCCTTGGGACCCTGCACTCACATGGGAGTCTCTGGCCGTTGTGACCACTTGGGGAGTGAATTAACAGAGAGATCTTCCTTTCTGACTCTCCTCTAATAAAAATAAAATAAATCTTAAAACATACTGTGCATTTCAGAGCTGTTTAAAACAAAGGAAAGGAGAGTTCCTGGAAATGTAACCCAAGTTACATATTCAGGAAGGATGCTCTCTCCCTGTATCTGAAATAATCACACAGTAACAGCCGTGCTTATAATCACAAGAATGACTGTTGCAGCTTATGTGTTGACAATACTGTTGGGTTTCAGAAGGTCACTCTAGCTCCCCCAGCTTGTATTCCTGCCTGTGTTACTGGTTGCCATCTCTTACACAGCACCTGGGGAAACCCTTTTTATTTCTAGCCTTATTTCATCTTTAAATACAAATGGGTTTGAGAGTGGAGATGGGCAGGCCAAACACCACGCATTGCATCTCCCAGGCTTCAGCTCAAAACCCCATTTTATGCTTCAGAGCCTGGACTATATAGCAGGGCTCTAAGCTTGCCAATCAGGGAGGGTGCTAGCCCCAGATGGGCTTCCTCATAGGCTTGCTGAGATGAAGCCAGCTTTATGGACTAGCAGAGCAGGGCCATTTTCTACAGGGGCAGAATTACTGCCTGGGTCTTTTTACTGATGATGATAGCAGAGAAGGAATAAGACAAGTCATACGCCTGGCATAACAGTCCACACAACTCATTGAGTGCACCAGAATAATGAGGTAGCCCACATTTGCAAATGGCCAAAGCTTACCTGGTAGACAGCATTGTATGTTGTAACAGCAGTGTTCTCAATTCCAGATATCCCTGGTAGAAACCAAGGAGTTGGCAGGACCTAGCCCTTGTCGGAGGCTGTGGGAAAGAATCTGTGCTCCAGCTCCTACAGGTAGTTGGCCAAATCCTTTATTATGGTGGGGAGTCTAAGGACCCTGCTTTCCTGCTATCTACAAGCAGAGCTACCATCTGCTGCCAGAGGAAACCCACCTTTCTTCTCCCATACTCCTCATTATTCTGAAATCAGCAGTGCCACATTTGGTCCTCCTCATCCTTCCAGTCTTATTTGTCACTTTTTAGCCCTTCCCTACTCTCATGGAGGACTCCTGTAATTACACTGAAGCCATCAGGATAATCTAGAATTATTTGCATATTTTTAGGCTAAGTAATTAAGAAGTTTAATTCCACCTATTAATTTCTTTTTTGCCATGTAGAGTAACATATTTAAGAACACGATATCATGAACAAAGATCATGGACAGCCAGAATCACAATCACACATCAGCTACTTCCTATTAATTATTATTCATAGGTCAGGTCCACAAAGAGCACAGCTTAATAATTATTACTACCTAAAACACACAGGCACTGAAAAATGGAATGAGAATAATTCTTATACTTCAAACTTTAGAATAGCTCCCGAATAGGAGAGGTAGCATCAACATCCTCAGTCTGTGGAGTCCAATATTTTAGGATTTCAAAAGATTCCAAGTTATGGTGGCAAAAATAGTTACCAGCATCATCTATGAGACTTGTGGCAAGGAATAGAAGAAGTTTATGCTGTGACTTCCCTGGGGCCACATCAGGTTACTCTGGGTCACAGTCCTTTTGAGACTGGCATGCACATTGATAGTGATTTGCGAAAACCTAGATCTGCTATTCTTGGATCTGCTGGCTGTAAGGAAATCTTGCAAAATGCAAGCACAAAGGGGGTAAATTTCAGATTTAATCTTAAGGATGTAATGGAATTTAAGATAACTGATATTCAGGAAGAAGGCCTCAGAAACCCATGCAGCTTCTCCTATGAGGACATTATTTTTGCATGCCTGTTTCTGTCTTCACTCCCAGCCCCCAGATCCAGCTTGTGGCAGAGATCCACATCCGCTCTCTCTCCAAATTCAGAGTTACCTATCTAAACCCCAAGAGACCAAGTTGGTCAGTATTCTAAATTCAAGGGGGAGAACTTAAGCTGCTTGTGCCTCTCAGATCGAATCAACTGAAGATGGAGATGACTGTTAAATTTAAACGTATATGTGTTAGAGGTGGGGGACTCTGCTTTGGCTGCGAGCCTGACTGAAATGACCGTGGAATTTTCTCAGCAATCTTCTCAACATAGCCAGAGCTGAAAGGATTGACTGTCTCAGTTTTATCAGCAATTTTTTTTTTGCTTCCTCTAAGTGAGGCTATGGCTGGATTTGACTGCCACATCTTCGGGGCAAATGTTAAGCCAGATCCCTGTGCTGAGTGGTCTCAGAGATGACTTCCTACGCAGCAGACATCGGCTCTTGGTTTACACTCTACTCAGTCACATAAGACTAAAGTAGCAGAAATGGTTGACTGTGGTCTACAAGGTAAAACAAGACAATTCCCGACCACACAAAAGATCTAAGATCAACTTCTGGCTCCTGTCTGATCATCCAGCATTTGTGGAGTGAATCACAAGACATAAATTATTTTCTTTCTCGCTCTAACCTCACATAATCATACAAATAAATAATTGATTCAATAAACACAGCTCTTGTTTAACTTAAAAAAAAAAAGAAATGGTTGCCTTCCAAATACGCAGTATGGACCTCAAGGATTATACTAAAATGTCCTCCTAGAACTCTTTAGAGTAGGGTTACAGGCAGAGCACCAACTTGAAGCTGCACAGATTGCCACATGTCTAATAAATTGGGATTTATTTCAAGCTGTGAAATTCCTAGTTCCTTATGCTTCCTGAAATTCACAGTCCTAGAAAATGAAAGGGAATGTGGTAGAATCTCTTATAATCATATATTCAGTTAACAATAATTTATATTTAAATGATAGTAGAAGACGAGGTAGGAGAGGAGACTCTCATGAAAATAATTAGTCACCTGGTCATTTAATACCCTTGAACTCTCCTTGGGATCTGAAGCTCCAAAGGGCTCTGAAGATCACTTTTCTGAATGTCAGTTATTTGCAACACGGAAACTGTTGCAGGCATATTTGAGAGAGTGTTATTATTTCTACCATGGACCAGTTTTTAGATTACTAAAAATAATAATAACCAGTCTATACTGAGAATTTTTTGGTATGATGTGTATTTCTAATCTGTGTAAAAAGATACATGTGTGTAAATTACACATTTGAATAGGTAACACGCACACACATATGTAAAATGAAATGGCAAAATTTATACCTCCTCTCATGCTGATTCCATAATTCCTCCACACAAGTACAAACTTTCCTTCTGGTGACTTTTGTAGCTCTCAAACAACAGTGTTTTTCTTTAAAAAAAAAAGTCATTGATCAATAGCTCCTTATTTTGACACCAATGGCAGTACAGCATCCACACCACTTTGTTCTATTTAACAGCACATTTGAGAATTGTTTTAGCTTGGAACATATACTTACGCTTAGGTTTTTACAACAAGTGGAAAATAAGTGCATCAGAAGTTGTCTAATACACCTTAACCTGCTCCTTAGTCTCTAATCCTTTAGTGCGTAATCCATTGATTGCAACAGTAGTCAGTGGTATCCTGAGGAACCCTACCATTCTAATTGTTATTCACATCCCATTGCCTTTTACATTACCTGTAACATAAAGATTTTTCAAGAAAATAACAGGGTAAAGTAACTTCCAGCATCTAATAAAGAGTATTGATCCCTACTGGTTTTGTTCCTGAAGAACCAGATAATTATGTTACCTGGATTTCAAAGTGGAATAGGAAACAAGTAGTGGGGGAAATGTTCAGCCTACATGGGCTTAATTAGTTTACAACTGTCTTTTTTTTTTTAAACTAGCTTGAGAACAAATAAAAAGCTCCCTATTGATCTAATTAGAGATAATGATTAAATAAATGAATATTAAATACAACGCACGTTTGTACAGCATAAGACAGTTTAGAAGACCTGCTTGTATAAATAAATTATCTTTTCCTACTCCAACCCCTGCAGTACCAAATATATTTAATAGCTATGGAAAATTACAATATCTCCAAGGGAAGAATTCTAACTCTTCTAGAAAGAACATCATGCAATAAAAAAATTCAAGTATAAACAGCTGCCTTAATAATTATTAAAGCAGCAAATGAAGTTGCTTGTAAGACTACTGCACTTGACGTACTAATGACTTATCAACAAGGAAACAACTAAGAAAGGTACAAAACCACACAAAACAGGGTTTTCCTCTGTTCTAAATGAACGTACACCTTATTTTGAACACAATCTCTACTGATAACTACTAAAATGCCCTTAAGCAGGGTACATTTTTGTGAAAGATTTATTTTATATATTTGAAAGGTAGAGTTACAGAGAAAGAAAAGGAGAGAAAAAAAGAGTGAGAGAGAGAGATCCTCCATCTACTAATCTACTCTGCAATGGCCACACTGTCCAGGGCTGGGCTAGGCTGAAGCCAGGAACCAGGATTCTCTCCCTGGTCTCCCATGTTCATGCAGAAGATCAAGAACTTGGGCCGTCATCTACTGCTTTCCAGATGCATCAACAGGGAGCTGATCAGAAATGCAACAGCCAGAATTCAAACCACAGCCCATGTAGAGTGTGGGCCCTGCAGGTGGTGTCTTAACTACAACACAATGCCAGCTCCTGGTAGGATATAATCTATGGAAATTAAGCTCCTGTGCAGATTTTGAAGTAAGAATAGGGAAAAAAAAAAACCAGAATGGAATCTGTCTTGATAGGACTGTATAGTCTATCAAATGAAACACTCATCTATTTATCTTTAGTTGTTTTACTTGAAACAACTCCTGTCCCAAAATAATTATAAAGCAATTACTTGCCAGTTTTCACTTTATTGGTTACTACTTTTACTCAAAGAATAGCAATTACTACATAATTATAGTACATGGTTATCTGAGCAGCCTTAACTGTGCCTACCAACAATAAATTATACAGTCGGTGTAGCTTTAATTAGTATTCTGCAGAGCACAAATGTGCAGTGACAATGTAGTTACATGTTAATAAGTCTCTCTTCAGTATAGAACGACTACAGTAAAATGCCATTGGATTATGTCCATGTAATAACCTGTGGAGTCACGCTTCTATTCTAGACTTTTTGAAAACCAGTGACCAAAACTACAAATTTGACATTGCCTTCCAGTTCCTAATTTCATCCCACCATCGCAGAATAAAATTTAATAAGTCTAAGCTATCTAAATTGATTAGATTAATGGAAGAAATAAAATTAAATAAAATGAAATGAAAAGTAGGCATTTTTGTCATCCTCTTTCCTAACAGGTGTCCTTTTAACAGGTGTCCTTTTTGGTGGAAAACCAGCAACTGTGGCTTCAAGTCAAGAATTGCAGGTGCAGAAGCTTGATAGTCATCACAGACTGACCTGTGCCTACTCACTGCTTGTAAAGAGGAGGACTGAACTTAGCCTGAGGCCATGGTCTGTGGTTTATCTTCTCAGGATATTGCTTTGGTTCCAGAAGTAACTACAGAAAATCAAATTTCTGAAGATAAAACTTAGGAATGTAAGTCTTTAACAAACTTTTAAAAATTTTCTTCTTTGTTTTTAAAAAAGAACTAAATCTCACAAAAATTTGAGTTGGTTGAAATATCAACATGAAACTTAACAAAGTCCGTCAATATGCACATCCCTGGGGCTATTCCATAAAATATGAGAGCAACACATGGCACTCTTATTTGAGTATAAGGAGTGACAAAGAACTTCAAAGAAGCAGAAGATAAAAAGCAACAAAGTGGCTCCCCCAGCAGTTACCAGTGACCTCTGGGAAGTGTCACAATGGGGCCACAGATCCTAACATATATAACAGAGGAAGAGTAAATGAGAATAGACAAGTTAGCTCCCTGCCCACCTACCCTTGAGCACACATCCTTTCCAACAGCAATTACCTTCTAAAATCTCACCCCTTGCCAGTTTGCTCTTGATGTTCCTGCAGCAGAGATTATTCTGACTGACTTTGTGGTCTTCTCCTATTGCAGAGCCTATCGCAAGAGAGTAACAAGAGGGTAAGGCCAAAGAACACATGTTCTCCCAGAGACCGTCCCAAGGGCGCTACTGCTAGGGTAGCCCCGGCTGAAATGTGGGTTGGATAAATAAAGCATGGGTCTTCTTTGGAGACTGACCACGCTATCCAGCTTCAAGCTAATGAGCAGTAAACTTTTAGAAATAAATAAATAAAGACTTACTTATTTCTTTGAAATGCACAAGTAACAGAGAGAAGGAGAAAAGAAGAGACAGAAAGAGGTCTCATCTGCTGGTTGACTCTCCAAATGAATGAGCCAGCAGATTCACAATGGCCAAGACTGGTTCAGTTCAAAGCAAGGAGTCGTGAATTCCACCCAGGTCACCCATGTGGATGACAGGGACAACAATCTGGAGACATCTTCCACTGCTTCTCCAGGAGCAGAAAGCTGGATCAGAAGCAGAGCATTTGGGACCTGAACTAGCCATCTAATGTTGAATGCAACATTGAACTGGTGGCTTAACCTGTTGTGTCATAACAAGAACCCCATAAACATTCTTTAAACAAACAAACAAGTTAATGAATAAATACTCTAAAGTTTTACCTCAAGGACCAATGGAAATTAAATTTAAAAACAGAGAAAATATTTTTGAAAAGTAACCATTACTGTCTTTCTACTCACTGCTTGTTTAAATCTTTATTTAATGATGGATTCAGCCGGGTACAACAGTTTGAAAATATGCCATCCCAGAAACTAAAAGAAGAAGAAGAAGGAAGATTGGGATGGAGAGAGAAAGAGAGAGAAGGAAGGTGGGAAGTGGTATGTTGTTAAAACCATATATATGAGATATATGAAATCTGTTCCCTTCATGTATATATATTAAAATGGCATCAACTCTAACATGTTTTTTCTACTTTTCCCAGGTAAGTTTAAATAAATAACACATTTTTAACAAACCATCCAGCCCAAAGAAACCATGTATCCTTCCCTTTATATACACATACACCACCATTAAAAACTATGTGGTATATTATAATTTAAGAGTGATATTGAAGTCCTTTACCCAATGACTTCATATCTCTAGTAATGGCAGGGTTTTAGCCCAAGTCTGTCAGACTAAAGTCTATACTGTTGTAACTATGGCAACTATATCCAGGAACACCTGAACTAACTTTAAATAAGTTCTTACTAGGGAGTAAATTATTTACATCATCACTTTATATAACTCTATTACAAAATTAATAACAATCCTAGTAGCATTCCCAGTCCATAGGTGAACACTTTTATAAAAGATAGTACAGTTACTCCTAGCTCAGAGATTGATGCTCGGAGCTCACAGCAAAGCAGGTACCTTAATCAAAGCCTTGCATGACTCCTACACCAGAGATCAAGGGGAACAGGTGATTTACTGTCCAAAATAAGTTCAAACAGAAAATGAATCTTTTTTCTCTCCTCTCCTGCATCACCTTTCTTCTCTTTTTCCCATAGCTGTTTTTTTTCTAGATAATTCATTTAGCACATACATCTAGCACACCGATATTGACTTTGTTTACTGGGCCCTGAGGTCCTTGGGATCTGAAACAGCAATTTCAAATTATGTATTGATAGGGCCACTTACAAGTCATGGCTAGAAGCAAGTGTCCGATTTCCTTGGACAGAGTAAAACAACTGAATGAGTGAATGCATGGACAGACATGGGACTTTAGACTGAAAGACTAGAAAAAATGGATGCCAACTACATGTGTCACCAGTTTTCTTTCAGGAAAAAGAATGCTGATTTGTACTAAAGCAAGTGCTATATAAATATGAACACAGACACACACTTACAACAGCAGCCCGATAACAATGTTATAAAATGTATGAGATGTACCTCCTTTGGACCACGATATTCAGATTTTAAAATCTTGACAGCTTTATTTTTAGCTATGTTGGCCGTAAACTGTGATAATACAACCTAATTTGGCAAGTGTTTTATATCCATAATAAGACTTGTAAATGTTGTCTGTTTTTGTACATAAAGATATCCTGAGTAAAATATTTAACATAATGGTGTCACTTGTCATATTATCTTTCCTCTTTCTACACCTGAAAAGGATTACATGACCTGTGGTTGTAGCTTGGAACAAAGGCGTTCTGTATATTTGTACATTTTTCATGCATGGGTTTTCTCCTTAAGAATTAATTTATGGCTTAACAAGGCATGTGCTTTCAGAGGAGTTTCTGAAAGCACAATTCAGAATGGATGCAATATTTCCAAATAAGAATCTCATAAATTATCATTCAAAGAAGGACCAAGACATATTCGAGAGTGAAGGCAGATGTCACTGGTAATTAAGCCCAGTAAGTACCAAGCATCTCAGGACACATGGTTTGGCGACTCCTCTTGACATATTTACACACAAATGCTCAATACGTTTTCAATGAAGGTAACAAGCATGGGTCAATCAAAGTGATAGGAAAAACACTCTTGGAATGGGACATGGCTTGTTGTTAATAGCATCTTTCTGAATTCACTGAATCCCCAACTAGTCTGCATTCAAACCTCTGCTTATGAGCAGTCCTTGCCAGTCACCATGCCCTGGGGTCTTCCACGGGCATAGCAGGACTCAACAACATCAACAAACATCACTCCTGCATAGGACAGATGCATTTCCTCATGTATTTTAACTCAAAAATCACATGATGTGTTTTAAATAGAGGTTTTTTAAATATTGCTAATAATTTTTGAATAACTATTGAAGTGACTGAATTTGCTCATTTTACAGAGAGGTTTTTTTTCTTGTGGGATTTTGCTACTTTAAGATGCCAATTTTTATTCTTTACATTTGTGCTTTTCTTCTGGGGAATACAACTTAAACTACTATTGACTATTGACATGTAGGTTTGTCTCACTCCTTGTCCCCTTAAACAGACAGTAAAATTTAGATGCACCTCATGGAAGAAATGGAAATATTTTGTTTTATTTAAATACACAAAAAGGCATCAAACTTTCTAGCATTCATGTATATATATGACATATCCAGTTCAGATTTAAAGTTGCATATGCAAGGAGATATTTTTCAAACCTCTCCTGTGAGATGTGAAGTTATAAGGGCCAAAATACAGTGTAAAACAAAGACTGCAAAGCATGCTATTTTGTTGAGTAAGACTGTCATAGGTACTAACCATATTAAATGATATGAAACATGGTTCTGGCCTTAAATATTTTATAATCCACTTAAGGAGAGGACAATCACATATGAAACAAGAGAGTAATACAGTCAGCAAATTTAGGACTTAATTGTGTTCTATAAACTCTCCAAGGCAAAGTCAGTACAGGTTCGATTTCTCCCTTGAATATCTTAGAAGCTAAGCGATATTTCTCCCAAAGGGGCTGACCTTACTAGGCTTAAGCTGATTTAGAACAGATAAGATTTTTACAGCAAGAATCAAGCCAGAAGAACATTGAAGGCAAAGGAGAGAGAGAGAGCGAGAGCTGAAAGCAAAGCAGCATGGTATATTCCCAATACATTTCTGCAATTCACATGAACAAAAGGAAAAGGAGTGGAGCAGCAGATCAGCGAGTGGTGATGAAGAACCAATTGTAAAACAGTAGAATAGAACAGTGAAAGATGGGCCTGGTGTGATTGCCTAGTGGTTAAAGTCCTCACCTTGAACACGCCGGGATCCCATATGGCATCAGTTCTAATCCCAGCAGCCCCTTCTTGTGGATTGAGAAAGCAGCCTAGGACGGCCCAAAGCCTTGGGAACCTGCACCCTAGTGGGAGATCCCGAAGAGGCTCCTGGCTCCTGGCTTTGGATTGGCTCAGCTCCAGCCATTGCAACCGCTTGGGGACAGAATCATTGTATGTAGGATCTTCCTCTCTGTCTCGCCTCCTCTCTGTATATCTGACTTTCCAATAAAATAAATAAATCTTTAAAAAAAAAGTGAAAGACATCACAGTAAAACAAAGTGCACAGGGTTAAGAGAGGTTTGTTAGGCCCGGCGCGGTGGCGCAAGTGGTTAAGGTCCTCGCCTTGCACGCCCAGGATCCCATATGGGCGCCGGTTCTAATCCCGGCAGCCCCGCTTCCCTTCCAGCTCCCTGCCTGTGGCCTGGGAAAGCAGTCGAGGACGGCCCAAAGCTTTGGGACCCTGCACCCGCGTGGGAGACCCGAAAGAGGCTCCTGGCTTCGGATCGGCATAGTATCGGCCCGTTGTGCTCACTTGGGGAGTGAATCATCGAACGGAAGATCTTCCTCTCTGTCTCTCCTCTCTGTATATCCGCCTTTCCAATAAAAATAAAATAAATCTTTAAAAAAAAAAAAAGGTTTGTTAAGTGGGATTTCTGGCTAGGCTACTCCGCCATGTTTATGTTTCTTATCTCTTTATGGTGGATCATGTTCTTCCAGAAGCTCCTTATTTCCTGTCATAAAAACTTAGTTGAGATTTGGTGATTTGATTTGACACACCTCAAATATATATGGCTAATGTCTGAATATTATTTCTACAAACTCATGAATGGAAAAACATTTCAAAGACTTCTTTTTCTTTTTTTTTTTTTAAAGATTTATTTTTTATTATTTTATCATTGGAAAGGCGGATATACAGAGAGGAGAGATAGAGAGGAAGAACTTCCGTCCGATGATTCACTCCCCAAGTGAGCGCAACGGGCCGATACTATGCCGATCCGAAGCCAGGAGCCTCTTCCGGGTCTCCCACGCGGGTGCAGGTTCCCAAAGCTTTTGGGCTGTCCTCGACTGCTTTCCCAGGCCACAGGCAGGGAGCTGGAAGGGAAGTGGGGCTGCCGGGATTAGAACCGGCGCCCATATGGGATCCCGGGCGTGCAAGGCGAGGACCTTTAACCACTTGCGCCACCGCGCCGGGCCCTCTTTTTTGATATTATTTATATTTTTTAAGCTTGGAAGCTGAAGCTTAAGGATACAGATTTCCAAATCTGTATTTAATACTGCCATGTGAAAATGCCTCTCTATAGAATGGCTACAGAGCAGGCCATGGTCATGTCAGCAACAGCTTCATTTCCTGACTCTAAAACTTTCTCAATGTACAACTTTGAGCAACTTACTTTCTCTCTTAAAGATTCAATTATCTGGGCTGATGCAGTGGTACAACAAGTTTATTTCCCACCCTGTGGTGCCCACAGTGGCACCAGTTCCTGTCCTGGCTGCTTCATTTCTGATCCAGATCTCTGTTTACGGCTGGGAAAGCAGCAGAGGATAATTCAAGTCCTTGGGAGCCTGCACCATGTGGGAGAGCCGCAACAGGCTCCAGGTTCCTGGCTCCTGGCTTTGAATCAGCTCAGCTCTGGTCATTGTGGTCATTTGAGAAATGAATCAGCAGATGGAAGATTTCTCTCCATCTCACCTTCTCTCTCTGCAAAATCTGCCTTTCAAATGAAAATAAACAAATATTTTAAAATGTTCAGTTCTCTCCATCTGTAAAATTAGTTTGGAAAACATCACCCATCTCCTAGGGATGAGACATGTGGGCACAAAATAAGATATGTAAAGTACTTAATAAGGAGCGTGGCAATGCTGAGTTTCCAACAAATGTTAGCTATAATACTTTTAAATCATTATTAGGTGTTATGTATAAGTTGTTCAAATACATGGTCCTGCTAAAAGAAAATTTTAAAGTTACACTTTAAAATATCAGAGTTTATACGTGGTAAGTTTAACTTTATAGCAATCAATAGACAAAACACATGCTTCAGGTTCATTAAGTTAGGAACTCACTAAGTTTATTCAGATATTTGCAACCAGTATATTTAGAATAAAAAATATTTTAGCTTCAACTTGCATTAAAATTATGCATTTTATGTTTATATTTATATGAATTTATATTATTTATATGCATCTGGTTTATTATTGTTTTCTGTTGTGATTATATGTGGCTGGTAACCTTACAGAATTTTAGGACACAGGATCTGATGTTGGACTCAGGATGGGTGGACTGGTAGTGCACACCAGAGATTTCAAGGACCATGAAGTCCTTGCAAATGTATGTAAATCTAGGATGTTTGCAAACATTTCTAGAAAAGAATCTTAGCTGCAGTCAGATTCTCAAAGGAGTCCACTACAACGGAACAACATCAAAAGAAGAATTATGAAATCAACCTGGTACATACATAAATTTAGTAGCAAACTATTATAACTTGGTAAAAATACATATATATTGACATTGAAGAGCCTAAGGCACATTCAATGAGAAAAGTCACAGATTTTTTTTTAAGTTTCAGGATAGCACTTATGCCACTTTCCTATAAGAAATATTTATTTTGAAACTGTCTCCCACATTGGTGGTAGGCATCCAAGCATTTGGACCATTCTTCGCTGCCTTTCCACGTACATTAGCAGGAAGCTGGAACAGAAGCACAGCAAAGGGGACTTGAATAGGTGCCCTGATGTAGGGTGCCGGCATCACAGGCAATGGCTTAATCCACTGCACATCACTGGACCCCAGTGAGTTCCAATCCCCTATTTCTCCCCCATATTATGTTCAAGTAGAATAGGTCCCAGAGATATGGATCTATCTAGAAACTCATTACTTGCACATTTCTGCATCTGCCTCATTATCTTTAAATGCCAGTTTCTTATATCTAGAAAAGTTCTCTATTGGTAAAATAGCACTACCAAGAAATAGTGAAGTTAGAGGAGCCTTTCTACCCATCTATGATAACTTAACATGTCCTAAATATATGAGAATTCACATATTAATTAGACTTTGGACAATATGTGAAGCACTGGTTCAAACACTTTATATGTACCATCTGAATTTTCACAATGCCATGGCAGTTATTCTGGCACAATAAGCTCAATATAGACTGTGAAGAAGCTGAGACTTCAACATTAAAACGAAATTGAGTCCTTTAGCTGATGTGAAGTAGGTCTGGGAATTTGATCAATGTACTTTTAACGCTTCATTCCTCATCTCCCACATTCTCCCCTTTCACCTCCTTTGCCTCCACTTCCTTTCCTAGTATGCATTTACCTGAAAATTATTCATTGTGATAATATTTTTATCTTGCTAGAGTGTTCATCCAATGGGGTGGGGAGGGGATGGGCAATAACACAGTACAGGCCAGTATAAGGACTCATCAGGTCTCTCAACAGCAAACATGTTCACGATTGCTCTACTTCTTCCAGAATGTACTATGATTTCAATATGGCCCTTTAAGGACAACACTGCTTTCAAGGTTTCACTGGATTGGTAGAAGCAGGTGGCAGGTGGCAAACATTAGCCCTGATCTACATCTAATTTTCAGTTCCTATTTAGGTTACTAAGGTTTGTGTAGCTTAAAAGGTGCACTACCTTCTTGGAAGCTAAGTGGAATGAACAAAGTCTAATTAAAAATGTGACTTACTGCTTGATTCAGTATTTATAAGCAGAAAGCTCACTGGCTTCAGAAGAGAATGTTGGTATTAGCACAGCAAAGGATATTCAAAGAGGTAAAAAATAAATGACTGAAAGATGAGGCTCTAAACCTGTTAGTGCCAAGTCCGATGATTTATTTCCATAAATCATTGCAATGTTCAGATTTCACATATTAAAATAATTCAAAGCCAATTTTGCACTGCCTTTTGATCTGAAATCGTTGAGAGTGTTGCCATTGAAGCAGATGAAAAATTAAATGTCTCCATTTCTTTGGAAACAGGGCACAAGCAAATTACTCTATCATAAATTTTAACATCCATGATTCAGTACTCTGTGGGGACTGGGCTCAATTTTCTAGGTCTTGCTACCACGGAAACCAAAGACCAATTAGCTACAGGACAGAAAACCAGCAATGAAAGCCTGAGGACAGAAAGGACACTCAAAGGAAACGACCATGTAACTCAAATTTCAGGGGCTAAAACTAGAAAGAGTATACATGTCATAGATTTTTGGGGTGAGAGAGGCATCAGCCTCCTCCCTGGTGCCCTTCCACTCACTCAGCTCTCATCCTTTGTCTTTTCCTCTCTCAATGTCCAGAGGAATCACATAGTTTCCGATTATCTGCAGCCCTGTCATATGCTCACTCAGATCACTTTCTTCCATCTTTCTTAACTGTCCCCAAGTCTATATGGAATCAACAGCTTATTTACTTGTCATTGCCACTATTCTATTTCTAAGTTGACATAATCACATTACACTCCTGCTTTCTCTTGATTATTGTGTGTGTTTCTGTGTAAGAGCAAAGACAGTGAAGGTGCTCATCATGGAGTCCACACTGTGCTGATTTCTGGGTCATGGTCAGAGAGATGAGGATCCCAGCTAAATGTAATCCAATGTTAATGGAGAGATGACCGCTCCAGTGAGGCTGTATCCTTGGAAACCTTGGGTCATCTGATAGGACCCCCGTGCCTCACAGTGGAAATTGTAGTAAAAAGGCCAGGCTCTTCCCATCTTCTGGACTAAAGCCTGGGGTTTGTTCACAACACAAACAAATATAGAGATTTATAAATCTGTGTAAGACTGAGTTATTTTCCCCTGTTGTACTGAAATTGGATTTAATTTAATTAATAACAAACAGCAACTAGGACATTCTTACACTGTATAGCAACTGAAATCATTTTCGCAGAAAATAGCTACTGTTTGTCAACCACTTAAGTATTTCACTTGAGTTATCTTATTTAATATTGAACAAGTATATCTAGTAAATATGATTGCCATCTCTCCTTACCAATGAAAAAACCTGAAACACAGAAAAGTAAGATCACATAGTCCAGTATTAAAACAAGTTGCAAATTCATGTGATCAAATTACACAGGTTAAAAATGTAAAATCCTACCCACTAGCACCTCTCAGGCTTAAACAAGATAGATAGATAGATAGATGTTAATATGTGCTCTGTCCCCATTGAAAGGAGATCTTAATCTGGGCTTTGTGGTCAGAACTGTTCCACAGAAATGCTTTGACATATCTTTAGAACTGGATTAGCATCTCATTTACTGAGTAGCATTATCTACTATTTAGACAGCACTTACTCTGTATAAAGGATCTCTGCCAAAGACTTCATGTGCATTCTCTCATTTAATCTCTGTAATTCCAGAAGCAAATGCCACATTTGTTTTCATTTTGCCAGGAAAGAAATTGAGGCCTGGAGAAGTTACACAGCTATAAAGTACTGAGACCAGCCTAAGACCCTGCTGGTTTCCAAAAACCACTTTTTTGGCAGACTCAAATGCTAGCTTTATGCTCTTTCTTGGTGCTGTAGCCATTCAGCTGCCACCGTCTCTTCTTTTTCCCACCTGCCCCAAGAGTAGTGAATTTCTTCCTTCACTAGATCTTCATGCTCTTCTTTCTCTGCTCTTCTATTCTCTCTCTTTTTTTGGGTTATGCTCACACATTATCAACATTTTTAAGACCTTATAACATGCCAGGTACTCTTCTGAGCAATTTTATTTCTCCATTTTTGTTTGTTCCTACATAATAGCTGATACGGTACTGGAAAAGTATTCAGTACGTACATGGTTTTGTTAGCTGTGGTCCAGTGTCCTTAAGGAACTGAAAATGTTCCCAGAGAAAGAGAATACTCTTGCTTGCTTTGCTTCCTTCTCTGCCTTCTATCATCCTTCTCTATCTTGTATTTCCTCCTAGAAATACGAGGGTACTTCGGTTTATAGGAAAAAAATGGAATGAAAAAATATTTGTTTTGAAGCAAAAATATTTAAAATAATGTTTTCATAATACCCATAATTTCATGATCTTTTTGAAGACATCTTGTGTTTGTATAAGAATGCTTTATATCAAGCACTATGCAAAGTGCTAGGGATACAATACAAGGTACAGAAAGATAAATAAATGCCATTGGCCTCCTATATCCATGTGTTCTACATCCCTGAATTTAACCTATCACAGATGAAAAATATTTTTTAAAAAAATTGTACCTGTACTGAATATATACAGATTTTTTTCTCTCCATCCCATAAATAGTACACTATAAGAACAATGTATATAGCATTTGCATTGTATCAGGCATTATAAATAATCTAGAGATGATTTAATGTATACAGGAAGATGTGTACAGGTTATATCACAAACACTGTGCCATTTTGTTTAATGGATTTAAGCATTGTCAATTTTGGTACCTGTGAGTGGTCCTGAAACCAGTGCCCCATAGACAACAAGGCAGGGGAGGCATATAGTGAAAATGTGTCTCAGGAGATCCACTGTCAAGTTGCAATTTCATTGCTTACATTTGTTTACACATCACTCAGCAGTTAAGAATAAAGTGCTTGCCACTGTTACCCTTGACCCTGAACAGAAGTAAATGCTGGGAAAGAAAGGCAGCACCAAAGCTTAAAGGTCCCCAGCCTATGATGTTGTACAATGGCATCCTGTGTGCCTGAGATTCGGGAGCTGTGTAGTGTGCTGACCCCAGTCCCAAACCAGGGGCACTGCAGGGGTGAAGACAGGTTTTAATTAGGGGACTGGTTTTTCTAGCCACTTGACCAATGGGCTTCTGTGGATGACTGCCATCCCACCTTATTCACCTGGGGAGACACAGCATGCACCAGAGAGGAGGGAAGGGAATTTAAAGACGTGTACCTCCCTCATGCCTGACCTGAACACAATTTCTAACAGAGATCTGAGCAACCACTGGGAATGCTGCTGCATGTTACTCAGATTAGATGAATTTCACCGCATAAACCACTTTCAAAGGGTATAAATCAGAAAGTCACAATGAGTTATTATCTCACTCCAGTAGATTGACTGCCATGAAAAAGAACAGGATGTGGGACAAAAGTGGGAATGTAAATTAATACAATCATCATGGAAAGCTTAAACATATAGCAAAACATAGGAGTGAGTCCTCATAAGCATGTATGATTTTTATGTGTTTGTTAAAAGTTATTTTTAATGAAAAAAGAATGTCACATCATTTGGTTCGGTTTCAAAGGGCAGAATAACCTGCATAAACTCACTGACTCCCCACTTGTTCATTCAGTATACCATGAAAATCTGAACCCCCTATTTCTCAGGTACTGTATGATGCAGAATTTGGCATTTGTGGATCAAGGTACTTCTGGTTTCCTGTAGCAAAAGTTCATATATTTATTAAATGAACGGATTAAGCATGCATAATCCTTGTGGAAATACAAATAGTAGTACTTTTTCATTCGTTGTGACGTTTGTACAGCAGTGGGGCGAGTGAGTGGCTTTCAGCCACTATCAAATTGTTAGTCCTTTACTGTCCTTTCAGAGGTCTCCTGGGAGTATCTGAACTGACTGACCACAGAGTTAACTGCCTTAAGAAGTTTAATGAGCAGGAAATGCTATATTACACACAAATTACACATAAATTTTACAGACACCACGCAAATTAAAAATTCCTGAGTGCTTTCAATCTAGAAGTCTATTCTCCCTAACCACATTATTTGTTTTGTCCTTCTGATATCCACTCATACAGCATTTATTGTTCATCCTGCATGCCAGCATTGTCTTGGACCGTGGGAATATAGAATGAGCATGGTAGGAGAGGGTGCTTTTCTTCTGAAATGGAAATTCCAGATCAGAACTGTCTAGCACAAGTTTCTGTGATGGTGGGAACAATCTAATGTTAATTAGGTTAGAAAATAATTTGCTGTCCTACTTAGCAGTAAACTCCATGAGGCTACTCGGTATTTAAGACTTGGATATTGCCATTGAGGAATTGAACTAGTAGAATTATTGTATTTTAATACATCTAAGTAGCCACATGGGATTAAGGGCTACTGTATTAACAAGTACTGTTCTGGTGGTGGAGACTGATTGACCTGAATAAAGAAAAACAAAACTAACATATTCCCATGATAGTGGGTACTATGAAGGAAATAAACAGATGGTGTGATGTGTGTAATGAAAGAACTGACTTCAAAGAGAGGGGTTAGAACGCTTCTGGAAAAAAGACCTCCATGCGGGGGCGTTGCAGGCAGTGGGAACAGTAAGCCTCTAGTGCAGCCGGTTTTTGTGCATGTACTGAGTGCTGCCCCCATCTCTAGGCAGGTGAACTGCAGGGGTGGAGACTATTTTAGGATGAGAAACTTCTTCTGGTAGCACTGTTAACAGCGGTATTCGGAGTGACCCCCGAAAGCCGTATTTAGAGTTGTTTCCGTTGAAATGCCATCTCTTGTCCACTAGTGTTTATGGGATGTTCACATCAGACTGCATTTCAGGGACTCAGTCTGTGGTCTTGTTTATGCCACCTGCTGCTCCCGCTAACAAGCTGGCACTAACAGAGAGCTGTGTGAAGCAGTGGCACTAAGTCCTATTAAGATTGGGGGAAACTTTTCAAGAAAATAAATGATTATTCCCATAAATGTCTAATATTGAATACAAGTGGTTAACAGTTAGACCATAAAAAATTAAATTTCAAGAAAAAGACCCAAAGATACAAAATTATAAATGATATAAACAATATATGTAAGAGTAAATGCAAATAATAGATATATACTAGAGAAAATATTCATATTTCCTCTATTTATGGAATTTCAAATGAATGCAATTGATTTACATCATTTTATAGCAAAGTGATCAGAAAAATTTAAGAAAATATAAAATCATATTGGGAAACTCCTGGAAATATTGGCATGGTCACATTCCTAAATAAATAAAAAGTTTGCACTATTTTAGAAAGCAGCACAAAAATAATTATTAAGAACCATGAAGTGATAAAGTGTTTTCTATCTTTTGCTTCAATAACGCCACCTTATGCACTTGTCCTGGAGGAATCATTGTACAGCAAAACTTCCATCACAGCTGCGGCCTAATTTATAAATATTTGAGGTTATAATGCTCCAACATTAAACTATCAGTAAACGGAATATGATTCATCAACCCAAGGCAACATTATATAGCTTAGTAAGTCAGTAATTACTGAGACAATGAAGAAACTTGGTGACATGTTTATGTCTGTTATGAGTAAAGCATTATATGACATACACACTGATCACTATTTTGCATCACCCTGAATACTCACACCCATCCACTTCTAATGCAAAGTCTTTACTTAGCTTGGTTTGGTCCACAATTAAAGTCTCTCTCTCTCTCTCTCTCTCTCTCTCTCTCTTTCTTCAATATGTTGTACATAGCAGGTGCTTAATAGCTAGTAATATTAACAGGCCTACTAACTAATGCAGTATGTTAAGAGAATGAGCACGGGGTGAGGCCTCTGGAAAGTGCTGATGGCTACAGGTACCACCATACACAGCACAAGAGGTGGTGTTAAGAAGGTTCTAGTGGGGCTGGTAGGATAATGTAACAGGCTAATCCCATGTGGATATCACTCTGCTCCACTTTGATTCAGCCCTCTAATCACGGCCTAGGAAAACAGCAGAGGCCATCATACAGAAGGAAGCTCCTAGATCCTGGCTTCAGCTCAGCTCAGCTCTGACCATTGTGACCATGTAGAGAGTGAACAGCAGATATAAGATTCATTATCTCAATCTCTATTTCTTGATCTGTAGCTCTTTGCATTAAAAAAAACAAACAAAATTTCTTTCAAAGGCTATAGAGATTCAATCACCAGATTCCTGGCATTGTACTCTTTCATTTGCATGAAGAACTAGATAATTTAGTTGACTTTTCGAAATCTCAGTTTTCTGCAAAAATAAAAGGAAATATTAACTGTTGGGACACTGCCACGAGTGCCAAATAAAATTATGAAATTCAAGTGCTCAACACAGTATACTCTCAGCAAATAAAATCTGTATTCTTATCACTGATGCTGTCATGACAGCAACTTTTGCATAATGATATTGTAAAAATTTTTCACTGGTCTAGGACTTTATACATTTAGATCAATATTATCGCTCCCTCGTACATTCAATCACTACATTTTAAAGACAGATTTTCTAGAAAAAAAAAGGAATTGTCACAGCTTTCTTGGAAAGGGAAACAGAAGTGACGAGATCATCACCATTACCACCTCAGCCCTGAAGCTAAGTCCTGGGACAGCTGCACTCAGACACCATCTTGTATGCAGACAGGGTTTGGATCAAAAGCTCCACAGTAAATCTGTCATCTTAGTTCTGAATAAGATTCTGTAAATTCAGCCCCATGTTGATAAAAATCTTTTTAATCAAGCTGCAATGAGCACCAAATCTGAAATACAACTAACTCCCTTCAACATTCAAGGGACTTTTTTTTTAATGTCACTGATTTCCAAAGATAAATGCACTCTGTTTTCAAGATAAGTCAAATGTCTAAATAAGCTGATGAAAAATTACACATCTTGAAGTCCATTAAGATAAGAATAAAATATTTAGGGTCTGGCATGATGACTCAATGGCTAAATCCTCACCTTGAAAACTCCAGGATCCCATATTGGTGCCAATTAATGTCCTGGCTGCCCCACTTCCCATCCAGCTTCCTGATTATGTCCTGAAAAGCAGTAGAAGATGACCCAAAGCCTTGGGAGCCTGCATCCTTATGGGAGACCCAGAAGAACCTCCTAGCTCCTGGCTCCAGATTTGCTTAGCTCTAGCTATTGCAGTGATTTGGGGAGTGAACCAGAAGATGAAAGATATTTCTCTCTCTGTCTCTCCTCTCCAAAAATCTGACCTGCTTATCCAATAATAATGAATCTCAAAACAACAACAACAACAAGCTATTTGATAAGGACAATCAACAAAACTACAGTCTTAAATTTGTAGAAGTGGGTCCAGACACAAGTACCAGAATAAGATGGGCTCAGGAGATTAACAGTATTGATGGGCCCAATTTTGCACCTATGCTTTTTATAAATATAGCCACACAACATGCTTTGGTCACTAAAAAAAATAGTAAACATAAATTAAAAATCAATTAAGCACTGAAGCTTTCTTTTACTTGGATTGCCTTTGCCATGAACGTGCCTATACTAGACCGCTTGAGAGTGAGAACCATGAGGAAGTGCTGAGTTGTTCACAATTATTACAGGCTGAACAGTCTTAGACTAACCAACATCTTGCTGACTCCCCAAGCACAGACTCCCAGAGACAGCACAGCCAAGATCAGCAGAGTCACCAGATGCACTCACAGATGACAGACAAATGAACTGAGTGAGGAGAGCCAACACAGAATAGCCACACAGCCAACCCCAACTCTTAAAAGAAACCTATTATTCCAACCCATTGACTTCTTATAAAATGTGGTTGTGGCACTACATAACTGATACCTTCGAACCAAGTGACAAGTAGAAAAGAGCAGCCATATTTAGTAGCAAATAGGTATACTATGTTTTAATAGCTTTTAATTGAGAACACCTAAATGAAAGATGTTTATGCACAAATTCTCAGTAATGCTGTAGAATAATTACTAAAATGCCACATGCAGTATGCAATGCAATTATTCTTTAAACGTTGTTCTGTAGGAGGAAAGGGGCAAAGAACATTGTAATACATTTTCCTGATGGGCTCTATGGTAGCACAACCGACTGGAGAGCTGATGGTTCGTTCCTTTGAGGGATGCCAAATGTTAGCACTTAGGGTCCTTCCAACCGTCATTGGACAGATTAGTTTCTCTAAATATGACTCCTCCAATTTCTTGCTAAGCTATTTCATGTTCTAAGAGATAGAGGAGAGAACTTGGCAGGCTTGTCAGTAAAAGCGCAGATTTTAATTTAACCTTCCTGTTTTCCACACATTATCTACATGTGACCACAAGGTTTGTTGTTCCTGAGTCTTAAACTTGCCCGTTTCAATACCTGGAAAAATAATTCTCTTACTGCCACCAGGTAGGGCACATGCAATAATTGGTTGCACATGGCAAGTGATTTCCTGGATGGTCTGATTGCTCCGAATGCATGTTTTCCGAGGTGGCCTTGACGCTTCCAGGGCATCCAGCAACCTTCAGCCCTCTGTGCTCATCACGGACTCCATTCACTTTAGGGGCTCCAGTCTCCTCCATCAGTTGGTCCTTCCTGGATTTCCACTTCTTAACTTGTAAAGTATTGTTGACACTTCTCAACTCTGTTGTCTTTCTAGCTCATTTTTTTTGTCCTTACAGGTTTATGACTTTCCTCTTTCGTCATATCAAGGATGTGAAACAGGGATGTTGGGGCGGGGGAGAATACACATGCATTTAATCCACTACTTTTTGCTCGAAAGTCTTTGTTTTCAACATTCAGAGACTTCCTGAAAGGATTTCTGGCATCTTAGAATCTTAGTGGTGGGCCCTGCGCAGAAGCCTAGTGGCTAAAGTCCTCCGCTTGCATGCACCAGGATCCCATATGAGTGCCAGTTTGATCCAGCTGCTCCACTTCTCATCCAGCTCCCTGCTTGTGGCCTGGGAAAGCAGTCCAGGACGGCCCAATGCTGTGCACCTGTGTGGGAGACCACGAGGAAGCTTCTGGCTCCTGGCTTCATATCGGCTCAGCTTTGGCCATTGCAGCCACTCAGGGAGTGAATCAATAGACAGAAGATCTTCCTCTCTGTCTGTCCTCCTTTCTCTCTCTCTCTCTCTCTATATATATATATATATGTATATATATAAAATACATATTATATCTGATTTTGCAATAAAATATTTTTTAAATACGTGTTCACAAATATACATGCCTATACTATACATATTTCTATTTTTTTAAATGTTTCATTGTATTCATTTCAAAAGCAGAAGAACAGAGAAGGGGAAGAGAGGGAGAGAAAAAGAGAACAAGAAATTGACAGATGTCCAGACTGCTGGTTCACTCTCTAGATACCAGCAACAGCTGGGATTGGACTATGTGGAAGCCAGAGTGGGAACTCAATGTAAGTCTCCCCTGTGTGACAGGGCTACAAATAACTCCCATGGGGCTGGCACTGGAATCAGGACCAGAACTCAAACCCTGGCACTTCTTCCTTGCTGGCTTGCTGGCTTCTGGTCAACTAAATTCAAGTTTGGAAATAACAGTTGCACTCAACCATACTACAATGCTTTTGAGATAACTGCATCCAATCTTTATTTTCAAACACATTTTGAACTTTTTCCACTGCTTCTTAAGAATAGAGAATACTTCAAGGATGTTGTTAGAATTTTCTGATTCTTAATGATATGATTTCAATATTGATGAGTGACAGTAACATCCTACCTTCAATTAAGAGACCTCAAAGTCTTCAAGTCTGCAGAGAAATGGACAGGCTCCCTGTCTCTTACCTGTAACTATATGCTTCTTATCTAACGTAACACATGGTTGACAGCTGACAATTCTCTTTCCTACTGCTCCTGGATAATTACACACTCACTGCTTTCAACCTGAGTTACCATCTCCTCTATGAATTAGATTGTTGACTTGGCCTTTCTGCATATTGAAGTAGCACTCAACACTTCTTCAAGGCATTCCGCAAAGCTGGTAACACCTAAGATAATCACATTCAAATTCGTGAACTCAAGAGCTCAGAATCCTCTTGTGAGTTACTGAACTAACAGTTCACTGGTGATGTTATGCTCTGAGATCTGATTATTATAAAAGCTCCAGGAATTCTATTAAGCTTAAAGTAAAGCTACAACCATGCCCATCTCACAGTTAGTACTTCAAGCTACTGACACTGTGTCGAGAACACTGTGAGGCTCAATAAATTTAGGTAGCCAGTGAATGTTTTCTACTCAGTCTAAAGCAGGATTCTCTAGATGTGATTTCAGGCTGTTACTGTCAGTTCCTTGCCTAGAAAATATCAATGGCTATTTTAAAATTCAAATTCACTTCTATCTCCTAAGTCCTCTCTAATTCCCTTCATTTTATGTTTCTACAGCACTTCACTTACTCAGTTAAGTTCTGCTTGTTGCTAAGTTGCTTGTTTCATTGTCCGTCTAACTCATACCATAAGCCAAGGTGCAGAGCATGGGAAGAACGAAACAGGAAGAGTTATAAATGTGAGCCCTGCGATCACAGAAGACTTACTGGAACTCCTGTTTGCTACTTTCACTGCAAGTGTCAATTATTTTATTCAGAGAACACGGCTAAGAAGAGAATCTCTGTCACAAAGGACTATTGGGAATGTATTGTAATATCGCCATCTATCAGCACATTGCTTTATTTATCAGGTACCAGCATCAGTGAATATTGTCTAGTCCTCTTCTTCTCCTTAAAAACAGGGACTTAGTATCATTTATCTACTGAAATCCAATGCAGAAAACAGTAATTTTTAAACTAATAAATTAAAAGGTAGATGGCTGACCATGTTGCAGTCAGATTATTTCCTTATGACCCCAATAAATAGAGCCCTTTGTGACTTTAAGTGGCTTAACCATTCATGTAGGTAATCTGTATTATTCAAATAATCAGAATGACCTAGAAATTGTGCATTTATTTTGGACTCCAGAAACTCAGCTTACTCCCGGGGACTTGGTGGATGCTGAGTTGAGGCAATTATGGGCTCTTATGGTCATTTCTGAAGCTATAGAGTATAACATGCAAGGAATGTCAAACAGCTTACAATAATTTCAATCCGATTTCACTCAAGATCTCTGACCTTCAAATACCTAATGTCTAAAATAAAATAACTGCAAATCACATCTGTCAATGTTCCTCCTAGGGTTTTGGTGAACATATGATATATGTGAAAGTATTTTGCAAACTTGCAAGACCTATATAAATATTCATGGCCGTGTGCTTGATTGATTGTTTATTTATAGAAGCTTATTTCTTGGCACCACCTGAAAATTTCTATCCAACTTCACTAATACCCACATTCCTTCAAATGTATTTAACAGATTGATTCAAGGCCACCAACAAATCTGTTGCTGTTTTGGTGCAAAACAGAGTTTAGTGATTTCCTGTGGTAAAACCCAAGAGGGCCAATAAAATGTTTTCATTGATTGTGCTGTCAGTTTTAGATGCTGCACAGGCTCCCAAGAAGAGCCACCTCTTAGCATTCTACTGCAGATTTACTTTTAATGGCCCTGGGATCGAGTGGGTAAGTACAGCTTTTGCAGTAACACTAACCTGAAGAGACAGGCCTCTCGTGAGTACCATGTCATCTTTATGTTTTCCAACCTGGGGCCATAAATCCCATCAGCCTGCAGAGACGAAGCATCCTAGAGATTATGGTGGCACTGAGGTCCTCTTTAAGCTAATCATGCTAATAAAAATTAAAGTTCAAAGTCACTGGGTAATTCAAAACATTCATTATACCTGTGATGACCCAGTCACGGCTGATCAGCCAAATACATATTAGGCCAGTGAGTCTGTACCAGGAAGTAAATATTTCTAAGATTCACCTTTTAATCTCCAGGGACGTGAATACTGTGGGATGCAACCAATATTTCAAACAAATGTGGTCTGGAAAGCGCTGAAGGTCTTTAAAAAAAAATTGCTGTGAGTTGCCAGGCTGGAATATGAATGGATTGCATATTTATAGTTCATTCATAGACACACACACCAAACAAAAAAAACCAAATCTTGATTCAGATTAAAAATCACCATGGCAGCTAATCTGAAAGAACAATGATGGCATCAATGAATCAGGTAATAATAACCCAAATGTTGGCTTAAAAAACATTCTGCAGCTTAGTCTCTTTCAGCCACAAAAATTAAGCGGATGAGAGCTCTTTTAACAATGAAGCAGAATAAAATGATTCCAAAAAAGCAGGTTGGCAAAATCCACAGTAAATCTCCAGCTGTCAGGAATAACAGGGAATTGCTGGCAATAAGCACACATGTTGGGAGCCTAATGATGGAAGGCCTGGAGAGTCAAGCTGCATGGCTTAGTGGCAATCCATTAGGGCCTGTGGAACCTTAATCAGTTCTCACACAGATGATGCAACGCGCATGAAGCATGCCAGCATGCAACACATGCTGCAGCATTTGATCTGACAAGACTACATCCTTGCTGATGGGTCAAACAGAATATTCACCTATTTCTTCCTGACCCTTCCCACACACTGAGAATGCAAGGCAGATCATTGCCGAGCTCAGGGGAAGGCCTATGCTGAAAGAGCAAATGCAGATTGACTCTGGAAATATCTGTCTTCCTGTCCCTAAGCCTCTAAGTAAAATTAATGAGGAGATTCTGCGTAATTGCCTCATGAATTCATAATCACATATGCACCTTTCTACAAATTACCAAATCTGTCTGAGTGGCATATTAACGTGGGACTTTAATATTACCTCTGATGGTGTTAACACAGGCTGAAACATAAGCAGAACTTCACATTTCTCATTTCTTCCTTTTGAGAATGTTTATTGAGTACAGTGCTACGTTCAACAGAAATCAGGAGAGAAAATGCACAGCTCTACAGTTTATTTTCTCACCTTGTACATAGGGAGAAAAAAAAGTAAATCAATTTTTCTACACAGTGTGATGCCGTTGATGTAACATTCTTTGCAGAGTTAATCTACCGATACTAAATAAATCTATGTCCTCAGACCCTAAACTCTCACTCTTCGGGATGTGTGTTGGAGGCAAACATGCAGAAGTTCACCAGGGAGTCTTCATCGTACTGTTTGTTAAAACAGAAATAACTAGTGGTCAAAATGTTCATAATTAGAAGATGGGATAATTATAAATTGTGATGCGCCCATGCAACAAAAATACTAGCCCACAACTTCTGAAAATGAAGCAGAAGCATATGAGTTAATGAAAATGTATCCAATCTATAGTAAATAAAGAGTAAGATGAAAAAGAATCCCCATAACACAATCTTTTCTGTGTGATTTCTTAAGTTGTGCCTATAAATACCTACATGTGCATGAGCAATATGGAAATCTCTGTTTTGTGGAAAGAAACATAAGAACCTGGTAATAATGATTATCTGTAGAAAGTGCTTGAGACATGTATATGAAACAACAATTAACATTAATTATTTTAAAATACTGCATGGAATGTATACCTAATTCTATATTTGCTGTCGTGGAAGTATCAGGAAGGGTTCATGAGTTCTAGTGGGGAAGAGAAAGGAGCATCATGAATGCTGACAAAAAAAGCTAAGAGTTGAAGAAAAATCAACACTCTACTTGCAGAGGCAGGAAAAAAAGACCAAAAGGTATTCTAAAAGATATATCCTCAGAGAGTCACTGAATCTCCACATTCGTTAGACATGTGTCACTCTGCAAAAAGGGCTGAATTCAGAGCAAATAACTTACAAATTCCACAAATCACTAGAACAGAAAGAGGCTCTTAGCTGTAAATCATTATGCTTATGCAGTTTTTCTTTAAAAAAAAAAGATTTATTTATTTGAAAGGCAGTGTTACAAAGAGAGAGAGAGAGAGAGAGAGAGAGGTAGACAGAGAGACATTCCCCCTTGTGCTTCCTGGACAGCCCCATATGTGGGTTTGCACAGGGCTGAGTAGAAGCCAGGAGCTTCTTTCAGGTTTCCCATGTAGATACAGGGTACCCAGCATGTGGGCCATCCTCTGCTACTTTCACAGACACATTAGTGGGAAAATGGATTGGAAATAGAGTAGCAGAGACTCAAACCAGTGCCCACATATAAGATGCCAGCATTGCAGGAAACATTATGCCAAAATTCCAGTCCTATTTAGCAGCTTTCAAAAGTATGGTGCATTTCAGTGAGATCACACATGTACCTAGAGGCAAATTCTCCATCATTGCCAAAATTTCCACTCAAACTTCCAGCTCCAAATACTTTCGCTACCACAAAAAGGCTTAATACCATCACTCTACTGAACATTCAATTTTCCTAAAAATTTCTAAACTTACTAAAAACTTTCTCAGAATTCTTAAACTATCTGAAATCTAAACCATGCTCTAAGTGTTTGGAATGTGTCAAAGGTTAACCATAATATTATACTCTAAGGTCAGAAAAGCTTTTAATTATAATCACAATATATCTATTTTATAGAGACTACTACTAGTGAAATTAAAGATTTTTTGAAACATCTTCCTAAGCTTTGCTTTTTGAAATTCTTTCTTGGAATAATTTATTCCCTCAAAGACAAAGAATCACCTTGGAGGCATTTGGAAGTGATAGAATTATTTTTCCTTTTGTTGAATGAAACCAAACTGATTTCCAAATCAGGTGAAAATCTGATTCAAAAGGTCCTACCTCCACCCCCAACACCCTCCTACCCAACCCCCAATAAATATCCTTGCAGTCATCCTCAGTCAGAAAGAGAACTGTAGGAGGAATTGAAATGAGTAAGTACAATTAGATATAAAGTTCAATTTAATCTATGACACAAGTGTTTCTATTTCAACTTCAATGCCTTCCATTGCACATACAGTTTGACAAACTAGATGGAAAAATATCTCTATTTATCACAAACTAGTATTATTCATGGAAGGGTCCATACATGTTTTAAAACTTCTATTTTAGATATTTCTGTTTCTCTATCAGATAGCTATTTTGTATTTTTCTTCTGCTAGTCTCTGACATATATCATCTCTGATCACCATGATATTCTATATTTACTGCTACTCTCTCAAAGTCAATTTTCTCTTTGTGTTTTATTGCCAAGAACTTAGGCATCCATCTAAATTGTTCCAAAAAGAAACCATCCCATGGCAACCTATGGGGAAAAAACAGTCAGATTTGTGCAATTTTTATGTCTCCCTTTAAAACTGCAAAGTAATTTGTAAAATGTAATCACCTTCACAGATGACCTAAGGTAAATTTCAGAACAAGACATTTTACTGTATCATTTTAAAACCATGTTAAAACTACTTAGGGCCTTCTTTTAGGCCAAATTATTAATTCGTTCCTGATAGAATGGTGTATATAAAAATGAAGGGAAATGCCCATGAACACATTTACATGTTGCAGAGCTTCTACATGAAGTCATTTCTTAATTGAGTGAATATCTTTACAGTACCTAATTCTATACAAATCATCATTCCAGAAACTAGGAAGTTGATAATGGACATGACATCGTTACTAAACTCATGGACTTCAAAGGGGAGAAGTAAGGGAAAACAAGCCAGAAAAGAGGCAATTACAACACACCGGGATGGGGGCTTTAATGGGAAAAGTGCTCGGTGCTCTCTAAATTCACCGACAAAGTATCTCCTCAAGCTGTACTCCCAGAGAAGGCTTCAAGGCTATCATATCAAAGCTGGCTAGAATGAAAGAATGAAAGAGAATGGGAAAATATAAGGATGAACATTTTGGTTAAAGAGAAGAGTTTGTCCAAAAGCCCAGGAATAGATAGATCTCAAACACGGAGGAAAGGTTGGTAGATAGGCATGCTGATTTCCTGATTCACTCAGCCCTACGCTGTATGCCTGTATTGAAGTACTGCCCTGTGTCCTACGAGAATGTACAGGTATCAATAATTTTTTTATTAAAATCTCAGAAATCAGAAAGCACAAGTCAGGGTAGGCTGAGCACAGAATCTGAGATTTAGAGAGAATGAGCAGGTGAAGAACAGAGAGTAGATGGATCAAGAGATGGAAACAGAAAGCATGACTCTGAATTCTGTTGCAATGTTTACATGGCAATTAGGAGTGACTTCAAAACTCTAAGTGTTGTTCTGACCTCATTAGATACTTTTTTTTAATAAAGTAGGTTTCCCCACAAAGAGGCTAGAAAAGAATCTATCACAGGAACCTCTCCAGAGATAACTGTGTAGACTGCTACAGAACAGTGTGTGAAAAACACTGTGTATGTGGGTATGTGTGGGGCGGGATAACAGCCATGTTTACTTTATTCACATAATAGAAGAGAAAACACATGTTCTATGATGTTGTTGTTGCAGTTAGGGGTCAGCACATGAGGACAGTTTCTTAAGGAAATGAAAGTCTTTAACTGAGTTTTTAAAAAGCCCGTATGACTGGTCACTGCTGATAAATGAAGTCATCAGATCACTTCATTGGTGGCAATGAAACATGTGAAATGACTCAGACTGCTCAGAAAGTGCTGGCTGCCACCTGTGGTCACATCAATTGACTTTGTAGCATGTCGGAGATGCGAAGGGTCAGTTGAAATACAGAATAGTGAACATTCTATGACCAATTTTCCATAAATCATTCCCAAATTTCAATCAATACACAGAGAGAGACTTTGAAAGCAGGTGAAAAATGCAAGTCACATAGAACTTGCCTGCTGTTAGCACTAAGAAGCACTAGAGCATTAGCCAAGTATGCTAAATCTCCAAACATACTTGCTTTCATGTCAACACCAGTGAATGCTGATATGCATGAAGATGCCATTATAAACCGTGGGAAAATTGCTGCAACAGCTACTACAGGGTCTACTCATTATGTGAAGGGAGGAAGCACATTTTAAAAAGCAGCAGTTATGGTTTTATGTGCAATATGAAAACTAAAAACACTACAATTCTTACTTCCATAAACTCTCAGTAGTGCATTGAGGAGAAAATAAAGAAAATTAGTAACAAAGCTAAGAATCAGACAAAATGTAACCATGTTGAGGCTCTGTTACAGTAGTCACCTGGAAAGTGAGAAAAGAAACTTTTAGGCTGTTTGGTTTGTTTGTTTTCAGAGAATCAAGCAGTCATAGAAAGTCCAAAACAGAAATTAAATGATTCTAAGAAGAAATGAAATGATGTGAGAAATCAATAAGCAACTACTTTGACTACAAGATGGCCCTGAAAAAAAGGATACAAAGTCTTGGTCTCATCAGTGATTCTAGGAATGAAAGTCAACTTTTTGGTTAGGTTTAATGTACTCTACTGACAAAACGTTGCCTGGTAGCTTTCAAAGCGGAGTCCAAGGGCATTGTGGTCTAGTAAGTTGGGTTGCCACAGGCAACGCTGACATCTTAAGGCACGGATTTATGTCCTGGCTACTTCACATCTGAAGCACTGTTACTGTACCCAAATACTTCCTTATGGCGCGCTTGCCATGGATCAGGCACGGTGCTAAGTTTTGGTGACACTACAGTCAACAATCTTGTTGTCTTTACCAAACACACTTTGTACTAGGAAAATACATAAATATTGTTTAAAATGACCATAATTTTAACTGATTTTACTTTGCTTGTTAGGTATAATAAATGGCTATTTGTTGATTTTCTTCATTACTAAGTTGTATCATTGGGTATTCATGCAATAAAGTGCTAAAAATTTTAACACATAGGGATCAGTCCTGAAATTTTCTAGAGTGTAGATTTTAATTTATAATCAAAAACACATCATTTGGGGCTGGCACCATGGTATAGTAGGCTAAGCTTCCACCTGTGGTGCTAACATTACGTATAAGCACCAGCTCCTGTTCTGGCTGCTCTACTTCCCATACGGTTCTCTGCTAATGTGTCTGGGAAAGCAATGGAGGATGGCTCAAGACCTAGGGCCCCTGACCCCATGTGGGAGACCCAGAAGAAGCTTTTGGTTCCTGGCTTCAGATCAGCCCAGCTCTAGTCGTTGCAGCCACCTAGGGAGTGAATCAGCAGGTGGAAATGTGCTGTTTCTCTTCTCTCTCTCTCTAAATTTGACTTTCAAATTAAAGTAAAATGCATCTTCTAAAAAGTCATTCATATTCCCATTTTAAAACCTATGTTATAAACATACCTCATCCACCTCCTCCACCCTATTCCCCAAATACCTAACAACGGTGAAATGTGTTATCCTCATGCATTTTTTTTAAACTCTTTTTACAACGAATTACCGCAAATAGTGAATTACAGAGCCATGACTAGCTTTATACTCAATGTGAGCCAAACACGAGGGTCGTTACTGTAGACAAGAAGTTATCACTTACAGTCACAGATGTGTTAGGCTTAGTTGTCCTGAATCATCAAGGTGAGAAGGAAAAAAAAAAAAGACTCTTAAATCCACATGATCCTCAGAATTTCCTGGGCCTTTTTGGAAACATCCAAATTTAGTCACCTTTCCATGAATCTAAAAATCCAGAATCATATGGCAGACAGCCCTTGGGACGTACATATTACATTATACAATTCTCAAACAATACATTTTGAGAGCTCTCAGGAGAAAAGTTCACCACAAACAGAGAAAATACACGAATAAATGAATGTTCAACTGCACTTGAAAGTAAGGTTTCCCTCTTTGGCCTGTCATCTTCCCTCATAGCTGCTAACCCCAAAGACTGATCTTAGACTAAATTAGATCACCAGTTATGCTAAAACAGGACATGGAGTGCTTTGCTCAGAGAATTAATCAGATACCTCATCCTTTTTCATACAATACAATAACAAGCAAGTTTCTTAGGCACCCTACTATGAATGGATGGCAAAGAATTAATTTCTGACAAACAGGTACACTTTAATTATTCAGTCAACAAATCAATTCAACAAATCAACAATCATCCACTCACATTTCTTCTAAGCCAGTGTCATGCTAAGCAATAGATTTTATATTGCAAGCAAAATCAGATATGATCATTGTTCTCATGCAGGAAAGAAAACTCTTGAATAAATATTCATATGAATAGATGTATAATTATATACTAAAAGAAGCCCTGGTTATAAAAGGAATGGAGTTTTAGCAGCTCAGTTCTTGCCCATTCGAAAGAACCTTTTCCAAACTGTGAGGTCAAAGAACTCTCACCTTGTTAAGTTATTCTTAATTGAAACCAGAAGGATGAGTAGGAAGCAACTGGGTGAAGGAAAGAAGGAGGGGAATAATATTCCCAGCAGATTGGAATGCTAAGAGCAAAGGCTTGGGAATAGGATAAAAATGTAACTTTGGGTGGGGTCCTTCCAAAATGACACAGACATGAAACACTGAATCAAAACTTTGTAGAGATATTAGTCATTTCAGGTCTATTGTTTAGTTATAGGCTATAAACATATGGACCTATGATAAACTTCATGCTTGTTACTACCATCATCATCATCATCATCATCATCATCATCATCATCACTAACCACTATTCAACCCTTAATACAAGCTAGATATCCTCTTACGTTCATATCACTTACAGTAACCATCAGGAAAAGGTTATTTGATTCACATTTCTGATAAAAAGCACAATTAATAGCTGAGCACTGGAGCTAAGGTTTGAACAGGTCTTTAACCATTATGCTACACGACACTGACAGTACTTTGAGCAGAGTCTTGATAGGCGTGATAGCAATGAGAATGCCTCGCAGTCCTCCAATCATAGAGCGCAGAATTGACCAAAGCCTCACCTGGTGCACTCTTTCACTGTGTATGAACAAACAATAAGGGCCACATTTTCCAAGGACAGCTCCCAGGACACCAGGACTATCTGATTCCTGAGAAGCTAAGAGATCTGCTCATACCTGGTTTTAGGTCAAGAACTTCTTGACAGACTTGAAAAACTGAAGACATTCTTCCTATTTCCCTTCTATTCCCCTTCCCATTGTCACACTTGTACAATGATCTCATTGTTCTCCTTATCTTTCCTATCTCCCCTACCAGTTTGCTTTCACTAACATGAATCCCTAATGAAATTTTTGCCAGTTTTTTTTTTTCATTTGTCTTTCTTGGAAGACTCAGACTAACATGGTCTTTAGGGAGACAGATATATGAAGGTTCTTCAAAATGTTCAGGAAAAAAATAGGCATTTTGAAAAAAATACATATATTTCAAAAATGTTTTGAACCAAAATCAGTTTTTCTATGAAATTTTTAGACTACCCTCACAAAACCCAAAATGGATGATGGAAAAAAAAAAGGTTCAAGACTCCCCAGCAACCCAATTAGTCTATTTTCTCAGATGTTTAAATAAGAGTGCAGAGAGAGGTGTTTTCTGCATAGCAAGTAAAGCCACAATCTACATTGTAGGCTTCTGAGGTAGGTTCCAGTTCTTTTCCAAGCTCCATTTCCAATCCAGCTCCCTACTAATGGTCCAAAAAGAGCAAAGAAGTATGACCCAGGTGTTTGAACCCCTACTATAATGTAGGAGAACTGGCAATGAAAGTCCCCGCCTCCCAGCTTCAGCCTGTCTGTCTCTGGACACTGAGGCCACTTGGGGAATGAACCAGCGGATAGAAAATATTTATTTCTCCTTTTCTCTCTCTGTTTCAAATAAATAAGTCTTTAAAATTAGTGTGAGAATATAGATTTCAGTCCATTTGTTTTTCATATTATTTATAATATTGATCTCAATTATTAATCTGTATGTGCAATCCTTACTATAAAATTGCGCTCTCTCTCTTCCCTCTAAAATTTTATCCAAATGAAGGGATGTGTGAAATTCGCTTTAATATAGTCCTCGTTTGTCCATCCTATGGGTATTGAAGGTGGTAGGTGGTTCCTGCATAGACTTAGGGATGCTGGGCAGGTGACTGCCACACATACTTTCAGATATTGGGCAGATAGAACAGGTGCATACACTACTCTTCAACTGCTGAATCATTTTGACAGAGAGGAACAGCATGTGTGTGTGTGTATGAGAGAGAGACTACTCAAAATTTGAACCATTAAAAATTTATGCTTCCAGAATTATTCTTATTTCTTGAGATTCATGATAAATAAAACAACTGCACAAAATTTATATTGCTTCTATTCTTTTCCCTTTATCAGCAAGTGGTGTTTTTGATTTATCTGTATTTTTTTAAAAATAAAATAAAATTGTATTTTTTCCTCACTAATTAGATACAATTTACAGCTAATTGTGATGGCAAGTACAGAAGGGAAAATTGAAGAAAGGGAACATTTTTTTTTCAGTACATGTATTATTCTTTCTTTCGTCTGAGAAGACATGCTTGAAACTGAATTTTAAACACTTCAGCACTGGTGAAACAAATTAATAATGGCTCAGACACGGAAGTGCTGCATATTATTCATGATCTTGAAATTATTAATGTAACACATATTGCCATTTTGGTAATTAACACATCTTATCTAATAGAATAAGGCCATCACATCAAACTAAAAAGTAATTAAGTTACGTAACTGCACAGCTGAGGCAGAAGGATGCATGTCAAGTGCATTGAAAAATTTGCAACTCACCTAGGTAGTTCTGAAGAGTCAAGCAAGGCAGTTTGTTATTCACGGCTGAGTTTATCAGGGATAAGTCTCTCCACCGCACCATGGCTCAATTTCTATCTCCTCTGTGCACATTAAGGTTATTACCAAACTCTAATATTTCTTTTTTGTTGTTTTTTTTTAAAGATTTATTTATTTTTATTACAAAGTCAAATATACAGAGAGGAGGAGAAACAGAGAAGAAGATTTTCTGTCTGATGATTTACTCCCCAAGCAACGGCTGGTGCTGCGTCGATCTGAAGCCTGGAACCAGGAACTTCTTCTGGGTCTCCCACGTGGGTGCAAGGTCCCAAGGCTTTGGGTCATCCTCGACTGCTTTCCCAGGCGACAAGCAGGGAGTTGGATGGGAAGTGGAGCTGCCGGGATTAGAACCGGCACCCATATGGGATCCAGGAGAGTTCACAGTGAGGACTTTAGCCGCTAGGTCCCCGCCACTGGGCCAGGCCCTTCTCTTTTTAGAGATTTATCTATTATACTTAAAAGCGCTACAGTGCTCACTTCAGCAGTACATGATACTACAGTTGGAAAGTCAGAATTAGAGAGAAAGAGATCTTCCATCCAATGCTTCATTTTCCAAATGACCACAAGCAAAGTTGGGCTGGTCTAAAGTGAGCAGCCAGGAGATTCAACTGGCTTGCTAACGTGACTGCATGGGCCTAAAGGCTCTACTTCCCCTGCTATTAGGAGAGGGCTAGTTCAAGAATGGAACAGATGGGACCTGAACTAGTGCCCAGGGGATGCCTGTGCCACAGGCTGAGGATTAGCAGGTGCCAGGCTTCTTAATGGGCATTTCTAACATTAATATCTTGATGATCACTGGAGACACGTGTTGATCAAGCTCCAGAGCTGTCCAAATCAGAGTGTCTGTCATCCTGCTATTACACATTTTTGAGATCAAACGTTATTTTAGTAAGCATACGTCAAGGTCCCTGGCAGTCTGCTCTTAAGCCGTGACACAATACTCTCACAACACTGAAGTTGGGGAAGAAGACTTTGACAGAGTGGATAAAAGAGCCCACAATGTGTAAAATTTATAAAACTTTATGAAATACGTGTTAGGCAATTTCTAACATAACTTATCAATTGCACTATATTAGCAAGACATTCATTAGAGCAAGGCAAACTGAGCTAACCCTTCATATCTCAGAATATATTTGACACCTCGGTGAATTCAAGTGGAATTGGAATAAAAAACCCATTTTAGGGCCCAGCACAGCAGCCTAGTGGCTATAGTCCTTGCCTTGCACATAATGGGATCCCATAGGGGTGCTGGTTCTAATCCTGGCTACTCCACTCCCATCCAGCTCTCTGCTTGCGGCCTGGGACAGCAGTCGAGCATGGCTCAAGCTCTTGGGACCTTGCACCCGTGTGGGAGACCTGGAGGAAGTTCCTGGCTCCTGGCATTGGATTGGTTCAGTTCCAGCCTTTGCAGCCACTGAGGAGTAAACCAGCGGATGAAAAATCTTTCTAGAATTCTGTCTGTCCTTCTCTCTGTAGATCTGTCTTTTCCAATAAAACTAAATAAAATCTTAAAAAAAAAAAAAAACGACCTTCATTTTAAGTTTTAGTATCCAGGGATGCATAGAAGTACTCTTGAACTTTTGAGGTTTGGCAACAAGGAGCAATCACATGACCAGCAGTGTGACCTGGCACAAGTTGGTACTATGCCTGAGTTCTTTCTATCAGATGATAAAATGTCACTACTACAAGTCAGAATCCAATAAAATAGTGCAGATCTTCTCAAACATGAACTGCACACAAAACAAACATGCAACAAATTTTAGTGGCCATTTTTACGTTTTTATCTATTTGTTCAAAAAAATCTGTTATGTATCAAGAACTATGCTACATTGTAGTACCCTCACATGTTTGTTAATAGAATCTTAATTAGTTTATCATAAATTTTTGCTATTCTTTCCTATAGCAATCCTATTTGCTTAAACTTTCAATTGTCTCACTTTTTATTTGAATATATATTTTAACCTGCCTCTGAACATCAAATCTATGGAATGGCAGGTATTAGATATATTATCTTTAACAAAGATATATCAATTAAATGCATAAATGCTTATCTGTCAACCACCTAAAATGATCAGTGTTTGGCACATCTCACTTTGGGGAACATTGAAATAAAGAATTTTTAAAAATTCTGTCCTCAAGAGCTTTTTTTTTTTCCTTTGCAGGTACACCTGAAGCTACCCAGGGAAAATCTCAGCATTCCCCAGAACTGTCCTGAGTTCAGCTGCCAGCTGAGCCAATGAGATACTGAGACTGAAAGGAAGCTGATCTCAGAGGACTGATGGGAGAGCTCAGGCTTCCCTCCAGCAAATCTGAAAGTGGCAGAGTAATGCAATTACTCTACTTCAACAAGATCTGTTTTCCCTGCTACTCCAAGAATCACATTATACATGCAGACTGGTATGAACTGAGAATACATTATACCTAATGAAATGAACCCATGCCATTTCCTCAGCATCACTTGCCTGTCACTCAGGCATTGCCTTATTCCCAATATGTGTTACTCCATAGTATCATTGGCAATATACCATGAACAACATACCATCCACATGGACCAAGTTAGAACAAAATCTGTGGTAACAGATCCATAAAACTCTCCTCTTCTTCCCTACCTGCAAAAAAGAAAATAACAACAAAGGTTCCAGCAGGCCACTCAGGGCTGTCCCTTTGGTCCCTCTTTCAAGGCTACAAAGAGATTTGCAAAGATGGTCAGAGCCAGCAGCCTCCTCCCTCCCGCCTCCCCTACCCTGGAGCCGCTGGGTAGCTCTGCACAGCTTGAGGAATGCCTCTCAGCAAGAGAACGTTCACACTTGCAGCCTGAGCATGTCAGAGGACTGAATAGAAAGTTTTTTTGCCCCAGATTATTTGTTCAACCACTCAGCAAATATTTGTTAGGCATTATTGTTCGCCAAGCACTGGCAATGACTCTGGGGAAACTCAGATGAGCAAAGCTCCACCTCTCCTCTCACAAGTTTCATAGTGCAATGGGAGCAAGACACAGGTAAAAATTTTAGTAACTGGCCTTCTGATGGTGGATCATCAACAGAAAGCCATTGTAGAGTGTGAGGAGAGGTGAGGGCTGTGACATTGAAGCCATAAAAGAACGCTCAGCTCTGCTCAAGGGAATAAGCAATCTAGGAAGGAATCCGAGAGAAGGCAGTAGCAGGAATTTGAAAGGGTCTTGGCATTAGCATACGCAAGGGAAATGTGAGGATGTACACTCCAGGAAGAAGAAATAGGACAGGAGAGCTGACTCCAGAAACAGCAGGTTCAAAAATTGATTGAATATGGTCAATGCTGACGTCATAGATTGTGCTATTAAATTTGGGCTTTTTCCAAATTTGAGAGGTTCTTAAACTTTGCTATGCTCCATTAGCAAGCCATTTCCCAGGACTCACTCTCAGTTACCTGGGGCCCAGAAATATAGTCTTTAACAAGTACTCGAAGTGGTTGCTAATAGCAGGTAGTCCATAAACCACAGTGAGAAATTTTGTGATTGCTAGGACCACTGAAAATCACATCACTTTCCCTCACAAGCCATTGTTAGGCTAGACTATTCCTAGCACTTTCCTTACAAAGTTTTTTGTTTAATGTTTGCATTTTTCTGGCATTGGTCAGTCTTGCATGAGTGACTTCAGCATTCTAGAGAATTCACTGCACCCCTTGGTGTTTATGTTTTGAAGATCCAGTGCATGCACTTACATAGAAGAGTTGCAAAAAGTCAGAGAAAAAAGGAAGCAGGTCAACTGGCTCCAGCACACATCCTTGAAAAGAAGGAATATGGAAGGAAATGGACTCCTTTTGGTGAGTAATGTTTGCCTAGGTGCCTCTTGGTAGGCTTGGTAACTCATTATTGTTGAACTCTTCCTCGCTGATCCTGGTTTCACCAATTCGCCCAATAGGTCTATCACCCTATGTAAGAAGTCCAAGTGGACACCTGGGGTAGGTCATGGAGCTATTGGGCCCCAGGCACTTCTACTCGCATCCACCTTGCCTATGTGTGAGTATTCTTTGCCTACCAAGAATCAGTAGGTTTTGCCCCCAAGATGTTTAAAGCCATGTTGTTGTCCCTGCTGTTGTAATGATCTTCTTTCTTTTAAAAACACCTATACAAGCGAATCAAAAGAAGACTTGTTTCTATGAAAATGATATTAATGTATAATAGGAAAAAACACAAAGGAGATTTTCTTTTGAAAAAAAAAACAGATTTTCTTTTAAAAGCAGGGAATGCTCTGAAAAATTTATTTAACCACACCCACAAAGTAAGTACAGATGAAAGTTTTTAGATGAGATTCAATGCTTCCAAGTCCACTGTGAGATATTAGAGGCTGTGTGCTGGCTCACAGAAAATCCGGGTTCCCATCCCAGCCCTTGCAAGAAGGAGAGGCTAATGTCTTTAGTGGGTACTTGCTCTTGCAGTGAACATGCCTGTGCTGGGTCCTTGATCCAGATTCCAACTACCTGCTTAAGCAGACTCTAAGAAGGCAGTGGTGATGGATAAGTAATCGGTGTTTAACACCCACATTGGATAGCCGGATTTCATTCTGGACTCCTGCCTCTGACCCTGGCCCAGTGCAGGCAACTGTAGATATTTGGAGAGAGAACAAAATTCAAAAATAGTTAAAAATTAAAGAAGTTTAAAAATTAAGTGCCAGTGAACATCAGAAAAGCAGGAAAACAACTCAAAATACATAACAGATACTTAACAAATGACAATAATTGGCTCTTTCCACTAGCCACAAAGACCACTGTGGGCTTTACAACACGCCTGTCCTGAACCCTGAAGCACAGATCTCTACTAAAGCATTATCACACAAGTGTGGATAGGAAAGGCAGACTAAGGGATATACACAAACCAACAGGTGTGGATTTTTCTCTTAGTGCTCTCATGGATAATGACAAAAAAAAAAAATCGTATTCATGCCAGCTGCAGATGCATTTCTACCCAATACTTCTGATCTGAAGTCGGCTGAATTCATGATTGTGGGACCTGTTGGTTTGGAGGAACCATTCTGCAGCAAGGTGAAGAATGTAGCTGAAGTCCTTTCACACCTAGTCCTATTATACCTTTTCCTACAATCTTTTCTGCCTTTCCCTCCCCTGCTTAGTCCCCTCACCTCCCCCCAGATTAAAACCAAATAGACAAAACCCCTTTACTGCATAATATGATGGAGATGGATGATAAACCAAGATCTAGGCGACATGCACGACCTAGGCTTAAGTTTCAGGTCTGTTACTGGGCTGCCTAACCAAGCTCTAGTGAGCTTGAACAAAATGAACAAATTTTGCTTTTTTTTTTAACCGAGAAAGTAAAAACAAAACAAAAGGTGATACAGCCTAAAAGCTGAGAGATATTTCCTTGTTTAAATTTTTATTACTCTCAGGACAGTTTCACTTTATCTCACTTGCTTTAGCTTAAGCATTCCCCAGTGTTTCAAAGAACTCATGTCTCCCAATCACAAAGTAACAAGAACAAAATACTTCTATCCAAGTACTTTGGGTTTTGACTATAATGTTTGTACTAATCTCCTACATTGGTTAATAAAACAAATTGCCAAAATCTGTTTTGTTCCAGGTGAAATGAAAGTAAAACGTAATGATTCAGACAATTCCATTCTGTCACATGATCCTGGCAAATGAGGGTTTAACTACATAACGCCTGATACTTGTCTAAGTCAAATCCACCATTAACTGCTATACAGCCTTCAATTAAGTGAATTTCTTTAAACATCAATTTTTCATTTAAGTGAATTTCTTTAAACATCAATTTCTGCCTGTAAAATATAAAAATAATCATGGTGTCTATCTTAAAGGGTTACTTTATTTTAAAGAATGACAAAATAAGATAAAACATGCCAAATACTAGCTTCAGAGAGTTTCTGTGTATAAATAATTGATGGTTATTAAGAGGGCTATTAATGAATATCCCTATTACTACTTGATATTGATAATACCACTACCACCCTAACTATTATGAAGAAAAAAAAACATTATATGAGGGTCTAACTCTTCCAGATCAACTGCTCACATGTGTCAGTTTTACAAGGTACTTTTTTCCCATAATCACAAGGAAGGGAGGCATCACCCCCTGGTTTTCAAACAGACGAGAGTGCCATTTATAAAGTGAAACTATAGAGACCACCACTGTGTCCACCTGGTGCCAGCATCCCATTTGTGGCAGCAGCACTTCTGATCCAGCTCCCTGCTAATGGCCTGGAAGAACAACCCTGCATCCACATGGTAAACCCAGAAGAAACACTGCTTGGGACTTTGGAAAGGTTCAGCTTCAGCCTTATGGCTATTTGTGGAGCTTGCCAGGCGATGGAAGATTTCTCAGCCTGTGTCTCTACTTCTTTCTGTGCAATTCTGCCTCTCAAAGAGTTTTTTTTTTTTTATTTTAAAGTAAAAGTAAAGTACCCTATAGTAAGGGTGCCATTACACTGATGTGAAAGTATACATAAATCTGAATCAATTGCTTCTTTTACCATAATTTTTCAAAAAGCATAGATGTACTTTCTAAATTCTAATCTACTCTCTGATGACAAGGTTTATGATAGAGTTGCTCTTTTCATGTCTGATCGCGACACTAGGTCATCACAGTAGAACTCATCTGTTACTTAAGACACCGATAAAAGGCTATGTTCACCACAAGATGTCTTCTAGCAAAAGTTAAAATTTTAAGAATAGTGTGTTGTGTCCAGCAGCAGGTGGATTCTATGTTAATCTGATCCACTAACACTGGTAGGCATTTTATTTTAGAATATTTGATATTTTTATTTTTTGCTTTGCATAAAACAAAATTTCAAAATGCCATGAATTCAAAAATCATATTTTTTCAACTCTTCTCCAAATCCTGAAAAGAAACTAAGGTTATGCTTTAGGGCTTCTTACAGGTTTTCTTTTTTCTAAGCTCCTCTTTTCTTTATACAGCCTTCTACTACCACTATTACTCTTGCCTTTCTACCAACTCTTCTCAATGTAATGCAATTAGTGGGAAAACAGTTATTAAAAACTTCGTTTAGTGACTTCTTAGGAATGGTTATGTGACAACTTTTTTAAGAATCAAAACAAGCTTCTGCCTAGTCACTTCTGCTTATCAAGTGTTGCAATTGTGTTTTCACAGTGATCTTCAGCATCATTCCAAATACTCTGAGCAGTGGAAGGGAAAGGATGAAATGAAGCTACCACACCCTTTGCCAGTGGGGATTGTAGCACTTCGCTGACAATGTAGTATCTTACATTATCTTCTATGGGAACTACATTCTCATTTGTAAGACAGCAAAATCCAGAATTTTAATTGCCTTTTTTTTTTCTCTTCGACTATGAATTAGCTCTTAAAAAAAAAAAAAAGATTAACTTACGTGAAAGGCATAGAGGCAAAAATGAGTCTCCTATTTGCTGTTTCAATGCCCATGAACCCACAAGAGTTTGGGTTGTTAAACCAGGCTACAGGTAGGAAGTGGATATTCATTCCAGTTCTCCAACATGGGTTCCAAAACCCCAAGTAGTTGACCCATCACCTGCTGCTTCCCAGGATCAGTGTCATCAGCAAGCTGGAAGGGTCAACCCCAGGCAGGCCAATAAAAGATGCAAGCATCCCAGGCAGCATCTCACCCATTGCACAAAATGGGTGCTCCTTCTTGAATACTGAGCTCTATGTTGTATTTTGAGATGACATGAATGCAGTAAATAAACTGAACTGAAGTGCTTAAATTAGTTAGTCAATTTAAATTCTTAGGTTACTTTAAATTAACTCACAACAGACTTTCACAGATATAGATAGTTCTGAAATTTCTAAATGGATATGGCCTGGAAACAGCATTCTCTTGGAAAAGGAAGAAGGGGACTTGGGTTCAATCTGTATGGATATTGACAAGTGCTCTCATGTTTTACTTTAATATTTACTTTACATCAAAGTGATGAATGCTGGAGATGAAGCTGATGAACACAATGAATGGGGACGGGACTCAGCACTGACCCTAAAGTCTTCAGCTCTGCCACTGTTCACAGGGAGACAGACTCCTCAGCTGCTATTCTTACAGGGAAGACAATATGTAAGGCACGTTTCGCTTTTCTTCAATGGGGACTGATTTATGACATTCTGAACTCTAAGTGCCAACAATGTGTTCACTTATGAATCAGGCTAGAGGCCTTTTTGGTAGAAAAAAAAAACAGCCCCTTTAAAAATGTTTAACTTGGGGCCAACACTGTGGTGCAAGGCACTAGATCACCACCTGCAATACCAGTGTGCAATACAAATGCCAATCCCAGTTCTGGTTGCTTTGCCTTTGATCAGGCTTCCTGCTCACACACCTACGAGGCTCCTGGTGGTGGCCTGGTCCACTTCTGGCAGCTGCTGCCACTTGGGGGTGAATCAGAGGGCAGAAGTTCTCCTTGTCTTTACCTCTCTTTCTGCAACTCTTTTAAATAATTAAGTAAATATTTAAAATAAAAATAAAAGTTTATTTTTCCTAAATTTTCAGTAATATTTTTTATGTGAAACACCTTTCTTCTCTTTTTAATAGATATCCTGCCTGACTCCCACTCTTTCACTCTGTCACGCGTGCACACACTCATATGTACATTTATACATGTATCTGTATTTTGGAAAACAACCTTCTTATTAGGTAATATATTATTAACTCTTTCTCTTTTGACTAAATAAATTCTACCATAAAATTTTTATGGTCTCAGAGCATTCCCTATGGCACACACTTCAATATCAATCATTCTTATATTCTTAAATAATTAGGGTACCAATTTTAAGTAATATTAAAATGAAATATATTTTTATCTATGTGAAAGTACTTCAAAAGCTCATGGAAAGTATAGATTATAAAAAAATAACCTTTGGATTTCAAAAAATTTTGTTCCAAAATATATTTCAATCCAATTATTTACAAAAATGTAACGCATTGTCTCCAACATACTTTCAAGAAGTAGAGTGTCTGGATAAAAAGCTAGGTGAATTTTAAACAATACTAAATCTTCTGCTGAGTACTGAGTATGTGTGAAGAGTTAACTAACTCTATAACCTTCACAACAACAAAGAAGTTAACATACTATTGTTGTCTCTACTATATAAATATAGAAACTGAGTCTCAGACTGACATCTCAAGAGCTTCAAGGTAAATCTTGGATGACCAAATTGATGTGGTCGACCCATAGCATCATGGATGTGTGGCACCAAGGAGATGGAATTACCACTTGGGTGGCTTGAGCGGTAAAGATTAACTTCCAAGGGAATTTTCCTGCTAGTGCAGACACTGAGAGGCAGCAAGTGATGGCTTGAGTAATTGGTCACTGTCATCCACATGAGAGACGATGGTGGAGTTTCTAGCTCCTAGCATTGGCCTGGCCTAGGCCCAAATGTTGTGGACATTTGGGGGAGTGAACCAGCAGATGGGAGCTCCTGGTCTTGATCTGTTGGTCTCTCAAAGAAATAATCAGACCAAGATTACCACAGTCTTCTAAGAAAGAGCACACTTTGGCATACTTTCTAATGTTCTTTGCCACTCCTTGGAACTCCCTGAAGCAAATGAGCAATGGGTTGAAATAGAAGCAAAGATATAAAAAAAAAAAAAAAAAAAAAAAGAAGAGGAAATAGAAGCAAAGGTAAAAAGACAGTGACACAGTGACAGTGAATTGAAGTTTGGGCAATTCTTGTTTCATTTATTCCTCATAACCACTATAAAGTGAGAGGGAGAACAAATGCCACTAACTCAATGAATATGACTATAAGTTTACAGCACTCCTCTGTGTATCAGAGAAAACAGTCATGAAAAACAATTTAGCTCCTGGAACTACTTTTGGACAAGTATTTTAAAAACCAAAACTTTTGTTTCTGCTTTAAACAAAGCATAATTGAAAGTATGAAAAGATTTCACAAAAGACCAAAAAAGATTTCACATATTAAGTTTTAAATATACATAATGACACAATGCAGAATCAAAAATAAATTGAATTGCACTGCATACAAATTTTCCTGCCCTACTCTTTCCTCCTACTGTTCTGCTGTCTCTATGTTCTTCAGTAAGTTCCACGGAAATAAATCCCTCCAAACCATGGTACCTCTTCACCCTTCAGCAACTACAGTCCCAAAATAGTCCAATATCATCAGGATTTTCTTGGAAAAACATTGAACTTAGGGCCAGTGCAAGAGTTATTTAAGCTGCAGCTTTGTACATTAGCTAAGCAGCTGCATAGCCTGAAGGTTATGCATTTTGGGTCTATTCTGCCATCTGTATTTAGATCTCTGGGGAACTGAGTACTAATATTTTGGTCCAAAGCAGTAACAGAAGTCTGTCTGGTCTCAGGACTCTCTCATCAGGATTACAAATTGCTCTGGCCTGTTTCCCCAAACTACAAGGCTTGAAAGATTCAAATATTAGCAACGAATGAAGACATCATTCAAAATATGCCAAGAATATGTCAGCCTCCTGGGTTTTACAAGCAATTAGCTTGACCTTGAACCACTATTATCTTTTCTACCTGGAAAAAAAAAGGAGGAGATACGGAGACTCTGGATCTTCTGTTGAGAGGATGTTATGCAGCATAGATACCTTGTCTCCTGGAGTTGCAGGATATATTGATCCAGAGTCTTGACTTCTGATAGTCTAAGAATGTATAAAATGCTTTGGGCAGTTTGGCATAGAACTGTCCATTAAATCCAGCAATAAAGGAGAAAGTATTGATTCCTTCTAACTTTTCACCTCTTCTCATTACTAGTAGGTTTGTTTCAGAGAGAAGGCAGTGTGAGATGTTGTAAGAACTATGGCAATTCACTGAAGCAGACAAGGTGAACATTAGAATGAGATGAGCTTGTGGTGGATCCCAATCCCAGCATGGGCATTATATGTGTGACTGTACCCATGGGCATACTCCGGCTTTCAGGCTTCCATGAAGAAACAACTGTGAAATTTGCCCCAAAGGGCTAGTGGGACAATTCAACAAGATGTATGTGAAAACTGTTCTACCCTGAAGATGCTCTATGCAACTCATTACCCTGTTGAAAAGCAAATGTGAAGGAAGGAGAAGCTGCTATCTCTTGTTCTCCTGCCATTTTAATGCTTTCAGTGCATTTTTTCTATATTAACATCTTTTTTCTCCCACCCTCCTCCACAGTTTGAGTATGGCAGATTTATTCATCTGTCTTTGTGTTTGAATAGGCTTGCCTTTTGTATATAGTAAATCAAGCCTGAGAGAATGAGAACAAAGGAAGAGCAATAGAGAAGGAAAGGGCTTCAGATCCACACCAAATAGAACTCGAATTTCTAAGTGAGGTGATGTCAGCCTGGGATATCTGGATGCCCTAGCGATTCAAGCTGCCCAGTCACTAAATTCAACATCTACCCACCAGCCTTGGGTGGGCTAAATTTTGCCTGGCTCAAATTAGAATCTGCCCACTGAGTCAACAAAAAATAAAGCCCAGGGATTGCAAATTTCCTCAGAATGAGTGCTTACCTGACAAGTTGGTGGTAGCCATTCTCAGTGCTATGTGGGAAGCTGTAATTGGGAAGCGTTCTGGATGTAGCACCAGAATGTGAGCATGCATTCATTTCAAATGCACTGTCGGGGGTGGGTTGAGGTGGCAGGAGGAAAAGGGCCGTTGTCCTAGGCATGCACAATACAGGCAGTTAAAATTTGGGAGAGCCTAGCTTTTTCTTGATACTGTTAAAAAGGTACCCTGATTTGCCATCTAAGCCTAGATTTCACATTATTCCCCTCTAATAGGTACACAACAGTGTGCTTGTGAGATAGGAGAAGCCTGTGGAAGAAGCTCTGAGCCAGGCAGACCATCTGTCAGCATGATTAATGTGCTGGGTAACACTCGGCTGTTCTTTCCATAGCATAGCAAATGCATCCAACACATCACCTTTGCTCAGTTACTGCATGGCTGGCCAAGATCGGCAATCTACCTCAATCCTTAATGACACTCTAGGATTCTAAATCTTCCTGAGCCTCCATTAGGCAATTTCCTAGGTCAGAAATTACAGACTGCTGCAGCTTCAGCCACAGCAATCATGGCAAGAGGCTGCTCCACGAGCTCAGGTCAATGTACAAAAGTTCTTAACCCAGATCAACTCAGCATACATATGTTATCTAGAACATTCCAGACTAACAGTAAGCAGCATGAACTTGGAAGCCAGAGAGATATGGGTTCAAATTCTGCCTCTTCCATTTTCAAGTCATAATCTTGGAAAGTTATTCTATCACCAAGTCTTAGATATTTCATTTGAGAAATGAACTATTAAACAAAATAATGCATGCCCAACAGTTATTACAAAGTTTTGTACATAGCAATTGTTTCAAAATGATGCTTACTTTTCTAAAAGCACTAAGTGTTTTTGGAAGAATATGAGAGAAGATGTAGTCTCAGAAAGTTAAGAGCAGGATGCTGAAGTGAACAGTTTAATGACAATAATGCATCTATACTTTATCATTATTATAACGACTACATGACGCTAATGCAAGGAGAAATGATTCATTTACATTTGGGAGACTGATCAAATTTCTAAAATTAAGTTCACTTTTGGCCTAAGATTTCAAAGGCAGATAAAATTTTAAAAGGTAGTGAAACAAAACAAGACCTTGAGCAATCAAAGGCATGGGAAGCCATGATTGGGTAATAGCAAACAGACCAATGAGGCTGGTGTATGTGATTGTAGATAAGGGCAGGAAGCTGTTTTAGATTAAAACCTTTGAGTAAGGATCTGGAACTTCACTCTTTAGGCCATAGAAAGCCATCAGTTATTTCAGGATAAAGGAGTTACCCTGCAGCCATGGTTACAAAACCACAAGTCTTTGTAACTTAGTCCTTCCCTGTAGCTTCTGTTTCAACCAAATACCCAGCTGAACATTCAGAAAGACTTAAGTGCTTGGCTGAGCTGCTGCACACTTTGCTTGAGCCCTAGAAGGTCACAATACTTGGATTCAATTTTAAGTCCTAGCCACAGCCATGGTAGAGTCTATTTAATCATCACCTACTGTGGACAGAGGCAATGATCATGATTGTAGTGATAATTGAAGGTTATCACTAGAGTCAGCACAGCTCACAACAAACTGCACTGATCCAGGGGCTTCACCGGATTTTAGTTTCTAGGGCTACCATCAGAAAAGACCTGGAGGCTTAAATAACTGAATTTATAGTTTCTCGTTCTGGATGCTAGACACCCAAGATTAACACATTAGTGTGGCTGGATTCCTCAGCTCCCACAGGCTTTCATCTTGTGTCCTCAAGTCATTTTTATTTGCTGCTCATACATTTCTGGTTTCTCTCTGTCCAAATTTCCTCTTCTTACAAAGATGCTAGTTGGATCGAATGAGCCTAATCACTTCTTCAAAGGCTTTATCTCAAATATAGTCACATTCTGCAGCACTAGTGGTAGTGCTTCAACATAGGGATTTTGGAGGTATACTACTGAACCGTTAACAGCAACTTTGCTTCTAAAACCTCCTGCCTACACTGAATCAGATAACTGCCAGCTTACCCCAGGACACAGCTTATTAGGTTGAAGTAAATTCTTATTCAGAGCAAGGGAACAGGGACTGGGGTGGTGGCACAGCAAGCTAAGCCACCACCTGGAACAGCCATGACTAATTTCACACGGCTAGTTCGACACTTGGCTACTTGTCTTCCAATTCCGCTCTGCTAGCATGCTTGGAAGGTACTAGAGGAGATACCAAGTTCCTGAGCTCCTACCACCTACATTGGAAATTCAGATGGAGCAATGGCCACCTGGCTCATGTCTGCCCCAGTGCCAGATGCTGTAATCTTCTAGAGTGTGAATGAGCAGATAGAAGATCTCTTTCCTTCTCTTTTGCCTTTCAAATAAATAAATAAATAAATAGTAAAAGCATGTAAAAGAAAGATATAACATAGTCTTTCTCCTTAGAATATGGGATTGGGGCTAAGAGATGGCTCATCAGTTTGATCATACCTTCAGCTCCTTATAATGAAGTCCAAATGGAAGCTCACTGGCTTGCAGGATAACTCTCTGATGCTATATAGCCGTTGCTGCATTTTAGGATTATGTTGCTTTTTTCCCTTTCCCCAAAACAATACTGCCCACACTAGCTATTCACATCCAACTTACACTTAATATTACACCCTGGTCTTTTCTTATTCTATCTAAATTAAGTCAATTTTTATCCTCACAAGATTTGCATTGTTCATTTTTCTTTACTGTATTTCATTTAGATTTTTTTCTTTTTTTTAAACACATTCGTAGGATAGAAAACTAAACACCCTTGTCCCCAACAGCAACAAAAAAAGGGGGCAGGAGTTACACCACATATCCTAACAGTGATAAACCATTGGCTAGAAAGGCTATAGTATTATATCTATATTTTATATTTTCTGTCAGATGATATATTAAAGTGTGTTTAAGGCTGTAACAAGTTAAGATGAGGTTGATAAACACTCTCTAATTGGCACAGGCTTGATCTCCACCTGTTATCTTACATACTTTTTCTGGGCCTCTCATGGCTTTTGTGTTTAAACCACAAAAACAAACCACCTTATATGAAACAGGAGGTAAGAGTTGGGGAAAAGAAATGGCATCACAGGGCCACTTACTGGACAACCTGTGCACTCCATTTCCCAGATCGGTCTAGCCTAGCCTCCCATCATCATGTTTATTGGGAGACTAAAATAACAAATTATGAAGAGTTTTAGATAGTTCAAATAATATTTCTTGTGAAACTAAATAGTTGCAGATTCCTCTTTAAAAGCTCAATCATGTTCAATTTTTTAAAAGATGTATTTAGTTTTTATTTGAAATGCAAACTTTACAGAGAAAAGGAGAGACAAAGAAGGTCTTTCATCCATTGGCTCACACTCAAATGGTCGTAATGGTCAGAAGTTGAGCTGATCAAAAGCTGGGAGTCAGAAACTTCTTCTGGTTCTCTCATGTGTTTTCAGGGTCCCAAGCACTTGAGCCATCTTCTGCTACTTTCCCAGGTCATAAACAGGGAGCTGGATCACAAGTGGAGCAGCCAGGACTAGAATCAGCATCCATATAGGATGAGTGCACCACAGGGTTGAGGATTAGTATGCTGTGCCACCACGCTGGCCCCTGGAGTTTTTAAGAATATAAAGTGACCTCATGTTCAAAACTTTTGATAAGAAGCAAACACTTTGGTCACTCCCATTGCTCCTATCATACCAAAGTGACAAGTTTTGCTTCCAGCTCTGAAGAACCCTTCCCACCTGCTGGATTCAGAGAACCTTAAAAATCACATAGCTGATTCTTTAAGCAATCATCACGCATTTAATAAAGACCTTGTGACTTGATAATATTATGCAATCTTTTCTACCACTCTTAAAAAAGAATTACTTCTGAGGTTAAAGTAATTAAGTCAGTTAAAGCTGAGAAAGCTTGCATCTAAACTACTACCATTCCAGTAACACTCACAGGTAAGCTGCATGAGCAAGAGAGAATTAGTCACCTGGCTGTGCAGGACAAATTTGCTTGTATTCTTGGGTCTTCTGTCCTTGACATGTCTAGCAAGATTGCTAACAACCAGCAAAGCATATGCCTTCTGAAAGGAGACACTAGTGCTGCAAAGACTTTGGTTATATAACCAAACATGAAACCAAACCAGGGAGAGGCACAACTGGATGCATGATCAATATAGATAATTAGATTCCTGTCTATAATACAGAAATTATTTCCATATTCTATGACACCCTGCAGCTCCTGCTACAGGCTGCACTCCTTTTTCACTGGTGGTGGCCAACCCAAGGGGATCCAAATTAAAAGAGACAGAATAATAAAAAAGGAAGAGGCAAGTAGGTGTTTTAATAACCCTGTGAGCATCAAATTATAAAAAGCATTCTATCCTCCACATGCAAATATGATAGAAGTTCTCCTGTTATTTGAAAACACATACTATACACCAGAGCAACTGCCTTTACAAAGTATGTGGCTCATAGAATCAAAACAGTAGGTTGTTTTACACTTAATTTATTATAGTTATCTTTTCCTTGATACTGTATATGATGTGCAGTAATAAACATTCAGAAGCTGAGAGTCATGTGAGCTAATTCTAACCAGAAAGAAAAACCAGTGGGTGAAGATTTATGAAATTGCTAACAGATCCAGAAATAACCAGGATAAGTCAAGCTGCAATACAAACAAGCTCTTCTACACTCAGGATGCCGGTCTCCTTTCAGACAGAATCCTGCTTCTTTTATCACACTTCACTTCCTTCAAAAACACTTCTTAAACACCTACTGTCATCATGCGTCTTATTTTGAGCTAATTTCTCTTTCTTTTCATGAAGATTGATTTAGTTTTTGAAAGGCAGGGTGACAGAGAGAACGAAGCCTACTAATGCACGTGGGAAGGCAGTGGAAGATGGTCCAAAATCTTGGGCCTCTGCACCCACACGAGGGACTCAGACAAAGCTCCTGGCTCTTCACTTCGGACTTATCTAGCTCTGGATTTTGTGCGGGTAGCGAATCACTGAATGGAAGATCTCTCTTTTTCTCTGACTCTCTCACATAAACGAAATCTTGAAAAAGAAAAAGAAGCAACATATTTTAAAAAATAAAATATTTTTAAGATTTCTGTTTCTATCTTTATGAATCCTAACAGCATTTAAAAACTTCAAAAGTCACTTTATTAAAGATGCAAAGGGTGGGGGATGGACTTTGATGATCGAGTTGCTGAATACTTGGTTGCCAAGGGAAGCATCACAATGCATTTTGGCTCATGGGGTTATTTACAGAGTGGTGATTTCCATGTTAGAAATGACAGAGGCATATCAAAGATATGTTATTCATTAAGTCCATGTTTTACTAGTTACTTCTGCTATTTTCTTGAGAAACATAAAGAGAAATAGAAGTATTGCCCATTTGCTGGCTCACAGCCCAGATGCCTTCAACAGCAAGACCTGGGTCTGGACAAAATCAGAACCAGGGACTCCACTGAGTCTTCCCACACAGGTAGAATGAATTCAGTTACTTAAGATATTACTGCTGGTACCCAGGGTTTGCATTAGCAGGAAGCTGAAATAGGGAGTGGAGCCAGGTATGGAACACAGGCACTCTGATACAAGATACAGACATCTTAACTGCCAAGCTAAATGCCCATCCTTCAATGCCAATTTGAATCCTGGCAGTTTCACTCCCAACTCCTCTCCAGGCTAATGTGCCTAGGAAGGCAATGGAGGACAGCCTAAGTGCTTTGCCACTGGCATCCCTTGGGAAGACTGAGCAGGGTGCTTTAGCCTGGACAAGCCCTGGCCATTGTGATCGTTTGGTGCGTGGCCTAGCATATAGACAAAAAATTGATCTCTCTGTCATTATGTCTGTTATACAAATGTGCCTTTTAAATAAATAAATAAATCTTAAAAACAAACCAGAGAGAGAGAGAATGTGTTTACAGTTACACAGCCCATGGTTCTTCTTCCCTACCCTTCCCTTTGACTTTATACTCAGTTAGATCTCTATGGGGCTCTTAATCCAATTATTACTCTGCCTAAAATCCTTCCCTCTGCCTTTCTATTGAATTCAAAGTTCCTCGTGTCTTACTGATTCTCTTCTCTGTTCATCTTTTCTCACTTTGTTCCACATGTCATCCTGTCAAACTCCCCACCATTTCCGAAGCATAGTATGCCCTCACTCTACTGCAGGGTGTTCAACTTGGGGCTCACCTATGTTCACTTATCATGCCAAATGTCCTAACATTTGTGATGAGGTGTCTGTTAGCACACAGTCCTTTGGGAGCTTTCTGTATCTCCTGGTCAAGTCGTTATTAATCATGAGCTTGTTTAGTTGGCCATTCACTAGAATTCAGGTTTTTGCTAGTTTATAATTTACAATTTATAGTTTCTAGTTATAAGGAACCTCAAATTCCCCATAATCATCATGATCTCTATAATTGTTTGGATAGTCAATGAATATTCATTTCATGCTTATATACTAAATGTGTAAAGTAAATTACAGTTTGCATATTAGAGGCATACAATAAATTAAAATGCAAAGTGCACTGTATTTTAGAAAATTCTTTATGCTATATTGTCCCAGTGAAGCAGCACAAAGCAATGTCTGCCCTATTACTCAGTACAAATGGTGAATTCTAAAAAGTGGATATTCAAAATTAGCAGGGGTGCTCACAGCATGTTGCAAGAATTTGGGAGAAGAGATACAGAAGGAAAACCAAAAGGTGACAATTAAGAGAGATGTTTTAGTATAACAGATACTTTTGTCTGAAATGGAACACATGAGATTTTACCTCCCCAGAGTTTCTTAAATGTGTCTATATTTTTATTGATTCCATGCTCTTCCACTTGAGAGGCAGAAAATCGTTCTAGTAATAAAACAACCATGTGGGCCAGGCGGCGTGGCCTAGCGGCTAACGTCCTCGCCATGAACGTACCGGGATCCCATATGGGCGCCAGTTCTATCCCAGCAGCCCCACTTCCCATCCAGCTCCCTGCTTGTGGCCTGGGAAAGCAGTCAAGAATGGCCAAAACTTTGGGACCCTGCACCCGTGTGGGAGATCCGGAGGAGGTTCTGGGTTCCCGGCTTCAGATCCGCACCGGCCGTTGCAGTCACTTGGGGAGTGAATCATTGAACGGAAGATCTTCCTCTCTGTCTCTCCTCCTCTCTGTATATCTGACTTTGAAATAAAAATAAATAAATCTTTAAAAAAATAAATAAATAAAACAACCATGTACTCAGATTATATTTAACTGCAGCAGAATGGCTCCATTACAATCAACAAGTTACTAGATTCAATTGGTTTAAAAGTAACAGTTATATTGATGATGAAGCAATCTGCATTGATTTCTAAGATAACAAGCTATAAATGATTACTGATGAGATTTTATGAGGTGCAATCCCTTCATTTATCCATTTACAATGAACACATTTTGTGTTGGCAATGACAACATTATAGGTTTCTTATTTTTCTTGAATCACAGAAGAATGAATATCATCATACTTTTTCATTTTAAAAGAGAGAATTAAATTTTTGTGTGATGCTTAATTATAAACATTTTTCCTTCTCACTTTCTCTTCCCCTAACCCTCCATATTATTATAATACTCAACATACACATGTTATCCAAAATGGCCGATGATTGCACATAACTATATTTAAAAAAAAAGTCTCATTATTTGTCAGGCAAACAAAATGGAATCCTTTCTGTTTTTCAGAAGAGGATTCTAGTTCTGAGAATCCTTTGATATGTGAATACCTTTATCCTAGACAATAAATGTGCTGAAGAGAGGATATTTATATTTGAATATAAATTTTCTTATAGCACCCTTCATAAAGATGTTAACATGCCCTGTTTTTCACAAAGGCCATATGATGCAGGAGTTGTTACCAGATGTGTGATTTAATCAAGTTATACAGCCTTGTAAACTTACCAATAAATAAATAAATGAATAAATAAAATTAAAGCAATGCCAGTATGCTTTATGAGGATAACATGATATAATTTATGGCTTTTATGAGGATAACACGATATAATTTATGGGACATATTTAGCTATTTTTCCTATTACTTTTGCTATTATTTTATTCCATTCAAAATCAAACAAGATACTTTCATTTCAATAAGTAGAGAAAGCTTCCCAGTTCTCCCATGAAAAAACACTTTCATGTAGGCATATTCCTGGACATACAAAAAACTTCTACCTCTTCTTTGCTGATGGTCCCTTTTTCCCACATTTTTTGTGGTTCCTGCCTCCTGTGCTATGGTATACCTGGTTTCCTGATTGAATATTAAGTAATATGTGCCCAGGCCTCTCTTCTGGGCAGTTTTCTTGATGCACCATAGCCATCAAGGACAAATGTCTTCTCCCATGCCCACTATTTTTCAATGAATCAATACCTAGTTCCAAAAGATAGATCCTTTGTCTTCAAAGGAAACCACTGAAAGTCCTCCAACACATTACTATAGCACACATATACCCATTTAAAACCCATTTTTCCTATAGCAGTGAAAGATCTAGGTGAAAAAAACATTTTCACATTCAAAACAAACAAAAAAGTTATATATTGTCCCTGATAAAATGGGACTTGGATTTGTTTTTTTAACCCAGCCTCCAATTTTATTGGTGGGAACAGTCCTCAAAGGCATAATCACATATTATCCCCACACTACAGGGTACCAGCTGACTCATTTCTGCAATTAAGTGTCTACCTGAGAACTTGCTATACACAATAAAAAAAAGTAATAAAATTAATGGTGGATTTAACTCACCTTTGAAACCTAGAGGGCAGTTAGTATAGGTAAGTAGGTGGTAAAAGAAAAACAAAGTCCAACCAGAAGGCCCGAGTATATTTGCAACATTCAAATACAGCATGACATTTAAAACAAATAGTAATTCAATTCTCCATGATCATTACTACCCATTGTCAGGAAGAAATGAAAATTTTTGTGAGAAAAACAGAAAATAGAGAGTGTATTTAACAGCTGTGAGACCTCTTCCTTTCATGAAAATTTTTAACACATTTTTATCTAGGTCATGAGGACTTATTCGAATAAAGCAGTGGTGTCAGCAAACCAAAGTGGAAGTTTATGTAAAGAACAGAGTGACCCTGCTTATCTTCTTGGTTCTTTTTAGAGAAGGAACTAAAAGACGTTGAGAGCATTTTTGCCAAAGGATTAATAATCTATTGTCTAAATAAGATGCTGGACTCTGCATGGTCCATGCCTGCAATGAAGGAATCATGATTGGTTACGAACTGTACCACTGCAACAATATGGAGGAATTCAATATGGGGAAGGGAGGGCTTGGGGGAAATCCCAGAGCCCATAAAACTGTGTTGTAAAATGAAATAATAAAATTTAAAAAAGTCTATTGTCTAGAAACTAGGCAACATCATATATTTCAATGAGAGATAAAAAGAAAAATGTATCACTATTTCATGACATTTCTTTTATTCCATTTTTTTTCCCTCCAAAGAAAAATTTCCCTTAGCTTGCTCCATCCTGAGATTTCACTGTGCAAATAAGGATCTTGATGAAATAGGAAAACAGAAAGAGGCCTTAGAGAGGCTAAGTTGATCTCCTTCATCAAGAACTTAATCTGAAGAAGGACTAGAGAAAGCATTTAGATTGGACTACACTTAGGAGGAGACGCCCATGCATTCGTGATCCTAAGAGTGCCTCATGGAGGAGCAGGTGAGTGAGTGAAGAAGGAATTCAAGATATTTTTCACAGCACATAAAACTATTGCCATCTTCTTTCCTTGAGACTCGTTAAATTATAAAAAATATTAAAAAAAATAAAACCCACACAAACCTCTCATTTGTGTGGACGTGGATTGGGGTACCGGTTAGACCTTTAATCAGGTAAGAGCAGAAAATCCCATCCCCAAGAAATATGTCTCAGAAGGCATCTTGGAAGAGGGTCTTCTTGCAGGCACTCCATTGATCACTTGACAATGCTAACTTATTTCTACCACAGTTGAGTACTTTCAGGGCCAAATAGGATGCATCTTTTCCAAACTTTTATGGATCTTTGAACATTCATCTCTTAACATTGAATGGTTGAGCTAAGGGTGATCTAATAGTGGTGTCTGAAAGTGGCAGGGTGGAAGTGGGAAGTCTTTTGGGTCACTGTGGACATGCCTTCAGAAGGTGATTCTTACAAGAGGCTTGACTATTTAAGCGCACGTACTGGGAGCTGTTTACTTTGTTTCCTTTCTCACACGTGATCATTCTTCTGCAGCCACCACGTGATCATCCTGCACCTAGACTATTGATTGATTATTGACTAATAAGACTATTGGATTGCCTGATCCTGAACCTCCAAAATACAAGCTGGAAATAACTATTCTCTTTCCCAAGGGCTCCTTTCAGGAATTCAGATTAAAGAAAAGCAGACTAATGCAGGTGCCTATGCCAGAGTCAGACGCCTGATAAAATCAGAATCTCTTCATCTTCCTCCTTGCTGGCAGGGTTAACTACCCATCTTAAAGTTTCATAGCAGCTGCTGTAGACAGTCGAATCTCATAATTGTCCTACTTTTGAACATGATTATGTGATCCAGAGAGGATTAAGCTGGGGAAAAGATTTTATTCCATTCTAGAAGGTGGCCCACTGATCTGATTCCTCCTAATCAGGTGTGAAACATTTTTAGAAATTATATCTGAACACTTACAGCCTGCTTGAAGTCTAGACAAGAGGTAACTCTGGCCTTGTGTCAGCCACCCAGGGAAAGCACTAAGGGCCTTGCCTATCTCACTAAACCAACTCTACATCTTCTCTGGCTTCAGGTTTCTTCCTGAAGCTAATGAACCCCTGATTGCCAAAGTCTATTTTAGTTATATTTTTAGTTATTTTCAGCTAAATATATTTTTTACTGAGACAGCATTTATATCCAAAAAGGGCTTACCTATGGTGCCATAGTTCTACTCTTCGTTCTGCAACAAAATATCACTGACCTTTTGTTAGAGGGAAAACAGGACACTGAAACAGGGAGCAATAAAGCAGGGCTAATAGAGTGAGCAATAGAGTCAAAGGAAATACAATTCCAATGCTTCTGGCCCCTATATTCTTATTCCCTTCTTACTGGATTTAAAACATTCCTAACTATTACACAATCTGAAACAACTGATTCCAAATATCACATCCTAAAGTTCAGCATGTGAGTAAACATGTTTCAATTTCATCTTTTTCTTGAGAATCTTGAATACAAGAAGATAGGGAACTGATCTTCTGCAAGTCTAAGTTTTGTTCTAGATCAATCCAAAAAGAGACATTTCACTTAAGATTTTGTGCAGATGAGAAAGAGAAACGAAAAGGCCACTGAAAAAAAATTGGGAAATGCTCCTTTCACCTATTTTCTTGATTTTAACTTCCCTGATTGTGGGCTTTTCAAGGATACTCCCTTCCATTGCTGGATAGTTTTGTTTTGTTTTGTTTTTCTGGCAAGCAAGCCAAATGCTCCAGAAGATGCTGAATCTTCCAGCTGGTTCATTACAGCAATTTACAAGTGAGGTGCTTAGAACACAATCAAATTCTCCAAAGAGTTGTTGAAGTTTCCAGAGGATTTATATGGTATAGACATACCTTTAAGTTTACTTATTTTATTATATCTATGTAGCACTCTTATGTCATAATCCACTGGTCTCTGAAGAACCAGAAAATAAAGAAAAACTAAACATGGCAGGTATTTTTTGATTGTCATATACTTTCAACAGCCTGCTACAGAGCTGGATGGGAGTGGAACAGTCATTATTCAAACCGTTTTTTTATATATGATGTTGGCATTGCATATGCAGCATCAGCTTGCGGCACCACTGAGCCTGCCCAAGTCAAAGCCTTTGCTCTTCCTCAGCTAACAGTGCTCAAAATCCTGATGACGAGTAAGCATATTCACGAGTAATTTTATGAACTGTTGATGTATATCAATAATATGAGTCAAATAATATAACAAAGTAACAGGCAGATAAAAATACCTCTCAAAAGAAAAAATAAAAATTTGTATGAAAACATGCACATGGCCAGAGAATTAAATGTCTGGGAATGTGAGTGCCGCAGAATTTCTTGAAGCTTCTTTGGATAGATACACCTTAGACATTCTGTTAAGAAACAAGCTGCTCTGAATTTTAAAGTATCAGCACATCTTTGATGAGTGTCAACTGAAAATAAGTCAATAGCTCTTTAAAAATTCATTTTAATCTGTTTGTGGCTATTTTGTCATTATTTTCATCTTATTGTCAGCAAAAGCAAAGTAAGATATGATTTACTGGCACTGATTCAAAGACGACCACAGTTTTAAAGAGATGTGGGAGTTTATAATCTGGTTCAATCACTAGATAATCTTCTAAAAAAGATTCAGCATTATATGCAAAATGTAATTGACCTCTTGTTTAATTACATAAAGAACAATTTAATGAAATGAAAATGATATTTTGCTTTACTGGACCAGCTTTTGTGGCTAGTTCATCATTGAAAGTGGCATGGACCTAAGAGGGAATTGGAATTCCAGATGCAATTTACTAAATAGGTTACCAATTTTGTAGCTTGGTGTGAATGCTTTAGAAAGTCTCCATAGGCAGACTGAGTTTCAGTCATAACTACAAGAGACCTCAAAATAAAATTTCAGCAATGGATAGAGGTCAGAAATATTACTGACCTGTAAGAACGAACACTCCCGCATATCTTTATAAACAAGGATTTAAATTCCTAAAAAAAAGCTACAATAACAATTATATAAATAATGAACAGGGACCACTAAACAATGAAAGAAATACTAAACTGCTGACATCTGTATGGTTCCTTCAATATTCACAAAAGGAACAAAATATGGGAGCAGCTAATTACAGAAATTTGTGAATTTCCATACCTTAGTAAAAGTTTTTAGAAGCTTGAAATAATTAGGAGTTAGGACAAGACTACAAAACTAGGCAAACGTGAAAAGAGTCACAGATCATCCCAGAGAGAAAATCCCAGATTGATAACGGTGGCAATGGAAAAGGGCACAGGTTGGGAAGACACAGAAAAGTGGGATTTGGTTACCAGGCTAACCCTGGGAAGCTAGGTCTGAAAAGAGGAATAACCAAGTCGACCTTCATCTGAAGACTCAAGATGGCAGAATAGGGTAAGGACATTTTCCAAAGGTAAATAAAACTAATTAATTAATTAATTAATTAAAGCACTTGACTTTCAGTTCACCAAGTCCATGTATAGAAAAGCTAAGGAATTCTGTGCCTTACATATTACACTTTGGGGCTATGGAGGCCCTTCATCATTGTTGCATATTGGCCCTTTCTGGGCAGCGCAGTTCCTAGCTAAAATGTGTGCAACCCAGCCATAATTCTGAATGCTGGCTCCATCTAAGGCAAATGTTTACAAAGAACTCAGGTTGTTCCTATGATGTGATAAGTGCGTAACCCTTTATCTCTTATATTTTTTTCTCACTAACTTTCAACTCCTTCTCTTGTCTTATATTCTTTTCCCCGAGAAACTACTTTTTTAGAAAAGTCAACTCTTCTCTCTACACTGATAGATTTTTAAGTTTCCACCTTCACATTGAATCTTCAAATCTACATTTACACCCACAAGATTTTGAAATTAACTCAAACATCATGTAATTAAAATCAAACTGTTCCCACTTCTCACCTAAAATAGTACTTTTGAGGGCTCATATCTAACTACATCTTCCATTTCACATAAATGTAGTCCATGCCATGACCACCATCTTTGACCCTCAATTTATACCTGTGTTATGATAAATTCCTAAATGAAATCTGTAATCACCCCCATTTTATACATATAAGGCAGATCTGTTTTTCCTCAAGGAATCTGTTCATCAAACCATGCCCTGCTCAGTAAAATTCTGGGTTAAGCAAGTCTACAACCCTAAAGTCACCACCACAGCAAGGATATCCTCATCATGTGCCAAGATACCACACTCCTGAACTGGATTGGTAGAGGAGACTACTGCCAACAACCTCCTGCCCTACCCTTGAATTTACAATGCAAATACCATTAGTCACTTTTATGTCAAATAGTGCTTCAGTAATAGTTCTCCCAGTTAGGTATTTAAATGCATAAATTCAATGCTATGGGTGCTTCAGTTCCATGCAGTTTGTTGCTATTACATTCCTTTTCATGGTTGAATAACACTCATAGACAAACACACATGCACATGAGCATACACAAACACACACATATGCACACCACCGCCGCCACCGCCACAGTTTTTCTAGCCAGTCTTTTGCTAATAAACACCATGGCTGATTCCATGTATTGATTCTTCTCAACTGTGCTACAGTAAAGATGATGGAGCAAGGATTTTTTGATACAATAATTTCATGTCTTGCAGATATACCCAGGAGTGGAATTGTTCCCACAGCTTGTTGCAGTGGGTGCGCTAATTCACGTTTTCATCAACAGTGCACAGATTTTTTTTCTTTTCTCCAACACCAGTATTTGTGACATTCTGTCTTTTTTGATAATAGTTATCAGGTGGGAACCGTGGAGCAGTGAGGTAAGCCACCATTTGGTATGACTGCAACTCATATCAAGTCCTGGCTGCTCCTGCTTCTGACAGCCCCAGCTGTTACAGGCATTTGAGGAAAGAGCCAGTAGAAGGAAGAGCTCCCTGTTTCTCTCCCCTCCTTTCAGTCTCTATCCCTTTCTCCTTCCCTCCAGTTCACTTTTTCCTCTGCATTCTGCGTTTCAAGTAAAATTTTTTTTAAAAAAGAAAAAAAGGCAAACATTCACAAGTATTTTTTAAAATACTCAGGACTAAATATATAGATAACTCCTTGTCATGAGGTAAGAGTTCAAGAGAAGTTACATGGAATGATTCCAACATATCAATGACAATTTCTAGGAACATTAAACTGCTGAAATTGAAAATGACCTTTCTTGACAGACATTAGGAGATAATTAAAATGGGGATTTTTTAGAAGCAAATGTCTTGGCAATGTCACATTGCCAAAAGAGAAATTTTGACATTTTTCTCTAAGACAGATCATAGAAGGAAACCCAGAAGGACAGATCTTTACTAATATCTTTGTGAAGGAAGTCATTACAGAGACTGCTTTTCCCTCGACATTTACTATTGTATAATTGGGAGGCAGTCAGACACACTGCCTCAATCATAAACATGCTTCAGCTGAATAAATTAAAGAATACTTATGAGAGCAAAAGTAAGATTCTAATACAAAAATTATTTTAATACATAGAGTTTAGTATATGTCAGTCAGCTCAGGACATTTAGAAAATTTTTCAGCAGTGAGTGTTGATGGTAGAAATCTATACTGCTTGATTTTAAATAATAAATGCTTATTAGAACTTATTTGGATTTTCATTTTAATTTTGATAATTCTCTGAATTTCATAATACAAAGCACATTTCCATAAACAAAGCTTAATTTGCACTATTTTGCTAACTAGAGATTAGAATTAGTATTGACAAGAACATAACAATGTAGCCATGACCTATTGGCCAAGCAGTGGATTCTATGTTGTCCAATCTTCGCTGCAGTAGATAAGGTGTATATATTTCCCATAAGGAAGGGCAGGGAGGTTAAGGAGCTATTCCCTTCTCTTGTATCCTTGGCTCAGTAGCACATGGTGGAGAAGGAGCGCAAAGGCATGCCATCAGCAGAAGGAGGTCTCTCCTAGCAGACGTATTTCCCAGATAGACAAAGGCAGGGCAATGTGAGACGAGTGATAAGAATCTCCACAGACAAGTGAAACACTCGACAGACATATCATTGCTTAAAACCTCAGCCCTCTTAAATCTTTAGAAGATGATGGAGCTGATCTCTGCAATTTGCTTTCATGTGATGTCAGGACATGAATTACCCTAGCATGAAATGCAATAGGCTTCAGGATCTAGGCACATTCTGGTTCCTGTAAGAGGCTGGTGAAAGGGGATAAGCAATAAAAAAGGATTTTCTCATCTTCCACAGCACCCTGATTTACTATCTGTTCATTTTTAAGGTGCCAGTATTAATAGCACATGAAGAAAAGAGGAACCAATCAAATGCCTTTTCAAGGACTACATTTCTAAGCCTCCCTCACAACCTCAAGGACTCTAAAGATCATATATGAGTTACTGCAGAAGTAGAGGGGAAACTCCTCCATTGATTTATTGACTGACTCAAAAACATTTCTATTTTCCTCACTGGATGCAGGGACAGGTACTGAAATTGAAATACATGACATCTTCACAATTAGCCAGGTCTGCCTAGTGGTGACATTTTCCGAGAAGGATACAATAGGTGAAGGCTTTGCTGCAAGTAGGCATCATTGTAGTCAGCCTTAGCCTGAGCTGTCCAGGGTCCTGAGCAGCAGTACCTTCATACTTCTCCAACACAAGTTCACAACAGCCTGGTTCACCCAACACAGCTCATGATTGTGCTTATTATTCACTTCCACAAATGTGGAAAGAAGCTTTCATGAATTTAAGCAACTTGTCCAAGTTCTTAGAACTAGAAATTAATATAACCATAGTTTAGACCACATTTTCATCTCTCCAAGCCCAGTACTCTTTCTCTAGAGCAATTTTTATGAAAGTCTAATTCAAGAGTCTTTGATAAAAGATGACTCAGAAGGATCTTAAAAATGTAAATTCTGAAACCTAACCCAAGACCTACTTTATCTGAATCTACATACTACGTATCTGCATTTTAATAAGTCCCCAGGGTGATTCATGCACATTAAAGTTTAATAATTATTGCTCTAAATCCTCGTATGTTGTTTCATGGCTTGTAAATCACTGTAAATATTTTTGTTTTAAATATATGAAAGACTGTAACCTTGTTAAAGTATAATCTAGAGAGTTGACCTAATAATTAAGAAAAAAAAGAAAGAAGAATCCGAAGCCAGGCTTCTTGGGTTGAAATCCTGACTCTTTCACACACCAGCTGTTAACCCTGGACAGTTGTTAACTAAATTTTGCTATTGCATTATTTTCTTTCTCTCATCCGTAAAATGGAGTTACTCTAAGGTGTAGTGGATGCAAGAACGTATCTATAGACTTGCAGCTATAGGGAGCACACCCCAGCCAAGAACCCTGGGAGCTGTGCTATGAATACCACAGTAGCATTTGCACCAATGCTCCACCTTGCCTGGTCTTGTTCCCACCAGTGACAACATTGCCAGAATATCAAAGTAGGCCCATTTCTGGAAGTTGTGAGGCATCTGTAATGACCAATTCTGACTCACAGACATTTGCCCATGTTGATGAGCCATTTTTCAGATGAATGGCAATTTAGGACGAGTGCACCACTTCTTTCCCTTTCTTTCACTTGAGTTAAAATCCGTAACAAGACCTGATCTGCTTCCTAACCTATTTCAATTCCTTTCTCATTCTTCTAGCCCTAAGACATTTTCCCAAACACCAACTTTCTATGCTAAAGCCTGACTTGGCAGCATATGCTTCTTGGGGAACCTTTACTAATATGTGAGGATTGAATGTGAAAAAAAAAACCTTAAAATATACTTACTATCAAATCCAGCACATAGTAAGCATCAGTACGCGTTTGACATTTTTATTGCAGCAGCTACTTTTAATGCATTACTGCGGCCAATAGCAGAAAAGTTTCATGATATCATTAATCCAAGTACAGGTAGATCAAAATATATGAAAGGACTTTGTAGGTTCTCTAAAATGGACATGAGAGTCATTGTTTCACACTGTAAAATCGCATTTTAAGTAGAATCAAATGGGGACATTCTAAAATACAATGCAAAATGTTAGCAAGGACATCTGTTCCCCTGTTGCCAGTTCCCACACCTGGCACTGCAGCTTGTTCATCTCCAAAGAACTCGCACCTCTCACAATAGCTGGATCACAGTGGATGTTCCTGAGCATTTGCTGTATTGAACTGTTAAATTCTACTGCTGATCTAAGCCTTGTGCTATAAGATATGGAAGGATATATTACGTGTTAAGTGACTATATTTTCTACCAAAAATTTTAGAGCCCTTTGAAAATGGACACATAGTTTAAAGTATGGAGTACAAACCGGTCAATTCTCAAAAATGACAGTGCAAATCAAAATGATGTCCTGTGGAGACTCGATATGCCCCTCAAACTGTAACTCACTAATCTGCAAAGAAAGGTAAGGAGATACCTTCTTCACTCACATATCTGTGGTGTATTTGAAATTTGACTATTATCTCAAATAGAGCAGCCAGAGGTACAAATAAAGAGATCTATTTAAAAACAAAACAAGCCAAAATTAATCTCAAACCCCAAGGTTTCAAATCAAATTACACCTGCCTTGAAGTTGGCAATGATTCAAACCAATAAGTATTCCTGACAAAAACATCAAGAAATGACTCCATTGATTCAAGTCCTTTATGAGGAAAAAAAAGTTTGAGAATTACTACAATCACCCATTTTTACAAAGACTTGAGCCCTTTTAGATTTTGAAGAAATGGGCAAAAACCTGCAATCCCTTACTGCAGGTATATTGTCAGGTTTGATCACTCACACACCAGTCACCATTTAATATCATAGACCTATACATTCAAAACAGAGAACATTGAAGAAATAATTTATAAATTAAAATAGAAATGTTTCTTTCATGATTCATTAGCTTTTGCGTTCATGGGGCAAAGTGACATCATTCAGCTGCTTCAGGAAAATATCAGTGACAGACCCGGAGTACAATAGCACGGTGCCAAGAAGAAAACTCAGGTCTGGGGGGGTTTTGAAGTTCAAAAATCATATTAATGTCTTCTGTCTCTACACAAGTTAGGGTGGGAAAGAAGGATTGTGAGGGTGGAACAGAAAGGAGAAAACAGGAAGGATGGCAGAAGGAATGGAATAAGAAAACACTGAGGCAGTACAACTTGCATTCTAAGATACTGTTAGACCAACATCAACTACTCGATGTGGCATATTTGAAAACACCTCTTTCATTAGTATCTTTCATTTTCCCCTCTTAGGACTGATTTTAGGTTCTCAGATTCCTCAGGTGCTGGTCAGCTGTCCTAGGATTTAGCAGGACCCTTTTCACCACCTCCATTCTGCTTGGTTTCTGGGGAGTATTTTTGTGATGTGCTGTTGAGGCCATCACACTTACCAAGACCTTCTTCATGCCACCTACAAACAAACTGCACTTGGATGCACAGAGACTGTCTTGTGGAAGGGCATTTTGTCCCTGAGCTGCTCTCCTCCATGCCTCTGTGGGCAGCTGAACAGTGGGAGTTTACAGGAGGTTCTTCTGTAATGCTGTATTTCAGATAATCATTCAAGGATTCTGGCTGTGACATTCAGATCTGGATCCTCAGCAAGCCAGCATGTGGGCAGAGTTACAACACAGGAGACAGAGGCATCTATGATTAAGGATGTCCATCCTCAACTCCCTCTGAATGACTTTCTTCAAGCCATGTTCTGTTCTAATTCCTTGTGATGGTTCCTCAGTTACGAAGACTGGCGTAAAAAGAGTAACGGACACAATTTTTAACTGAAAAAACTATCTTTTAAAACCTGTTCTTACACTTTTTATAAGAAATAAAATAGAGCAGGTAGTAATTAGTAGAAAAAAGAATCATGGTCTCTCATGTGGATGTGCCATTCAGTACTAGCAGGGAATGACATCTGTACATGTTAGAGCTAAAATCAGTGATTGTAAAGACAGCATAGTCACCTCCTTCTCTAGATTCAATAGAACTGTTAGGATTTTGGAAAACCAGCTTGTGAGCTTTCATTGTTGCTTTAAAAAGCCTCCTAAGCCACACTGTGCAGTGGGAAAGGCTTCCTTTCATAGTTTTCCATCTTTGTTTTCATGTTGCCTATACCCAAGAAGCAAGAGATCTTGTTTTCCCTTTCTAAAATCAATACCCTCTTCTTATGCTCAAAGAATTTCTGGTTTCCTGAAACAGTCTCTCTTGCAGCTCTTTGTAGCCCACTTCCTGGCCCCAGACCTCAGCCTGCCCAGTAGGAACAGAGCCCAATCTAGGCCAATCAATGTGAACCTTCACTTTAAATTGCAATTTTGAGAAAGATGTTCTAACGGCTTGAGCTATCCTGAGAGATAATAACTTTAAAATTACTGGGCCCATCCTATATCACAGGAAGAATACACTCAGGAATTAAATCAACAGAAAGCTATACAAGTCATGAAAAAGAACAATACAGGCTCCTGGCCACATAATTGGAATAACTAGATCAAGTTATTATATCAGGGCCATATTATCTCTAACTTCTGAAATATGATTCTTTTTTACAACTTGAGGAAAAACATTGTCATATTTCTGTGACTGCAACAAAAATGGTGAATACTGATACCTTAATACCCACCGATTTCTAGTCAAAGTTCTCATTTACCCTTCATTTGCTCAGGAATATATGTTTTTATACCCTTCAAGTCAGGGTCTTCACAAAACCAATCTCCAGGATTACCTTCTTATGCTGTCAGAAAATTCCAGTTCCTCATAAATATGTACTGTGTTATGACCTATGCCGGAAATCAGCTACAAAGCTGATTTAAATTAACACACAATTGACTAAAAAGAGTTGATTTTTGCCTTTCTTTACTACATTTACCAAAAGTAACTTTTAGTATGGAAATTTGGGCATTATAATATATCCAGTTTGGAAGACATTTCTGACCAATTAGAAAGATCAAAGAAAAAGTATCTTCTGAGTTGTCAATGGTATAAAACAAAACATGGTTAATAGATGACAAAATCAACTAAGAAAGAATGAGCTCATTTCATACTCTGTCACTGACTATAGCTAAAACTCCCAGGTAGCACTTATAAAGTAATTATCTGATAGGATAATTAAATAGGACTTGTGCCAGGATCAACATGGTGGAGACATTCCTAGTTGCTTTCCCCAATATACCCAACCTCAATTTCACAAAAACATGAATCTCAAGACCCTATCATCAAGTGAAACAAGAAAACATACAAAAGAAAAATGCTTCCCAGTCTTGTGGAGAGAGCTTCAGCAAAGAAAATTCCTATGAGACGGCTGCTGTGAGACCAATACTGAGTTAGTTCAACGCTTCTTTTTCATCTCCTTGGCTGGGCAAGGCAAGCCTCAGTCACACAGTTTCAGCTCTGGGCAGGGTTTAGATAACCTAAGCATGCATGTTTGTCTATTACAAAGAAAATGACAAAGGAGGTCTCTGTGATTTGGAATCTTTTTGTCATCAATTCAAATAGAAATAGACTACATAAATATGAGAAAAAAAATAGACCTCAAGACAGCTATAAGATACTCCCTGCTCGCTCTTCTTCTTACATCAAATACGGATGGGTTGACCCCTCCCTCTGTCCCACAGACTGCCCCCCACCTCATTTCAGAAGTCACTTCCAAGTAGTAGGTTGTCACCTATATTTCTGACAGAGCAGTTGTAAATCATGACACCTTCCTTGATCAATTCTTCAAGAAGATATAAAAGTCCTAAGTATATCTGCACTTAATAAAAGTATTCAAAAAATGAAGCACATAAGTAGATGTAACCAAAAGGAAAAATAAGGAATTGCACAGTTATAATTGTAGACTTCAACACTCATCTTTTAGTAGATAAAAAATTGGGTGGAGTGAAAACCAACAAGAAAACAGAAGTCCTAAGTAACATTATCAATCATCTTGAGCCAATTAACATGTACAAGGTACTTCACTCAACCACAGCCTGAAATATGTTATTTTCAAATGTGCATGAAGCTTTCATTGACATAGATCACGTACTGAATCATAGAAGCAAATTTCAAGATAGTTCAACTAAATGATGCCACATACTGTTCTCTGATCATAGCAAAACTAAACTGTAAACCAAAACAGAAAGGTATATCACAAATCTCCAGATAGTTCATAAAAAATATACTTCTATATATTCTAGGAGTCAAAGAGAATGCTTCAAAGGAAAGTTAAAATATTCTAATGTGAGTGAAAATTAATTCAGATCACATCAAAACATATGGAGTGACCTAAAGTAACACTTTAAAGAACACTTAATTTTTAGGCTAGAAATAAAGTACATCCCTCCATTTAAAAAGCACACAGAATTTAAAATAAGCAGAATATGTAATTATTAAAAAGGAAAAGAGAAAATATTGTAAAAATAAATGAAATTAAAAGCATTCTTTATTGGAAAATGTTGTGTGCATGAGGCTGGGGCTTTCCTGACTGGTTTTTCAGAGGAGGGAGAAAAGCTGATCCAGTTGAGTGTCAAGGCAAAGTACTCTGAAGGCAATGTGTTTGAAGAATGGTAAGGCTGGTGTGCCCAAAGCTGGGGTATGTGTACTTGGCATTGTGGGACTGGCAAACCAAGGAGCAGAGAAGGCCAGTGGCTGAAGGTCTTGCCACAATATGGCTTCCACAGAGCATTCCGAATGGGACATGCCAGTTTGTGTCCCAGCAGCCCCTGCTTGTGGCCTGAGAAAGCAGTCCAGGATGACCCAAAGCCTTGGGACCCTGGACTCACATGGGAGACCCAGAAGAGGCTCCTAGCTAATGGCTCCTGGCTCCAATTTTATTTTAATTAATTAATTAATTAATTAATGGAAAGGCATATATACAGGAAGGAAGAGATGTAGAGAGAAAGATCTTCCATCCACTGGTTCATTCCCCAAGTGGCCATAACAGCTAGAACTGAGCTGATCCAAAGCCAGGAGCCCTTCCTGGTCTCCCACATAGGTATGGGTTTCCAAGGCTTTGGGCCATCCTCTACTGCTTTTCCAGGCCACAAGCAGGGAGTTGGATGGGAAGTACAGTATCCATCCAGAACATGGATAGGTGCCCATATGGGATCTCAGTGGATGCATGGTAAGGATTTAGCCACTAGGCAATTATGCAGGGCCCCAAAGTAACCAATTTCATCAGCAATTTTCCAAACAAACCACCACACAGAAAAATTCCAAAGGCACATCACCTGGGTATGTGGTTGGTTTTTTCAGCCCTGTCAATATGCCAAGAAAGACCTTCCAAATGGTGTTGTGGGATGTGAGAGAGATCATGCTAGACACATCTAGGATATATTAAGAAGTCTTTATGAATCACGTTTGGCAATAATGATGCCCACTAGGTTGGCAAATGAAGTCCCTGTGGCAATCTAATCTGAATTAAAACCCTAACATGAACAAATGGACATTATTGTGAAATTCACCTATTAGACTGAAGACCTATGTTCCAGCTCTCCTAGGAATATAAATTATCCTAAGAGACATGCAGCAAAAAACCTGGACACTCTTACAAAACTGCAAACATTCACGTTTTCCTGGCTTCTCTGATCATAGTCCATTACTTGAGACCTCACCTCTCCTGGAACTCTTGAAAGTACACAAATTAAAAACACAGTATTTGAATCTTCACTACTCACCCAAGCAGTGAACACAGGGTGAGGAATACAGATACACAGGGGCCATGTACAGGGGCTACCTCTGTCCTAAGGGCATGTCTGCAAGATGCCAGAGAGCAAGCTGGTGCTGGGGAGGCCAAGAGCAGGAGTGCAAGAGTGACAGAAGTACATGACCAAGCAAGAGAGCCCTTCTTGCCCTTAGAGTGGTTTGAGAGGGAGTGGTTACACAACAATGCAATGCCACCCTCTCAAGTTCCAAGTGATGATAGGTGAGCATCACAGCTGGTCAGAAAGGAACAGGTAGGTGAGGGAGGCATGTCTTTCAGCGTTCACCTGAATTAGCTGCCTAAGTCCGAAACAATGGCATGGCATGGACAGAACCCCTATTCAAGTGTTCCTTAAAACCTAGGCAAGATCTTATCGGGTTGCAGCGCCCCCACCCTCAGCCCAAGGTTTCCTTAGTATGGCTAAAGGAATTCTTGAAGTGAAGGAATGGTACAGCTGACCCCTAAATATTCCAGTCAGGGAACACAAGCAGTCATTTGATCCTCAAATAGATAAAATCACTGTTGACCACTACTGTTCTGAGGATGTGTATTTAGGGAAACTCTAGGTGTGGGGCAGAAGGTAACTACCACTTCCATGTAAACCCCTAGACTAGCTGAAGCCCAGCTGGCTTCAGGAACTTGGACATGAGCTGAAACAGACCTCCCAGCCCCAATTTCAGTCTGTAAGGACCTTCAATTGAAGACTGTTTATTTGTTCCACCTCCCAGAAGTCAGCGACTGGCTTTCTGGGTGTTTGGAGAGCAGAGCTAGTTCTGAGGCTCCATCAAAACTCCTCAACTGTTGGTGTTGCTGGGAGATGGGAATGGGATGATTGCTCTGCAACAATCTGTTTAAGAATATTAACTTGAAAACTGCATTTTAGAAATTAGGAGTCCAGTTTATAAGTCCTTAATAATCACACGGTCCTAGGATATTTCTAACACTAAACTTTCAAGTCTTTCAAGCAAATCCTCATGGCATCATTTCACTCCCACTTCCACCCCCCTTTAAAGCCCAAGTTTTTTGCAACTCAGTGTTTCCAAATCAGAATTACACATAAAACTTAAAGTGAATTAAAACTGATTTTGTTTTGAGAATCCTATGACACGCTTTGGAATAATTAGAAAGCCCCTGTAGTGTCATAAAATCAGAAATGGGGATGTATTAGCTTGTGTCATTGCTATGGGGAATTACCTCCTAAGACAATTTGGTTTTAGAGAGAGCAGCAACAAAGGGAGAAAATAGGGCAGGCAGTACTGCAAAGTGAACCAGACCTGAGGGGCTAGAGGCTTTGTCTGTCCAGGCAGCATGACAGGTGAAGAAGGAAGAGAATCTACTCTGGTTGTTAGGTTGCAATGAGGCCCTTTGCTCAGATCCTTTCGGTAGAACGCTGTGTGCAAGGAGCAGCAGCCAGAAGGAAAGATTTTTTTTATTCAGAAGTTGTTCAGAGAGGTCACTGCTCCGGGAGTGATTCGAATGAGCAGCCTGTAGCTGCAATTTCCTCTCTGCCTTTAAGATACACCTGGAGGTGTATCATGTTTCCCCATTTTAATTTTAGCATCTACACTTCAGCAATTTGCATTTAAATGCATTGTCAGAGAACTTTCAGAAATCTTTAATAGGAAGACCGATTTGCATTTTAATACACTGTTAAAAAATTTCAAAATATCTTTTTTTTTAAGTGTGAATACATAATACCAGAGGAATGGCCACCATTAAAGAAATTATAATTACCTGGGTATGATTTAAACAGAGCTGGCTTTCAGAAGCACTGTGGCTTTGTTGGTGTTCCTTCAAAGTTCCTTGAAAAAAAAATTCCTAAAGAAAAAAGAAATCCTTCTGATGGAAGAAGCATTAAAAAGAGAATGGATTTCTTCATTTTTTTAAAACCAGGAAGAAAAGCCCTCATGAGTGCACCAAGGGTTGGCATGAGTTAGATATCAGAAGGAAGGTGATCCTAAGGAAGAAATAAGGAATGAGAGATTGCCTTTGGTGTACTTCCAACAACCAAAAGGTGAGTCCTGAGGGAAAGAACTCCACCTAACTGGATAAATTTCTTCTTTGTTTTTCTTCTTCTACTGATCACATACTCTTTGGAGTAAGGCATGGAGAATAAAGGCCACACGAGGAAGAAAGTGTTGACCCATTAAACATGACCTGCGAGGGAGAAAGCAGAAGTAACAGAGAAACACAGGTGGGGTCACAGCTTTTGCAGACACACCTCCAAGGAGCACTCACTCATTCCTTTATTCAGTTAACAGTTGTTGCATGTCATCTGTATGCAAGAACAGCCTTACCTAGCAAGTACAGGAGGACAAAACAACATAATTGAGAGCAACTAGCAATTGAAAGTTTTGTCCATGTTCTCTCTTGAAGCACCTTTCATGTATTAACTTATTCCTTGGAAAAAAATACCTTTCTGAGGTGAAACGATTATTATCCACAGTTAATAGGCAAGGAAGCTGAGACATAGAAAATGTAAAGAAGCTCTTTATTGTCACTCAGCTCTTCGTGATTGAGCTTAGATTCAGACCAAGCTATGTGACCCCAAATCCCAAATCCCTACTTCAACCACAGTGAGGATCCACCATGTTTTTCAAATATTGGTTTTGTGAATAATACATGTTTTCCTGTCCATTTCACCTTGTAGCTGGAGAGAGAGAATTTACGATCAACATTAATGTATGAATGATCGATATATTAAGAAATACCAGCCAGTCAGCACTGTGCCATAACAAATTAACCTGCAGCCTTCTGAAGCAGCATCACGTATGGGTGCTGGCTTCATGTCCTAGCTGCTGCACTTCTGACCCAGCTCCCTGTTCAAGCTCCTTGGAAAGCAATAGAGGAGCCCAAGTGTTAATGCTCCTGTATTCACGTGGGAGACCCAGAAGAAGCTTGTGGCTCCTGACTTTGTCCTGGCTCCAGTCCCAACCATTATAACCATTTGGGGAGTGAGCCAAGAGATGGAATCTCCCCTCCACTGTAACTCTCTGTTTCAAATAAATAAAATAAATCTTAAAAAAAAAACTAATGATTTGGGTGTAATTTATACTAAGGATTGGGACTATAAATAGGCAAAGAAGTTTAAGAAATATTTGAATTAATATTTTTTTCCACAGGGACAACAAACATAATCCCAACTAATTACTGTTAAAGATAAACAACAAATGGATACCCAGTTGGCCGGTTTGACATATCTTGAGTGTGTGTGTCCTGTTAACTATGACACCGACACTTAGGTTTTACATATCAGGTGGGAATGGTAAATTACCACAAACTCATTTTTGTATTACAGATTTTTCTCTAACATAAAAAAAAAAAACCCCAAGGATGGTCACTTTGATATACTCCAATTTAGAAAAAAAAAATCCAAGCTCATAATATTTTGTTTTGAGAGGTGATTGTGCAGTTTCTGATGAATCATTGCTCATGTGAATTATTTATAAAGCTACAGGAAACCACAACCTCTGGTGAACATATCATTCTGATTCCCTCATTCCCCTGGAAGGCTGATTCCGTGCCAGCCTCTGCCCCTTCCCACAGACATTTTAGGCTACCTCTGGCAACAACCAACCATTCATCCAAAGGAAGCCCAACTGATACACAAAGACTAGATGTAGAGCAGTTATCCAGCCAAGGTGTCACTCTGAGCCCTTTATCCCCAGGTGCCAGAGTAGCGGATGCAGGATAGGCAGCAAGGAAGATGTACATACATTCACGCTTGTACAAATTGGTTGCTTTTCAAACAGAATCTAAAAGTGTCAATAACATCAATCTCCTCACAGGCTCTCTCTCAGCCTCTTAGAGGCAACCACTAGGAAAAACCTGCTCTACAATTCCGGAATCACAACTGGATTCCATTTTTTAAAAAATAATATTACCATTCTCAGGGCCTCCACATTCAAGCACCAAAATCCCATATGGGTGCCAGTTATGCCCTGGCTGCTCCACTTCCCATCCAGCTCCCTGCTGTGACCTGAGAAAGCAGTGGGGGATGGCTCAAGTCCTTGGGCCCCTGCACCTAAGTGGGAGATCGAGGAAGCTCCTCATTCCTAGCTTTGGAATGGCTCAGCTCCAGCTGTTAAGGCCATTTGTAGAGTGAACTAGTGGATGGAAGATCTTTCTGTCTCTCCTCCTCTCTGTAAATTAGCCTTTCCAATAAAAATAAGTTTTTAAAAATTAATATCACTATTCTGGTCACAGAAAAGAACTTGATTCTTACCTGGTCTACTGGAATTTCTCTTTTCATTTGTAAAGCCCGTTAGAGTCATACAACTCTTACTATTGTGTAGCAGAAAAAAACCTGAAGCATTAGTATCAAACAACAGGTAGCGCAGAAGTGCTTGGGTCTTTGCACCCACATGGGAGATCTGATTGAGTTCCTGACTCCTGTTTTAGCCTGGTCCTTCCCTATCTATTGCACACATTTGAGAAGTGGATCAAATCTCTCTGCCTCTGTCTCTTTGCCTTCCAAATAAATGAAAATAAGTAGATTGGGTGTTTAAAAATCATAATGCAAAAAGCGCCTTAGCAATAGTTATCCTGATCATGCTTCATTGAGTTAACAATATTCAAGAGTCACTTATGGGACCAGAGCTGTGATGCAACAGGTTGTCACCACCTGCAGAGCCTGCATCCCATGTGGGCACTGGTTCAAGTTCTTGCTGTTCCATTTCAGACTCAGCTCTCTGCTAAAGCTCCTGGGAAAGCCACAGAGGATGGCCCAAGTGCTTGGGGCCATTACACCCACACCCATTTGGGAGACCTAGAGGAAGTTCCTGGTTCCTGGCTTCAGCTTATCCCAGCTTGGGCCCTTGTTGCCATTTGGAGTGTGAACAGTGGAAGGCAGACCTCTCTTCATCTCTTCTCTCTGCTCTGTACCACTGCACATCAAGTGAATAAAATAAATCTTAAGAGGCTTTATTTTTTTAATAAGTAAAAATAAAAAACATTTAAGACCAAAGACGCATAGTCAGCTATCAGCATCCCTTGTCTTCTTGGTTACTATGCTTTTAAATTGAGTGGACCAGGAAGGAAGGTGTGTCCTGAAGTTTGCTTCAAGACCATCAGCTCTTTCTCAGCTTCACTGTACTTTCGGCAAATATGCTATAGCAAGATCAGGTTTCACATTATCCCAATCTCTCATCATTTACTATTACAGTCAAGTCATAGAGTAGTTCTTTTTCTGAGTGAAAAAATCCTTAGGGAGTGCAAAGGAAAGTGATAATGCCTGTGGGGAGCAGTTTACTGTACTGGTGTGAAGTGTTCACTGCTGTTGATGCTTGTTATTTGTCTTTATTTTTTTAACCACCTTACTTCTTTCAATTAAACTAATAATGTTTTGCCACACTGATGTCCTTCTGCTTTGGGGAAAAAAATATAAATAGACATTCCTGACACCTGTGTCTCTCTTTTAAGTAGATAATTATGTCTGTACCTGTCCACTTGAAAACAATAGAGCTGAAATTGTTTCCTGGCATTGAAAATTAAAATACACCTCAATCTCTTCTGTTTTTAATCCTCTATGGTAGAGAGGTAAGGCTGCTAAGAGCTGAAAAGTGTATGTCTCTACTAAGGTTAAAAAATAGGCAAGCGCATACATGTACTATTTCCTAAGATAACCTTCACTTAACTCTGTTGGACACAACTTATTATAACTGACTGAAACTATATGGAGTTGTATTTAGTAATGTTGGAGTTGGCATCATGCTGTAGTGGATAAAGCCTTCCCCTGTGATGCTGGCATCTCACACTGGCACCTGTTTACATCCCAGGTACCCTACTTCAGATCCAGCTCTCTGCAAATAGGAAAAGCAGTGGAAGATGGCCTAAATGTTCTGACCCATGCACCCACAGGGTATACCTAAGTGGAAGGTACACCCAGATCTAGAGGAAGCTCCTGCCTCTTAGCCTCCATCCGTTTCAGCTCTGGCTGAAGCAACCATCTGGGAAGTGAACTAGTAGATGGAAGAACTCACCCTCTCCTTCCCTGTGCCTCTCTCTTTGCATAATTCTGGCTTTTCAATAAATAAATAAATAAATGTATAAAATAAAGATGTGCCTTAAATTATTCTCTAAAATATAGAACCACATATCATATATAAATAAATTTGGAGTGAAATTAAACTTTTAAGCACAGTAGATACTATTTGATATTTAAAACCATTCTGCTGTTAATTATTTTTATTAGAACCCCTGTTCTAAATCTAAGTATACATTTTGAGTTTCAAAATTAGCACATTTCTCAAAGAACAAAATGAAAATAAGGAAATGCACATGTTAAATGCGTTCCATGTGAGGAGGGGACTGCAGGATAGTAAGTTTACATAAGATGATGGAATTTTGCCATCGTAAGGACAAAAAGAGTAACTAGAGCTTTCTCTCTGTCTGAGGAGGCTCTGAGAAGGCAGCTGCATTCAGACCAGGAAGACAGCCTTCATCAAGAACTTGAACATTCCAGCATCCTAATCTTGGACTTCCCATCCTCCCTAACTATGGAAAATAAATACCTGTTCTTTAAATCACCCCATCTGTGGTATTTTGTTCTATTAACATAAGATAAATAGGTGAGAGCCATTGGTCTGAATATTGTACTCACTTGTACACCAACTTCATGTGTTTTTTTTTTTGCAAGGCCTATATATAATTTTTATCATATTTATTTTCAATCACAATTTGTATTCCAAAAGACTCACTAGAAACTAAACTTCATACTCTAATCCTACCCAGAATTTGACCACAATTAGCCATAAAAAGAGGAAAAAAAGAAAATAATTATAATTAACATAGTAATATTAAATGATAACCACATGCCATTTCATTTTTCAAAATTCCCGAGTCTAGTATATTCATTTTTTTAAGATTAACTTTTTGAAAGACAAATTTACAGAGAGGAGAGATAGAAAGATCTTTTGTCCACTGGTTCATTTCCATAGCAGCTGCGATGGCCAGAGCAGACCAAGAGCTTCTTCAGGGTCTCCCATGAGGGTGCAAGGTCCCAAGGCTTTAGGCCATTCTTCACTACCTTCCAAGGCCACAAGCAGGGAGCTCGACGAAAAGTGAAGCATTCTGAACATAACACGGATCTCTCATATGGATATCCCATATGGATCCTGGCCCACACAAGGCGAGGATTTAGCCACTGAGCCATCACCAGGCGCAAGTCTATTCATTTTTACAAATAAAGATTAGCAGGGATTTAAGGTGTTAACAATAATCTAACATCAAACTGAAAGATTTTCTTGGTGATAATTAGACTGAATAAAAAAATGAAACAGGAATTAGCAAAGTGTGAATCTATATTACTTAATCCTAATGTCATTGCAACCTGTCCTTATATGTGTTCCCTCTTTTGAATAATTACTCTAAATCGGCTTGAGCAAATGTAGTACTACTATTCTCTAAAAGGTCTTTAGAACTCTAGAGCTCAAATTCTACTGAGGATTCATCAGAATGATTGTTAAGTGGACCATACAGCCCTCTTCATCGGGGCCAGTACAACTTTACACAATTTTTCAGTCCTAGCATAATCATTCACGCCACTTCCTTTCATAATCAAGTGTGCCCTGATTTGGGACAAACCATTACAAGGTCACTAGGTTGAAGATTCATCTGGCTCTCATTATTTAACACCTACCCTGTACTCAGCTCTGTAACAATGGCTGTAAATGGACGAGTTAGAGAGTTCTCTGCCCTCCGAGACCTTACAAAGGTGATCAGGGTCAAGGGAACCACTTAATGACAAAGCAAAGTGATGAGGGTCACTCAGAGGTCTGTGCAATGTGCCCCTGGGATCACAAGGAATGAGGCTAGATGAATGAATGGAACAGTGAAGGCTCCTACTCAGGAAGTGCCAGCAAGACCAGCTCATTAGTGATGTAAGGACCTAGCAACAGCAACACCCAAGTAAGTACGATTCTCCTTTTTTGTGTGTATTTCTCTGAGCATATTTAAAAAAGCGTTGTGTTAAAAGAAGAGAACAGATTTCATAGCCACATTTCTAAAGATAAACATACTTCCCTTCCTCCTTTGGTCCCAACTTCAAAGTCCTCCTTCGTTCCTTCCTTTTTCTTTTTTTTTTTTTTCTTAACATACTTTCAATTCACTCTATAAGTCATCATTAACCATAATTGTAGGAAGACTTAAACAAAGTTTTACTTTATGTATGTGAGCATGGAGGGAACTGCACTACCAGTCTAAAATGAGAACACACTTTCCTATTTCTATTTCTTCAGTGGCTCTAAGGATAAGAAAGCCTGCCCTGCCTGCACATCCATTTAGTACACAGAGGTAGATAAAACATCTGTAGGGGTTATTCTCACAGTTTACTGGTTACCAAACATAGATCAGATCATGTTCCTCTGTTATCTAAACCCTCAGAGGCTGAACATCATTTTCATGATGAAATCCACATCCCTTCCCATGGCCCACAGATTCCTGACTTGTTCTGCAGCCTCAGCTCATGCTTTTATGGACCTGTAGCACTCTTTGTGTGTAACACAGTGCATGGCAACGAAAGGATTATTCAGTCAATATTTATTACTAAACTAACAATGGCTAGGGGATGAAAGAGAATTTAGGCCATGTATTTATTTGACCTAAACGATTTCATAAAACTCTCGGACAGTCATGTCCTGATCTCACTGGATAAGAGGAAAGAGGTGAAAATCCACTTGGCTTCTCAGGTGTGTGGGCACTTGATGTTGGGGGAAGGCCAGGTGGTAGAATCCTCACAGGAAAGACCAGGAGGAAAACTCTCTGCCCCTTCTAAGGTCCTTACCAAAGGCTGCAATGAGTCTAGGGCTGCAGTGAGACTGCAAGGTAATTTTACAGTTGCATATCCATTTCTTTACACAAAGGACTTCTCAGTGACCTTGAGTAAGCCATTTAGGAAAATGTCTGTGTTACTTAAATGAACCATCTCTATGGAGAGACGTGATGAAGCTTATTAATTTACATTTATAAAAACACTTTGAAACCTCTGGATGAAAGAAATACTGCAGAGAGGCACAAAGGGCGAGGTAATATAGTGGGTCAAATTGTGCCCTTTTACAGAAACATGGAGTAGGCAGACCTGAAGACACTTAAGAGGGACCTCTGGCACATTACTTTTCATATTAATCTTCTAAGGAACCCCCTACTTTTAGTACTTTGTCCTAATCATATGTATTTAGTCTAGTAATTATTCTTTGTTAACATTTTTCTCCTCATCTTTCAGGGATTTGCCTGTGAGGTTTTCCCTCTACAAGGTTTTTGCCAGCTTGTTCGTTGCTACCCTACACCAGTGACTCTCAGTTCCCAAACAAGAAGCCTTTGTTCTGATCCAAACGAGACACATGAGGTCATTTGGTCAATTCTGAACAGGTATTTACTAACCATAGGGAGATAGGAGAGCAAGTTCAGGAAAGAGAAAAGAAGGGAACTTTTCAAGAAATCTGCTCTCTCTTTTTTTTTTTTTAAAGAGAAATGTATTTCTTCTTATTGGAAAGGCAGAATTACAGAGAAGAGACAGAGAAGGAAAGATCTTCCATCTGCTGGTTCACTCCCCAAATGGCCTCAGTGGCCAAAACTGAGCTGATTCAAAGCTAGAAGTCAGGAGCCCCTTCTGGGTCTCCCATATGAGTTCAGGGATCAAAGTATGTGGATCATCCTTAGCTGCTTTCCCAAGTCATAAGCAAGGAGCTGAACAGCAAGTGGAACAACCAGGACCCAAACCGGTACCTCTATGGGATGCCAGTGCTTGAAAGTGGAGGATTAGGCTGCTGAGCCATGATGCCAGCCTCTAGTATATGGGTTATTTATATCATTTTGAAAATAACAATATTAATACTTAATAATACTGAGGGCCCAGTATTGTGGTTCAGCAAGTAAAATCAAACTGCAGTGTTAGAATTAACCAGATTCAAATCCCAGCAGCTTCACTTCCAATCCAGTTCCCTCCTAATGACCCAGGAAAAGCTGTGGGTGATGGTCCAAGTACTTGGACCCTTGCACACATCAGGAGACATGGATGAAGCTCTTGGCCCTTAGCTTCAGCCAGGCCCCGGCCGGGCTTTTGTGGCCATCTGGAGGGTGAACCAGCAGACAGATCTTTCTCTCTCGTTCTCTTTCTCCTTCCCTGAAACTCTCCATCTCTGCAATTTTCTTTGAAGTAATAAATAAATCATTTTTTTAAATGCTGAAAAAATAGATTTTTTTAGGATAACAATTTCTTCCAATGTAATAAATATACATTCAAAGATAAGACACAGATTTTTAAAACTGGCAGGCAAAAAGAAAACTAAAAAAAGGAATGGAAACATGCAGCTACCTTTCTCAATATGCCATACCAATTACACACTGATTGTGACCAAAGGCCAGCAAAAATCCTGACCTCATAATTCTGCTTTCTTTGGGAAGGAAACAATAAACAGTTGGGTTACTTGGTCTCAAAAAGAGCCGAAAAACAAGACAAAACAAAAGACAACCTGACATGCCTTCCTTTGCCTTGCTTTCTTAAAGGGACTGTCCTCCGTTTGTGTCAGAGGACAGAGAAACTTGTCCTTCATGCAGAAGGTTAGAGATGCCCCTGTTCTCTGTTCACTCTCTTTCCCAGGATTGTCTCTGACTGTGTCACCCCTGAAATCTCTTCTTGCCCTTCTCATCTCTCAAAGGCCACACAGAGCTGATTGCTGATCTCTTTGCAGATCGAGTCCTGCCTGCACTCAATTAGTGCACATCAGCTCACCACGGAGCACACCTGGTACATACCTGCAAGCCCCATCCCATGAAGACCACACAAGGACCCATGTGAGAATCGCCCACAAGTATCCATGGTGCTCAGTTCTTGTTTTTTTTTTTTTTCACACATGAATTGCATGAAAGGAGTGGGGCCATTCCATGTACAGGGCACCCTTCTGGGAGCCCTGGTTCAGATTTGTGCTTTTTGTGCCAACATTTTTTTTTTTTAGCTTTTGAATAATTGTCCTAAGAGGTGCCTCTCACTTCATGTTGGCTGGAAACACAGAACACAGAGTTCCTCAAGGCTGAAGTGTGACCTGCTGCCTGATCTTCTGTTTTATCACCTTAATAATGCAATACTGAACATGATGGCAGAATGACAAACAGTTGAACCACCAAATTCCTGTGGGCAGGGTATTTTGAACAAATATAAGGTACTATAGAGACAATGTTTGGAGTTTCCAAAATAAGTGACTACTTGATGACTATGAGGTTTTCCTTTGGCTTTGACAAGTTAAAACTCCAAAGAAAAGAGCTCAAGGTATCATTCAAATCACCTCCTCAGTCAACATGAAACAGTGACTGAGCGTCCTCCGAGTGCTATCATGTGGTACCATAAGAAAACATGCCTTTCTCTGGAAAGCAAAAATGCTTTAAAGAATAAACCCAAGCAAGTGGAGAAAATCATTTTTAGCCAGAGACAGATTCGGGGTATATAAAAGGAGCTATCCACCAAGGACTGCACATGGACACATCTTTCAATTCAGCTTCAGATTCTGTAATTATCTCAAAATGTCTACATTTAGAAATGGCATCAAGGTCCCACAGGGTCTAGAGAAAATGAAGTAGGATACACATTTATTTACGAGGATGTCAGTTTGACACTGATAAGGAAGTATCTATGTCCACGTCTGACCTGTTGTTGCAGTGGCTATTCTCGAAGGCTAGGCTAGATATTTTCACCCATATCTCAAAGTCCTTAAGAGCAGGACTTTGGGACAGACAGACTGAGATTTGAATCTAGTTCATCCAATCATATTGGCCACTTTAATGTTGACACTACTCATTTCATCACTCCTAGGACCTAGCATGTTAGCCTACTGCACATAAAAATGTTCTAGATATTTTTTGACATACCAAACATAATTTAAATAGCACAAATATTAACGGAGTTGGAACACTGGGTTGTATCTCTTTGAACTAACATGAACATACACGTGGCCAAGATGAAGTGTGGTCACAGCTTATTTAAACAGATTTTGGAAATCTAGGGCTCACTGAGCTCTTCTAACTTGGTGTGACTGGTAGATGATGCTGAGCTTTTCCAGAAGTCTATTCCAATCATCACACCACTCACCATGCTAAGCTGCCCCAGGAGTCTGGCTAGAGATGGTGCCTAAATCATTGCTAGGAACTCCAGGAGAGAAGAGTCCAGAATAGATGAGATAACATGTCTGGAATTATCTCAATATTTCAAAATCTGAAACAAACCTTTCTTTATGGTCCACTGGATACAGAAATTCTCAGTTGGATGGGCCCAGCCTTGTAGATAAAAAGCTGTGCTATTATAATCATAGCAAAAGTTTTCTTCTTACAAGAAACTGAGGCTCCTCTACTGTGGTGAGGGCAGGGATGCTTTAGAACAAAAATAATTCTTTGAATTCAATTGTATAGTATGTGTAGTGCATTGTGCTTTGTAGCATATCAAGGTAATTAACTCACATCATTGCCTTCTAAAAACTCATAATATAATGAGGATAAAGAGATACATATTATTAACTATAAAGTAGAATGCTATGTGGAATATAAAAAATCTTCAAGTTTATGATCTATATACTACCCCGCAAAAGGCAAAGCTATTGCCACATTGTTTATCTTGCATATTCTGATTTCTCTTAACTCTCCTGATAGTCTAGGGATTACTAAGTATCACTAAACCTCTTTCTAATCTCTGCATACAAAATGTTGGCCATATCCTTTGCCTGATCTTCCATTTCACCTGCTCTGTTATCTCACTGGTTGTTTATACTAGATGCATGCAAAAATGTGATGGAAGTTTCTAGTAAAACAGCAATTTTCCTTTAACAACGTTAAGATTACTCCTCAATTTTTATTTTGGTCACTAGACCTTTAGGACTTCTTGTTGTTTTTGTGGCACTGTTAAGAAGGCACACCTCCTGGACTAACCCCAAGGGAAATCATGCAGACAGCCACCATTAGAAGACTTCCTTAGGGACTGTCTGAAGGTCTCGGTTGCTAATCTTTCCTGATATTCTATTTATCATTGTAGTTGAGGTAATAATGAACCTTTATAGGTAAAACCCTGCTGATGAAAGATCTTATGAGCTGAAACCCAAATAGATTCATTCTAAAAAGGTATTGTTGTCTTAACACCAAACTTTGCAAATTTTCATAGAAAAAAATAGGTTCCCTTAGATCAATATTTTTTGACTGAAGTCATACTGTTCAATACAACTTCAAAAGTTTCTTCGGTTTTAGATTTCAAATATTAGGAAAGGAAGGTAGATGGTTATGTTTATTTTTATTTAACAAAACATCACTACACATTTTTTCTTTAACTTCATCTCGTTTGATTTTGGTCTAGGAGTTGATTTACCTATTCCCATAGGTAATGTGCAGTCAGTAAGGAATAGAGTTGAAGCCATTCAGAACTAAATACCTTGATTTAAAACACAGATAACAGCAAAACCTAAACCCAAGTCTGTCTTACTCTAAAAAGCCAGCTTTCAACCACACCATATGGGCTATCTCTATATTCACTTTTAATCCGCAATAGCGTTTTTTGCGAATCACTTTGAATTTTCCTATTAATTTATTCTTCTTGCACAAAGGCTATACTTTGTGCCTCTGTAGCATAATTCTCAACACAGTGTTTGTGGAAGTAGAGCAAATAAAGGTAAAGGATTTCTTAATACCACGTTGCATATTTGAATTTTGGGTTACAGATGCCATGAGAAGAATGTGTCTCCCTCTCCACCTGGCTTCCAAATAAAACCTCTGCTAAAATGGGCATTACTTTTGTCCATGAGCAGGCCAAGATGGAAACAAAACATTTTCAAACAGAATTAGTATGTAAGAGGTCCTTTCATGTATAGCTCTGGCAGAAATAACCTAAAGTGGAAAGGACTTAAACTGTCTCATCTTGCACTGAGATGGCAGAAAGTGATGTGGTTTGTGGAACATATTGAAATTAACCACTGGTCCAGGCTTCTCAGAGATTACATAGCCCCCTCATTCTAATAGTGAGTAACAAATGAGAAAAAGAAAGAAAATGTTTCCTGAGAGATTTCTTGTGTTCCCATCTAGAATGCCACCAGCCAGCATCTGGGAACTACATATGCAAATTATAAAAGTTATTTAAACATACCAGAGCCAGGAGACATTAATAAACCTAGTTTGGGTTCTAAAACCAAAGACTTGAATCAGCAAAATTTGAGACTACTTCTAATTTTATCTGACCTGTTTCCTTATATGCTGCTGTTTTCTAAGAGCCTCGGTGCTTGTGGTGTCATAAAGACTGAATATGAAACAAGGCAAAAAACATAGGACTCAAAACCAGCACACATGGGTTCAAGGTCAGGCCAAAATATGTCCCTTAAAAGCAGAGTAATTTCTGAGAAAATTACTTATTTCCTGTGAGCATTTTCATATGTAAAATATGGGCTTGGCATGACCTTTTTGTCAAAACAAAAACCCATATAAAATACTTGACAGCATAAAATGCATTCATTAATCACTGGAAGCAAAATCATAATTAACAAAGCAGCAAATTCAATTTCCAAAAGTTTTTTTTTTTATTATACCAGAGAGTAGGGTTTTCTCTCTTCACTTGCCCCATTCCATTCTATCCCTAATTACGTATTCACAAATATTTGCTGACTGCCTAATCTGTGTCAGACACTACTAAGAATACAGTAGCCAACCTTCTCCTCTTGTGGAAAGGGGAGGTGAGGAGACAATCAATGAATGTGCAAATAAACAAATGAGTCATTTCAGATGAGAAGGGCTGTGAAGAAAATGGTAACGATTATAAAGGAGCTTTCTGAGATAACCCATGGGCTGCGATCTGAATAATCGCAAGGGGCCTCTGGTACAGAAGAGAAAAAAAGAAGCACCATTCTTCTGTCTAAATATCAGCCTCAAGGTCCTCGGACATCCTTGGAGCCGTGATGTGATCAAGCCCAGCGGCCTCTGTCACATTTCCTGCTGGATTTCTTCTCATTTATATTGCTTCAGCCACACTGTCTTCTTACTGTTCCTTGTACACTAATGCCCACTTGCATCATTTTGTGTGTGTGCAAAATACATTCTCTAGTCATAATGTGTTCTCTCTTGCCCCATTTAAGAATTAGCTATGGGGCCTTATCAGGTCTGGTATGATAGCCTAGTGGTAAAGTCCGTGCTGTGCATGTGCCTGAATCCCATATGGGCAACAGTTCATGTCCTGATTGCTCCTCTTCCCTTCCAGCTCCCTGCCAGTAGCCTGGGAAAGCAGCAGAGAATGGCCCAAAGCCTAGGGACCCTGAACCCACGTGGGAGACCTGGAAGAAGCTCCTGGATCCTGATTCCTGCATTCAGATCGGCTCAGCTCTGGGCATTACAATCACTTGAGGAGTAAACCAGGAGATGAAAGAGCTTTCTCTGTCTCTCTGTAAATCTGACTTTCCAGTAAAAAATAAATAAATATTTTAAAAAAATAAATAAATCTTAAAAACAAAAAAGAACGTGAGGTTTATAAAACTTCTAATAACTGTCAGAAAACCATGGAAATAAACCCAATCCCTGTTCACCAAAGGTGGCTTGTCGGGGAGAGAAATGGATAGAAAAGACTGTGAGGAAATTATAAAGCAAAAGGAAGTCCAGAGAGACAGAAGACACTCTTGGGTGTCTGTTAATGAGAACATTGAATTGGTTAAAAAAAAAAAAAAGCATAGTCTGCAACATTGCTTAAACTTTTTGTGTGCGAACAGGGAGTAAGTTTGGATTGTTTTTACTGGTTTGTTTGTTTTCCCATTACCAAGGCAGGTGTTTAGCTCAGAGGTTACAACACTGCTTGGGATCCCCACACCTCACTTCTGACCCAGTTCTGCTTCTCCGCCCAGCTTCCAGAGGATGCATACTCTGAAATGGGTGCTGGCTTAAGTACTTGGGTCTGCCACCCATCTAGGAGACTTGAGTTGGTAGTCAGTTTCAGTCTGTCCCTTTCCCAGCCATCAAAGACATCTGGGGAGTAAACAAGTTTGTCTGCCTTTCAAATACACTAAGCAAGTAAATAACTTAAAATGTGTCCTGTAAGTTAAGCAATAATAATTATAAACATGATAATAAGAAGTAGAATTTAGTGAATACCACCCTATTTATTACGTATATACAACCACCCCACAATCAGCTTACAACGACCATTTTATCATATTCATTGATTCAATAGCTGGGAACAAAATGATTTTGATGTCTCTTCTCTGAAACTTCAATTGAAACTGTCCCCTAGGCCCAGCGCGATAGCATAGTGGTTCAAGTCCTCACCTTGCACACGCCCGGATCCCATATGGTCGCTGGTTCTAATCCCAGCGGCCTTGCTTCCCATCCAGCACCCTGCTGGTGGCCTGGGAAAGCAGTCACGGACGGCCCAAGACTTTGGGATCCTGCACCCCCATGAGAGACCTGGAAGAGCTCCTGGCTCCTGGCTTCAGATTGGCTCAGCTCTAGCCGTTGCAGACACTTGGGGAGTGAACCATTGGATGGAAGATCTTCCTCTCTATCTCTCCTCCTCTCTGTATATCCGCCTTTCCAATTAAAAAAAAAAAAAGAAAAAAAGAAAGAAAGAAAAAGAAACTGTCCCCTGGGCCTCAGTGTGGCTTCTCTGTGTTTGGGCTTTCTCTGCCTGATTAGACTTACACGACTGCTCAAAGGTCCAAAAGGAAGTATTCTACCAAGCCGGTCAGAAGTTCTGGTGCCTTTCCTGACCAATTGTATATTATTTTCATTATACTCTGAAATCAGAGGAGTCACAAGTCACAAAGCAGCTCTAAGTCCTACTTTCGGATATCTGGGTCGCGGTACACATGGTAACAGCCTGGCATGAGGGATATAGATGCATTCATCCTTCAAAATGTGGTTTACAGGAAGATAAGCACTTTACATGATAACCTAATTTAATTTTTACAAGATCCCTGGAAGAAATAATTATCTCACATTTAGAATTAAGGATAAGTGCAGGGAATTTAAATGATTTGAGCAAGATCACACTGTTGACATATAGTATTGCTGAGAGCCAAACGAAGGTATCAGAGGCTGCACAGTTCCTATATTTCTTAACAAATCTTGCCCATTGGAAGAGGAATAAACACTAGATAGGGACAATAAAGAGCACAACAAAGAAGCTGGGAGAATATGAGAAGGCCTGAAAAGAAGAAATGGGTGAAAAAAACAAAAAACAATAAAGGCTAGAGCATTATGCTACACGGCCAATGTTCAATTACTAGTTCTAGTGATTTGATTTGTTTGAGGGAAGACCATAGATAATACCCTACATTCAATTGCTTCAAGTTAACATCAAACAAATTCCTAAATTTTAATAAAAACTCACAGGCTACTGACATTCTATATTGCTCACTTTACTAGATTTTAAGTATTTTGAAAGAAAGAATATAGGTATTCTGAATATCTTATTCTTTAAGTGAATGTTTAGTGGATGTAGCTGAAAGCTAGATTTCGCTTGTTTTTATCCTAATGGCTTCTGCATCACAGTCATCATTTATTCATTGAGCAAATGCATATTGTTTAATGGTTGTTAAGTGCTACCTAGAATCAAATTGAGAGTCTTTTTGATAATGTATCCTAGGAGGAAGTTTTGAAATTCCTCTGTGTATGAAAGGCTTTATATCAAATTATCATCTGTGAATATGACAGAAAATAGAGTGTTCCGCTGGCTGATAGGAACCTATTGAAGACGAAGTCTCGGCCCATCGATCACCTGATTTCTATGACACAGATCATCTCTCCTTCCTTGGCCTCCCTTTCCATTTCAAGTGCTGCTCGTGGTCTTCAGCATGTCCCACGCAGCCCTGCAGAGTCTACATCCTGCATATAGCTCAGGCACATCTCAAGTCCGTCTTGTTTTCTTCCTGTCTTCCTACCATTTTGGACTCATTTTAGGTCTTTGAATATGTCCTTCTCCACCACCTGTCTCAGGATTTGTGCAGATGTTAGTTCTTCTTCTTAGAATAATTAAATCTTAGACTAATTAAATCCTGTGTGTTGTGTACGTTCAGCTTCACAACAGGATTTTTTCCTGATTTAAGGATGTTTCCCTTTTGACTACCCAGGATCAAACTCTCCAGACCTCCACCTAAGTTACATATGTGTATACTGGCCTCTGGACTTGGGACTTTGCATGTTCTAGTTTTATTCTTTCATTTGTCTCATCTCCCTACTAGACTCTAGGCTCCTTGAAGACAGACTGCCCATTTTCTTTTCAATTCTCAGCATGTAGCAGAGGGACAAACCCACAGAAAATATTTAGTAATTATTCACAAAATAAATAAATACATGAATAAATGGTAAACTAAACCAATGAAGAAATGAATCACAATGCAGGATTAGTGGCATTTCAAACAATTTGTAAAACGACATTCATCCCTACCTACAAGCAAAACTTCTCAGATCCAGTACACTCTAATTTTATTATATGAAAATTATACAGTCGATGACAAGCTAAACTAATACTAATAATACAACAACTTAAATAAAATGTTCATCTTTTAAGGTTTCATAGTCACCACTGCTTTTTTATTTTGTCCTCAAATCCACAGTGCAGTAAGTTTTTTACCGCTTTCATCCTTTCTAAGAATCCTAAACTCAAAGTGATACAAAATTAAGGGTGAACTTCTTCCCCTTTCACAACATTGTGTGGGTTAAACCAGGGAAGGTCAGGGCTTGGGATTGGGTCAACTTTTGAAGGCACTTTGGAAAAGAGACTTAAAAGCAGATGTGTTTCTCCAACACTCAGTAAAAACACACACATTTATTAAAGGGGTTATTTTGTTCAAATTGAGATATACCACATTATATATCAACCTGACCAGAGAGTGTATCAGATGTGGATGTGTAATAATGAAAACAAAGCGAATTAATTCAATTCTATGGGGTCAATTTAACAACCATCACTAATTTGTCTTCTACGAACCTGCTTTTCTTATTCTTTATACTGTACAAGCACCAAGTTTTATTTACACAATACAATTTAGTACTTCATTAAGCAATCTCTTCTCCCTATTTCCTGTGTACACTTTAGTCTCATAACTAGAATAGAAGCAAACAGGAATTACACTCATCTGAGAAAACTCAGTGCTTTGGAGTCAAGTCTCTTTCAGTCATTTTACCAAACTGCTTTAAAAAAAAAAAACTTATTGGGCAATTATGTATCTCAGAAGAGAGGACTGGGAAGCTGAGCAGAAATTTTGAGACTCAAAAGCAAGAAAAACAGAAATCAAGATCTACAGCTACCAAGGAGCTTGAGTTTGGGGATTAACCATTCTGTTTAGGTAATGTGAAAAAGCTACAGGATATAATTTTTGGGTAGAATTGAGGATGCTAATGGCCCTAGCCTTCCACTCGAACAAACAGTAAGTCCTCTTTGGAGGAGAGTTCTTAGACTTGACTGTACTCTGATAATTTCCCAGGTAGATATCTAGCGTTCAATAAAAAAAAAAAAATCAAACAGGCAGAAAAAGGGATATGATAAACAGATAACAATAGAGTAAAAGAAACATAAACAAAACCATATAATATCCAAAGACTAAAACAATTACATTTAAATTTATTTTAATATGTTCGAAAAAAGATGACATTGAAAATCCTGACATAGAACTGGAAAGTGATAAAAGAACTTAGTGAAAAAAAATAGAACTTAAAATTGGGTCATTAGAAATAAGAAAACAAAGGATGATTTTAATGAAACAGTAGACTCACTTGAAGTGAGAAGTGAATCAGAACATAGGTCAGAAGAATATATCCAAAACAAGTCATACAGAGACAAAGGGATTTTATTTAAAAATAGAAAGCAGAGCTATGTAATTGTACTACAAATATATGTCATAAACTCACTGAAGAAACGGATTATGTGATGCCATCCTAACTAATTTGGAATAAATGGAATCTGTAAGATTAAAACAAAATAAAGTGTACACAAGTACTGAGTCCCAATCAATAAAATTGTGGCCCACACTAACAATTCAGAATTTGTCACACAAACACTCTGAAACTGAAAGCTCAAGTGGATTGCAGATAGCAGAAGCAGTTTTCATATCTGATTACATAAAATCTTTACATTAAAGTTTGGATGAAGGTTATTAAGAGATGGGACTATATTTTTAAATTCTTGTATTGAACTTTCTCATTTTTTAAAAAAATTAACCATTAAAATTAAAAAGCGAAAAAAATCTTACATGCATTGTAATGAAGGAAGAAAAATTCTAATTGAAAGACACATTTGGGATGGGAGGCCCAGCACAATGACTCAGTGGCTAAATCCTTACCTACAAGCAACGGGATCCCATATAGGCACTGGGTTGTGTCTCAGCTGCTCCACTTCCCATCAAGATCCCTGCTTGGGGCCTGGAAAAGCAGTAGATGATGGCCCAACCCTTGGGACCCTGCACCTGCATGGGAGACCAGAAGAAGCTCCTGGCTCCTGGCTTTAAATTGGCTCAGCTCTGGCCACAGTGGCCATTTGGGGAGTGAAGCAGCAGATAAAAGATCTTTCTCTTGGTCTCTCCTACTCTCTGTAAATCTGATCTTCCTTTCCAATAAACATAAGTATTTTTTGAAAAATAGAAAATAAACACTTGAGAAATTTCAAACATGCCAACACTCAGTAGACCTAAAATATTCCCTTTAGAACTTCCTGGTACAAATTGAATAAGAAAATGAATCATGTGGTGGCTGATAGTGTGTATTTTAGACTCAGACATACCCGGGATTGAAACATGATTTTACCATTTTTAACTATGTGTTTCACATCATGTTGCTTAATCTCTATTAATCTGAATTTTCTCATACATAAGAAGAGCTGTTAGCATTTCCAAAGTTATTGAGTTGTTATGAGCTCTAAATGGAACAATCTTTGTAAAGATCTCAAACAGATCTTGATGACAGATTTTGGCATATAGAAAATAATTAATAAGTGAAAGCAACTATTGTTATCCCTCCAAAACCAGCACTATTCATTGCAAGCATTTAAAAAATTCATGCCTTTTCTCTCAAGTATAGAGAATAATAATTCTAAATTGCACTCAGTCTTTATCCATCCTTCAAGTACCAATGGAATCTCGTCATCTCTAAAAACTCTGTGATAAACCACTTTAATCCCAGAATTTTCACAGGCTTATGTATTACATAAATGTAATTCATGACTATTTTACATGTAGCATTCACCTTTTTGTCACAGACTATAAACACCTTGATAATAAAGAGAGCCTTATTTATTTTCATATTTACCAAAATGCTGAGCACAGAATAGACATTTAAAAATTCCAGTGGCTTTTCACTGTGATTTTTAAAAATCTGAGAGTTAGAGAGACACACAGAGACACAGAGTGGGGAGGAGGAGCTCCGAGTCCAATGCTCTCCCAAGCCCATGGCTTTTGTTGAGCTAAGGCTGAACTAAGAGCATGGAACTCAACCCAGTTCTCCCCCTCTTACAGGTGGCAGGATCATAATGACTTGAATCATTGCTGCTGTCACACAAAGTCTGCATTAGTAGGACTTGGTGTCCGGAGCCAGAGACATATGTCACACACAGGTACTACAATACATGTAATGTAGGTATCTCAAACAGCATCTTAACCACGAGGTCAAATGGCTAACCTTAACCAAATAGTTCTAAGTGTTTCTAACAGAATCTAGTCACACATGATTTAGTAATCGAGAACTTAGCTGTCAAAGTAAGACTTAACGTGGCAAATATATAACTACTATCCTTTTATAACAGAAATAAAAATCTTCCAGAATATTCTTCACTTTAAATGCAAATAAATTAGATTCTTTGCCGCTGTCTCTGGGGTCCATGTCATGTGTTTTTGACTTAAAAAAAATAATTTAAAATCAAGTCTTTTAGGGACTTTCACAGACACATTTCCTTGGCTTAAATTCATTCTCTCAGGAAATGCAAAACTCATAATAACTTCCAAATTCTAACAAAAATACTTGATTATACACAATACCAGGAAGAGCACATCATTTAACAATTCCCTTATGGTGGTTTCCTAAGTGCTTTTACGTGGGTTGTCTCAACTGACGCTCATAAAAACTCTTAGATGCTATCTGAAAAAGTATTACTACCCCCTGTTTGCAGATAAAACAACTGAGGTCCAAACTCACCAAAAATCACACAACTTTCTCTCATTTAACAAGCATTTAGTGGATGTCTCCCACCAGCTTTCCCTGTATGTTCCTTCAGCCTTTGTGCTTGCTTCTATCACAGCATTGAAATGGTTGTGAATGGCTGTAATCAACTGCCTACTTAGCTGTTTCCTCTCCTAGACTTACGGCTTCTTGCAGGCAAGTGTCTGTCCAGTTGTATTCTTAGTGCTTAGCATCACGCGTGCACTCAGTAACGTTCTATTGAACAGCTTAACGAGGCACAGCTCAACAAATAATGTCAAAGGATACACCACAACAGCATGAATTGTTCTGGATAAATGTAAACCACATCATCCTTTCTTCTGTTCTTATCATCTTCCCAGCAGATTCAATGGTTGTGGTATAAATTTAAAAGGAGCAAGACCTATTAACTGAGATAAATCCATAAGACCAAGTGATCAAAAAGGAGCATGGTATGCCAGCATATTGCCATCACACTCCCCAGATAAAGCGCTTTTGTCTACACAAGATTGAGTCCTATCCCTATTACATTTCCTAGGCAACTCTCAGTTCAAAAGAAAAGCAAGGAAGAAACAAAGGAAGGAAGGAAGGAAGGAAGGAAGGAAGGAAGGAAGGGCTGGTCCTATGGAAAGACTAGAAATGTCCAAAAGTAATCAAAATAAAGGGAATTGATGCTCCTAAATGTAGTAGGAGATATTTGGCTTTCAGAGAGGGGAAATACTGGAAATACAAGATGCTAGACACTTGCTTACAAGGAGAAATGATTCAGGAATAACATTGTGTGAGGTACTGAGAAGCCAAACTCTGGAAACCTTAGAGAAGACAACAGAAACATACCTGCAATGTTTTCCTTCCTGAATCTTTTTTCCTTGTAGGTGTCTTAGACCTACTTTTCTACTTATCCTATATGCAAAATCAATATTTTGATGTTTATTCTACCTGTGTCATTGCAACAGCGCCTCCTTTTTCCGATCCCTAGCCAGCTGGCTGCATAAGCCCCACCACCTTCAGAATCAGAAAAATGAGATGATTGTACAACTGTAGCATTCAGAAAGTTGGCATTTAAATTCCCCATGTAGAAAAATGGCCAATCGCTAGTAACAATATCTGATGCTAAGCAAGTAGAGTGGTACTGATATGCTTTGCCATAACTGACAAAAGCATCAAGCAACTTAGTAGATACAATTGTGATTTTATTCTTTCATACACTTCACTATGACTTCAGATAAACACTCAACTTTTCTGATGTTCTCTTTGTTTATGATCTTTAAATGGAAGGTAAGTCCTCAAGATTCTATGTGCCGATTCAGCTGTGTAACTGAAAACACATACTAATCCAGGAAGAGAATAGCTAGAAGCATTAAACAACTGTAATCCTATTCTTCTAGACTTATTCAAAGTATGAACAATTTCTTCTTCCTGTTCCACAATCCTGGAGATTTAATAGACTTAAGCAAGATAATCTTGATCAATATCTACTAACTAAAATCAAAGATTGCCTGTGAAAGAATGAGGAATAAGAGAAACCTTATATAATCATTGGAAAAAAATAAGTCACAAAGGAAAAAATGACCTAAATAAAAATAACCAACAGATAATTTCCCTATTTGGACCATCTGCATTTGATAAGCATAAGCTTAAACCATGACACCATCTGGTACTACTGGAATTCAACACTGCATCAACAAGTCAAATCTTATGATAGCAAGGATAGCAGCCTCATGGCTTATGATTTAAACAGGAGACATTTTTTAATGGGAGGAGAAACCTACATCCAAATCAACTTCATCAGAAACTATCGTGGTGTTTCATGTTCACCCTGATTAGAACCAAACAGAGGCACATAATCTGAAAAGCCACAGCAACCAGACTTTTGGAGTAGCAAGTGGCACAATCAGAGGGGAAATTTTAGCCTTTTCATTCCAAGTCCAGGAGCCTTCACTGAACTGCCACTGGGTTCACTTGTCTTCAGGGTTGAATAAGCTTGCTTACAAATTACCTGATTTGCAGGTCAGTGTTGTGGCGCAGTGAGTTAAATGTTTACTGACAATCTTGATATCTCCTACTAAGGTGCCAGTTCAAGTACTGGCTACTCTACTTCCAACCCAACTTTCAGATAATGTGCTTGGAAAGGGAAAAGACGATTGCCCATAAACATAGCACACATAGCTCAACTACGAGGGGCCCTGTCATCCATCATCCATATGAGGGGATCAGGGTGAAATTCTTGCCTCTTGGCTTTTTCGTGGCCACACTTTGTTACAGCCATATGAGAAGTGAAGCAAAGAACAAACTCCTCCCATCTCCCCACCCTTCAGCACCCTTCCTAACCTAGCTCTCTGCACACTCTAGCTCTTTCTCTGTTTTAAATAAACAAATAACCAAATGTTTACAAATCATTTCATTGACTCAGTACCACTGGTACTATCTACGTAACTCGAACCCTGCAATAAAAAAGTTCTGCTTAGCAAACATGATGTAATTGATCAAGCCAGAATGAATTAGTAAATGTATGTTGCCTTTGATATTATACTTGTCACAAGAGATTTAAAATCAGAATTTTGTGCTGTGGCGTGAAGCCGAGGAGGGCCAGCTTTGGAGATAAATGGCCTGTGTCTCTTCCAAATGGGGAAGTTTGAGCAATTTATCTTGACTTTTGAATTTTAGCACATTCAAACGCAACATCAAAAGCAAAAACTCATTTCCTCCCCATTACTGAGGCTTGGCTGCTAATACAGCACCTGTTTGGCATCAATGACAGTGAATCTACATGCTTCTGTAAAAAAGCAAAGTACAATACTCGAAGATCATATTCTTTATAATGAATCATCACCTCCTGCTGTTATTTTTTTCTAGGTGGAAAACATTACAATTGTGTTTTAATTCTGGCAGATTTTTGTCTCATAAATATCTTGATTTCCTAAGTGCAAAGAAGATACTGTAAAAATCAAATGCCAAGGAGAATTAATTAGTCTTTTCTGATTCCTTCCTCTTCACTCTCCACTAGGATTTACTACCAAGGAAGGAGCAGATTTCTTGCCACCAGATAAAACCGGTCAGTCCAATTCAAACAGCTGGACAATTCTGCCTTATCTTCCTAGTTGAACTGAATTCTTTTATATTCATTATCTGTCCTGTTTATGGAAGATCTAAAGGATATAAAACAAGAAAAACCCCACTGTGACAATGGATCCCATTTAAAGTGCAAATAATATAATAGCAAAGTTCTTTTGCAGATGGGAGTGTGATGGACAGAAGCTAAAGCCATTAAAACAAAACTTTCTTTTACCATGAAACACAATACAAAAGGGCATGGCAGGAACAAGAAGAAAGGACTGTGAGGAGGACTGACTGCAACCTCAGACATCGCTTTCCTTTCTTCCGTTTCTTTTCCCACACCTAGGAAGAAAGCTCTGGTAGGTAAGACTCCCTGCTGGTTACAAAGCACTGTTGGAAGCAGAGCCAACCTTGATGGTATCAATCACTGACAATGCAGATTTCAACATCATAAGCCAATGAATTAACAATGATAGAATCAGAATTTTTTATGCAAAGGAAGGAAAAAATCAAAGTATTACAAAACTCATGGTTGACACCATTTTCCTGTATTAAATACTTGATATGCCTCTACAAGCCCCCAAGGCAACTCAAACTGGATATACAGTAAAAATCTGAAAGTACTTAGCAAAATGTTGACCACATAATTGTACTAAATCAAGGGGGTAATTCCTTTGTGTGAAACAAAACATTTCATGTTTCCACTCTTATATTTAAAAGTGACCCCAGGGCCCGGAGCGGTGGCCTAGCAGCTAAAGTCCTCACCTTGTACACACCGGGATTCCATATGGGCGCCAATTTGTATCCCAGTTGCTCCACTTCCCATCCAGTCCCTGCTTGTGGCCTGGGAAAGCAGTGGAGGATGGCGCAAAGCTCCTGACTTCATCGGCTTCAGGATTGAGAGAACAGGCCATACTTAACCTGATCTCCGTGCTTGCCATCTGATCATCCCTTCTTCTACATTATTCTTTCTTATTTTGTCTGCCTGAAAATTCTTTCACATTCTAGACAATATTGCCTAACAATGGCCACGTCAGGTGCTGCACGTTAAGCCACTGTTTGTGCGGATTCAAATCCCAGTCCCTCCGCTTCTGACCCAGCTTACTGCTAACACATCCCAGGAGGCAACGGCTCAAGTGTGTGGGCCCCGTCATCCACGTGGGAGATGCGGTTGGAGTTCTGGGCTCCCAGCTACAGTTTAATCTAGCCATGGCTGTCATGGTTATTTGGTGACTGAACACATGGATGGAAGATTCTCTCTCCTCTCTGCCTTTCCAGTAGATGAAAATAAGCAAACCTTACTTTTTAAAAAAGGAATTGTCAAGGAAAACCTTCATGACTATTCCATACAAAATTGAATACCTTCTCAAGACTATGCCTTCAGGCGTTAGTTCTACAGCTCATTAATACTTTAACCTCTATTTTCTTTCTGGTAGTGACATCATTTCCATATTTCTTGAATTCACATATAAAGGTCTAGCTACATAAATCAAAACATAAATTCATACCTTATATAAATGGAATTCCAAAATCAGAAAAGAAAAAAATAATACCATGCCTAATAATATCTTCTTTTGAATAAGGTATTGTTAAAATATAGGCCCCCTCAACATATTTTTAAGCTAATATTTTTGCTTCACAATAAAACCACCCTCAATTGGACTACAAATAATATCTACTTAAGGCTTCTATAAGCATGCCTAAAAATGTCCTTATTTGTCTCCGCTATATTGAATTTATGAGATATATGGCTCTTATCACTGATATAGGCACTTTTATTTTCTATTCTCTACTAATTTTTATGAAATGATGAGAGCATGATACATTAAATATTCAAGTAATAACTCAAGTTCTTTTATACTGGCAAAACTATTATGAAGCTAAAAATGAGTTCTCAACTGTAATTCCATATAACACATTTCATCTTTGTAGCCCTTTAACGCGAAAGAGTCCAGTGTACTACACTTTAGTTGGTGCCTAATAAATCTACATTGGTGAATGACACACTTGGTAGCTAAATGGCACTGAACATGCAAAATCCCTTGGATCCTTTTCATCAACTATGACGCATTGCACAGTGACTAAGATGAGTCCCACAAGCCAGATTCAAGTCCCAGAATTCCTGGCTCCAAGTTTGAAGCACCTGCATTGATTTACCAACACTAGGCTCACATTTTCCCTCTCTAAAATGAGGTTAGCAATCATTGCAAAGATACAATAATAATTTGGGGGACTTGGATACTTACATGGATGATCTTTGAATATTTATAATCCATTCATGACAAATTACATTCTCCTGTAGTCATTCATGCTCAATTTGAACAGCATCCTGACCATTCAATAGATTCTCTATAAGTTCAACTTTGAATAGGTATCACCTTCTCCCAGGGTTTTAGCTCACTTATTTCCATCTTAGATTGTGAAAATCCCTTTCCCCCTTGATCTTTAATCACCTTCATCTCTTCACGTCCTCACTGAATTTCTTACCCAGATTAAATTTAATGTTCAATCAGTTTAACACATCCTTTTGCATACGTATCCAACTCCTATGCCTCAGCAGTAGAAAATTTCTTGTCTGCTGATTAAGATCAAACACAGGCTTACTCCCTCCCTACACCCAAACCTAAGGAAAATAGGACAGCCCCTCTGAATGAACTCATTTGAAATATTGTCACTTGTTTCAAGTGAGTCCTCAGTGCTTCCAGTCAAGAATGCATTTCCCTAGTTCAATCACCTTCCTCCAGACTTGCCTTTTATCTTCAAGCCCAAGTATTCCCCCTCATACCTGTTTTCTGAATGTGTAAGTATATAATTACTGTATACTGTACCTACTACATTTGATTCTATATACAGTTACCCCATTATCGTGGGTAAACAAAGTTCATGACAAATAATAAACAATTCACTCAGTTCCGTTCCTTCCTATGTATTCAAGGATATCAGTCCAGTTATGTCTTTTCTCTCCTGAATTGTTTTTCTCTAACTACTGAATCCTTCCTATGAACATAAAAACATACTATTTTTCCATCATCCTGAAAAAAAAAGAAAAAAGAAAGCCCCACAGGGCTGGTGTCCTGACCCAACAGGGTAATATGTCTTCTTCTCTCTTTAAATTGACCTGTCAACTAAAACAAACAAACAAACAAACAAAAACCAAACCCAGAGCCCTGCTTTGCATGCTCTCACTTGCTGTTCTACCAGCTACTGTCTATATTTCATTTTTAGCAAAATCTCTTTAAAATAAAGCCTATGTTCACCTTACTCAGTTATTTTACTCATAACTTATATAAAACAACTTATAATGAGACTTTTGATTTTGCCACTTCACAAGAAAATTCTGTTTTCAAAGCCACCAGTGACATTCACATTGGAAGATCCGACAGGCATTATTCCAGTCCTCAAGGAGCGCACGCTTTCGGCAAGGCAGGATTTGATTCATTTTCTCCTACCGACTTTTTTGTATTTAATTACTTCCTTCACACAGACATCTCTTGATTTTATATCTTTTCTTAAAAGATTTATTTATTTTTATTGGAAAGGCGGATATACAGAGAAGAAGAGAGACAGAGAGGAAGATCTCCTATCCAATGGTTCATTCCCCAAGCGACTACAATGGCTGGAGAGGAGCCAATCTGAAGCCAGGAGCTCCTCTGGGTCTCCCACGCGGGTGCAGGGTCCCAAGGCTTTGGGCCGTCCTCGACTGCTTTCCCAGGTCACAGGCAGGGAGCTGGAAGGGAAGCGGGGCTGCCGGGATTAGAACGAACACCCATATGGAATCCCGGCTCAGGTAAGGCGAGGACTAACCACTACGCTATTGCACCGGGCCCAATTTTATATCTTAATTCTGAAATTTATCCTTCAATTATAGACCCATATATTCAACTGCCTACTTGCAACATCTACGTTAATGTCCAACAGGCATCTCCAGCTTAAAACATCTAGATGTTGAGCTACTAAAGTTTACTCTTAAATTCTACCCTTTCTTAGTTTACCTATTGTGCACTAAGTCCATTTTTATGAAAAAAAAAAAGTCCATTTTTCCAAGCTATCTGAGGTAAAAAAAATCTTACAGTCATCCTTCACATTTTATTTCTATTGTATAACAAAACTATGCCATTTGCATTTCCTGATGCCTCTACCTTCAAAATACTTGAGGAATCCAGCCATTGTCATCATTTGCACTTCTACTGAGCTGATCCTGAGTCACAACCTCCTTTTCCCGGTATTATTCCAACAGCAGTCTGCGACAGCCCTGCTCTATCCTGCGGCACCAGTCTGTCCTCAAACCAGCATCCGGATTGAGAAACAACAAGTAGGTTGGGAAAATATAAGTCAAATTTCCAACACCAAAAAGCAGGCAGCTTCTAAAAATTGGCCAAGTCATGTCACTCATCTGCTGAAAACTCAAAACTGGCTGCGTGTGTCACCCCAAGTTACAACCACACTGCTTCTACAGGCCTGCACACCCCTGAGTGCTGCACCCGCTCTTACCTCCCGGGCCTCCCTTCCTAACTCTTCCTCCTCTACCTGCTCCAGCTGCACAACCACCTACCCTGTTAATCGACCAGTTACCTCAGCCTTGCTAAGGGCTATCAGATGTCACAGTTGAAATTCATCTCCAAAAGCTTTTATTTAAGTATAACCACCTCAGTGAAACCTCCCTGGCTGCTATGGAAAAGGACAACCCACACTCCAACCCCATTCTGATTCATTCTCCACAGCGATTCTCTCCACGTTCCTGTGACACAATTTATATTCCACTTATTTATTTTTCCTATTACCCCTTGCTGCCTCTCACACACATCATAAAAAATAGCTCCTTGGGCCCAGCACAGTAGCCTAGCAGCTAAAGTCTTCGCCTTGCACTCGCTGGGATCCCATATGGGCACTGTTTTTTTTTTTTTTTTTTTTTTGGTTTTTTGTTTTGTTTTGTTTTGTATTGGAAAGGCAGATACAGAGAGGAGAGACAGAGAGGAAGATCTTCCGTCCGATGATTCACTCCCCAAGTGAGCACAACGGCCGATGCTATGCCGATCCGAAGCCAGGAACTTCTTCTGGGTCTCCCACGCGGGTGCAGGGTCCCAAAGCTTTGGGCCGTCCTCCTCGACTGCTTTCCGGGGCCACAGGCAGGGAGCTGGAAGGGAAGCGGGGCTGCTGGGATAGAACTGGCGCCCATATGGGATCCTGGGCGTGCAAGGCGAGGACCTTAACCACTGCGCCACTGCGCCGGGCCCTGGGCACTGGCTTTAATCCTGGCAATATCAACCATTGCGGTTACTTGGGGAGTGAACTAACAGAAAATCTTCCTCTCTGTCTCTCCTCCTCCTTGTATATCTGACTTTCCAATAAAAATAAAATAAATCTTAAAAAAAGAATATAAGCATTTAAAGACAGGGAAAGTATGTTTTTCTTATGCCATGTTGAGTCCTCAATGCCTAGAGCACTATTTGGCATATACTAGTTGTTTAATAAAATTTCTTGAATAAATGAATGATGCATAAAATACTTGCCACAAAGTCTGGCAAAGAAAAACATCACCCTCATAAAAGTGAGCTATGATCATGTATTCAAAAGGATGCTGATTTTTTTTCAGACAAACTCTGAATCTTGAATTCTTGGCTCACTAAAAACCAATAGGAATCACTTTATTTAATACACTCTTGTATTATACTTTGTACGTTACAATAATTGTTTGAAATACTAGCAGTTCATCAGTTTGTATCCTCAGAGCCTAAACCTTAGCAAGGACTTCGGAGGTCTCCGTTGTCTGTTTTCTCCTAGGTCAAATGGAGAAAAGAATCACTATTTCCTTATGGGTCTAAGGATTCCAAAGAAAGAACATCCTAATAGTTACAAAATGCCATAGTGCTTCCTGGGTGATATGCCTTCAATCACTGGTATCTATAATTCATTTCAGAGAAGGTATATAGTTAAAAGATTAAACAAAATAATCATCAAAAAATGAGGAAAAACAAGAACTTATACTTTCATGTCTCTAGAATTCTGGGATTTTCATTAGAATTAGGAAAAAAAAAAAAAACCCCTGAGGCTGGTATTGTGGTGTAGTTAGTTAAGCTGCTGCCTGTGATGCCAGCATCCCATATGCATGCTGGTTGGAGTTCCTGCTGCCCTGCTTCCAGTCTAGCTCCCTACCAACGTGCCTGGAAAAGCAGCAGAAGATGGCCCACGCACTTGGGCCCCTGCGCCCACATGGGAGACTTGGGAGAAGCTCTGAGCTCCCCGTTTTAGCCTGGCCTAGCCCCAGCCATAGTAGCCGTTTGGGGAGGAGGGACTAACAGCAGGGAGATCCTTTCAACCTTGACCTCCAAACTAAGTAAATAAATCTTAACTTTTTACAAAGCTTGTATTTTAAGAAAATGAACAAAGAAAACATGTTTAGAGTGTCAACTGCTTTGAAACAATTTAATTTTCTTTGTTTTTTTTTTTTTTTGGTTGCAACCTGCCTGTTGTTAACAGTTAAACTTCCAAAGTAATAGAACATTGTTCTTAACATAAAATATGCCACAGGTATGTTCTCAAATAACTCTCTCAAATGTCAAATGGGCAAGCTGCTAGAAGAGAAGTGTGTTTTCAAGATACTTTGAGATTTATGATAACAGTTCCAGGTAAGCCACAGGTTCAAGCCTAAAAGTGCTTTTTTTCTCTGGAGGCAAAGATCGCCTGGTAGGCCACCTAGTTAATTCTGTTGAAGACTACCTTACCTATTTCAGTCTTGCTGCTGATTCTAGAACTGGAAACTCTTAACACACTTGTCAGTTTTTACACACACACACACACATGCACACACAAATACATACATTATTTACTTACAATTGCCAACATCTTTTTTGTACTATGAAATCTAATGCTTTTTTTTTTGTCCCTGTGGTACTTAGGAAATCAAATGCTTAAAAATAATGTCATGTAGAAATCTCTGGGAGATGAGACTGTATCCCACAGTTGTGTGTGGGTAACTGAGGACAGAATTGCAGATTTCAGCCCAATCTGCTGTCGTTTTTTTAGAATTGTATTATGGGAAAATCATATTTATAAGACTTGAAATTTGAAGGTGAAAGAGAAAAATTATCCATGTTGAGCACTCTGGCACCCACACACCTTGCTGGGGGCTTTATGTGGGCTTCTCAGTCAAACTTGTGAAGTGATTCCTTCAAACAGCTGCTTTGGCAGTCTGAAGAAGATAGCATAGCCAGCTGGTGGGTCTCTGTGCTATGGCAAGACAGTTAAGAATGCCAGCATCGGAGTCAGGGAATCGGGGTTTGATGCCTTTTCATACCATCTGTTATGTAACATGGGAGTGACGTACTGCCGCAGCTGGATAGGGTTGTTGCAAATATCAGTCTGGATCTCAGTCCATCCTTACTGTTTCTTCATAGGAACCAGCCAGATGTGTGATTCTTGGCTTTCTGTCCTACCAATATTCTGAAGCAGTCACTGAAAGTTAAGCTGCACAAGCTAATCCTCTCTTATCCCCAGTTTCAGGTACTCAAGGTCTCATGGAAATTAAATAAAAAAACAATTTACATGATACATGAGTTGGTGTGCAATAGAGGAGAGCTCTGATTACTGCTAACATCTCAGTATGTAAATACATACTCAAATCACCAAATGTCTACATTTTTATTTCTATCTTACGCAAAAAGGACTTCAGTAGCAAGTTAAGATAGCAATTATTTTATTACAGTACATCTGGTTGTCTTGAAGAAAATAATCATTTTCCCATAAAAAGAGGCAAATTATCATGGCAAATCAGAGCATAAAAATTTGAAAATATAACTATCATAAAAATAAACTTCTAGTGCTATTTTTATATGAATATGAGTGGTATAAGAGATAATTCACAAACTCCAAAAGAGTTTTTTTAATTATAATTAATTATCCCTATAACGGTAGAAGTACAGTTTTAACCAGAGACTTCCACAACAGTTCCTTGGAAGGAAAGATAATTTATCTGATAGAATAATAAAATCACTTTAGACTTACTTCACAATATGGAAAAGGATTCTAAACTACAAGGTTTTGAAAAATATACAAATCAGTTACAGAAACTAGTTTACACCCCTTTTAAATATGAAGAACTATTGCTTGCATTAGTAAACATTCGTAAACAAAAATAAACACACAGCTAAAAACCTGACCAAAACCGCAAAAACCCAGGTTTTCAAAAGATGGAAAGTTACCAGTTGTTAACAATATCTGGGACAGACTTTTTCACATGGCTACATAAAGCCCTAGTTTTTTTGAAACTGTGCTCAAGGGCTACCAGGACAAAATCAAGAGAAAGTGGAAAGGGAGATACACCGTAAACTCCCCCATTCTCACTTCAATCAAAACAATGCCACTTTAAAGTTGTTTTATGTTGACTTATACCTAGGAAGCCTGGCTATTCAAAGAAGAAACTCAGTTATAAATCATGTGGCACATCTTCTTCTAATTTTATAAATTATGTTGATAAATGTCTTGCATAAAAGATACACTTGACACTTTAATCCAGCATTACAGTTTACCAGGGTTCTGTAAAGGATTTGCTTTTATCCATCTGGCCAGAACTTGCATACCAGAAGTATATGCCTATTATATGAAAGACTAAAATATACCCAACAAATCTCTTTTTGGTTGTACATATCTAAAGACATTCTCTAGTTGCCCACTCAAGCTATGGTAAACTTGGCTTCCATGGCAGTCATCTAATCAAGCAACACAGGTACCTCACACCCATCATGCTATTTGCTACTCACTCCATGGAGCTATGAAGCAAGCACAAAGGTCTGCTCCTGCTGCCACACAGTCAATGTGCCTGAGGTTTGGAGAGCTCAAATGGTTTATCCAATTATCTCCCCACTGTTCATCCACATATCAATCCTGTGTCTGCAGGTGTGCATTTCCCGTCTCTTCTTTCTCTCATTCATTTCTACTATACTAGGCAGACTTCAAACAGTTCATGAAAAAATGCACATTATCTTTTTCTCAGAGAGAGAGAGAGAAACTTCTATTCGTTTGTTCACTCCCCAAATGCTTGCAATGGCCCTATTCCAGAGGCCAAAGCCAGGAACTCAACTCAACTCAACTCAACCATTTCGGTAACAGAGACAAAATAGCTTAAGTCATATTTTTGTTACCTCCTAGGGTTTATAAAATTGATGAAGTAAATCATGTTCTTTAAATTTAAAATAATAATAACGTGTATCATTCTGAGCATCTTCTAAAAGAAACCTAGAGTAAAATAGCCAAGTTCCATAAAATCAATTACTTATCATCTAGCAAACATTTGGACTTTGATTTTGCACATATACTTCTACAAGCAAAAGCTTTGCATGGAAAATAGAACTGAAGAATTTTTTTAAAAAAAAGGGGATGATGAGAGTTTCTGAAAAAGCTACATTATTCACACAGCTATCATTAAGAAAAATCAAATTAAATGAGAAATTACACTATTATTATTAATCTTAAAGTTATTCAAAGCCATCCCAGGATATGACGTTGATTTCATCAACTAACTAATACCTTAAAATCAACAAATACACTGGAAATTTAAACAGCTCCTTGTAAGCATTATTACTGATAATGTTAAACGTCCTCACACACCAGGTTCGGTTTAGGAGCTTCTTCTCTTTTTCCAAATCATATTTCAACATCATACTAGATTAAAAGCTCCCACTTACTTGTCCCTCCTCAATGATCAGTCCCATATGAACACTGGCCGTATGATTCTGCTCATAGATGAATCCACGCATTCCAAGTGTTCCTTAAGTATTTCTAACGTTTATGAGTCAATCATGGCATCATGATACACACCAAAGCAAACAGTAGTGTGAGTTCACAGTCCCTAGCATTCTCTGGTGGACCCAGGAGGCAGGGCAAAGCTCTCAAAAAATTAACACCGACCTCCACCTGCCCGTTAAAGAAAGTCAAATTCTGATGAAAGGATGTCAAAATGTGTTAGAACACAGGAATACATTCACTACATTTTTTTTTTGGTCTATGTGGAAGGGTGCAAACAAAGAGAAGTGTGAAGTGCCTGATGTTCCAAATCAATGAAGTCTGTTCAGATTGTTAAGCACTTCCCTGGCAGACTGTAGAGAAGCACTAGAAAATCATTAATGGGAAGAGTTGGTGATTCAGAATTCTAATTCTTTGCATAGAGATATAAAATTTTCTACCTATCTTAAGTGGACAGTCCTTTAAAAAGGCACTTCATATCATACAGGTCCTCACTACGTGTGAATCAGTGAAATCTTTTCAAATATATAAATAGTAAATTCTATTTCTGCAAATCTGAAGTATGCCTAATAATATTCACACATTACATTATCAGCTATCTCTATGACACAAAGAATAGCCATCTAGAATACCTCAACTAACCACAGATTTTTTTAGGACATAATTTCAACAACTAAGAATTAACAATCTTTGGGCCCAGCATGGTAGCCTAGCGGCTAAAGTCCTCATCTTGCACATGCTTGGATCCCATATGGGTGTCAGTTTGTGTCCCTGCTGCTCCAACTCCCATCCAACTCTCTGCTTGTGGCCTGGGAAAGCAATCGAGCATGGCCCAAAGCTTTGGGACCCTGCATCCATGTAGGAGACCCAGAGGAAGCTTCTGGCTCCTGGCTTCATACTGGCTCAACTTTGGCCATTGCGGCCACGTAGGGAATTAATCAGCAGACAGAAGATCTTCCCCTCTGTCTCTCCTCTTCTCTGTATATCTGACTTTCCAATAAAAATTAATAAATCTTTAAAAAAAAGAATGAACAACTTTCTATTTTATTGCTTGTCAAAACTGAACAACTCCACATAGGTATCCCTTTGTTTCACAGGGAGAAAATATATTTCACCTACTTTACCAGAAATAAATTAATGGAAACTAAATTCTGATTTCCACTTGTATTACAGTGCAAATCGGCAGGCATATATTCCTAGGAAAATGTCTACAACTGTTGTAACTTAATGTTTAAGCGCAAAGAAAATTAGCAATGATGCCTGATAAAACTTCGCTTTATTTTACATGTAGGTCAGCTCTTTTTCTGCTTAGACTATTTTCAGAACTCTGCAAAACCACCTCAAGGCAAGGAAATTTCTTTGTCCACCATGGTAGCGTAGTGGGTAAAGCCACTGCCTGGAATGCCAGCATTTTACATAGGCACAATGCACAGGTACTCATAGTGGAGGCAAAATGTCTTTTTCTTTTCATTTCCAGAACAAATTTAAATGATCCTCTTGCCAGTGGTATTCTCTGTAACCATTCTGTCACCATGATGAACACCCTCTAGACTAAGATTCAGACAAGGTCACCAACATTCTGAAGTGACTGAATGTGTAATTTAAATCATATTTCTAATTTTCTTTAATTACCCCTCAAGGTATTGTATGTAAGTGAGAGGCATAGAGGGAGAGAACTTCCATATACTGGTCCATTCCCCAAAGGCCCACATTTGTGAGGGCAGGGCCAAGCCAAAACCAGGAGCCCACAAATCCATCCCATTCTTCTACAAAAGTGGCAGGAATCCAAACACTTGGGTCCTCTTCTGCTGTTTTCTCAAATGTATTAGCAGGAAGCTGAATCAGAATTGGGGTAGCAGGGTATAGAACTGACTCTCAAGTAGCAATTGAACTCGCTGTGCTGCCTCAGCCAACAACACCCTGTATTCTTTTTTTAAAAGATTGATTTATTTTTATTGGAAAGGCAAATCTACAGAGAGAACAAGAGACAGAAAAAAAACTTCCATCCACTGGTTCACTCCCCAAGTAGCTGCAGTGACCAGAGCTAAGCTGATCCGAAGCCAAGAGCCCAGTGCTTTGTCTGGGTCTCCTACATGGGTGCAGGATTCCAGGGCTTTCAACCATCCTCTGCTGTTTTTCCAGGCCAGAAGCAGGGAGCTGGATGGAAAGTGGAGCAGCTGGGACACAAACCAGCACCGTATGGGATCCAGGCATGGAGAGGATATAGCTGCTGAACCTTCTTGCCCCGCTGCCTGCATTCTTAATTCACAATCACATCACATATTTTCTTGGGTTTTGAAAAGGCACAGGTTGAAATCCAGGTTAGAAAAACAAAACAAAACAAAACAAAAGCCACTCTTAATGACTTCCATGATTGAGCAGCCAGGGGATGCAAACATACGAGAACTGGAAACCTGTTGAAGCGGTTACATCTGCTTATTCAGATGTAATTATAACACATTTCCTTTTAGAAGAGCATTTCTATATGTGTTTTTGTTTTTGTTTTCAGTGTACAGAACAACAGACAGGGCTCAGTAGCCCAGAGGACGATTAGAAAGAAACAGGTAATTCACCGCAAGGAAGCATGTGTTTTTCATTGATGCCAGAGCTCCTCGTATTGATGAATACTTCTTCAGCTCTGTTTGGGTGTTAGCTACTGCACCAGTTTTGACGACACGTATGTCAACTGTTTTGATTCTCACAACAATCCTATAAGGAAGCAACAATTGCTTTTCTCTCCATTTTGCACAGAAGACAGTTAAAACATGGAAGTGAGATAATTTGCTAATGATTGCACGGGGAACAGCTTAGAAAAGCTGAGCTTCAACTTGCAGCCTAGGTTTACATTGGCAAATAGCCAACTTTCATCTGGGCTCCAAATCCCAGGCTCTTAGCTACTGTGTCACACCGATTCTGTCATCCAGGGATGATCCTTCACACTCGTAGCAAGAGAAGAGGGAGAAAGTGGAATAATAGGGCAGTAACAGAACTAAGAAGGAAAGTCTTACCACACACTTTTCATAGGAATAGAGTTCTTTCCCTATTGGGGCTATTTTATCAATTTTGCAGCACTTTTCTGAATTCTGAGTCCCTCCTGGGTTTTTGCTTAAAGCTTAGCCCCACCCAGCCTTCAATTTGCTCTAGCTTGGATAAATCGGCTAAAAGGAGATCCCAGGAGACTTCATTGCTGCTAAGTGTTTTTCTAAGTTCTGTAGAGCTAGAATCTTTGTGTAGGTGCTACAAGTAGAACACTTTTCAATGAGAATTCCAACTTCTATGTAAAATTCTTGGCACTCAGTGAAAACCAAGAAATAAAGTATTATTCTTTAAAACACTGATCACAGAATCATCGCTGCAGTTCTTCCCAGTTACTAAGGCAATGTAATAGCACATTCAAGACAGCAGCATCTATGGCCATAACAGAATGTTACAGTAGGCATCTTTTTCTGTTTTGTTAAAAAAAATTATGGAGTATCTACATTTGTGTTAGGTACTGTACCAGGTATGATGAGCATAAAAGGCACTGTTCTTTGTTCGTAAACCTTATCGTTAAAGACAAAGTAACTAAGCGAGTATGACATGTGGCTGTCTGAATTGCAATGCAGGAAAATAATGTCCTATGAAACTCACAGATGGTGAATGCAGCTCAGCTTCAGAACAGCTCAAAGAATCCAAAATTCAAAGTACAAAATTAGAATAGCCAGAAGGTGAACTTTTCAAATGCAAAATAATTCCTGCTGACCATCAACAGGACTCAGTGCATAGTTTGAGAGGCTCACTGCACTCCTCATGGTAGGCCTGGCCAATGACAAGAGTCAGAGTGGGATATGAGCTAGTTCTGGGCTAGTTGCATGGAGATTAGGGACCTCTCTCATTACTTTGTCATAGCAATCACCATCTATTATGGAGTGCATAGTCCCAAACTGCCTTTTATTGATAAGATTAGAAACGTCTAATAAAAAAAAAAAGCTGTCTTTAATTTGCCTCATAAAATACAGCATTTCAATACACCGACACAAACTAAAAACTCACTTTCTACTGTGTATCATGATTTTTTGCCATAAATACTGAAACTGAATCTTACCAAGGCTCTTGACTTAACAAGTTAACAGAAAAAGATGGTAAGGAAAAACATATTACTGACACCTCACTGATAATAGAGATGACAACTAAAACCCAAAGTGTAGGATATTTGATATGGCCAACACAATAGTTTTTTGAAATAAACTATGAATTTAAAAAAAGAGTGGGAAAGAGAGAGACAGAAAGAACACATGGTTTGCATTAGAGGAAATTAGTATATACATTTTACTACTTTGTTGCACTTAGAGCATATGCAATATTTCTTTAAATCATAAAAAGGGATAGTAAAGAAATATAGCAATCAAATGCGATGGATGTTCGTTTGAATCTTGATAAAAATAAGTCAACCTAAGGAAAAATATTGTGAGAGAATCAGGAAAGATTGAACACTGAGTAGATAGTTGTTGATAACAAAGAAGTATATTAAATTTTCACATTATATGGTATTAATTTTTAAGTATATAAACACTCATTTCCTATTGTGTGAGAATGAAATGAATGATAGCTAAGGTTTACGTCAAGCCAACACAGTACAAACAGGAAGGAACGTAAGTAGGACAAGAGATTAAACAATATTGGTCCTGTATTGAGAACTGCCGTTATTGGATCTGGGTGTTGGTTACACAGATGTTGATTATACTATTGTCTCTATATCTGAATAATCTTGAACATGTTCTATAGTTTAAAAAAACACTTCACTGACTTGCCAAAAATTACAATATTGGAGGGGGGGGGTCAATAATAACACACCGAAGCAAAGAACAACAGTATGTTATAATGCATAAAATGAGATTTAACCTACCAATATTTTTAATTGCTCTCTCCCCTAGCATATCAGTTTCAGGAAGGCATTTTTATTAGACCTCAGCCCAAAAGTCTGGCCATCTGAGGGTGATCTCAGAGTCACTGTTCCACTTTCTATTCATATGCTGGTCATATTGATAATTCTGTCAAATTCATCCAGTGATAACAGAGGCTCAGAGAGAAACTAATGTGATTATCTTCCTTTATTTGACATAAAATTAAAAACAGGATAAAATAAACTTTAAAATAATAACATTCTCGTATCACTGTTTTATTGCATCAAATTCTGAGGGTACAGCATCTTAAAGAAATAAGAAACGCTGCATTCTTGTCACCATGTGATGTCTACCTGCACATGGGTCGAAATGATTTCATGATGATACTTGATGCATAAATTATGATTTTCAAAAATTAGAAATAAAGGAGCTTCTAATCTTAAGAACACATCTTTCAGGGCAAAAGCCTCTTTGGTCTGCAACAATTAGAATCATTTCCATATACCAATGCCACTGGGAAAAATAACACAAGGCCTTGAAAGCATTCTAAGTGCAATGACAGAGCACAATTTTTCCTGTCAACAAGTTTTGCTTATGGCATGGGGAGAAAGAAAACAAGACCAGGAATGACTTCAATAGAATAAAAAGAGCATATAACATGAAAGGACAATGGAGATGTAGCTGGTGCAAGAGACCAAACCACATACACTTAGCCATTTGGGCTATGGTGTTTCTAAAGTTTAATTTTGAATACATCAACCTCATATCTCTTTGGTTGTACTAAAATTAGGTTGTGAATGGTATCTTCCAAAGAACCAGGGGAAAAAGAACTAGAATCATCTTGGGATGGATGCATGTCCACTTGTTTTCCTATAAAATCATACCCACACCCTTCAAACAAAACTTTGGAAGTCAAGTCAGAGTACTTTATTCACATTAGCCATAATCATATGAAAGTATTTGGTTGCAATACAAAAATCTAAGTCAGAAATAATTTTCTGATCTACTTTTCATGAATATCCTATCTTATCAGCCCTAAAGACATGTGTAAACTATCAAAATAATTTAAATAACTTGATGTAAAGGCCTCAGGTCCCTTCACTGTTAGAAACCCAGAAGAAGCTCCTGGGCCTCATCTTAGGACCAGTACAGCTCTGTCCACTGCAGCCACTGGAGACAGCAAATGGAAGTTTCTCTCTCTCTCTTCTCTCTCTTTCTCCTCTGTACAAGTGTCCTGCGAGTTAGACTCCCTACTTAACGGTCATTTTATCATTATTTATTTTTAAAGAAAAATGTCTTTGAATCCTCACGCTTTCAGGCAATCAACTGAAGTAACTCATACATGATGTGACTAAAGGAAATGTGCCCGATTCTCTTTAACCAAGAACTATCTCCCCATTCTCTCAGACACGAGAAGATGGTTCTAGAAAGAAAGGGTTCATTTATTTCTATACACCTATTATTTTGTTTCTAAATGGTTGAATGGTTTTTGAGTATATACTTCAAAATCAGGACTTCTCATTTCCAAACTCCAGTGTTCTCATTTCATTTAGAAATGAATCAAGAGGGTGTTATCTGAATTTAACAATATCACCTTCAGCACAATAATTGAAAACAGATGTATTAGTCACTTGGATCAGAAATTATAAAAATGCACCTTCTCATTATCTAAAATAGTTTGTAAGACAACCCAAGGGTAGATGTTTATTTTCTATGTTCCTACATCATTCATATTAAATGTTCTGGTTCTTGTTAAACAAATTATAATTCATGATATCTTACATATGATATTTTGGTGTGAAACTGCTGTACACAAAAGCACTACTTACCTCTACCTTAAATTCTTCAGAACCCATTGCCTTTTTAATTGCATGTAGTTCTGTATTAACAAATCTTTCACCCAACATTGCCTGAGGTTGACAACCAAATCTAAATAAAATTTAAATGAGGTTAAAAATCTAATATGTTAATAATTAACGGTTGGATTTTGATCTCCCATGTTTCTTCTGGAAATTTTGATAGAAACTTAGGCAAATCAAAAGAGGTCTCTTCCTGTGACTGCCAACCACCATATGAAATGCACTAATTTCATGCTGTTTATTTTTTATTGCAATTTGGACCTAGACAAATTAACATTGCATTATTCTTGAGTTATTAGGATAGTCTGACACCTTAGAATTAATTCCTTAGATCTAAGGAGTATATGTGTACATATTTCTCTCTCTCCTAAACCTGGAGGAAGTTGAGTTCCTCTGAGAAAAGCATCGTTGCATGTAGTCAACTCCCTGCTTTAGAGTACCTCCCATGGTTTCGGCCCATTAACCCGAGCACAACAGCTTGATGAATTAATGCTTATATAGGCACAGTTGGCAGCTTCTAATTAAATAATTATGGCTAAGCAGCTGTACGGAAGCTGTTATGCACCCTAGAAAGCCAGCTGTCAGTTTTATTGGCCATAGGACAGAGGAAGAGTTACCATTTAGCCCTGAAAGTAGAGTACAAAGGAGAAGCATGTCATCGACAAGATCTGTGCTGATGGTCTGAAGTCCCTGTACATTTGCGCTAGCCTGTCCTTGGAGACACTGAGCACAAACTGCTCACTGCAAACCTCTCGGCTACCCAAAGAAGGAGGAAGCAATTATAACCTTAGAGCAGAGCCTTTCCAGAGCAATCCAAAGAGGACACACGGTGTTAGACAGATGAGCCTTTGATGAACACAGAAATGCCACGAAGCCGGTAGGCGAATACGTCCTGAATCTCAGTGAGCAAGTGATTAAAGCAGTCCTTTTAGGGGTCCGACTTGTGTGTTTTCATGTGTTTGGCAGCAGCTTCTTAAAACGCTTTGTTTTCAAATTTTAGAAGCCAGATAACATCAGAAATATCATAAACAGATATTTTAACTATCTCTGGATGTTATTTCCTCCAAAAAGTTTGGAGATGATATTTATTCCACAGAGTCACAGATAGTGTCAGATTCCTTTATAGAAGGCTGAAAAACCTCAGTGTCTTATCTCTCTGCTCATGGGAGATTGGCCAGAGGGAAGAAAGCAGTGCCCGCCGATTAAGCTCCAGAATAAAGGAAGATACAGCTTTAGATAGAGTGACTGGACCACATAATGTCTGTTATCACACATTAAGATCCTCTTGCACTGACAGCCGACTTCTTTTTTTTCTCCACAGGCTCTCCTATCTGTGCAATCCATGTGTCTTCACTTCTAAATATGTACACATGATAACCCAGTATAGCAGTTCTACTTCCCACCGACCTCTTCACCAAGGCTCCTGGCACAGTCTCCAAAGGGGGAAAAATGTGCAACGGCGGGGAGGGGGGGAGGTACAGATAAATAATCTAAGAAATTAGCATTTACACTTGTAGACACTTAAGACATTTTTGGCCCAAATTCTGGATTTGTTTAAAAAAAAAAAAAAGATTAGAGAAAATGTTAACACTGGAAACAGGCATATTCCTTGTGGAATTCACCTTACCCAACTCCCAGGCCAGGGGAAAATCAGCAGTTAACTCAAGCACTAAACAGTACAGCTTAACACACTGTTCTTCCTTCAAAGATCAATGGCTTATCATTTGTAGTTCAAAATAATGCCATTTCATACAACAAGGCAATCAGCACCATAAGCCTTCATTAAACAAGGGAGTTGACCTCTTAGAACCCCTTATTTAAAAGGCACCATGGGAAAATTGTTTCTTTCTTCCTCACTCTGGTTTCCTTTTATATATGTAACTCTCCCCTCAGCTGTCTGAAGGTGTTTGCAGGGGGTTGACAATTCTCAAGGATCTACTTCCTTTTGGGTCTTAAATGAAGCTCAGCTTAATTAAGCCTGCAGCTCAACTCCAGTCTCAGTACAAAATGCTAAAGATTCCAATAGCACATCTGTAAAGCCCATAAAAGCAAATTTCAGACCTGGGGGTTTGGGCAGAGAAGAGGAAAGGGGCCTTTCAGCAGTCTGTACTGCCATCTAGCCAAGACTACATCATTCCGTACAATATGCGTCGGTGTTCTGAAAGTCCCTGATGAAAGCATTTCTTAGCAAGAAGCCCAGCAGATTTTTAGTTCAGCTAAAAGAATAGTCACCAGTACTTCCCATGTCTACCAAACTCCCATTGACCAAGAACCAAGTTGCAATCATAAACTTACCCTCATAACTCAGTAAAACTGGCAATAAAAAAAGAAAGAAAAAGCAACCAAACAAAAAGACACAACATGCTTGCTTTCACTCCACATCACTTTCATGTGTCTTTTGTGATGGTGGAGGACTTTGAATATTCTGGGACTAGTGGAAAAATAGAGAAAAAGTGCCTTAAGAAAACCACCACCACTGAATGCTAACCTCTGATAGTCTAGCTGCCACTCAGGAGCTATAACAATCTTGAAGCGTATTTCTCAGATTTCAATAGAACATGCAGGCCATAACATCTCTGAAGAGACTGACACACAGGAAAAATACATGGAACCCTCTGCACTTACGGTAGAAGACATATTCTGTATAACTGGACCAGATCTTGTCATCTGTATACTGGTTGACAAAAGATGCTGTCACCGATGAGTTACAGGCCACCATGTGGAATCCACACTCGGACAACATATCAAAAGCCCTTTCCAGATGCTTGAACTTGAGATAAAACCTGGAGGTGTATCTTTCCGGGGCTCGGTCAGGGTCTCTACTTTCATTCAAAGTTTCTCCGAAGACTTCCTTTGCCAAGGAAATCCTTCCACAAACCAAAATTCGGGGAACTCTCCGGAACTTGGCATCTGCTTGGCCCTCTCTGCCCAGAGTGCAGGATCCTCTGTAACCCACAGTGATGAAGCCCCACTTGCGATCGGAGGGGAGCAGCGAGGAAGGGGGACAGATTCTCGTGTCACTTCCTTGGGAGGCATCTTCAAAATCACTGTGGCAGAACTCCTCTGGGCTTTGCTTGATGTCGTCGGGGGTCAGTAGTTTGACCAAGTCTGGGAGCTGGAAGTATTCTGCTTCCCTTTTCAGTCTCCCCCTTTCTGGGAAGTGATCAGGCAGGACCACCTGCCTGTCCCTGAGATAGTCCAGGATGTAACGGAACAAGAAGCCATCTCTATCAACAAAGAACCTTCCCTTGGAGTCTTTGGCTAGGTCATTCGCCATGTCCCTCTTTGGGGAAAACATTTTCCACAGGAGGGAATGAGGGATACTTATCAGTGTAGAATGGCGAGTGAAATAAACTTGACCCCCAACATTCAGCTCTATGACCTCAGGGAAGGAGTTGGGAACTGATGCTCCTTGTTCTCGGGGGTAAAAACGACTACAGTTTCCACTAAGAGCCATTGTCCCTTTCTTCTCCTTCTCCTATTTTGTTTTAAAGATACAGCCCACTGGAGTCACAGCCTTGTCTTTTGCCTCAACTTGTAGAGGAAGAAGGAAGCTAACTTCTTAAAAGTGATCTCTTCTTCACCCAGACTTTTTTTTTTCCCAGTAAAACAAAATTTAGAAGTGTCTACAGGTGAACTGGTGCTGAAAAAGTAGCTTAAGCTCAGGCTGATGGCAGCTAATACTTCACAGAATAGAATCGACTCATCTGCATCCGATCTTCCATCAAGCTCAGTAGGCAAGGCTGGCAGTGTCCCCAGTTACTCTGAAGTCCTTCCGAAGGAAAAGAGGATACATTATTTCCCCAAACCCAGACTGAGTCAGAAAGAGAGACCTCTGGAGAGGGGAGAGGAAGGGGAAAAAGGGTAGGGAAGGGATGAAAAGACTAAGGGAGAGATTATTTTACATAAGCAGTCCTGGAACTACTGATTTCAGCTGTTCTTCAACTAAATTGCAGCTTCTCTCATGCTATTTTGAGTCTACATGTTTTTAGGCACAATCCTTTGATCCAGCCATTCATATTAAAAACAATCCTATTTGTTTATTATGCATTCAAATCCAACATGCAATTTTCCGACTCTTAATGGGATCATTCGGTCAACTGGACGGGAAATTCCTTACCTTGGTGAGAGCTGAAGACCCAATTCTAGAGAAGAAATAAGCATTGGCAAAGCAATCAGAATCCACAGCGACCACTGACTGAAGCTTGTCAAATCCCAAGCAGGTAAAGGACAGAGGTATCAATGAAAAGTGCCAGAGACACATGTGCTTAGAAAATAATACGTATAAAATATTATTTATACAGATGTGTGTAGTATGTATGCATGTGCTCTCTCTCAAGTTCAAATTAAAACAAGTCACAAAAAAGTTAAACAGGTTAAGTTTAAGAAGCAAAGCAGAAGAAAATATTCGACCGAAGCTTTTCCAGGAAAAAAAAAAACATAAAAATCCCAAACCTTCAGAAAAGATCCTTAAACCAGAGGAGAGTTGCAGGGGGTACCAGGAATTAGAAGGTTTTCAGAAAGCCCAGGAACAGGACAGAGAGGTGTGCCCTGCTGAGGTCCCAGGTAGCCAGCCCACCTGCCGGCAGGGGCGAGCCGACTCCCATGGTCCCGGCCAGGCAGGAGCCGGTGGAGCCGGAGGCCGCCACGCAGCGACGCCGGCGGGGGCTCGGGGCTTCAGCCTCTCCGGCGGCGGAGCTGGGCGGTTCCACAGTTCCCAGTGCAGTTCGGATGCTGTTGTTTCAGCAGTGCAGGCAAGAAACCATCCAGGGAAATGACTATTACATCATCTTAAAGGAATACGGCTTGGAGAAAGCGGAGGCAGCTCCGAGTCACGTCCTCGTCGGTGACAGGTTGCCAGGACCACAAAGGGATGCGGTGCTCGGCGGGGGGCACGCGACTCGGCTCGTCCAGGGCTAGGGGCGGCACGCCGCCACGCTGCCACTTCCCTCTTGTCCCGGGGTGGTGGAGTTCCCAAGGCCCTTTCTCACCACCACCCCGCACTCCCAATCTCCCGCAGCCTGATCACATAAACACACACACGAGTGTGTGTGTGTGTGTGTGTGTGTGTGTGTGTGTGTGTGTGCGCGCGTGTGTGTGTGTTTTAATTTGGAAAATCAACAAACCGTTTTCAACTAAAAAGCAAATGCCCCCGTCTCTAAAGCTTGTCTGTTTATTGGTTGGTTTTAAAGATTACAAGAATGAACCCAGTATTCAAGGGATTTGTCTTAAATCCCTTGATGAGAACCTTCTTCACACAAATCTCCTTCCTTTCTCTTCCCTTCCTCCCTCCACCACGACCACAGTACACAGATGCACGCACAAATCACTCCTGAAATTAAGAATACTTCCCAGCATGCATACGCAAAGCGCTAGCGCCCAAAGGACACCCATAGCCTGCAACGCTAAGTCACCAGCTGGGCTTACCTGTAAGAAATTGCCACCTTCAACCCTTCACTGGGGCTGTTTCCCTACCCAGCGTCTTCTCCTCTGACCTGCTCGCCTCCCCCATGCTGTCCCAGGAGGACTCAGCCCATGGAAGACACGCCTGCTAAGAGACATTTTACTCCTGTCCCAGAGGCCTCCCTTAAGTGCATCATTAGAGTTTCAGGAAGGCATTTCCAGGGCAACCTAATCCACTAACAAAAGTGCTTCTAGTTGAGCCTGCCAGTCAGTAATGGCCCAGCCAAGGCCTTCCAGTAAGTCAGCCATTTCCCCCTCTCAAGGGCCAGTGTCTCTGGGCTCCCGTTTCTGATAAGAATAGCGTACTTCGTCGATGAATAATATATGTAAGGCACACTCCATCCCAAACAGCTGCTATTAAAAAAAGGAAGAAGAAGAAAGAAAAAAACAAAACCCCAAATGGAAGGGAGCTGATGATTTAGACATATTTGATGGAACACATGTGTTTATAGCCTACTCTTGTCCCAAGAATCAGCTTTGAAGAGGTGCTCAGAAGTACAACAGATTTCCACATAACAATCTTTTCTTTAAATAATCATTCGGTTGCTGAACACATTCAGAGTATTAGCTAACATTCCACCACCTGATTCTGTTTGACTTTGTTTCTTTAACTAATGCATTAACCTGTTCTGGCCTCAATCATTAGTATTTTAATGCTGGACCGAGCAAGGCAATGTTTATGTGATGCACTTGTATCGCCATCTAGTGGCACAGGATATCAGTGCAGTTCTCCATCTGGCAACATAGTAAGCGTCCAAATTTGTTTTCTCCTTCATTCTTAAGTCTTCACAGTAATTTGAATTTACTTGACATACAGTGTTCAGCATGACAACAAAATAGATATGTCACTGCCAACAGGTCAAAAAAATCTATAAATCTTATCCATGCTTATTAAGTGCTGTTTTGAGTTGTAAAGTCAACACACACTTTGCTTTACTTTTAACAAAGCAGACTTTCCACCAAGGCAATAACTTTTGGCGCAGGTGTTATAAGATTCTTGGGATAGTTTGTAAGCAAGTGGAGAGAAGGAATGAGGAAAAAAATCATGGTCCTTCACGCTAAAAATGACTTGAGAAATGGCAATCAGTTATGTCAGAGGTGTGGAAAGCTACAGCCAGAGACACACAGCTGCAGAGCATCAGGCCAGCTGTTGGGTATGGTAGTGTCTTGTAGATGACCTTTTTGTACAAGTATTTTAGACTAGGGATGGAAAGGTGACATATAAAGAAAATCATATTTTCTTTAAAGACTTATTATTTATTTCAAAGGCATAATTACAGAGAGGAAGAGACAGGGAAATTCCATGCACTGGTTACTCCCCAAATGGTTACAAAAACCAGAGCTGTATCAATGTGAGGCCAGGAAGTCCAGCTCGGTTTCCCATGTGATTGGCTGCGGCCAAGCACCTGGGCCACCTTCTGCTACCTTCCCAGGTGCTTGAGCAGGACACTGGATCAGAAGTGTAGCAGCTGAGATGCAAACTGATACTCCTGCGGGATGCCAGGGTCATGGGCACTGGCTTAACTCACTGTGCAACACTGCCTGAGAAAATAATAATTTCAAGCTACTACACATGAGAAGAACAGTAAATTAATTGCAAAGTGGACATATTTTTTTATAGTTAAAATAAGAGTGCTCTGACTTCCAAAAAGTTAGTTTTGTTCATTGATCTGGGTTTTATCAGGTGAGGATATTTTGAGACAAGAAATTTTGAACTTGATTTGGAAAACAAACTGTGTGGAGAATCTGTCCAATTTTTTGGAAATTTACCCAAAGTCAAAAAAACACCAGATAAGCAAGTCCTCATGTATGTGAGGACAGAGCCCCTTGGCAAGAGCTGGGCAGGGCAAGGCAGGGCGTGTGTGTGCAGCTGGGGAGGCCGTGGCTGAGTCGCATTTCCATACATCTGCGAAGCTGATTTTTGAGAGGAGACTACATGTACAGAGTCTCATTCTGAAGCCTGAAATTCAAAATATTCACCAGATAAGTTTAACCTTATCACTCCCTGGTTCATCTATAACACCTGGTATGTGTTAAACTTTCAAAAGTACAGTGAATTTCCAACATTTTTATAGTTATCATGTATTGTATTGTTTTGTGCTGTAAGTTTTTACTTATTGAAATACACAGTTAAAAACAAATGAAGGACTACACTATTGTAGTAAAATGGGAAAAATCTGTTGGGAGGGGTGGGTGTTTGAGGGGGAATCCCAGACTATACGAAATTGTACCACATAACTCAAATTTCAAAATAAAAATGTACTTAAAAAAAAAAAAGATTTGAAGCTTGAAGGAAGCAAGGCAACACACCATACCGAGAAATTTGAATAGTGCTAAAGTAAGCCAGGCTGTCTCCGAAAGGCTGTCAGTAAGCCCGGCTCTTCGGTGCCTTGACTAGAGGCAAGAGGCCAAGCCTCAGCTGTAAGTGTATTCCTGTCCTTCGTGTCAGCAGATAACGCTGCGAGTGTTATGACTTTCTGCTGGCAGCTCTCCACCCAAACATTGTGGGATGGCACACTCGGCCCAGAGGCTGAACAACAGACAGCAGGATGTCTCTCTTAAGGGAAGAGCAAGGAAGAAATACTCCAGCCCATTCTTTATGATCGGCAAGCACACAGAACAAGATGTATATTGCATAAGCATGATAAAATGTAACTGATAAAATAAATTTGATAAATTTCACTTGAGAAACAGTGACATTGATAAAAGGTGTTTACCTCTCTATTTCCTGTTTCTTATTTTCCCAAATCCCCATAGCTGAATGGTGAGGGTTAGGTTTTCCAAAAGGACAATCTCAGTTTTGGAATACTCTGATCGCTTCCCACATCCTCACTCCCTTTGCACTCTTAACTTTCCTCTCCCCGCAGACAGAAATAACTTCTCTGCTGTCCTTGCTCCTGGGAAGTGCGTTGATGTCGTAAGCCTACTCAGACCAAAGTGCTGTGCACTCATTCTGATCCGTACCCCAATGACCCCTGAATTATCATCCTCATCACAACAGCTACTGTTAATGGGGTCCTACTACCAAATCCTCACCAGGTTTTACCCATCTTGTAGCTCTGCCCGACTTAACCGTGGGATTTTGAGCTGGGGATTCCTTGTCTCCGGGTCAGGGTAAAATGATAATAAAGGTTTTCCTCCAAGAGCACCATACTGAAAATATTTCAGGATAGATTTTGTGGCTCTTCCTGGGTGCTTAATGAACACATTCCATAGTCAGGATAGTTAGGAAAGTAGTTGTATTCATTATTGTAAATTTCAGTTGAGACATAAGGGATCACAAAAGGCATCCTAAGATTTAAATTCAGTTCTACTTCCAAAGCTTTTGCTCTTCTCTTTAATCAATCTCAGGTAAGGGTATTGTATATTCGTGCAGGAATTTCAGGCTTTGGTGGGATGCTCAAAGTAGCAGAAAGGGAAACTAAAAATAATCATTATTTCCTGAGTTAAACAGAAGATCACCACTTGCTTTGGCAGATGAGGTGATTTTCCTGTTACCCTTCCATTCATTCCACATGTATGTGTGTTGTGTCCAGCACAGTATTAGATAGTTGACATACAAATCTGAGTTTGATATAATCTCGTGAGAGGATGACTATAGTTAATGCTAATATACTGTATATTTCTTTACCAAAAAAAAAAACCTAGGAGATAAGATTTTGGACATTTTCCCCATAGATGAATGTTAAATGCTTCAAAGGATAAACACACTTACGCTGATTGTACATTACACAAAAAATCACATAGCACCCCACAAACATATAATTTTATGCATCTGAATATTTTTTTAAAAAATCATTAACCTCAAAATACTCACATACAACACACTCAAAATTATACCAATGGAAAAATGCTTTGAAAGCTATTCTTTCATCATTGCCTTTTATTTGCAAAAATATCTGAGGCTATTTGGTCTTTGGTCCTTTATAGTTCACATGGGATTTGGACAAATCATTTAACCTCAGGTGACCTCTGCTTCTATATCTGTAAAATGAATCTCTCTCCTTAAAGAGATACTGTGACTGATGACAAAATAAAAATAAAATACATCTGGCAGCCCTTCAAAGACACACCACGAAGCAATTTGCGATGTCAGAAATAAAGGATGAAGGCAGCAGTGATCTTCTTGTTAACACAAAGCTTTACAGCAAAGCATGTGGATTAGACCTATATAAACACCAACTCGGAAAAGCAGACTCTTCGAGGTCACCTAGTCCAGTCTAGATGTACCTAGAAGTTTGAGGTGACAGCAAACATTCAATCTGGTCCATATATATATACTGGAAGCAAAAGCTGTCCAAGTCACCATGATGTCTCTACAGGACAAAGTTCTCCCAAGTGAAATCTGATTTTTAAAATAAAAGATGCTGAGCCTAGAGCGATGGCCCAGGGGCTAAATCCTCCACTTGCGTGCGCTAGGATCCCATATAGATGCCAGTTTGTATCCCAGCTGCTCTACTTCCCATCTATCTCCTAGCTTGTGGCCTGGGAAAGCAGTTGAGGACAGCCCAAAGCTTTAGGACCCTGCACCTACATGGGAAACCAGGAAGAAGCTCCTGGCTCCTGGTTTCAGCTCAGCTCAGCTTTGGCCATTATGGCCATCTGGAGCATGAACTAGCAGATACAAAATCTTTCTCTGTCTCTCCTCTCTGTAAATCTGCCTTTCCAACAAAAATAAATACTTTTTTATTTGAAAAAATCTTTTTGTAAATATTTTTAGTTTATATTTTTTATTAAGAACTTTCTTATAAAGATTTTTTAATTCATTTTTTATTGGAAAGACAGATTTACAAACAGAAGGAGACACAGAGAGAAAGATCTTCTGTCCACTGGCCACAATGGCCAGAATTAAACTGATCTGAAGCCAGAAGCCAGGAGCCTCTTACCTCTCTCCCACATAGATGCAGGAGAAGCAGAGCAGCCAGGACACAAACCAGCGCCCACACTGGATCCCTGCACTTGCAATATAAGGATGTAGCTACTGAGCCAGTGTGCTAGGCCCAGAAATGAAGTATTAAAATCCTATTGTAAGGAATAGTAGTTGATTTCTAAGCTGGAATACAATTAGAAAGATGTTTATATCAGCTATATGAACATCAGCAAGCCACTTTGCCTCTCTGAGACTGTTTTCCTCATACATACATTACAAATAAAGAGATCCACTCGGCAGGGCTGATATAAGGATGAGAAATAACGTTCTAAAATTGCTTGATGTGTAACAAATGTTCAATAAGTGATGGGCAATATTACCATATTTATGCTATCATTTCCTCTGCCCGCTGCATCCTTAAATTTCTGCCTATGGGTCTTGGTGAATGGACAGGTACCATATTACTCATTCAGGTTGGAGATGTAACTGGCCCCTTTTGTGAAATCCTACTTTTCCCTGCTAACAGGAAAATAGAAGAAAGAAAGGGCTCCTTGGAACACACTAATCATACTTGTCTTCTGAGATTGATGATTAGTTCATTTAAAAAATACATTTCTGTCTTAGAGAATAGCCACATCTTTCAAAGTTTGATGAATGAAGGAAAGGCAACGGACAGACTAGATCATTCAGGCTATTTCAATGTGATATATCCTAACCAAATTGTTTTTGTTTTTGTTTTTGCTTTTCCATGTAGATAAAATGAGGTCTTGAGGGTGGCTTATCTGTCTGTGTTGCTCAGGTGGATACACAAGCTACAAACCTAGAGACGACATTTAATAAAATTATAAATTAGGATACGGGGTTAGATAAGCACTATGGATAAAGAAATGATGGGCTTCTTTTAGCACCAAATAGAGTAATCAAATGCACCTACCCCCCTTCTTTTTTTTTTTTTTTACTATTTTCTACAAGAACATTTATATCTGCAAGTATGAAGAAAGAAAAAATATCTGCTCAATGGCAATGATGACTGGAGTTTATACCGAGAGTATTAGTGCTTCAGAATAACCAGTTATCCCCTTCCAAAAAGAAAAAAACAATTCTTTCCCTGAAAACACACTGGATAATCAGAGTCAACATACTCTTCTCCAAATAACTCCAGTGAAGACTTAAAAAAAAAAAAAAACAGACTTAAGCTAGAACCCTCTTCTCCATTTCTTACTATCAACTTACTCAAATAACTTTTTCTGTATTTGCAAAAAACAAGTATATCAGGCACTGTAAAGGGACAATAATAAAGCAGACATGAGTCTTATCCTCAACTGGCCTACTGTGTGGTAGAGCAAAATAAAGGATAGCACTCACTCTGTGTCAAGTAGAGACAACTGACACAAGTAACTGACAATCATTGTTAAGAAAATGAGGAAAGTTCAATGAGAGAGACAAAGACCTAACCAAAGCCACAGCCATTTTTTAAAACTTTAAGGTACATCCTGCCTAGCAGCACAAAGTGCCCATTAATAAATTATTGATGGACTGAAGAAAGTGCCACCTGACATCACTTTGCATTGACTGGGCATGGAGTATGAGAAGTACTCATCTAGAATTCATTTAGAGCCATTCCAGAGCTGACTCATTAGAGTGCTGATACTTCAGAAATATTTTATATGTGCATAAAAATGTAAGTCCATTGCAGCACTAAACCATACAGCCAATTTATATTTGATTCCAAGCCAATGAATACTAGGTCATTGGTGTGGTCCTTCCCAGTTCATTGCCATTACTTCCCCAAGACAATTGGTTCAAGATGGCTGGTGAAACATGTGCAAGTAATAGTGTGGATCCCACAAAAGATCTAGAAAGATACTAGATAGTAGCAAGCAATCTTCACTGCAACAGCTCTGAGTGCTTCCCCGGAGATAGTTCAAGAAACCTGGATTACCAGACATTTGTTGTCTGGTAGAAACACTTTGACATCTTGAGGGCAATGAAAGTTTTACTGCTGCTTGAAAAGATATGAGAGATAAACAGAAGACATGTATGGCCCGGGCTATATCAGAACACCAGAAGACTTAAAAAGAAAGAACATCTAAAGTATGCTAATATTTGCACATACTCAAGGTCTCATGCTGCAGTGATTTTCTAGGGCTTCCCAGATGACCACCTACGGGAACAGATCCCCATAAAGGGTCTGCCCAGAGTTCAAGGCTACAAGTTGGAAGATCCCAAGCACAATTTGTACTTCAGGTATTAAGAAATCCGGGCTTCCCTTCCCTTTTTACCTGGCTCTTCGCCACCCTCCTCCATCTTGCCCCTTCCCTTGCCCTGGCAGCCCCCATCCTGCCACCATGGCAGGACACGTGTCCTTTCTAGCCTCCTCCCTCTCAACTGTCTCTCCTGTTCCTACCCTGCTGGAATAAAGGACCTACTAAGCCAAAAAAAAAAAAAAAAGAAAGAAAGAAATTTTGTAATTCAGGGAATCTTGAGGCTTTAAGGAAATTAACTTAGTGGTTTTTCAAAGCAATTGCCTAACATGAAGGAGATTTAATAAAACACCAGGAGTTACATTTGACTGGTACCAAAGGACAACTCTGTGAGCAATTTTGGTGACTTATCATTCTGCAGATAGTCTGCCTGATTGATTGACCGAATATTCACATATTTTGGATGGAAATGGAAAGAAACTCTGAGCTAAGATTTAAGTGCAAAAAATGACTACTTCCTACACAACAAAACGGTAAGGCTGAATCCTAAATCCAGCATGTTTCTTTAGTGAACTAATTAATTTTATTTGAAAGGCAAAAAGACAAGAAATAGAGAGATCTTCCAGCCACTGGTTCATTTCCCCAAATTCCCACAACAAATGGGGCTGGGAGGAGGCCAAAGCTGGGAGCCCATAATCCCATGCAGGCCTCTTAAGTAGACAGCAGGGGACTAACTGCTGGAGCCATCATCTTTTGCCTTCAAGGGTGAGCAATAGCAGGAAGTTGGGACCAGAAGTGGCGCCTATGCACTATGAAATGGGATGCAGACATCCTAAGCATGATCTTGACCATTACACTAACTTGCCTCTCAAACCCATTTATTTATTAGCTAGGAAAGTGACATAACCTTTCCCAGGCATGATTTTTCATGAAAATTAAATCAGATAATACATGTTGAATGTGTCATTTATCAGCTATCCCTAAATATTTAACAGACGTAGCTTTTGCTGTGACTTACACACTGACATGGGTTGATGCCTTTTTACATTCATTTTCTCCAGAAATATTAGAGTTTATTCATTCCATGAGAGCACAGTGTAAAGTCACATCAGTAAAACTGGTTAATCCTCGTTTAGTTTCCACAGGAAACAGAGCAGCTGTGTGATGCCCTTTAGAAGGTCAGAGCTTCCTACGGAGAGATGTCTGGAACGGGTCAAAGAGCACCATATGGTTGTGCTGTACTGTCCATTCTCTGAACAGCACACGTTCTATTTGCCAAATTGCTGGTGTCACCTTCTCCACCTCCATAAGCTCAAGCCTTGTTCTTCATCTGTTAGCTGTCACTTGTCTCAGCATGGTCCTTTGTGTACAGGGGAGTTTGGGCTAAAATCTGCATATTTCTTCTTTTTGCCCTACATGCTTCCATTTGCAGACTTAATTCAATCCCAATGCATCATCATCAATGTGCAAATAACTTCAAATACCCAAATGGTTTTCCCTGATCTTTTCTCAATTTCCATTTAGTTGTTGTACATCTCCAATGGATTACCAGCACCTCAAACTCAGCCCCAAGCCAAACATCTCTTTGTTACATCCCATATGTTTTGTTTCACAAAGTTCTCTTCTGTATCAAACCCATCACAGCTCTCCCCTACCACTGTGAAAATCCACCATTTGCCGCCTTCCTTACTATTTGTTGGCTCATCAAATGATAGCTGAGGATTTACTATGACCTAGGTGAGGCACTAAATGGTAAGTTCTACCTGAAAGTGCTGCCTCTGCTTTCTAGACCAGAGACAGATTTAAAGACTACCCAAATAAGTCAGGGAGGCAATTTCAAGTAGCGATATTAGCTACGAATAGATGGTATGATAAGACATGTCTTTGAAATTGGAAGAGGCAAAGAGAGGATGCAAACTGCAAGTCTAGCCCTTTGTAGAAGCAAGCTGAGGGAAGGAGCCAGCTAGGGGAAACTGTAGGAACAGAGTGCTCAGGCAGAGATTGCCTAGAGCTCAGACAGCTGAGATGACTCTAGGTTTGGTTTGCTCAAGAGACCAAGTAAGCCATCAACGTAGAGACGTGTAGACCAGGATCAAAGTGTAGGTCCCAGAAATAGGGGCCAAATCACTGGAGGCCTCTGTTACCATAGTAGGAATGTAGATTTCATTTGAGTGTCAATTTCATTACAAAAGGAAGTCACTGGCGAATTTAAAGTTATAAACAGTAGGCTCTCAATATGATAAATATAATTAATAATAGGGTACATTAGAAAAGTTACGATTACATTTCAAAAGTTCTCATTCCCTTTAACATCACATGCTTAATATCTGGCTATGGTTGTTCCTCATTATATTTATATATTATGTCATGACTTCATGCCCCTAAAACATATACTATTAAAAATTGTCAAGGTACAAGAATGAAATTTTAGGAGAAAAGAAGTGATGTTTCATAATTTACTTATGCATTTTCTTAAAATATGTATTTATTTGAAAGGCTGTTACACATAGAGAGGAGGGCAGACAAAGGAGGGAGAAATCTTCCATCTGTTGGTTCACTTGCTAAAATGGCCACAATCAGCACAAGTGGGGCAGACTGAAGCCATGAGTCAGGAGCTTTTTATGGTCTCCCACTTGGGTGCAGGGATACAAGCCCTCCAGCCACCCTCCACTTTTTTTCCCAGGCACATTAACAGGGAAGTGGAACAGCTGGATGTCAAACTGGGTAAGGAGGTTGGAGAAAATCTGGAGATATAGGAGGGAAAGTTACTGTATGTACCAGCCAATGCTCTCCCTCTTTTCAGACGTTTTTGTCCAGTTCATTTAACATGCAGACACTATCATCTTCTAAAAATGCATCCTTTTCCCAAGCATCTTTCTTGGTTTCCCATTGCTTATAAACTAAAATCCAAAGTCCTTGGTATAGATTCACAGCCTTATGCAATATGGCCTCATCTGCATAGGAAATACATGCAAATAAGTTTATATGGCAAGGATTAATAGTTACAAGCAGTTCAACATGTTCTGTATTAAATTATTTTAGAAGCAGTAATTCATAGAAAGTGATGCTTTCGATGTGTGAGGGATCGACATTCACAGCTTTTTAATTGTTTTTTAAATCCTAAAGATCCTGCCATAAATGAATGGACCACAATGCATCAACCATGCTCTAACTTCCAAGGCAAGAAACAGGAAAGCTGTAAAAACTAAAAAAATCAAGTAGTAGCTTCGGACACAAATAAATAACATAAATTAATCTTATTACAGCCTTTGAGTTCATCTATTTTCTATGTCATCTCCAAATACAATATAATGAAAGTAATACTGCTAAACTTAATGACAAAGCCAACTAGATAAACAACTTGACACTGAAAAAAATCATGCATCCGATTGAACGTAAGATTTCCCTCCTATTCTGTCTTAAGTAAACATTTCTTGGAAACTGAGAATTCATGGCTAGATTATCAAACCAGATGTAGGAAGTTTCCTGTCAACTTCCACAGAGACACAAGGGGGCAGTGTTATCCCAGTCTCTTGCATCAACTTGAGGCCCTGAAGAAAAAACAGAAAAATTAGCAGAATAACACTGCTCATTGGCCCATGCTAGCTTCCTTCTACTTACCAAATCTCAAGCCCTTAAAGGCAGCAACAAAATCCCCTCTGATAGAGCTTGCCAAAACTTTTTGGGCTGCTCTATTTTTAGTATGGCCTCAAGAAACTCAGGCTCATCTCAGCCTTATTGCTAGTTACTATTTTTCCTATTGCAGAATGGATGATGAAAAAAATTCATCTGTGTTGACCATATTTAAAAAAAAAACCCTACACTTAAAACGGTATCACTGGTTGGAGGCCCTAAAGTTTCCCTCTACTGCTACAAAAATGAATGTGTACAATCAGATACCAGTCACTCACTCAAAAACATCTACTTACAGAATCTTATATACAGATAAATGACAAGGAAAGCAGGCTAACAGGGAAATTCAGAGATAGGTCCACAGAGGGAGACTAGTAAGTATTCTCCCAGGAAAGGTAAACATGTTTTTGTTTGCTTAATTAATTGACACTGTATTTGAAATCAGATATGTGTATGTGCGCGCACACACACACACACACACACACACACACACACACACACACACACAGACTGATACAGACTAAGGAAGATCTTCCATCTCCTGGTTTCCTACCCCAAACTCACCCAAGCAGCTGGGGTTAGACCAAAGCAATCCTGGTCTCCCACGTGGGTGGCAGGGACTCAAGCGCTTGAGCCATCACCTGCTACCTCCATGGAGGCAGAAAGCTGGGACTACAAGCAGAGCGGAGACACATCCCATCTGGGATACAGATGCCATGAACAGCATTGTTTCTTTTTGCTTAAGATGTATTTACTTATTTGAATCTCACAGTTACAAAGAGAGATATATCCAACTGCTTGCTCACTTCCCAACTGGCCACAGTGGTAAGGACCGAGCCCAGTTGCAGGAGGCCAGGAACTTCATCCATGTCTTCTCCATGGGTGGCAGGTACCCAAATACTTAAGCCACCTTCTGCTTCTTTTCTCAGGCCTATAGCAGCAAGCTGATTTGGAAGTGGATCAGCTGGGGCACCAAATACTGCCCATATAGGATGCTGGTCTCACAGTCAGCAACTTTACCAGCTAGGCCACAATGCCAGAACCCCACATACATACACTGACCTCCCCACCAAAAAAAAAAAAAAATCTTAATTGCTGCAACAAATCTTGACCCCAGATAAAAGTTCTTAAAGGAATATAAGGAAGAACTCATTTGTCTGTGTTCAGGGTGCAAATTGGGAGGGTGGGAGACAATTTAGAGGATATGACTGCAATTTCACCTCCAAAGACAGGAGGAATCTTTAAAAAAAAAAAGAAGACAAAGGTTCTATTTGGGGACTTTTTTAAAAGGTGAAAAAGGTATGCATGCAATGTGTGTCAGCAGGGGTGTAGGAATTGGGACAGGAACAGTAAATTCTTCAGTGCAGCAGGTTGAAAAGTCACCAGTGAAGGAGCATCTCAGCAGGTGCAGAGGAGTCCGAGCATCATTCTGTACCAAGCAGTCATTGTGAATTTCTCACTGTGACTCCTACAAGGCGATCCTGAGTCCGTCTATACTTTCCTCAGCGTATTTCTAACTTCTCAGAGAACAGATCTGCAGCAGGAACTTCCACTCCACAGGTCCAGTATGGGATGTGGCTTTGACATCAAAGATCTAATCATTTCAGCTTTTACAGGTTTTAAAACACTTTAAAAAAAAGATTTATTTATTTTTATTGGAAAGGCAGATATACAGAGAGGAGGAGGGACAGAGAGGAAGATCTGCCATCCAATGGTTCACTCCCCAAGTGACCACAATGGCCGGTGCTGCACCGATCTAAAGTCAGTATCCAGGAGCTCTTCCAGGTCTCCCACGCGGGTTCAGGGTCCCAAGGCTTTGGGCCATCCTCGACTGCTTTCCCGGGCCACCAGCAGGGAGCTGGATGGCAAGAAGGACTGCCGGGATTAGAACCAGCAACAATATGGGATCCCGGCGAGTGCAAGGCGAGGACTTTAACCACTATGCTATCACACTGGACCCTAAAACATTTTTGTTATGTTACAATGAGTCAAACCACCACTTGGAATCCCTGCATCCCACAACAGAGAGGCAGTTTTAGTACTGACTCCTGTGCTTCCAATACAACTTCTTCCTAATGTGTCTGAAAGGTAATATGTGATGGATCGAAGAGCTGCCTCCCAGACGACCCACACGGGAGATCAGAACGCAGTTACTGGCTCATGGTTTTAGTTTGGCCCAGTCCAAGCTGTTGGTATTTAGATGTGAACCAGATGGAATGAAAGATATTTCTTTCTCACTCTCTGCCTTTCAAACAGAATAAAAATGAAAGATAAACACTATTTAAAAAGATTTTCCCTTTCCACCTCAAACATGGAATAAAGGGAAATAAGGGGGAGGGTTTCTTTATGACTGTTTATCAAAATGAAAGCAGGCATACAATCAATGCTTCACTTGTTGCAGCAATCAGTGTTCACTCGGAGCAGGGACTGAAGATGTCTTGTGTATGTCACCCATTCATTCAGTGTATATTTTTTAATATCTTCCATATTCCAAGCATTGCTATTAAACATTAAGGATATATGATGACACAAAACAGCCAACCTCTGCCCTCCTAAAGTTTATATGCAAAACAAAAATGAATAAAACTATCAAATATCAATGGCAATAAACTTGAGGGAATGGAAATAAAGTTAGTTGATTATTAATTATTACATTGCAGGACAGAGGGAACAGTAACATGGGGAGGGGGAAATTTGTGATTTTTAGTAGTTTAAGCTAAAATAACTTTTGTCTATTCAGGTGCTACAGTACAAAGAGAAACTTTCATTCATTAATCAATAATGATAGAAATAGAATAGATACCAATTAATAAATGGTCAATATTTAGTGACTAACATGCTATTTTATTTCTTCTTCAAATTAAACCAATAAAACTTTTAAGTGCCAAGGAATGTAAGGCACTAAATGAAAGAGACATGATAGAGAGAGAGAGAGAGAGAGAGACAAACCAAAGACTTAGACAAGCACCTTGCCCAAGTAGTCCTACACATGAGTTCAGAACATGAATTTCAATGCAGACAGTCTGACTCTGAGGGCTGCACTCTTAACCCAGACACCGGAGTGGGATACAGAGATTAATAAGCCATAAACTCTGCCTTGGAACTGCTCATAGCCTAATATGAGGCAGCTTTGTAAACAAATAATTCCAGGGCAGCGATATAAACTGTAATAGAGTTAAAGAGACTCAGAGGAAACTGTGGGTGGGTGAGGGAGTCATCAAAATGCAGACGTATCCGTTTGTGTTTATGTAATTCATTGCTCTCTCTGGGCCTGGCTACCCATACCAATCTGCAGTTCCTCCTAAAGCCTCTTTCCGGTGGATTTCCCCTGTCTGTCTTCACAGGTTGTGGTTTACCAGCTTCATTCTGCACGCAAGAAGTGGTTCTGACACAGAGCCATATAAAAATCTTTACAAACACGATTGGGAAGGCAGAAAAATAACTGAATCAAAATCTACCTTAACTCTGCTGTTAAAAGGATGAGGCATGTATCTGTATGAATTAAAAGGAGATAACCATAACAGGTTCCAATGCACGATGCTAAAGGAAAGACATTAATGTCTCACGTGACAAAACTCAAGTCCATTTGCATTGTAACATAATGTGACTGACAAGCTATTTGGAAGTAGAGCTGTGTCCCATGGGGATCCTTATTTCCCACCCCAACTGTGTTAAAACATGAGCTTCCAACCTCAAATCACAAATGGACTCCACAGTCAATGTATTACCTAAAGTTACGTGGAAAACCCCTTCTAGGTGCTGAGCACTTTCCACAGATTCCAAAACATTCATCCCAATTTTACATCACTAAGATCCATTTTATGAACACTTTCAGAACAGTTACTTCAGTAGATTTAAGCAGTTTATAGTCTGATAAAATTCAGAAGATGCAGGAAATCTAAGTGAATTCTTTCATATCCCTGTTATATCTCATCTTTATCAAAGTGTTTACAAAGTAATGGTGTCATTCAGGTCACTACACATCTGGACTCCAAACAACTGTAGGGCTTGCTGTTGATTATGGTGCACCTAGTTGGTACTTTTATCTTGATTTTTGAACTTTTGTGTAAGATTAGTTCTTTGAAGCAATTTTTGTTTGGTGTTGGTTTTCAACGTGTCAGTGTGGTGGAACAGTTACGCATTTTTGATTGGGAAGGAACATATCAAGTCATTCACAGAGTATTTTCAAATTGTACATGTCACCCCACCACCCAATCCTTTTCCATCTCTTGTTCTATTCCAGTCCTAATTATTCATATCTCAATTATTTATCTGTTGATGCTTCCTCTTCAGGTATATTTGGAAGACTTAGGCATGCCGGTTTCAATATAATTTTAGTTAATTGCCTGTGATAAATTTGTTCACTAGTCTTTGAAGAGTTTTAGACAATAGTGGATCATTATCTACTATCTTACTGATGCTTTCTAATAATAAGTTACCAGGTTGGAAGGTTGGACCTCCTTACTGTTGGCCTGGGCATTCTTTGGTTAAACAGTGTTTAGGAGTTGCGGGGTGGGGTGGGGGGACTTTATGACTATAAAAGCCACCTGCAGGTATATAATTAACTCCATCCGAAAATTAACTATTTTTTAAGATTTACTTATTTTTATTGGGAAGGCAGATTTACAGAGAAGGAGATACAGAAAGATATTCTATCCACTGGTTCACTCCCCAAGCAACTGCAATGGCTGGAGCTGAGTTGATTTGAAGCAAGGAGCCAAGAGCCTCCTCTAGATCTCCCATGTGGATGCAGGGTCCTAAAGCATGAGTCATCTTCTATTGCTTTCTCAGGCAGATAGCTGGATAGGAAGGAGAGCATCCGGAACATGAACAGGTGCCCATATACAATCCCAGCACATGCAAGGCAGGGATTTAGACACTGAGCCATCATGCCAGGCCCCTGAAAATGAGCTGTTTCGCTGATTGTCTTACATGCCTTCTATTTAAAGACACAAGAAAAGTTTAAGATGAGGATTTGGCCTCAGTAAATTCGAGGTATAGAAAAAAAAATCTATTATTATTTCCAAAATACTACCAAAGGACAATCTGCAGAGAAGGATCACATCAAAAGAAAAACCCAGAAGACATCTAAGTTATGGACAAGTTCATTATCAACCAGAGCATTTGCTTAGCCATTTCGAAGAAGCCTTGCTATTATAAGAGAAAATTAAAAGAAAGAAAGAAAGAAAGAAAGAAAGAAAGAAAGAAAAGCCACCAAATAACAAAAGCTCTAGTGCCTGCAGCTTATCCGAGCCTCTTGCCAACCCCAGTGAAAAACAACTCTAGATGATTTCTCAGTCTCCCTGTATGTACAAGCTAGACTCAGAAGTAAGAGTGCTGCCTACTAAACCAACCACATCCACTTCCGTTGGGGCTGGAAGACAGGTTACTGCAGCAATGACTTGTGCAAATATCTCTTCGTGTAATCACAAGCTGAAGCATTTTGCTAGCAAAAATACTCTAAGCAGGGCTGCTGGCTGGTTCAAAAAAGTCTCCTCAAACATACCGCACAACTAAGAAACATCTGGAACTTTTAGAATAGCTTTCACATTTTAAAACAAAAAATTGGTATAGGTTTAACTAATAACCTAACTCTTCAGGTATATGAAGCAATCCAAGGATCAACCATCAAAGAAAAAATTTCATTAAGCAAATGAACAATTAAAGCAATTAAATGCTGTGATGCTTAGGACAATAATGGTTGAGTAAAGATATTTCCTTCTCACATCTACCCCTATATGGGCCAAACTAACACTACAGTAGGAGAAAAAAAAAAAAAAAGGACCACAAGTGACATTTATACCTATAAGAAAAAATAATCTCTCTCTTCTCGCCTCATTATCTCGCCCTCCCCATTTCATCAGTCCTTTGAACTTTAAAAGTTTTATGTAAAGAAGCATTAACATCACAGTTGCTATTACAGAATTTAGGATAAATTTGTGTTTTTCAATCTGTTCTTGTTTGATAAAAGAGGAAAATGTCAAAAATGAGATAAAAATGAAGACCAAAAACACTGAAATGAAGTGTTCAGTATGCATTGTAACTATTACGGCAACAAAGAGCTAGGATAATGAATTATGTCATTGATAGGTAGAAAACTGTAATAATTGGGCTGGGATATCTACAGTTAATAGTCTGGAAAAAATAGTCTACAAAATAAATATGATTTTTCAGATCTCTCAAACACATAAGAATGTCTATGTCCTAAGAGCTAGTCTTTTATGTTTATGTGAACATGAAATTTAAGAACTGGAAAGTCCTAAGGAGTCCTTTGAATATTTTATCAGTTTTTGTTTAAACCGTATGTCTGCCCCAATGACACTGTGAACCCTGTGAGGGAAGGAATCAGTTCTAACTATCTTGCTCACTATAGCCCATTTCCAGCTTCTGGCACAATTCCTTCAACAGCTGTTTATTGAAAACCCATTCCAGGCTAGATAATGTGCCAGAGGGTCAATAACCCTTGTTCCACTTTCTTTTTTTTTACGTTTTTTGGCCTAGGAAATCAGGTCCAAGTAGAGAAAAATGGTTTATATCATGCATCTAGTGGAATAAATCGCTTTAGAAGTCAGAGACCTCCCTCTCACCCACTCCCTGACATTGCAGGTGACCCCTGACTTACTTCCAATTTGTGTGAAAGTTGCCATTTTGTGTGGGTTTTATTATACTGTATTAAAGAGTGGCATCCTCGAAAAGAAGGTATCAGAATATCCTACCTTCACCATTTTTGATGATCAACATGCATTGGTTTTGATACTTAGTCTCATTGTGTGGAAGAGAAAATATGGACGCAACGAAGACAGTTTGGTTGGTCCTTGCTTAAACAAACTGGTTAAAAGTTCATTTTAGGGGCAGGTGTTGGGCACAAATATTAAGATGATGCTTGAGATACCCATATGCCATATCAGAGATTTTGGGTGGAGTTCCAGGTACTCTGCCTTCTAATCCAGCTTTCTGTTAGTGCACATCCCGGCAAACAGCAGGTGACAGATCCAGTTCTTCAGTCCCTGACACCCATGTGGGGGACCCAGACTGGGTTCCAGGTTCCAGCCTTCAGCCTTTCCCAAGTAGGTATTTGCTGGTTGAACACAAAATCAATCTTTCTCTTTCTCCATCTCTTTCATTCATCCTCTTCTATTTCTCTCTTCTCCTTTCAAGTAAATTTAAGAATTTTCTAATTCCCTTTAACAGGTAAAAGAATTTTGAGACAAACTTTACAGCTGTTTAAGACCACAAGATGAGACTATTACTAAAGTACTTGTAAGTAAATAAGTCAATTCTTATGATAAACAGCTTTGACTGGTCACACAGGTAATTTTTTTTTTCACTCTCAGTCACATTCCATCAGGCTGCACACAGGTACCCTGGACCAGTTTCTCCTTCTTGTCTTAGATTAAGGCCTGTTACAAACATGGTGTAATGGATCGCATTGCTGCATTTTTCTGATGCAGCTAATAGACCACAAATTTGGTGAAGCCCTAATTGTTTGCCAAATAGGGTCTCTGTCCTTCCTGAGAGAGAACATCAAATAGCGACACAACCAAAGAACTCTCTTTCTTGGCTTCATCTGTATTCAAGAAGCAATCTGCTTTATGAGAGAGTGAAATAGGGGCCCTGCAGTTCACCTGCCTGAAATAGGATCTTGACTGCAACAACAGAAAGTGAGTAACCTGGAGTCAGTTAGCATGCTTCCTTCTAGCTACACCCAGACACTTCAGTAATTCAGTTTTCTCATCAGTAGAATGGGGGTGATGAAATTCCTTACCCTTAAGAATTCCTATGAGAATTAAAATTGCTTGGCATACAACAAAGACTAAATAAACTTTAGCAGTTTTTAATTTTTATTACTCCTGTCATTATAAGAAAAATATTTTAATGTAATAATCCACTTGCATTTTTTCTACAAGTAAGAACATACCCATCTAAAAAAAAAATAAAATGTTCATGAGTATCTAGTAAAAGCAATGGGAACCATCCCTCCCCCACTCCAAATTTCTGTAGCTCAAGTGGTTTTGATATCACCGTTGCTGCAGCAGTGGGTACATGACTCATTGGGGTAAAGAGGCTGGTGCATTTGGTACTTCTTTCCATCATGCTTACTACAGACATGGGGATGGGGCTCAGTCAGAAATGTGACAATGTCTGCTGGGCTCCTGCTAGAGCAGTTGGGAGACAGGACGTGGTTGGAGACACTGGATGCAAACTATAGCCAGCTGTACCATGGACTTGGCATTCACACTGGCAAGGTATTTCTTCATACAATGTAAGTGATTTGTGTTGAGTGTTCTGTTATCTGCTTTACAAAGTTACACAGAAATCATATTCAACAAGATATCACAAAATTATATGAGTGGTATTTAAAAAAGATCAAATGGGTATCAAAGAAGCAAATTAACGTGGTTTAATGTATAGACTTGAATCAAACCAGCTGGGTACTAAATCTGCCATTACTGTTCAGCAGCCATGTGCCTTTGGACAAGTCACTTATGAGAGAGTGAAATAGGGGCCCTGCAGTTCACCTGCCTGAAATAGGATCTTATGCACCTTAGGGGGATGTCTGAGGAAAAAATAATTTAATACATGTAATGCATTTAGTTCATGACAGGCTCAAGCTCCTGTTACTATCTTATTACTATTCATATACAAAATAGAAGATAAAATATAGCAAAGAATAGTGGAAATGTGTCTTGTAATGTTGTTGAGATTTTTCTGTATACAGAGGATGAAACTGACAAATTAAAAACATCTCTTAGCAAAGGGCTTGAGTAGACTTGTCTCCAGTGACATTATACAAATGGCCAACAAGCAGATGAAAACACATTCAACAGCAATTAGGGAACAAGTAGAAAGAAAAAAAAGCAAAACCACAATAAATTGGCACCTCACATCTACCCAGAGGGATACTAAGATATTAAATAAACGTTGGCCAGGGTATGGAAGTTGAAATATTTGTGAACTCTTGGTAGGAAAGTAAAATGGCAGAACTACCATGGAAAATAGCATGGAAGTTTCTCAAAAGAATATTTTTAATTGGATTACCGCAAGATCAAGCAATTCTACCTCTGGATATATATCCAAAGGAATTGAAACTGTGGTCTTGAACTTGTATTTGTATATGCAATGTCCACAGCAGAACTATTCAAAGTAATGGTAGCAACCCTAAACTCTATCATGGGGGTAAATGGATAAACAAAAAAAATGACTTATACATATAAAAAAATGTTATGCAGCCTCAGAGGAAAACAAGAAATCCAAAATACATTCCTATATGATTGAAATAAGCCAGCTAGAAAAAGCCAAATGCTGTATGATTGTGATTATAAGGGGTATCTGGAGTTATCAATGTACAGATATAAGAAGCAGAACAGTGGTTGTCAGAACTAGAGCAGAAAGGAGTTTGAGCTGTTTAATGCCTGCAGAGTTTCCATTTTGCAAGAAAAAGTTTTGAGGATTGGTGGCACCACAGTATGAATATACTTCCACCACTGAATTGTAAACTTAGTTAAAATGGTGCATTTTATGTCATATACATTTTACCACAGTTAAAAATATATTTAAGTAAATAATTAAAGTACTCTTTTACAGCACCGTAGGAACCACAATGCCCAATCCAGCTTACACTAACACTGAATGAAAAAAAAAATGTAATGATGCTAATTTAATAATTTAAGAGTGCTAATTTAATAATAATCTAATGATATAAAAAAGAAGGATTGAGCAGTTTAGGAGGTTGACACTTTTTGTGGAGCAAATTGGAATTAAGTGTCAAGTGCTAAAGATGGTCATGTGATGAGATCATGTGACAGATGGCAAAGCGCAGTGCCATCTAAAGCTATAAGTTCTAGTCTTGATTCATTCATACACTTATAGTAGTTGGCAAATATTTTCTGGGCACCTCTCATTTGCAGCCCATCATGAAACAAAACTGTGTTGCCCTCCTGGGTTCATTTTTAGACAAGAATAACAATAATTTGTGACTTTTAGTTCCAGGTAGATATGTGACATCAGGCAAGTCCCTCAAGTTTTCTGGGACATATTTTCCTCTTGTGCAAAATGTGTTGCTTGTGACAGAAAAACAAAGTGATACTTTTCCTTCCTTACATTAAAAAAAAAAAAAGTTTATATAACATGCAAATACAGAATGAGGGCAAAAGAAGCCACTAGAGGGCAAAATGAGTACGGCATAAACATTCTAATGATGTAGCATTCTGGAAACACAAAGGAGTCATCTTTTCATAGGTCATAAAAAAATAGGCAATGGCAAACACTATGTGCCATCGCCAACAGGGAACAGCACTAAGTGGTCACGTAAGTGTATTTCATTCTCTGAGCAAATGGTGTGGTTGACAGAGCCTGTTATTAGGAGGCATGGCAGCATGCAAGAAGCAGCATACTGTACCTTGTTAGTAACTGCATAATAAGTCTAAATGCAACTAACTATAAAATGATTTCTACAGAGCCACAAAACACTGATTAAAGAATTTAACCGTGAAGTAGCCCTTCCCTCATGTATTATATACATACTTTGTATTCTTTGATTATTTTTTTTAAAGATCTGTTTTGCTTTTATTGGAAAGGCAGATATACAGAGAGGAGAGACAGAGAGGGACATCTTCCGTCCGATTATTCACTCCCCAAGTGAGCACAACGGCCGATGCTATGCTGGTCCGAAGCCAGGAGCCTCTTCCGGGTCTCCCACGCGGGTGCAGGGTCCCAAAGCTTTGGGCCGTCCTCGACTGCTTTCCCAGGACACAGGCAGGGAGCTGGATGGGAAGCAGGGCTGCCAGGATTAGAACCGGCGCCCATATGGGATCCTGGGCGTGCAAGGCGAGGACCTTAACCACTGCGCCACTGCGCCAGGCCCATATTCTTTGATTATTTGAAGGGGGATGGAACTTGGGTCATAATCTACTATTTTTTTATAATTTTTTTCGTTCTTAATTGTACAAAATCAAAATGCCTTGATGCACTTATGCTGGTTCATAATGGAATGCTTACTACAGGCAAGCAGATTAATTAATAATTCTGTCATTTCACATAGCTTCTTTGTGTGCTCGCGATATGAGCAGCTAAATCTATTAGAAAATATCCATCTTTCTGTGTGTGCATCTTTCTGTCTGCAACTCTGACTTTCAAATAAATAAATATTTTAAAAGAGAAAATTTTCTTTATACAACATGATTAACTCTAGCCTTCATGCTAAGTATTTTCGATTTCTAGATTTATTCATTCAAAGTAGCTGCTATTTGTACCCTTTGACCTACTTATCCCAGACCATCGGATCTCCCACCTGTTAATCATCACTACATTGTTTCTTTGCATTCCAGCTGTTCTTTTTTTCAATAATCCACAAAAAAGAGACAACTGAATATTTTTCATTCTGTATCTGACTCACTTCATTTCACATAATGCTTTCTACTTCATCTGTGTTGTCACAGATCGCATAATTGCCTTCTTTTTTAAAACTGAGTTTTACTCCATGATGTCTATGTGTACTTTGAATGTTCCAGGTATGAAATGCTTAGAGATAGAACCCTTCCAGGTTTTTAGATTTTTTTCCAAGATTATGGAATATTTGCTTACTCATAACAAGATAGTTTGAGGGTGGAATGCAGCTCTAACTACAAAAGTCTAGACTGTAAACTGCTAAGTACTAAAATGAAAATAGACACAAGACAGCTGAATAGTACCCTATTGCCACTTAAAGGTGTATAGAAGCTGGTTGTATAGAAACTAAAACTGAAATGTCAATGAAGTAGTCAAAGTATGTGGTTAAGAATTTGAATCTTTTTAACATATTGGTTACTCAATACCATGTCAATTAATTCCATAATGCTGTAAATAGTTGTTGATGTTATGTTGGGGTTTTTAATTGATTAGGATGATATTCTGTCAGCTCTACCTTCAGACCAGAGATGGTCTCCCCAAGAAACCAATGAATTTATCTGGAGAGTGAGATGCTGGACTCTATGCTTGGTATATGCATGCAATGTAAGAATCTTGACTGAACTTGAACTACAATACTGCAACAAGGTGGAGGAATCCACTATGGGCAGAGGGGATGGGGAGGGAATGGGGGAATCCCAGAGCTTATGAAACTGTGTCACATAATGCAATGTAAAAAAAAAAAATCTAGACTGATGTGGCGGTGATTAAGCTGCTGCCTATAATACTGGCATCCCATACAGGCGTCACTTTGCATCCTGGCTGTTTCACTTCTAATCCAGTTCCATGCTAAAGCACCTGGAAAGGCAGAAGAAGAAGGCTTGAGTGTCTGGACCTCTGAAACAGGTGGGAGACCAGAAACCCATGGTCCTGGCCTCAGCCTGGCCTAGCCATGGCAGCTGCAGCCATCTGGGGAGTGAACCAACAGATGGTTCTTTCAAATAAATAAACAAATTTGTAAGACATTAACATAAAGCTCATTTTTATTTTTTATATACATTATACACAGTCTGAAGGCAATTTTATATAGTGTTTTTAATAATTTTGTGCAAAAAACAAGATTTTTATGTGAAATTTTCCACTTTAACATGTTGGTACTCAAGATGTTTTAGATATTGAAGTATTTCAGACTGAGGATACTTATTTGTTAAGAGAGACTCTATGATGGACTATGTCAATCAGTGGATTCTTCAAAGACCTTATAGTACTTGGCGTGGCAAGATTGGCAGTGATTCATAACTGTTGAACTATCAAAACCACTTGAGCAAGAACCTCGGAGCATACCCTACATCCGGGACCTGGGGAGGGTGAGAAATTGGGTGGGCCTTCTCCCTTAATACCCCCTTTAAACATGAAGGAAACAATATGGAAATCATAGTCTTACACACTTTCCTATAGCCCTTGAACCTTTTTACCCTAATTAACTATGTAAAGATTGTCAAAAACATAATTCAGTAAGCTATACATAAACATTTAAGCTATTTCCATATCTTGATTACTGTGAGCAATGGTTCAGTGGACATCACAGTGTGGGTGTCTCTACCAGGTAGTGGTCTTTAACTTTTGGATGAAGGCCCAAAAGAGAGATGGCAGGGTAGGCCTTCATAATAATAATGAACACCAGCCTCTCTAATGACAAAATACGTTACATGGAGGACTTGTTTTTCATAGGGAAATGGGAGCTTTAAAATGTGTGAAACATTTTTGGCAGTCTTCCTGTCAAAATTTGGAGTCCAATTCCAAATCTCTTTAATATGGGCTAGCTTTTTTCTTTTCTTTTCCTTGATTTTAAAATTTTTATTGGAAAGATATATTTATAGAAGTAATGAGAAACAGAAAGATCTTCCATTCACTGGTTCACTTCCCAAGTATCCACAAACTACTGGAACTGAGCCAATGCAAAGCCAAGAGACAATGATTTCTTCTAGGTTTCCCATACCAGTGCAGGGTCCCAAGGGCTTTGGACCATCCACTACTGCTTTCCAAGGCCATAAGCAGGGTAATGGAGCAGCTGGGACATGAGGATCTGGGTGCAAGCAAAGCAAGGATTTAGCCACTGAGTCATTGTGCCAGGTTCTAGGTTTATTTTCTTAAACTAAGTAATTTACATGGAAAGCAGAATGACTGAGATTGACATCTTCCATACACTGCTTCACTGTCCAAATGGCCACAGTAGACAGCTTTGGGCCAGGCCACAGCCAGGAGACAGGAGCTCTATCCTGGCTTCTCACATGATATACTTGGTACATTCAGTCTGTCATCCTCGGCCCCTTAGCAGGAGGCTGAATTATAAGCAGAGTCACCAGGACTGAAACATACACTCCAACGTGGGATGCTGGCAGCCTACACTCCTGTGCCAGAACACCAACTCCCAGGCCAGCTTGGAGACCCATTTACAGCCAACGGAGTGCGAGTGCATCCGAAGTGATGTGAGACTTCTGAGGACAGTCTAGCAAATGTGGATTTGTGAGGAAACAGCATGTTACTGTTGCTGTTTTAAGTCACAAAGTTTCTAACGGGAGGAGGCTACAAAACAACAAAGGATAATTGTTCTCTGGTCTGGAATTCAGTAGAGGAATTCAAGGAAGTAAACTGTGAATGGATTAAATTAATGGGCATGTGTCCATTCACCTCTGCTCTGAACAATAAAGATTGTCGGATTAAACTCTCCCTCAACAGCTAATCACATGTACATTTAAGATCAGGCCTCTAAGTCTTGCAAATAGAGGGCTTTTCATTTAGTGGGGTCATTGCCAAGGGCAGGAAGGGCATCAACAGGCAGATCAGCATCAACATTCTCCCATGCAGAAGCTCTACAAATGCCAGTCTTTTCCTGACACGTACTCTTCAGTTCACAAACAGAATAATTAGAGCTTGGCTTGAATGCCAACCCATCAGTGACCTCAGCAAGTGAAGCACTAAAGAACAGGAGCATCGGGCAGAGGAAGGAGAGTGGTTGGATCGCAGTCTAACCACTAGGGAGGTACAAGAAGGGGGCTTCCTTGATCTTAAAACACTGAAAAAGCCAGAGCCAGTTGGCTGTATGCAATCACTGAGGCACATGAAGCAGATTCTAAATTTACTGATAAACACCACAATTGCAACATTTGCCTCAGCACCTCAGTTGGGATACAAAATACAACAGTACTGCTATCCTAATGAAACTTCTAATGTAATCAGGTGCTTCCCATTATTCATTATTTTTAATCTTGCTCATCTATGGTTAAAACGCGTGGAAAACATAGTGAATCTGGTACTAGCCCTATTGGTAAAATGAACAAAATCCCCTTTCCTTCTATTCACCATGTTGGTACAAGAAGGCTCCTCTTCCTAAAGTAGTACCAGATGACTAAACAAACGTGATACACCTGACACTGGTCATAAGAGACTGGCAGGGACCTGCATGATGGCTCTATGGGCTCCCCCTGCAAGCACCGGGATCCCAGATGGGTGCTGGTTCATGTGTCCCGACTGCTTCACTTCACACCAAGCTCTCTGTTTGTGGCCTGAGGGAAAAAAGTTGAGGATGGCTCAAAGCTTTGGAACCCTGCACCTGTGTGCGAGACTCCAATGTGGAAGCTCTTGGCTCCTGATTTTGGATCAGCTCAGCTCCGTCCATTGTGGCCATTTGGGAAGTGAACCAGCATATATAGAAGATCTGTCTCTCCTTCCCGCTGTAAATCTGCCTTTCCAATAAAAATAAATACAAAAAAGAGAAGAGACTGGCAGCTGCTTACTAGTCAAAAATACTCGGAGCCAGAGTGAGGAAGACACTGAATGCTTGGCAGGGCCACTCAGAGACTGTCCTGATTTTTCTGCAAAGCTCCATCTATTTTTGCTAGTTTTTGAGCCATCTCAGTGAATTCAGACTAACTTCCCATCACCTACCCCCCTCCCTGCTCAAAAATTTTATTGTGAAGGTTAAACATCTAATTTCCAGGAAATGAGAAGGAAAATGTGTTAGATTTAGTTCAGAAGTCAATTTTTGAATTGAGAAACAGAACTTTTAGTGAAAGTTCAGAAAATAAATGATACTTATAAATGTAAAATCAAATACTCTTTTAAATAATGCTGGTCTTCCCAAAAATAAAATCCCTAAAAGAGTCAAGAAATGCATTTCCTCTCCTCCAGAGAGAAAATTTGCATTCTCCTATAATACAGGATTCATTCTTTTCATTAATTTGTACAAAATTAGGACTGTAGGAAAAGAATAATAAGCATGTTAACTACTTAAAGCAAAATCAAAAGGCAAAAATGTATTTGCCTTTGACTTTGAAATCTAAATACACAAAATTTAATGAAAATCGTAAGTTTGATTTCAAATGCCTCTCAATGAATTCAAGAAGAGTTTAGTTAGTATAAGTAGTCTTAACAACAAAATGTCATATCTAAGCATAATATAAGTATTACAGTTAAGTTACAGTAACTTTACACTCCATAAGAAAATTTTAAAAACTAAATGAATACCAATCTTTACATTTTCATGTTGTATTTTTTAAAAATCAGCATAAATGCAAAAATTAATGTCATTGTGTAAGAATTGTTATTTTTACACATCAACATTTCCTTTTAGCTGACTTTCCCTCATTTATAATTTAATGGCCTGACACTTTGTTTTAGAAACTGGTGGAAAATACTCCAGAATTTATCCTTCTATAAACACAGGACTAATTTTGAACCCAAATAATGCAGGGAATTTACTTTGAGCCATGTGTTAGACTACACTTAGAAAAGCATTAAGTCAGAAAATTACATTGCCAAATCAAAACTAAACCCAGACTGCAGCCTATTTGAGTATTTAACAGGAAAAAATAATCTGTAATTAAACAAAAGAGTGGAGTGATATCATAAAGTTGTGTTATGGGTTCAACTGTGGCTCATACCAAAGACAAAGTTCTGATATTGTAATATCATACTGTGATCTTCTTTGAAAATAAGATCTTCACAGCGTTAGACAAGTTAAGATGAGGTAATTAAAGTGGACATAAATAGTCCCCAATCACTGGTACTCTTATAAAAGGGAAATATGAAAACAAATTTTCATAGAAGGAACACTATATGAAGACACATAGGGTGAATATCCTACAGAGATGAGCATAGGCTAGAGAGAAACATTTGCAAGCTGGAGCATCGTGAACCCTGAGCAGCCAGGAGAGAGCATGGGCAGATTCTACCCACAGTCCTTAGTAGAAGGGAATGGTTCCTTTTTATAGTCATCTGCAAAAAATATCGATGCAAGCTTTGATACAACAGCATCACAATTACTGTGGTCCAGGTATTGACAAGCTTTGAAATCACTCTTCACAGGGCTAATAAATTTTTGGTTTGAAATATTTTCTAGCAGTTTGAGAAAGGGTTGTAGAACAGAGATAGCATTAAATGAATTAGCTTTGATCTAAATCCTAGTAATAAAACATACATGAGAGACCCAGAAGAGGTTCCTGGCTCCTGGCTTCATGTCAGCTCAGCTTTGGCCATTGAGGTCACTTGGAGAGTGAATCATCAGACAGAAGATCTTCCTCTCTGTCTCTCCTCCTCTCTTTATATCTGACTTTGCAATAAAAATAAAATAAATCTTTAAAAAATCGCAAATGGTTAGATAGTAATGAAGTAGCTATAATTGAGGTCCTAAAGAACTTAACTCAAAAATAGAAAAACTGTTCTGCTGGCAGGAACTCTATAAAAACATATTTTACTCAGTGATTGTAACTTCCTAACTGCCCTCTTGTTAAGTAAAACAAACCTGATACTTGCAGAATTGTAAGAAACATTACTTATAGAAAACATTTCATGGCAATTATTTCAATTAGCGAAGACATTACTAATTTTTCCTTTGCAATTAAACATATTTTCTACAAACCAACAAGTCTTTCTCACTGTTTCCTGATAATTAAATTCCTTTTATTAAGAGAAGTGAGAGGAGAAAGGAATATAGTGTAGAAAAAGGAACAAATTTTCTTCATTTTTTGAAATGGCATTAACACATAGAGAAAACAAAATACAGGACTGGAATTGTGGTTTAGCATTTGAAGCCACTGACTGTGATGCCAGCATCCTATCTAGGCACCAGTTGTAGTACCTGCTGCTCCACTTCTGGCCCAGCTGCCTGCTAATGGTCTGGAGAAAGAAACACAAGATGGCCCAAGTGCTTGACCCTGCCACCCATGTGAGAGACTCCACCGAAACTCCTGGCTCCTGGGTTTGGCTTCATCCAGCCCACGCCACTGCAGTCATTTAGAAAGTCATCCCATAGATACAGAATCTTACTTTCTCCATCTCCCTTTCTCTCTGTAATTCTTTCAAACTTTTTTTTTTCAAAAAAAAAACTACAACCAACACTGTACACAGCTTTTAAGTAACGTTGCTCTAACCTTCATGGATAAGTTCTTAAAACAATAGTGTCTGATGGAAAAAATATACAGGAAAATAAAATTTATTGCGTGGACAAGCCAAATTTGGAAAAAGAAAAAAGTGTATTTTAATAATTCACAATATCAAATTAATAATTCTACAATATCAAAATATGAAATAATTTGCAGAAGAAATATCGAAATAAAGATGTGTAATTGATCTTTGAAATGGTTTGCAATCATTGCAGTTGTATAATAATTCCATTTGATTGCTGACAAATTTGCATTACTTCTGTGGCTATGCTAATTCAGTAGTGACAATAATTGGAAACGGATACTGAGAACTTTGCGCTGAGACTTATCTGCGCTATTTCACAATCCTAGCACCTGCTCAAATCAATACTGTTGCTATCTGTTTTGTAGATGAGAAAAGTGAGGCACCAAGAGTTTAAGTAAATAGTAAGTGATAGAAGCTATGAATCTGGCAGTCAGCTCCAGCGCATGTACCCTTAACTACTTGCAATAGTAATTAAAATTTATGACTAATGTATGACAATTTGAACCATAAGATAATTCAGTAAAAAATTACTTTTATCAAAGCTTGAATATGGTCACATATAGAGGAAATAAGTGCTACTCTCAAGTGTTTAAGTGAAATTCCAGTTTATATAAATAACACATAGACTACACATTAGATGAAGAACACATTACCTTGGGAATTACTGCCTTTTCCACATTCACATTTTTAAAAATACTAATAGGGCCTAGGGGTTTAGCATAAAGACTAGAGAACTAGACTGGGTTTAAATCTCTGGTCTACTTTCTTGCCTGATGATGCTTGAAAAGTTACTTACTTGCTCTATTCTTAGTTTTCCCCTATGTCAGATAGGAGTGTATGTTAGCTGCTCCTTGAGTAGTGGCAATTGAGTTAAAAACCATGAGGTGCTAAGATCAGTACCAGGCCCACAGAAAGTATATGCAGCCACAGGAATTAGCTGTCACATTTTTCAAGTGTTCCACTTGGATCTGTGGTTTGAGTGGCTTTGCCCTCACTAAAGACCAGTTCGCTTTCTTTGGTTCTTTTAGCTGCATTATATCCCCTTTAGTTGAGATTAGTTGAGATTTAGAACTTTGAAGCTGGTAGGGGAAATCTGTGCAAACTACAACTTCCATTCACTTTACATGAGATAATTTGCTTTTTAAGAAAGTGCATGTCATATCTACAATGAACATTAACTCTCACTTAAAATTGGTCATTAAAATACTTCACTGTAAGTCAAATTTGCAGTATGTAAATCAAATGATACCATTTCTGTCCAAAAGCTTCTAACATCACACTCAAATTTATCTTCTCAAGGCAACAACTGATTGTGAAAAGCAAAGTATCAAAGAGTAGATGTAAGACTTGAAAAAAATACCTAATATAAAAATACGGTGAGAAAAATCTGAAAAGAAAAAGGATAATCTGGGGAAAAACACAGCTGTCATATTTGACATGTGGAGTATAGCGTTTTGTTACTACATTGAAATAGTTAAGACAAAGTACTTACAAAGAAAAAAAAGGATTATTTTGGTTCATTGTTTTGGAGGGTCGCAGTGTCCACTCAGGCAGTTCCCTGGATTCTGCTGTGTGGTAAAACAGAAGGAAGGTAATATTACAGCACAGAGAGAGGAATCATTACATAGCAGGCCAGGAAGCACAAAATAGCTGGAGTGCTTGGGCTTTTATAAGTAGCCCTTCTCACAAGAGTTACCTTCCAGGGGCATACCCTAGGGTAACAAGGACCTCCCACTAGCCCCACCTGCCAAGCAGCACAACTATATTAGTTACAACCTCCTTAGTACCATTAACTTAGGACTTGCAGTGTTTAAACATCTGCATGAGTTCAGGAGCCAAATTTTATCCAAACTATAGTATGGGATTTCATAATTAATATAGTGGGAGAGCAAAAACAGACATAGGGCAATTATACTGATTTGTGCCATAATTATCGGGTTTCATTGTGGAATGTGATATATATACACAGAGCTGCCAAATCTCCACCTCATCTGGTGCTTGTGGATATGGCTGAAGGTAGGGGAAAACTGACCACGTTTAAAACATAATTTTCTGGCACAATTTCCCATGAGTTACTGCAGAGCAGAGGAAAGAAAGCAGCTGTATAACATCCAAGTACAATTTCACTGCCATCCTTAAATAATGGAGTTACACTGTGAAGTACGTAAAAGTGTCACTGCATAAACAATGTTACTGTGTATACTAGAATTATTGTAAAAATTTAAAACGTCATTGATGACTAGAATGTCCTTTTCTTTTTTCTTATAAGTTCAATCCTTGATACATTTTTGTCAGATGTTACAGGCCCAATTATGATCCATCATCTTTTTTCTATTTGAGTGGTTTTTTTTTTTTCCCCTCATAAAGCTAGCTCAGTGCAAGTACCCCAGTTTCCTTTAATGTAACTTTCTGGATCTGATCATCTTTTTTCTTCCCAAAGGCCTACATAACTGGTTATGAAATTAACTGATATACCTTGGGTTATGCTCCAAAGTGAAACAACGTGAGAAGTTGATAAGGTCATTCAATTTTCTTGTTTGTCTTTACAATTAGAGAAGGGATCAATTAGGGGGGGATATTTTTAGTATGTTTATTGCTTTCACAGACCGAAGCAGACTTAAAATGGCATCCATACTCAAGAATTCACTTACCTGCTTAAATACATGTAGTCTGAATTTCATTTTAAATTTGAGAGTGACATCTCTTTTGAATAGCAAAAAATAAATATGAAGAGAAACAAGAGAGAAACAGATATTTTTTTCAAGGATAGTGTCACTAAGTAGAAAAAACTGATAGGTTATGACCTGCTGTGATGATTGTAAACGCAGCCTCACTGATGGGTTTGGAGATAATGCAACCTCTCACTTTGTGCACAATACAAATATCTTTTTGTGTGAAAGGAAAAGTTATGCATACTGGAAAAATCAGTCGTAAAATTGGGCAAAGCGAATCTTTGGAAAACCATATGTGGTCAGGTTATACAGATGATATCTGCTCCAATAAATGAAATGACTCAGTGACAAAAAATGGTTGAACTATTTCAAAGTGCACTAGTGGTGCATAAAACTTAAATGGTAACTGGCTGTTGGTCTCCTAGTACAATTCTGGGGTTATGGTTTGGTTGCTATGCCCTTTTGTTGTTATGAAATTTGTTTGGAAGGGAGTATGGTTTATTTATTTATTTTTGCTTTGCTCTATTTTGGGAAGTATGTTAGTGTTGGGCAAAAAGTTTTAAACAGCAAAATTTTAGAAACTGGTCCCAAAACAATGGTCCGGCTTGTTTCTGCAGACCACAGGATTTTGATCCCAGACGGGTGCAACCCTTGTTTTCTCCCAAGGGCCAGTGGATATCTATAACATAATTCATGGGTCATATAAAATTATCAACTTAGACAATTATCCTTCTATAGATGTACTGAATATTGAGTGCTACCTTTGGTTACCTTAGAGGGACCAAATGAAATGATTTTGCAGGGTCTTATACGGCCTTCTGACTGGGTGTTCTCCACCCCCCTCATATCACACACAAGGATTCCGGATATAAGTTTTAGTACTGTAAACCCCAAAGATAGTTCTAATTATCAGTGATAGCATTGCATTTGTAGTCACAGGATTCTACCACTTTGAGATATTACTGACTTTAGTTTCTCAAAAAAAGAGTTTCAACAGCAGCCAAAACAGTATTTTTTACACCAAGAATCTATGTCTCCTTTCAGTTCATAAGCCTCAATGGTTTCCCATTTCCTTTAGAATCAACACACACATGCCACAGGCTGTCTATTCCTTGCACCTGCCTGCCCACCTCAGTCTCACCTCTGATGTGGTTCTCTTCAATTTCTTCTTCAGCTACTCTATCTAGTTCGTTTAAACCACTAGTTCCCAAACCCAGTTGCTGCCAGTACCTTTCCCCAGGGGTCACTTGCCAATGCCTGGACAACTTGAGGGACAGGGGGTGCTGCCACCCCTCTAGCAGTCCCAGACCAAGGGTGCTGCTCAAAGTACCATCAGGCACCAAACGGGTACCAACAACAAAGAATCCTCTGGAAAAAGCGGCGGTGGAGTAGGGGATTCCTTCATACCATGCCTTCCCTCTTCCAGGCCTTCTCTTCATCTTTTCCCCACTAATTCCTTTCTGATAACCACTCTCTCAAAGACTCTTCCATTCGGACACATATTATAGCCTTCCAAAGACCGGCGAGGCACTCAGGGATACCACTGACAAATTTTACATTTTCCCCCGATATGCCCAGGAACTAATACAGAACAGATAATTTAGCCTCACTTAGAAAGTCATGGGATAATGATGTCATTAGGTGGTAAGGACTAAGTAACACATTTCTTTAGCACAGCGCTTGAAGCATAGAAAATCCAAGGAAAAAACAACAATTAAAAAAAAAAACGCTCCATTCTATCCCTTTAGTGCTTCCCGCCTTCCTGCAAACCTTCGGCGTGTGAGGAATCCTCCTGTCAGCTAGCCAGTGGACACTGCTGCGCCTGCGCTCTTTTACCTCAGCCGCCAGGCCGGCTGTCGGAAGCACTTGCCTCGTCACCACCGGCCTGTCAGAAAAACCGGCCCGTGGCTATTGCGCATGCGCATACCGGGAATTCCGCCTTCTCCGGGCCTAGTATCCAACCGAAGAAAAGCAAGCAAAGCCTGTGAGCACGCCTGCGCAGGCGAGCGAGCGTACCCCGGAAGTAGTTCTTTGGCCCATGACACGTAGCAACGGAGCCGGTGTTGGGGTCTGAAATTCAGTTTTGGAGGCTCCTTGGGGTTCCTGGGGTTGGAGTTGCCGCCGTTCCCGCCGCCTCCGCGTTCGGTGAGTGTCCGAGACCGCGGCAGGCTGCTCGGCTTCCCCGCGCACCTGTGCGGCTCGGCTTGCTGCCGGCTCGCGGCGCCGCACCCTGGTCCTTTGGTTCGGACTTGGGCTCAGATGGGGTCCGCGCTGCCCAGGCGCGACCCGCCGACCCCCTGCATCCCCCGGCAGCCCACTCGCCCGCCCCCGGCAGCCCACCGACCCCCTGTATCCCCCGGCAGCCCGCCGACCCCCTGCATCCCCCAGCAGCCCGCTCGCCCCTGGCAGCCTGTCGACCCCTGTATCCCCCCCGGCAGCCCGCCAACCCCCTGCATCCCCCAGCAGCCCGCTCGCCCCTGGCAGCCTGTCGACCCCCTGTAGTCCCCCGGCAGCCCGTCGGTCTCTGCATCCCCCCGGCAGCCCGCCGAACCCCTGCATCCCCCAGGCAGCCCACTGCCCCCCTGCAGCCCCTTGGCAGCACCCCGGCCTGGCCGTGCGAGGAGACAGCCGTGGTGTGAGCCGGAGCTGTCCCGAGGCCAGGGCTCCTTTGCCGGTTGTTACTTAAGAGTCCGGTGGGTCTGCTGCTCCCACCCCGAAACCGAGGTGACTCGCTTGTGGGGTCGCACATTTTTCCTTTATTCCTCTTTACCCCCTTCCAGGCTTGCAGGTGACTCCCCCAGAGTATGGACAGTGTGTTGAAGCCCCGGGGTCGAGGGACGGACTGCAGTAACCAGTTGTCATTCCGTTGCAGATCGTTTGCAATGTCAGGCTTTGAGAACTTGAACACGGATTTCTATCAGACAAGTTACAGCATTGACGACCAGTCGCAGCAATCCTATGATTATGGAGCCAGTGGAGGACCCTACAGCAAGTAACTTTTCCAGTTTTGTGGTTTATTTGGTTAGCACTAACAGTGACAGCATCTGTTAGAGTGTTTCCTTCTGCCTGAGACTGAATGAGCCATGGTGTTTTTTAAAAATTTTTTTTTAACATTTTTTTTAAAATGTTTTTTTAAAAATGCGATTGTGATTTTTCCATCCTCTAAAGAGGAGGGAACGGCCTTTAGTTTGCTCTCTGCTGCACACTCTTAGGATGTGCTGGAGTGACAAGCAGCACCTAGACGAGGATGGCAGTTTCACTTACCTAGAAGATAGGTTGTTTAGTCTGGAGGACCTGCCCCAAATTAAAATCTTTGATGAGAAAACTTTCTGGTAGAAGTCCAGCTTTCAGGCTTTAGCGATGTTAATTGAAAAATGCTTAGGGACACTGCCTAGTGGTGACTTTCTCTGGTGTAAGTCATGAAGTAATTATAATGTTCTTATAATCATGTTTGTTTATTTGTTTTAATTTGTACTAACACATGATGAACATTATGGCCTGTAGCTTACAAGTTAACCACTTCCAGATTTTAGGGGGTGGGGTAACTCCAAGCTATTAGGACTCGTCTTAAAAAAAAACACTTAAAAAAAAAACAAACCGTAGTTTTTTGCAGCAAAAGTAGATTCACTGAAGGCTTTTTCTAGCAACCTCTAGGACATCATATACTTAGTCTCACAGCCCCTAAACATTTTACCAGCCTCTCATCAAATGAAGGCGGTTTCTGTACCAGGGAGGCTTCAGTCTTCCTGGGCTCCTTTAAGAGTCTTATGAAAATGGCCTGTTACCCAGGAATACAATGCACACACTCACTTAAATGCCCAAATGCCCTGGTGAGGGCAGTCAGATGCCATCTGATGTTCATCGGCGTCTTCGGTAGCAAAATGCCTGTGGAATGTATTCCCGGGGTGTGGGAACACAAGGGCAGGTTGTGTACCCTTGTACATATTTGATAATTACTCTGGCTGAAAGTAAGTTTGGCCATATGTTTAATTGATCCTGTCTGTAGTAGCAACAGGGCTTGGGAGAGCTTGTCTATTTAGCCGCTTGATCTCTGGGTTTAGACTCAACAGACCTATTCCATTTGAATTGCCATCTCCTGGATTTATCTGTCTGTTAGCTCTTACTCTGTTCTTAGGATGGCTTTAAGGGGGTAACTTCCTCTCCCAGCCGTGATAGTCTCATTTCAGTTCTTTACACAGCAGTTTGTCTGCCGCTAGCCCTTCGTTTTCATAGTTCCATCCCAACCAAATCACATGCCACTAGCACCGTTCCGATACTAATGAAGTTTCTTCTGGGTGGGTCTGTAGCTTCACTGCCAGGTAAATATCCATCTTAGCTTAGTAAGTAATTATTTGGCTTCCTAGAGTTGTTAATGAAAACCAACTGATAACTTCCTGCTCTTGGCTGTAGAAAACATGGGTTAAAATACCATACTGCTTGGATTGTCTTCAAGTTTGACTTAACTTCTTGTTGGTGCGTAACTCTGCATTAGTGCATAAAGTGAGCTTTTGCATTTTGCACTTTGCTCTGTGGGTACTTAATAGGTGTCACCCTTTTGTCCATATACCTGTCCCCATCTCTCCAAAAAAGTAATGTTGCATAAATACCACGTCAAGTTCTAAATATGCCTACAAAATATATAGTAATAGTCAAAAAATTTTTAACTATTAAAAGGTGTTGTGCTCTTATGCTAAACTTTACGAATATAATACCTTTGTGGAAAATCTGAAGGCTTTTGTGAACTTAGGAGTAGCTAACCCAGTATAGGAAGAAACTCTGCGTGTAACACAGTGTTTTGGAGAGCACTGCTTTGGTAAATGCTTCTCTTTTTGCCATGGAAGTGTGCTTTAATCTGCATTGATAACTACTATACTATGTTTCAGTTTTGTTTTGTGTTTGTTTTGTTTTTTGTTTTTTCTCTTTGAATATTTATTTTATTTATTTTAAAAGCAGAGTAAACAGGTTAAGTGAGAGAGAGAGAAAAAAAAGAGATAGGTCTTCCATCATTGGTTCATCCTTCAAATGGCTGCAAAATCCAGGAACCAGGAGCTTCTTCCAGGGCTCCCGCGAGGATGCACAGGCTTAAGGACTCAAGCCATCTTCTCCTGCTTTCCCAGGTGCATTAATGGGGAGTTGGATCAGAAGTAGAGAAGCTGGGACTCAAATAGCACCAATACGGGATGCAAGCATTGGAGGTGGCAGCTTAATGGACTGTGCTACAGCACTGCCCCATGTTTTAGTTTTAAACCAGCAGCAGGGCCTGGCGCTATGGCTCAGTGGCTATTTCCTCACCTTGCACATGCTGGGAACCCATATGGGCACTGGATCATGTCCCAGCTGCTCCACTTCCTAACCAGCTCCCCGCTTGTGGTCTTGGAAAGCAGTCGAGGATGGCTCAAGGCTTTGGGACCCTGCTCCTGTGTGGGAGACCTGGAGGAAATTCTGGCTCCTGGCTTTGGATTGGCTTAGTTCTGGGTATTTGAGGAGTGAAGTAGCAGACAGATATCTTTTTTCTCTCCTGTGAATCTAAACAAATCCTTTACAAAAAAAAAAAAAAGCCAGCAGTAATGGATGAGAAACTTTCCTACATGATTCCAGTTAGAAAAGCAAAATAGCGAAGTCCATGTTCTCCTTTTCGCATTGCATTTTGAAAATAGAATGATAGTACCACTTTGAAATGGTTGTTGTTGCTAACACCATGTCTTTTCTTCATGTGGACTTTATGAGTCTCTACTAGTGGCTTTTTTGTTGTGGATGGTAGACCTCAGAGGGCCTTTGAGGCCTAGAAGAAACGTTTAAGGTTAAAAATTATTTTCCTGACAGTGCTAAGATGTGCTGCATGTTTTAAGTTTGATGTTACAGAAATCCTGGTTGATCAAAATGCTGATCTATGAGACTGAATCAAGGCAGTGCAATCAAATTGCTATATTAGAGGCTGGTTTCTTTTTGCACACTTGTAGGAGTCAGTTGTATTTAAGTATTTTCCTGATCAGTTAGAATTACAGTTTTACTAATTCTAACCCTTGAGCATGCACATTTCTTTAGCATTCAGTGTGACAAAATGAAAAAAAATCATAAAACTCTTCCACACATACTAAAAGGGTGGTGATTTTTTTCAAGAAGAGCACTTGAACAATTCAAGTTGCCAGCTGAACAAGCTGCTTTTTCCTAAAAGCATTTTTATTTGTAAGAACTGCCAGGGGCCAACATTGTGGTCCAATGGTTTAGTCCCTGCCTGTGATGCTGGCATTCCTATGAATGCAGTTCACATCCTGGCTACTCTACTTCAAACTAACTGCCCACTGATGTCTCTGGGAAAGCAGTGCAAGATGGACCACATGGTTGGGCTCCTGCCACTCACTGGAGTGACCTGGATGGAGTTCCAGGCTTGTGCTTTAGCCTGATCCAGTTCTAGCTGTTGTGGCCATGTGGGGGTTGAACCAGTGGATAGAAAATTGTTCCACCTCTCTGTAACTCTTGTTTTGAAACAAATAAATTTAAAACAAACCAACAAAACAGCAAAAACAACTGCCAAAGATTTGCTATTCAGACTTGAGCATTTGACAAATTTTTGTTCTCAAAAGTGAATGAACTGAACCTTTACCTTGAGGACAGTAACTGAAAATGTGTGTCACCAGTGTATACATTCAAGTTTGCAGACAAAATGAGGGTTTGGAAAGCTTGAATCTGCCACTTGAACGTTGACTAGTTACATCGTCGATTTCCGTTTATTGACTTTTTTTTTTATCAGAGCATGGTGATTCTAACATTTTTCTTAATTGGTTGAATTAAATATGTTGCTATATGAAAGATATGTCAAAGTAATACTAAATATTTTCTGAATGGCTAATGCTTGGTACTATAAATTCATACACTGATAAAGAATTAAAAGAGCAAGATGTTCCTTTTGTTTGCATTGAAGAGGTCCAGAAAGTTTATTGATACTGTTTTCAACTCTGTGTTGCAGCTTGAATTTTGAAAATGCTTTATTTTTGTGTAGTGATGTACCTTCCATAAAACTGTGCGATAGTCAAGAAAAGCTTTCCGTTCACATGTGCAGGAACATTAGTTTTCCATAGCAGATTGAATTCAGAAGGAAGTGTAAGATTCTATCTTTTGTTAAAGTAGAAAGTAGTAAGTGGTATTTTCATAATTATAACAATACTACTTACTGCATTTTTTGAAAATAGTTTTATTGAAGTGTTTTTGCTGATATAATGCATGTGCTGTTTAAATTCATTTATAATTTTCTGTTTTAATTTCTAGCAAGCATTTACAGGCAGTAACTCATATAAACGAAAACACTTTGGAGGTTTTTTTTTTTAAAGATTTATTGTTTTTATTGGAAAGTAATTTTACAGAGAGAGAGAGAGGTAGAGGGAAGTCTTCCATCTACTGCTTCACTCCCCAAATGGCCTCTTTGGCCAGAGCTGAGCCAGTCTGAAGCCAGGAGCCAGGAATTGCCTCCAGATCTCCATGCAGGTGCAGCATCCCAAAGTTCTGTGCCATTCTCTCCTGCTTTCCCAAGCCACAGGCAGGGAGCTGGATGGGAAGTAGAGCTGCTGGGGTTAGAACCGGCACCCATACGAAAAGCTAGTGCTACAGTGTAAAGAATTAGCTTATTGCATCATCTTGCTGTTCCCTGTAGTTTTTACTATATTTAAGAATATAAAGTGGTTTTATATACATACATACATTTATATATATATAAATAAAAAAATATACTGGTCCATGCTGTTCTTGGTTTTATATTATATTACATATTATATTTTATTATTATGTTATATATAATTATATATAATATATTATATTTTATATTATATTATCTCTCGGAAAATAAAATACAGTTTATTCAGACTATACAAATACCAAACTGGAGCTTTTCCAGATTTTGTGGCTTCAGAAATGGATTGAGACAATCTTAACTTGAATCAGTGCAATAGAGTATTATATATCACGAAGTGTTGGTGGTTATCTTAGTTTAGCTTGCCCTATTTGGAATGAGTTTGTATGTGCATACACATTAAAATAAATAGAAGTAGACATTTGTGTGCCAGAAAGATTGTGAAAACACAAATACAGACCAAATTATTAGAATTATCTTTGTTGGATAGGATGTTGAGTTAATTTTTACATGTGAGAGCTGAGAGTTGGCCACTGGAATCAAACAGTCTAATTTTGAACCCTGACTCCATCATGAGCAAATTATTTTAAGGTAAATTTCCAATTCCATATCTTTATAGTAGAGACAATAGTATCCGTGTGTTAGTGTTATAATGTGAAAGTATTATAAGGTAATATAAAATAACTCAGTAAACACTTGTAACACATAGTAACATTGAAATAGATGATTATATTTTAGAAAGTTTAATAAATATGCCTATATCACACATGTTATTTTAGGATTAACTTTATTAAACAATAAATATACAACATTTTCCAACTTATAGAAGTTTGTAATATGAAAAATAAGTCATCTGTTTTCACCCATTTTCAAGTTTTTTATGTAATACTGTGATTTGAAGTTTCTTGTACATACACTCAGAGATACCTGTACAAATGTGTGTGTGTGTGTGTGTGGTTGCAGCTATCTATAATCACTGTTTCAAACATTACCTTTCTCCCGACTGAATACATACCATTTGCCCTCAACAAAATTGCCGCATTGTTTTTAACATATGCATGCAATGTTTCCCTTTCTCCCCTTCCCCATATTATTGCTATTAAAAAAAAATGATATAGGAAATACTTTTTGCACTTCCAGAAAAGCAAGTAGTACTTTATTAAAAAATGTATTGAAATAGTATTGTACATCTTGGACTCACATTGGGGTTTCCAGAGTTGTGTACATCTGAAAAAATGCCATTAGTTTGATTTGCTTTTAGTCAAGATGTTCAATTAATTTAAAAATTGAGTTTAGTTTGGGCCTGGCACTGTAGCCTAATGGCTAAAGTCCTTGCCTTGCACACGCAGGGATCCCATATTGGGTGTGCCAATTCATGTCCTGGCAGCCACGTTTCCCATCCAACTCCCTGCTTGTGGCCTGGGAAAGCAGTCGAGAACGGCTCAAAGCCTGGGCACCCTGCACCAATGTGGGTGACCCAGAAGAAGCTCCTGGCTCCTGGCTTTGGATCGGCTGAGATTTGGTTGTTGCAGCCACTTGGGAAGTGAATCAGCAGAGAGAAGAGCTTCTCTGTCTGTCCTTCTCTAAATGAAAGCAAATAAATCTTTTTTAAAAAAAATTGACTTTAATTTTAAAAGATCAGTGTTAATGGATATTACTAAATGTTTACATTTTCTGAAACAAAAGTGTAAAAATATAAAAGACTAGAGCATCTCTAAGACTTCTCAGCCTTCATTCTAAAAAAGTATCTTAAAATAATTAGCTTACTTCTACATATTCTACCGTAAAATCATATTAGTCCCATTAATATATAAGTCATATTATTATTTGAGAACATAGTGAAATTTAAAGATATGGCCTAAGTATTCTGTTCCCTTTTGTCGTTGTACTTAAGTAGCCGTTTTAACTACTCTCCAATAGTCGATTGCCATAGTACTCATCAAGTAAGACATCAGGTATACAGGCAGGTGGAAACATTGAAAACCCTATTTCAATGCAAATGGTGTTAATGTTATGTATTCTTTCATAAAAAGATTTAATTTATTCCACTTTATGGTTTGAAATTGTGCTTGCTTAATTGTCTACTTACAAAAGTGACGTACTATGAAGACAAAGAAGAATGATGCAAATTATAATGGCAAGTTACAGACAGAGTGTCATCTGTACCTTTCATTCACAACATACTTTTTTTAAAGATTTCTTTTTCTATTATTAGAAACTCAGATATACAGAGAGGAGGACAGACATAGAGGAAGATCTTCCATCCATTGATTCACTCCCCAAGTGACCACAGCGGCTGGAGCTGCGCCGATCCAAATCCAGGAGCCTAGAGCTTCTTCCAGGTCTCCCGCATGTGTGCAGGGTCCCAAGGCTTTGGACTGTCCTTGACTGCTTTCCCAGGTCACAAACAGGGAGCTGGATGGGAAGCGTGGCTGCCGGGATTAGAACCAATGCCCATATGGGATCCTGGCGCATGCAAGGCAAGGACTTCAGCCACTAGGTTACTGCGCCATGTCCCACAGCATACATTTTATTTCACAGTGTTTGTGCATACTTACTAGGAAGGAAAAAAGCCACAATTTGGAATTTATTGCTTGTTTCCCTAGTGTTTAAACAGTTAGTACTTAGTGAAGTACTGTTTGCCACAGAGTTGTTATCAGCATCATTGGGAGGATTCTCTGAAAGCAGACGACTTCTTGTTTAACTAATTATCTTGATTTTAGTAATAATTCAACAACCGTTTATTATTTATTTATTTATTTTTAAAAGACTGGCCAACTTGGAGCCTTATGTATTACATGCCTGAATATTTCTGTCAAATGACATTTAAGAGATACTCATGTTGGGGACCTGAAATGTTGATGAGAAATTTACATTTCATTGATTCATAGACAATATGCTGGCTACGACTACTCGCAGCAAGGCCGATTTGTCCCTCCAGACATGATGCAGCCACAGCAGCCGTACACTGGGCAAATTTATCAGCCAACACAGACGTATACTCCATCCACACCTCAGCCAATCTATGGGAACAACTTTGAGGATGAGCCACCTTTATTAGAAGGTAGGATGACTGTTGGTAGTGTGTTGAGTATCCTTTATCCAAAATGTCTGGGGCCAGAAGTGTCTCAGATTTTGTAGTTTCTCAGATTGTGGAATACCCACAGAGCATCTCTACTCTAAAAATCTGAAACCTATAGCATTAGACATACCCAAAACTGTAGTATTTAGCTAGTCAATAAAAATAAATTTTAATTTGGAGAAATTGTCCTTTCCTTTAACCCATCGTGCCCCATTGTCTTTTACAAGATAGCTAGATAGGAGAAGTTAAGCCGAACAATAAATATACTACTTGGCATAACTTTGAAGTAAATATCATGTCATTGAGTATAGTCACTGAATTGGAAACTTGACATTTAGAAAAGAATAATGTTACAGAAGATAGTTGTCTCTTAAGTAACTCATTTTAAACAAACAAACTCATTTTAGCCACACTGGGCCAGATTTTTAGTATTTCTATAAACTGATAATAAAGAATGTCAATGTCTAAACATTTACTTTAGATTATTGGTTCATTTTGTCATAAAAAGTGAAAGAAGGTAATATGATATTGAGTATTCTAACGGGAAATAAGCTGGTGGAAATATTGACATAATTGAAAAGGAGAGTTTTCAGGTTATTTTCCAACCCCAAACACCAGCTCACTAGCTCTGGTCTTTCCCTTTCCCTTCCCCTTCCCTTCCTTTCTTTCCCCTTTCATTTTTCAGGTACAAGGAAGCTCAGGTGCACCCCTTTTTAAAGGCAGTAAAGGTGTGGAAACTTTTCAGAAAAGTGCACAGATATTCATGGAGACATGGCTTTGTGTATAGTTTCATGGGCCTCTGTGTATTTCTGAGATGAATATCGGGAATTTGCTATGAATCCATGTGTTCTTTCTATGCAGTTGGGGCTGAGGATGTCATGATCATATCTATATTTCCCAATACCAAAGCAGAAAGCAGAAGTCAAAAATGGTTTAGTTGAGGGAGAGACACCACAACCAGGTAGAATGTTAGTGATATTGCTAGTGCAGTATTTCTAGTGTTGCTGGATCCTCTTTTGCAGTTAGATATTTCCTTTTGTTTCCTGTCCCAACACAAGTTCTTGAATTAAATTATATTGCAAATCCTGAGTGACTTCCTTATTTTCTTTTTCTTTAGAGTTAGGAATCAATTTTGACCACATCTGGCAAAAAACACTTACAGTGTTACATCCTTTAAAAGTAGCAGATGGTAGCATCATGAATGAAACAGATTTGGCAGGACCAATGGTTTTTTGTCTTGCCTTTGGAGCAACATTATTACTGGTAAGATATTTATAATTTTTGTTTTTTAAAGCCAAGAGACACAGATAGATTTTCCATTTGATATTTAACTTCCCAAATTCCTGGAATAGCTGAAGCCGGAGTGGGCTGAGGCCAGGAATCCACAACTCAGTCTTGATCTCATACATGTTTGACAAGGATCTGGATTATGAAAAAAAAATCTTGCAAACCTGGTACTTTTTGAAGATTTCTCTGTACTTTAATTTTAGTGATAATATTATCTGAATATGACAGTTGTTCACATAGCATTTCTGGTATGATATTTCCAGTTTGGTTAATCTTTGCTATACAAGTGCAATTCAGTGATATTTTTTAACAGGACAGAATTGCTAGAGGTTTTTTTATTTTGTTTTTATTGTCTCATTGAAGGAATGGAAATAAATGTTTTGTTGTATTACTTTTGCCTTTTCTTCTGTCCTCACAGAATTCCAACTTCCTGTTTATCCTGTATTTTTGTCCTCCCAATTTCTGTAACACTCATGTAAAGTGAATAATGAAATTATTTCTGTGGTTAAAGATATTACATCTGCCAATGATAATAAATTGCTGGAAGCCATTGGGGTAAATTAAAGGCTTTCAAGTGATATGGGCTGCTATCCAAACATTCTGAATGAAGTTCCATCTTGTCTCTGTAGTTTATTTAGTTAAAATCAACCAGAGTTCTTTTTAGGAATCAATTTTAGTTGACTTGCCATGGTTTTGTCTCTTAATTATATGTTAGGTTTTAAAGTCAAATGCTAACTGAAATAGAAAACTAAATATTTGTGTATGAGAAAGTAATGCTTCAAAGAAGGATGTAGAATCCCATTTGGTCTTTTATGTCCTTGCAGAAAGAATATTTATTTCTGTTCATTACGGTGGTCATGAGTTAAATATCTTCCACATGTACCATTTTAGGTGAAATCACACTAAAAGTAAATTCTCCTTTGTCCTTTAACTTTTAATTTTTTCTCCACCCTAGGCTGGCAAAATCCAGTTTGGCTATGTGTACGGCATCAGTGCAATCGGATGTCTGGGAATGTTTTGTTTATTAAACTTAATGAGTATGACTGGTGTTTCTTTTGGTTGCGTGGCAAGTGTCCTTGGATATTGTCTGCTTCCTATGATCCTGCTTTCCAGCTTTGCAGTCATATTTTCTTTGCAGTAAGTACTGATATTTATCTGGGGGATTGATTCACTGATTTTGTGTGATATTAATGAACTGCATCATCAGCTTCAGATAAATCACTCTCTGAGCAAACATCAGGTAATTGGTATTACCTGATGCAGTAAAGACTCCTGCATGCTTTTGGGTGACAAATAACAGGAATGAAGTAAATTTTAAAATCATCATGCTCTATCTCTGCTTTTACCTGTGATCAGGAATTTAACTAGTTTTTGTTTTGCCTGTGTCATAACGATATTGAATCAAAAAGTGTGATTAACTTAAATATTACATGGAAAAGCTCAACTCATTATTGCAATTTTTTTTACCACCTTTGATGTTTTTTAGATTATGTCTAATTTCCTGAGGCAGTTGAGCATATTACAGACATGCAAATAATATATACAAGAACACTCTGTTTTAAGCCTTTCAGCTAAAGATGAAACATATCTTTACACTACAAAGCCTATTATTGGCTTATTTAATTCTCAGATGTACTTGTAAACAACTTCAAATATCTGTATTTTTTAAAGTCATATTTTAAGTTAGGATGAAATAAAGGGCTATTTACTACCAATAAGGTTCCCTGTGACTGTGTGCAGGTCCTCTCAGTGACTTAGACTCCACTTTGTGGCCAGTGCTGGATGCTGCCAGTCTGAAAAGTAGTTAGAATATTCACCAACTGCTTACTTCATGCTAGAGATGTCGCAAGATGATGGTTTCATCATGTTCCTACTGGACATAAAAATGTTTCAGATTTTCAGGACAGAAATTTATTTTTGAAGAACTGATATATTTGAATTTTACTTAAGTTATTGTTTACTAGAGGTGTTTCTCAACCAGGAACATATTTGCCTCCCAGGGGACATCTGAGACTATCTGGATACAGTTTTGGTCTCATGGTTGTGGGTGGTAGGAATACTGCTTCCTTGTGGGGTGCAGATCAGAGATGCTGCTGAACACCCCAGCCATGCATGGTGAACCTCAAAACAAAGACACAAGCAGCCCATTCATCAGTAGAGGCAGGGTTGAGATACTCAAGCAGAAGTAGCTGTAAGGGAGCTTTTACCACAAGAAATGATTCAACACCATGAAGTCATTGAGAGGTCCATTTTAACATTTCAAAAACATCTTGATTATTTCTGCATATGTCAACAAGTGAATTTAAAATGCTTTTCTTTCAAATAGGTTTTTTGAATTATTCTTAGGCAACTAATCTCACCTGTTTTTCTTTCTCCCTGTTTTTTTGTTTGTTTGTTTGTTTTGTTTTTTTCTTTCTTGGTTGCAGAGGTATGGTAGGAGTCATTCTCACTGCTGGAATCATTGGATGGTGTAGTTTTTCTGCTTCCAAAATTTTTATTTCTGCATTAGCCATGGAAGGACAGCAACTTTTAGTAGCATATCCATGTGCTCTGTTATATGGAGTCTTTGCCCTGATTTCTGTCTTTTGAACTGAATTTGGGATGCGGACATCAGTGGGAGAAACACACAAAGAGACCTTGAACTCTTAAATCGGACCAGCGAACTGCTACAGCACACCTCTCTTGCAGATAGATTTACGTTTAACGATTGGAGCAATGGAAGCAAACATGGATCTTTTGTTCGTTTTTATAGAACTTTTGAACACTATGTTGGATTTTCCTACAGTGTGACTAGCTTTAAGTGTTTGTGCTTATAGAAATAAGAAGTGCTAGTTCTTTCCTGTTACGCAGCCTTTGAGAAACTTTTAACTTGCAAATTATGTTTTTATAGATTTTTATCAAACCAACGGCAAGGCTGGTATCTTTTCTTAAAAACAATTCAGACATAGTTTAAAAAAAAAAAGATGCAAGACTTCTTGGAGAAATACTTTTCCAAGGAATTTGGAAAGAAAAAATTCTATGTCCACGTCAGTTGCATTTGAAGACTAAAGAAAAAAAGATCTCATTATTGACTTGTACGAGTTTATGTTTCAGAAGTTTGACATTCCTGTCAATCAGTCTCTTGAAATTTTTTGCTAAAATTCAGATAGGAGGCTTACTCTCTCTTATTACAGATGTGAAAAGTGAACTCCTGTTTAGAGAATATTAATTAAGCCATTATGACCTAGACTGGCTGCATTAGTGCTCATAATTGGGTCTTCACCTTTTCCCAGAAAATCACTATCCTTTTTGAGGAAAGATATTTAAAATTTCACAATTTCTGTATTGCAGTTATCAATGTAAAATACATTTGATGCTTACTAATTAAAATTTTCCAAATTAATTTTATTTGTGTTTTTGAGTATACTTTCATCACACCACTGTTTTGAGTGTCTTGTTTTTCTTTAAATGAGGACGTTATTTTGACTCCCAGCTTTGCCTAGCCTCGAAGATAGAAACCACCTAATAATAGAAAAAATGGATTACATGAAAAGCAGTTTGGTTTGAGTTATATTATTTTTTGTATTGAATATATTTGCTTTATGTTGTCATGCTCTCTTATCACTGCATCTGTAGGAAAATACTGTATATCCTGTATGTTTTTCATGAGCTTTTTCTAGATAAACAGCTCTGATTGTGGAAAAAAGAGTTACAAGAAAGGCATGGAAAGGAAAATGTCTTTTTTTTTTTTAAGTGGAGACTCAGACTAAATAAAAAGGAATACCAAACTATTGTAGTAATGATTCTTTTTTGGAGTAAGTCTTCAACAATCAAAGGAGGTTGAGATAAGTAAAATTCTCTCACATTGTCATACTTTCTCATTACTAGCATCACAGTGTATTTTTTTCATTAATTCTTAATCTGGGAAAACAAACTGATTAGTTTTGAACTAGGTTTCATACATAGAAAATTGCTATGGAATATTTTTGTCTAGTAATCCTTATATATCAACTTTGATTTTTTTCAGTTTATTTTACTAATACAATTGTTAAAGCTTTAACATTGTGACAAATGCCTTCTTTAATATCCAGTTCTTTCTAATGAACAAGGTAGATGATTCTTTGGGAATTAAAATCCCTCCTTATTCATTAGATTTCAGAATTAAATCAGCCTAATTCCCCAAATAAAGTGTTTATTTATTGCTATCCCAACAAAATAAGTAGTTGTTTAAATTATTGTAGAAATTTTGGTTTTGTTGAACTTCCAAATGATAACTGTTTTATATTCAGCTGTTGCAGTGTCAAAAGAGGCTTACAGGGAAATTTCCTGTATACTTTAGCATTTGCTTGGTTTCTCAAGGAGTTGTGTATAGCCAAAATTTGCCTTATAAAGTTTTCTTAAATATACAATACATGGACAGCCATAGTTGCACATACCTTAAAGACATATACCACATCTCAGAAAGTACCATGTGACATTTTTTTGTGTGTGTCTTGCACTGTATTAGATGTGTTACATTTGTACATACTAGATTAAGTATCTGGCTTGCTTTCGAGGCCATTTACACTAGAAATATCAGAGCATAGCTAAAAGTTCACCCACTGATTGTGGTGGATACCCAAAACACTTTGGGGATGACCATATCACTGCAGGTTTTGTACTTCTGAGCTCACTCATCATGCTTATATGCATGCAAAGATATAGTCAATTTTGCATATTTGTGTAAAGGTGTATTTTATGAATTGTAACAATTTGCCTACTCTGTGTTTTAAGAATTGCATTACTAGCCTTGTGGAAACAGGTATTTCCCCAGATACAGTTTCACAGATAATACAGAGTATAAATCTTAAAATACTCATTGGCATCCCTTCCAAATATGCTTTTTTTAAAAAATTTAGGAATTTATCTTTAATTCACAAGCTCAAATGGCTGTAGTTAAAAAGAAAACAATAGAAATTAAACTCCACCACCAAAAACAAAACAGTGAAACCAAGACACTATTTGTAAGTCTAAGGCCTTCTAGCCTTCCAAATGTAAGCGCTCTGAAGACTGTATCAATTGGAAGAACAAGGCATATATATGAATGGAGCCATGACATTTATATAACTGGAAGATCCTTCCTGGAACTATTTAATCGGCTTTACAAGAGAAAACAAAAACAAACACTTCCTAAAACAGAACAGAATGAAATTCCAGTATTCCCAATCAGCATGTTCCATGTGGATAGAGACCAACAGTGATCCCGCTTTCCGTTCTGTCTTCCTAGAGCTCCAATCCATATTCACTTCAGCAGAGACACCACAGGAAACAGGAAAGAGCCTGGCATTAAAATAGGCACAATTCAGTGTAGTTGTATGATCTTGCTTATACACAAGCTCACAAACCTGGGGTTAGAGGTATAACCTAAATGGGTGCTAAGACAAGAATTAAAGAAAAATTAGAAAAAGGAAAAAAAATGCAAAAGAAAAGGGAGAAAACAAAACCCTTTGGAAATCAGGGCATTTAATATAGGAACTATAAGGCAGTATTTAAGTTCACTTTTTTTTAAGAGAATTTTTTGGCTTAAAATATTTCACTCTAATAGAATTTATGTCAGCAGTCTATGATTGTCACCAATACACTATGAATACCTTTTACAATGTAAATCCATGTCCCTGTCCCCTTTTTTACCCTATTGCAATTATTACAACTAAGAGACTAAAGCTCAAACACATTTTTGTAGTTTTGAATTTGAACTGTGCATAAACCAAATTTTATAATACTTCCACTTAAGATTGGGACACTTGATTCTTCCATGTGGATCTTAGGACCTTTTCCCACAGGTTTTTCATTTTTTTTTTTAAAGATTTTATTTTTATTACAAAGTCAGATATACAGAGAGGAGGAGAGATAGAGCAGAAGATTTTCCCCCTGATAATTTGTCCCCCAAGTGACCGCAACGGCTGGTGCTGTGCCGATCCTAAGCCAGGAGCCAGGAACCTCCTCCAGGTCTCCCACATGGGTGCAGGATCCCAAAGCATTGGGCCGTCCTCGGCTGCTTTCCCAGGCAGGGAGCTGGATGGGAAGTGGAGGTGCCGGGATTAGAACCAACGCCCATATAGGATCCCGGCTAAGGCAAGGACCTTAGCCGCTAGCCAGGCCCAACAGGTGCTTTCTGGTTCATCAAGGTTACTGCAGCTTCACTGTCTCCTTAGGCTTCTTCCTGACGCTGTGGATGTGGCGACAGTGACGGCTGCTAGAGTCACAGCAGCAACTGCAACCTCGGCCTTCTCAACTTCTTGATTTTTTGTGTTTCTTGTCCTTCTTTTTTCTTTTTCTTTCCACCTCCTTTTTGATAGGAATTCCTTGACCGGTGCCGCTGGTGACCAGTTTGTAGAGAGTGCCTGAGGCAGAAGAGAGGATGCAGGTGCTGGCAGCTTTTTAGCGGGTGGTTTAGTAGATGCAGACCCAGATAGGAGATGAGACCCTCCTTACAAACTGTGGGCTTGGACAGGCAGTCTTTACTCTGGGAAACTCGTAAGGGAGATGGAGACTGCCTTCTCTGGAGTGAAGACGCATGGGCAAGGGGCCAGGAGGAGGTCCGAGGAGTGCGAGGCCAAGGGGAAGGCAAGTGCTCTTTTATGGCGAGAGTACTTTGTGGGCAGTGTGGCCTGATGAAGGGCCTTTTCTATGCTTGGATGACCACGAAGGCAACCGTCTAGGTGACTGGGGAGCTTCTTGGTTTGGGTGACAGACAATGCGAGTCTCGCTGCTTCACTGGCAGAGATGGCAACCTTCATTTTGGAGAGGATCGAGAAGAAGCTGTCCTTTCCTTGGGAGGCAGAGAAAGGGAGTATTTCCTTATTTCCAGCATCTGATGAAGTACCTCCGGGTGGGGTGAAGTCCTTGGTCCTTGTGGTGTAGGAGACCGGAGTGACCGGAAGAAGTGGGCGGAGAACAGACCGGAAGAAGTGGGAGGACGCCGCCTTGTGGTGGGTGGTGGGGAAGAGCTCCTCAGTGTACCGTGAGGCGAGGACGTGACCCGCGGGCGCTGCGTCCTGAGGGGCATGCCCTCCTGGCAGGGGACGTTCTCCACCGGCTTCTCTCGCCATTCTTCCCTTGGAATCCTTTGAGTCCCTCATTTTCTAAGGAGGAAGACGAGCTGTCTGTCCTGGCGCCTGTTGCCAGAATCGGCCGCTACCATTTTACCACCTTCATCTGCTTCAGAGAACTCTACTTTTTTTTAGGTTGTGGTGCTGGTGAAGGAGACTCTTTTTCTCAGGACCTTTCCGCTTTGGCACTTTACCTCAAGTCCTTCCCCGAGACACAGAGACACGGCTTTTTCTTGTGCGCTTTGACTGCCGAGGCGCTGGGGAGTGGCGAGGGTTGGGTGGCGGAGTCGCTGGAGGTGGTGGCCTGTGTCTTCGCCTCACGGGACTTGCTGAAGCAGGGCACCTGCTAGTTTTTGGAGAGGAATTGTCTGTCCTCTTGGGAGGCTGCTCAGGGATGAAGTCTCCGGGGAGGCACTGCCGGGCAGGAGCGCGGCCTCACGCCGTCGTCTGACTGGAGACCCGCGTCGTGCCTGCGTTCTCTGAGGAGATGGCCGCCTGCCTGGTGAGTATCGGGTTGAATTGGGATCTATGGCTCCGACTAGGTCGAGTGTGAGAAGGAAAATGAGACCATGGAAATGACCTTGATTTGGAACGTGGCTGAGATCTTGCCCCGGTCTTTTCCCTTTGTGGAGATATATATCTTTTTTTTTTTTTTTCTGGAGAAGGTTTGGTAGGTTTTGGTACAGGTTCTGGCTTGGGAACTTTAAGGATGTCGCTATCAGAAGTGGCCTCTTGTACTGGGTGTTTTTTGACTTACTCTGAAGGTTCTGGGCCTCTGTGGAGTTTTTCCTTCTGGAGGAAGGACAGGCCTAGCAGGTTCTGTGGTGGAAAGATCGAGAATGCCCGTGCTTTCTCTCGCGCAGGGACAGAGGAAGATGTTCTAGGGGAGGAGGGTGTGGATTTGTGTCTTCTCCGGCCTGCGGACTGCTCCTGCGTGTCGCTGATGCTTCCTTTTCCTTCCTTATCTCTCTTGTCCTGTATTTTGATAGCGTATTGTATTTTACTTGTAGAAGTGGAAGAATTTAGAACTTTGGGCTAAAAGGAGTTAACAGAGTTTTAGCCTAGAGGATAGTCTGACTCATCCTGGAGAATTTTGGGAAACAAGACCGTATTTAGAGATCAGCCTGCTGTCATTGTCCAGATCCGGTGTAATGAATGACCCGGCCAAATGCCTTACTTTTCACCTGGTCTGAAAGAGCATGTGCGCGTGTGATACAACAAGTGTAGCCTTCCTTAAAGTCATATAGAAACTTCAGCAGTAAAAGCAGCTCAGCAGCAGGCGTGTGGTGACGCAGTAAAGCCAAGCCGTGTCTGGATGCCACATCTCCTGAGTGCTGCTGGAAGTGCTGGCTCCTGTGCTTCTGGTGCAGCCTCCTACTGGGCAGCAGATGATGGAGCCCAAGTTTGGGGGTTCCTGTCAGCCACCTGGAAAACCCAGGTGGACTTCCAGATTCTTGGCTTTGGTATGGGCCAACCAGGACTGTTGCAGAGGTTAGGGAGGGCATGAACCAACCAGTGGACAAATCTCTTTCCCTGTTTTTCCTGCCTTGTGTCCAAATAATGGGCCTGCCTTCAAGGTGCAAGCTAGAGAAGGCCTTCGGCCCAAATAATGGCCCAAGTTAAATCTGTACTCGTGAACTATCCACTGACAGTTTTTGTGATTCCGTGTCAAATTTCAGCTACTAGTTCCTAAGCGATCTCGGGTTTTATATATTCCAGCTTATTTGCAGGCAAAAGCAGATCATTTCTCAAGCCATTTATCTGTGTTTAATGATGTGCTTGCTTCAAAATATGAACTTTAGGAACAAAACAGAGAAAATCCTAAGCACCTTATCCAAGACATTCCGACGAATCAATAAACAAGAGAACCTTTTCTCCTTGTTAGCCTGTGTGTTAGGATTTGCGGGAGGGAGTGCCAATGGCAAGGTGTCAGCAGTCATTGGAGATGCGCGTTCGGAAGGGTGGCTTGCGTGCTTTACTGAGTAGATAAGAATGCTCTGCCAAGCATCTCGTGCTTGCTTTTACATGGTCCAAGAGCCTGTCTTCCCCCGCTCTCTAAGCCAGGCTGTTGCTACGCCACGTCATCCAGCATCAATAAAGAAAGAATTGATTTTTAGAAAATCCCAACTTTTCATGCCATTCAAATTGTTTAAGCTTGAATTGTAGGACATTACCAGTATTTGGATTCAGTACATCAACTTGGTCCCTTAATTAGATGTCCATTTTAGCACTGGGCAGGTAAGTAAAAATGAAAGATTAAATATTCAAATTATTGATTTCCAGAAGCTTGTTGAGTACAAAGTCAAAAGTTTGTGACATTGTTAATCAGAGTGATGAACATAAAAACTACAGAATGAAATCTGGTTGTGTGCAGTTCTGATTTTGCATTAAACATGGAAATATTTCTTCTGCCCTGTGCACAAAGTTCCTACTTTTGTTAATCAAGAACATTATCTGCTGATGGAGCACGATGTCCTGTGTTTGTGCAAATAAATTAAAATGATTACATACTCAAATTAGGACTAATTAAACCCAGAGCTGTTCTCATTTGAAAGCACAAATACTATCTTGAGCACATTAGGTTCTAAACATCACTTATTACATTTTTTGTGAGCTTAACAAATTATGCTTACCTTGCATATATAAATTTGGTTTATTTATGAAACTAGCACTAAATCTGCAGATAGGTTTTAGAGTAATTATTTCAATAATTTCGATTACTATTCAATGCTTGTGGCATACACAAAAATAAAGGAAAAATAATAAAATAGTCACCTGACATTTTTAAGATGCTTGTGAATTATAGTTTTAATTGGCTTATTCTTGTTCCAGTAAAGCTAGACAAAACAGTCGTTTTTAAAAGCAAAGTTACAAAAGAGTGTGGCCCTTTAATAAAAATTAAAAAATAAATCCTCAAAAAATATATAATGACTTGTTTTCAGTTTCGTGTTTTTTGATAAATAATGTTGAAAGACTGTATAGATGTTCCAGACATTCAGTGTCCTAGAGGCAGTTTTACTTCCTACATTTTAATCTTGAAAATAGAAACGTTATTTCTTCCTCTAAGATTTTATGATAATGGCAAAGAATGATATCCCCACACTGCAGTAGAAAGGAATATGGTCTTGGTAAGCTGTTTCAGCATGGGTGGCCCTCAAGTGTGCTATGGTAAGTTTTAAAAAATGCTCTTATCATGTGATTCCCTTTCTTTAAATTTTTAGAAGTGATGGAATGCAGGTTAGCAGTCTCAGGAGGTGTCAGTGGGTCCGACTGCGAATGGGCAGAGAGCTTACACAGCAGTGGTGGCGGCACAACTGTGTGTTTATTGAAACACACAAGTCTTCAGTTTAAACGATTGTATTTTGTGGCATAAAATATCAATTACATTAAAAAATATGAGAATTGGAAACTGGGGATTGAGCAGCTACTAGAACAGTTGCATTTTTGGAATTCAAGAGAAAGTTTTAAGGTGTATGTTAACAAAGGGAAAAAACACAGTACCTTTTACTTTAAACAAAAAAGTAATCAAAAAGTGTGAAATTCCAAATTTCACTGTTAAAATAGCTCTCTTCAAGTAAGCGTGCATGCATTTTACCAGAACATACTACATGCAATGATCTTCCCCTCCCTCTTTGTCTCAGTGGTTTGTATAGACATGTGAACCAAACGCTGCACTACTGGATGTAGTTTTCTCAGGTAGCAACTTAATATCTATGCCGAGCCTTCGCATCTTCTCCCCTGCCCCTGTTTTTAATGTAGCTGTCAGTCTATTATAGGCATCATATGTGCTAAGCATTGAGAGTTGCTTATCGTTTTTATGGGCTGAGCATTATTTTGTGAGCAAAATCTAATGAACTGGTCTTCTGTTGAACAGTCATCCGGTTGGGTCAAAGATTATTTGGGGATTTCTGTGTTTAGTTTCTGAGTTACATATAGCACTGCACCAGTGTCAGCCTCTTGGATTACTAGAGTGTCACATTTCTTTTAATAGTGCTCAGCCTGATTGTTACTGTAAACTTAAAGATTGAAAATTTCAACAAATTTATTTCCTGATACTTCTGTTTACTGTGATTGTAGTTCCCTGTTGCTTATTAAAATATGCAAATCGCATCTGGAACATTTTTTCTACTGTTCCTAAGCAGTGGAATGTGATTGCTGCCAACTTTTCCGCTACTCCTTCGCTTCATATCATCCCCACACTAGAGAGCAGGGCTGTACTCAGAGGAAGCTGCCTTTGTCCTTGCCTAGTTACAGGGGTCATCCTGATAATGTCATTTTCAGATCACTGTTTTTAGACAGCTTTTTAAAAATTTTTCTGAAATATGCCTGTTTTGATGTATTCTTATGTACACCCATTTAACTTAGTCATTTTAGAACATTTTCAACATACAATGAAATTTTTTTCAAACTGTTTTCAATTGCTAGTGATTGTATATCGAGATCAAATGTATAGCATGATCCGATAATGGCTTTGGCTCAAATTAGGCCTGATTACCCAGCTTGCTCCTACTTAAATTACAAGAGGTTACATTTTTACAAGAGAAATAAGATTAAAACTAGCACCTTAAATTCAGTTATGTGCAGATACCAGTTTGTCATATGCATTTTTATTGAACTGCAGGAGTTTCTTAACATAATTATTTTAAGTGGCTTTTCCTTCTGCTCTTTTCTGTTTTTTGGATGTGAATGTCTTAAAGGCATTTGCTTCAGATTTCTATTATATTTTATTATCTATGAATAGATTTGCTTTTTTAATGTGTTTTTAAAAACATTGTTTTAGATGTACAGTCACTTTGAACACCATCCCCTGGCTTAAATGCCTGTATTAGCACTGCTGGCCCACGTGCCAAAATGAGATCTAACTCATACTTCACCTTCTCCTTCAACTATAGTCTGTTGTGACTCTGATCTAGATCACGGTCTTTCTGGTAGGATAACTTAGTTTTGGCTTTGTCTTTGAAAAATTCAAACAGTTTTGAGTTTGAATAAGTGATGAAACCTCATGTCCAATAGAGTGGCTAGTACATAGACTATGATTATAGTTGACCATCTACTTTGAAACAGAAGTAAAATTTAATATTTGATGTAAGAGTTTTTTATTCATGTTACAAAAGTAGGAGAGAATAATTTGTGAGCAAACTATTGAACCTTAGTCTAACCAGAGGCCAGCTGCAGGCAGACTATGAGCTGAGGTTTATAACTGAACACTGGATGGAGGGTCGAGGGTGGAATCTGGGTTTTTAGGAGAATTAACACTAGAGAACTTGAGAGTCAGCATGCTAAGAAATGATAGGGAATTTGTTTTGATACTATGGTGTGTAAGCATTCACATAGAAATGTGGTGTGTAAGCATTCACATAGAAATATAGTATTTTAAAAAGAGAGTTTGTAGTGGTATAAAAGCAGTCTTAATTACAATAGCTTTGTAGTATGCTTCGAAATTGGGGATTTGGATGCCTCCAGCTTTTTTCATTATTGTTATTATTTTTGTTACAGCCACTATTATTTTTTTAGAGTTACTTTGGGTATTCTCGGTCTTCAATTTTGACTTAAATAATTTGTTCTAGTTTAATTGTTCTGAAAAAATACTACTATTAAAAAGGCACATCCTCCATAGTCCAGAGATTGATATTCTACCAGATTAAGTGTTCACAATTTGGTTTATTAGTGACCCTTCCAATTGTATAAAATAAACTAATTCACCCTAGGTTACTGAGGAATTTCATATATATTATCATTGGCCTCCTTTTTGAATATTACCAAACTCTTCTTTAAAAAGTCCAGGGGTCATTTCCTAAGTTCAAAAGCCAAAATATCTCTAGCAAAATATAAACTTCATTGCTATATATATATATATATATATATATATATATATACATATATACATATACATATATATATATATATATATACCTTTACTGTAGACATGTCTGCCCAAAATACTGGATTATTCAGCCCATTTCTTGACTTTTAAAACATCTTACTGCATTGTTATGTAATTTGCTTTGTTTTCTCATACACCTGCTCATAAGGTTAAGTCATGTGAATACTTCGTGAAGTTCTGTTGACTGTTGTATAATATTCCATGAATATGCCACAAGTCTCAGACTTTTAGAAAGAGTGTAAAAGTCTTTCTTTTTTTAAAAAAGTCTTCTTTCTCAAGTCTCAGACTTTTACAAAGAGTGGTCCTTAAGCAATGTATTTTCCTCTGTAAATGTGTACAAGGGTGTCCAAGGGTTCCCATGAGGGATCAAAATGCTGCATTTTTTTTTTTCATTAGGAATTTGGGTCTTTTTGTCTTATCCTGAAACCACAAAGCATCCTCAATATTTTTGTTTAAGGATTTAAAAATTTTGCTTTTCATCTTTAATTTAAAATTTTTAAAATTCAATTAAAATATAGTGCAGATTTTTTTTGAATAACAAGTTATTTTGTCATCATTTATTTAATAGTCTATGCACTAAAGCAACTGTTAAGGTAACTACAAAACAATTTCTTTTTTTTTTTCTTTTTAATTTTTTTTTTTAAAGATTTATTTTTATTATTTTGTTATTGGAAAGGCGGATGTACAGAGAGGAGAGACAGAGAGGAAGATCTTCCATCCGATGATTCACTCCCCAAGTGAGCGCAACGGGCCGATACTATGCCGATCCGAAGCCAGGAGCCTCTTCAGGGTATCCCACGCGGGTGCAGGTTCCCAAAGCTTTGGGCCGTCCTCGACTGCTTTCCCGGGCCACAGGCAGGGAGCTGGAAGGGAAGCGGGGCTGCCGGGATTAGAACCGGCGCCCATATGGGATCCCGGGCGTGCAAGGCGAGGACCTTTAACCACTTGCGCCACCACGCCGGGCCCGGAAAGTCACATTTACAGAGAGGAGAGACAGAGAAAGATCTTTCATCTTCTGATTCATTCCCCAAATGGCCACAATAGCCAGAGCTGAGCCGATCTGAAACCAGGTGCCAGGAGCTTCTTCTGGGTATCCTATACGGACTCAGGGTCCCACAGGTCTGGTCCATCCTCTCCTGCTTCCTAGGCCACAGAGAGCTGGAAGGGAAGTGGAACAGCCAGGATATGAACTGGTGCCCACATGGGATGCCAGTGCAGTAGCCTAGTGGCTGAAATGCTCGTGCAATATTTTAAAAATATTTTTTTAAATATTTTTTAAATATTTAAATTATTTTATTTATTTGAAAGGCAGAGTTACAGAGAGAGGTGGAGAGACACAGAGAGAAGACTTTCATCTCCTGGCTCACTTCCCAGATGGCCACAGAGCTAGGGCCACAGGCCAGGCAAAGCCAGAGGTCAGGAGCTTCTGAGTTTCCCATCTGGGTGCAAACACAAAAGAATTTAAATCATCTTCTGTTGCTTTCCTAGGTACATTAGCAGGGAGCTGGATTGGAACTGTAGCAACTGAGACTCGAAATGGTGCCCATATAAGATGCCAGGTTCTGCAGGTGGAGGCTTTACTTGCTGTGCCACAACATCACTGCCACCTAAAAAATTCTTCTTGTCAAAATCAAAAATATAATGTTGAGTACAATTTTTAATTTAGTTGAAAGGTGGGAAAGGTAAGTGAGAATGAAGTCGAGACAGACAGAGAAGAGCTCTCATTCGCGAGTTCACTGTGCACGCCCACCAGAGTCCAAGCCGGAGTCAGGAACTGAATGCAGGACTCCCACCTGCTGGCAAGGATCCGGTTACTTACACTTTCATAGTTGCCTCTGCATTGTTAGGAAGCTAACCAAGGCGAGCTTGGAGGTGAATCCAGCTATTGTGGTCTTAATTGCTAAGACAAATGCCCACTGAAATCTACTAATCTACTAATACAGAATGTAGTTCTTCCTGAGGGTGTAATTAATAGCTTCCAAACTACCTAATGAAGTAGATATTACTACCTGTATTTCAGTCATAAGAAAATGAAATTCACTCAGGTTTATCCTGCTAGTAATTTCAGAGCCCTTGTTGGTGCTGACTCCAGGGTTTGCACTCATTCAGAACACAAGTGATGTCATTTTTTTTGTTTTAAAAAATGTAGAAAGTGAAATTCAAAAAGTGTGAAGCAGCTTGGTCAAGGGGGTCAGATTGCTGGGGGACTGTGTGCCTTTTTCCTGCCCTCAGCTACCGCACTGCTTCCAGTGGTCCCCAACCATGGTTAGCAGCTGCAGGGATAAGGTCCCCTGCCATGCTACATTTTAAATTGAAATATCTTAATACAAAATTCTGCGTACTTTTTAAAGTAGTTATAGAAATTATAAATGGTCATTATAAGAAAAAAATTTTGAAGGGCATTCTGTGAAAAATACACATGAAATCATTAACGCATTTTTCTCTCCTTTTCTATTCATTCTCTTTTAATTGCTGTTAATACTCTAATCTAGTCTCTGTTCCCCCTGGTTTTTGTCTTGTTTGGAAGATTTGCTTGAAGTATAACACAGCAGTACATGCCTAGGAGTAGAAGTAAGATCCAGAGAAATAGGGATCTTCCTGTTGACTTAACGCAGTGGAAACCTCAAAGTTGATCATGATACTTTTAGTGGATGGACAGCTTTTAATCTCTTGACATCTAGTCAATGCTCTGGCTCTTGTCTGGTACATATCATTAGGAAGTAAGAGAAAAACACCTATGTCTGCTTCCAAGGAGCTCACACCTGGTGAAATTCTAACAACACAAGCAAACTTCAGAGTAAAAAGCAAGTGCAAGTAAGCTTGTTCAGGGTAAGCCTGTGTCATAGCTCTCACTCCTTGCATCCTTTATTCAGAAAGATACTGATCATTGACATCAGCTCCCAACTGAAAAGGGCATTTGTTTCACAAATTCAAAAAATATCAACACTAAGATTTTAAAAAATTGTCAAAAGCATAAAATATATTTGTGCACAAGGCTTTAAACATACATTTAAAATGCACTGCAGAATGAAATTGGCATCAAAAACTCAAATATAGTTATCATATATATCTGGTGGCAGGTACGCATCCAGATTGACCACTGCACATCTCAACAAGCCAGCACATTAACTATCTTTATTATCATTTGAATTCATTTTAAAGATGTGAAGTATATGCCCTATAGTTGCACAGCTAACAATGGATCATAGTCATGGTAACTCAGAAAGCAGCATAGCAACTCTTCAAATGGGAACATTTGAAGAGAAGGCATGCTTTCTTATAGCTTATTTTAGATCCAAAAAGCAAACTAGAAAAAAAAATGTGCATAGCAATAAATTGATGAATAAATTAGGATCCGGCACAGTAGTCTAGCGGCTAAAATCCTCGCCTTGCATGTGCCAGAATCACACAGAGGCACTGGTTTTAATCCCGGCAGCCCTGCTTCCCATCCAGCTCTCTGCATGTAGCCTCGGAAAGCAGTCCGGGACAGCCCAAAGTCCTGTACCCATATAGAAGACCTGGAAGAGGCTCTGGGCTCCTGGCTTTGGCTCGGATCAGTTCTGGCCATTGGGGAGTGAATCAATGGACAGAAGATCTTCCTCTCTCTCCTCTCTATATATCTGACTTTACAATAAAATTAAAGAAATACTTTAAAAATTAAATATTCAGTTTGTTTACCATTGGTTTTTTTGTTTGTTTTGTTTTGCTTTGCTTTGCTTTTTTGGCAATAAATCAGAAACGGTGCTCTCTGAGAATTGGATTAGTGATCATTAATTTGATTCTGAAATTAACCGAAGCATTTTGGCCTCCAAAGGCTAGAGAACATGAGCACATAGTCTACCAGGTGCTACCTGCTTTGGTTGTTATGCCCCTGGACAGTCTCTTGGACACTCAAGTTTTCCCTTGTGGCGAAGAGCCAAGCAGGTCTGGAATGTGCTTGGAAGAGGCAGAGAAGAAATACAGGCAGTGACAGATTCTTGCTGTGTTTCTGTCTGTTAGCCTATCAGGCAGTGACAGATTCTTGCTGTGTTTCTGTCCTTTAGCCTATCACACAATTTGAAACAGAGTAGTTTTATATTTCCTGTAAAAGGAGGGTAAAAATGGTTCCTTTGCTGAATAGAGAATCCAAAGAGGCAATCTATGTGAAATGCTTCAGCAGGGTCTAACAGCATCCACGTATGCAGGCCACTGCCCTGTGAATAATACACAGGTGCTTGCTCTGGGCTGGTTGTAGCAAAGCCAGAGACCAAGACAGATACACTGCAGAATGGGTCCAGCCTGTTCCCTAAGCCGCAGCAGGTGGAATTTTTATATCTCTTTCACACTAAGACATAGAGTCAGCTATTCCTGTTTCCGAAAGTCCCACACGAACTTTCCACATCTGATTTGCTGTTTGTCTAGAAAAGAGATTGTAATTTAAAGGCCTGGCTTTGGGAGAAAGGGGAGAAGGGAGGGAGAAATCCCTAAAGCTACAAAACTTATCATGGAAAATAATAAGAGAGTGGCGGGGTGGGGAGAGCCCAAGCTTTGTAACCTGGCCAATCAGACCACAAGAGACAGTTTCCCCTGGGAATCTTCAGTAAATATCCCTCTGAGTCAGTCTCCTGATCTCCAGGACAGGAATAATCCAGCACCCACAAGATGAGATGTGTTTTCTGAGCAACAGTATGCCAAAGGCTGAGTCAGGTGACAAAGTTAAGTAAAGACTGCACAGTAAAGGGACAGTAGTAGCCTCAGCAGCAATTACAGCAGCAATTTCATTAAAGGACTGGTTAAATAATTTTTTTCTGACAACCTAATTATTTTGGGTTTTATGTAAGCACTAAACTAAATAAAAGTTTTTATTTTTCTTAAAAAATACTTATTTATTTGAAAGACAGCTACACAGAGAACAAAGAGGGAGAGAGAATTTTGCATCCTCTATTCACTCCCCAAATGGCCACAATGGCTGTAGTGGTCAAGGCTGTGCCTGTTTGAACCAAGAGCTTCATCTGCGTCTCCCACATGGTTGGTGAAGCTGATACACTTGGGCTATTTTCTGTCGGTTTCCCAGGCACATTAGCCACTGTAACATAGTGTGGGCCCTAAATATTATTACTGTAATTATTAATAATATTACTTTAAATTGCATACTGCCAGCACCTCAATGAAGAGATTTAATGTGCCCTTATTGAGTTGTATCCAGTTTGGCTCAAATAAAATGAGTACCTAATTACACAACTTGATGTGCATATCTGAGAATATGTTTGATGAGATCTAGTATCAGAATTTTGCTTCCTGAAGGCTAATGCAGTTGCAAATAATATGAGTGGTAAAAGTCCTCACGCATAATTTGAAAGAATAACAACAAGCCTGTATTTATTGTAATTGCACTTGGGCAGTATCTCATTTCCACTCAAGCTTCAGGGCTATAAATAGTTGTAATTTGTTTACTTTTATACACTTACTGAATTAATTACAGTAGAACAAGCCAAATGATATTATTGCGGCAGTTGGCTAAACTTGACACAAATACAATAATTAAGATGATTGCTTTCTAATTTGTCCCCTTTTCAGTAGTTTAATGAGCTGAATTTACAGAGTTATAAGCCTTTAAAATTTGAGTTGAGAAGCTGGGCTGTGGTGGCAGTGTGTTTTCGTTGTTTACATTGAGTTTCCTTGTTGTTTGCTGCTGGGAGTTTCCCTCAGGGAGGAAACACCTGGCTCCTGCTTCCATGTGATATCTACTTAGTAAAAAGTGAATTGTTCCCATCTTACTGAAACATCTTGGAATACTTACATGATTCCATTTACCCATCCACGCTGGTAACACACATACACACAGCCGATACCGACCCTTATCCCCTCCTTGATAGAGAAACTATCCGTCCATCAATAAGTCACCTGTGTTTATTGCAGTATGTCTTCCTCTGATATCCACCACTCTAGCAATTGTATTAAGCTGTTCTCTTGTTAGCCAGTCTCCTGTTTCCAAAATCCTGGTTACATCTGGAGAGAGAGGGAGAGAGAGAGAGAGAGAGAGAGAGAGAGAGAGAGCGCTCTGTTCATGTAAAAGCAGACAGCTTCAGGGAAACAGGCAAGTAAAAAATGGCTCCTGTCAAAGGTACAGTTCTTTCATACTGCAAAGCTGGTCTGAGTCATTCTGCTGCTCCCATTATGTTTTATCAAGGTTGGCCAATCACCTTTTCCCAGTGCTCTGGGGTCACTGGTCTGGACAGCACTCCTCTGGTCCACCCACCCTCTGATTCCCAGCAAAGTGGTTAAAAATGTACTGTGCTTGCTTTTTCATTTTACCTTAGTGGCTGAGTTGCTTTGAGAGAATTTGATGCACAGGTTTAAACAACCTCTTTACAAAATGAAAACAAAAGCAAAAATAGAATGGAGAAAGTGCTCTCCAGTAGACTAGTTTCAGCTCAAGCATCAGCTGCCAACGTTTTAATTGAAGTGCCTAGATTTTTGTTGCTTTTGACAATTTTGGAACAGAGCATGGCTGAGAGATGGAAATACTTTATTCCCTCTGTGCACCTCACAAGGATTTTCCATTTCATACCTGGCTTTGAGCAGCTCTCGTCTACAGTCCACCTTTAAAATACCAAGGACTTTTCCCTTCGTCTTTTGTAAAGACTTTAACTGGCAATGGAGAAGCTTACCAGTTGTAACTTTTTTAAACAGTTCACAAAAAGTTCTGAGAGATTGCTCCTCAGAACTCAGTTCTATGCTCCTTGTTTTAGATCTTTACTTCCTGTCTTCCAAGGCAGTTCTTTGCTCTTAGCACTGTAACTCTTGCATAAACGTTAGCGATGGCCACATCTGTACCCAAACATTATCAGCTGCCTGATAGACATTCTTCTAAAGTGTCCCAGACTCATCTCAAACTCAAACTACACACACTGAAACTCATCTCTCCTCCTGTCTCTTCAGCCCTCATGGCTGCCCTTGCTCATTGCTTTTGTTTAAGCTTTCCCACATTTTTTTCCTCTTGCTCCATGTTCCCCTGTCTTTTCCCTCTCCCTTTTCCTCTTGGTAATTGTCCAGAATGCATACACTACCTGATTTAGTCTCTTCTAGCTTAATCCATCCATGGACTAGATTAGCTTGCTATATTATTTCATATCTTTCGCTTGCCTCCTCCTACTACTAGGCTTTGTGCAACCAGGTTCTGTAAATGTTGTTATATAAATATATATAAATATATCCTGGGTACCCTGGGGATGTGGTAAATTGCCATCCCAGTTGCTCCTTATTACAACTCTCTCTTAAGTGACATCTCAGAAGAAAGGCTGCTCCTGCTCCATACAATAACCTCACATATAACCCCAAAGGGCTTGGTAACAGTTTTCTGCATAACATGTCAATACCTGCAACACATTGCAGTCTAGGACCCTGAAGTCATGTACACAGGGTATCACAAAAGTGTTGGAGAGTTTGGCAACCCTGTTAGGCATTTTAAAACATGGCTATATATTGCCCATTGTCTCTTGACCAAAACCTATTAGCTTTATGTCCTCCAAATGCCTCAGCAGACCAATGCTCTGGAAAATGAAGGGCAGCAGCCCAGCATCTCACAGTCTCAGGACCAACAGTGGAAAAGACCAGAGGGCCCAAGCTTATATGAACAAGTGAGCAACGTTTAGTGCCAAAGCCACTGTGCTCATTGTGACAGCTGTAGGTGTAAAATTACACATTGCATTTATAGATGAAGCAGTGCAGGTTGACTGCTGTCAGGCCGTAACATTAGGCAATGTTCCCTGATGAGGTAACACTCCTTTCTTTACATTTTAAATGTCCCTTTTTTCTGTTATTAAGGGAGCAATGCATGCATACTGAAAATTAATTCAAATAATGCAAAATTGTATAAAATAGAAGCCAAAAATCTGACAGAATATCCAATTCCCAGAGTTCTAAGAGCAGCAGCAATTAGTAGGTGTCAGGAAAGCATGTTGGTTTTGAATTTTTAAAGATTTATTTATTTATTTGAAAGTGAAAATTATACAGAGAGATAGAGAGAAAGGGAGAGAGACAGATCTTTCATCTGGTTCACGTCCTAGATAGCATCAAGGCCAGGTATGGGCTAAGTTGAAGTTAGGAGCTAGGAACTTCATCTGGGTCTCTCATATGAGTGGCAGGACCCCAACTACTCAGGCCATCTTCTGTTCTTTTCCTAGTCACTGTCAGGGAGCTGGATTGGAAGTGAAACATCTGGGACATGAACCAGAGTCTATATGGAATGCCAGCTTTACCTGGGCACCACAATATCAGCCTCCGTATTGTATTTTTCAGTAAAACTTTCTGCCTCCTTGTCATATCAACATCTCTCCTTTCTTGAGTGTCTCCTGTAACAAAGTAGAGATGAACAGCCAATATACCTGACTCTCTTTATACTATATTTCTGCCTTCTGAAGCATTCCCAAAAAGAGATAAAATAGTGAAATTCAGGGAGGGGGTCTGGACCCTTTAGTGATTGAGATACACCATTTCCCAAGGGTCAGAAATGACAGATTAGTGAACTCACTATCCACAAATGTCTTAAGCTTATCCTACCAGCATAAATGCTATTCTGCCACTAGGTGGTTCTATAAGCTATCTGATTTTATTCCCACTTGCTGGCTGAAGAATGAAGAAATGTCAGGATAGGATTCCTGGCCTCCTCTCAGATTAATCATCTGTTTACATCTTTACTTTCACCGACTCCTCTGTGTCCAGAATTTGATCACAGAGTCCCTATGTACAGTCTCACTATGGCAGCTTGGACATTCCTTGCTGGGGCAGGCAAGTGGGTCATCTCCCTTCACAGGATCAGACTCAGGGTGTTTTGGAACTGTTACTTGCTGGCATCAGGAGAAGAAATGTCGCTCAGGTTCTTCATTGCTGGCTTTGCACCTATTGCACTCATTCATTCAGTAACGGCTGCGTATGGTGCCTGTTACTGTGTTCAGGGACACTTACTGAATACAGTAGAGCTTAACAGTCTTGTGAGAGACCAACAAATAAGCAGTAAGGACACTTAGTATTTTCCATCCAATACCTATCTCCCTTCTCTTGAATCTCAGTTTTACTCCAGGAAAAATGTTTCCTCCTGCCTCAGCCCTTGGATATTGGGCATATGAATCCTCCTCTGTCTCCCTGATGGGGAGGAGACTCCATCCAGGTTCCAGCATTGCAGTCTCTACTTATGCTGACCGAATCAGGGAAGAAAATCTGGCCTGAGCCAAAGACAACCTGGGGAACTTTTCTGAGCTGTTGAATAATCAACTTTTTCTTTGTTTTATATGCTGGTCTTGAATCTGGGAGTACTTAAACCTGCTGCCTGGCATCTTGCCATCACATGAAGTCTGAGGAGGAAACTGGTATGGAGAAAAACAGAGTTAAGAGATGAAAACAAATTGACCCTAATAAAGCAATGAATCCCTGAATCAAAATAGACTGAAGCTAGTGTCAGTAAATTGCCATTTTACTTGCTTTTATTTGAATCGGATAGACATGTATTTTAACACCAAATGGATATTTAATTAGATTTTGTTACAAACTTTTTGCAATACTCTAAGCAGTAAAGTAGATTATCACAATATAGATTATCACAGTATAATCAGTGGATGATATCACCGGGGTTACATGATGAGATGTTACTGCCATAAGTAAGTGAAATATGTAATCCAAAGAAGGGGATGACTTTCTTAAGAAGCTCATTTATTTAAAAACTGTATGTTGAGGACTATTGGTTTACTAGGGTTATAATAACAAAGTACTACAACATAAACGATCCTTGTTGTTTATGTTTTTACAGTTCTGGAGACTAAAAGTCTGAGCTCAAGTGTCAGCAGAGTCAGTACTTCTGAGGCCGCTGTGCTTGGTGGCTGTCTTGTCCCTGACTCTTCACATGATTTCCATCGCTCTTTCCCCCAATATCTGTAGCCGAACTTCCTTCTACTGAAGCAGTATTATAGTGTAGCAGTAAACACAGCTGAGCTTTGAAAGAGACGTCTCTTCCAGGTAGAGTGGTAATTGAGAAGCCGCATAAACAGCTGTGAGAATTTTGATAGACCAAGAGCCAAAACAGAAACATGAGGCAGAGATTTTGACACTGTGATGCCTTTTCCCAAATCTCTCCTGTGAGCTGAATAAGTCGCTTTTCATTACCTCTTTCTACCTTCTTTCCTACTTCTGAGTATTTAAAGACTGTGTTAAATGTATTATTTTTAAAGGCAATCTTGAAACATAATATTTTCTTTGTTACTGGGCTTAATCTTATTACTTGCAATATTCACTTCATTTCTATCACTGTCAAAAACTGCAGAAGGTTCGAGACATTCCCCACCTACAAGCCAGCAAGCAAACCTGCTAGAGCTTCATGGGGGTTGACAGATGATATGAGATACCTGCGTGAAAGATAAAGGCTGGTTCCTCTCTCCCCACTTTCTTTTTTCTAGCCTTATTTTTTCCCCTTTTGAATCAAAGACAGCCAGATGATATTCTCATATGGGGTATCATGGGACCTCATCCCAGAGAACACAGATCATTGGTCATAAGCAGGTGGCATGCCAGGCCTTTGCTCCTGAGGAAGACGCTCTCTCTCTCTTTTTTTTAAAGATTTATTTTTATTTTATTTTTAGTTTTTTATATTTATTTTTATTGGAAAGGCAGATATACAGAGAGGAGAGACAGAGCAGAAGATCTTTTGTCTATTGATTCACTCCTTAAGTGGCCACAACGGCTGGAGCTGAGCCGATCCGAAGCCAGGAGCCAGGAGCTCTTCTGGGTCTCCCACGTGGATGCAGGGTCCCAAGGCTTTGGGCCATCCTCGACTGCTTTCCCAGGCCACAAGCAGGGAGCTGGATGGGAAGCAGGGCCGCCGGTATTAGAACTGGAACCCATATAGGACCCTGCCGTGTTCAAGGCGAGGACTTTAACCACTATGCTATTGTGCCAGGCCCATACACTATCTCTTTTATACACGAGTGTTCACCATGAAAATTTATTGCAAAAGATCAGCTGGGACAAAAGATCCATGAGTGCCTTGCTCACAAGATATCAGCCAGCCAAGAGGCCCATGGAGAATTACGTTCTAGGAGCCAGGAGTAGTTTTGAGCAAAGAGCTTTCCTGCTGCTTTTGTGGCAGAGAAGTCCTGAGATATCTACACTTGGAAGGAATGCTTCTTTAAGTCTTGTGTATAGATTCTGTTTCCCATATTTCCATCTCTTTGGTTTTCACTGGGACCTGATCGTTCATTCTCCTATACCTTCCCCTTCTTCCTCATCAGCAGATACATAATGCTCTGAACTTTAAACACAGCTATGCGTCACTTCATTCTTCAAATTTTCCTGAAAGACTTTACTAGGTATCAGTACAACTTGATTCATGCACCAAAAGGGACTTGTTAAACATTTTTAAATTATTGTAAGAAAATAACATGGACAGACCTGGTGTAGTCCCTGAAACTTAAAATATTTACCAATCAGTGCTTCACAAATGAGATCTGCCAGCCTGTGTTCTACAGTGTTTGGGCAGTGTCCTCTTCCTCTTCCCATGTTTCCCTAACTATTGTTAGCATCACAAATGCCTTGGAGTTGGCACCGAAGCAGCTGTTGATCCAAACAAAATTAATTTCTTATTATAATGCTCCGTCTATTGTATTTTATTTCCTTCCTACTAACCACAGCTTTGTTTTCATCTTTTAGCTCTCTCTGTCTTTTTAAGATTGTTTCTTTTTATTGGAAAGGAAGATGTACAGAGAAGGTGAGACAGAACTATCTTGCGTCTGCTGGTTCATTTCCCAAATGCTGCAATAGCCAGAGCTGGGTTTGTCTATAGAAAGGAGCCAAGAGCCTCTTCCTGGTCTCCTGCATGGGTGCAGGGTCCTTAAGTTTTGGGTCATTCTCAACTGTCTTCCCAGGCCACCAACTGAGCTGGATGGGAAATGGAGCAGCTGGGACACAAACTGGGACCCATGTAGGATGTTGGTACTTTCAGAGGAGGATTAGCCAATTGAGCCGCTGTGTTTGTCCCTATCTTTTGCCACTTGCTTCAATCTTACACCATTGCTCCTTGGACGTATATAGCAATCCATTATAACACATTTGCTATGTGATAAATATTTCAGATATAATTCTAATTGATGCATGTAAACCTTATTTTTTAATCCTCACCACGTCTATTTGAGGCAATTACTGGCCTCTCCATTATAGGCTGAAAAAAAATGCGGTTGTTGACTAACTTCTTGTAACTTCTAAGTGCCAAATCAGTAGGTTCTGTGCTTTTATTCCACCATAGTGTATCTCATTGCATAGTTGTGTCTCATTGTAGTCCGTGATCTGTTTTAATGGAGGCCTCAGGTCACCATCACTCCTGGGCAAGACACAGAGAAGACACAGAGGAAAGATAAAAATGACCACTGACATCCTCTCCTAAAGGACTTTATCAGTGTTCTCTATGTGTGAGAACTCTTTATTCGATTAAAAAAAGTATAACCTTTGTTTCATCTCTAACAATGAGCTTGAAAAAGCTTTCAATCTTTCAATATTTATTCCTTAAGAAAACAACTCAAGAGAGTTCAAGAATCTTACTTAATAGAGGTAGAATTTAAGTCAAAATTAGCCTACATGATTTCTTATCTACTGCTTGGAAGGATGCTTTCTTGGAACCCAGCCTGTTTTTCCATATACAGGGGACTCAATAGCGTGGATTGGGCAAGGCAGTGGTTATAGAGCAACCACTACAGGGCAGGTCAGCTGTTGGATGTTGGATGCTGGCAATACAGAACATAATTGCGATTCTTGGTCAAGTATAAGGTGTTATGTATCTGAACAGAGAAAACAATGAGTGTTTTTCAAATTTTGTTGCCATCATGTGAATATGAGGCCCAGCGTTTGTGTGTTGGAAACATAACCCCAAGTTCATGTTCATGGAGGAGGGCATTTGAGAGCTACATTTATAGTAGATGAGGGCATAAGGGTGGGGCCTCTAAACAGAGAAAAAGAGACCCACATTAGTGCCATGCTCTTTCTATGTGCAATACCATCTGCTGTGTTATCCTGCAGCGAGAACGCTCTTACCAGGTGCCAGCACCGTGCTTTCGAACTTTCTAACCTGCATACCCAAACCAATAGAAAATGCAGTAAGGCATTTGGGCACCAATGTATAGTTAGCTTTTTACTTTTCTGTGTCTCCTCTTTGTTTTCTGACTGTCAAAATTTAGAGCTAATTTTAAAATAGGGTTTTGAAAACAAAACAAAATAAAACAAACACAAGGCTCTTGGGCCTAGTGTGCTGGCTCGGCAGTTAAGTCCTCACCTTGCAAGTGCTCGGATCCCATGTGGTTTCCAGTTCATGTCCTGGCTGCTCCACCTCCCATTCAGCTCCCTGCTAATGTGTCTGGGAAAGCAGTAGAGGATGGCTCAAAGCTTTAAGACTCTGCACTTATGTGGGAGATGCAGAAGGAGCCCTGGCTCTTGGCTGTAGATCGGTTGAGCTCTGGCTATTGAAACCATTTGGGGAGTGAAACAGTGGACCGAAAATCATTCTTCCTGTTTCTCCTTCTCTCCATAAATCTGATCTGCCTTTTCAATAAAAAAATAAATAAATCTTTATGAAAAAAAGCAGGGTTTAAACCTTGCCTTGGGATCTAAATTTGTTTCTTGAAGGAGTTAGTTTTCTGTAGAATTCATATTTAGTACTTTTTGATGAAAAGCTTGGTATGGCTATATATATATATATATATATATATATGCATGTTTTTCTGTACATATTATTTAACCAGCATGAAAATTAGATGCATGTGAATTCTGTATGAAAAAATTGACAAATGCTAATATCTCTTTGTGCCAAGAGCTGTTTTAGACGCCCAGGAAATAGCAGGGACAAACTATCTTTTAAAGATATACTGTTAGGCCCAGCAGCATGGCCTAACGGCTGAAGTCCTCACCCTGAACACACCAGAATCCTATACGGGCGCCGGTTCTAATCCTGGCAACCCAACTGCCCATCCAGCTCCCTGCTTATGGCTTGGGAAAGCGGTGGAGGATGGCCTGGGGCCTTGGGACCCTGCACCCTGTGGGAGACCTGGAGGAAGTTCCTGGCTCCTGACTTTGGATCGGCTCAGCTCCAGCCGCTGTGGTCACTTGGAGAGTGAACCATCAGATGAAAGATCTTCCTCTCTGTCTCTCCTTCTCTCTGTATATCTGACTTTCCAATAAAAATAAATAAATCTTAAAAAAAATGTATACTGTCAGCACTTCTGGTACTAGTTCTCAAGATTTGTAGCATGATGTAATTGTGAGAAAGCCTCAAACTAAAAATAAGAAATACTTTATAAAATACCTGACCCGGATCCTTCTAAATTTACAGAAATGAGGTTGGCATTTAGCCTAGCAAGTGAGATGTGTGTGTCCCACATTGCTGTACTTGGGTTCAATCCGTGGAAATGGCTCCTGGGTACAGGTTCCTGCTAATGGAAACCACGTTCGGTCACAATAGTGGCTGAAATGATTGGGTTCTTGCTGCTTCTGTGAGATGCCATTCATGTGAGTTCCTGACTCTTGGCTTTGACCTCAGTCCATCCCTGGCTGTTGTAGATAGTTGGGAAGTGAATTAATACACGAACATACTATCTTATTCCCTCTCCCTGTTTCTCCTTTTCTTTCCCTACCTCATTCTGACATCGTGGGGAAAAAAGGAAAACCAGGCACTCTATTACAAATTGTAAAAGCTTATGGAAGGAACTGTGGTGGCTAAATGCAATTGGGTTTTCTGAATTGGATCCTGAAGCGGAAGCATCATGTTAATGGGAAAACTGCAAAAATCTCAATAAAGACTATCATTAATAGTATTACAACAATATCAGTTAATATCTTCATTTTGATAAATGAACAAAATACATTAAAAAGTAATCTTGGGGGCCTGGCGCAGTGGCCTAGCAGCTAAAGTGCTCACCTCTAATGCACTGGGATCCCATATGGGTGCTGGATCTAATTCCGGCAGCTCCACTTCCCATCCAGCTCCCTGCTTGTGGCCTGGGAAAGCAGTTGAGGACGGCCCAAAGCCTTATGGCCCTGTACCCACATGGGAGACCTGGAGAAAGCTGCTGGCTCCTGGCTTCGGATCGGTGCAGCACTGGCTGTTGCGGTCACTTGGGTAGTGAATCATCAGACGGAAGATCTTCCTCTCTGCCTCTCCTCCTCCTCTCTGTATATCTGACTTTGCAATAAAAATTAAAAATCATTTAAAAAAAGTAATCAGGGACAGGCTCCCTATCTATTAGAGAAATACAAGTGAAAACTACAGTGAGGTTCCACCTAACTCCTGTGAGATTCAGAGATCCACTAACAAGACCTACGTAGGTAACGTACTCCACTGCTGCTGGGAGTGCAGACTAGTGCAGCCTCTCTGGAAGTCAGTATGGAAAGTGATAAAACAACTGAAAATTGATCTGTCATATGACCCAGCTGTCCCACTCCTGGGAATATAGTGAAATGAAATGAAATATGCACATCAGAAAGTGACCTGCAACCCTATATTTATAGCAACACAATCCACAATAGCAAAGATATGGAAACAACCCAGACACCGTTGAAAGGCATGGATAAAGAAGTTATTATATATTGTTTTGAAATAATAAAAAGTAAAGAAGTCTCCCAGAATATTTGTTAGGGAATGTCTGACATGACTACTTTGCAAGTGGTTACCACCTTCTTCCTGGTTAGCCTGACTCATGTGATTCAAGTGCACACAGACATCCTTGAAAGATTCTCAATCTAGCCTTCCACCGCCCAAACATCCTCAATTTCTTCCCCACCTGCTGTCTGGCTTCTGGGAGTCTTAAAATAGAGTAAAAGCTTTTCTGTCTGTGATACTAGTCAAATCTAGAACTTAGTTCCCCTGGAGAAGAAAGCACATGATTTTAATTCACCTCAACTTCTAAATGACAGCTATTAGATCCTTTACAAGGAGGGCATTTTGAACATTCCGAAAGGTAGGATTCTATAAAGTGTTAACTGCTTTAGAAAGGCGGCTATTTGTTACTTTTCCAGTAGGTGATTTTGTATGGCCACAATATATAGGAAGTTAGGCAGTTAGTGTTGATTTGCTTAAGATTCTTGTGGCAAATTCCTTCCTGAAGTACTGCAGTGATTACAAAACAGGCAGATGCAAAGAGATTTTATAAGAGGTTCATGAGCTGAGTGTAATTACTCAGGAACCCTAATGTAGCCTCAGGTAGAGATCTCTTTTCAATAGTTGTACAGCGCATCCAAGTGAAGATCTTGTTAACCGGGGCCTGTCACAGTTTGGGAGTAAGAAGAGAGTGGAAATTTCCTTTAATCAGAATTACTGTGACTGTCTTTTTTTTTTTTTTTCAGTAATATCTCCTCCATTGATGGCCTCCATGGACCACTGAAGGGGAGGTTACATTTTTCATGGCTTAAAGTCCTGAATGGATCAGCTTCAGCTAGGCTCTCCAGCCTCAGGTCATGTGACTGCCCAGCCCCTCACTAGCTATTCTCAGTTCCTCAGACACAGATTCTTTCCTCATTATGGCAAATCTTTCCTCTGTTTTTCCTTTGGGGGCATTCTTATTCATCCTTCAGACAGCCTTCCCTAACTTTTGGGAATATTCTAGGTTTGCTAGCAATGCATATTCAAATAACATGCCTTTCTCTATCACCCTGAGGTATTTAATCATTTCCTCCTCCAGTCTAAATACAGAATATGTCTATTCAGTAAAATATATAATTTTTCTATGTTGCTAATCATTACCAAGGAAAACTTAAGAGCAATGTCCAGCATATAATAGGTGCTCAATGACTACATAGTATGCAGGTGAAGGAATTAAATATAATTTATTAGACCTGGAAGGGCCTGGGTTCCAGTCCAAATCCTGATTTATAGAGAGAGAAACTAAATTCTGTGTCAGTTCATTGCCATATCCAAGGTCCTACCTAGGGACAAAATGAGAAACAGAACCCAAATTTTACCACTCTTCCAGAACACTGTTCTTTCCTCTCCACAAAGTTCATAGTCTAGAGATTCATCATACTGGAGGAAAAAGCAATCCATTGCAAGTTATTTGGGATCTAATGAAATTTCAGCCTTGTGTTTTATTTAATACTCAGTTATGTAAAATGAATCCCATATTCTATATTTATTCCACTAGTGTTCAGTTGCTGGAGCAAATGTTAATGATCAAGGATAATGAAAGAATAAAGAAAGGATAATGTGGTAGTCTGGAAAACTTTGAGCGAGCAAATGTGTAATGGGATCACAGATGGAAGCATTTGCATGTCGGGGGAGATTCCCCTTCCCCTCTCCTTATGATACTGTCCTAATTAAAAGCTGACAGTTCACACCAGGATACCGGTTACAACAGACAGAAATCTGTACATGATGGAGCCTGAACTCAGGCTGGTGAATCTTTCCTCAACTCAGTCATTTTGTGTTTCCCACTTTTCACAGGCTGAGAAATATTTCAAAGCCAGTAGTTTCCCCAGTAACAGAATAGTTGCATTTGCATTGGCCAGGCAGCAAAGTTTGAAGAAGCCAACCAGAGGGAACATTGTTTTCATTTCTTATGCAGTCTGTGGCAATAACTTGTTTCAGGTAAATAATTGTGTGACTTCCCTTTGGGAAGTACTGTGTTCAGTGCTGGGGATGCCAAGATGAATGAGGCATGGTTTGTGCAGTTGATAAGTTCCAGAGAAGCACAGGAGAGAAAGTGTTACTTTACTTCTATATGAGGTACTCGGGGCAGGGATATAGAGATACGGAAGGTGTACTGGGACCCTGGGTTTGGAGGGTAAAAACGATTCTTCCTTTTCCAGTGAGCCCATGCATGACCCAAAACTTAAAAGATTATCAGGAAATACCAATTACAACAGTGGAAAAGAGCTTTCAAAACAGTTTCCAAAACACATGAAGAGAACTGTGTGTGAACCAATTTGCGATAATGCATTTTAAAAATTTGGTCTGGAGCTGCTGTGCCAAAATATGCTTTGAAGAGGGTGGAAAGGAAGGGATTACAACGTCCCTGTTTTCTTTCCATTCCTGTCTCTTACGTGTAGCCCTGTTATCTGCTCCGTGTCCTTTCTTCATTTTGCAGTGTCCCCTGGCTTCTCAGGCTTGCGGGCTTGATGCATGCCGGGATAATGGAGAAGTACTCCTCTCTGCTTTGAAATGTCTCATTTTCATCTTGGAGCTTTTGCATTGCATGTTTGTCTCTTGAGAAAGGTCTCCTGGGACCAGTCTGTCAAAAGTGGATCCTGCCCAGTCATTCTTCACTGAAATTATGCCTTTCCCACTACTTACTGTAGTCTAGAATTGCGTTGCTTACTAATTTTAGAGGCCGATTACATAACTTGTTTGTTGGGAGAGTCAGAGAGAGTGACTGGATTCTAATCCCAACCTGACCACTTACTGCCTAATGGGTCTTAGGCAAATCAGCTTTTTGCTTTAGTTTCCCATCTACAAAATCAGAAACTCCAAAGTTAGTTGTGACAATAAAAGGAGTTAATGTATGCAAATCCCTGAGAAGAGTTTTTGGCATATAGCAGATGCTATAGAAACACTAGTTATTATTATTCTTTTCTCCCTCTGTCTAGAACATGAAAACAGAGGTCCTATTTGGTTTTTGTTTGCTTGTGTTTGTTTACCTCATATTTCAGTCTCAAGCACAGGACTTTGCCCTTTGGAGAGGTTTCATTCTCAGAGGAAAATGTGGAAAATCAGACATGGCCATTCTGAATAATCTACAACATTCCCATCATGAGGGATTGCTCTTTGGTCATTTTTCACTTTGTTTTCTTCCTGCTGACTCTTCACTCAGGCCCATTTCGCCCATGGGACCTCAGTCTTCTCAGTTGCAGGTGCAGAGCCACATGTCTTGCTGTTTATTCATGCACGGAAATGACAACATTCCACTCAGTGCTTCAGGTCTGACTTTATTTATCCAAACACAAGCCTTCTCTCCCGTACACACACACACACACACACACACACACACACACACACACACACACACACACACACAGTTCACAGAAAATGGAATTAAAAGGTAAGTTTATTTTGGTGTAAAATATTTTTTGAAATCTTTGAATCGTCTTTTTAAATACGTAATTCCATGAACTATTTGAAGTATGTGCATATGTGTACAGATCTCCAGTTTTGTTTTGTTCTGTTTTTTTTCCAGTACAATAAACTTTTCTTTTACTTATATTTTCCATAAATATTTTGTCAATAGCCATTGAAAGACTATGAATAAGATTCATCTGCTAAAAGGAGATATCAAGAAAGATTTTTAAAAACATGTATCTTTCTTTCATAAATCTTAATCAATCTTAAACAATGTAAATAATTCAATGTCTTTCATGTTAAGTAAAATTACATGGAATGAAACAGAATATTGAAGTAATGGAAAATTTATTAGAATATATGTACTACAATAGAAAACAAAGAAAATTGGAAAGAACAATATAGATGAATTTCACTTGTAGGTACAGCCTGTAGTATGTAAAGGCTCTTCAGAAAGTTCATGAAAAATGCATGTTATGAAAAAAATTATGCATAATTTACAACCTTTTTTTTTGCCAAAATAAACTCACCTTTTAATTCTATTTACCCTGAAATTTTTTATATACTTTTGCATAGCAGTGTTAATATCTTGTTTTGACATTTTTATCTACTTTTAGTCTTTACTTTTCTCTACAATTTTATTATGTTTGTATATAGATGTGTGTATGAGCATATGTTTGTGTGTATGTGTGTATTTGTGTTTGTATATGTGTGTGTATGATGATAGAATTATAAACAGCAGTATGATAGGTTCTTTTCATTCAAATTTCAAGTTCTTTTAAAGATTTATTTATTTATTTTAAAGAATTACAGAAAGAGGCAGAGAGAGAGAGAGAAGAGACATCTCCCATCCATTGGTTCACACCCAAAACAGGCATCATGGACAGGATTAGGCCAGGCCAAAGCCAGGAGACTGAAACTGCTTTGAGATCTCCCAAATGAATACAAAGAGCCCGCTCCCTTGGACCATCCTCTGCTGCTCTCAAACCCATTAACAGGGAACTGGATCAGAACTGGAACATCTGGGGTTCAAGCCAGTGCACATATGGTATGCCTTCATGGCAGGCGGCATCCTAACATGCTGTGTCACAACCCAGCCCCTAAAATTATGTTTTGAAGAATTTCCACTGTAAGCAAGCACTAGACTCAGGAGTGACCACCAAGAAGAAGACAGAGTCTCCTGGATCCCCAAGTCTGACCTTTTATCCAGTTGCTCACACTATCTCCATTTCTTCAGACTATTGATCTGTGAAGAGTTCACAGCAGTATGCTGAAGGCAAGTTAAAAGACAAATTCCATGTAAGAACCTCCATTCATATCACAGACCTGTCTCTTCCCAGTAGACTCTGGTTACTGCAGCTCTGAAAGGAGGTTCACCTGGAAAATATTTTCCTTCCTCCTTACAATGACTGTGCAAATTGAAGATAATGGATTTTACAGCTCAGGTTCATTGTACAGAATTAACTTGGTGCTGCCAGGGTGTTAGACTACTGCCCACCAGTTGTCATGAATCCTCCCCAGCTCTGCTCAGGTTGTTCTTGTTTTCATTATCACATGACCTCTTCTAGCTCCTTAAGCCTCCAATTCTTCTTTACGTCAGAGACTTTCTCATGGCTTTCTCTGTTTTTCCAGAACCGTACACTCCACTCCATGTCACATCTTTCTCTGATATCAGAGATCATCCCAGAGATGACACCTTTGGCCAGCCTTTCCAAAATACATTTCTCTTGTAATTCTTTCGGCATCTGGATTTGGTTTTGGATTTGGTTTTCCCTTACTGCGCTTGTCAAAGTTATCCAATATTCATGTGATTACATTTTAGAATATAGGAACAGTGAGCTAATTTGGGTATCCTTTTTTTATCTGCTACATGACATATTTTGATTTAATACTTCCTTTCGTAATATGTATAATCTATTGTGTGTATGTCCTTTTAATTTATGTGAATGATGTTTGGTTCTTGATCTTGCTCAGTTTTTCCTTCTCTCTCTTGCATACACATGTATAGTAAAATATATATGTTAAATACAGATACATTCTCTTTTTGTGATATCTACATAGTAACATTGTATGTGTATAACATATATGATGTGTGATTTTATTCTATTTTCTCCTGTCTCACACACATATTATAATATACATATTAAATACAGGTATATTCTCTTTTTTATGATAACTACATAATAACTCATGGTGTGTGTCTACCACATTGTCATCATTCCTCCTTCCAGGAAATGGGTACATCCAACTTTTTACCTTTGACAATCTTGTCTGTATCAGGGAAGAATTCTGTAAAATCTGTTGTGCATGTGCCTTTGTGGACCTGATCGAGAAGCCCACTGATATGCTGACCCTAAACAATAGTCACTGAATTTGTGGTTTATGTAATGCTAAGTTTACCAGATTGAGCCCAACTGCTCCCCCAAGAGCTGTCCTCCTCATCCGCATAAGTAATACACAGAGTCCTGTATTCCCACATTTCTCCAGTTCTTGTTGATATCCAGCTCTCTCATTTCTACCAGTTTAATGAATATAAAGTAATATTTAATTATTTTAATGGAAATGGCTCTTAATCATCATCATGATTTTGAGCAGATCATTATGAGTTCATTCACTTTGGGAATTTCCTATTCTGTAAATTTCCTATTAATCTTATTGCCCATTTGCAACTTTTCTCCTTGGCTGCACAAGTTGGTTGCATACTATAGAAGATAAAAACTGATCTTCTTGTTTCCTTTGACATTATAAGTATCGTCTCATATTGTGCATGCCTTCTATCAATTGTATCCATGCTGTCAGAATTTAGTCTTAAACTCGCTGTTGTTTTAACCCTTATATTTTGTGCTTTCAGAAGTTTATGATGTCTGTTTTCTATATGTTGGCCTCATTTTCCTGTATTGGACGTATTATTCTTCCCTAACACCATGGAGAAGATCTACCAGCACTTCTACCCCAAGTTTTTAACATCTCAGCTTTGCAGTCAACCTATATAAAGCCCCAGGATTGGTCTTCTGCCTGCATCAGACAGTCAAACAGGTAGAGCTCTGCTTACTCCTAGATCAGAAACAAGATGAGTTCAGTCCCAGCCAAATACATGGATGAAGAGTTAAATAGAGTGGTTTCTAAAAAAAAGTTATGGTTTCATTTCCAAAAGTATGGCAATGAATTCTGAAATAAAGCAATAGACAACAACTATAAAATCTTTCAGATAAACTCATACTGTCACATTCTCCAGTTAACGTTTCCTGGTTTTCATCCTAGGATAAATATTATTTTTAATATGTTACACATATTATTTTTAAAGTATTTTTTTGTTTGAAAAAATGGATAGGGGAGAAAAAGGGAGAGAGAGGAGAGGATTCTACAGTTCACTTCTCAAATATGTGTGACTTCCAAGGCTGAACCAGGCCAAAGCCAGGACATTAGAAGTTAGTCCAGGTCTCTACTTCAGTGTCAGGGACCCAAGTAGTTAAACCATCATGTATTGTGTTCCAATGAGCACATTAGCAGGAAGCTGTATCCAAAAAAAGTAACAACTATTATTCAAACCAGGCACACTGTATGGATTGTCAGTGACCCAACCAGTGGTGGCTTTACCATTGGTTCAAACGGCCACCCCAGATATTTCTTAAACATTCTATTGCACCCTGGGAATCCTACTGAGTTGGTCATGGATTCAGTATCCCAGGATGGGCAGTCTGCTCAGAAAGGGATCAAGGAGATTACTGACTAGTGGCTCCCACACCAAGCTGAGTATTAAGAATCACTAAGCAAATCTTAAAGAATGTGAACAAATCAGGGTTTCTCATGAACATGATGAATAAAAACTTTGCAGAGCAGAAACTAGGAAATTTTATTTCTAAGTCTCATTGGCTGCTGCCCCATAGATGGAAAATCACAATGAGAATCACAATTCCTCATTTCATGGGTGAGCAAACTTGAGCCCAAGGGACAGTCTCTAAGAAAACAAAGTGGGCTAGGGGCACCTGTTCTGCTCAGCTGTGTTGCTGTGTTTGTGCCCATGTGTTTTCTGACTGCTAGACATGAAGCTCTCTTTGGACCTTTGGAAAAGAGGCCAGTGAATACAAATATAACCGTCTCCGAATATATCATTTGACAAAATAGCTCAGCCTCTCGTCTCAATTCTCTATCCTTCCCGGAAATCCTGGCAGGCCTGCAACCATGGAAACACACATCCTACAATGCACAGCAACACAGCTGCAATACCCTGACCATCTCGAGAGTAGTCTCTTGATACTTGGGAAAGTGCTTTTACACTTGCCTATCAGCAGTGCAGGTGTCTCAAATCTGTGTCTCAGGAGTCAGCCATTCCTGATTCCCCCCTTGGCTTCGTGACTTTCCAGATGTGCGACCCTAAGCAGTATGATTTTTTTTTCTTTGTGGGTCATGGTATCCCTCAGGGGCTCTGCGTGAGGGGGAGACAGGATAGTGTATTCCCAGTGTTGAACCCAACACTTGGTCCAAAATATATGCTCAGGAAATATTGGAGACTGCAGCCTCCCGAACATCTCGTTTGTACTGATCCATGTGCAGAGGGGTAGGTAAGGAGTGAGACAAAGCTTGAGTCCGGCCCTCTCTGAGCTCAGTCAGGGTCATGTGGTCATGTCAGGCTGAAAGATCAGCAGATAATAATGTGGAATGTTGTGGCATCTCTTAACCTGGCTGCCCAGCTCATACATATTGTACACCCAACTGGGAGCCATAATTTGCAACATGCCCCTGGATTGATCAAGTTGAAGAATATCTATTCTAGAGGTGTGCAGGCCAGACAAAGTGGTATGGTTGTGAATGATCAGTGTCTGACATGTCAGATACATATTTTTGATGTTAGAACATCATAATATGCAGAAAAATTTTTAAATGTACAATATACCAAGATCCTGCTTGGCAGTGAAGTCTGCATTAATTTCTCAATTTTTGGTTTACCACTTTGCACTGCTTTCTCTGAGTTAAGATGGATGCTTATTCAGTGTGTTAGAGAAGCATGGGAAAGAAATTCTTGAATAACCTGGGGGGACATCTAGAAACTCTATTATAAAACTTACAGAGAGAAACTTCTGTTTTCTGTAGACTTTACGATGTTAGCTTCTGCAACATGAGAGCATGGCACACAGGTTTCATGTAGCTAATGAGTGAGCCTCTCCCAGCAACCACACAACTCATCATGCCTTTGTTAGTGTTCTCTTCGGGAATTCTCATTGAAAATGAGATCCGTTACTTGATATGTAAATATATGTGTTTGTGGTTGAAATTTCCTCTTAATCCTTATCCCTTCCCTATATTTGCCTATTTAATTTGAGACAGATTGATTACTTCTAGGAGGAGAAAAACAGCAAAGGCTGCTGATTCTTAAAAAACTGTTTTTGTTTTTTTAACTCAAAGGGCTTAATAAGGAGCCTTCTAAACAAAAAAGTTTGCTTTAATTCAAATGAGAAATAGAGAAGTAAGGAAATAGAAACATAAGGATATGCTTGTACTTGAGAAATTGGCGCTTGGACCTCTCTCTTGCTTGACAACCCCCATTAGGAATGTGGTATGACGGAAATCCAGGTAGATTTGGGGATTTGAGAGAAAAGAGGGGTTATGCCCATCTTCCAGTCAAGCCCAGGGAAATGTGGGGTGCAGTACAGAGAAAACCGTATGATACTTGTAGGATGATGGGCACAGGACAGAGAACAGAGGCCTTCGCATGTTTTGAAAAGAGCAAAATGTTCTAGTACTTGAGCCATTACTTGCTGCCTCTGAGGAGTATAAGCAGGAAGTTGGAATTGGAAGTTTCCAATTGGAAGTTTGAGTGGGAACTCAAACCCTAGCTTTCCAATATGGAATGTGGGTGTCTCCACGACATCTTAACTGCTGAGCCAAGCATCTGCCCACGTATAGGTATTCTTGAGGTATATGTGTATGTGGTAGAGCCTGTGGGTTCCCTTTTTAGGATAATGTGTTTAAATACATTAAAAAGCATAGAATTACAAATGAATCATAGAAAAATAGGCTTATTAACTTATGTTAAATGGATTTGTGGAGAAACAAATATATTGTGTACTCATGCATTGAGTGGTAATGAGTATAAATGATAATTAGAGATAGTCTTATTTGCAATACAGTATAAAAATACCTGTAATTTCTACTCATGACAAAGTAAGTCACAGATTCTATGAATACTATCAGGATTTAGCATCTTCATGCATAAGACATTATTTTTCCTACTTAAGCTAAAAAAAAAAGTCTTGGCTTTTGGATCCTTGGATTCAGGATCACAGAACTACTTCTTGATTACTGCAAAGATTTAGTCTAAACATTTCTAAAACAATACAAAACCTACATGAGAAAAATATATATAAGTTTTGAGTTTGTGGATTTGAGAAGTCAACAAGTAATTTCTTAATTTCCTTTCATGAGATCTAGGAGCAGTTAGATCTGGACAAAACTCTGTGCAGTGCACAGGCTAATTTTGGAGTTTAGACAAAACAAAAAACAAAACAAACAACCAAAAACAAAAAAACAAGGTGGCCAGAGCTTGATTTTCTCAAAAAAAAAAAGTCACTACCGACTTTGTACTGTATACTTGGGAAGTAGTTAAAAGATGATAGGAAGCTGACAAACACTGAATGAAGCATGGAATTGTTCCATCATGCCAAAATAATAAGGTTGGTAGGAGACAAAGGGAGGGACACCCAAGTGTGAATTCCTTAGCAATGAGTTAGCAAAGAGAAAAAGCTTGATTGATGTTAATATTTTAGTTACTCTTTTGTTTCTACTCCACACGGATTTTTATTGTTGTTGTTGTTCTTTCTTTTTTTATCTTTAGGATTTGGATATATATTAGGCAGGAATAAATGGCACAGTGGAAGCGAAATGCATAGTACAGAGTAATTAAGTGATTGATACTGGTTCTTATGATTCAATAATAATAAATTAAATATTTGTTAGTAATAATGTGACCATGAATATTAATTAGCACAGTGAATCAAACTTAGTAATGTATTAGAATTACAGACAATACGTTCAAAGTTACGTCTTCTCCAAGAGTCCCCTGAATCAAATTCAAAAATTTCCTGGAGGGGACCTTCTCTTCATTACCTTATAGTTAGGGATATCCTTTTTGCTTCTGAAGTTTGGATAAGGGAGAGTAGAGAAAAAAATCCCCTGGATCTCTGTAAAGTTAGAAGCCTAGCGCTATGAACTAGTTTTAACCATTAGACATTTTGGGTATTTTGTACAATCCCTTGAATGTGCATTAAAGCAAAGATACCCAGTTTGGTTTTTCTGGATTCAGCTACTCCATGTTTTATCTCAGGTGTGTGAAAGGAGTGGAAAATAGAGGCTATGACAGAACCATGCAGGATCTTGTGTGTGAGCATGTGCTGGTTGAAAATACTGCCTTGTACATCGTTTCCACAACACATTCCTCTAGATTGGTCATTTTCTTGCTCCCTGCCACAGTTGATTGGGCCAGCAGAGACATCTGATCTAAGTCAACCAATCAGAGCTTGTTTTTGAGAATTTTGGCTTTGATTTTATAGCACTTGTGTGACTGACTTGGCCACTCCAGAACCCATGGTCTGCATAGGTCTGAGTCTTAACCTGCATTGGATCATGTAATTGCTCAGGACTTTCTCTCTAATATCTGTATCTCCTTTTTCTTTCTATTCTTGCCTTCCTCACTACCTAAAGGAGTTTCCCACAAAATACAAATCTGAGTGGTGACATTGCCCAAGCTCTAAGATACCAGTCCTTGAAGACATTCTCTCCTGAAAATAGATGGCTTGCTGAGATTGAGTCCTCAGATTCTAGAGTCACATAGAGGTGCTATAAACTCAAAGCCAAAGTTCCCAGAGAAATTCTTTGTTACAGCCCAAAGTAAAATCAATGATAAATTCTGTTAGCACAGGAAAGCATGTCAGCTTAGTCACATGCATGTTATTCAATAATAGAGTATACTGATGTGAATATTTTGACCAGTAGCAATAATATGTCTAGTTCCCTCTCTCACCCAGAAGGAAGCAAAAAGAAGTAAACAAATCAACTTAATGAGTTAGAGCCTGGGTTGTTAATATACTGGGGACATTTCTCCGTGAATCAACCTTACTGCCTGAAGAAGCAAATTAGAACAATATGTGTGGTAAGAAAATGAACATTGGGTGAAGGATTATTTGAGTATTATTCTTCAGTTGTAAAAACATGACTACAAGTTTGCCAGCTCACCTTTATCCAGCTTCTAGATGTTTAAAGCATTTCAACTGTAGATACCTCTCACAAAACTCTATTATGGTCTGACTCCAGAATTTATCATCTGCATACTTATGGGTACATTTATTTCTCCCTTCGCTACAATTTTTGGGTAATTGTGCTGTTAGTGTACTTTGTGGTGGCTTTGCTAGGAGACTAAGGGCCTATCTTAACATTTGGAATTTGATGAATTCAAATTTTAAGTAAATAATCCAGAAGCATGTTTGGGGAAAATAAATGGACTCCCCTGCTTCAAAAGAAGGCATTGTCTTTCCTCCCTGTGGGAATTTCCATTCTTTATTTATTGTTACTATTTGTTGAGTGAGTATCATTTTCCAGGTACCATTCCAAGCCATTTGTATATGTCAGCCAGCTTATTTCTCACTGTAACCTGTGAAGTAAAACATTTTATTATATTCATCGTACAGATAAGGATACTAGACCTTGCCTATGAAGTTGTAGAGGTAGGATTGGAGCCAGTCCAAAAGCCAGACATTTCCACTTCTGTGTTCAAGTTAATTGATAATCTCTGGTGTTTCTGACATTGAGGATAGTATGGCAAGTAGAAGTGCACAGAGCCTGACTTCATGGAGCTTTTTCTAGGGGGTAGAGAGACATGTACTAACCAACCACAGATCCATATAATCAGAAGCTGGTTGAGGCAATGGGAGCTGTGTTCACACAAGCTTGGCGTCACTTGAAGGTCAGAAGTCTTCCTAATGAAGTAACACTCTTACTGAAGGGAAGAAAAGGATTAATGGTTGTGTCCATTCATGGAAGCCGTAGAGCTGCTCAAGCTGAGAGCAGGCTGGTTTGATAGGATCAAGAAGAGCTTATGACAGAAGGTTAGCAAGTCTATAGTCCACAGAATCTGTCTGCTGAGTATACCCATGTCTGAGGAATGACATCAGATACCAAAAGATAGCTGCTCTGCGTAATAGCTTAATGAAAGTGCTGTAAATAATGGCATTGAGTGAACCTGATGAGGTTAAGAGATGAGAATATACATCCACAGAGGGAACTAATAAAAAGGATACAAGTCTCCAATTTCGTTCTCATTTTCTATTCCACAGTATTTTCAAGGATGGGAAGAAAGGCCTATTTGCTCTGTCTCTGTAATACTCGCTTCCTCATTCATTCTTTCCTTCTGTATAGGGGAAGCAAGTAACCTGACTGATGAGTTTTTGATGATAACTCAGGCCTCTCACCCCAACTTCTTCCGAATGCTTTCTACCAATGGAGAATTTTGTGTGCTATGCTTGCACTTCAATAAAGGTCCTCATCTTCCTGTAGAAGTCTACTCTATTAGCTAGCACAATTAAGTCACAGTTATTGATAGTACAGTTGATCAGTTGTTCTTCCAACTCCGTTTTGTTTTCTCAATTAGAACATTCAGAGTGGAAAAAAATGTTTGGAGGGTTTTTGGTCCCCCTCAAATCCAAACAGCTTTGATACAATGCAGGCCAATCACAGTCCCATCTTTGGCATGGAAAGTTGGGAAGTAGAGCTGGATTAGCACTACCTATGATACCAAGCTCAAAAACATGAAATCAGGAACTGTACAGATGCACTCACCAGAGAATGTGGACATCAGGGTCGCAGGAAGATGGTTTCAGAAGGTGCCAAGAGGCACATGAGCATGCCACAAAGAGCAGAGGTGGAGAAGGTATTGGAAGGGTCTGCCTCCTGGAACCACACCTTTCTGGTGGCTAGGTAATCCAGTCCACTCTGGTGGATCCAAAAGACTCTGCTGTCTCAGGAAAATGAATTGCAAGTAGAGTGTTGGTTTCTGTGTCTTTCTACCAAAAGCATCTTTATACTGTTTGGTAAAGTTCAAAATATTCCCAAGAAGAATAATTGAAATGTACTTTCATTTTTTAGCATACTTAGAAGTTATTGACATTTTTGCGAAGTGAATATGTGTGCCTATAATTCATTATGATTTGGTGCACAATAACTGCAAATGAGAATCTGGGAATTGCTTCATGAGAAGTCTCTGTTTTGGAACAAGGCTACCTGTTTACCTGTTTGTTCCAACTGTTTTTAGTTGGATGCAAAATGGACAAGAAAACTGAAACTCAGATTGGGAGTGGGCTCTACTTTTGTTACCCTACAGAGTGCCCAGCAAAGATTTAGAGCTGGTATTCAAAAAGAATAATGGCTTAATGTCAAATGTTTGCTTGATGGATTGTAAAATGCTTTCAAATTTATGTTACTGTTTTTAAATGGTTTTGCATGCATTCCCAAAGAGCCATCATTTAGATACTCATGACAATTATTAGCTCCATTTTACAGAGGAAGGGTTTAAGGGTTAGAGAGGTTAGCTGATTTGTCCAGGTCCTTGTGACTTAGAAGTGGTATTAAGAATGCTGAACTCAAAGCTTCTGACCTGGTATCCTGCTTTTCCCCCAAAGCCCTGTGCTAATAGAGAAAAAGGATTTTACAGATAAGCAGGGTTGTATATTTAGAAGAAAATGATGTTTTGGAAGTATAATAAACAGATAACTTCCCCTTTCTGTAGGACAGAAGGACTCTGCAGGGCATAAAACGTCACTATTTAAGAGCACAGAAAAAACACTTGTCTTTCCAGAGTCTGTTAGTCCCTACCAAGTCTCTTAAGAGCTGCATAAATGTATTTGGCTACAAAGTATATAAGTTAGTGCTTGGTATATCCCGGATTTTCATCAAAGTTTAACTGAAGCAATCAGCGAGTAAGTAACTAAGTAAAATTGAAGCAAAAAGTCTGTTAGATGGTAACTCATGAGTATTAACCTTAAAAAGACATGGGTTAGCTTTAGGAGACCTCTGAAACCTTTAATATTTGAACAGATTTTTATGTAATGTGTGCATTTTTTCAGGTATAAAATGGGTCCTCATTTTTTTCAGTGTCATAAAGAGATGATCGAACCAAAAGGTTAAATATTATTGACATTAATAATAGAAGGCAAGCAAACACAGTAGATGAAAAAGCTGTTTCTCTGTGTGAGACCAAAGAGGTGCATTGTACATGTCTTGGGGATGAAGAATTGCTGTGGTTTGAAGGTTTCCTCTAAGATTCATGCACATCCAGAATTCTGTAATAACATTGGGTGTTGACTCTAAGAGCTGCCCTCGTGAATGTAATTGAAGCTGTTATTTCTGGAGTGGATAAGTGATCACAGGAAGGGAATTTAGCCTTCTTCTCCAAATCTCCCTCCCTCTATCTCTCTCTTTCTTGGGTTCATTCATCATGTGATAGCTTCTGACGTCAGACTAGGCAGAAAGGAGATCCTTTCTCAATGCTAGTACCTTGATACTGAATTTCCCAGCCTTCAAAACTGTAAATCAAGTAAACAGTCTGTGGGATCTTTTATAGCAGCTGAAAGTGGAGTAAGAGTAGAATCAGACTCAGTTGTGGTTAAGAAAGGGTATTTGATTTTTTTTTTTTTCAATTTAGAAGTAGAGATGCACACTGCACAGTATTTTCACATCCTTAGGGGAAAATCAAGAGCACAGCCATTTAGGGTTTTTTTTTTTTTTTTTGCATCGAAAATGCCTACAAGTTTGATCATTTTTTAAGATTTATTTTATTTTATTGCAAAGTCAGATCTACAGAAATGAGGAGAGGCAGAGAGGAAAATCTTCATTCTGTTGATTCATTCCCCAAGTGGCCACAATGGCTGGAGCTGAGCAGTCTGAAGCCAGGAGCCTCTTCCAGGTCTCCCACATTGGTGCAGGGTCCCAAGGCTTTGGGCCGTCCTCAATGGCTTTCCCAGGTCACAAGCAGGGAGCTGGATGGGAAGCAGGGCCACCAGAATTAGAACCAGTGAACATATGGGATCCCAGTGCATTCAAGGTGAGGACTTCAGCTGCTAGGCTATCGCTTTGCACCCCAATCAAGGCCTCTTTTGCCTTGATTTTGAATCTTAAACCAAATTTTGAAATGAAATAGTAGGATTTCTGATTCCTCAAAACTTGGTTTTTTTTTTTTTCCCTAAGAACTAAGCTTATATCCCACCCTTTGAAGTTCTATGGCAATCTACCCTTGAGGCAGAAGGCAACGCGTAATGATCTGTGGAATGAACTTTCATCTGTATATTTTTAACAGAATGTAAATGGTCTTGTTAGAGAATGACTCTCAGGTTGGGTTTCTATATGATGAATTACATCTTGTCGCTATGGTAACTAATGCTCTAAATATAGAATGAAGAAAAAAGTACCACTTACAAAGCAAAATGAAATTGTTATGACAACAGTAGTTTTAAAATTAAGTGGATTAATTCTTGTGTTTTCTTTTTTCTTATAATGAGTTTAATAAAATCTTAAATATTAGTCAGACTTTGGTGCTAACTTGTAAATAAGCAGAGGCAAAGTGAAAACACTTAAGAAGTTTTCCCCTTCAAAGGAAAGCTAGTTAAATAAATTGTATTTTCTCTTTATCTAATTGATTATATTTAGGCTTTAGAATATGTGCTGTATGAATACATGCCTAGAGAAAAGTTTGTATATTGGTACACAGGAATATTATGATTATCTTCAGATGGTGCTGCTACCAGAGGCACACACTTACACACACAATTTTATTTATTTATTTATTTGACTTTTATTTATTCAAATAGTGGCATAATTTCCTGTCTTACATTATGTGTCTGTCCCTGAACAACCACTGTGTTCAAGACACCAAGTTGACTTATCCACAACGGGATTATTGATTGACCTCCCCAAGGCCCGCTGGTCCTAAGGATTATATGCAATCAGACAGAAAGTTGGGAACCTGCTCTAAAAGGAAAATTAAAATGCTATCTTATAAGAAAGAGAGACATATTCTCTGCTGCACACAGCAAAAGAGGTCTACTGGAGATAGAAAAGTCCAGAAAGGTCTTTTTGGTCCAGATGTCCATCCCTACATCTATAGGTATCACTTGGAACACCAGTCTTCCTGCTAGCGCATACTTCTAATTCTGTATGTATCTCTGTTGCTGACACTTCTCAACCCATCTGGCAGGCTTTGCTACAAAGCTGTGTCTACTCTTAGAAAATCATCAAGGAAAAAATGCTCATTCGTTCATGAGTATTTCTAAGTAAGTGAGTAAATTTTAGTTCTGTAGGTTAGTGATTCATATCTATCATTCCACATTCCCATTTCACCCATTACAACTGCAAAATGTTCTCCTGCAGAAACAAGAAAGGTCATGAAAATTCTTATTTTTGGAAACTGCAGAGGAACATAATTTGAGGGTTACTGTTTTACACCAAGTTTCACCTTCTACCATGTAGCGTCCCCTTTATTATGGAGTGGGCACCAGATCCAGTGGAACCAGTGTCCTTCCTTGGTGTTTTTCCACACATTAAGAGAGAGCAGCATTCACTTTCCCTTGGGACTGGGAAGCCTGGGAGATTTATTACAATCTGCTCTCCTTGCTATGTTGAGCAAGTCTGAAGAGAGAACACTGTCATCAATGGAACATGGCATTGTTTAAGTCCTAGGTTTCAACTTCCCAGGATAGTAACCTATATTCCTCCTTTTACCTTAGCTAGTACTAATTGTTTTGTACTTTACATGTTTACGTGTATATTTCAACCAAAATATATATACTTATTTTGCTTTTCTCTATACTGTCCTTTTTTAGTTCATTTAAGCATATTGAATATTTGTCTCAATAATAGAACAAATGATCAGACCCTTCAAATTAGTAGTTTTTCGTATTTCTTATTTTGGAATATTTTGCCATCATCTTGTCACCTGAGAAATATTTCCTGTGTATTAAGTGCCACTTTAAAAGCCATGGCTACTGTGAAGTTAAAAGAATCAATTACGTTTTTCTTTTCTGCTGTGTAGCACCTTGATTAAATCTCTGATGAATTTTTAAAAAAGATTTATTCATTTTATTGGAAAGTCATATATACAGAGGAGTAGAGACAGAGAGGAAGATCTTCTGTCCATTGACTTACTCCCCAAATGGCAGCAACCGCCAGAGCTGAGCCGATCCGAAGCCAGGAACCTGAAGCCTGGAGCCTCTTCTGGATCTCCCATGCAAGGTCCCAAGGCCTTGGCCCGTCATCCACTGCTTTCCCAGGCTACAAGCAGGGAGCTGGTTGGAAAGAGGGGGTTACTAGAATACGAACCGGTGCCCATATGGGATTTTGGCACATGCAAGATGAAGAATTTAGCCACTAGGCTATTTCACCGGGCCCTGTTGGATTTTTTTTTTTTTTGGTAGATATTCTTCCTAGTTTACGTATAAGGTATTCTATTCTCCTTTCCCTTAACTAAAAAACATTTTTGTTAGACTCTAAGGTGGTCCTATCATGAAGGATAGTTTAATAACCTCTCTCTCCCCACGGGATGAATCTTGACTGTTATCACGTCAACTTGATAATTTATTCAAAAGTCAGTCTTAGAAATACACTAGTGGCCCGGTTACAACCATTGACTAATAACAAAAGGTCCCTGGAGGTTCCTTTTGCAATGCATTTTCACATTGTTTGACACAGATGCTCTTCTGTGTTTGGATCTGTGGAAAAGTGATGCCTAGAGCCTCAGTAGTTCTTTCACAACCTGGGAGCATAATCACATCGAAAGAGCCAACATGCTAGTAAGGCCAGAGCAGAAGAAGAAATCATCCACGCCTTGATACAGCTCTCATAACACAAAAGTAATAAATGTTAGTGGTACTGCCTACCCCTGAGCTTCTCATTCTATAAAGTCTTAATATATGCCATATAATTTTGTGCAGTTACTGCTACTCTGTGCTCTCTGTACTAAATGTTCTAATGTAAGACTGTATTTTCCTGGGAATGAAGCATCTTTTCTAATTTGCACAAGAACATAGAATTGGTTGTTGGAAGCTGTGCTTTTAGTTGGATGCTCTCTTCATTGCCATGATGGCGTACTAATTTGGCATGACATTCATCACATTTTCTTGAAGTTTTCTGTGTACCTTGTGTGTAATTGTCACATGCCTGTGACCCAGATCATATGTTCTCCAAATCCCAAGGGGAAATTTGATAGTGAATTCCAACAAGAACAGGAACAATGACATAATATAATTCATCCTGTAAGGCAGGCACATAGATAATAGTACATGCTTAATGACCATGACCAAGGGCCATTCCTGCATTATCTATTTTGTGCCACCCTATGCTCTGTTTACAAGATGTCAGACATCTGGGTGCTTTAGAATATTCGGTTGGATGATGGAATGTTTTTCTGTTTTAATCTGAATATTATGGCATCAAGTAATACAACCCCAAGGTTAGCCTACAGAAACTAGGGATTCTCGTTCTTTGATTCTCAGATGTGGTAAGAAGCTGCACTGTCGCACAGATGAGTGATGGCTGTTTAACACTGTCATACTAATTCCTGGGGAATTTCCTCCAGGGAAGCACAGAACAGCCAAGATTCCTTTGAGAAGTCTTCCTTCATTCCAGATGTTAAGGATATGACAAGATATAGCTAGTGTGTTGTTGAAGGCAGGGACTCTGAAGAGAATTTTTTAGGAAATTGGTAACTAAGATCAAAGTTACTTTGTGGGATCAAAAGCATCTCACAGATGTTTAAGTGTCAGAATAATTGCTGACATTTTTCTCTTATATTACCTTTCAAACACTTCCTCTCCATATCCCGTTCTCAGATTGGGCCCATAACTTAAAAACTACAAAAATTAATCACAGAAGTCTAAAGCATATTGAAGAGCATTCTCATCACTCTTAATTAGCCCATGACACTTTCCCTGTCCCAAGGGTGTTTTAATTTAAAATTTAATTTGGGCATATTTCAACAGATAAACTCGTATTTTCCTACCATGAAAGTATGTATAGCTTTAAATTTATTAGATGTATCATTTATACATTAGATTTATAATTTTTCCTGTTTGATTTTCAAATTCTGTTTTGAGATGCTGAATTCAAACTCTTAACAGCATTTTGGAATTGAAATCAAGAAATAGCAAAGGATGCTGTCAGTAGGTCAGCATTTTCTTGCCAGTTATAGCCCAGCTCAAACTAACTTAACCCAGAAGGACTCACTGATGTATGTGATGCTGTAAGGCCGCACGAAGTGAGGACAGCCTTACCGACTCTTGAGAAAGTGAGTCTCCCCAATGATCAGTGAAGACGAGGCTTGATGCAAAAGCATGAGGTTTTATTCGGGTACCAGCGCGCTGGGACGGAGGCCAGTTCCTCACGCAGGAGGGTGGCACATCTGTACAAAGCCACTACACCACATGTCTTTTATAGGCCAAAATCACTTACACAGCATTTTAAAATCACTTGTACAAAGGGGTAAAGGCTAAGACCATAAAGCTAGGGGCTTTTTTCTGACCATTACATCATAAGTCTGCTGTTTCTTTCAGTTTCTTGTCACAATTTTCCTTGAGTTTACTTTTCTCAGACCGAGTTTACTTTTCTCAGACCTTTGGAGCCTCCTCCAAGAAGTCAGGGACTTTCTGTCTCTTCACGATTTTACCTTGGTTCCTCCTGAGATACTTATCTCAGGGCCACTGTTGTATCCTGAATCCCAATTGAACTTAGTCATTTACCAAGAGAAGTCCTATTCAGCTATTCTCAGCAAGCAAGACAAGCAAAGTACAGAAGGCAAAGAAGCAAGTTAAATTTCTCTATTCTAAATTTTTCTTTTCAATGCAAGATTTCTGTACCATGATGATTCTATTACTGATTTACTCATAGGAGCAAAGCAATTTTAACTACTCCAGCTTCCACTTAAGGATTCTCAATTAAAATGCTGTTGCTCTCATTGCTCAGGCTGGACTTCTTATCTTGGGAGTAAGAGCCACTGATTGCCTGAAGTCCTTTATTCCATGCCCGAGTTGAAAGAGTAGTGAAGCATATGTCCTGAGGTAAGAGAAAGGTGCATCCCCAAACTTGATCTGAGAGTTTCACCCAGAATTATCTGGAATAGACTTGGGGAAGGATAACAATGAATTTCCAGCCTAGAATTTGAGACCCTGCATGATACCTAGTACATGTGATTTGGGTCAGTATGTATTGAATGAATAAATGTATATCATGACCCAGACCATGCATCCCCCAAATCCCAAGGGGAAGTTAGTAAATTACCTGGATGGTTTTCTCAAAAACCCTTTTTTGCTTTCTCACAAATTAGTGTCAAGTGTTTCCCTTCCCCTTGTGCAAATGAGCAACAGAAGATGCCAGACCCGCCACTTCCTGCGTTGTTCTGAATTCACTTGTCTTACATTTCTGAAAGGGGTAATGGCCTGATTTTCAGTGACCTCCTTTATCAATTGAGTAGCACCTGATTTTGGAATGTGAATCACTTGACATTTGGTATTTTAATCTTGGCCTCTGGGGTCTCAGCCAGAACAAGATTAGCACCCTGCTTTCCATATGCTTAGATACTTACAAACACACACACACATAGATGGAAAAGTACATGTATGTGACAAGTTCAAACTTCAAAAATAGCTTGGTTTTCCATATTTTCACACAACATGAGTATTTTCAGGATATTGAATATTTATACAAAAATGAATTGTGGTAATTACATAGTATTTCATCATATGTTTCCATTGTGATTTATTACTAATACTTGGCAATTAAGTTATTTTTAGTATCTAGTTACTGGATAGACATTTTGCATGCAATCTTTGGTTGATTTATAAAGTCCCAGAACAGAAATTTTTGTATCAAAGAATCTGAACGGTTTTTGAGGGACCTCATGTTAGTTTTCTATTGCTGCCATAAAAGATTACAGCAGATTAGTGGCTTAAAACAACACCCATTTATTCTTTTGCAGTTCTGTAGGTTACAAGTTCAATATGCTTGGCTGCTTTCTCTGCATCAAGTCTCCCAAGACAAAAGTCAAGGTGTGGGCAGGACTTCTGGAGACTCTAGGGAGAGTTTGTTTCCAGGTTCCAAAGTGTGGTTGATAGAATCCAGGTCAGTGCAGCTGCAGAACCAAGTTCCATTTCCTTCCTGGCTATCACGTGGGGCCTCTCTTGACTCTAAAAGATTTGGAGCTCATTCTGATTCTGCTACAGTGGGACTAAGTCCTTACACTAAAGCAGCTGCCTGCCTTCCTCTTCTTTTCCTAAGGCTTTATATGTTGAGTGGGGACTGTCTAGCAACGGAATCATCCCTGAGGGTAAAGGACATCTCAGTATTGTTTGTCTGATATTCCTCAGGCTGTTAATCAAGGGGGAATATTAGAGGACACTTTTAAAAGAGTCAGTCAAGGTAGTTAAAGCAGAAACTCCCACAGACTGTGTGCAGTGTGATTGGCAGCCAAGGTGGCTGTTGCTCTGTTCATCAGAATGGCATAGAGAAGGAGCATCCCTTAACTGTTGGGGACAGCCACAGCACAGGTCCAGCAGCTTAATCAGTTAGGAAGTGACTGCCATCGACACTGTGAAGGAGGCCACCAGGACTGTTGTCACCAATATACAGACATGCATTTGGGCACAAATCCCACAAAACCATGTTCACAGGTTTTTTGACATCCTGTGCCAAACACTTCAAAATGTACCTTGTAAATGACTGCTCACTAAAAAAACAAATAATGATACCAGCTTCAGGTTACTTTCATGACAAAGGATGTGAGAACGAAAAAAATTTAAACTGTAGGATGATGGCTGAAGGAAACAAACTGAGAAAACAAAGTATACCCAGGCTTGCTGATGGGCTGTCAGTAACCTGTTAAAGTAAATATATAATCGGAGCAAGACCCATGTTTTATGCTTAAAATTGTTGAAAAAAATAGTAATGGTATCAGTTCAGAGAGAGCAGAAAACCAGATTTCATCTACACAAATAGTTAGAGAAGCATTTGGCTCCAAAAACTTGGATTAGGTAACATAAAGGCTGTGAATTCAGACATTTCTTTCCTTTGCTTATTTGGATAAAGTGAGTGGAAAATTTGGCCAAGGTTGTTGTCTGAAATGATAAATTATCTGAAATGTCAGAGTAAGGTGCCTAGCATGTAAATTCTCTGTGCATACATTATTGTTTTAGCAGCCCCATAGTATGTATTGTTACAACTAATTCTTGCTTGGATAATATTCAATGGATTCATTAGTTTTTACTTTTCTTAGAGAAGAGATAAGAGAAGTCAGTAGAAAAGTATTAATTTTAAGTGATCAGGTGATGCCTGGAAAGGGGATCCCTGGGGAGGTTTCTGGAACAATGTTCTGTTTCTAGAATGCAGTGCTAGTTAGACATACACATTCAGTTGTTGAAACTATATATGTATAACACATGTACCTTGCAGAATATGTAGTGTGATTTTACAAAATAAAATCAAGGATGCATGATAGTGGTAGGGTGCTGAATTTTAGAACATATTTAAGGTGCTCCAAAGTCATGGAAATTTGAGGATTTTATGCTTTTTTTAAATCAAACTGTAATGTGCTCATGTTTACTGTCTTTCCATCATAGTCTTAAACAAGGAGGCTAAACAAAATTAACCAGAAAAGTGATGAATGGAATGAGTTGCTTTTCTCCAGATGTGGATTCATACACATCTGTTGAGAGAGGGCTTTGTCCAATTTTTACGTAAGCCTCTTTCAATTGTGGGGTGGTCTTAGTTTTGTCCAAATCTGTTGACCTGGTCAGTGATGGGAGGGTGATCCCACACAGGCAAATCTGTCCTGAAAATGTCATCTGTAATTTTTCTATTTTCTGGTGATCTGTAAAGTCTTTTCTCCTAATATCTCCTCTTTAAGAGTCCGCAGTGGTTACCGAATTTCTGTTGTCATGATACTTCTTCTGAGTTGCATCAGGAAGCTTCATCATATATAACTCTTGTTTCTTCATAGTTTGGAGATTTGAAGTTCAGAATTGGGTGATATGTAGTGGAGGCTGCCAATTGCAGAACAGATACAGAGAAATAATCACTGGTGACCCAAGGAAGCACAGTGTCATAGGTTATTAATACCAGAAGTTACAAAACCATGGACAACAGACATCCCAAGTTCATATACAGACATCGACCTGCAGGATTAAACAAAAGTTAGATTAGCTTTTGATCTTTAAGACTGGAGAATTTATATGAAAATCTATAATGTGTACTTCTTTTGAAATGCTGAAAGACACCTTTTATACCAACTATGACTTCTCTGCTTGGCCACAACACTCCCTCTCCTGTCTCTAACAAAGCTTGTGATTTCCATTCAGTAGAGTTGAGTGTTCAGTTGCAGCCTGGATATGCCTTATCTAAAACGTTTTGAGATGATGTTTCAGATCTCAAAGGGCTTTAGGTTTTGGAATATTTTTATGCATTTTGCCAACCGAGCATGTCTAATCTGAAAATCCAAAAACTAACATCTTTGGAATTCAAAACATTGTGAGTTCTAGTGCTCAAAACCTCTGATGATATTCAGTCAGAAAATTACATTGAGTCCTCTAGACTTGCACACTGGGTGGCTTTGTAGGTTTACAGTGAATTTATGATTTACAAAGAACACAATGAAATATGGGTTTGATCATTATCTAGTTAACCACAGCATGAGTGCAGAATCTGAGTATCTAGAGCTATTGGGTTTGCACTTTGTGTAGATACACAAGGTGCACAGTTCACCATCTGACGGCCACTAGGTGCTGGCTTTGAGCTAAAATTAGAGGAATAAATTAAAAGTGAGCTCAAAATGTATGTTTGGAACAAATGTGAAAATAGAGTTGACATGTACATTTTGAAGCTGCAGCTGTAGTCTTTTTATTGATCACAGCTCAAGACCTGGGAAATAAGCCTCCCTCACTTATGAAAGAAGCAAGGTGAAAGCTAGAATTGGTGACCTTGTGCTGGAGTGGCCCATGCAGATGGCTTGGGAAGAAACAGCTAGAATTAGGATTACTGTTTAGAGAGTCTCTCAGAGAAATCAGCTGCAGATCCCACACTCAGAATCAAGTGAGTCAGAGACACACCCACAAATGCTTACAGGTCCTGGTTATTGGCAGTACCAGAAAGGCAATTACAGCTCTAGTAGTGTGTGAGTATGACAACACGTGTGTTGGTCATCAATGTTCTGGCAACAGTTGTTTCCCAAAAGATGTTCGTAACTGATGTGTCAACAGGTCCCAATCACTCTCTCACTTACCAAGAGGGAGGCTGTTAGAAATGAGCATATGCCTGCAGATGTGACTGGAAATCTTAAGTCCCAGAATATGCCCTAGTCTGCAATATATTATAAAGCCAATGACATTCTTAAAAGTTTATTCATGTGGCATTGGTATTCCTGTTTCATCTTCAAAATGCTGCAGATTTTTTTTTACTTACTTTGGCCTGCTACATTTTAATCATAAAGTGGGCTTTCCTTGAATGGTTCTAGAGTTTGCAAATGGGAATAGCCTAGAATAGTCAGAATAGAATTCCATTGCTTCTTTCCTTTGTGCCTGTTTTTTCAGAGTGATCACTGAATGGGACACACACACAAACACGTCTTCGAATTAATGCAGTAGGAATGTGCTGATGCTTGTAATTCCTTAGGTCCTTGTGACACTAATACACAGAGTACTGAGTCACTTGCTCATGGCTACAGAAAAAATTAACTGCAAAGATTAAACATGGACTCCAAACCTTTATTTAAAAAGTTAAAAAGCTACAATATAAATGATTTTGGCCAGGGGCCATTTGAAGTTTATCAACAGGATGACAAATGTTTCCAAGTATCTTTATCTTTGGTTTCAAGTTTGTATGTGTACCACAGCCGTTGCTTTTCTTTATTTCCTTCTGTTTCATGTCTAAGGCCCATTCTTTCTAGCACCTGAATATCCTACTTCCATTCTCTATAAGATACTTTTAACTTTAGAGTAAATAAATGTGTTTGTCTTTAGCACCAAATTGGAAGCACTGGGGGTCAGTGGCACAGGGGAATGCTGGAGTAGGTTATAGTTGTTTTCAAGAATATATTAGATTTTCCAGAATTTTGCAATCCGGCTCACAAGAAACTAGTGACATGAAATCTATCAGGTGGAAATATTTACACCATGCATATTGGCAAATGATATAGAGTTCCCTCCACCTCCACCCATATAGAGCCAGTTTTCAACATTTAGTAGCATGTCACTGGTCATGAAGCTTTCTTATCTCTCTCATCAGTTCACTCTCAGTGATTCCTGGTAACAGCATTTACTCAGAAAACACTTTCTGAGGGGAATCACTGATGCTTGAATGCAAAGGCAAATGAATGAAGCTGCTTCTCAGCTTCTTTCCGGTCCTGGCTTTCTGCAGTCCATTGACAACTAGAAGGAGCATGAAACAGGGTTCCCAATACTATAGCTTTTGAGAGAAACAGAAAATATTAGGCTGAGGAAGATGTGTAGGTTTGACTCAATTCTGTCGTTAGTTGCTGTGAACTGAAGGGAAGTTATGCTTCTACATTTCATTTGCTGAGTTTCAATTTTCTCTTATATGGTAAAAGTACAATAACACACCTTGCAGAGTTATAATGAAAGTTGAGGATATTTTGATGCAAGACACTGAGTACCCAGATGCATAGCCTCTGTGCTAAGTCACCTGCTTGTTGCGAATCCTAAATACTACCCACATTTTCTTGCAGATCCCAGACATTCTCCTTCCTTCATTCAGCCAAACATACTCAAAATATCTATTATAACAATTCAAATATTTGTTTATCACTTACTGTTTTACCAAGAAAGTAAGTTGCAGAAACTAGGACCCTACGACGTCCTTACTTAGTTTACTGCTCTGTCTCCACTGTATTGACCAGTGCTCGACACACAAAGTAACACTTGATAAATATTCCTTGCCTGACTAAACAAATAAAATAATGTAATGAGTCAATGATGTCCTTATTTATGAATAAGATGATGACTTACAGCAGGGATCAGAAATTAGGTCCATGTGCCAAATCCAGTCCTTTACTTATGTTAAAAATAAAATTTTATTGGAATACAGCCATGCACACTCATTTATGAATTACTATCGTGGTTTTTATGCTAAAACAGCAAAGCATTGCAATAAGATTTGTGCTGTGCTGAGCCAAAAAATATATACTATCTAGCCATATACAGTGAAAGTTTTCTGACCTTTGATTTATAGGGTCATCCCTGAATTATGTGACTGAAATTTCACAAAATAAATTGCTGGTGACAGGAGGGGAGCAATGGGACTTATGATATTGAAGCATAGCATCCTAAGCTGGGGAGAAATGATGAAGAAGGCATCAACCATATCTCTCGCAGACAAATGTCCTCTCAACTCTTCCCCACAGCTGGAATCACTGTACTGGTTTCCCATATCTGAATGCAGATCTCTGTTCTGAGTCTGGGTGATGATTACATTTTTCCATAGGAGCTTTACACTGGCACCAAAGGAAAACATGTGGAGCTTCCAGAAGAGAGGGTAAAATCTGAGACATACCTGGCAGAATTCCAGACTCTGATCATGACAGCAGTATCAAATTATTGTACTGAACTTTGGGAAATCCAATATTATGCAAATAAACTGCAGCTGCATTTTATGACAGCATATACAATTTTTATTTTTTTTAAATCCCCAAATCCTTTTTTATATGGAAAAATCATTCTCTTACAGTATTTGGAATTAACTTAGGTTCCAGTCTAACTTAGTTTAATAGCTTAATTCACCATGAATGTTGGAACAAACTGAAATGCTCTTTTAGATAAAGAAAAAGTTCTGTGTGTGTAACAGAGGGAAATCTTTTCTGTTGTCTGCATGCAGTAGGGGGCTTTAGTCCTGGGGTGGTGGAGGCAGGGGTTCTTTTTTCTCAGGCAACAAACCATGGTGGTTTATAAGTAGGAAAGTAAACCTTTGAGTCAGACAGGCTTGTGCTTGAGTTCCAGATCTGTAACTCATTAGCCATGTGAATTTGAACACATAATTTAACTTCATCTTCATGTATAAAATGATATAACATTAATATATCAGTTGGGAAACAATAATTTCAAAATTCAAGTATGTTGCAGCTATAGGAAGCATTGTTCTTGAAGCAGCATGGTTCACCTCTGTTAATGTCTGTTGAATAGAGCTCATTTTCATGGTTGTTTCTAAATGCAGGCATGGCTGATGACCTTAAAAGGAAAGGACACACCCAGAAGATGCCCAGAGGAAAAGGTGGTTTGCTGGGCAGAACATTTACGATGCAAGGTCAACCTATTATCATAGAGCAACTGGAGAATTCATCCAGTGACTGTGAAGTGCCTGGCTTACATAAAGCCTTTATGAATGTGCTGCTCCATTTATATGAGATGACAAAGTCCGATTTACAGGTTCCCTCTAACAGACGTGCAGGTATTTGGCTTTGTAACTCCTTACCTGGGACAAGGGTAGAGACCTTTGAGACCTCAGTAGGTAATCTCTCTCTGTCTCTGTCTCTCTCCCCCTCTTTCACCCTCTGTGTCAGTGACAAACACCGTTGTTGGAAAGCCATTGTGTGGTACAATCCTTTGTGTTCCCTTTTCCATCTTTTTGTGCTAACTGTGGAGCTAACCATGGGAAGAATATGAATGAGCAGTAATATAATCCTTTAAAGTCAGCAAATTGGCCAATTAGCAGATAATGTGTTGGTTGTGGCTATTGCAATTTTGGCCCAGTCATGCAGCCTGATTGCAAATCATTCAGAAAACTTAGATTGGTTGAGTCATTACCTCTGCCTTTGAACAAAGATGATCTGCAGCCTCTCTGTCACCTCAGGAAAATGAACCCTAACATTGCTAGGCCTTCTTTGTCTGCAGTGTGGGGAGAATGGTCTTCACCTGTAATGATTATGACAATAAGTGAACCCAAATCTACAAATGTCTAGTCCATTGCCTATAACACAGTGAGGACTTTGTGAAAAACCAAGTCATTATTATTAATCACTGAAAATCTTAGTGATGATATCCTGACATTTTAATGTCAATTAATCAAGGCTGATAAAAATGTTCAGTTTTTAGTTGGCTGTTTTATTGTCAGTAAATTCACATTTTCTATTGGCATTCCATATCCACTTGGTGTGGTGGACAGAATAATAGCATAATTGAATCATCTGAAAAGTGAAGTATTTAACTTCTATTTTAACAAAAGCAGAATGCATCCTATCAACTGGGGCTGTGGGCATTATTTATTTAGACTCGATCATAAATTAAATTGACATTTTAAAATTACATTTTAAAAATAAATAATTTTGGGGTTTTTACCATGACTATTTCTTATTTGAATAATGTATACACATACAAACATACCATTTTTTTCTTGAAAGTAAGGATACCATTATCACTGGATGATGTGGGACACATGACATTGATCACAGTGAGGAAAGAAGGATGTACTGCTAAATAGATGGTACTATTCAATAACTTTCCTATACCAGGTAAAAAACCGTTGCTTTTGATTCAGGAATTCTCCATCCTCATTTTATTTCTTGGATTGTTAATGTCAGGATCAGCTGCATTTGTGAGCATTTGTGGAAAAACAAGTTATGCTCTGAAGTATCTTCCCCATTCTGGCCACAAGTGAAAAGCAGGGAAGTGAGGGGGATTTTCTTAGAGAAAATATGGGAGCATCTTGGATTTCCGCCCTTTCTTGAGAAGACTCTCAGACACTTTTGACCATTACTACTTTTTCTGAGGAAAAGCCACACATCCCACTAGGTGGATCATTACAACTGTTCTTTGCCACTAGGAAATCCCATGCTACCTCATAATCTTTTTTCCCTACGAGAACTTGAAATTCATTTGTGTGTTTATTTATTCAAAAATGTGTATTCATTTGATTGCCTTCACCATGAATAATGAAAAACAAATACGCTGTTCCTTAGCCTCTTAGGATGTAGATTCAGTGGGGAATTGTAACCTAGCAGTTAAAATGTAGAAAAGTTCATGGAAAAGCAGTATAGGGTTCTATGGAAGTGTGAGTGTTGGGACAACTTGCCTGGTCAGGTGAATGGTTAAAAGAAAGGATAATTACCACACACAAGATATAGTTCTAGGGGGGGTGATGGTTGTGAAGTGGATGCTGAATATACTTCCTCATTACAGTTGTTTACTGGAGAAGTTAGAATAACTTGAGGAAAAAGTTGAAATGCACCAAACAACATGTGGACTAACCAGGATCCTGGGGAATCCCTCCCTCTGAAGGCAGCAGATGATGTGAAAGAGCGCTAAAAAGAGATAGGCAAGTGAACAAAGGTAGACATATGTCCCGGAAACTAAAGAGAACTTCTGCTTAGGATGGAGCACGAAGAGCTGTCTGAAAGTCAACTGAGGCAGAGAGAACTGCCATTTACAGAGAAGTTTTCATGTGCCAGGCCAAATGTGAGAGAGAGGTACTATTATCATGCTATTGATAGCTGAGAAAGTAGAGACAAAAGCCAGCGAAGTAAAACTTGTGCACTGTTAAAAGAGCTAACAAGTGACAGTGCTTGAATTTGAACTCAGGATACCTGACTCAGCAAATTGCTCTCAAATAATGGAGCATTCTGATATTTTTGAGGTCCTCAATATCTTTCTTTTTCTCTGTTCTCTTAACTGTTATACAAGCAATAAATGATTTATTATAAAACACTAAGTATTATGATATATAAAATCTCGAAGCCTGTCCTTTACTTAAGGACATAGGAGAATAGTTGGGTGTTAGTCCTGTACAAGGCATTGTTACAGATACGACAGAAAATTTGCATTGGTAACTTCAACAAAACATGAGCATTTGCTGAAGGCTGGAGTTTTTCTAGAATGGAGAACAGCTTTTGATACTGTTCTGGAGAAAATGAAAACAAAAACTTTTCTCAATTTGCATAGCAGATGATATATTGCTAAAAAAAATTGCTTTATAGTGAAACTATGCAAAAAATCTTTATTTCTGTGAAACCAAAATTGTATGCTAGAATAATTATAAATAGATTTGCTAGTTACAAGGCTCTCTTTTGAGATTATATGAAGTCATGCAAATCTTGGGACATTTTTCTTTGTACTGAATTGTCTAAATTGGCAAGATCTAGCCTTTCCAGCTGCCTCAACTGTAAAGTGCCCCCAGTTGTCATGTGATCAAAACACCCCCACCAATTTCCAACATACCCCTTAAGGAGCCATACCACCTCTGTTCAGAATTGCTATCCCAAAACTTTAATCATGACAGTGCTTAGGAAACCAGAGCTGCTATAAAACTGGATTCTTGCCTTTATCTGTTGAACTTTATTTCTTAAAAATCTCCATTAAAAAACAGCAGAATGCACACAAATAAAGGAATGACCATCTCGAGCTTTATATAGCTGCCTTAGAAACAACTTAGAGGTAACTTAGACCAATGCACATTGCAATTCAGTTTGTTTTGCTACCAAAGTGAATTGGGGAAGGAAGGCCTAAATGGCAAAGAAATGCAGGCAAAGTCAAAACCATTTGTTTAGGGCACTCAGCTTGCACAACCCACCCACTGTGAATGCCTAGACAGACTTGTGCATTCCTGAGGCAAACCTGAGTTCACATTCTTGCCAGAGCCTGCTTTTTCATTGGGAAACAGGTTTCAGTGACCCAGCAGCATCCAGCCACTAGTGGGTAAGGAGTGTTGCCTTCTTAAGGCCTTGTGAAGCTTACAATGCAGAGAGCAGGGAGTGAAGCTGCTTGTGCTGGCTCTGGCTGGCAACCTCCAGTTTGGACTCTCAACGTGGGGCATAAGAGATGTTATCCTTGTTGCTTGGAGATTAATCATCTGAAACATTTTATTTATTTCTTGGATGCTTTGAGTTGGAATCTGCCCTCAGACTATGATAAACAGTACTTAAAAATGTGCTTGATATGACAGAGAGGGTGGGCCTGGGAAGTTTGAGACACTGAGGGTGGAGTGTAGGCAGGAGGATTGGAGATGGGAAGGCGAACAGCTCTTTTCCTGTGTGTGAGCTTCTGGTTTGTTTTTGAGATCAGGGTTTTTCTAATGGATTGCTAGTATTTGAAAGCAGTTTTGCCTTTTTTTCCTCCCCTTTGGAGGGAATGAAGGTGAGATTTGAGGTCCATGGTGCAGTTGTTCACAGGAGCAACAGCCCCTGTATTGTGTGCCTGTGTCGTTTCTGCAGCCCTCTGCTAGCTGGATATAATTTGTTGGATATTCAATGAAATATTTTTTTTGTAAGTATATTGTAACGGCCAGAAGTACACTATTTTGGCAATTAAAGAACAAAAAAATCCTCTGAAATAGCTGTCTAGAGGACAACTGAAAGCAGAAATTTATATTTTATTTATTTTTATTTGTAGCAACTAACTTAAGTAATAATATAATTCTTCTAATTCATAAAGTATCATTGAGCATGCTATGTGTTGTGGCAAGTTTTGAGTGAAAAAGATTTACTCCCCAGTCTTACGGAGCACATACACGAGCGGGACAGCCATGTGATAACCTGTCCTCACCTATCTTTCTTAACAAGAATTTTAAAAATGAACGAACAAGGCAGAAATAAAATTCCAAGCAAAATCTCTTCAATTGTTATTTTCCACATTCATTACGTTGGGTTTATTCTTACCAATCATTCCTATGGTGTTTCTGCAACTGTGGCTATTTTAAGATCTGTGAAATAAAGGGATCAAACGTTTGGTGTGGAGATTTTAAGACTGTTTAGAAAATCTTCCTTCAAAATGTTTCAAATTAAATTCTGCTTGGTGGGTTTTATTTACTTTGATGATTTTTTTTTCCAAGTCTGTATAATGTTTATAAATTGCTTTCATTAATAGAAAAATGTATGCCAAAGTAATGAATAAGTCTCCATGTAGGCTTATATCTCTTTTATTGATCTACATGTAGAATCTTTTGAGTTAACTCTCGTTAAGAATTTGGATGAAATAAGTTTATAACTGTTCGGTTCTTTAATTTTCTCACTCTAAAGCTCAAGCCTCCCTCTGATCTCACTCCTGGCTTCAGTTTTATGCTAACTGACCCAAAAAGTCAGTTTTTATATTATCAGATCTCTTCCTGCCCCTTCGTGCCCATCTTTCACTGGCAACCGTAAACTAACCTGGAATAAAACAGATTGAAATGGAAAGGTTTTACAGTATAAGCAGTCACAAGGGGGAATCAGCAACTTCAGGACAAATTTTGTACTAATGTCTTTGCAAACAAGTGAGTTTCTGAACCTGAAATAGCATCGTACTACTCTGCTGACATCTAGACTTCCTGAATCCTAGAATTTTAGAGGTGGGGGGTGGATCTTGGGACTCCACTGGAGATGGAAGAGTAATCTGGGGTGCACCTGCATCACAATTACCTGGAGCTGTTTCAAACAGGCAGTTATAGGCAGCCCATACTGGGAATCTGCATTTTAATGTTCTCCCAGTGAGTTCATCAGAGAACCTTCACTTTATGGATTGGAGCACTGAAAGCCAGTGAGCTCTGAGGACACCATTTAGTATGGGGGCTGACCCCAAACCGGCGCCTCTCTTCTCCAGTCTGCTCCTTTACCCTAGTGCTGTATAATATGGCAGTTATATGCCTCTCTTCTTTCAGTTCCCTTAGTATATTTCGGAGCATAACTAGTGATTTAAAAGGTAAGAGGAATTTGATCCAGTTTTCCTAACATATGTCAAGTATTTTTCTGATGAAGCATATGTGAAATTTAAATTCCACACTTCTCCACATCCCTGATAAGAAACCAATCTGTACCCTAAATCTCCATCTTCCTTATTTTGGAACCTGGAAGGAGAACTTCTAAAAAGGATCTTTATTGCCTGAATAGATGGCTATTGTCTGTGAATGGCTTGTAGAACATACCATGCCCACATCTGTATATGTTCTAGGATGCAAGGACTTCACAGACAAATTCTAGCTTTTCCTATCTCCTCTTGCTTCTGCATACTCCATCTACCTCACAGACAACCATGCCCTTACATGATCAAAACATGCCTTGGAGTAGAAACAGTTGGCAACCATGGCTGTTGTATTCCCTGCCCCCATCCATTTCTGGGCTTCATAGGCACAGATATTTGCCAGGAACTAAGGTATTGAGAAATGAAACCTAGTCTGAAGGACCTGAAAACTACCAAATCTTGGGAGCACTGAAAGTATCAAAAAATGTAAAATACTAAGTCATATACAGGCACTGCTGTAAAAAGAACATGGCATTCTTGCAGAGAAAAATGAATAGAGAAATGTTCAACAGCCCCAGAAGATCTTGATTCCACACCTTGCTGCTGAGACAAGCTAGATCTTTTTGACCCTGTTTCTAAGGGTTTTGTGTTACTCTTGTGTGCCAGCTCCAAGAGCCCTCTGCACAGATGTGAAGTAATCCTGACAGGGTTGGGCTGCCCAAGGCATGAGCAGTTCCATTTGCAGCCTATTTCCGTGTCCATGCAGCGCCTCCAGTTTCACTGGCACAAGCATGTCATGAAGTCAGGATGAAAGGTGTTTTCAACTTACTTATGGTTTAAGAGTTGCAATATTTGCATAAAGACACTTAGTCTTACTTTAGACCTGGCTTTGTCTCATTTCTTAAAAAACTTAGTAACGGGCAGTGCTATGTTAACTGTAAAAATTGTAAAAATGCTGCAAATGGGTTTGTGTTGCTACAGATATACTGATTGTTGCTTTTGAAGAAGGAGGAGTAGCTTTTCTTGTCTTTACTCAAAATTCATATTAACTTATTTGTGAGACAGAAAGCTCCTACTCATTGATTTACTCCCAAATTCCAGTAATAGCTGGGGCTGTGCCAGGGCAACAGCTTAAAGCCAGGAAGGCAATCCAAGTGCTCAAAGAGGGTCAGAAGAATTCAGTTATTTCGCTCATCACTGCTGTCTCCGGTGTTTGTCGGGAGCAGAGCCAAGAGATGTGGTTGTCTTAACCTATGTCTTAACTACTAGTCTGAACTCCAGCCCCACTCCCTTGATTAGATTAACTATATTAATAACCGTGTTAACAACATAATGATAAAATCTTATTCAGCATTTATTTTTAAAAGAAAGGTTTTACTTTCACTATCTAATATGATCTTTGAAACTATCCTATGAAAAAAGGAGAAGTTATCCTTACTTTATGTAGGACAAATGTGAGGCACAAATAAGCAATTTTCCCAAAGTACTTTTTCTTTCTTTCTTTTTTTTTTTTAAGATTCATGTATTTTTAATGAAAAGTCAGATCCACAGCAAGAAGGAGAGAGAGAAAAAGATCTTTGATCTGCTAGTTGACTCCCCAATTGGTTGCAAGGGCCGAAGCTGAGCCAATCTGAAGCCAGGAGCCAGGAGCCTCCTCCAGGTCTCCCACATGGGTATGGGGTCCCAAGGCTTTAGGCCATGCTCCACTGCCTTCCAGGCCACAAGCAGTGAGCTGAATGGGAAATAGGGCACCCAGGACACAAACCAGTGTCCATATGGGATCCCCGTGCATGCAAGGTGAGGACTTTAACCTCTAGGTTACTTCACCAGCTCCCCGCAGTGCCACCCTGCCAAGTTACTTTATCATAGCAACTAGAGAGGTTAGGATTCAAACTCAGTCAGAGCCCAGATGCCACGTTCTTATTCTACTTGGATATACAACTTCCTAACTGTATTGTGAATTTACAAGAAATAGTGGTCAATTGAACTTTGTTCATTTAGTCTTTAAGTTCTTCATTCATTCATTCATTCATTCATTCTTTGTTCATTAAAAAAGCATTATTTAAGCACCAATATCATATGAGACATCAGTTCTGTTTCAAGGAGAAACAATAGTGTCTGCTATCAAAAATCTCACTTCCTGGGGAAGATAAATAGGTAGATAGGTAGGTAGATAGATAGATAGATAGATAGATAGATAGATAGATATAAAATGATCATCAGCTTAATGTGATAATATGATAAAATTGCCGCCAGGCATGGAAGCATCCAGGAGGAAGCTGTTTCTATTCAGATTCGAGAGGTGAAAACCTCAGCAAGGGGGGATGCACAGAGGAGCAGCTGAGGCCGGGGGGTTCCTGTGAAGCACTGCTGTAAGCATGACCCATCCTGGTCTTTGTGATGAACACCCACTCAGCTTCCCAATCTCCCAGAATCTAAGATTGAGTGCACAAGGCAGCTACATCAGCACATGAGGAATGAACAGTGCACTTTTTAGCATGGTTACAAATGAAGCTCTTTGGTAGTATAAGGGAAAGAGCATGTTTGCAGCTTTGGGAGAAGAAAGAGAAAACTGGAAACTTGTTGGAGAATAAAAGTGAATCAGACTTGGAAGGATAAATTTTTGTTTATTTTTTAAATAGAATGTTAGAGAAATTAATGGCTTCTGGACTGTTTAGGCAGCAAATGGTGTGTTGTGAATAGGACCAAGGCACACATGAAGATTGACAATGGGAAAGGAGGGGCATGATGTTAGTGTTGACAAAGAAGGAGGTTTAGAAAAAAAAAAAAATGTTGGCCCTGGCATAATGGCTCAATGGCTATATCCTTGCCTTGCAAGCACCGGGATCCTGTATGGTGACATGCCATTTCCAGCTGCTCTATTTTCCATCCAGTTCCATGCTTGTAGCCTGGGAAAGCAGTAGAGGATAGTCCAAAGCTTTGGGATTCTGTTCCCTCATGGGAGACCTGAAAGATGCTCCTGGTTCCTTGCCTCATATCGGCTCAGCTCCAGCCATTGAGGTCACTTGTGGAGTAAATCAGCAGACAGAAGATCTTTCTCTCTGTCTCTCCTTGTCTCTGTATATCTGTCTTTCTAATAAAACAAACAAATAAATGTTTAAGAAAAGAAAAACCATTGTTGAATGAAGGCCACATTGATTGAGAAGTTAGAATGCATCCTTATCTAGTTGTTTTTAATGTTGTTTTGAATCATAGAATGCTTCTTTCACAGGCAACCTAAGATAAAATGCTAACCATGTAACAGTTAAGAATGAAGCTACAGTGGTTATCATGGAGCTAAAGAGTCCAGTATCAAGGCTACTCAGTCATTCATTCAAATTTCTGTGCAACAGAACTTAAAATCACCTTCTAAATGATAGATGTAGGCTGGAAGAACAGGGAGTTTTCAGCTTCATTCCCTAGCTGATGTGTTAAAGGATGAGCTGGTACACTGAAATAATACTGCACCAATAAAAGCTTTGGCCATCAGTGCTAGTTGTGCATAAACAAGATGTCCATTCACAACTGCTCAGTGATTAAATAAGCTGCATAAATGAAACATTTGCATGAACCCATTCGATTCCTGGAGCATTCTTGATTTTTAGATATCAACTCTACTATTTGGTCCTGGAGATTCAAAAGAGTTAACACTGCCTCAGAGTTGCCTCGTCCTTTCCAACAGAGGAACTTGCTCACTGGGAAAACCTGGCTCTGTGCTGAGGATTCATTGCCAGAAAGTGAAATGAAAGCTTTCACTGGATCTTACACCTGGATACCCTCAGGAGAAAGGAGCAAGGGAAGGGATATTTCACTTTCAGAGTTTCCAAAAGCATATCCTAACAGGTCAGGCTGCAGCGAGAAACCATTATCCCTAGACAAAAGGAACCTGAAGACATCCATAATTGTCAAAGGCAGGACCTGTGAGAGGTGTGTCAGATGAAATACAGGACATGTCCTTAAACTTCAATTCCTGATAAACAAACAAACAAAATACCTTTCTGGTAAAGTAGGTCTCAAGTGTTTTCTGGGACATGACATACTTGTAAGCAAGCGAGCAAACAAGCATATGCAGTCAAATGTGGCTGCATAATCTTTTCTTATTTCCATTTATATAATGGGGGAGCCCTACCTCCAAGTTTCCTTGAGATGTTTCCTCTCTTTATCCCTTCTTGAAGGTCAAGTTCTGGTACAGAAGTCCCTCCAAATGCTTTGATTATGAGCTCAACCTTGTCCATGCCACACTGTGGCCCTTTCACTGGAGAGAAAGAGGATACATTCTCTCAAGCCACAGTGCTTCTCCAACTTGCTGATTGTGAAGTCCCAACTGATTGGTCAGAAGCCAGTGTGTGGACTTCACTGAAGTTTGGCAGGGTAAAAGATGAAAGAGACCCACTGCCTGATGAATAAATGTTTATAACTACATTCCCTCCTTGGCTAGCTGGAGACTTTCCATCATAGCTGCACTGCCATTAGACAAGCTGTTGGATTTTTTGTTGGAAGTTGTTGTTGCATTGCTGGTGCAAACAAAAACCATCTGTGGAAAGTCCACAAACAGGAAATTTTGGAGGAAAAGGGGTGTGTGTTCTAGGGGACAGGAGCAGGGGGAGGAGAATCATACTTCCTGCTGATTCTGCTTTATGCATGTTTGAGAATAAAGAAGGTAAGTTAAATCAACAACCCACAAATTCGAGTATTTGCAAGGGTAAGAGTGTTAAGACTGAGTGTGATGGAGCAGACTTTTGTCTTGTCTCTTTCTCTTTTTAAAATTTAAACAGGGCACATTGAAGAGATTTAGTCTCCTCTGCTAGTTTTAATTCTCCAGGAAAGATTGTGATTGTCAAAAGTTTCTTTCAGCTATATCTTAAATGCAAATGTAGCTACAAGGGAGGGGCACTGCTGTTAATTACAGTTGTTCTGTTGCCGTGGAGTCTCCAAATGCATATATCATCTTGGATTGCTATAAACACACTAAAGCAAGTTAAAGAAAATGCATGGCTAACTTCTTAGGTGTGGATGAGTTGTGAGGATGCTTTCCATGTTCTGCTTTCCTTCAGGCTAGCAGCCTGGAAAATTTTTTAAGAAGAAATATATAGTTTCCTAAAGAAAACCAGGTACCAGGTTATAAATGAGATATGGCTAGGAAGGGCATGAAAGGTAACACATTTGCTCTCCACTAGTTCTCTGAATGATTTCTATGCTGTAGAACCTGTATCCTTCTTTGTCCCTGAGTGTGTGTGTGTGTGTGTGTGTGTGTGTGTGTGTGTGCGCGCGTGCATGTGTGTTAAGGTTGAGACACAAAGGCAGATAAATACAGAAGAAGTAGAAGTGCAGATTAAAAGTGGGAGCCCAGAGAAGGAGAAACAAGAGAGGTAAAGGAATTAAGAAAGAAGGAGAAAGCAGAAGGGAAAAGAGGAAAGGGAGAACGACAAGGAGCCAGAGAGTCTACAAGGCAAAAACAGAGACCTGTGTATCCTAGTGTTCATTCCAGAGTCAGCCTCCTTATGCCTCAGACTGATGTGGCAAGGGTACTTTGTAAGTCCTCCACACACCCAGCTCTCTGAGGCTTCTTTAATGGCTGTAATGTTTACGTGTTAATCAGGATAGAAAGGATCAAGGATTAGGGGAAAGTGGGTGTAATCATTGTTTCCAAATTTTCTATTTAATCTTCCTGTATCTGGGGGATAGTGGGAGATGAGGTGGGAGATGATAGTCTCCAAATTGCCCCAGTACCTGGGGATGGGGAACGGTCTCCCGATATCAACGTAGGGACCCAGTGTGGCGTATGCTCTGAGTGTTCTGCCCAAATGGTTGCAATAGTTCTCAGATGCTCTTGATCTCACCAATCCATGGATGAGGAAACCTTTCTTATGTCCATTGATTGACACAGTCGACCTTAGAGTCTCCATTCATCCAGATATTTGCTGTCATCATTTGGGTGAGGTAGTTGTCCAATTTGCTTTCTTCTCCTTCCTCTGCTATGGTACCAGATGTCCTCTGCAGGTTCCAATGGCTGCCATATCCTCCATGTGCACCCAGGCCTGCAGTCCACTGCTGGCTTTTCAACTGAGAAGGATGAGTTTTCACGGGTAGGCTTAAGGACCCAGGCCAGGTGACCTGGGCCCTACCTGACCCCCTACCCCTGGGGCTCACAGACCCGGCACCTACTATGCAGGCAGGCCCAAGGACCCAGACTGGGCAACCTGAGCCCTACTAGGCCCCCCACACCTAGGATTCAGGGAGCTGACACCCACTATGCTCAGGCTGGCATAGCTTACCTCACCTCAGCATTCAGCAGTGGGCACTTCAACCTGGCTCTGTCCAGCCTGCCCTCAGTTCCAACCCCTGCTGGTGGTTCTGCAGCCTAGACCAGTTCCTGCCAGTCCCTAGTCCTGGCCCTAAGGTGGACTGGCTGGTGTTGTAGCCCAACCTAGTTTGTCCTGTACCCTGTCCTGGTTCCCAGATCTGTCTAGGAATATTATGAACTGGCCCAGTCTAGCCTGCCCCCAGACCTGACCCATATGTATGCCTGGCCTGATCTGGCTGCTCCTTGCCTTGGTTCTTTTTTTATTTTTTTAAAGATTTTCTTTATTTTTTATTACAAAGTCAGATATACAGAGAGGAAGACAGACAGAGAGGAAGATCTTCTGTCTGTTGAGTCACTCTCCAAGTGGCCACAATGGCCGGTGCCGTGCAGATCTGGAGCCAGGAACCAGGAACTTCCTCCAGGTCTCCCACACGGGTGCAGGATCCCAGAGCATTTGGCCGTCCTCGACTGCTTTCCCAGGCTACAAGCAGGGAGCTGGGTGGGAAGTGGAGCTGCTGGGATTAGAACCGGCACCCATATGGGATCCCGGCGCGTTCAAGGCGAGGACTTTAGCCGCTAGGCCACACCGCCAGACCCCTTGCCTTGGTTCTTGTGCTCACCTGCAAGGACTATGTATTGACAAAGGAGTTCCTCAAGCTCCTCAATCAGGTCTTCTTCCAATGGCAGAGGTTGCACCCTAAGAGGGTCCTTGGCACAGGTTGACTTTGTCTACCTCTTGTCCTGGAAGGGACAGTATCCTTGTTCAATGGGCCCACAACCTTTGTGGTTTTTACTGTTGGATGTTATAGAATATCCATACCTGGTCCATTCCCAGACACAGTTCTCTCGTGGCTCAACAGGGGCCGAGACCTATCCCAACCTATTCTACACCCACCCTGGTTCTCACAAGTACCAGTGGGTGCTGGAGTCTAGCCCAGTCTGGAATTCCCCAGACCCTGTCCACATCTATGCCCAGGAACACTGCAGCCATGTCCAGCCCAGCCTTTGCCCCCATTCCAGCTCTCATGCTCACCAAAGGGAACCCTAACTGAACCAGGGTATCTCCTTAACTCCCCATCCAGGCCTGTTCCCAGTTCAGACATTGCTTGTGCCAGCAGGGATTGCGTTTTCACAGTGGTGGGCCCACATAACTACCCCCAACATGTTCTGCCTCCAGACCTGATTCTCTCACATGTTATTTATTGTCATAACCCAGCCTAACATTACCAGGCCCCTCTCACCAGTGAGTACTGTAATCAAGCCCTGCAAGGTAGGCCATTAGGTTGCCCACCAGCCCTAGCTTTAATGTGTGCCAGTGAGTGGTATTCAGTGATATTCACTACTAACTACCCTAGCTCAAGTCTCCCATGTTTGTTGGTGCATCAGTGTGACCCTTAAAGGCCATCCCGTTCCCCCCTCCAAATTCTCAGTCTCAATCTTCTTGCTTAACTGCAAGTATAATGACCTTGTCTATGGAGTTCCCTCAGTAGTCATTTTTCAACTGGACATGAACCCTCAGGTCCCTGCTCCCCCTCACTTGAGCCATACCCCAGACCTCCAAGTGCTCAGAGTGTGCCACCCAGCAGCCAGAGGGCTTGACCAGGCACCACTGGTGCCTAGGTCACAGAATCCAAGGTTGCCCCCACCATCACTGGGTGTGCAGGAGCTGTAATTCTTGTGATCTTTACACGTGAGCCATGGTACCCGCACTGCACAAGATTAGGTCAGGTTTTTTAAAAAAATATATTTATTATTTTTATTGGATAGGCAGATCCGATTTATAAAAAGGAGAGACACAGAGAAAGATCTTCCATCCACTGCTTCACTCCTCAAACGGGTTAAACAGTAAACTGAGCCGTTCCAAAGCGAGGAGCTTCTTCTGAGTCTCCCGCATGGGTGCATGGTCCTAAAGTTTTGGGCCATCTTCTGCTGCTTTCCAGGCCACAAGCAGAGAGATGGATGGCAAGTAGAGCAGCTGGGACATGAACCAGCGCCCATATAGGATCCTGGCACTTGCAAGGTGAAGATTTAGCCAGTGCCCCATCATGCTGGGCCTGGTTGGGTCAGTTATTAAGAGTCTGTGTCTAGGCTAAATAAATGTTCCTGTATGTACTGCTCTCTGTAAATTTGATTTTGATTAACTGGATTTTTCCACTTCTTACGGATGCATACATTTTATGATTTAGATGTACCATGTTGCTTTAATCATTTTCAACTTGATAAACATGAGTAGTTTTTTTTTTTCTTTTGCCAATAATGGTAAAATGTGCTTACTAGAACAAGCTACTGGGAGTTGAAATTTGGGGACTAAAAAAGGATGCATTTCTAGTTTTGACAGTTGTATAATAAGTTTCCCTCCCATAAGTCTCTGAGTCTCTGAGAATGCTCATCTCCTGAAATCACAATGATAACTAGCCAGAACAACAGGATTGCCTTAATATATCCATTTCCATAATGTCTTTGGAATCTATGCATGGTTTCAATTAAATTCTATAGCTTTTCTGTTTATACTCTTCCTACTTTTGGCTACACTGTTATTAATTTATAGGTATTTCATACATATATACTGGATAAGTAACATTTTGTGCATTGTTCATGCTGCAACTGATTTCTTCAAGTATTTTTTTCTTTCCAGATGTTGATTATGATTTAATTTTCATCAGGAAAAGTCAAATTTATGGTTGATCTAATCATCCCTAGGGCTTTGTATTGACTCAAAGCACAAATTATAAGAATACTGTAAAAATTTTATCTGATATTTCCTAGTTCACCTTTGAATTTGTATTAGTGTGGAACACTTATATAGAAATTTAATATAATTTAATTTTAAAAATTGATGCCTGGTTTATGTAGCATAATTTGATAAATACTATGTCCAAAGCTTTGGGACCCTGCACCCATGTGGGAGACCAGAGAAGTCTCCTGGCTTCGGATTAGCTCAACTCTAGCCATTGTGGGTGCTTGGGGAGTGAACCATCAGACAGAAGATCTTCCTCTCTGTCTTTCCTCTCTGTATATACACCTTTCCAATAAAAAATGAATAAATCTTAAAAAAATAAATAAAAATAAAATGTCATGCTTTATATTATGAATATCTACAAAGTATCTATATATAAATCTCTTCTATCCTGTGACTTTAGCTTTATTTAAGGATAGTAAAAAGAAATTCTTAAACCTTTAAATGTTTTAGAAGCTGCTATACTTATATGTGTATATAGAGAGATTTGTATACATATATGCATATATTAACACAAAAGAAAATCTGTGCTTTTTATATTTATATGTTTCTAATCAAAGCATTGATTGTTTTACTACAAATGCCAATATGTATTAATCAATGCTTATCCTAGACCAGTATGCATCCATTCTCTGCTGAAGTAACCTTGTAAACAGGATGCACATTTAAATGTAATCAGGATTCAAGCAAACGGGAAGAAATTTAGGGACTGAAAGGGATAAATTTTATGTGAGCAACCTTGTCTACAGAAATATGAATTATATTATCCAAAAAAATCATGTATATATAATATATAAAAGTGCACATTTTAAATTTATTCTGGTGCCTTCCTGCCTGTGGCTACACTTTCTCAACCTACCTCCATTATTTTATCATCCAGAGAAACATTCAAGGTTTGAGGTCTGTCCTTCCAGACATTCCTTAATGTGTTTGAATGCATATGCTACAGATGCCTGCATTCAGCTCTTTAATGTTCATGTGTATATATGTGTTTGAGAAAGAATGTATTCATGAGTTAGAGTGAATTGCACACTAAGCAACCACTTTTTAATGTGTAAATGTGTATATATAACATTTCCATCTTTTTGTGAATTTCTACATGTGCTGCTTTTTCGCAGTAAATAAAATACATGCAAGTAAGAAACCTTCACATTTTTAGAGGCCTAATGATTAAAACAATACCCTCAAAGTACTGATTCTCTTGTTTTGTTGTTGTGTTCAAATTGTCAGCATTCTACTTTCTTTCTTTGTCAAATGAGAATCCATGTGAAAATGTCTGTTATTCTTGCATTAGCTGATCCTTAAATAAGGGACAGGAAAATAAATCACATTAGGGAAGTGTTTTGTCCTTGGGCAATTAACGTATTTCTTTTCTTTTTTAGTTTGATGTTATTTTAGAGAGTAATGTAAAATAACTAAATAGTATTTGACTGTAGGGCTTTTATCAGTTGGGCTGCATTAGGCTGCAAGTGACAGCAAAGTTCAATATAAATTAGCTTAAAGACTAAGAAAGATAAACATTTTTCCCTAAAAGGATTGTCAATGTAGTTGATAGATTCTGTTGCTCAGATGGCATTGTGGTGCCTTCCTTCCTTCCCTAGCTGCTCACTCAATGTGACGTGGGTTTCACTGTGACCACCCCAGTTTCTGCTTTCCCTTGAAGACACTGAAAATGTCCAGTAATTAAGTCTTTGTCATAATGTTTTCAGATAACAACAACAACAACAAAATCCCATAGGGTCTGGTGCTGTAGTTTATCATCCCTTATGAGTGCCAGTTTGAGTCCAGACTGCTCCACTGCCAATCCAGCTCTTTTCTAATGGCCTAGGAAAGGATCAAAGGATGATCCAAGTCCTTGGACTCCTTGTAGGAAATCTGGAAGAAGCTCCTGACTCCTGGATTCAGACCAGCCTAGCTCTGGTCATTTCAGTCATTATGCGGGCAAACCATCAGGTAGAAGATATGCATTTCTTCATTTCTTTTGTAGGTCTGGCTTTCAAATAAAAAAAAATACACTTTCCCCCCAAAATCATCTCATAACAAGTCCCTAGCAGAATTTTGCTCACAATTCATTGGCTTGCCTCATATATCAATCTGTATCGATCAGTGCTTAACTTAGAACAATTTGCATCCATTCTCCCCGAAATATCCCTTAAAGAGGGTGGATATTCAAACAAAATCCAGGTTTAAGTAAGAAGGAAGAAAGGGACTGAAAGAGATGAACGGTATGTGAGCCACTAGGGATTGTAATTTCCTAATAATGGAATATATGTGATGTATTAAATACACAAAATTATTTTGTTTTTATTTTCATCTACTCGAAAGGCACAGCAACAAAGAGACAGGTAAAAAGAGGTTTTTCATCTGCTTATTTTTTAAAAAAGATTTATTTATATTGCAAAGTCAGATATATATACATATATATGTATGTACATACACATATATATACACACATGTACGAGAGAGAAATATATATATATATATATATATACAGAGAGAGAGAGAGAGTAGGAGAGTAGGAGAGACAGAGAGAAATATCTTCCGTCCAATGATTCACTCCCCAAGTGACCGTAACAGCCAGTGCTGAGCTGATCCAAAGCCAGGAGCCAAGAAGCTCCTCCAGGTCTCCCATGCAGGTGCAAAGTCCCAGGCCCTTGGGCTGTCCCCGACTGCTTTCCCAGGCCACAAGCAGATGGCAAGAAGGGCTGCTGGGCTTAGAACTGGCACCCATATGGGATCCCGGCACATTCAAGGTGAGGACTTTAGCCACTAGGCCACAGTGCCAGGTCCTGTATCTGCTTATTGAATCCTCAAATCCCTACCAGGACTACTGCTGAGCTAGGACAAAGCTGGCAGCCTAGAACTACATCTGTGTCTCTCATAGGACTGTCAGAGACCCGTGCACTTGTGCCATTATCTGAAGAGGCATTATCAAAAAGTGGGATCTGAAGCAGAGCAGCTGGGCCTGGAACCCACACTCCATTATAAAATGAAGTTGTCTCAGTGTTTTAGTCTGGCAAACTACAACACCCACATCTGCATATCATACATGTAAAATAGCAGGTATATTTATGTGTGCCATAAAAATAAAATAACAAAATTTTCATATATATCGTATATACTAAAATCTGTAATGTAGAGTTGCTTTTAAGGCTACATGATTAATTAAGTCATATTACTGTTTGGTAGTATAAATATGCGTATGCGTGTGTCCATTTAAGCAAGAGGACAGTATCTTTGAATTCAAAAAACAAGTCATACTTGTAGATGTCAAGGTTGTCCTCCTTAACAGAATTAATCTCAGTAACATGAGAATGTGGTCAGACTGGGAAACAAAATATATCATGCCCATTTAACAGTAGTATGCTCTACATGTTAAAATATAGTGCTTTCTAAGCCCCTTTGATAGAATTTTTCATCTTCTATTTATGTGGTGGTACCACAAATTTTTGATGGTGATATATTTTTAAACTATGTTATACATAAAGTCATCAAAGAACTTAAGATATTAATGAGCAAAACTGAAATGCTTACTTTTGGGGAGGAAATCACCCTTACTTTTAACCCCAGGCAAGAGGGATGCTGCCCTTTTGTGAACGATTGAAGTGTATAATCCATCAAAATGCTGCCTGAATCCTGGAGGCCTCCTCAAGGAAAAAATGATAAATGAAGACCTGAGGTTTCCCAAACATGATGGGACTTGAATATTTGATTTAGTTCCAGATGATGGAAGGGGATGATGAGTGAGTCATGAGTTTGAGAAATATGACTACTAGATAAAGGAATTTTTGCTTAATTTTTTTTTCACACAGCCATGAATCATGGTCATGATAATGATTTTCAGTGGAGCTACATTGCATATGTTATGCCTATATTCATTTGTCGGTCCACAATAAAATGACTCTTCTGCTTTCTTTCATACTTGGAAAATATTTGCTCATTTTCAGCTTTTGACTCATTCTACCCCCTCCCTTTCTCTCTGAGTGTGGAAAGAAAACAACAACGTTGATTGCTGGACTCTGTCAATTTATGTGCAGTTGGTCAATACAGACTGCATAGTGCTGCTTTCATGTATAAATTACTCTTCCTAAGACTCGCTGGATGTTTTGTCCAGTGAAAAGTAAAATGGATGGAGAAGAACTTTGTGAGAAATTCCTTTTCCTCTTGGAAAATGGAGCCACCACCGAATATGTTCAGGACAGAGAAGAGTTTTTAGGCTTCCTTCCCTAAAAATTTGAGTTTGTTCGTATCTCACTGGTGAATGAGGGTATTTTAGGTAAAAGAGAGACCCATCCCATCTCTAGCATGAAATCTTGAGATTGACCCCAGATTTACTAGTCTCAGAGTTTGCGAAGGATCAAAGAGTCAAACTTTGTGGTCTGTGATGTGTGCAGTTTCAGCCACAGGTACCAGCTCAGACAAAGAGAACAGGTAAACAGATGGATGTGGCTATGATGCAATACAAGTTAATTTACAAAAGCAAATGGCAGGCAACATTTAGCATGGGTGCATGCTGCTGGCCCTTCTGTTGGGTTCAGCCCTTTCCTTGGAGATGCTTTCCGTTGCCTACCTCAGTGACAGTCCCCAGAGAAAACAGAAGGTCTCACAGTGGACATCAGGCATTTTCACAATTGTATTGAGAAGTACTGGTAAGGACAGTAGTACGATACCTAGGGAAAAAACCCAAACTATTTTCCCTTCTTTCACACACAACTCACCAAAATGTGGGGCAGACACCAATTTGATCCAGTTCTGACACTATCTATCTAGAGGTTGAGTTAGATCCGAAAGGGTGAGAACTCTGCCCAGCTACCTTCCTCCACCTCAGATATCAGCCATAAATTATTGGATCAGTGTTTCTGATTACAAATTAGGATTTCCTTCACCCACTCCTTGAATATGATTAACTTGAAAGAGCTGCTGATAAAACTGAAGAACACCTGACCAGTATTTATTCAATTAATATCAAGAATTCAATGAAAGATACAAGCAGCCAGTTGGGAGAGACAGGCGAAGAGTTTTCAGGTCCTTTCTGGATGTTCCACCTCACAGCACCTCCATGTATTCATCATCCAGGAAGCTCTGCAAACCGCAGTGTTCAGGGGGCATTTAAGAGACTTGACCGTACAGGCAGCACGAGTGACCCTGCCTTTCCCTGAAGAGAGAGGATGTGAAGTGAAAGCTCTAGGCTTAGGATCATGGCTGGGTCTTTCTCACCGCAAGCCCCCTGGTAGGAGCCCAAAGAGTGTCACCTCATTAGAAAAAAAGAAAACAGCCGCTTCTATCACCCACCCAGGAAATTCCAAGGGATTTAGGAGTTCTGGGTCAGAAACTCCTATCACTCAGGAAATGCCAAAGTATTTCAGATGATTTGCATCAGAAACTGGGATCCAAATTCAAATATTAGAACAAAAATTCTCATTCAAGAAATTATGAGATTCTGAGAGTTTTAGGGGTTCTGTCTCAGAGATTGAGAATATATAATTGAAACACACATACACATTTTTCTTATTTTCCAATAATACGAACTGGTTACCATTGAACTCTTAAAATGATCTTATCTGTATAAGCATTTAAATTTAATGTAACATCTGTAGAATAGAATAGATTTCAAATATGCCTTGCATTTAGAGAAACCATTGTGACGTAAGAGGTGCGTAAGGCTTCAGATAATATCTATGAAGTCAAATATTTTTCTATTCATGTGCTTATTTGCTTATTCTTTTCTCACTTTGATCTTCTGCTGTTTTTACCATATGATAAGCTCATGCAGGACTATTAAACACAGAAATCAGCTGTTTAACTTGATCTAGTTGCTTCTCTGACCAATAATTTCCATAGGTATAGCATCCTGAGGTTTTATCCAAATCTCCCCCAAAATTTGACCATTAATATCAATAGCATCTTAAGACTTGCCTTGGCAACAATGTTGTTTAATCCATTACACATGTTGTTGCATCTATGTACTTGATGCAGTTAGGACACATGTTTGCACTCCAAAGTGTTGAGTGCACCAAACTAGGTTTAAATGACAGGTGATCACACATTCCTGTATTTTAGTTTGAGTTTATGTCACCATTTCCTGTGATCTTCCCTGTCTAAGGGGAACTCAAATTCACCACCTATTTCTCAATATTTTAGTCCCATAAGTGAAACAGTGTTTTCCCCTCCTCTTTTGAGCAGCTTTCCATCAATAAAATAAAGTATAATTAGGTTTTTTTGTTGTTGGTTTTTTTTTTTTTTTTTGTGCAGAGCACACTGTGGCATTTTGGGTATTTGCAAAGATTCCTTGTTTAGCTCACCTTCTGACATGCTCTTAGTCTTCTTCTTGATCCATCTGTCTATGGTATTTTAAGATTCCATTTTAGCAGAGCCATGTGAAGTCAGTTTACTAGAACTCTCCCTCCCAATATCTAATCATCTTTGATATCTGATCAGGTTTCTTATTCTCCTGCATCCCCTTGGAAGGTGATATATGGTCACCCTGTCCTGTCTTCAGCAAGATCCTGTTAGCTTTGCTTAGAAACTCTCTTACCCTTGATGTTGTTCCCTTTCAGTGGTTTTTCATTCACTGATGTCCACCTTGCTTTTTGGCTATAGATTTTTACTTTCACATAAGCTCAGTCTTTTTTTTCCTGATTTTATATCTACTGTAGTGATCATGAGTAAAGTCTTTTTTACTGTGCTTTATCATTGATTATTATCTTTTCTTTAATATAACTTGCTGCCATTAGGTTTTGTCCATCATAACTGGGAGCTGTTCTAAGTCCTCAGTCATCAAGGCTTATAGTTACTCAGCATACACTCGGTTGGCCTGTACATTACTCAGCTTGATATTCCATTAAGAAGCAGTTCTAGGAAATTTCTTCCCAAATGGTATCCTTTGTAGATACACAGATCCCAGTTGAAAGTAATAGGTTGCCACCTGTGTTCTGATTCATAGGCTGTCTATCAAGGGATCCCACAACACCTTTCAGATTCTGTGAGATAGACGTGTTCACAGAACTCAGGAAAGCATTTTACTTAACTTGCCTGACTTGATAATAAAAGATATAATAAAGCATAGAGATTAGCAGCCAAATGAAAAGCTACACAGGCCAGGTGTAGAGCTATTTCTGTAGAGTCAGAATGTACCATTCTCTCGGCACTTGGATGTTCCACTGACCTGAATGTTCTCTGAACTCTACCCTATTGTTTTCTTATCGACTTCAGGACTCATGAAACAGACCTGATTGATTGCATCATTGGGTGTTGGTAGTCAGCTCCCTGTTCTCCCCACAGGCTAGATTTACTTTTTTTTTTTCTGGTAGGGTAATTTAGATGGATAATAAAATGAAAACATGACACAGAGCTATCTGTATCAGCACAATAAATGTGGGTGTCTCCATCTTTGTATACAAACTTTAAAGTCGCAAGGAGACAAGCCCAACAGAGAAAGCAATAGATGGCTGATGAAACTGATCATGTTATAAATTTAAGAGATTTGAATCTGCTGTTCTGCAGACTGGGTGAGTGACCACGAGTGAGTAACCTCCCATATTCTCAGGTTCCTTGCCTATACATTGTTAACTTCACAAAGTTGTTGCTAACATTATGTAAGAATTCATTTATTGCAGGCCCTAGCATGAGGTTAATATGAAATTGGTAAGGCTTGTGATTACTAGTTAGAAAATCTAAATGTTTCTGCAGATAAAGATAGATAATTGTTTAGATAGTTATAGTTATCTGAATATGTATTATAACTATACATTATTAATAACTATGTAATACATGTAGTACATGTATTGCACTGTAATATCACTAAATAACAATGATTTCTTATGTAACTTTACCTGAGTTGGAAAGTAACTTGAATCACTTTCTCTCACTCGGACTGTTTGTAAGGAGAGACTGATGACATTCCTAAAGTGCATCTGAAGATGTGAAACTTGTTAGATAGTTTGGGCAAATGGCCTGGAATTCCATAGATGCCCTGGAGCTACACCCTGAGTAGCAGCAATGCTATTCCATGGTGATGTGTGCAGAATGCAAAGGTCCCTGCACTGCTCAAATCAGCCTGCGAGGACTTGAAGTATTCTGTAAGGTTCCTTGGCCTTTCCCTTCTTCACTCTTTTTGTAGTCAGAAAGACTTTAAAAGATTAAAGATAAACCATAGAAGTACCTCAGAAAGAACTGAAGAGAGAACACCAAGAAAATGAGATCTTTTTTTATGGCCCCAAAATCAAAGATATAATAATAATAATAATAATAATAATAATAATAATAATGGCATGTTCCCAGATTCTATAAGACCGGATTTTAGAGCCAGGGGGCTGTAGGTTTCAATTTTGGCCCAGTAATTATCTGCTATAAGGTCTTGGTCACGTCAGTTATCCTTAGAACAGAATTAGGAAGTAAGAGAGAGATTCTCTATTTCATGTTTTTTTAAAAAGATTGTTTAGGAAAAATAATTTAGCACAGTGCAAGACTATAAATCTGGATTTTAAAACACATCTCCACATTCTAATGAGCAATCTAATAGAATTCCTTTTCTTGTTCATTTTCTTCCTGAATAATGTTAACAAATCAATGACATCCTAGAATCATGAAAATTTTATAATCCTTAAGATTTTTTTTTGTGTGTAAGCTCTCTGTATGCGAAGAGTTCTGCTTATTGAAAGATCAAAATCATAGAAAACTATAGCCAACTGCAAATACAGATTTATTAATAAGTTAGTTCCTCAGGCTTAAATAACTTCCTCATATTATTCATCATTGATTGCTCATAATTAAATAATAAATCATTTGTTCTGCTGCACCTGAGCAAAGGCACATTTTCAATTAACTTTCTTTTTTTTACATTACCACTGCGTGAATTTTTCATTTCACACCCTTTGTATCCACACTGTTTAATACAAAAACTCTCATTTTGCATTTAATATCATTAATTTTATTTTTCATTTGGTTATAGGACAGTTCAAAGCTTGTGTCTCAAAAATAAGTTAATAATACTCCTCTAGTTTAGCTTTTTCACCCCTTGACAACTATAGTAGCTTATAAGTAATCTTATGATACAGTTTTTGAAGGAGTTACCATATGCTGTCCTGGCAAATTAACTGTTCAAACATTTGAAAACAGCAGGGTACAAAAAGATCTCTTTGAACTTTGTGCTGTTTCTTAAAACCAGAGAATGAAAAGCTCATCTGAAAGATTTTCATTATACCTATACCAGAAAACAAAGCAACATCTTTCAACCTGAGAATTCTGTGTAGCTTTAAAAAAAAAGCATCCTTAGTTGCTTCTTCATAGCTTACTATTCATTGAAGTAACTAATGCTCCTGTTTCTTTGAATCTTCATATCTTTATGAGGTCTTCCTCTCTACATAAACTTATATTATACTTTTCTATTGATCTAATGTCAATTTAATTTATCTTGAGCAGAGGTAGGACCCTAAGAAGATGGTTGGAATTTTCCCATTCTTATGCTATCTATCTCCAGTCATTTAGGCATTAATTTACATTTAATTTATTTTTGTTGCCTCCATTTATATTTGCAGTTTTGTAATTTGGAGGTAGTGTTGATCTACCATGCTGCTGTTTGTTAAACTCTGACAGTATAATGTACAGCATTAAATCAGGGAAGCCAATGAAATTGAAAGTTATGTAAGTCAACTGCTAAGGTCCCATTGGCTCAGGTTGAGGCTTTCTATCTCTCTTCCTAGTTTGCAATTGCCAAGTATAGAGATCAGCTACATGTAATCACTGTGTTTCTGATACATTGAACTAACTCAGATGAAGATGCTGCTATTAATATTTAATGTAAATATTGGTCAGGTGTAAATTCTTTTTATTTTGTATAAAAATAAGTATAAATGGAAGTTCTAGTATTTTCTGGAATTTTCTTATCCTTCTTCTTGGATCATACAACATGTCCTACAAAGCTGTTTACTCCTCCATTAGTAGTCCAGAAGATTAGATCACTACTCAACCGAGAGATGAAGAGGGTGCGTCGTTTTTTTCAAATACAGATCTTCTTGTCCTACTAGGGGCACAATTCCCACCGTGTGACCCTTGAAGAAGATTCCTATTCACTCTTCATATAATTTTGAATTTGTATTGAGATCACTTTCATGAAGCCGTGTTTCTAGTTCAAATGAAATTTACTTCTTGTTTTAGTCAAGGAAGTCAATTTTTTTTCATTCTACACTTGTGCAGATCGTCCTCTAAAATCAGCAGAGGCATAACAAATACTATATACCAAAGAAACCACTTATTGCAACAAAATAAAGATAATGGTTAACATAATTGTATAGCCTTATATTTCAAATGTGGTTAATTTAGTATCTGTTGTTCAGATTCTGTGTACTAGTTCAATCCTTTAGAAAGAAATGCCTTCATACAGAAATAGTTTATACCAACAGTCTAAGAAAGAGCATGTTTTACCTGCGTGAAGCCACACTGATAGACCATTTTTGTATAGAACCATCTCCAAGACCACTGCTTATCAACATAAAAATAGTGATTCAGACCCCTTTTCCATAGAATGCAGCCCTATTCTGCAGATAAAGAAAATGAGGCACATAAGAGTTAGATCACTTCCTTAGGATCATAGAGTTTGTGAGAAGAACATGGCACTAGACAAGGTCTTTTGGTTAGGTCAGCATTCTTTCTGTAAGGATGATCTAGCAATGCTAATTCAGACAGTAGGGTGTAGACACCAGCTACATTTGAAGATAATGTGAAAGTATGGACAGTTATTCAATTATAATGAAGTAAAGAGGAGATTTTCTGTTGGGACCACACTCTGGGTTACTCTGGGGGCTGTTTGCTGCCATGCGTTTTACTTTGAAAGGTTTCCATGGCAGCAAAATGAAGGAAAGAGACTAGTTTAGATGCATGGCATGAGGTAACATCGCAGAAATGCAAAGATCAATGGCATTTCGTTTCCCTGAGATGTCCAGTATCTGATCCGTTTTGGATTAACTTAAAATCTTCAAATGATAAAAAACAGATGGGCAAGACCTCACTTATTTTCTACTTGTATTCCTTTGGGCTTTCCTTTTATTATGAGAATGAAAGAGGAGGATGTAGAATGTCTATATATATGCTTGTAAATCAGTGCCTTTAAACTGTTCTTATCTGCTGAAATAAAAAATACTAGACACTATTGGAATTTGGCACATTTCCAACATTTTCTTTTTTTGTTGTTTAAAGATTTATTTGTTTTTATTGTAAAGTCAGATATACAGATTGGAGGAGAGACAGAGAGGAAGATCTTCTATCCCATGATTTACTCTCCAAGTGACCGCAATGGTCAGTGCTGAGGCGATCCAGAGCCAGGAGCCAGAAACTTCCTCCAGGTCTGCCACATGGGTGCAGGGTCTAAAGCTTTGGACCATCCTCGACTGTTTTCCCAGGCCACAAGCAGGGAGCTGGATGGGAAGTGGGACCGCCAGGATTAGAACCGGCACCCATATAGGATCCCGGCGCATTCAAGGTAAGGACTTCAGCCTCTAGGCCATCATGCCAGGCCCTTCTTTTCTTTTTTACAAACCATTGTACAGCACCCACTCTACTCCATCCTTCTTATTCCATTCACTCAATTGAATCCACAATACTCTGTCCAGTACACAGGGTGTGTGAGAACAATAGTGGCTCATTTACAGTTAAATGTACCACTTCTGCACTGTGTCCTCCCAGAAGAGACTGTTTCTCAATGTTATGATGCTAGTGGCTTTTTATAATGGATACTTACTCAAAAGGTTTCTTAGTTCAATTGTTTCAATTTTAGAGTGAGACTGTTAGCCAGTCCTTTCTAGTTTCAGAAGCATTGTTGAAATTAGGTCCAGGATGACCAATGCACTTTTAGACATGTATATAGAATGATTTTTGGTCAAGAAAATGTTTTTTTTTCATTCAAGAAATAATTACTAAAGCACATCCAAACTGTTAAGTCAGGTAAGAGGACATTAATGAAGACAAAACATGGTTGGTCTTTGCTTTCTTTCTGTTTACAATCTAAAACAGCAGACAGGTAAGCTAAAGCCTGTTAAGGGTGACTTGGGGGACAGTTGGTGCAGATTTTCTGTAAGAGGAAAGAGAAACAGCCCTGTGTATCAATTGAAAAATTCCTCCACTAGGTGCTTTTAGATTTTGTGATGTGCTGAATATCAGCTGTGTATAGCTATCTGTAGCTGCATTGTAGAGTTCAGGGATGGAACCCAGGGTTGCTGAGCTAAGACAAGACTACCGTCATAGAAACACTTCGAGTGACTGGACTGAGGAGTCAGGAAAAAAATCATAGTTCCCAACTGGCAGCCTGCAAGTGCTGCTGAGTCTGAGGATGGATGCATTTCTGAGTTAGCTGTCAACATTTTCTAAGATTTTAGTGATTTGTCTGTAGCTTTGATTTGGATATGGTTTAGTCATGTCCCTACGAAAATTTATGTGACTGGAGACTTGATCCCAGGACATCACTATTAGAACATGCTGCGGAACCTTTTAGGAGGTGGACTTATGTGCCAGCAATTTGGCACAGAAGCTTAAGCCTCTATTTGTGCTTGCAGCAGCCACATGCTCTATCAAAATGTCTATTGGAGTACCAGCTACTCTACTACCAACCCAGCTCCCTGACAGTGCAGCAGGAGGGCAGCAGATGATGGCCCTAGTGCTTGGATCTCTGACAGCCGTGTGGGAAGCCCAGATGAAGTTTCTAGCTCTTGGTGTTGGACCTATCAAGTGTTGGTCATTGAGGCCATTTGGAAAGTAAACCAGTGGATAAAAAAAATCCATCTCTCTCTTTTGCTTCTCATTCTGCCTTTCAAATAAAGAAACCTTTTTTTTTTTTTAAACAGGTGGATTCTAGGCAGAGAACTAGTTGGGGTAGTAGGTGATAGAGTATGGGGTAGTTCGCTGGTGGTTCTTTGGAGGTGCTTACAGAGGGTTGTTATAAAATGGATGAAGCTGGCTCTTGCCTCTTGTTCTGCTTCCTGCAGCAGGAAGTAATCTGCTTGTTTCTGATTGAATGCCCATCATTGCTACTGGTGGTGCAGCCAAGGGAAATTCTTGCTGAGCTTGCAGTAAGCTATTCACACTTGGAACCTCCCCATTTGTGAGTTGTATAGTCTTCTTTTTTTTGTAAGTGGCTTGTCTCAAGTACCCTTTCTAGTAAATAAAAGGTACCAAGTATACACATAAATTTCTGGTCTTGAAAAACTTGAAGAGTTGTCAGTGCAGTTTTTATTTTCTCGTGTGGTAGCAGTCTGGATTAGTGGTGGCATCTACCTATGAACAGAACATCATGGTACCGAATTCTCTCCAGATCCGGCCATTCTCAGTCACTCGCCATTTTTGTTGTCTTACCTTGAGCCTCTATAAATCTGCAACATCACTTAAAAATCCCTTCTTCGATCAGTTTAGGCAAAAATGCTAATATGGGTACATCTGGAAGGGATTTTGCATACACAATTAAAATCCAAAGTCAGCTAACTGTAAGGTACAGAGGCTATCCTTGTGGGTCTGATCTGATTGAAAACTGTGAAAAGGTGTACCCTTACTTGCTTTAAAGATGATGGGGTACAGGAAAGAAGGAAGACAAGTGGCCTTTGGGAGCACAAGTCAGGTTTTGCTGATAGCCAGTAAGAAAACAGAAACATCGGTCCTCCGATTGCAAGGAGACAGCTTCTGCTGACAACCTACATGATCTTGGAAGTAGATGCTCCCCCATCCTTCAGGTCAGAGCCCAGCTCACCTGCACTTTGGCTTTGTCATTGTGTAGGGAAGCATAGCATCCCAAATCCAACGCGACTCCAAGCCTACAGAACTGTATAGCAATAACTGAGTGTTGGTTTAATCCACTAAGACTACTGTAATCTGTTATGCTGCAACAAAAGTGTGTACATGAAGTTTGAAGTGTGAGTTAGCCACTAGGATCTGCACTTGCTCTCTGTATGATCTATGGAAATTTCCTCACATTTCTTCCCTTACCAATGAGGTAGATACATAATTATAACCTAGCCGGTAAAGCTGTTGTGAGGATCAGCAAGGATGACACTGTAGAAAGCAGCCTAGCACATAATTAAGTGCTCAGCAAGTAAATTAGCTCCTAATAAGTATTCCAATTTTCTGAGTAACTTTAGTAAAAACAGAATTTTTGAAAAACATTTTAATAGAAAATCATTTAGGTGAAGAAATTATTAACTATTTGCATGTTGTCATAGAGATCATATTGTTGATTGCAACACCTGAAAAATTGTGCAAGGGCTTTTTATCTAACACAGAGACCCTATGGCATTGCATTGCCAACTAATTATAGGAGGAAAAATCCATACTTCATAGAGGACAGCAAACTTGGCTTCTTTTTCAGAGTCAATAAATATGAAAAGCATCTTGAGAATATTCTCTCATTTTTGTTCTGGGTCTCATTTTCTTATCTGTGCAACAAATATGGGCTCTCTAAGGTCTCCGTAAGTTCTGTTACTCTCCAATGTTGAAAAGTGAAATATAGGAATAGGGCATTTTATTATTCCAATAAAAATGTATTATTATGCTCTTAGAATTATATCTGCAAATCACACTGTTAAAAACTAAAAACTAAAGAAGTGAAGTTTTAAAAGCAATAAGGTAAAAATATCTTAAACATATCTTGATTAAGAGAACAAAAAAAGAGCAACTTTGTGTTGGTATCCCAAAGTGTGGGGAGAAGAAGAATAAGGGTACATTGGTGGTGATAGAATTCCCTCTGTGACCACCAGTGTAGGTAGCTTGCTTCTCATTTGCCCACGCTTCTGAAAGAGGCTAGATAATACAGAGGGAGGCATAGATCAAAAACACAGGACAGAAAAACCTAGCTATCAAAAAGACTACTCTAGGTGTTGCCAAACATTCATTAAATTAGCTCTCATTAATCTGTATGCAATAAAAATTACTTCTAGAATTAGAGAATGAAGACAAGATTATTATTAATATCCACATCCTGTAATTTGCTATATTTCTGAATGCATTATGAAAGCCATCTTTGTAATAGCCAGTCCTCAGCAAGACTAACCATGTATTATTTGAGGCAAAGCACAATGATGAAAAATGCCAACTCCAACACTAGGGGAAAAGCTCTGTGGATGAGAGCACTGGCATTTGAGGTCATTTATTCCACTTTACAATTCCGAATGTTTGTTGGTATTCATGTTTATTCAGCAAAGTTCCCTGGAGATCTGTTTGAAAGGGCACATGTTCTATGAAGGAGGAAGACAAATTGTTCTACTCTGTGGGGAAAAGGTGGGGGACAGGGGAAGGACCATCAGTAACCTCAATTTCTGCTGCTTGTGACCTGCCTGCTGGGAGCTTTAAGAAGAATCAACAGAGAAGAAACAGGATTTTTTTCCCCCAAACCGGCTGTTGGCTGTGTGCCTTTGGATGACTTACTTGACATCTCTGGACCTCCTGTGTAGAGAGTTCAGGAAACCAAACATTATTCTACATTATTAGAGTGTAAGGAAAATTACCTATTTTATTTTTCCAAATCTAAATGTAGGCCATTTATCAGAGCTGACAAGAAATCCAATATCAGTTGTTACTGGAATAAGGGAATCCAACCATTTTGTTGGACTAACAGTCTATTCTTCAGTGCACTATGATGGCCTGTGAGAAATTTGTTTCCATGTGGTTTATTCCCATTGGGTAGCTTTTCTACTGAAGGTGGTGCCAGCCCTCTGTGTCCAGCTTGGCTGCAGGCCTGCTGACATGTCTCCCAGTGCCACAGAACATAAAGCCAGGAACCAAGCAGCCGGGTCTGCCTCCTGTTGTGGGGGTTTGATTTCAGATTCCTGCCATTCATGGAACCTAACATCTGTCATGTAGTATCCTCTTCCACGCTCAGGGAATCCAGCCTCTCTGCTCTGATCTTACTTCTTCCTTCTCTGACCCTGGGAGATTCCCCACTTGGGTCAATACACCTTCATAATTCAACTAACCCTGACCGGGCTCAGCATAGGAAAAGACTTCATGGCCACTGGCAACAACCACTCCATTTCCTGGAATTCAGGATGAACCAGCAAGGACTATGGTGACCTAGTGGCCACATGCCCACCTGAAGGAGGAAGTCACTATTCAGCTCTAAGAGACTCTTGGGAAAAACATTTCAGGACTCTATTTTCAAGTGAAATCTCTGACTTTAACATGTTGGTATAATTCAAAAACAAAAGCACCATGGAGACTGAGCATACCACTTTGAAGATCAGTAGTAGGCGATGGTTAGTTTATTAGGTTTGCCATAATGGAGTACTCTGATTGGGTAGCTTAAATGACAGACACATGTCCCATGACTCTGTAAGCTCAAGGTGTTGACATGAAGGATGAAGGAAGGATGCATTCCAGCCTTTCTCCTTAGCTTGTAGATGGCCTCATTATTAATATTTACATATCATTCTTCCTGGTTCTACACATCATCTACCCTCTGTGTATGCCAGTGTCCATATACATGAGAACACTGGTCATATTGAATTAGGGTCCATCTCAAAGATGTTTAGTTATTATATGTGTATTGGCTCTATTTCCGAATAAGGTCACATTCAGAGGAAATGGTTGGGACTTGAACATATGAAATTCAGCAGGACACAATTCAACCTGTAGTGATAATTTGAATCCAGATTTTTGAACACAGCTTACTTCTCCCCTTTATAATGAAATACTCAATACTTCAGTACACAAAGAATTCGTTATTGGAGTTTGGATTGTGGAGAGTAAGTCAAGATGAAGGTGAATCATTCATTTTCCTGAGATAAATGCCACCATCCATCCTGCAAGCAAGTCATTTGCTCAGTATGGCATCTAGCAGATAATACATTTTCAATAAGTATTTGTTGAATTAGAACAAGTTGAAGTTGATTACAACTGTAGAGGACAAAAGGAGAGTAGAATAGAGCCATTTCAAGGTGTTCTGGCAAAAGCTGAAGGATTTCGTCCTTTATAGTCAGCCGATTTGTGGTGGACATCAAAATTATACTGCTGATTATCCTACTGATTTCTAAACTAGATAGTGTTTGGGGCTGGGAATGTTGACAGACTAAATTATCAGCATTGACCAGTGTTCTCCTTATGAAATCTCGGTACAGTAGAGCTGTGTTGTGCAATATGTTGCCAGAGAAGGTAGTATCTCCCTGTCTAAGGAGAGATGCATAGACTTTGGAGAAAAACCTGGACTTGCATCCAGTCTATCCTTGGCCAAGATATTATGTTTTCTGAGATTGAGTTTCTTATTATAAAGGATTAAAATGATGCAAATATTGAATTATTTTTGATTGAGTTAGGCTAGTGATCACAGGGCAGAATGGTAATACTTCCTGTGAGGACTTTAGTCTTTATTAATTTTAAACCAATATATTAATTCTTGTCTCTCATCTAAGTTTATTTTGTATTAATGGTGCTAGGTGTCAATCTAAGCCAGGTTAAGTATGAGAGAAGAAAAAAAAAATTTAATTTGTTGATGCAACTGGGAAACTATCATATTTCTCTCTCTGCCTCTCTCAGGTCAGTTTTAGCCTTTGCATGATGTCATTCTTAAACAGCTGACCCTTGTGTGGTGGCAACAGGTTTATCAACACCTGCATGCTTACTGCAGTTTCACACATCCAAAGTTATAACAAGACATATTCTTTATGGGTCTGATCTAAAAAAAATGCTAAGTGTTCAGTGTCACATGGATTTTCCTGAACTATGACTCAAAAATTAAAGCATCCTGATTGGTTATATCCAAGACCTGTGGCAGGAACAAGAGGAGCTACTGGTCCCTTAGATGCAAGGAGTGGGTGAGAGTCTCCTCTGTTACAAAACACTAGGCAAGAGAGGATAGCCCTTGTAGTGTACAGTGCTTTCTTCAAGGTTATTCATTAAACCTTCTAAAAATGCTCTATCCAGGTCTTCAGTCTTCAAAATAAATTAGACCATGAACATTAGTGTGTTGGCTAGACATGCAAGCTTACTCAGAAAATAGATGAGCTCCTAAAGGTGAATGATTGTGCTTTGCTTAAAAAAAAAGATATCTGGGTGTGTACACACACATGTATTTACACAGGCATGCTTCCACCTAAGACTTTTGCTGTCTCTAATTATATCCAGATGTTGCAACATACCTTTTTGGATTTGCCTAAGATAGTTTGTAACTGAATATAATTTGGGTTCAGAGATTCAATCCTACTATGTAGTTTCTGATCCTAGTTCCGAAATGAAGTCAGCAGTGAATAAGGCTAGGAGAGTTCTGATATGTCCGAGTGTTTTCAACAGAAATGTATGGGTGTAGAGAGATTCCCAGGAGCCTGTTTTCATGGGAATTAAAGGTTCTACTGGTATGGAAAAAGAGCTAAAAATTAAAATTGCATGTTCTACTCACGTGACATGGAAAAATAAAAGACAAGTTTGCTTTTGTATAAACACTTCACTTTAACCCATTGAATAATTCCTTCATAACATGGAGAATATTCATGGGTTTCATTTTTTCCCACAAGAAACCTTATTTTTAAATTACATTGTTTTCCTTGAACATTTTGCAGTACCCTTGTATGTATATTGGCAAATGGCAATTCCACGTTGGAACTGAGGATTGACTCAGCACAAGGTTCCTGCTAAGAGAAAAACGCCCTTGGCACCGGCAGCTGGAGCCAGCCACAGAGTCTTAGCACTCTGCATGCAGAAGGGAGACTTGTGTTTTGGGTTTATCCCCCATTCCACCTCGCCTGGGTGAATATATAAATTTTATGAAGAGCAGAGCACATGTGAGTAAAATGGGTAAGACAACAGGTGTTCAGTAACGTGGCTGGCATCTGTGTGGTAGAAATGAATTGCAACACTCATTCCCTACTGTGTGAGAGAAGCTGCACAGTGCCTTCTACAGTCTTAACCATAAAACCCCAGGAAGAGAGGTGGTCCAAGGAGGCACTGCTGTACCCAGGACAGCAGTGGTTGCATCAGACAGAGAGGGGATTGCAGTGCTCACAAGGTCCTGGGAGTTCTGGGGTGGGTAACGACAGTGCCTTCCACATGGTATTGTTGGCCATGAGCGATTAAGTTTCCCGGGAGATTCTAGGATCGTTGTACAAAGCAATTGGGATCTGTACCGAAGCTTTTAAACTAATTCTGCCCTTCCCCATTTCATAAAAATAGTTTCTTTTTTAAAAAAGATTCATTTTATTTTTATTGGAAATTTGGATATACAGAGAGGAGGAGAGACAGAGAGGAAGAACTTCCATCTGTTGATTCACTCCCCAAGTGGCTGCAATGGCTGGAGCTGCGGCAATCCGAAGCCAGGAGCCAGGAGCCTCCTCTAGGTCTCCCACACAGATGCAGGGTCCCAAGGCTTTGGGTGGTCCTTGTCTGCTTTACCAGGCCACAAGCAGGGAGCTGGATGGGAAGTGGGGCTGCTGGGATTAGAACTGGCACCCATATGGGATCCAAATGGGTTCAAGGAAAGCTTCAGCCTCCAGGCTACTGCATCATTTCCAGATAATTTCAATTATAACAGTGTTGGCTATTAAGAAGATTCTTGAGTTAAAAGAATTTTACCTTCAATCCTGGGGTACCAAGAAGCAATGAGCAAATTTTGAGGGAATTTATATGTGTAGCTAACTGCTTTCTATATACATACTCACATATACCTGCACATACACGTCCAAAGCACTGCTCCGTAGATACACACCAAAATGAATTACAGTTGCTTCTGGCAGGTGAGGTTCTGAGTTACTTTTCTTTTTCTTTCATTTTATTTTGGGAAGGGTTATTTCCATTTTCTAAATTTGCTGCAATTAATTTATTTCTTTATATTAACATATGAGACCCATTTAAAACAAAAGGAAACAAAACTTCATGTCCAGTGTTTAACTTAGTAATATACTGTAACTCATCAGTAAAACCCTCTGTAAAGTCCCTCTCCTACACTTTCCGGCCAAATAATGAGGACCTTTGAGTCTCTGAGACAGTGCCACCACCTCTGCAGGTACCAATTTAGCCTTCAGCAAATGTTGGCTGTCTGTTGAAATGTACCAGCCTGTATCTTTACATTAGTCACAGAATGCTTCTGACTGTTTTATTCAATTAAATTTAATAGCTTCTGATTGAATGCCCAATTGTTATGCTGGGCCATGGCGTTTTGTATGCACCAAAGTGTATTTAATGTCCTAGTTGAAAATTTGCCATTTTCCAACTAGATTCATGAAGCTTTTTCAGAAGCTGAAATAAAAATATATATGATACATACATGACATTTATACATCATACATGATAATAACTATAACATTTTGAAACTGCATTAAAAATATATTGTAGTCCCATTTCAGTCTTCATAGTAGATTGTAGTTTGTATTTAACATTTACTTATTTTTAAATAGTGTTTTTTCTACTAGTTGATTTAGTAAAGTACTTTTAAAAATTTTTGTATAAATTTGCCTCAACGTGTTGCTTTATGACATGTTTACATGTTTGTAGTGTGGTGAATATTTACCTTTGCTGACTTTATAGGATGCATTATGAACATATGGATGAAGAAAATACCTAAATTAATAGTCACATTTTCATACCGTACAAAATGACAACCAAATGCTTCCTCGTCAAGTTGATTTTTTGTAGTTTCACAGCTCATGATGCTAGCTATGTCCAAGGAAAACCATGGGATAGCTTTAATTCTCTCCAGTGTTTCAGCACACATTCATTCAGTTGGTTACCAAAAAGGAGAATGACAAAATATTCCTTGGCTTGTGTTCAAGAGATGTTTTTGCTCCATGTGTCTGAATGGCTTTCCCTGAATATCTGGCTTCTGAGGTCATTTGGCTGCAGGCCCCCTCTGTCACAGCGTGCATGTAATTAAACTATCAGAGGGCAGATAGAGCTCCTTCAGACAAGTTGCTCTGGACTGCCTTTAACCAAGGAACAGGGGGAGTCTGTATTCCTAAAGAATGGATGATGATTAAGACAGTCTCTGTTTTTGGAATTAGCCGTTCACAGATGCAAAGTGGCTGATGGTTGACACCTGGCACAAATCCTTCAGTGCCTTAAGTGCTGCTGCCACACCCAGTCCCACTCCACACTCAGCCACAGTGTCTGTGATTTCAAAGGGACGGTTAGTCAGTGAAGAGAGGGAGAGCGCTCTACATACATCAGAGGTCCTGGTTAGCATTAAATCCCATCCCACTGGGCATGAGCACATCGACAGGCGTGGGGATGCTGGTCTGCATTTGTCAATTCTTGAGTTATGCCTCCATCTGTTGTTTCAAAAGTAATGTCTCCATCATTTTGTGGAGCCTTGCCTCAAACACAACTCATAGTTAGACCGCATGTAAATGTGGATCATGATTCCTTGAGTGTTGACAGAAGAGCCTGGCATAATGCCACACGAAGTCAATGGAATATAGAAAAGTTGCTTTCATCCAGAGCGTGGATAGAATCTAGACACGAGAAGGAACGTGCCTTCCAAGAGTGCTTTTCTAAAGCACTGCTGGGGATTAATGCAATTGAAGGGAAATCTGACATGTGACTGGAATATTTTAGGTAATTCACTCAACTTCATAATCAAAAGCAGAAGTCATTTGATTGAAGTGGAAGGTCAAAAAGCAAGTTACTTTATTCCATCCTGGGAGGGCTCTGACGCTTCAGTCACCTGTACCCACAGATGCATTGTGAGCAGAGACCACATGTTCTTAAATGTCTTAATTATGTATTAAATTTTTAAAAATTCATGTCATTTAATAATAGTAAATGGAAACGTGAGAGATTGATGGAAAACCTCAATTCATTATAAAGTGAGTTAACTAAGTATACAGTGAACTCAAGTCATTAACATTTGATAATCCCAGTGCTAATGATTGCTTAAGCTGTGATTTATGATTTCAGTAGAGATACAATCTATATTCAAGTAATGTCAGATAAATTGACCAAGGATAAGTTTCATCTCAGTTTCTCAGGGATGGTGATATAAAATCCCTGCCTTTATGTAGCTTTCCACCTAGAAAGTAAAAATAAACAGAAGTGCCATTACCTAAAAATTGTGAGATCTAATATTTCCCAGTTTATTTTTATTACCTTGTATTCATTATGTTTTTTCCCTCCTATATATGAGATGCCTTGCCATGTTGGAGTCCTGCTAAGTAGGAAGAGACTATCTGTCCCAGGACTATGTGATTCTAGAGATAAAACAAAACAAACAAAACAAATCAAAAACTAACTTATGAGTGTGCCTTTATTATGCCTATCAAACATTCCACATTCTATAATCCTGATACCCTCTTTATTTAACTATTATATGATAGGCCATTATTCAAGTACTGTTTTTCAAACTTTCTGTATAGTTATTGATATTTTGACTTCATATTTCTTTGATTGCTGAGAGGGGTAGGTTAAGACGCTTAACTATAATTGCAAACTTGTTTCTCCATTTAAGTTTGAAGTTTTATTACTAAACTCTTATGAATGTAAAATTTTAATATTTTCTTATGCAATCTTTTCACTAATATAAAGTACCTCTCAATCTCAGGGACTACTATTTCATGACTTAATGTTTAAGTGTATTGCTAAGGTTTGAATGCACAAAAACTCATGTTGAAATTTAATTCTCACTGTGAGGTATTAAAAGGCATTATTTTAAGGAAAATGATTAGAACATGATGGATTAATGAGTACGAAGGAGAAAGAATATTCTAGCAAAATGCCTCTCAGGAGTTCTAGGCCATTTTTTCTGGGATTTTTCAACATTTGAGAATCATATTTATTTCCTTCAGGAATTGCAGAGTTTATGGTGCTCAGGTGCAGCATCACATTGAGAAAGACATAAACCTATAAAAGCCTTGTTTTACATAGTGCTTTCATAGCATGTTTTCCAACTCTGTGTCCCCATTTTAAAAAATTTTAAGGCGATCTGAAATCTTACATTTAAAGTACTCATTTTTAAAGCAGCACTTAATTAATTTTTAAATTCAATCTAAAAATCTTTGTTTTGTAATTGAAATATTGAGTACATTTATATTTAATGACATCACCAATATATTTGGGCTGTTGTATAAGACATTAAGACTTTTTTTATTTGGCCCCAAAAGTTTTTGTTCATTTTATTCTCCTTTCCTTATTTCTTTTGTGTTTATCCAGTACTTTTTATTATTTCACTTTCACTTCTATTAACTTTAGAGTATAATTCTTATTCTTTTTAAAAATTTGTCTGGTTTTCATTTATTTAGAAATTGAGGAAGGGAAGCAGGTTATTTTTTTTCCTTCTACAGGTTCACTCCCGCAAAGCTTACAATACCTTGAGTAGGGTCAGACTGAAATGCAGTGGTAGGGTTCTCTTTGGTCTCCCATGTGAGTAGCAGGGCCTCAACTACTTGAACTAACCCTGGCTACCTTCCAGAGGGTGCATTAACAAGAAGTAGGAATCAGAAGTAGAACTAGCACCCAGACCCAGGTTCCCTGATACAGATGTGGGCATCCGAAGCAGCTTCTTAACTGCTTAGCCAAATATGTATCTCCTTAACTTCTTAGAAATTTCTTTGGGGTAATAACTGTATCCCCCCAAATTTAAGGCTATTACAACATGTTAACTCTAATCAATGCTTGAACCCAACTTCAATATTACATATTCTTCTCATGGTTCTTTGGAGAATCACCAAGATATGTGTATGCAGAGATACATATGGAAAGAGAAAGCAAACAATACATTTATGAATGTATATTCATATTTTTCTAAGAACTATGTTCACATTATTGTGGTGGCTTTAAGTCCTTGAAAAGATAGGTGATCAGCTACAGACCAGAAAAGAAGCTATGTTTTAAATCCCAATTCAGTCTACTTATAAAATTCCTTTTTGCTTGGAAGAAGTCAAATTGAGCTGTGTTAAGGCCTTCAGCCTTTTGGGTGTATTCAAAATCCACCAATTTCAGTATTAATCTCATCCAAAAACATAATTTTACTAAAGCAACCAGAATAATGGTCAACTCAACATTCTGAGCACTATTGCTAGCCAAAATGACCCCTAAAATTAACCAACATAATCTGCTCCCAACAAAGGCTTTCGCCAGTATTTTTTTCATGTGTTGTCCACCCTGTTCTCTGCCTTCTTTTTTTCTATCTATTTAGCTCTTGATTCATGAATATAAAACATTTTTATTGAATATTATATTTCATACTGTCTCCAATCTAGTTATTTACTATGGTTCTCTTTTACACTTGACTTACCTCTTCTGCTCTGCATAAACTGTGTAAACTGACCTATTGAATCCTTCACTTTAATTATTGTATGTTTTTGTTCTAGAATTCCCATTTCACTGTTTCATATACAATCAAGAGATCTGACAAAATTCTCCATCTTTTAGTTTATTTTGCATGTACTGTTACTAAAAAGTTATTTTTGACTCATCTGATATTATGAGTTAGCTGAGTGAGCTATAGTTTATCTAGAATGTCTCCTCCACATGTAGGCATCATTTGGGACAGGTAGATGCTTCGAGAGAATATTGGACTTGTAGGAAATGTAATATCTTATCTGCTGTCATCCTCTTCCTGGGATTTTGACCACTAAAGTCCTTGCTGTTTTGGAATCCCAGACTCTAATTTTTATGTCAGTCTTCTAAAAAGATTGCCACAAGCTCTGTCACTTCCTGGTTGATTCTATGTCTCACCCTAAGCATCAGCAAAGTAGAAAAATGTGCAAACCAAGACTTCATGCTTAGGCACTTCCCTTTCCCTCCCCTCGGATCCTGGCCCTCAAATCCTTGCTTGTTTACTCTTCTTTGCCCTTAAGAAGCTATTTGATGATTTGCTTGTCTGGCTCGATATCCAGCCTCGGTAGCTGTTCTTCCACAAGTTTAGTCTGATAGCATATATTATCATAGTGGTATAACCAGAAGTAAAGTGAAGAAGTGATCACTCTGTAAGTAACGTTTACTAAGTGAATCCTCAAAATTTAGAGCCTGAGTTTGATGATCTTGAGGCCTTTTTAGTTTCCACAGTTCAGATTACCTAAAATGCTAAAAAGATGCTGAATAGAAAGGAATTGACAGACACACATAGCCAGGTGAAAGTTCCAAGCTTGTTGTCAGGGAGTTGTTTAGGGAGCCAGAGGTTGGGTGTGGTGTTTTCTACACTGACACACTCCTCGTCAGTAGGTCATCCCACTCATGTCTGGGTCCGTGTTAGTCATGCTGTTTTCCAGTTGCAGATGGTGGCTTCCTTTCAAATTCCCTTTGAAACATCAAAGCATATGTCTTTACAGCCATAAGCAGTTTTACTACCACATGAAACAACCAAGAGACGAATGCATGACAGACTCTTAAGCTCTGTGCAAGCTCACTTTGCAGCTAGAGAGAATTGTTCAGACACAGAGGAAGGCCACAGATTCTCTCTCTTGCCACCTTGATCATCTTACCTTGGTGAGATTGAAACTGGTTAAATTCCACTCTGTTCCTTAATGTCTATGAAACTATGGGTGTCACCTCGCCTTTCTGAGCCTTTACATGTTTGTGAAAAAAAGTACAGATAATGTTAGTCTCTACCTCCTCAAATTTCTGTAAAATTTGCAAGATCATCTCCAAAAAGCACTTAGCACAGCGCTGGGTGTGTGATGTTGTCTGGAATGGGGTAGTTGTTGCCATTGCCTTTATGATTTGAGAGGATAAAAACAGGAGCTTTGTGAACATCAACCTCTAGGCATGTTAACAAGTAGTCAACTTCTGCATAGTGGCTGATGCAACTGAGATAGGTAGAAACTTCACTGCATTGTTATGTAGTAGACAAACGTTTCATGTCATGTTTGAGAAAGGAAATTTTGAACTGTGTCATCTTACATAGAAATTGCTTTTTCAAAAGAGAATTTGAAGTAACCAAAATAGAACTATGTATAATGCAACAGAATGCAAAACTAGATGTGGGCAAGAAGTTTAAAGGGAAGATAATCAGTGTACATAGTACATCACATAGTGCAAATTTTGGAGTTGAGCTTCTGATGTCCGATGTATTTCACCTATGCTCATACTCAAAGAATGGAGACCAGACTCATATCTGAAACAGACAAAGTAATTAGGGCGATATTTCATTGTTGCTGTCACCAACATATGTGATATATCCATGGTTTAAGACAAAGTCTTCACCAAGAAATAATGGTGCACTTCTTTAACAGATGGATAGATAACACTTTGGGTTATCTCAGAGCCTCACAAGGGCATGCGTAATTCCTTTGTTTTGGAGAGCCTGCAGGAACCTCAAGACATTAAATGACTTATGTTTTTGTCACTTTCCCATTTTTTTTAACAGTTGATGGTTTTTGCTTTCCTGCTGTATGGATCCCATGTTTCCTAAACAGAAAAATTTGACTTTCCCACCTTCTGTGGCTCATAGGATCCAGACTTCACTAGTCAGATAGACCAATTTGAGGGTTTGATTTAAAGCAGCAATGCTAATGAGGCAGAAGCTCTGCAGAAGCCATTTTATTTCTGGTCAAGTTTTGACTTAGGCTGAAAAGCGTTCTCTCATAGAGGTACCACTGATGCTGCTTCTAGGAAAAGCAGGTGCACTAAGTCCATACAAAATACAAATATGGAAGTGATCAAGACTAACACATGGATCTCAAAGGCTGTGGTAATTTTCTTCTATTAGCAGTGCATGCCTTAGACTGTGCTGTTATACTAAAAGCTGGAGACTATTTTATTTGTATTTTATAAATAACTGAAACTTATTTCTTGTCATTCTGGAGGTTGAGGAGTTTGAAATCAGATTCATTGTCTGGAGAAAGTTCATTTGCCAGAGATGGTGCCGTGTTGACATTCTCACAAAGTGAAAAGCAAAAGCAAGCAAGCATTTTATTAGGGCCCCTAATCTGCCTTCATAACTTAATCTCTTTAAAGATTTCACCTGTTAACACTAGTACATTGACCATTCAATTTCAGTAGATGAATTTTGGATGACATATTCAGGACGAAGCACTCAGAGAGTTGTTTCTAGAAGTTTGTCTCAACTCTGCTACCCCTGCCAGTGCTTCCAACAATTCTAGAAATACTCTGTGAAAAGCCTTGCTTATGGAAAACAAAAACTCTGACACACAGGTAGTTTCCTCGAAAACTTCATGCTATACTCCTGCAAGTAAAATTTTGTAAACTCGTAGTTTGATCCTCGTAGTCTTTGTTAGCAGAAATAATTTACAGAGAATACAAAGTATGGAAAGGAGCTCTTATTCCTTTTTTAAAATTCATTTATTCATTTACCAATTTACTTGAAAAGGAGAGAGGGAATCAGGGGTAAAAAGAGGGAAATAGTGATATCTTGCATCTGTTAGTACCGCACCCCCCATGAGGCAGCCAGAGCTCATCCAGACTGAAGCCGGGATCCAAGAACTCGATGCAGGTCTTCCGTGTGGATGGCAGCGGCGCAAACACTTGTTCCGTCTGCACTGCTTTCCCTGCAGGGGTTTGAATGGGAAGGGACTTAAGAGCTGGTACTCTAACATGGGTTACAAGTTGTATCCTAACCCTCTGTAGCAGAATAATAGCCCTATTTTTTTATTTAGTTTTTTTTAAATATATAATTTGGAATTGTTTTAAATAGAATGAATTGCTTTATTTATTTGAAAGTACAAAATTCAGGTTGTGGACAGGAAGACACTCTATAGGAATTATAACTGTAAACATCCAGACCATACATACAAATAAAACTCTGATCCACAGTCTGCAGCAGCAGCTAACTAGGAAATTAAACAACCTCCATAGCCATCAATGCCTAGGGATGAGAGCTTAATCATTAACTGACAATTTCCTGATTTGTCCTCTTATTTCTAATTTACAACCAGGTGGAGGAAGACAAGAATACTGCCGTAGCAAATCACATAGAAACACCTTCTATGTGGTCTGTCTACGTGCGTCACCCTGCTACAGTTTTCAGTCTTGGCATTCCTGATGCCTTCCTATTTTCCCCTGTAAAGCTTTCCCACTTCCTGCCTACATTTGAGTCTCCAGCAGGTACAGTGATGGAGACTGATTCCTTTGAGGCAGCAAGCACTGAACAAGTAGACTTTCATTATTGAAATTAGGGGGCCTTCATGTATTTCTACACTGCCAGAGAATGTTGCTGCAGGCGGTATATTGATACGAGCTGTCAGAGGCCTATGCTTTGCAGTGTCCTGCCAGTTTGTGCCACTTTCCAACAGAGCCCACTCTTCATCAGGGTCCCTTCGAAGCTCAACCTGTGGACATCCAGGGAGAATAAATTCCCCTCCCTGTAATGTTTTTATAGCCCCTGTATCTGGATTCTAAAGAGGAAAAAAAAGAAGTTGTGCTTTGAAGTCACAGATGTTGCACATGATTCAAAGCAGCCTAATATAAAGACGTAGTCACAACTGATCCTACTATGTTAAAGAAGGTTTAGTGGAGCTATATGAATGCAGGCAGCAGCATTTTGGTCTTCAAAACTAATTCTTGAAAAGGGAGACTGTACAACATCTGCTCTCAAAGTAATTTAATGATTTTGCTGTTCAAGTGTACACATGCTCCCACAAGGCAATACCTGAGAAGTTTATATTTAATTTTATGGAGTTGTATTTGAGTTGCTCTGTAATTTTCTGGACATTATTTAATATTTTATGAAAAATGAGTAAGTGCAAACAATTTTATTGTTTTTACCCTAAAGAGTCAGATATAATATTGTTCAGTGGACCTTCTACCTAAGCACAATTAATTTCTTACATATCACATACTCATTTCAATTTCTCTTTTCTCAAGTTAACAAAAAGTGTGAATTTTGTGGTCAAATTATAAACAAGGTTGTCAGTTAAAACAGAAAAATCCAATATTATTCTGTGGGTTTGTTTTGTTCTCATTTTTTTTTCCTGCTTAAAAATTCTGCTTATTACTGAGTTCCTTTATTCTAAAGCATGTTTTCTCACATTTTAGTATATCTCAAATGTGAATATTTTAGAATCAATGGAGTGTAACAGTTTATTTGGCTTTTTAAAAATTTCCTGGCAGTAAACAAAATAATGGTATATGTAACAAATGATGCAGCTTAAGACCATTGAAATATGATAATACATTTTATTAAGCATCATTTCCTGAGTGTACTGTTCTATAATAGTACTATGATGAGACAACAAGTAAACCAAGATAAGCAGTCACTAGCAGAGGAAATGGATTGCAATGTGCTCCAAAAAGATCCAGAGCTCCTTAAGGACATGAGAGCAGTAACTCACTGGAGCAGCATCTCGGTCCTTTTATTTATTTATTTATTTATTTATTTATTCAATTTTTAACAGATAGCTCCTTGTATGAGCTCTCCTTACAAAAGGGGCTCTATTGCAGAAGTAAATAAAATAGAATTTTGAAAACCTGGTACCAAGGTACCTACCGCAGAGTAAAAACTAATGGCATCTTTTTGAGGTCCTACTGGGAGACAGGCCAGGAACTAGAGCCTTCATGTCCATAGGTTTTAATCCTCATATAACAGGACTTGTATTCTCCTTACTCACAGAAGGTTGCTGGTGTGTTTTACATTTTTCTTCACTCAGTGTCACTAGGGAACGTCACCTTGTGTGCTCAGATGTTTTGACAAGCACAGAACTGTGAGAGCTCTATAGAAGACAGGAAATAGATCCTCCTGGGAAGCTGCACTTGAGCTTCACAGCAGGTAGAAGTAAGAGTTTGAAGTCAGCTTAAGAAAAAATACATAGTTCTTTCATAGACTTTGTGGTTACAAATATACATCATGATATAAATTTTATCCTATAGTTTAATAAGTTGGTAATGGTTAAGTTAATATCATCCAAAAGGACAGTGTTCTCCTCTCTGACCATTGAGAAAGGGAAGAGATTTGCCCAGTTCTTCAGGGTGGGTTTATCATTGAGGAAGGTATGAGTGTTAGACGGCAGCACATTCTCTGCTAAGACTTAATTTCCTACTTCATAATAGCTTCCTTGTCTAGACATTGCTCAGAGGTGTGTTTTCTGCTTTCTTTTTATTTTAAAGATATTGAGTCATTCAGGAAAGAAAGTCTACATTTGAAGAGATTTTTCTCAATTATATGTAAAATATCTGTATAAAAAGTAAACCAAAAATTTAAAGGAAGCATTTAGCTGTGTGTATAGAGAACACTGTAGACGAATCAACAAAGGAGAATGAGTAGGAAGTAATTTAAATTGTAGAAAATTGCTTTATGCCTGTTTCATTTATCTTATCAGATGAATTTTATCATGGAATCTTAGGCAATTAAGGTTTTTCAGTTAGAAACTTTAGAAAATGCACTATTGTTGTAAAATCCATAAAGTACCTGTGAATTTGCAGATACTTTTGGAAGAGGTAGTCTACTGCAAGCATAACAAGATAAAGAGCATGAACTCCACAGTGGGAGTGGCTCTCTATTTCTTACTTACAGGAATCAAATATCTCATCAAACATGTCTGAGCACCATTCCAGAGTCATGCTATATATAGGCTGCAATTCAATCACCCCAGCTTAGCAGCTTCATAGCTTAGGGCAAGTCATTTAGTGCAGGGCCTCAGCCATATCTTCTGGAAAACTGGAATCATGACAGAATCTACCTCCTGTATTATTGTAAGGATTAAATGAAGTGATAGATACAAAGCTCTTTGCCCAAGGTCTTTACCTAATATATACACTATTCACTTTAATTGATGCCACTACTTCACCCAAGTCTACAAATACTTTGAATTACACTCAGAAACCATTTTCTCTTTCCCTCTTCTTTGAGCTTACTCTATCTGCTCTTCCTGTACCTCCTCCTCCTCCTTCCTCCAGCATGACTTGAATTGAGCTAATGCCAAAGTTCCAGAGCCCACGCCTTTTCAGCATGAGTCTGAACAATGAGATTTTCCAAATCTTTGCTCTGAGGAAAAGCTCAGAACTGGAGATTGATGCATAATTACTCACTGCTTTGTAAAAATGGGAAAGTAAATACTGGCCTTCTAAATGTGAAGCATTAATTGTCCTCTAAAATCTGTATAAAATGATTTTCTATTAAGAACATGAAATAGATGATTTTAAGAGCATTTACTTGTTTTTGAGAGCATTTATTATGTAAATTCATGAATAAATACACAAATATTTTATTTGCTAATTTGGCATTTATGAGAAAATTAGCTATGTTAAAACATTTTACCTTTTTAGAGTTTTGAGCAAAAAGTCTTTTCAATTCTCTACTCAGAAGGTCTCTACCATTGTCAAAAAAATTTCAGTGTGCATGAATACTTCTTAAAATTGTCAATCTAGATAAAGATTGTAATTTAGCTGGCTGTACAGCTCCTTTATGACAGAGTACTGTGTTTCCTTGTTTATTTTATACACAGACACACACAGACATTGTAGTGAAAGCAATGATTAATTAGTAAAACAGACTAATTGAAAGGTCAGTGGTCTAAAGAGATATTTCAGTGCCTCAGAGCAATAATAACACCATGTTTTCTTCTCCATCTTAATGGGTCTCAACTTCCTGTGGCCTTTGTTGCTAGGAAACTGGTCTGTACTGATTTGAAAGCCACCTTTCTGTTGTTGATTTCAAAGACTGAAATGAATTGGGCATATTTTGAATGCTTCATGATTAGCAAGTAAATCAGTTATGTGCTTTAGCAAAAGGTGTGGTCTAGATGAAAAACCCTGAGCTTAACATTTTTTGTGGAGTCACTGCTGATAACTCCAGGAGCAACCCAGGTCCTTCCTAACTTCCCCTGGAAAAAAATCCTTTTACCTATCCTGTATGAAGTCAAGTTCCCCTAGAAGTACAGAGATAAAAGGATTCAAGCTGTGATCCATTTTTCCTCATTTCCATATCGCATTAAGGCATCCGATACCTTAGGATCCCTGACAGATATTCAGAGAGATAGAGCTTCAAAGCTACAATGCATTCCTGGGGAAATTGCCTTCTTTACTGTAGTTCTCTTAGTATTTACAGTTCAGACCCAGATTTTGGATGAGTGCTGGAGGCTTTCAGCTTCCTAATGTATTGAAAATGATGAAAACTGCCAAGTGCTTTTTGTGAGATCAATAATTGTTTTTGTAGGATATCTTGGCCAGTGGAATAAGATGTACATGATTTCTAGTCTTGCCTCTTCCATAATCCAAGTTAGAAGTATTAATTAATTGCACGTTGATTCTGACACAATTCTAAAAGTATGGGCCGAGCAAAGGCCATGTGTGTAAGATGCAAATCATGCATCAGCAGAAGTTGTTGCTTGAGATAGGTTGTGACCAAAGCCCTTAAATCCAGTCGAGTCAGATGGACCATAAGCCAATGTCAAGTTGTAGTTTAAGAAGCCCTTGGAAGACACAATGGTTGGCTCTGCGTTATGCTGTCATATGCACCTGTGTGTGTCCACCATTATGTTAAACCCTCTGCCCCCATTCACCCTCAATCATGAATATTCTTGTGCCTTAAGCATCGTATCTCACATGTTAATGAGATCAACTAACAGTTTCTAGATTTACTCCAGTTGGTCCTCACAGATAATATTGATTGCATCTAACTTAATCACCAGATTACACATTCAAAGTAACTCTTGTTTGCAAAGCCACCAGCTATCTCCTAGATACTGTTTTTATATAGGCTAGCTAAAGATTCTTGTACTTTATGGGTTTGTAGATCCGGTTTTCTTTTTCCTAGTTCCTTCTCATCTCCTCTTGCCACCACAAACACAATTTGATATAGCTCCCTTTCCTCGGCAGAGGTGCCAATTACTTCTTGTTTTTATTTGCCTTTGTTTGAGGAGCATTCCCCTCGTGCCTCAAAGGAAAATTATTCTCCTAAAGGCAATAGTCTAAGTGCTTCCAAGGGCACTTCCTATTATAGAAGCAAACCACATAGGTTTAAATGCTATCCTGTTGGAGATCATTGATAATCACATTGCATCTCTAAGTCTCACTTCATTGGTTTCTACAAGAAGCAGTTACAGTATTCCTCTTGTCTGACTGTTGTGAATATTCCATAAGATGTTGCACGTTTTTAGTAGAGACTGTGACATAGGATAAAGTGCATAGTAGATGGTTTCTGCTTTTTAAATTTTATGTGTGTATTTCTTATCTTTCATGATACAAATTTAGAAGCATGAACAAAGAAGATAATTTCTATTATTATGCTTGTCATTATGCTTCACAGTAAAATCCAATGACCATTTCCTGTGTACAAAGCCCTGCTAGATATTGGAAAGGTCAGATGAACTAGACAGACATCCTTCTCTTCAGGAGCTCTCCAGCTTGTGAAGAAAGTAGACATTTGAAGAATAAATCATAATATCAACAGGTGTAACAAGAAGGAGCACTACTGTGGCCAACAATGAGGAAAGTTAGGAACAGAGGTTCAGGGAGGTTTCAGAAAGAGGCCACTTGTGATTCGAATTTTGAAAGAGTTTAATAGGAAGTAAACATTTTCTCTCCCTTTTAAAAAGTTTGTTTATTTTTATTGAAAAGGCAGAGATACAGAGAAGAGGAGAGACATAGAGGAAGATCTTCCGTCCAATGATTCACTCTCCAAGTGGCTGCAACAGCTAGAGCTGTGCCAATTCAAAGCCAGGATCCAGGAACTTCTTCCAGGACTCCCACACAGGTGCAGGATCCCAAAGCTTTGGCCTATACTTGACTGCTTTCTCAGGCCACAAGCAGGGAACTGGATGGGAAGCAGGGCTGCCCTGATATAAGCCAGCACATACATGGGATCCCAGTGTGTGCAAGGCAAGGACTTTAGTGATAGGCTACCATGCCGGGCCCTAAACATTTTCAAGCATGAGAACATCAAAAATGATAGGCCTCATCATGCTGTGTTTGAGCAACTAGTGTTAGCTTGTCCCTGAACTTGAGTCTTGGGGACCTATGAGCAGAGTCTGGTTTGGGAGTGTGAGAAAGTACCAGCAATAAAGACAGGTTTGATGCACTTTCTCTCACCTTTGGGGCTGTCATAGGTATCAAGATTGGCAGGTACTTGGTGTAATACAATTTGCTAGTTTAGTTTGTTGGCAATAACCGTGTTTTTAGTGATATTACCCAAAACTTAGTCTTACCTTAATTATTAGTGTATATATGCTAAAATGACTTCCCAGCTTGAGCCTGACAGTATAGTATAGTGTTTTTTTTTTTTTTTTACTTCCTCCTTTGTAGTTACAGGTTAAATTTAAGAAGTCCTTATGATTTATTTGGATAACATTGATGCTTCTTTAGCCAAACCATGTAGTATGATCAATTCAAGGCGATCACACTCACAGTAATATTAAGTGTCAGAGTGTGAGCTCTTGAGATAGACCCAATTTTTTTTGTTTGCTGCTGTTTCCTACTCTTTGTGTCCTCACAGAAATCAGAGACTCCTAAGACACTCATTTCTTAATCTTCAAATTTGAGACTGTTTCTTCTTTGCCGACCTCCTCTCTCTAGCCTTGGGAGCCCTGGAACTCCATTGACTGTAGTTTCTCCCTCTGTACACTGCTTAGTAGAGACATCCTGGTGAGAGGGACTGGATTTGGAAAAAGTGCCATTCTCCAGGGCTGGATAGGTATTTCCCTTTGAAAGTAGGCCTTTGTTATGGAAGAATCTCTGAATATTTCACCAGGATTACCTAGAGGATGATCTTGGATGCAGTGGGGCTTGTGGAAGTAGAGTTCATGAAAGTTTGAGGGAATTCTCAAAAACTATTGTATCCCCCAGTGAGTGTGCTAATCATGCTAGTATAGTCAGGCATCACCAGTTCTTCAAAACTGCCTGTAAGAAAATGTTTTCATCAGTTTATGATTGTAGTGAGTCATCTAAGCAAAGAGCTTGACTGTGACTCTGTAATCAAATACACTTGTCTTCATTTGAGGGTGGCTGTCCCTCAAGTTCAGTTTTCTGACTCTTCGAAGATAAATGTTTGATTTTTGCATTTTTCAGATGTTTTGTTGGTATAAGGATAAGAGTGTTGACTTATAGGCTCTTTATATGTTGAAACTGAAGCAAGAAATTCAATTTGGACATACAAATAATTGTCAAGGCTCATTATTCTACATAGTATGCTTAAAGTCTGGTAAAATTTCTAACACATGTAATGGAAATCAACTTCTATTATAGCTGAGAAGATTTAACTTTTATTTATACTGATATACAACAAAATAAATATTTTACTAAAATGTATTTCTTCCTTAAAGTAACCCAAAATAAAAAATTATTTTACCTAGGCTATCTGAACATAGCCAAAGATATAGTATTAAAACTGAACATTATGAAAATTCTTGATTATACGTCAGTCTCACAATATATTGTTTGGTCTTGCTTCATCTATCAGAAAACACTTGCTATTGGTAATACATATGTCAATATCTATGATTCAATGATTATTTTAAATATCTATATTATATGCTACATGATGAATATAAAATTGAATTCTTTCTATGCATTTTTATAAGGCTTCATTGTATGAGAAGAGTGGCATATAGGTAAATAGTTACATGTTTTAAGATAGTAAGTATGACAGAGGAACTGGAAAGTGACTTGTATGGCTAGAGCTTAGAGGATGATATCTATTTAGGGAATATATAGCCTCAAGGGGGGAAAAATCTCTTAAAATTTATGCCCTAAATCTAAGTTTTAGTGTCCTTTTAAAAAAAAGTTTATTTTATTTGGTAGAGTTACAGAGAAAATGAGAGACAGACTGAGCACTCTTCCATCCACTGGCTACCTTCCCAAATGGCTAAGGCTGGGTCAGGCTGCAGTCAGGAGCCAGGAATTTCATCTGAGCCACCCAAGTGAACTAATGGCTCAAATAATAGGATCATCTTCCATTGCTTTCTTGAGCACATTAGCAAGGAGCTAGATCAGACGTAGGGCAGCTTAGACCTGAACTGCTTTCCGTAATGGATGCTGGCGTTACAGGCTGTGGCTGGACGCAGCACTGATCCATTAGTGTCCTTTTCTTAAAATTGCCTTATACAGAGTCCTTCCCCAAATGTCCCTCAAAAGCAAAACTGGAACAAATTAAACCAAAGTAATCAGGCAGTGAGATCATAAATTAAAGTGCTATATTTTCTTTCATTTTCAACAAATTTGGAAGAAATGGAAAAAGTCTCTTTTAATGTGGTCAATTAATTCTACTTCTGTGGTGTTGCTGTCTCAGATGCCTCTCATCAGGTTGCTGGAATTTAGATTCCCAGGCTTCCTTTCAGGAAAGTTATTGAGGAACTCTATGTACAAAGATAGGGAATTTGCATTTTACATATGTATCTCACGTCCTTCTTTGGCATGCTAATGTCTGAGTTTTAAATGCAAGAATCTCAAATTGGTACCCAAGAGAAGAATGTGTGCTTGAATATTTCTGATATCTTGGCCTTTACCTCTTTCTTTCAGCTGATTACAGTAATCTCCCTCACTCCTCTGCCTTCTGTGTTACTCCATCCATATACATATTATTTTGCTTCACTGGTTTTTTTTCTCCTGGTGTTAGCTTAGTCATCATTTTTACACAAATTTTACCCAATTAGTTAAGTGTGTCATGACCCACACAACTACAAAATCTTCATCTTCTATTTCTTAGGTAGGGGCATTCTCACTTAGCAATCTGTAAATCCTGTTCTCAACTCACTGAGGCCTTTATGTTTTAATTAAATATTTCTTATCTCCCTAAACTTTCAGCTATAAACTGAATGCTTGTGTTTCCTTAAAGTTTGTGTGTTGAAGGTTGATCTCTAATGTGATGGTATTGGAAGCTGAGTCTTTTGGGAGACAATTAGTCTATGCAAGCCAATCCGTAAAAGGGATGAGTACTCTTATATGTAGATGCAAATGAGTTTGTTTCTTCCTCACTTCTTTTCTGTGTAAGTAAACAATGGGAAGATGCAGATCTGTAAACCAGGAAGTGGGCCTTCACCAAATATCAGATCAACCAATATCTTTATCTTGGACTTTGCATCTTCCAAATCTGTGAGAAACCTGTGTCTGTAGAACTGGCTAACCAGTCTGTGGAGTATTTTTTAGAGAAGTCTGAACATACTAATGCACCCCCTTACTACAAACTGTCATCCCTCTAGAGCAGGGACTGTGTCTTTTTGTTATTGTACAGCAGTTGCTACTTTGCACAATGATTCTCAGATCACAAATACTCTATACGTAGTTGTTGAATGAAGAATGAATGCATGCATACATGTATCAGTGTACATCAGCCAAAACATTGTAGTGACATATCACAATAAGCACGGATTGTCCTCATTCACTCTGATGCCATCTGTACAATGCTTAGCTGAGGTTGGCTCCATGTTGGATCTTCTACATTCTCTCGTCCTTCTTGGATTATCAGATAAAATACATAATATTCTCTTTGAAAAAGATAAGAACATAAGATGACAAATAAACATATATAGTAACTTATAAAGTTCTGGCTTAGAACTGGCACAATGTTACTTCTTTTTCAATGTTTTTACTTATTTCTATTTGAAAGGCAAATTTTATAGAGAGAGAGAGAGAAGGAGGGGGAAACAAGACAGAGAGAACTGCTTCACTCCCAAAGTGGTTGCAACAGCCAGACCTGACCTGATCTGGACCTGGACGCCAGAATTCTGTTTGGGTGCACAGCCCAAGGACCTAGGCCATCCTCCATTGCTTTCCCAGGTCATAATCAGAGAGCTGGATTAGAAATGAAGCAACTGGCACAGATTGTCACTTCTGTTGATCAAAACAAGTCAGTGATACAAAGTGTAGACAAATGCAGAATAGTCAGTAATTCAACCTGTTCATTTACAGATAAGGACGTTTAATGAGGGAATTTGGAGTGAAGGGCGTCTGTCTTCCATCATACTCACTTGTTTCCATGTTCCAGGATACCCAAGACCCAGAAGAAGTGTAATTGTGACAGGGAACCACTTGGGAAGAACTAATCCAAAATGTACTTGGGGATTCACTAAGACCAATAAGTTTGCATACTGAAGAGAAATGTAACTTAGGTTCTTAAATATTGTAATAATGGCCCCTAAGTGTTTCTGCTGCCTATTACCTTTCAGTTTCTTAAAATTTAAGTTCCACCTGCCCTAAGAATTAAGATTAATCAATCCATGAGAATTCAAGTTCCCTTTCATTCATCTGTCCCTTCTAGTTAGTCCCATGTTAGTTTCAGTTGTAAGAGAAGAGTTGACCTTCCCAGATGCTTTTGCTTCCACTGTTTCTTTTAGATCTTCCAAAGGTAAAAAGAGAACCCAAATGTCATGATTTCCTTTATGAAAACACAAACTACAAGTTTGTAACTTTTTAAAAGTTCAAAATGGGAGCGAACCTTTCTATCACCAGTGATAAGGCAGATTCAAATAAATCATTCATATCTGGAATCTTTTTGGAATTTCTGTGTTTAATATTACTTATTCAATAGCTTTTTGACAAATCCTTAACCTTTTCTGTTTGGATATCCAAGTGGAAATCTACAGCTTAGGCCACTGGAAATTGCAAAGTACTGCCTAATCCTAATCAGAATAAATTATGTTCGATACATGTTTTAAGGCCCGTGCATACAATGAAATATCAGGCAGCCTTTAAAATTTAAGTTCACTTAAAATAATAGAGAATAAGGAATATATTAAGAATTGTGATGCAAGAATAATATGGTACCATCCTGATGTTAAATGTTACCAATCATGTGTCCACACATACTGGAATAAAAAGATTAAGAAAATAGTCTGTTACTGCATTATACAAGTGCATTATTTATGCCTGTTTATTTTTCTTGATTCCTTATAGTTATCCTATATTGCTTTGTTTTTATTCTATATCTCTTTATTATTCCTTTACTAGAACATTGGCTCTCTGAAGTCCTCTGAATGACTCACGGATTTCTATGTTGGCCCTACATTTTTGTGCTGAGTTCCAGAGCCATGCATACTAATGCTTCCGTTATGTCTCTGCTTGAGTGTTCTCAGGCTAAGGTCTTCAAACACATGATTCATAGTATATATTACTTTTGTAATGATGAAAAAGTAAGACATTAAGCTGCCTGAATATTTTAAAAATAAATTTATCAAGATATTTGTTTATGTAAGATGTTTGGTTATTTAAGACTGAAGTGCCTTCCTAACTGCAAAAGAAATATGCCAACTCTTTATCAAATCATAGGAAAGAAGACTAAAAAAGCAAAAATCACAAAAGAGCACAGGAATAAATATACATAGATACAAAGGTGCATGGGACCCCAGTGCCCTTTTACATGTGTGACTCAAAATGTCCAGGTACTTAACACACACAGAAAAAACAGTCCAGTTCAGAAATGGGCAAAGCACCTCAATAGATAGTTCCCAGAATAAGAAATATAAATGTCCAAGAACAAACACATTAAAAATGTTCCACATTACTTAGCCATCAGGGAAATGCAAATGAAAACCACAAGGAGATATCATCTCATACCTGTCAGAATAACGATTACCTTTAATGGCAGAAAGTAACAAATCCTGGCAAAAATGTGGAGAAAGGGGAAGGCTTACACACTGCTGGTGGGAATGCAATGTAGTACAGCTATTGTGGCAGACAGTATGGAGATTTCTTTAAAAACTAGAAACAGACTTGATAAATGATTCAGTAATCTCACTACTTGTGGTATATCCCAAAGTTGTGAACACTTTGTATCAAAGAGATACCTGTATTGCCATGTTTATAGCAGTAGTGTTCACAATAGTAAAAATATGGAATCAGCTACAGTTTTCATTAGATGAATGGGTAAAAAAAATATGAGATATATATATATATCTCATATTTATATATATACACACACACACACACACAGTGCAATGCTATCCATATATAAAAAGGAAAGGAAGTCTACCATTTGTAGACTGGATGCAGCTGGAGGAAATTATGATAAATGAAAAAAGCCAGAGACATAATCCTTATATGTAGGAGCTAAAATTTAAAAGAAAAATGGAAAACTCCAAATCCCATCATCCCCCAAAACAACCCAAAAGCACTTCCTGTGTCTATCAATATGACTAAAAACATGGTGTTGCCAAATATTATTTTCTCTCTGTCAGACAATAGTTAATAAGAATATGCTACTTAGTTTTAATGATCTGTAATTTAAAATGTACTTTATATGATTTAGATGCTCATTTAAATTTGATTATTGTTTATAACTCTTTTTCCAATGAACTAAGGTCTGTTTCCTTTTTAGTTGTTGAAATCTATCTAGTGCAGCATTAAGGCTTTGAGTATAATGTGAATTAAATGTATTTGATCTCAAAACATTAAAAAAGAATACAGGAAGAAGAAAGAAAAAAAGAATGAAAGGAAGGAAGGAAGGAAGAAATGAGAAAGAAGAAAGGAGGGAAGAGAGAGGGAAGAGAAGGGAAGAAAAAGGAAAGGAGGGGGAGGGAGGGGAGTGGAGGGGACAGGAAGAAGGAGGGGAGAGAAGGGGAGATAAGGGAAGAGGATGGGTATGGACATGTGAGAGTGAAGGACAAAAGGAGGAAGGGAGTATTGTTATATTCTTAGAATTGTATCTACAAACTACATTGAATCTGTTCTCTTTGTAGTAATATCAGATTAACATGGAAAAATAAAGGATTTGAATTTTTAAAATTTATACAGAAATTACTGATTAGAATTTTTTTCATCTTGATTGATTCAACATAGATTTCCTTCTCTTTAAAAGTTAGCAGTTAATTTTCTTTGAGGACCAATTAGTGTATCAATAATTATGTTGATTTTTGTATTTGTTCTTTTACGAAATCCTGTGAAATATGTTCTCTTTTAGCTTTATTTTACAGATAAGAAACTCTAGGCTTAAAAGGATACAATAGCTAGGAAGAACTTGGACTCAAAATCTAAAGTCAATACAATACCAAGCACTATCCCGAACATGGCTGTATCCTACTTCAAGTTAAAACAAACCTTGGTGTGACACAAACTGGGAAAGAATGGGTGGAAAAGAAATACTTTATTCTTTTTGTAAATTGTTCTGATTTGCTTTTTAGTTCTCTTCAAAAATCACAGTCGTTTTACCCTGTTGAATTAGTCAGATGCTGAGATAAAGAAGTTTCTACTGTGAGACTCTCAGCGTTCTGGGTTTTCAGTCTTTTTCACAGCTATTCTCTAAGTTGGCTTTCACTCTGGAAAGACTCTTGATCAGGCCTTAAAGACCAGCCTTAACAATCTTTTTTTTTAATTCTGTTTTCAAACTAGAGAACAGAGAGTGAAGCATTAGCTTGGGGCATCCAAGAGGAAATTACCAGGCAGTCAATCCCACTGGGCACTACGGGAAAGTCCCTGACCTCATGGTAGACAGGTGACCTGTCTCTGATACCTAACTCCAAGGAGAAATACTTCAGGAAATCACTAACATTTCTCAGATTAGAGAATGGTGGCTTTGCTGACCATGCCTAAGGAGAGAGAAACTTAAACGTATTTCAGAGAGAGAGCTGATGTAAACAGACTTCAGCATTTTGGCATAATTCTCCAAGATCAAATCTTTCTGCTTAAACAACAACAACAACAAAAACAAAACAAAACAAAAACCGAAAAACCCACAAACTAGATAATGGGCATGTGAGCACGAAGACTAGATATTGAAATCTACCCGAATTTTTGGAATACGCTTTGCTGTGAGCTCCTACTGTGGCCAGCAGATATTTGTAACCCCTTTGTATCCCTGTGATTGAAGTGGCCTTGTTGCTGATTTTCATAGAAAAAAGCAGGTCAGGTCAATTTTCCAGATGTTTCCAGTGATTCAGATATCTGGTGTGGTGCAAGGCCTATCCAGATGGTTACTGAATATTAAATCCTTAACCTGGATGTTGGCTGCCATCTGTACACCCCAGGCTTAGAACCTAACAGGGCATCCGTCAATACCATGTTGCCTGTTAATTAGAGATTTACTTGAGTACATTTTGTCCAGTGAGTGCCTGCTGTTTCAGTAATCTTCCAGCCAGACACATTTACCTGAATATTCATGGTCACTTACAAGGCACTCAGTATTCACACACTCACTAATCATTTAATTCCTCCTCCTGCCTGTCAGAGTCTGATCTTGTGTGTTCAATAGGACTTTATTATTTAGTTTTCATATTCAAGGATTTCTGGAAAGAATATAGCAAAAAAATATGGCTTGGTGTTTGCTTAAATTTATGTGTGTGTTGCCCAACTGAGCAATTTCTTTGTGCTGGTGAATATCACCTGTCATACTTTTGCTCATACGTGGTATGGTAGCCTCCTGATCTCTACACTTGCTTCTCTGCCCTCTGCTAGGACAGCAAAAAATGGCTTTTAAATTTCGCAAAGAAAAAGCTTAAAATGTTTATCACTGCTTGTGCGGCATCTGTACACATATCCCTCTTCTCCTATTTACTCTTGACATACTTGCTTTCATTTCTTTTTAAGCAGCAAGTACTCTGCCATCTAAATCTTCCCATGTTCCTGGATTTCACTTGCCCACCCTCTGTGACTTGTGAAACACCACTCAGCTCTGAGGTTAAACCCCTTTGTGTAGAGACAACTCTCTGAAAGCTGAAAATCTAAACATGACTACATTCCTATAGCATCCTGGCTTGCTCTTACATTACTCACCTATTCATGGCTATGTCTGAGCAGTCTTTCTGAGATTGCATTATCCCAAAGGTTATCATACATGTATGCTTTTAAATGTGCATATTAGCATCTGGCACACATGAAATACTCAGTAAATGTAGTTTATAGTTAGCAAAATGAAAAAACAGAGGTCTAACTTGGCAAGTTTGGTTCCATACTATCATATGTTAAAGTTGAATCAACGGTTCAAATGGCTCAGCTAATCAGCATCCTCTGTCTTCTTGAATATTTCTGTTTTCCAGACACTGAAATATATTAATAAATAATATTTAGTCTCTTTCCCCAAATAATTTACCTACCTGTAGAACTTGCTAGATGATCACCCAAATAATAGTATATAATTTTTCTAAATCTAATATCTAAGAATGCAGCAATAATATTAGTGAATAGATGATTAACTTTCTTTCCTTCTGTCAGTTTTACCATGAATACTGTCTATATGGAGATTGAGAGTATTGGGTCCGTGGACTTTTCTTGAGATCTAAGCACTTTTTCCACATTAAGGAGTTCCTAATTCTTGAAGGACTCACTGCCAGCCTGAGAGTCTGGCTCTGGCCAGTTGAACGGTTCTGTACTCCTCTTGGAAACAAGGTATGGATCAGGAAGGAGAGAGGGAAATCTCTTTCTCGATTCTTCGGGGCCAATGTTTATCTATCATTTCCTTCCTGAGGTCTTAACCTTCAAGGGTTGCTTCTGAAACACTTGGGTTTAGTGACTTAACCCACTTTAGGTTTAGTGACTTAAACCTAAATCACTTTGGTTTCAATATCGATGCACCTGGGTGACCGTGCATATGTTACAACCCCGAGCCTCAATTTCCTCTTCCTTTAAAAGAGAATAGTTGATCCTTGAAAGGATGGTGATGAACAGAATTTTATCTTAGTTATATTATTTTTTATGGAAAAGGTAGCAGGTGAAGCCATTGTGGGGAGGTTGACTGTCATGTCATTATGTTGACAGTTTTAGGAGCCAGACTACTAAGATCCAGAAACTTGACTGCTCACCAGTCTCACGACTTTGAGTAAGAGACTACCTTTTTCATGTTTGTGACAGGTACTCTCTCCATAAGACTATGGAGACTAGCATGCTTATGTGTGCAAACAATGCTGAAAATGCATCAGTTCTCAGTCCAGTAAAGTTGAGAGATGCTGCTGAGGAGGGCGATGAGTGTGGTCGCGATGATGGTGAGCAACAGCAACATCAGTAGCTTAAAGTGAAGGAAAGAATCCAATTCAATTCAAATTCTGATCCACCCTCTTTTAGCAAGAATAGTATGCTCAGTGTCACTGCTTCAGTATGCTCATCTCTTAAATAGAGAATGCATAATATCTGACAGAATTGTTCAGTGCGTTATACCTGGTGTTGGCAACATGAGTACCCAAAAACTTTAGCTACTAACGTCATTATTAAAGGTTAGTGTTAACAAAGCCTACATGGCTTTTACAAGGCTGGGGAAGGGTAAACAAATAAACAAGATAAATCAGAAGGTTGTCAAAATGATAACTTCTCACTGATATGACAGTTTTCTCTAGATTTTGGGTCTATCTTATCAAGTCTCATAGCTGTTCTTGCTTTGTCTTTGCTTCTCAATCTCCTTGTCATCCATTTGGATCATAGGTAGTCAGTGCATACTGTGTGCCAGGCCTGGGATCCGCCCTTCGTGTGGGCTATCACACTGAATCCTTCCAATATCCTTGTACAATAACTGTGGCTTCTAGGTGAGAGTTGGGAGGCACAGAGTTTAGTTACCTTGTCCAACACCACAGAAGAGAGCCTTGAACAGAAATGCTGGCCTTGGCAATTCCTTTTGGTGAAGCCTCTCTGCCTCTCACTTTGTATTTCTAGGCAGCTGAGCCCTTCAGCACCATCTAGGCAATCTCTCTTGATCCAAACAATAGTGCATTCTGCTTCTTCCCTGGTATACTTGTAAGCCTCTTTTAAAAAAATTGTTTAGTTTATATAAAGTTAACAAAGTTAATATATTTTACAATACAAATTTAGGACCAGAGATACTTCCCACCCCACCTTCCCTCCTGACTGCATGTCCCAACCGCTTCCTTTTCTTTTTTTTAATTTTTACAATGACATACTTCTAATTCGCTTCACAACCACAAAATTGATACTCAGATAAAAAAAATCAACAAATAGCAAGTAGAAAAAAATCCATTATTCCTCCAGAGGACAGACAAAGGCTGTAAATAATAACCAAATGTTGAAATGTCATATAGGTTACATTTTGTGCTCTTTGTATTAGTTTCCACAATACATGTTTTGGAGAAACATGATATCGGTCTTCTGGGGACTGGCTTGTTTCATTAAGCCTAATGGCTTCCAGTTTCATCCATTTTATTGCAAAAAAAAAAAAAAGAAGAAGAAGAAGAAGAAGAAAAAGAAAAAAAGATTTCATCCTTTTTTGTGGCTGAGTAGTATTCCATAGTGTATTTATGCCATATTTCCTTTATCCAGTCATTGACTGGTAGACATATGGCTTAATTCCATTTTCAGTTATTGTGAATTGAACTGCTATAAACACAAGAATATAGATAACTCTCTCATAGTGTAGATTTAGGCATTATTGAGAGACCATATATGTAGCTCAATTTGACTTTTAGGAAGAAGATGCTTCTGGAACAGTGGTTCTGCTAGTAGAAAGCAGAAGTACATAGTTTTAAAATGTTAATTTCCAGCATCAAGCAATGTGACATGTGAATATGATGTGTCCTTCTTGATTTTCTATTTCTCAGTTCTGCAACGTGAGTAATAATAGTAATAGTACCTATTTCAGGAAGTTGTAATCACTGACAATAAATGATGAATGCCTGACAACATCAGCATTTCCCAGATATAGATTGCTATGGAGTGGGGTAAGTCGGAGTTGATTGTCTTAATGCTAGAAAAATTGTGTGATTGGATTTCCAGAATTTGGCCTGTGTCAGGGTGTTGATTGCTTTCCTCATTGAGCAGAAGGTGCCAAAGAATTTTCAGGGTCCCTAAATTTTGTTTTCTAGTCTCTAAGTCTCAGTTCGAAGCCTCAGCAAGAGGATGCTTGCTGAGCTTTGCTAGAACATGGAAAACAAAGACGCCACCTGCCATTCATCTAAGTGTTGTTTCCTACAGGGTTGAGCTATGCCTCTGAAAGTTTTGTGCAGTGTCAGGGGTTAAAAGAGAGAAATGTTAGAATTATGAGAGGTTATTTATTCTCAAAAACTTAATAAGCCACCTGTGGAACATTGAGAGTTGCTGCTGTTCCATTTCAGGGAGGACAGAGACAATGAAAGATTGTTACATTATTCTTCCTTGCCTGAGTTTAGATAAGGTACAATCATATGGACACCTGTTCCTACTTACATTTTTTGATGGAATTGAGCCATTAACTCCCCTCAGGGAAACTATGAAGCCAGACAGAAAGTATGATTTGAAATAATTTTTATTATTTCTAATCAAGAATTTGTTCTTAGTAAAAGTTGGTAAATTCCTAACCTTTGTTGGCTTATTTTAAGATGTGAAAGAAATGAATTTCATGCACTTATAACAAAGCCAAGATTCTATTCTTATAACTTCAGTCAAAAGCAGATGAAACGATTTGAACAATATCCAGGATCTAAAACTAACCAAAGCCCAAACTCCCTTGATAAATAGATAATTTTTGCTTTCTCCACACGATACCTCTGGAAAGGAACAAGAACTAGCAGTAACAGAATTCAAAATTCATAGTACTTTTACAGGAATACCATTGCATTTTATTACATAATATAGGGGAAGGGTGTGTGCATCTCAGAGCTATTGTTTTCAGAGAACTTCATGTGTCTTTTCTCTTAATTCCCATTGTTTGAGTCAACCTGACCCCAGTCCTAGAGTGCGTGTGTGTCAAACCTCTACCTGAGGTATACAGCATTTCTTTTCCTTTGGCTAGGGAGTGCATATATGACCTGACTTGGGCCTGCAAAAAGTGAGCCCTAATTCAAATTGTTGGGAGTAGATATTTCCTCTGTAGTCTGCATTTGAGTATGGGAGGATTTAGATATGGAGCTGAAAGTTGATGATGTAGGAGATGAAATTAAATCTAGCACAGGGTAGAGGGAAGGAGGGAGGAAACAGACACAGGAGCAGAAAAAAACTGTGGTATGGTGATCTTTGAGCTTTTGGGTGTAGTTGTTCCAGAAGCCACCTGACTTCCCCAATACAAGCTAGTGACTTTGCGTTAATATGGAGTCAGTTTGGGCATTGGTTTTCCTATTTATTGTGATGGACTTTTCCATTTTAGCATTCTGAGTGCTCTCTATCTCAAGACATCTGCTCCCTCTGTCCACTGCAGACAAGAGTCCTGCCTGTTGCAGATGTGAAACATGTTTCCTTACAATTGAGGATCAGTGACATTACATTAACTGACTTAGATACTTGATCGGACATGGGTTATTATGATTTGGCACAATTTGATATAAGAAATTAGATCATGGAGAAAAATGTAGATTAAGGACAAGGCAAGAAACAAAAATGAGCTCTTCACAGGAACTTCTGGAGGACTCTGCCACTGAATATCTAAACCGATGAAGCCAAAGTCATAATGAGCAAGAGCTAATCTGTAAATGAAGCAATAGAGCCAGTCCTGTGTCTCCATATAACAATAGCCAAATTTTTCTGTATTATGTCATTGTAGTTATAGATGGTTAAGAGTTAGTTTGCATATTTTCAATAAGCCATTTAAATGCTAGTTTCATGCAGTTTTAGGCGAGGAATAATTGGTTTGACCCTTAACACAATCCCCCTTGTGAAGCATAGTTTTGTGCAGACTTGCTTTCCCTGAACTCCCCACAAGGAGATTTAGAATTTGCTTATCTTAAGTCTTCCACATAAGCAATCTGAACATGGGTTATAGTCAGATAGTTTTTGGAATGAATAAGTTGGAATACTCTGGGAGCACAGATATCTTAGAGAATTGAAAATTTTACAATTTAGATATTTCATTGAATATGGATTCTTTTCCAAATGATACATTTTAGGGATATTTTGATGTGGTTGGATTGCATTTGCAAGGGTTAGAATTATCTCCTGGGGGAAGGAAAAGCTGCAGATAATTTTTCAGTATATGTGTCCTAATCTGCTGAGATTTGTATCTGCAAAAAAAGAAGCATTTGAGAAATGGTGGATTGTGTGTGTGTGTGTGTGTGTGTGTGTGTGTGAGAGTGGGGGTGAGAAGTGTTAGCAAAGGAATTGTAATGAGATTTCCTTTTTTAGAGACAGAAAAAAATAAATATGGCTAGAGATCCGGAGAGGAAGAAATATGTCACTCTATAAAAAGTCAAAGATCTTTATTTCTATACTTCTCAGGGCCAAAGGATGATTCTAAAGCTGAAGATCAAATTCTGTAACTCTGTGATTAAAAGGTCATTGTAGTTTTTTTCTTTACTGGAACTTGTATTAATAGTTTATAACTTTTAAGTCTGACCTTATTGATATTTGGTTTTAAGTGTTTCAGGGTATTATATACATATACACAATTCATAGCGTAAGCTGTTTATATTGATGGTTTATATATCCTGAGATTAAGCATATATGTATATGCATATACATTCATTCTTAAATGTACTCATATAAATGTATGCATATGAATTCAGAGAAGTTTACACAAATGTTGATAGATAATTGTATTTAACAACTTAACTAAGTGTAAATTCCATGATTATGACTCAGTAGTACTAAGTTTCTTTATATTTTAGCACTGAACTCAAAGACATGCAGAGTTAGAGTCCAAGAATTCTGTCTTGGAATTTCATCAGGATTTACTACCAATTCAAAAAGACAAAATATTCTTGCATCTTCAAAAATGGATGACCACAATATTCTCATGTACAAACGAGGCTAATCATGTTTTTAGTGTATTATGCCTTCATGTTTTACCTGTCTTTGCTTTGTTTCTGTGTCTGCTTCATATCTGGGAATGAGAATATGACACACTGCTTAAGACGTGGCTTAAATTTTGATTCTGCTGTTATTAGTACCATAAACTTAGCTTCATTATCTTGTGGGCCATTATTTTACAAATGTGTTTCATAACAGTAGCTTTTTAGTGATTGCTATACATGAGATGGTATTAGTACATAGAACAGTGCCTATTGTACAATGAATAGCATGCCCTCCTCCTATGACCCCAGCGATATCTGCTTGAACGATAGTCAGTGAGACCAGAAGTGGCAACCCACCTCAAGAATATGAAATTGACACAGTTATCAACGATAATTTAAAAAGAGCTGGAGAGTCAAAAATAACCTATAAAAATAAGTATAGAGGCTGTCAATTTTGATGCATGGACGCTGATGGGCAATTAGAGAGAGTTTTGTTGGGAGGAGATTCATGGATGCTAATATTGTACAAAATGCTTTACATGTATTAACATGTATTTCTAAGTAGCTCAGAGCAATAGTGGGTGGTAGATACTACTGTTATACCATCTTACTTCTGTATAATTTTATAGAAAATTGAGGCATAACATGGTTGAATTTAAACCCAGAAAGTTCTACCTCTGGGACTTTGCCACTGTGTTCTTATATACTGTTATAAAGTAAGTGAGAAAGTCGGTGAGAAACAGGAATGGGGGGGAGGAATACAAGGGAGAGCTTGTCCCTAACTGCACATCCTACAAGCTGCACTTCCTACACAAGAAAGTTTTTCCTGTTTTATCTAGGTTGAATGCTTACTGCTATTGGCTAACTAACTGATGGCCAAGATTTCCTGTTCACTGGTAAATGGGGTCTAAATGAACCAAAGGAACATGATACTTATTTTTACAACAGATTTCAACTTTGGTTCCTCAAGTCCTTGCAGACTTGTCAGTCAGCCAGTGCTCCAACACAGAAGGCTGGGAAAGAACTCATGTACCCAGGATCAGTTGGAAATCGGGTTCAGGATCCAGTCAACTAGAGGAGAAGCCAGAAGCACAGGCTATTGTTATTGGAGATGAAATAGTTCAAAGCACTTTAAAACTAGGGTTGCCTGAAGAACAGATGGCACCAAGATGCAGTTGCTGCATCTCAGTGTCACCTCAGATGATTTGTGCTCCAACTTTTTGGCTTCTGGAAAAAAAACCCCTCAGTTTCAGCAGTTAAAATAAATGGGCAATTTGAGTTGGGCAAGAGATATTTTAAATTAGGAATTCAGGCATCTCCATGGCAATCCAAGTAGCCAAAATAGGTCAGAGCCAGACTATGAATTTTTGAAAAAGAAAAGAAAAATCATTTGGAAGTTAGGGAAGCAGGAAAGAGGCAGCTTTGATGCTCTGAAAAAAAAAAAAGAAGAAGAAGAAGGATCCTATTTTGTGTTTCAAATGAAATGTGGTTCACTGAAAGCTTTAAAGAATTAAAAGCATTCCATCCAGTAACCTGATGGTTTCTCTGTGCAAATACATGTCATTTAAAGGAATGTCAAGGAGAAAGGGGAGAAAAGTCACATTTAACCAGTCAAATCAGGGAGTGAAGCATTGTCACCAAAGGTCTCAGACCCTACAGTTTCATTTGGTTGTCCCAATATTTTGCCTCCTTTCTTTAGTTTTAACTAAGTTTTGCTCAAGTGCTGGAGCCACAAGAAAGAGCCAAATTCCAGGCCTGTTGGCAAGAAGTTGTGCTTCATTCCTCATGTATGACCTCAGTTTCAGAATGAATCTGTTCAGTAGAAAGAAATAAGCAAAGATGCAGTGCATATTTGCTTGGCTCAGACCTTTTCCGGATGAAAGAAAGTCAAGGCAGTGCATGTAGAATAAGATGAATTCCCCTCCAAAATAGAGAAGTTCATGACCATAATGTCAAACTAATCACCTGCAAAGACTTTCCCCTATGTGTCTAATCCCTTTTACCAACAAAACTAATTTGAGGAATGGCAAATGCTCTATGAAAATTAAATGATTTTAAATGCAAGGTGATTGTTACCTATGTTATCTCTGATCAAGAATCTTTGGTTTCCTCGCTTCACCCCCTCCTCCTTCATCTCATTCTCTTCTCTCATGTCTTTCCCCCTCTCTCCTTCTCTGTCTTACCCTATCTTCCTCCCTCCCTCTGTCTCTATCTCTTTCAAACAAATAAAATAAATATTTATAAAAATTCCTTTGACTTAACATTTTATCTTTTAGAAAATGTTTATACGAAAAAATGTCATGGTCATTTTTTTCATGTAATTACAAATGAAGTCGTTGCCATGCATATCCTATAGCAAGTTATTCTTCTAGTAGTAAGGATATGATAGGGAATCGAATATGCAGAAGATATACACTTCAGGAGATTAAAACCTAGTAGGGGAAACAGGAAATTAAATTCAACAAAAAATCAAAGTGATCATATATGATACATCTGCTATGTAAAAGATTAAAATAACCACAGAGCGGGCTGGTTTATGGTAGACTTTCTGGGAAAATGGCCCCTGAGTTGACAGCTAGGTGAAAAGCAGGCAGTTCTACAAAGATCTAGAGAAAGAATCTTCCAAGAAGTTCAAACACTGTGAACAGAGGCTAGAAAAGATGAGTTTCATGTATCTGAGGGAGAAGAAGAAGGCAGGTTTGACAGAAAGCTAATGGATGATGGGGAAAATGAAAAACAGAACAAAAAGTTGGCAAGAGTTAGATCACCCTGTAGTCCACAGGATGAATTTCAGTTATGTTTAAACGTAACAGGAGACCATTGGAGAATCTTATACTAGAAGGATGATATAATCAGTGTAAATCTTGGAAAGAAAACTGCCCGCTATGCAGAGGATGAACTGCAAAAATATAAAGCAAGAAGGGAAGCCAGGAATGATTCAGAGCTCATGGCCGTGACTTGGAAGATGGAAGCTTAGAGCTTCAAGAAGAGTGGCAGCAATGGAGTGTGAAGGGGTGCTAGGATTTGGGACAGATGTAGGACTGGAAGGACTTTTGTTGGATTAGATGCGGAGTGGTATAGAAATGAAGGTAGAGGTGTGGCTTTATGTGCTTTACCTAGAAAACCTGTTAGCTTGCAGCTCCATTTTAAATTGTAGGAAGGTTGGACATGAGACTAGAAGGCAAGAATTCTTTTGACCTCTGCATTTGAGCAGATCATTAGACTCTTAAATGAAGATGTTGGGCAAGCAATTAGATATCTGAGTCTGGCTGGGGGAGAAGACACCTGATTAAGGATGTTTCTGTATATAGAAGTGTTTCTGAAGCCAGAGAATAGGATAAGAGAATGTAAGCAAAGATGATGGGAGGGTTACAGGTAGAACTCTGGACCGTTGAAGATTCCACAGAAACAGATAAAAGGTCAGATGGGAAGAGTAATTGGATGTGGACATACATGAGGATTTAAATGGAGCAGGCAGATGATCATTGTATTTGGCAAATGTAATTAACTAATAGACTTAATATGAGCGACGTATATACAGTGAGATTAGAGGTGGGTAGAAAAATCGTCCCCTCATAGTGAATAACGAAGAATACAAAGTGCAGATAGGAGTACAAACTATGAGCGAAGAAAGTTCTTATGGGAAGGGGGATTAGAGAAAATGACAGTAAAATGGTTGGTTAAAAAAAATACCAGAACCAAGTTAAGATTCATTTTAACAAGGAGAAAGCTTCAAAAATAGTAATTAATTTTTTTAAAGTTAAGGAATATTTTCATGTAACTGTAACTAACTGCCAAAGGAAATATTGAGAATAGAGACAAACTAGCAATAGCAATAGCAATTGGAATTCTCCTAATCAGTTTCTACTTGCAAAGTTTACTGGTAAACATCATAGTTGATATTCCACATATTGAAGCGCTGTGCACTTCTGTGCTCCCCTGCCAATCAGCTGTTTAGAAAGAGATGATATTGTCAATTCACAAATTAGCTAAGGCCCACGTTACATAAGGGATTGTATTTCCTCAAATTCATGTATTCATGCTTTAACCCACAACCTGACTGCGTTTGGAAAGAAGACCCATAGTGGTAATTAAAATTACATTGGGTCAAAGGTGAAGCCCTGATTTGATGGGATGGTACCCTAATAAAGTAAGGAAGAGATATCAGGAGTATAGACACATGCAGAGAAAAGGCCACATGAGGACCCAAACAGAAGGTTGCCACCTGCAAGACAGAGAGGTACCAGGAGAAACAAAACATGCTGGCACCTGCATCTCAGACTTCCAGCCTCCAGAACTGTGGCAATTGAGACACTCAGTTTGTGATACTTGTTACAGAAAGTCTTAGCAAAAACATGCTGCTTGCTGTACTTATCATGAATGTTAAATCAAGTGAAGAAATTGTGCTATAATGTTTTATTAAAAATGTAGCAAAATTCTTTTTTTAAAGTCTCTTTTTAACAAGCTGCTAACAAGGTTGCTTTTGGGATTGGTGCAGTATTGTTTCACAGTAATCCTCTGCCTGCAGTGTTGGCATCCCATATAGGCATTGGGTAGTAGTGTCCCAGCCATCCCACTTCAGAGCCAACTCCATGGTTCTGGTCTAGGAAAGCAGCAAAGGATAGCTCAAGTCCTTGGGTTGCTACACCCAAGTGGGTAATCTAGAGGAGGTCCTTGGCTCCTGGCTTTGGATCAGCTTAGCTACAGCTGTTGAAGCCATTTGGAGAGTGAATCAGCCATGGAAGACCTTTCTGTCTGTCTGTTTCTCTTCTCATTATAATAACCTACCTATCAAATAAAATTAAACAAATGTTTTTTTAAGTGTTGCTTGTCCGTGATTAGGAGTTATGGAGCACAGCAAGCTAAGCTGCCAACTGTAGCATCCCATGTTGAGTAGTCAGTTCACATCCTGCTAGTTCTGCTTCTGAGCAAACTGCCAGTTAATGTGCTTGGGGAGGTAACCAAAGGTGACCCAGGCACCTGCCATGCCCATCATACATAGGAATGGGCGTGTCCTCAGCCTAGTCCTGCCCTGGCCAACGTGGCCATTTGTGGAATGAACCAATGGGTGAGCAAATATTTCTTTCTCTTTTTCTCATTATTTACTTCTCTATCACTCTACCTTTCAAACTTAATTCATCTTTTTCTTAAAAATGGGGAAGCATGTGAAAAGCTAGGACTCTACTCTCAGGTCTCTGTATCCTCAGGTTCTCTAAAGAAACTAAAATGAAAATTCATAGATGACATAATACACACAAAAGATGAAACAGAACTGAAATCTTTCTTCTGTCAAAGTTTGGTCAGTGAATGATTATGAATATGCCAGTTGAAATTATTAGCACTTTTGACTTACAGTCCAATGCTGCTGGACAGCTGTTTCAGATAAGACACACTGTAAAGTACGTGAGAAGGTGAGATGGGGTGCAATTCAGCACTGAGGAGTCTTTGTAAGGAGCATGGCCACTTTCACAGGATGAGGGGCTGTGTGATGTAGACACATTAGCAGAATCAGTAGTGGAAAGATGAGGCTGTTCTCATCTTTTTTTTTAAAGGTTTATTTATTTTTATTGCATAGTCAGATATATAGAGAGGAGGAGAGACAGAGAGAAAGATCTTCCATCTGAAGATTCACTCCCCAAGTGATTGCAATGGCCAGTGCTGAGCTGATCCAAAGCCAGGAGCCAGGAACTTCCTCCAGGTCTCCCACACGGGTGCAGAGTCGCAAGGCTTTGAGCCATCCTCAACTGCTTTGCCAGGCCACAAGCAGGGAGCTGGATGGGAAGTGGGGCTGCTGGGATTAGAACTGGCACCCATATGGAATCCCGGTGTGTTCAAGGCGAGGACTTTAGCCACTAGACTAGCGCGCTGGGCCCAGGCTATTCTCATCTTAACTGTTCCCCCCCCACTTAAGAATTCCTGAGGCCAAGCCAACAATAAGCAGGAACTAGGTTATTGGAGGATATTTGAGGAAAAGGAGAAAGTATGAATTACCAATCCTGAAGCATAGGAAGATTAACTCACTAGAATAATCTATAAAATGGTCCTGCTATATTTAAAAACTATTTGTTTTATTTGAAAAGATGAATTGTACAGAGATTTTCCATATAATGGTTCACTCCTCAAATGTCCACAATAGCCAGAGTTGGGACTGGCCAAAGGCATGACCAAGGAGCTTTTTCTGGGCCTCCAGATGAGTGCAAGGGCCCAGGAACCTAGACTAGCTCTCCTGCTTTCCTAAACACATTAGCAGGAAGTTAGATTGGAAATGGAGAGGTAAAATTCAAACAAGCTCCCATATGGGATGGTCTTGCAGGTGGCAGCCCAATGTAGTAAACCAGAATAATAGCCCTAATCTTACCATGTTAAGTGCTCATCAAATGTTAGTGATCATGAATTTGAGATGAGCCAACGTATCTGCCTGTTTTTCATTAGTAAAACTTAACAATAAAGGGAGCCAGTGTATTTTTTTTATCATTTTATTTCAGAATAGTTAGACATTTATAAAAAATTTTGAGGTAACATGAGGAGTTCCCACATACCCCACGACCAGCTTCTCTTATTCTTAACATCTCATACTAGTATTATGTATTTGTCATAATTAGTGAACCACAGAGCATATGGTATTTGTCTTTCTCTATCTGATTTATTTCACTTAACATAGGGTCCTCTAATTCTACCAAATTTGCTGGAAATGACATAATTTTATTCTTTTTCTGTGGCTGAATAGTACATTTAAAGACTTGAGATGAACTATGGCTTGTGTTTGCTAAGCCAATATAACTAACTGGGAGTGAGTGGGACAGAAGTGGAGATGCTTAAAGGAAATGTTCCAGTAGTGTTTTCCAGCATTTTAACCAGGTAAAGTGACAGTTGGTTCAAGTTTTAAGTAAAGAGTTTGCAAGTAGTACTTGTTTTGGTGAGAAGCTATTATGACAATAGTGATTTGGTGGCTGAGATGATGCAAGGTACCAGTCGTTTCAGCTAAGGAAATGAGAAACTAAAATGGGCTGTCAACTAATATTATGGGTTGTCTTCCCAATGCTGAAATCTTCTGTCCTAATAACAGACCCAGTGATGGAGAAAAAGAAATGAGGTAATCACAACACTAGTTAATAAAAAAGAATGAAAAAGAGTGCAGTAGCTAACAAGAGGAGTCAGGAGTGAGCAAATCTGCATGTTTTTGAGCGCACAACTATTCAAGACCAAAAGGAGTTTTGATTTGTTGATTGACAGGAGAGGGTGAGATCCCTAAAAACTTGAACAAAGTCAAGGATGCCACTTGAGGTAAGGACCACAACAGAGGAAGAAGGGAGAAGTCACAGAAAGGTTGGCTTCGCTACATTTCAATGGGCTTCTATAGGTCGGTAAACCAGCAAATTTATATTCAGAGAGAGAGAGTGTGTGTGTGTGTGTGTGTGTGTGTGTGTGTGTGTGTGTGTGTGTGTTCCTTTACTGATGAAAGTATACCTCTGATGGAATCTAATGGTTCACTGGATATCAAGAAATCACTCTTACATTCCATTCCCATTACTTTTCCTCTGAGCAGTGGGGTAGACATTGTTTGAGACAGTATGTAGGAAAGGTCTTCCTCGGCTGCTGAAAGTCAGACATTAACAGAGTGGACGTTTGACTTAGCAGTTAAGCCACTGTTTGGGATGCCTGCCTGCTATGTTAAGGTCTTGGTTTCATTCCCGACTCCAGCTTCCTGTGAATACAGAGCCTGGGAGGTATTGGTGGTGGCTCAAGTGCTTAGATCACAGCAACCCACATAGAAAGAGCAGGATTGAGTTCCCAGCTTCTGACCTTGTTCTGATCCAGTGAACCAATGGATGAAAGCTCTGTTCATGTGTATCTGTCTATATCACTCCCTCTCCACCTTCTCCTCTCAGATAAATAAATTAACATTAAAAAGAAAAAAGAAGTAATTCCAGACATTGGGGCATCTCTGAGTTTGGGCTCAGCTTGTGGCCTTCATTTGCAAGACCTTTCTTTTCCTTTCCCCCTCAGCATCTTTGCATGGCTTCAAGTGCCATCTGCTTCAACCAATTCTCATAAACATAAGAAAAATGATGCTCTGAAACTAACATAAGCTCACTGACTGGGAGCATTCAGCCAGAAAATTAGAGCCCACAGTGAAAATTCTACAGTAAGCTTAGGGACATTTCCTCTGTGTGACTCTTAGTATGAAATGCTACCCAAGCAAAGGATACTTTAGAAGAACTGAATGTTCACAAACAGACAAGAAAAATATGTAGAAGCTTTATGTGCAAGTAAACCAATAAAGCAGGTTGGAGAACCTGCTTTGAACTTCAACTTGGAACTATTTGGATAATACTGACTTTGTATTACAACCACATCTAACTCTCTCATCTGATCTGTTGAAATTGTTAGACATTACCATGTTACTAAGGGGCAGAACTGAAGGAATAGACCAGGCCAGCTTTCCTTAGCAAAATGACTTTTATTGATGTTATGATCCTGTGTTCTGGAGTGGGTATTTGGATTGTGCTTCTTTATGATACTTCTGCTTGTCACTTAAACCTGTCTACCAAGCTTGTCTACCAACCTGTCTATTCAACCTTGGTGGCATGTAGAGAAAACAACTTGTTAATTTTGTATTTTATGCCATATTTGAGACAGTATGTAGTCCAAGGAGAAATTCAGCTATTTAGACCCACAAGTGCCCTTTATTGATTTTCTATGTATTAAAACAAGTGCTTGAGCTAGATTATTTACATCTTAACTGCTGCTAACACACACTTTATTCACAGCAATTGGAATCAAACTGTAGGTAGTGCTCTGTTTCTTATTCTTGCATTCTTTTTCTATTTGGTTAGAAGTCTTTCCCAGGCGTAGTTTAAATGCCTACGTAATAATAATTTCATCAGACCAGTTAATGATGTACATGTAACTATATATCTATATTTCTATCTGTATGTGTATGTATATGTGTGTGTAGCATCTATTACTGAGATTTTGCTGTTACAAATAATGCTGACAAATGTGATTTTTACACTTTTTTAAAATAATTGATGGCTTATTTATACTTGAATCCTAGGAATATGGCTGCGAGGTCTGATAGTGTAGACTTACTTGCGGAATGAGAGTGCGATTGTTTCTCTAAAACATCTGTAATACCAGGACAACTTCAGTTTTCTTCCTTGTAGATGGCTTGTTTTCATTTTCATTTATTTTTGATTGACTACTTTATTGTACATTTTTCTTTACCTCAGAAGCCGTAAGTATTTGCTTGGATTTGTGTAGTGTGCTTCTTTTTACTATTATAGCGTAGTGGCTAGGAGCATTGATTTGAGATCAGACTTCCTAGCACTTGGTTCTGGCTTTGCTGTTTGCTTTGTGATATTGGCTAAGTCACCTAAGCTCTTTGTAAGTCAGTTTCCTTATCTTATCATTTTATGAGGTATGTTAGTGAAATTAACATAAATAGAGTGTTTAGACAAGGGTCTGGCATAGTAAACACTCCTGAATTCCTTATTATTGCTGTTTCTTTTCTGTTGTGCTGATGAATTCATCTGTGCCTTCTTAAAGTTTCCTTTTACACACAGTTGTACTTTTCTATCATATGTACTTTCATTACTTGCCCCAACTTTATCCTTTATAATTCCTATAATTTCTCACATATATCTCCTTTCTTCTCTTTCCATTCTTCCTTCTCTTTCAAGCTTTGATCTCTTAGCATAACTTAACTCCATTGATTTACTCCCCAGATGTCTTCAGTAGCCAGAAAGGGTCATGCCAAAATTAAAAGCTAGGAACTTGGTCCAAATCTCCCACATGGTTAGCAGGATCCAAAGTACTTGTTGCCACCTAAGGAGTAGATTAGCAGAAAGTTGGAATTGGGGGCAGAGCTGAGTTCCAAGCAGTTTGAGTTTGATATGAGATGTAGACATTGAAGATGGAATCTTTATTTTGTTGTTGTTGTTGTCATATAAAAAAATATTTATTTTTATTGGAAAGACAGATTTATAGAGAGAAGAAGCAGAGAGAAAGATCTTCCATCCACTGGTTTACTCCCCAGCTGGCCACTATGGCCAGAGGTAAACCCATCTGAAGCCAAGACACAGGAGCTTCTTCCAGGTCTCTCACATGGGTGAAGAGTCCCCAAAGCTTGAAATGTGCTTTACTGTTTTCCCAGGCCACAAACGGGAAGTGGAATGGGAAATGGAGCAGCCAGGACATGAACCAGTTCCTTTATGGGATCTCGGCAGTTGTAAGACAAGGATTTAGCCACTAGGCTATTACACTGAGCACTGAAAATGGCATGTTTAGCCATTAAACCAAATGCCTTCTCCTGCAAAATATTATAATGCAACACTAATATTATAGTGGCAATATTAATACAAACACTAATGTAATGGCAGTGCTAATACTAAATAAAATGGCTTAAAGTTGGTCAGACACTGATCTGTGAAGTAGGAATCATTTCCATTTCAGTGCCGAGGACATGTTTAAAGGTGGTGATTTGCCATGGTAACACAGGTACAAAGTGATGGAATTAGGATATGAACTCAATTCTGTCTGACTTCAGAAACTCATCCTCAGTTTAAACCTTGAGACCTTAAAATCTAAACTTCCATTTTAATTATGCTTCATTTTAGACATGGAGCAGTTCTTATTCAAAGTCTCAAAAATTGTTGATGAGTGAAACCAAAAATGCAAATGTATTTAGGAAAGTTACCACAAACTTCATCACAAAAATCAATAAATTGACAGTTAAATAGAACAGTCATCCTATGTTCTCTCTGATTAAGACAGCTTTAGGCAAAGTACAATATAAATAGATTACAGGCAAGTAAATATATACATAGATTCTCAAAAATGAACTGTACAATAGAGACTAGCATACCAGCAAGTACAAAACTTTGCAATACATACCTCTACTTCCAAATAAAAATAGTACTCCCAGTTAAATATTTATATATGCCTATTTATACCAACACTAAATTTTTTGCCTTTGCCTATACCTACCATGCCATGATACATTTAAATAGCAGAAAATTAAACTTGTAACTGTTACCAAGGGACTGTATACTACTGTGATGCTGTGGGGGAGAAATAGCAGGAGGAAAAATGAGGGGAGGAAGGAAAGGAGAAGGATGAATCCCTATACCAACAAAACTGTACCATGTAAAAGAAATAAAAAGAGAACAATACATAACCTGAAGACTACTTGCTATACCACAGGTTGATTTCCTTGTACTCAGAGATAAAAAACATTCTGAGTATCAATGAAAGTTCATCTGGCAATCTCATTCAAACGTACATCCTTGAGAACACTGTGGATGACAGATGCTGGTGTTGGGGATGAGAATGCTGAGAATAAAGTCCTAGTCTCCCCCTTCCCCTTGGAGTGAGCAGGGGGAAGTGACTTAATCTCTATAATTATCAGTTGCTTATTTCAGCATATAGTTATGACAATTATAGATCATTTACTTGAGGAATAGTTAAAAGAAGGCAATGTGAAATGTAATTTGCAAATCAGATGGCAAAGTGTATTCAAATGTTAGTTTCTATACTTAATATGCAGTGTTTTTATCCTAAATTTTTTTTCATAAAAGTCATACTTCTTTTAACTGTGTTTTTCTGCTTGCAATCATTCATTAATCCATATATCCAGTACTTTTTCAGATATATTTTGTACCAGGTAGTTTATAAGGAACATACAACAATTAGAGGGATGCACATTTGGTGCATTGAATGCAATGCTGCCTGAGATGATGCATCCCATGTCGGAAGACCTGGATTTCAGTCCTTGTTAATGCTGGGCTCCCAATGGATGCACATCCTTGAAGTTAGAAAGCAGGGCCTGATTCAGTAGCCTAGTGGCTAAAGTCTTTGTCTTGCATGCACCAGGATCCCATATGGGCACTAGTTCATGTTCCGGCTGCTCTACTTCCCTTCCAGCTCTCTGCTTGTGACCTGGGAAAGCAGTCCAGGACGGCCCAAAGCCTTGGGACCCTGCACTCATTTGGGAGACCTGGAAGAAGCTCTTGGCTCCTGGCTTCAAATGGCTCATCCCGGACCATTGCAGCCACTTGGGGAGTGAATCAGCAGATGGAAAATCTTTGACTCTCCTTCTCTCCATGAATCTGACTTTCCAATAAAAACAAGTAAATCTTTAAAAGATTTTAGAAAACAATCATTAGGTTGTCTTCAACTTTGATGTCTAAAGGACATTAGTTTATCGAAGACTGAGCCCCTTTTTGCCAAATTAAACCTGCCTTCTCTATCCATCTCCAGCTCTGGCTCTTTTCAATTGATAGCGACTCTGTCCTACCCAGGACAAAATCTTGAAAGCAATCTAAACTCCCCTTTGATCTCTTGCATCACACACGCAACTTTTCATAGACTCTTTTTGGCTCTATCTGCAAGATATGCTGTGAATCAGAACACATCCTTACACACCACTGCTACCCTGTTCTAAGCCACTATAGTTGGACTGCATTTTCTCAAATGACCTGCTCAATACCTTTATACTCCTGATTAACTTGTCTATTTTACTGTAGAAATCATTGCCATCTGGTACATGTTTTTTTTTTAAAGATTTATTTTTATTATTTTTTCATTGGAAAGGCGGATATACAGAGAGGAGAGACAGAGAGGAAGATCTTCCGTCCGATGATTCACTCCCCAAGTGAGCGCAATGGGCCGATACTATGCTGATCTGAAGCCAGGAGCCTCTTCTGGGTCTCCCACACGGGTGCAGGTTCCCAAAGCTTTGGGCCGTCCTCGACTGCTTTCCCAGGCCACAGGCAGGGAGCTGGAAGGGAAGCGGGGCTGCCGGGATTAGAACCGGCGCCCATATGGGATCCCGGGCGTGCAAGGCGAGGACCTTTAACCACTGCGCCACTGCGCTGGGCCCATCTGGTACATGTTTTCTTTACCTGTCTTGTTTGTTGCTTGACGTAGCAGAATGTAAGTTCCAAGATGACTGTGACTGTGGTGTTGTATTATTTTGCTTCATTTTTTCTATTTGTCATCTGCTGTGATTACAACACCTAGAACAATTCCTGCTACATAATAAACACAAATAAATGGATGCTTTTGATTAGCTTACAGATTGGTTGCATATTCATCTGTGGAAACTAAGGAGAGCCCTGAACACATCATATACTTTAGGAACTGTGATTTTTAGTGCACTCAGCAGGGGTACTGAAACCAAGCCAAAGGAAGATGCTGGCATTCCTGCCTCCCCCCAACCCATCTCCTTCCCATTCTTTTTTTTTTTTTAAGATTTATTTATTTTTATTGTAAAGACAGATATACAGAGAGGAGGAAAGACAGAGAGGAAGATCTTCCGTCTGATGGTTCACTCCCCAAGCAGCCACAACGGCTGGAGCTGAGCCGATCCGAAGCTAGGAGCTTCTTTCTAGGTCTCCTATGCAGGTGCAGGGTCCCAAAGCTTTGGGCTGTCCTCGACTGCTTTCCTAGGCCACAAGTAGGGAGCTGGATAGGAAGTGGGGTTGCCAGGATTAGAACTGGCGCCCACATGGGATCCTGGTGCATTCAAGGCAAGGACTTTAGCCGCTTTGCAATCGTGCCAGGCCCCTTTCCTTCCCATTCTAAGAGTTAGTTGGCCTTGATGCATGCAGGATGGTCCCCTCTGAAATTCTCTTTGTTTTCATAATTGTGATTAAAATAACTTCTGTGACAAAATCCCAGCATCTCCCTTCATGGCAAAGTAGTTAGTTTTATTTCTATTTTGTCAGAGGGAGTATCATTAACAATTTGCTTTATTTTGACAGCTTGAGGCTGTAATTAGTTTCTACAGGAAAATGCACCAATTAACACAGTATTTGCTTCTTGGCTTGAATCTAAATTGAAATTGAAGGAAGCTGAGAAAATTTTAAAAGATTGAACATTAACATTAGCAAGAAGTTCACCCACCTATGGATTAAGGAAATTGAGTGATAGCTTAGCTACATTTATTTTCAGGAAAGGTTCTCCTTTTGCCTATCAAGCCCCAAGACATCTTATCAGTGCCTATCTCACTTATGAGCTTTCCAGTGTCTGAAATCCTCTCCTATTAATATAATCACATAACAGTCAGACATAGGTACTAGTTTTACCATTTTATTTGCCCAGCTATATTAACGTTAGAAAGAATTTGGAATACCGTGTAGAAGTTAGAACAGCATATACAGAGCTAGCTAGCTATATATCTAGGATAAGTTTAATTTGAAAAAGTTAGAATACTATAAATAGTAAATTTTATATTTGACAAATGGAAATATGAATGTGTATTCACATGTGCTTATGTTTGTATAGATAGTTTTCAAAAAATAAATGGAAAACCATTAATGATATTGTTATCTACAAGAGTGAGGGGGTACAAAGAGAATGGGAATGGTATACAAAGGAGATTCTTCATACATTCTTATGTTTTCAAATTAAATAGTTGAATGAGGAATGTATTGTCTGTTCAGTTTTTTTCAATGCTTTACAAAAGGGCTCCAGTACTAAGCATATGTAAGACCGAATGCAAGGCTAAACACTCAATAAATAATATTGACTGGTTGCAAGTGGAACTATAGGACAAATGTGTTTTGGCAAGACAAAGCTAGCTTGGGTACTTTTCTTCTACAAAAGAAAGTTAGCATGTTAGTTACAATGTGCTTTCCTCAGCTCCACATCCTGCCCAATTTTCTTTTCATGCATTTGCCTTATAGAATAAGCTCAAAATTCATGCTTCATTTTTCTTCTTATAGTAAAAATTAGAATATAATTTTGCATAGTCTGTATGGTTCTGTTATAAAAGTTTGTTTTGCAAGTGTATTTTCTTTGCAAGTGTATTGGCTTAACCTTCAACTGGGGCATCCAATGTAGGTACTAGTTCATGTCTACTTCCACATGGTTGGGACCTACACCCTACACCCGTGTGGGAGACCCAAAAGAAGCTCCTGGCTTCAGATCAGCTCAGATCCTGCCATTGTGGTCATCTGGGGAGTGAACCATTGAATGGAAGAGCTTCTCTGTGTCTATTCTTGTTTTCCAAATGAAAATAAATAAACTTTTAAGAAAAAATATTTCTTTGCATTTTTTGTTTGTGGACACCCTGCCACTGTTTCCTTAACCCTAAGAAGTTAGGTTAACTTGATAACTGAGGTCAGGCTTGGAGGAAAAGTGTAGTTAGGCCTAATTGATTAAATGCACACATGCTAAGTGAGACCGAAGTTGATTGAAATTTCCGACTGATTAACAAGAAATTGGATAGGTAATTTACATTTTCTGAATATTCGTATCCTCATCTATAACATATGGGTAATGACTTACACTTGTTGGGATTTGTGATGCTTCCATAATGTAAGAGAAGTAAAGTAGATGGATCATATTGTGTCTCATACATGTAAATTCCTAATAGATGCTAACAATGACTTGTTTTATTTTTATATATTATTTTCCAGTATATTCAGAAGACCTACCCTATATCCCATTGAGAATGGTAACTTGCCCTTCGCAAAGTACATATATATTTATTAGAGTTACTTGATATGGCTTAAGTATCTGCTTTGTTAAGGTATTCTCATTAAGAACAAAAATCTTAGGAGTTTTTGACCCTAGTTTTATTGCAGTATCATTTGTTTGCGAGATACTCACTAAGAGCAGGTATGAAATACAGTGGAAACTGGAAGGATAAGGACGAGTAATTTTGGAGCTTAGGTTTCTTGTCCCCAAGAATAGAAAAGCCAAAGCAAGGCAGACTTTGGCAGATTAAAGGTGTATTTATTGACTGGAAGGTGGGCAGGCAAGAAGCACCCAACAGGAACCAAGACTGAGAAGGGACTGCAACAGAGGACCAAAACGTAAGGTTCCTACCTCATGGATTTTCCAGGCAACCCCACAGACATGGCACTGTGAAATGTCTGCTGTCAACTCAGGCAGTGGACACCCCTAGTTCTGCTTGTAGAGGTGTGTCTCATGGTGAGCCACTAGTTTTAGCTCCTGGAGTTTTGGTCACTGAACTTGAGTAGATCTTACTGACAGACTACAAAATGTAGCTCATAAATCATATCTAGGCTTTGAAGGAGACAAGTGCTTTGACAAATTAGTTTAACCAAGTGCATTGTAGCTTGAATTAGAGAAAACTGGACCTAAAGGTAGGTACAGAGAGTGAAGATTTCTGTTCTAAATCAGCAGTGAGCCAAGGTGGAGTAGGATTGCCTTCCCTCCAGGGATTATTCATGTCTGGGGCCATATTTTTGAGTGATACCAAGTCTGTATTCCAGTAATAGTTGCTGTCGTCTTCGGAATTTCCATAATCATTGATTTTCTCTAAAAGTTACTCCATTTTGGTTTTGAGGACTTGAAATCTGATTATATCTACTTTTTCCCACAGTTAATTCTGTTTCGCAGGGGTGTTAGATAAACAAGTGTCTCTTCCTGAGTCAGCAGGTGTCACTATTGACCAGTTGGAAATACACATGGTAGCCTTGCTAAGGGTAGGGTAGGTAGGTCCACCACTAATAAGATGGAAAAGCTGAAGTTAACATTTCAGGTGAAAGAGCTATTACCCGAGATCCACTGACTTTCTGTTAGCTGAGTTCTCAGATAAATGTGTATTTCTTCTTCATTGCCTACCTGCAAATCCATGTTATCTATAGATCTTTATGGAGAATGAAGCTGAAGAGATGATCTCCATGGTTCCACTTTTGAGTTTTAGTGATTTGAGAGTTACTAACAGCTTGAATTTCTAATTTCCTTTTTTTCTGATTACAACTAAATATGATCTATCCAGATTAACTGCGAAGTGCATCATGTGTGGTACATTTTAGGACCAAAAGCCTTTGCTCCTTTGGTCTATACCTCACATATTTAACTTGATTGTAGAAAAATACATCTCAGAAATAATCAGCTAAGTAAACCATGCTTGCAGTTTAAAATTAAAATGTAAACATGGAAAGAATCTCTGACTGAATCTTCTGGGACACTGTTCTCTCTTACAACAGAGCACTCAAAATCAAGCAATTTGTTGAGTGTGTTCATGCGTATCCTTTTCCTCCACAGTTACACACGGGGTATTGTAATATGCAATCTCTGCACTTCCGTTTGTGAGCCTCGTTCAATCACTGTCTGCACCAGAAATTGAATTCTAAGATTACTCCATCCTTTGTATTTATTTTTTTCTCAATAATTCCCTTGTTTATCTTGGCATACATATACTTTTTAAAAATGGTTTGACTGTGAGGTTCTGTTTTTTGGTTTTCTGTTTGTTTGTGTTTTGAAAAAACAGACAAAGATGTTGGGTATCACACACACCCTTATCCCAACATACTTCATTTCACATAGGGTTATGATACTGGTTAGCATTACTTGATTGACTTTTGTCATTGAAGCTTTTAAGAGAAATTTCTTGTGTAGAAGGGGTACTTAAATACGCGAGGGGCAGGCATTTCAGTAACATAACAATTACTCCCCTTAAGTGAAAAGCTTCAGTTTAGTAAGAAAGTTTGAAAGTAAAATTATTATTGAAATGATCCACAACAGACTAGCAATTTATTTTGTAAGCTAAACAACGCTTCAGCTAATTCTGTCACATTGAAACTGCTATGCCAGCATTAACTAATGTGTACTATTAACAGTCCTAGATTCATAATAAAAAAACGAAAGCAGATAGACACCCCACCCTGTGTGCACCATAGGAACAGTGCACATGAAGTGCTTTGGGAACTCAGAAAAAATGATGTCTCTAAGTGGCTGTTAATGAAAGATTTGTCAGGGGAGGGAGGTAGAAATGACTCTCAGTTTAGAAATAGGTAAATAGAAAGGAGTGAAAGAGGATACTTATGTTATGTGAGGAAGCAGGTAACAGAATTGAAGTCTAGGAATAGAAGAGCCTAAAACATGTATTTTTTTAATTATTCTGATGGATAAAATTTTGAATAAGTTGGAAGAAAAATATTTAAAATCTTAAGTGCATTAAATTTCATGTAGATGATAGGGAATTATTAAGTTGGTGTTCAGAAAAAACAGCATATGAAACAGTATACACATGATGCTTCATATTACTAGAAAATGTGACATTGTAGTTCAGTACTTTGGTGGTACTGTCTTCCCACCTGTGGAATTACTCTAGTGCCTCTAATAACTAGATGATCCAAGGTAACTGCCTTGGAAACTTCTTTTAATTTAATCTTTTTAAACTATTTTTTAATTTAATGTTTTAGGTATTTCCACAAATTCGGCATGTAAGAATTTCAGGTAGAAATTAAATATGTCTGAGCAATAGAAGAGCAGAGGAGGGGGAGAGCAAATTATTACTGAGAATCTGAAGAGTGTCACTTGGAAATGGGAGGAAGCAGAAAGTACCAGAAAGATCTTCTGATGTAGAATAGCAGTCTAGATAGGCAGGTGATCATTTATGAGCAATTATTTTCAACATTTTTCTTCATTTCTTGCATTAAGAAGTCAAGATTTTTGCAGGTGTTTGATCTGCCAATTAAGTAACTGTATTCCATATTGGAATGCCTCGGTTTTATTCCTGGCTCCTGACTCCAGCTTCCTCTCAATACAGACCCTAGGAGGTAGCAATGATGGCTGAATTGGATTTCTGCCAACTTTGTGGGAGATCGTCCTTATTCTTGGCTTCAACCCAGTTCAGCCTAGGTCTTTATGGGCATTTGAATAATGAACTAGAAGATGGGAATTCTGGCGGCCTCTCTCTGTCTCTCTCTTATCTCTCTAATAATAATAATAGTAATAATAATAAGGAGGAGGAGTGAAAGAAGGAAGGAAAACAGTAACTGCAAAATATTATCCTTGGGCAGACATTTGCCCTGGTGGTTAAGGCACGTATGTCCTGTATTTCCATGCCTGAGGTGTATGAAATTGGCTCCACTTCCAATTTCAGATTCTTGTTAACGTGTGCCCTGAGTGGTAGCGGATGAGCACTCAAGTAATTGGCTTGTCGCTATCTAAGTGAGAGTCATGGATTGTGTTCCTGATTTCTAGGTTATGCCTTTACTAGTCCTGACTATAGTCATTTGAGAAGTGAACCAGCTGATGGATAATTTTTTTGTCTCCATCTCTCTCTGCATTACAAATAAGTAAACTAATAAAATGTTTTTTTAAAACATTTTTTAAAACCCTTTAAAAATACATCTTTAAAAAAACATTTGAATGTTGTCCTATCATTAAAGAAGAGATCAAGAGTTCCCTGGTTGGCTTGTACATCTCTCCTTCCTCACAGGGTAGTAGAGGAAGTGGCGCTCCAACAGTGCTTTGAGGGACCTTTTTGACTGCCTTGATGGGCGGCGCACCCATAGACTTACCATTTCACCAGAGCAGTACTCCCTGAAGAGTCAAATCCCCAACAGGAATTGAAGTGCTGTTAGGAAGAGGAAAGGACTTGTTGAGTGTCCCCAACATAACGAATATCCACTTCAGTGAGAATCACATTGGTGCTTCCAACAGAACAAAAATAACTAATGCAAATGACTAGCACGGAGGAGTGAGGTAAAAAGTTGTTTGTTTTCCAAAAAGATAACCTGACAGAGCCTCTCTCTTGCACATCTTTTTCAAGATTTCAACATGTAAGTTGAAATATTAACTCTTAATACACTGCCTAAGTTTAATTGTGACTGTGTATTACCCTGTCCTTAATGAGATGACTTTCTCTTCCTGATATCCATCAGCTACAGGGAACAAATCTCATTCTGCCCAAATATCAACTTTTCCTGAGTAACTCTGATCCCATCTGCTAGAAGCTGTTAGTCCCTCTAAATTCCCACCAATTTATAAGTGCCTCTCATAAAATGCTGACTGCAGCATTTTTATTTTTTAGTGACCTTTTAAATCCTTATGTTCCCTAAAGGTAAAAATGATCAAAATCTATAAGGTAAATATATACATTTCAGTGTGTAAGTGTGCATTTTTTATAACAGATTCAGCTTAGCACTGCTAACAATTGAGTTAGTATCTGTAGTTTGAAGCATCTGTATTCAATAAGTGACAATTTTGCAACTGCTTTGCAGGGATCATAGAATTGCATTGGGCTAATGTAAGTTGTCATTACAGTGGCTCTCCCAAAGCAAACTAAGTTGCTTCCATAGATATTTCCATATCTAGTGAGTGAGTGCTATTAGCAATTTGTATATATATATGTGTGTGTGTGTGTGTAACTTCATGTATCCCTAGGTCAAAAATAACATATATACCTACAAATAGTTTTTGCATATGATATGAGATTAGCCTAACTTGTAAAGTTATTGGGGATTTCTTTGCTCACCCACCTAAGACTGATCTACTCTTCAGTTGTTAACATATGGTTTGTTAGAGTTTATAAAGACTGTTTTGATTGGCTTGGAATGCACGAAGTTCTGCAAAATCTTACTTGAATATTGTAAACTGCTAAGTTTAAATAAATTTTAAAAAGACTAAAAAATGCTGAAAAAAATCTTGTGTTAAAAAGTATACAAATAACAATAAAATGAAAAATCAACATGGAATCTATTGGCCAAGAAAATCCATTTTTATGGAGCAACTACGAAAATGGCCTTCAACAATGCTTTCAATGCCTCAGGTGTGAGCATGTTATGAACTGCCCACTTGTTGGGCCTAAGGATCAAATCTAGTTTAGCACTACTCAAACTCTTCCCAGTACTTGGATGTGGTAATGAGTAACAACTCAAACCCACTGCATGAATAAATCCCTAGGTCTATGAGAAAGACTGAGCTCATTATGGGATAACTGGAACTTTAAGTTCTGTTTCTGTATGGGTTAGATTTCAGCAGATTTAGTGATGGCTCCATTAGAAGCCTGAAGTTATTGGAGGAAGATATCATATATACAGTAAACAAAAGAGCTCAGATGTGAATTTGAATTCTGATCAGGCTACTTTCTTTGAAATAATAACATCTCAAAGTCTCAGTTGCTTTGGGTGTGAAATATAGATGATATATTGTAACTTCTTCACTGTGTTGTGAAACTTATGTGAAGTATGAATTAAGTCATATAAATAATTCATCATTATTTTTATAGAACTAAGTAAGTTGACACTTGTAATATCACTTTGCTGTTATTATGTAATCATAGAAAACAGCCAATAGCAATAAGGTGCTCAAGTTTTTTTTTGTTTCACTTTAAGTATTATATACAAATTATCTCCTTACTTCTTCCTGTCACCTGGTCCTGCCTTCATCACCTGATCCCTCACTATTTTCTCCCCTCCTTTATTTTTTCTTCATTCAAAAACTGTACACAAGTGGTTTGTGGTAGGTAGGACCAAAACATGGTTATATTGATGTAAAAAGTTTTTGAAATCCTTGCATTCAAGGAGCCTGTTAAAAGTTTGTGAGAATGAGTAGTGAAAGGCCTATGCATGAATTTCAACTTTTTTCATCAAAATGAATTTAATTCTGTTTTTTTGTTTTGTTTTGTTTTCGTTCTTCTCTCATAAGCCCTTTGGAGTCCTGCAATGACAGCTGGTCAAGGTCTATGGTGGGTGCTAAGGATCCAATAAAAGGCTGAAGTTTGCTTTTCAGGAGTCTTAGCTGGAGAGACACAAACAAATAATTATAATTCATGGTGATAATTACAAAAGAAGTGTACATTGTATCATGGCAGTTTGAAACAAATAAGTAACTCTCATCCTGTTCTTTTCCAACTGTGAAAAAATTGTTAAGGACCTGCAAGAATGTTTGCCAGGCAGTCACAATGTTAAATACCATTTTAACAGATTAAAAAACAGGCATGACGGTGTTAAGGGTAGGCTGCATGGTTTGGGAAACCATAAGTAACTTCACAAAGAAATGCATTCAGGTAGATATTAGAACATTAGTCTGGAGCCGCTGGACAAGAACTGTGTGTGCAATTCAGGTAAAAGACATAGTGCTACATAGTAGAATAACTACCCTGTCAGGAACAGGGAGAAGGAGTTGGAAGAAAAAGCCTTTGAGATTTGAGACAGCAAGATCAATACAGTTACAAACACCCAGAAAAACCAGATGAAATAAAAAAGACAACCCAGGGGAGAGAGCTGAGAAATACTTGAGATGTTTGCACTGCAAGTAAGCGAAGATCCAATGAAACCTGCTTGAACAATCAAAGCAAGTCTGTGAGACATGAACTTATTGGATTGGTTCAATGAGTGCTCAGTTGTTTTACTAATTCTTCTCTCTGCTCTTTGACTTGTACTCCTGGACTGGCAGCCCTGCTGTGCCCAGTGTGGCTGCAAGGAATGTAGTTACCACATACAGAATCAGCAATCTTGATCCAGAGAAAAGGAGCTGTTTTATTCCAGATACAACAGAACTTCAAAAAATTGAAGAAAAGTGGCAATGAAATGTTAAGTTGATTTTGGTGCGAAAATTATTTTAAAGATTTAATTATTTAAAATAATTGCAGAGAAACAGAGGTGGGGCAGGGGGCGAGTTATGCACGACTTGCCAGCTTCCAACCTCAGTCTCTCACAGGCCCGTCCCAAGAAGATTAGACTCAGAAGAAGGGCTGTAGGAGTCATTCATATGATTAAACAAAATCTAACAAAACAAACAAACAAAAAACCCTTGAAATACAAGTTTATCTTCAATGGAATATAGAATTGGGCCTGGTTTGAATGAAAGCGGAATATTCACTAAATTATTGACCTAAATTGAACACATTTGGGAACAATATGTGCATATTCAATAGTTTTATCTCATTTATCACTAAAATGAGCATTACTATGATCACCAACCCCAAATTCACTTCAGAGGAAATTATTTTTAAGGCAGAACAAATATAAGTTTTCTTCTATGTAAAGTTGTATAAACATGGAATTTATTATTTTTTTCTAGTATATTCACCATAAATCCTTAAAGTTGAAATAATGTATTCAGCATGACCTCAACATCTAGACATCTTTTTCCAAAGCAATCAGTTTGAAATAATTCTCATCAGAATTGCTGAAAAAAAAATGCTCTTCAATAAGGGTCCTTTCAGTCTCTTCTTATAGCGAGAGGCCCATTTCTAAAGATGCGTTGCTATGTTACAAATGCACCATCCTGTACTATAAGCAGGAAGAGAGCTGTTTGAAATTAGCTTATATAAAGCCAATAATGGGAAATATTAAATTTGAAGCAAGTCCTGCAGCATCTGGCTGTAGCCACATTTTTATTTTTTCTTTTTCAAATAAATGAAATATTTCTTCCATTATTCATTTTCTGTTGTTTTCAAAGACAACACATTCAGTGTCTTTTGAGTAATTTTAATCATTATATATATATAAATATTAAAAATATATAAATATATATATAAATGTATTACATCTTAGTTCTCCAGCCTTCCTATCCTTTTATATTTCTATTGCATTTTATTTGTTTATTTTTTTTTTTTACAATTTTGTATAGGCTGGGATTTCCCCTCCCAAACACCCCAGGAACCTGTATTTCCTCATAGAGGAATGACAATCAAAGTTGCTTGAGTGTTGCAAGAGGAGAGTCTGGTGATTAATGGAAATTTACCAATGAAAACAATTACAACATGTAAATTTCTTTACAGAAATGAAAACAAAAATTATGAACACGTTATACAAAGTAGGAGTCTAAGAAATTAATTTCTCAGGTTTTCTTATCCTCATTAGTCGTAAAAATTTTCATACTATCCTATCCTACTTGCTGTCATTTTAGGAAAAGTATACAAACTATAAAGCTTGCCCTTATCTTTCATGAGCTTTTTATTTTATTAAGACACTTAAAAATGCCATGTCCTATAAGATGCCATGTGATGATTTGATGCATGTACGCTGTGTAGAATGTTGAAATCAGTAAACACATAGATGTTCTTAAATGTTTATCATTCCTTTATGGTGCACATACTCAGTATCTTCTAGTTTTTGAAGTTGCATGCTGCCTCATTTTTATCAATAGTAGTCTCATTGCTCTGCAAGACAACACCCACGCTGAGGGAGACTTTTTGTGTACTCACATCGGATTCTTCTGCCTGCCCTGGAGATAACACTAGCAGGTATAACACATCAGCGGGTTCTTCTTATGGTATTAGGTTATTATTCCCAAGATCTACCCAGCTTATCTGGAAGAGGAAAGAATTAAGTGAGGATATGTGGAAAACTGTATGAAAAAATGTTAAATCACAGCTGTCATTGTTAGTTTGCTTTTACATATGAGCTTTTTGTTCCAATGGAATAGTTTTTTTTCCTTTTCCTTTTTTATTTGTAAGATTTACCAAAAGAAAAACAGAGAGAGATACCCTCCATCATATGGGATGCTGACGCTGTAGGCAGAGGATTAGCCTGTAAGGTGCCAGCCTCCCCCACCATGTTTTTAAACAAAGGGGTAGACAGAGAGATTTTATATCTTCTGGTTTATCACCAAATACCTGCCATGGCAGGATCTAGGACAGGGCTGAGGCCTACAACCCAGGAATGGCGATCCAGTCTTTCCCCTGGGTTGTAGGATCTCAACTATTTGAGTCAGCTGTGCTATCTCCTAGAAGCTGAAATTGTACAGAGTCAGGAGCCAATTCCAGGAACCGGATTATCATGTGGGATGCAGGCACTTTAACTGCAAGTAGAATGATTTAGGGGGTTATTCGGATCACTTGTCAGATGGAATAATTTAGATTTCTCCTCAAGTCTTACCATGACTAATGGGGACAGAAGAGTAGAATAGCAACAATCTCTGTCAATCTCTGTACTAGAGTGTTCCCCAAAGAATCATGTGTTTAAAACTTGTTTCCTTGAATATAATATTAATGACTAATTGCTTAAGGGTTGAAATTTAATTCAATTATAGTGTTTAAAGGCAGTGTCTTTTGGAATTGATTGGATTGGGTTAGGTTGATAAGGTGAAGCCATCATGTTCCAGTTGTAGTGATTTTGTAAGGGGAGACCACATAGACACAGATGAGTGTGCAGTCTCTGCATCCTGGGTCATCATGTGATTTATCCTTTGGATGTGTTCCACCGCTCATTCTGTTCAAACAGACTCCACACTAGTTGGGGTCACCCAGTCTTGGACTGTGAACCTCCAAAAACACAAGCCAAAATAAACCTTCCTTTTGAAGTTGCTTGTCTTAGGTATGTAGTTGTTATAATAAAAAGCTAACAATGCATCTGCTCTTCATTATATACAGTCTTTTAGCCTCTTTCAATTCCATACTTTTGGTTTTTGCTTGTCCGATTATTTGACATATGACGTGCAAAGGAAATACCTGGTTCTAGCCCAGCAAACCAGTATCTCCATACTTGTAAAAGGAATTTTGCAAATGCCTGTAATTTATGAGGCTTTCTTTTTATCCCTGTTGGCTTGGTAGCAAGTGATTAGTAAGAAAGATTTCCAAAGATTAACTATGGCCTAAGCTAGATTTTTAAAAACAGAGAAGATTATCTGTAGATAAAACATAAGGCATTCAGATTATGAAAAAAATGTAAACCTAAATGTTAAGTCTTTTGGTAGTTTGCCCAACTAAGGCAATGTGATATCTTTGAAGAACAGGAAAACACAGGCTGGATAAATGATACGCAACTGAGTTACCTGATTTTTAAGAATTGGAAGAGAAGTTCAAACAGAGAAAACTAATCTGAATATCATTACCAAATGATTTCATTGGTATATTGATTGTTTATTGAGTGTTTTATTTAATCCCAAACTATTTCTTCTCCAGCATCTTCAATTTCAATAAAAAGCAACCTCATCCTCCTAGCTGCTCTTGCCAAAATTCTTGAAGTCCTTCTTAACTCTTATTTTTTCCCTCATAATCCTTATCAATTTGAGGAGAAAATTTCATCTTCTTTCTCTTTGAAATACACCTAGCATCCAGTCATGACCCAGGCCTTCTTAACGGCCACCTGATCTGAGTTACTGGACTACTGTGGCGGCTTTCTCTCTCATCCTCCTGTACTTACTGTTGCTCCTTTTCTCTCCATTATCACCTTATATAAATATCTTTTGAATTTAACATATGAGATAGATCTTTCATTTCTGAGAAGGAAAAATCTGGAAAAAAAATGAGTGGATGTGGAGGACCTTGTTCCATGCCAATGGTTCTTACAATTATAGATACAAAACTAGCACAGAACCTGGCGGCTGCAAAGTGTCCTGAAAATCATCATTATGGAACAATCTAGCCTCAAAGCCAGTAGCCTAAGGTTACAATTTATTATCTTCCACAATTCTCTAGATTGGTTAGCCTACGGAGGATTTTTCTTCTCCATAGGGCATCGTAGAGAAGAAAATTTGTAATCATATGAATTACAAAATTGTAATCATGTGGACACTTGAATGATCAAAAAGATCCAAAATAGTTCATTCAGATGTTTGGTACCTTGGCAAGGATCACCATAAGACTTAGACTTAGGCCATTTTAGAGAGTAGCTATCCTTTAGGTGCTCAATAGACATTAGGGGAGAGATTAAATAAAAATGGAGTTAAAGTGGAGGCAGGGGCATGACTAGTATATGCAGCATTTTTGAGGAATGGAAAGCTGTACAAGCAAGTTGTGTTGGAAGGCCTGGGAAAAGTTTAGTACAGTACAAGCTAGAGAAGAGAGCTATTGGGGTAGTGGCCAGAATTGTGAGCAAGGAATGAGCAGGCTTTGAGCCTGACCACCCCTAAGCTTCCCAGTTCTATAAACTTCAAATCCCTTCTCCCTCACTTGTTTGGGCTAGTTTTCTGTCTTTGATTTAAGAGAACTGACTAATACCAGGGGGTGGGGGGAGACAGACAATCATGCTGCCCAGGAGGAAAAGGTATTGGAGGTGACCTAATCACTGGATGCAAAGCCATTTGGAAACAACCTGTTCTGTTACAATTGCTGAGTATTATGATTATATGTAATGTGCAGGCTGCACACTCGCTGAGTAGGATAGATCCTGCCCATGAAAGCACAATGAGAAAGGTCTGTGGGTGGATGTTCTAAATGGCTACAGAAAGTCCTTTCCATAGGCATAATTGACACTGAAAGCCAGTCATCCGTCAGTAGTTCTGTAGCAACTGGTCATGTTTTATAAAGAAAGGCTCCTCACACATCCCGACAATGTAAATTCACAAGCATCGGTTTCCATCTTTCTGCATCCTGCCCCAATACTACTTTGAAAATTCTCATGTTATTAGTTGTGCAGATTTAATAAAATAATTCATGTAAATGCTTGCACATTTCCAGTTCAGAACTACTAAATCCCCTACAAGTACAGTTTTAATTTTTGCTAATGTTCTTATTTCTAGAGTCTCAAATGCTTTAACAAATGTAGCAAAAATATTCGGATAAATGAGTGTTGTATCTTTGTCCTTTTCCTCTGCAAAGATGGAAATGATGAGGAAAGCTGAAGAAAATGGTAGCAGCTTCTTTGGGTTCTTCCCAAGCTGAAGCCCAGAGAAAATAATTGTTTTATACATGAAGTTCTTATAAATGAACATAGTGTTCCTTCCACAATTCCTGCATTAAATCTTTAAGGTATAGCCAGTGCTCTGGGGAAAGTCCCATGTCCTTGATAAGGGCTGGTCCCAGATGGCCAGACTTATCCCTTTCTCGTGTTTATTGTCTCTTCAATGCACCGTGCTGCTTCCTGCCATATGGCATTTACACAGGCAATCCCCTCTGCAGGCATTAATTATCACTTCCAGTATATATACACCTCTCAGCCAACCTTTACTTACTCACTGTTTTTTTTTATGTATATAAAGAATTCATAGGATGAACTGAGATGATGTAGGTGCAGTAACTGGCCCATAATATGGAAATGGTTGGGTTAGGGAGCTCTCAATGGAACCATCTAATTTCCCCCTTAACGATACATTTTATTCTCACTCACCTAAGGCAGCATAATCTACATAGGGTTCTAGGAAAAAAAAAGTTGAAAGTTGTGTGTAACTAGAACCTCTTTGATCTTCACTTAATCTATGCCTAATTATTCTTTGAAGATGTCTTTGAGCCAAAGTTCTCTTTATTTTCTCATTTCATGAAGGACCAGGAAAGAAAAACTATAGTTGTTATTATAAAAGTTTTACAGAAAAAAGCCTGGAAATTTAAACAAGAAAAACAATCTGTCAAATTGTAATAATCTGGTTATTCTGGGAATTGAGATACAGATTCAGTTACCTACTTGGAACACATGTTACTGATCCCCAAAGTACCATACAACCAGTTTCCAGGTGCTTTTTAATGTCGGACATGCACTGAGAGGTCCAGAGTGATCAATAATGACTTCGGTACTTTAATTATTTCCCTGGATAGAAATATAAACAATGGACAACTCTAAATCATAAGAGTTTTGAAGAAAAGATATGTAAAATAAAGTCTCAAATATACAATTTAGTTTCAGGATGGGTCAAGTCCAAGTAACAAAATGTACTGATAACATTTACTGAGAGAGCTCTGTGTGGGCTACGCATTAGCACAAGTCATTAAGCCTTCCAACAGAAGGCCACCTTTGAGCAGGAAAGAATATCTTGTACAACAGGTGGAGACTCTGTGATCTTAACGTCACAAATCAAAGAAAAGATTTGTTCAAAGAACATAATTCTGACATTCCATAATGCCAGTTAATATGAATTTAATCATCATGCCACCATGGTGATATGATAAATATACCTTGCAGAAGCAATTTGATTCTAGTCCCCAGAGAGTACTTTCTGGTCTGTTTCAGTTGTCAAGGATGTAACCCCTTAAAGACACCATTTTAGGAAGATGAGATACAAAGCAGACTAGGCCCTAGACATCGTGGAGCTTCAGTTGTATTCATGAGATAAGCACAGAAAAGTAGGCACAATCAATAGGCAAACAATGTTGTTCATCAAGAGGGAGAGTTCTGCACATGAGCATTGTGACTTCCCTCCCCTCCCCTCCCCTCCCCTTCCCTTCCCTTCCCTTCCCTCTCTTGTCCTCTCCTCTCCTCAGTCATTTTTTTTTTAATTTTTTGAGATAACGCAAGGTCTAATGTTCTACTAAATAAAGAATTCAGCAAGTAAAAAGTAAAATGACTTGGTTCAGCAGGAACATAGGCAAGGTGTATAGGTAAATTTTTAAAAGGCTGTTTACACCCAGCATAAGTATAAATAATGGTCAGTATGTTAATGATAGGAAAGTTGATGTCTGCAAATGTCTGGGTTTTACTCCTTGACAGTTTTCTCTTACAGGAAGGAATTCAGACTCTAACATAGGCTTTCTCAATCTTTATGATTTAGGAGAATGTACTTCCAAGTGAGTGAAAAGGCCAGGTCCAGGGATGCTGAGGGACAGAGGCATGACTGGGCAACAGCTCTCTTCAGGGCTGTTCTGCCACGTTGCTCTAAGAGGTGCCCAGGACACTTTGCTTAGAGCCTATTCCTCGAACTGTCCTAACTCTGGAGCCCCAAATACATCTCAATAAGTCTCTTTCTGTAGATTCTTGTCTGCAACCAGTAACTCTTTCATTGATTCACAAAAGTCTTCACAAATAACTTATTTCAAATTTTTTCCCTTTAGTGGGAGAAGTTTGTCTCGTTATTCCTAAAGTATCTAGGGCCTGGTACAATGGCTCAGTGGCATTCTTTTTATTATTAGAGCATTCTGAATGACTAATTTAAAACTAAGGTGATTATTTGTGATCATTGAAGTATTGTAATTTTCATTTTTATAGTATCAAATGCAAATTTCCATTCTAAGACAAAACAGATTTACACTCATCGTGAGGGGTTATATGGAGAGTTTTGTTTTGTTTTGTTTTTTTGTTTTTTGAGATTTATTCATTTATTTGAAAGAGTTAAATAGAGAGAGGCAGAGAAGAGAGATCTTCCATTTGCTTTTCACTCCCCAGATGGAAACAATGACAGGGGCCACTCCAGGCTGAAGCTGAGGCCTGGACTCCATCTGGGTCTCCCACCTACGCAGCATGGGCCCAAGCACTTGGGTTCTCTTTCATTACTTTGCTAGTGACATTCACAGAGAAGTGCATCTGAAGTTGAGTATCTGGCTGTTCAACTGGTACTCGTAGATGATGCCAGCACTGCAGGAATCCATTCCACCTGCTGCACCAAATCACCAAGTCCTGAAGTGTATCTTTGTAAAGACATGGGAAAAGAGTAGAGGTAGCTTAGTCTGTTTTTAAAAATAGAGTAAGCCCAGTGGCTTGAACACTAGACTTTTTAATTTTTCACCTTGATGAGTGTAAGATCAAGGAACCAGCAAGCTAAGATCTTCTTGACAACCCTCTTCTTGGCTTACAGACTTCTGCCTTCCTGTATGGCAAAAACAGGATGAGTCCTGGCCCCTGCTCCTTTTTATATACATCAATAATTCACTGGGGATGGGGGGAAGAGCCCTCTTTACCTCATCTAAATCTAATCATATCCCAAAGGTCTTATTTCAAATACCATTGTATTCGAGCTTTGGGGCAAAAACATGTGAAATTTAGGGAAACATCCAGTCCAGCAAAGCAAATCACAGGCTGCTAGTTTTAAAGAAGCTTTTGATTTAATTTTCAGTGGACCAAAAACAATCAATCCCTTAATTTCACTCTGCATTAATTTTAACAATGTATTAAATTAGAGCACATTGGTAAATACACTTTAATGACCAATATCTAATTCTTTATTCAACTTTCAGATCTCCAAATGAAATAAATTATCTATTTACATGCATCACTAGGCCTTCTGGTTTTATATGAGAACTCAACCAGAATCTACTAATTGTTCCCCATGTTTATTCATCATACTTAAATCATTTTCTTAAAATGATGAATATCTAGGACCCTCAGCAAGCAGTATTCACCATCAGTTGAACACTTAAGAAAATAATACAACAGTGCAAAAGTGTTCAACACAATGTGTACTCAAGGAAATAAATTGCAACTCAACTCCCTTTTATATTAAGTAGAACAAGAGGTTTGAGGATGAGCGAGGAAGATAAGGGAACCAGGATATGGATTTTAAAGAGCCTTATGAAATCATAACTGGAGATCAGTTTTCCAAAAATTTGAGTTTGTTATTTGGAGAATCAAGTGGCATATTTCAGGGACAGCTTGAAAATTTTGCCCATCTTACAATAAAGGCTCACCCTCAAAATTCACATATACTGGACCTGATGAACTCACACCCAAATAACTAACATCCTAATGGGAGGAGTAGTAAAAATTCGGAACAAGTAGCTTAAAACACATACACAAATTTCAAGATGTGCTTGTTTATTTGAAGCAAAGGAGAGCCAGAGAGACGAGAGAGAGAGAGATCTTCCATGTACTAGCTTAGTCCCCAAATTTCTGCAAAGGCCAGGCAGAAGCCAGAGTCTGGTTCTCTCACATGGGTTGCAAGAACCCAAACACTTGCACCAACTTCCACTGCTTTCCTAGATATACTAGCAAGGAGTTGTCTTTCAAGGATGCCTGCAAGGACATAAACCATCACTCATATGGAATATAGGTAACCTACTGTGCCTCAGTCTATTTTCACACATATTTTTAATTTGTATTACATTCAGGGAAAAAAACTCTCTGATTAACTCGTATTTCATCAAAATCCAAGGTGAAAAGTCAGCTCATGGTTTTCTTATTTTAGTGAATGTGATCTAGGCAATGCTCAAAGTTACCTCCAATAGAATTTTTTCCTTAAATCTTACTTTTCTTTGGGTGCAGTTTGGTTCTCCTATCCTAATAGATGATAACACCTTCCAGATCTTTGTATGTTTGTAATCATCATGTACTTATGATTATATTGTTATTGCTAAGAAGAACAGTGGTTTTTTTTTTCACTTTTTGGTGGATTTTTTGAATAGCAAATAAAATGTTCTGAATAAATATTTATTAAATAAAAGAGCAAATATAGTATACTTTCTGGAGTGCCTATTTTGCTTGGAGGTTTGGTATTATTATTTAAATTAAAACAAGCACCATTGCTCGTTTTAATCATAAGATGAAGTTCAAAATTTTTGTAGACATTCAAAATAAAATTGAAAAGTTTCAGGGTCACACTCACTTTTTCATGCCATCTGTTTTAGATAAAAATTCAGTGATGTGTTGATGAGGAGGATTGAGTGTGAGATTCCAAAGATCAGGTACTTGAAATCAACCAAGTTCAGAAATTTCATCACAAATGCAAGAGGAGCCAGGATAATGATGGGGAGAGTGTGCTTTGGACCAGTTACTTAATGCCTTAAGTTTTCCAACTATGAAATTAAAGCTTTTGACTAGGTGCTCTGCAGCTGTCCTTGAATCTCTAAGATTCTGTTACACACAGACTCTTGGATTTTCTGGCTTGCCATCCTTCTCACACCCACAAAAAATCCCAGGAAAGAACCAATCCTGATATTTCCTTTCTGAAGCCTCTAAGTGCTTTTTTTTCCCTCCTTTTCGCCTTTTGAATGACACCTGTAAACACTATTGAGTCATTTCTTTCCCTTTTTATGAATTTGTAGACCTATTCACACATTTTAAGGAAGTATAATCAATATTAAACCACTGAGATTAATTTTTGTTTGGGCTGGCCGGTCAGATGTTGTCAGCTGAGATTTCATCATCATCGCAACCATATATGACAGAACATAGTGATTTCAAATGTCACGTGTAAAGACTATAAGTGTACTTTATCATATCTGTTTTCCTATCTCATCATTTCACCCATTTTTTGGGTTTTTGTTTGTTTGTTTGTTTACATTTTAGCTATATATGGAAAACATTTGTAAGACTGTGTGTAGTAAATACTACAACATTAACATTCCCCCTCAGGGGTTGTTAGATGAAACAGTTGCTCTGCTTCTGTACTATCTGAAGGTTTCCTAAATACAAATAAAATAGAATCAGTGTCAGTATGGTGCTAAGTACTGATAGAAATAAGTGGTTGATATTGCAAGCAAAGATAACTAATACAAACAAGCATACTTTCCTAAGTCTGTGTGGATTGTCTAGTGATTGCTTGACTCCATAAATCTCTATCAAAGAAAGACGTGTTTTTCTCATATTTTGTCTCAAATTAAGTATGCTTAACATTTATCTCCCAAAAATGTGATTTTAGGATCTCAGTGCTGCAAGTTTGCTCTTCATTATGAATGAGAATATAAATGCAAGCCAAGCACTTCCAGAGCAGATACTGTATGCGAACAAAAGGCTGGCAAAACAAAAAATTATCATCAGAGCCCCAAAATTCACAAGTCAGGCAATTTAAAGTGTTGATACGCCTTTCAGAAGTGGTAGCTGTACCACGCCACTGGCAGGAATTGAAAATGATGCAATCATGTCAGCGACCAATTTTATGAATTATCTAGTAACATTGAAAATGTAAACGCCTGCAGCCAGCAGTTTTGCTTCTAGGTATAGGGCCTGGAAAAACACAAGCAGATGTGAGCAAGACACATTGTAATAAAAGGAAGGGGTCAGTGGTGATGTATTGTGTTGCAATTGGAATAAAACGAAATTCCATATAGCGGTTAACAGATTTGTTTGTTCTGTTGGATAGACAACACATTTAGAAAAAGAAACAAATAGAATACACAATACAGAGTAGGTAACTTTTTAAAAATCACAAACAGAATAAATTTGAGTTCCAGTTGAGGAGTGAAATATAAAAACATGGATTGGAAGGATATCTACTGAAGTTTCAGAGAAGCTGTTTGTGGAGAGGAAAGGACCCATGAGCTTCTCTCCAAGGTCCTATTTTAGCTTTGTTAAAATGAAACACATTTGGCAAAATATCAACATTTGTTAATTCAGGTGACCATGTGTGAGTGTCTTTACAGTGTGTGTTTCTCTGTATGACTTCTCTTCATTTCAGACATTCTCTTCATTTCAAGCAGTGCAATCACTTCTAGTCATTCAGTGTATAATATGTTACTTGAATTTAAGGAACCTTAGTTCTCTATTTAAACTGTTTAATACACTATACTTTATTCATTTACAGTGTTTATCCTGAATGAGTAAACTAGGAGATTTGGAAGGTATTCTGTGGAATTTCAGCTTAATTAAGTCTCATTTATATGCTTGGTTGATGAAGGCAGAGTTTTAAGAATCTGTTTATATAAGGTATACAAACTGGAAAAGGCTTCCTTTGGTTTGTCCTTAATATCCCATGCCAATGTGAGCCTTAGCATCAGTTTACAGGATTTTTCCCAGTGAGCCATTCAGGGGTAATGTTGCTAGTAAATGTCACCTGAATCCTGTTTTGGAACAACTTACATGACCACACAAAGTATGGAAATGAGAGAATTTCAGTCCCAAGGTTCTCATATAAGTATAAACAATATGAAAATTACTTTGCTTGCTATGGAATTCCAACTCTTTCTTTTATATATCCTGCTGGTCTGGATCCCAGGCTGGTGCAGGCAGTTGTCTGAAATTCACCAAGCAGCATGGAGAGGGAAGGGAACTGAGAATAAAGCTTGCCCTAACACAGAAGTACGTCCTGGTTCTTTCCCTTACTGATGGCATGATCTTAGCAGGATACTGAAGCACAGATGCTTCACAGGCCGTGGGAGGAATACATAAAATCCTGTGTGTGGTTCAGAGCAGTGGAAACACAGTGCACTGGAGGTGGTGACCACTGCATTTGCAGTTGTTGTTCTTAGGGCCTGACAGGCACAATCTAGGGACAAAATTCTTGGGTCCTTGTGGCAGATGGAAAGCCATTTCTATCTTAAATAGAATTCAGCAGTATACTACTTCATTCTTTTTAGGGGTAAACAACAAGGATTTGAGGCTTCTAGGCTGAATGCTAGAGATGAATCTTGCTAAGATTTGTGGGGTTTTTTGGTTTTTTTTTTGGTTGTTGTTTGGTTGTGTGTGTGTGTGCGTGTGTATGAGAGAGATTAATACTCTTAGCTGCTCCTGGATTTTGTTTGTTTTTAATTTTCTTTTATTTTTTCAATAATACTTTCCAGATTCAGAGTAATTCAATGTGATTCATAGATATGCCCCTTCTCTTTCTCTTATCCTTTCCCCCCACTTTTTCTTCTTTCTTTTGACATTTGAGATGGCATATCTTATACTTACATCATAGTAAAAGGCTTAATACTTCACTGAATAAATTTAGCAAGTAAAAATCACAAATACATGAATTTATTGGTAATATAGACAGCTATAAAAAAGATATGGCTATAAATAATAATTGAATTGAAAATTGATCATTTTGATGATACACAATTATAAAGAAATCCAAGATCATTGAAATTATAGTAGTATAATATTGTAACCACCTTTTTAAAGGGACATAAAGCAAATTTTTATAAAACTATTTTTGTGTTATGTTTTAAATCCATGTTAATTTTTTCACACGTTTAACACTTCACTAGGTGATGTATACACAAATGGCAGGTATATACTAGTAGTAGCAAGAAAGAATACAGGAAAAAAATGACGCACACAAAAAATGTTTTAAAAATACCTAATATTTGTCAGCTATATAAACAAAGGCTATGCACAACAACCAAATGTCAGAGCGCCACTTTAATGCCTATAGATTTATTTATTTATTTATTTATTCATTTATTATCATTTTATGATACAGAAAATCCCATAGACTCCTGGGATTACCTTTGTCCCTCCCCAATTTCCTCTCCCAACCTAGTTCCTCTATATCATTACTATAGTGTAGTTCTTCAATCTCTATATTTTGCACTCTGAATTAGTCACTACAGATTAGGGAAAACAAATGATGTTTGTCTTTTTGGAACTAACATGTTTCACTAATTGTAATGGTTTCCAGTTACATCTATTTACTTGCAAAGGATTTCATTTGTTTTCCTGCTGAATAGTTTTCCATAGTGTACATCTGCCACATTTTTTTTATCCAGTCATCTGGTGATGGACATCTGCATTAATTCCACAGCTTGGCTATGGTGAATGAGCTGCTATAAATATGAGGTACAGGTAACGCTCAGATGGTGATTTCATTGTTTGTTTTCTTTTCAGTTCCATTCTTTTATTATTTGTGTACTTGTCTTTTCTGAACATTTTGTCTCAATGGAATTGTACAATATGTGGTCTTTTATGGTCTGTTTCAGTTAACATAATATTTTCAAAATTTTTTAATTTTATCCTTTTATATTACTCAAAATGCATGTACATGTCTATAAATGCATGTACATGTCATGTAAAATTAAGGTGAGATTCTGCTTGATGTACACTCTCTCAATTTCTAGTAATAGGATTATATCACTAAAAGCTCTCTGATCCATCAATGTTCTCATGAACTGCCCTGATTTAAAATCTTTGAAGACAAACTTTTGCTTGACTCTTCATTATACTCCATTGCCTTTAAGAGGGCCTGCACAGTTGCTTTAGGACAGAAGGGAGTCTGCCTTCACCACCGTGCATTCACAGTTTCTCTCAAAATGCCTTAAGGAATGGCATGCTTTAATCATAATTATCCAGTTCTGAGAACATTCCATTTGGCCAATTTTCTTTTTATTAAAAAGAAGTACTGAAAATGTCATTTATTAATTTTCTGTGTTAAAACGAAAGTCACGCCGAAAGTATATCCACTGTGAGCTGCAGCAGAAACAAACCTACAATATTGCTTTATTTAGAGCATGAGAACGAGAAGCAGCCTTATTTAAATTTCTAGACCTAAGCTTATATAATAATGAAGAAAATTCTATTTGCCCAGCTTAGTTTCTAAGCATGTGTATTAATTCTCAACTAGCTGATTTTAACTGGCTGATCATTCAGCTAAACCATGAAACCTTTCCATGGGATAGCATCTGTCATTGCTTCTATCCTGGTTAGAATTAAAACCAAAGGACACTTGTCCATCTGACTTTTCTCCACTGTTTGAAAAATAAAACTGTTGCAAAGCAGATAGAAAGCAATGAGATGTTTTACTCCTAAACGAGACTCCCCAGTGTAAGTCTGGAAAATTGATTCCACTTCTTTTTCTTCATCTCCACAAATCCTTGACTCGGCCCATCATCATTTACCCGAAAAGTTGTGACAGTCCTTAGATGCTCCCTAGTGTCTGCTCTTGCTCCATTCTTAGCTGGGTCCCTAAATGGTACTCAGTATGGTCTAGTAGAAACAAAATTCCATTCCAGTCAACCTTCCTGGTGAACATAGCCTGATTTTTCAACATCACCATTAAATCTTGTTTATCGTGCTCTATCCATGTCCAACTTCTTTTAACACCTTAATGAATTTGTGCTCTTTATTTTTCCACTGGTTTTCAAGTAGTATTCTCTGCCTCAAATACTTTTGACTCAACACTGAATTGATTTACTGTTTAGACATCAATGGACTGCAGAATAACCATCAAGTGCAAATCACACACTATTCTCAAGATATCTGGAATTAGTATTACAACACATCACACTACATTGTGATCACTTGTTTGTTTACTGAAGCCGGGGAAAGAGCACAAGTTTAGGAGGAAATTTAATTGTCCAAGTCTGCTTTGTAGCCTCAGCATCTGGCACAGAATGGGGCTTACAAAAAAGGTTTCATCATTAGACACTTAAGAATAAATTACAAAAAAGTTGCAATTGTCCTTTTTATATGATAGGTGAAGAAGATATAAGGAAAAGCAGAGTTTGGTGTGGTTCTGGGATGTTCATGCTTACAAGCATTTCTCATGAAAATACATCATGCTTCAAACTGTAGTTTCCAAATTAGTTTTAAGAATGCTTTCTGCACAACCATTTTGAATATAGTGCAAACAATTCAGTATGCCTGTGGGCTTTCCTTATATGGGGTAGGAGCTACGCATTAACTGCACTCTTTCTACTCCAAGTATAGAGTTTCTGTGGGAAGCAGCTGAATGTTTGATGTTTCTCCTCCAATATCAAGAAGATCCCAGGAGTAGTGATTAGCAAGAGAAGTTGTGTCTTAAAAAATACATCACTTTCAAATGGAATTGGAACATTAAATGTTTCATTTATTTTGTAGTAAAATAATATATTTTTTTAACAAGAAGCAGTTGCCATCCAGCTCATTCTAGGTCTTTATTTATGTTTTGCTTGAGCAGAAAGCTTTTCTGATTTATTTTGATTACTTTTCTTTGATGCTGCGCCCAGTACCAGATGATGAAATTAGAAACTATTTGAAAACCTTCATTTCAGCTTACATTGTGGCAAAATAACGTATCCTCTTAGAAATACTTATTGATTGTCTTATGCTGTCCTGGGAAAAGGGACTTCTGGAAGAGGAAGAACCGAAGTGAAAAGAAGTTCCAACCACTTTTTGTCTGTTACCTTTGATATTGTATGAAGCAAGCAATAGGCTGATCTCATACACACACAAACACACACACGCACGCACACACAAACGTTAACTCCAGCCTGGGGATAAAAGGGAAGAGGAAGGGATGGATAAAAGTTGGTTATCCAGATATAACTAAATAAGATTTTAAACTAAATACGTTGAAACTAGACAGGAGTAGAGAGTTATGAGGTTCCATTGCTCTATACGATGACAATAAATACTGTACTATATGTTTCTCTAATAAAAAACCTGGAAGAGATGATTATGGTGCTTTTACCATAAACAAATGTTAAATGTCTGAAGAGATAAATTTGTGTACCCCAACTTAATATTAAACATTATATAGTTATATTTGTCAAAATGTCAAATAATACCCCCATAATATGTAATAATTTGTATTAAAATTTGTTTTGGGGAGCTGTCATGATGGTTCAACTGGCTAATCCCCCACCTGCAAGTGGCAGCATCCATTATGGATGCTGGTTCTTGTCCTGGCAGCTCCACTTCAGATCTTATTCCCTGCCTGTAGCCTGAGAAAGCAGTGGAGGATAGCCCAAAGCTTTGGGAACCTGCATCCATGTGGGAGTCCTACAGGACGCTCCTGGTTCCTGGCTTCAGATCATCTCAGCTCCAGCCATTGCAGCTGTTTGAGGAGTGAACTAGTGTGGAAGATCTTTCTCTCTGTCTCTGCTTATCTTTGTAGATCTCCTTTCCAATGAAAAGGAATAAAACTTAAAAAAAAAGTATTCTAACATTCAATAAAATAAATGGCAAAGAACTGATAATCACAATATCCATTAAAAATAAGGTTAGTAGGTTGCATATATATACTGTATAATGTAAGTAGTCATGAGAAAAGGTAGCCTTCCTATAATTTATTATTGAGCAAAAGAATAGGGCCACACAACAATATTTGTAACACAAACACTTCTAGCAACAAGACAAGTTTTGGGAGATCCTATGTGTATGTGTAGATAGTTAAACAGGTGGATGGATGGATGGATACAGAGAAAGTGAGAGAGAGAGAGATTTGTATATAATTTTGAAAGCATTAATGAAAGACTGAAATAACCTAGGGCACTAAAATCACTTGTTTAGAAAGGTAGAATCAGAAAAGAACATTACTTTATATATCTTTGAATAATTTCTTCTCTTACAAACAATGTGATTCCTTTGTGAAATAAAAATATAATTAAAATTTCAGAAAATGAATTATCAAAAAAGAAGAGGATCTGTGATAAATCAGGGCTAACAATCTATTTGCCCTGTACGTTTTTAGTTTATGTTAGGGGAATAGGCCTAAGATGTGTACAAGAAGGGAATGGAAAGGTCCACGGTGAGAATGGAAATATTAGAGAACAACCAAGGATTTCTTCTTGGATTATAGGATAGTGGTACTTCAACTAGCTGCCACCCCCAAGTATGCCAGTCATTCATTTAGTTAACGTGTACTGAGAATGTATTATATCCAAATCAGTGCTGTCTGTGAGACTGTGAAAAGCACAGTGCTAGCCCAAGTCTAAAAAAATCATGGTGTAGAGACTATGTTCTGTGACCTTGGTCAGATTGTTGAAGAATCAGAGCTGCATAGAAAAAGAAAAAGAATACCAAGGCAAATACCAAGGCTTTTCTACTCGGATTTTTTTTTTAATCTGAAAGATTTATGGTCAACCTCTTTTTAAACAGATAAGATACTCTCATTAGTCAGATTGCAGGGATGTCATTGGGAGAATGGGTTTACATAGAGGTTTCCCGGTAAGTATGAGAAACATACTTATAAAAAGTGTATCTAGAAGGACTATAGCTATATAGCACAATAATACCCTGTGAAAACATACATAGCAGACTCTTGAGTTCTGACAAAATTCTATTTCTTAACTTTGGCAGTGAGTATATGAATTTATTTATTTATTTATTCATTCATTTGTTCATTCATCTATTATATATAAGATTTGCTTACTTATTTGGAAGGCAAAATTACAGAGAGAGAGTGACTCAGAGAAAAATGCTATTCCATCCGCAGGTTCACCCCACAAGCGCATGGCCAGGGGTAGGCCAGGCTTATGTCACAAGCCTGAACTCCCTGTCGATCTCCCACATGGGAGGCACTTGTGCCATAGTCAGTTGCTTTTCCAAGAACATATGCAGAAGTAGGATAGTTGGGACATGAACTGACACACCTATGGGATGCCAGCATCACAGGCAGTGGCTACTGCACCACAGTACTAGCTCCAGTGGGTAGTCTTAAAAGTATTGGCTCTAGGCCAATGACTATATATAAAAATGGTCAAAATACTAAACATCAGGCAAATGTAAATGAAAGTCTCAATGTGGTATCACCACCCCCATCAGAATGGGGGAAACACAGAGGACAGAAGATAATAATTGCTGGCCAGGATGTGGAGAAAGGGAAATGCTTGCACACTGTTGGTGGGAATGTAAACTAGAGCAGCCACTGTGAACAACAGTATGGAAATTTCTTAAATATCTTGAAATAGACTTGCCCTATGAACCAACAACCCTACATCTATGTATGTACCCAAGAGACATAATCACATTGCATTGGATATATGCGCCACCATGTTTGTAATGGCACTGTTCACAAGAGACAAATCATGGGATCAATCAAGGTGTCCATCATCAGATGAATGACTAAAGAGGGGCTGGAGTGGGATACAGCAATCTTATCCTGTGCCCTGTAGTGCCATCTTCCCTTCTGGGCATCAGTTTGTGTCTGTCCGCTTAACTTTAGTTCCAGCTCTCTACTTAAGGCCTCAGAAAACAACAGAGAATGGCCCAAGACCTTGGGACCTTGCACCCATGTAGGAGAGCCAGAGGAAGCTCCTGGCTCTAGGCTTCAGATCAGCTCAGCTCTGGCCATTGCAATCATTTGGGAAGTGAACCAGTTTCTCTGTCTCTCCTCTGTATAAAATCTGCCTTTCAAATAAAAACAAATCTTAAAAAAATAATGATATAGAATATATAGATCGGTTTTTCTGTGTGTATACACACATAATGGAATACTATTCAGCTATAAAAAGAATGATATTCGACCATTTGCATCAAAATGGATGCAGACCCTGCATTGTAGCCTAGTAGGTTAAGCCACCACCTACAGCACTGGCATTCCATGTGGTTGTGGATTTGATTCCCAGCTCATCCACTTCCAATCATATTCCTTGGTAGTACATCTGGGAACATGTTTGAGGATGGCCCAGGTGTTTGGGTCACTGTACCCATGAGGAAACTTGAAAGAATCTCCTTGCTCCTGGCTTTGGCCTGGCCAAACTCTGGCCATTACATCCATTTGAGAGTGAACCAACAAGTGAAAGATCTCTGTCTGTAACTGACTTTCAAATATATAGAATAAATCTTATTTTAAAAAGTTGGTGTAGCTGAAGTTTATTTTGTTGAGAATCAGGCACTCCAATAAGAGGTGTGAAGGGGACACCCCAAGCAGCAACCTCAGTACTCTGTTGAATACCTTCACCTATACCTACTTTAAAAAGATTAGTATTATAGGGCCCGGCGGCGTGGCCTATAGCGGCTAAAGTGCTCACCTTGAATTCCCTGGGATCCCATATGGGCGCCGGTTCTAATCCCGGAAGCTGCACTTCCCATCCAGCTCCCTGCTTGTGGCCTGGGAAAGCAGTCAAGGACGGCCCAAAGCCTTGGGACACTGCACCGTGTGGGAGACCTGGAAGAAGTTCCTGGATCCTGGCTTTGGATCGGCATAGCATCGGCTATTGTGCTCACTTGGGGAGTGAATCATCGGACAGAAGATTTTCCTCTCTGCATATCTGACTTTCCAATAAATAAATAAATCTGAAAAAAGAGAGATTAGTATTATATACTCTACCCTTATAAGCCAATATTAGAATTTTTTTCTCATACTAAGACTCTGAATCTATAAACTTCTCTCCTTACTTTTGTCTGCTTCTTTGAGCTGTATAAAATATATCAAGTCCCTCTCAAGCTTAGTTACTTTTCCATAGACAACAACTAAATATTTTATATGGGCATGCAGAAAGCTGGGAGAAAACGCAGAACACCAGTCTCTGACTTCATGAGGTCTGGAAGTTGCTCCTTTTCTTTCACAAAGTCTCTTTAACATTACTAATTCCCTTTAGTTTCTCTCATGTAACGTATTCCTTAACCCACCTCAAGCATTTAAAACAAGAAACATAAAGCTCTATAAATTTCTCTTGATGTACTAATGCAAACTACACTGCCATTATTAAGTAACTTATCTTTGCATCTCTATTAGCATTGAAAACAGACCTTGTGCATCGTTGAGTGCTTGATAAATATTTATGAAAGACTTTGGTCACTCCAGTGTTTCTCATGAGGCCTTAGTGATTTAAATTATTCTATTAACTTCTCATGTGTGGACACAAGCATAGAATGACTACACATGATTAAGCATGATTAAAACAAATGCTTAAGGAAGCACTAATAAATCACAGATGTCTTGGAAGTTTCTTAAAGAAGAAATTAAATCTACCTTACACAATTCCTGTGAAGATATTTACATTCAAGTGAATCTTTTGTCCCAGTGAAGTCCCTAAATGGTTAATATTCTCAAATTAAAAAAAAAAAAAGCCTGAAAACATTCCTGCCTTAGCTTGTTATTCCTGATAACTGTGTGGACTGCACACAGTGCTTTTGGACTAAGGCAATTAGATTCAAATATTTCTCCCAAATGCTCACATTCTCAAATTTAGATTGAATAAGTGTCATGTTAACATGCTCTCTTTACCTTCTGAGACCTTTCCCTTCTGCCACACAAAGTATGCCTGTGGTGTTGAACCTAGAGTTCTTTCAGTGTAATAGGCCCTGTGCTTATTTGTGTCTCAAAGACTGACATTCAAGGAGTACAGTATCTGATGATGAAAAAACAAATGCAGATGTTCCATTTGGCTGTGACCAGCAGTAAAGTTAGAAGTGAGGTCTACAGCCATACCACCCTGAACGCTCTGAAGCTCATCTGATCTCAGAAGCTAAGCAGGGTCAGGCCTGGTTAGTACTTGGGTGGGAGAAGTGTGGAACAGATCCTTGCTCCTGTATAACATCTACTACTCTGCCTCTCCATTGGCTGTGCTGGTTCATTAGCCATTAATGTTTGATTGAGCCTTGTACTTTCCAAATATTAGTATTTTTGTAATGAATCTTAGCTCTTTCCCAGTAATAGCTATTATGTCGTGCTTCTTATCCTCAAGTGAATGACTTTTTTTTCCCCCTGTGGCACATAATATTTTGCTTTACTAGTACTTGCAACATCTCAGAGGATGCAAATTCACTTTTTATTCTCTGGCTACAGTATACTCTTTTCTGGCATTTTGCACTCCTGTGTCCATAGTTTTTCTTTTTTTTTTAATTATTCCAGGTTCCTCTTCCAAAAATCTTCTATAAAATTGGCAGAATGAGATATAGCTATTCCACCAGGACTGAGTGCATATTTCTCAGCCAACAAAGTTAGTGTTTGCTCATTTTTTCTGATTTATTTTTATTTATGTAAAGGCAGATTTTACAGAGAAGATTTTACAGAGAGATCTTCCATCTGCTGATTTACTCTGCAAGTAGCCGCAATGTTCAGAGCTGAGCCAACCCAAAGCCAGGAGCCAGGAGCTTCCTCCAGGTCTTTCATGCAAGTGCAGGATCTCAAGGCTTTGGGCCATCCTCTACTGCTTTCCCAGAACACAAGCAGGGAACTGGATGCAAAGTGGAGCTGCCAGAACATGAACTGGCACCAATATGGAATCCCAGCATGTGCAAGGCAAGGACTTAGCCACTGATCAATCGCACCAGGCTATGTTCATTTTTATTTTTAAGATCCATCTATTTGAAAGGCAGAGTAGCAGAGAGATAAATGAGTGAGGAGAGATCTTCTGTCTGCAGGTTCATTCCCCTAATAGCCTCAATAGCCAGGGCTGGGCCAAACCAGAGCTCTGGAACTGCATCATGTCTTCCTATCTGTGGTAAGGACCTGGGTACTTGAACCATCTTCCACTGCCTGCCCAGGCGCATTAGCAGAGGACTGGATTGGAAGCAATGCAGCCAAGACTGGAATAGGCACTCCTATAGAGGATGCTGTCATCACAAGCCATAGTTTCACCAGATGTGCCACAAGGCCAGCACCTGGTGATATGTTCTTATCCAGAGAAATTTTAACCAGTTAAACTTTGTATAACCAACCCATCTGTTACTGAGTTTATGAAAGCCTGTAATCCCTAGGAATCATAACAGTGTTCTCAATTAAAAGGCCTGTCCAAATGCAAATCCACTCATGACGTTGTTGTAAATATTTTTTGTGCTGAAATGACACACTTCAAAAATCAGGAATAGTGCTGAGGAAGAGAGTGGATCCTAGTGCTGATAATTGTTCTCTTTGAAGATCAGGCTTTTGGAAATACGGTATGGAACAAATTCTAAGCCTATGACGTTGCTGAGAACCTGAGCAGCAGTCAGCCCACACATGTTAGACATTAATAATTAAAATAACTGGGTTTTCCAAATTATTTGCCAACAAGACAAAGTGTTTATAGTTCTTTTAAGTTGTGAGGAGGATATACCTGCAAAAAGAAAACATTTCTAACAGTTTTTTTTTAAATTGTTAAATACCTTCTGTTTTGCACTCTCAAAACTTGATTATTATGAACAAAGAAAGCTGTACCAGAGAACTTGTTATTCTGCTTTCAATTTCATATATACTCCCTGTTCTCCCACAGTAATATTTTAAATCAGCTTGTGTTACTTCATCTCTAGATATCAGTTTCCTTTGAGAAATAATACAAAACAGCTCCTGTCATTTTACCTTTCGATTTCTGACTCCATTCTGTTTAAATTCACTCTGTATTTGCAATTGCTACTTGCCATAGCCTGACAATACTTTTTAAGTGAAAATAACATAGATACACTTTCTGATAACCTAGAATTTAAGTATGTTTGTTTTAAAAGCAATTTACTCACAAAATCAAGAACTTTGCGCAAATACAAAAAGAGAAAAAGCCACATGGATTGTGGTGCTAGCAGTAACCTTAGGGTACCCTTGGGCAGGGGTAGAAACAAAGACATTCAGGTAATACCTACATTCTCTCTGTGAATTCAGAGCAAGGACCCAGCCTCATGCAGTGAAAGAAAAGATCAATTCAATTTCTCATTAATTCTAAAATAATTTTAAGAGTCATCCAAACCATCACTTCCTTTTCCATTTGCAACACATTTGTCCCCAGATGCACAACAGATTGAGACTGAGTTGCCACTCTCCCAGTGCCACACCTAATTGTAAGGGCCATTACCCTAAAGCCAAGTTAGTTATGAGGGTCCAGCGGACCTCCAGAATCTCAGATCATTTTCATGGTTGAGAATAAGGTGTGGATCAGCCACATACTGTCCCCATAGGCTTTCCTCTTAGATGGGGCACCAGCAGAAGGCAGACACATTGCACACAAGTTTATCCAAGAAGATCAGATCTTGCCTTTTGGTTTCACCATGGAAGCCTAGAATCACAACACAAGTGATGCTGGATGCCTGTTCCACATTTTATGAACAGTACATGTTGACCAGATTTCTGTGAATTTTTTTTTTCTCATTGTGATTGAATAGTCAAGTTGGGCTACCGTTCATCATTATATAAGAAAAGTTTTAGGGGTAAAAACTGAGTTCCTCTCACTTGAGCCAAGTGGATTTTCTCCCCTATGTAGTCCTGATGGAACTACTGCCCACTATCCTGTGAGTTGGAGTCTCATGACATAACAGCCTTTCCGTAAAATCTGACAGTGCAACATATAAAGCAGTCAACTCTGACCTAGCCCTGGTACACATGACATGAAAGAAAGGGCAGAATAGCCTTAAACTTAGACTGATTTGAATTCAGGTTTTAGTTCCATCATCTACCACTGTGCTGTTGGGCAAATGAGCTATGTTTTCCAGCGTTGAAATTGACTATCTGTGAAGCAGAGATGCTAATCCCTATGCTGTCAAATTGTCAAAGTTAATAGTGTACATAGCGTACCAGCACAGGCCTTGTACAAAATGTTCAGCAAACGGTAGCCCTCACTGTGAAACTGAAGCAGGTTGTCACACAGTGTCCAAGAGTGTGGCCTTGGCCTTCAGAACAGGTACAAGAGAATCACAGCTTTTTCCCTCAAGGAAATGACGGTGGACAAATTAACATAATCTCTCTAAGCCTCACTTTATTCATCTACAAAATGAAGATAATGATAGCTCAAAGGTTTTTCCCTTTTCGTCTTACAATTAACTGATAGTATTAATGCTTGGCATGTAATAAGACATTAAATAGCAATAATGTTATTGCTGTTTTGTTAAATCTTCATGAGTTCTCTTATTTAGGTTTAATATATCTATTTTATAGTGAGAAAACTAAAGTTCAGTGAGCCTAAGAAAATTAACCCACATTCAAATGTTTAAGTAGCACAGCTGAGATTTTATTCAGCGTCTAACATGTCTCCAAATGTTCCCAATATACTGAATTCCCTGCACACTGCTACTTGTTTCCAGAGACTCTGTCGATCAAATTTTTGTCTTTTACTCATGTTTTTTTAGACAAAATAGAAATAGTAAAATAATTATGTATTAGATTTTTCAGGAGAAATTTTAGCTTTTTAGTGAATTGTCAAATTGACACATTTTTCCCAGAATTTTAAGTTTTCCCCAATTAATGACAAGGTTTAATGGTTATGAAAAACTCCATGTTTGATAAGGGCAAGTTTCTTTTACTGTAATATGATGATAATAATGGCCTTACAGAAGGAATTTGGGAGAATTCCCTCTGGTAAAGTTCAGCAATGAAGCCATTCTGTCCCAGGCATTTCTTTGTGGGTAGGATCTTTATTACTGATTCAATTTCCATTTTGATTATTGATGTTATTTATTGTGTCTGTGTCCTCATGTCTCAGTTTTGGTAGATTGTAAGGGTATAACAAAAATGAAAAGTATAGACCAGTGTCTTTTGGGAACATAGTTGTAAAATCCTCAGCAAAATATTAACTGTGGTAAATAACAGTGGAACATTACTCAGCTATCAAAGGGATGAAATTTTCCAACAAAACTGATGCAACTGGAAACCAGTATGCTTAATAAATAAATCCAGTCTCAAAAAGTCAAATGTCACTTGATGTGTATATGGCAGTTAATACAGAGCACAAAAACTATATAGGCATGAAACAGACATCTTGTGATATGATTGTCATTTTTAGCCCTTGTTTATATTTGAGTCAAATTGTGGTCTTCCTACTTTTCACATGTTCAATATTATGGTTAGTGGTGAATTAAGCATATGATTCTATGGTAAATTCAAATTATACCTTCCCAAAAGTTAATGAAAACAGGGAACAAAAATGGTTATAATATTTCATTCTTAATCTGTTTATAAAAGTTTTGGTTAACATTAGAAAATGTGAAATTTTTTGATAAACATTATCTATGAAACTCACTGATATAACAAAAGAAATTTTGAGGATGAAATGATATTAGTCACTATGTGAAAGAAGCCCCATTGTATTGATGTCAAAAATTTCTGATGATAACCGTAAACAATGTTTTTTTGTTTTTTTTTTTTCTTCAGAGCCAGAGAACAGAGCTAAAAGTTTAGATTTAGACTCTGGACTTGGACACCCGTAACACGGAGTCCTCACCCTATCAGTAATTGTCATCTTGTACCTCATTTCCTCTTAGTGAAATCAGCCGAATACATTATCAGAGTACAGATAGATTAAGATCATTATTGTAAAGAACATAGTATTGCATTCATTAGTTATTTTTGTTATATTATTTTTATTGTTTTATTAATGTTATTTATTGTTTTTATTATTATTTTTCCATGTATTTAAAGTATTGAAAATTCCCAGGAGTCATAGAATATAGGATGCAATTCCTTCATTCAGGCACACTTCTAGATCACCACACTCATCAGTTAGCTATTTACTTAAATCTTTTCTGGCTGCTGTATACCATTTTAGAATTATGTAATTAGCAGTTTAAAGGGAGAAAATCTATGATATATGAAAAAAGTAAATATGTTTGTATGGCTATAGCATCTAAGTAGGTGTGCAAATTGATTCATTTGATCAAATAAGTGGGAAATCCATTTCAAAATCAAATTAAGAACTAAATTGAATTCAGTAGTCAAATTTGATGTTTGCAGCCTTCTATAGACAACACCAGAAGAGACCACACTATTCTCTTTTGTCTGATATGTAACAGTGGCTGTTTGTGTCTGTTTTTCCTTTTGACAGACAAAATGGAATACATAAAACATGTTGGCTTTGTAATCCACTCTCAGATTCTGAGAGAAAGGTCAAAATTCTGTGGATCGTATCAAACCATTTATCCCCAAGCACCTGAGCCTGAGGGTATCATGGTTGTCATTTTACAATGTGTGAATCTGTTTCATCTTGTCTCCAAGGGATGTTTGTGAGGAAATCAGTTTCATGGCTGGGGCTCAGCACATGGGAATATGCTAAGTAGTACCACATCAGCTGCCTGCACAGGATTGGTCATAGAGTCTAGTCCCTTCCTTGTCCCAAGGGCTATACTGGACCCTAACCTCTCCATTCCCTCTCCCACCCCTACTTTTCTTTTCTTTCTAGGGCTAGAGACTCCCGTTCCAACAATGAGGTGAGGGAAGAGAAGGTAATGCTCAGTGCTGTAGTAATGGCAATTTGTCGACTTCTAACATCTGAATCTACCTGCCCAGGCTTCTGGTTCTCCTCCCCAGCAGGGCACTCACACCAGGCCTCTCCGCCAAGAATGCTCTCTCCCTGCGTCCAGTTGACCCCTAAGAGGTTTAAGTTGAGCCACTTTTACCTCCATTCAAAAGGTTTCTTGATTGTCCCAGCAGTTTGGCCCTTGTTTTGTAGCTGTTTGCTGAAGCTCTTATCACAAGTACAATTAATGAGCTGTGTAAGTCACTGCTAAATCTCCCTGTGCCCCCAGAGAACAGAACACACAACAGGCTGTGGTTCACTTCTCTGATCTCAGCTCCTATGTGGTGCAGTACTCAGCACATCAATTCTCACCATGCCCAGTAAGAATCTGTGAAGTTGATGAAGGCACTAATGAAGGATGAAGATTGTACCAAGAGGAACTTCCCTCTAAGTCTCCTCCTTTCTCATATGCAGACTAGATAAGCATAGACTTTGTTCTTGGGGCAGGTGTGAAAGGCGCCCCTTCTGTTGTAGGGTTTTTGATCCTGAATACAGCAGCAACTTCAATTCTTGTCTCGCAGGAAAGAAGAATTTTCATGTGGACACAGTTTCGTTTTAAAGCAAGATTTATTAGAAAAGCTGAGTAAAGGAGCTCCCATCCTAGTGACTGGAGGGGGCTTTGAAAGAGAAAGGACCCATACCTCCTGCCATAGTGGCAGGAGGAGGAAAAAGAGAAAAACCAAAATTAATGGTGGGGAAAGCATCTTTTAAAGGTTCACCTCAAAGATGTTTCTCCATAAACAAAGGAGAATTCCTGGTTTCCATGGTACCTGGCCCTGGGACAGAAAGGTGTCACTGCCCAACTTTCTCAGTCCCTTTCTGATGATAAAGAGGCCAGTCTGAAACTACCCCCTTGGCAATGACCAGAGACAGAACTGGGCTGACACTTCAGGTGGGGAATTGGTATGTTAATGTCGCCCTTGTCTCTTGAGGAAGCATGTGCTTGATATGTTAATATACCCTTGTCTCTTGGAAGAAACATGCTCTGGTGAACCCAAGACATGGTGGGGAAAATACCATTTTATATTTGAGAAAAAAATGATGACTTGGGGACCCAGAATACCCTAACTGCCTACTATCCAGGATAACTCCTCTCTCACATCCAGTCCTGGAATCATGGTTAATTTCACATTGCTCACAGAGCCCAGTCCTCAGCTCTGTCTCACCAGAGTGACTTGTTTTTTTTGTTTTGAGACATGGGGACTTGAGAATGGGGATTGTCTAAGACTCGGGTTTCCTTCCACTGTACTTTTGCCCACAGCAGATGTGTAAAATATGTTTGACAAAAATGTAATTCAGTCCACACACAGTTGTCTCTTCTGTATTCTTGTGAAGGATGAAATGGTAATTCAGTCTCCCAGCTATTAACAACTCCTGCTCTCATTTCCCTGCAACTAACTTACGATTGTTCCTTTAATCAGACAGATTCCCCCCTTTCACTGATTTGGCTACAGTATTTCTGAAGCACTTTAGTGCTTGCAAAGAAACGGGAAATGTATAAAGACATCATTATTACAAATATTGGGGTCTTCAAATCTCCTTGAATGTAGGCTGTTAGAACAAATATTGTGATAAATTTCAAAATGTGTTAGTTTCAAAAGAATTCCATATTCATTCCTAATCATTCCACCTTGCATTGAAATTTTTAACTCAGAGAAATCCCATTCCCAGCTAAGCCTCATAATTACATGAAAGAATCATAAAACCAGTAGAAGTTCAAATATTAAGGAAGAAATTAAGGTTCAAATATTTGTGTCTCCCACCTACTTAAATATCTATAATAACTGTGATGATAGATGACATTTAAGTGGGATTTTATAAATCAAAAGAAAGATGTGTTATCTTAGCTACTCATTTTGAAGTAAGGACCAAAACCAAAGCAAATCAAAATAGTGGATTTTAAGCTTGATTTACTGTCTTGCATTTGGCAGGGAAAAAAAATTTAACTGAAGAAAATTCCTGTCCAGTCACTTTTTGATGTGATGAATGAAAATGAACTACATTTGGGGAAAAAAAAAAAGAAGTAAAATGTAATTTGATGTGAGTTCACACTCACATACAGAGAAAAAGAAAGAGAGAGATGTGTAAGATTTGATCCCAAACCTGCACAGAGCAAACTCATCAGTCAGCCAGATTTTTGCTGGAATTCAGCAGAAATCCTGGATCCAGCTGGCTTCCTGTTCTTTTTTCATTTAAACTATGGCAGACCTCAATAGAAGCCTAGGAAAGCTGTGAAACCCTTGAACTTGAACTGAATGTAGCAGAATGGAAGAAAAAATAAAGAAAGAAAAAAAATCTCCCTTTTCCACAAAGATCAAGGCAAGTGAAAAAATTAACTTTACATAACTGGATTCAAATTTTGCTTTTTTCCTCCAGTTCACCCTGCTATCTCAGTTTGGGTTCAGCTTCCAAGTTTTCATCATGCGCCCCATTCTCACATCAGGGGCAGTCACACAGAGGGGGGAAAGCAGGCTCTTTTGAAACAAAGTAGACTGCTAATCTGCTCAGGGGATGACTCCTTGCTGGAAATTCATGACAGTCCTTAGAAACAGTTTGTGGCTTGACAAGATTTATATTGCAGCATGCACATTTCCTTCACATATGTTGAAGGTGCAGTGCATTTATTGGGAAAAGCAAGGTTGTCACTGATGGCCAAGCTCCCTTCAGGACTTTCAAGCAGAGGGATAACCCATCTGTCAAAGTGAGCTCACACTTGACCAAGCGCTCTGCAGGCATCTCTGCCTTCTATTTTGAGTCTAAAAATGAGGAACAGGGAAAGGGTTTGGAAAAGAAGAGGAAGAGGCTATGCAGTGCTTTCAGCCTGAGAAAAATGCATATCATTTACTCCCACCACTACCCCCTATGGTGGTCTTAGAGGAGCCCTCCTTTACAAACAAAATGTGGCTCTTTAGGTAATTGCTATGGCTTGAACAGGATTTTGCCACCAAACTCACACAAGTGCTTAAATCCTAGTTATAAAGTAATTGTACTGAGAGGGTGGAATCTAATCCAGTCATGGTGGTGAGGAGGCAGGCCTTGTGCAGAGTGCATAGGTCACTGAGCATGTGCCATGAGAGGGTAGTTCCTGTGAGTGGATTGATTCTACAACCAACTTGAGCTCTGACTTTCTTTGCTTTCTGGATTCTTCCACTGCCCACACTGCACACTCTAAAATCCATATTGCCACCCTTAACAGAGGCCAAGCCTGTGAGGCATCTGATCTTGTACTTGAATCTCTCAAACCGTGAGCTCAGTATACTTTCCTCTTTACAGAATTATTGTCTCCAGTATTCGCTTGATGTGGTTGGAAAATAATGACTTGTGCAATAACTTAGTAAACATTAGCATAAAACAGACACTCAAGAAGTTGCAGATGGAAAGATAGAGGGGAGGGAGAATATATAGAAAGATTGCCTAGAATCAGAAAGCAGCAAAGAGATTTGAGAGATATTTGAAGAAATAATTTTGTAGCATTAATAAAAATGAATACTTAGCATTTCATACATGACAGATGCTATTCTAAGGGTTTTAGTAACTTCCATTTTGTTATTTTTATTTATATGAATGTTTATATGAACATTTAATCCTCAAATCAACCCCAGTTTAAAGATAAGATCAAGGATCATAGATTCCCTCTAAACAGAACATCATATCACTTTTCTTGGGCAGATGACTTCCTGAGGAAGTAAGAGAAGCTGGGGATTCTGTGGGAATTCTGGATTCTAACGCTGCAGATGAAACTGCTTTGAAGCTTGAAGACAGGACATCCATACCCAATGTCATTCTTCTGGGTTTCAAACAATTCTTTGGTCAGGGGGCAGCTGTGAGCTGGTGGCAGCCAGCGGCAGCATCAGCATCACCTGAGTGATGAGTACCCCTGCCTCATTTAGGGAGCCTGGGTGAGGTATCAGCAGGGCCCACTAGGTTCACAGCAGTGTGCCTGAAGAGACTCCATTTACATCAATGAAGTTGAGTTTGATGTCCAGGGCGTGCTCGCTTCATGGATGAAATGCTCTGTTTACATCTCAGAATAGCTTCAGAAAGTCATTGCTCAGATTTGGACCCTGTCTTCAAGTGGGGTAAGATGCCAGGAGCCAATAATAAAGGTAATGGATTCAATCATAGAGTTCAGAAAGGCCTCATCCGGAAATCACAGCCAACCTCAAAGAGGGAGCCTGAGAATTCTTCCATATAGATCTAATCCTGTTCACCTTGTTAAGGAACAGATGAACTCTTTCCCACTAGCTACAGAATCATTACTTTACCTCTCAGAATTTCCAGTGGTTGCGTTGGTTGGCACTGCATTACTAACGAGTCACTGAACATGTCACTCCTTTCTGTGCTCTGTTGCCTTTCTCCATGTGACCTTCACACACACCTGCTGTGCAGCTCTGGGCTTGCTCCTCCATTTCTTCTATCTTAGTATCCGCAACTGGAGTTAGTAATCCTCTTAGTGTAATGTTCCCGAAGAGATTTATATGGGTTCCTCAGTCTGCTCTCCCCTCAAGGGACATATTTTCTCACTTGGACATTATTATTATTTTTTAATCCAGTGGAACAGTGAGGGCTCTTTTAGTTGCAAGTAACAGAAACCCAAACTAACTTAAGCTAAAAATGCATTTTATTAGTTCCTGGAACACAGAAGCCTAGGATGAGGGCCTATCCTCAGATATGGCTGAATCCAAGAATTTTAATAATGTCAGCCTTCTCTCTCTCAGTTTTGGCTCTGTGCTGACAAGTCAGTAATGTGACCATAGCAGCTTCTTGCCATTATTCCTTTTTGTTTTAATAATCATATTGGGTAAACAAATGTCATGTATTTCACACATAGAGATTGAGGTGAATAAGTATACTGTCCACCTTATCATCCCTGCTGCCCATGGATCCACGCTTCTTCCTCATTCCTTTCTTTTAAAAAAGTTTTTACAGTGACATACCTTTGGGTGAACTTCATAATCAGCACACTGTTATCTATCATTCCTGCAGACAGCCTTTCTCATGGAAGGGGCAAGCCCTCTCCACAGTGACACCCCCCCCCCAAATATTCATAAATAATGAGTCCAAATAAAAAGAGTGCCACCCTCTCTCGAGGGTCGTTAATGATTCACAGTGGGCCCTGTTGGTCCTACACCCATCAGTGCCCACTGGAGAGTTTCCTGAATGGAAGAGAGCACTGTGCTGTAGAGCATGGAACAGAGAGGGAAAGCAAGCAGTCTACAGATACTCAAGCTAATATCACTGCACGTGAAAAAAGAGAGTTTGGGGAAGAAACCAAAGCGAGGGAATTAGGCGGAAGGAAAGATTGAGTAAGAGGAGGGCAGAAGAGGAGACAATGTGCAAGATGCCACTGCCAAGCTGGACCAGCTGGCAAACTTACAGGAAGTTAGGGCATCAAGCCTGAGGGCCGTCAGCTAGTACCCTTGGGAAATTTCTGTTCTACTGAGAAGCAGTAAAAAGCTTGGTTCTGTTTTAAAACAAATATTCTTACTTTGCAGGGCTTCAAAATAAGGAATCTCATAAAATTTTATGGATATGGGAAGAAAAGTCAGAGGGGTTTTGGCTTTAGCAAGTAGTTAAAATATATTCTCTTTCAATCTTTTAGGAACCTAATAAAAAGTCCCAGAGATCCAAATGGAATGCTTTTGGCCCTAGTTAAACTTTGACTAACTTTACATTTTAAAAATGCGATCAGTTCATGGAAAAGTAGAGGATAAGAACTTTGTGTGCATGAATTATTTTTTGTTGTTTGCCTGTTTTCTTGCCCTGGTTTTGTAGATTGTTTTGATTTTTTTTTTTCTGTCTCTCCAAATGTTGACTCAGATTTGTCTTAGTGTTATTACAGCATCTGCATTTAAACAATGGTCTTAGTCACACTGGGATGTGGCCACAAGAAAAGAAACGTTGAGTGTTTGTCCACAAAGCTGGCATGGGTGACTCACTTATCAACAGACTGAGGCTCTGAGCTGTTTTCTGAAATAGCAGACCCAGGCTCCTCGGATTAAGGGAAACCTCTCATGACATAGTTCACCTAGAGAAGCGTGTTGGCATCACTGAAATAGCTGGCTGGGTGGGAATCCTACTTGGGATGTAGCATCTCTAGCCTATACTAGACAAATTTGTACATGTCAGCCACATGTGAGTCAATTTACTGCCAGCATATGGTGCTGGAGAGCTGCTGTCTGACTGGGTGGGCATCAAAAACAGCGATGGCACAAGGGATGGTTTAAGTCTTTATCATAAACTCCTCCAAAGCAAACCTGAATAATCAAGTTTGAAAGACCCCGTTGCAACTGCATTGCTACGTATCATCTCTCTTATAAAGCAGGTTTTACCTGTATGTTTAATTACACAAAACAACACATTTCTAGTCTGTGCATAACTCTGTTTTAAAATCATATTCCTTGTGACTGCATCTTGCAAGGAAATATTGTTTAAGTACATTTTAATCATGGGATACTTCTTTGGAGTAAACAGGGTTGTCTCTGGAGGGAGAATCTTTATGGTGCGGACTTTAATTTCTTTCTTAAAAGGTTACCTGCACTTTACAGAATGGGTTTCTCATTTCCACAATCCACATGGAAGATTCCCCCACTGATTTCTTGACTCCTGGTTAGGTCTGCCTCAGCCCTCCTTGATTGTTGCAGTTATCTGGGAAATGAAATAACAAGTGAAAGCTTTCTCTCTCTTTTTCCCTTTCTTGCTCCCCATCACTATCTGTTTACAAATAGATTTAAAAAAACCACACACATTGTTTTAAAAGTCTGGCTTTCCCTGATATTCCTAGGTTTGGCCTCCAAAAGACAAAACAAAACAAAATGACCAAACCCAGTGGTTCTCAAACTTTAGTGTGTGTGAAAGTCTCTCAGAGAGTTTGCTAAAAATGCATCTTTAGCTCCAGCAGGTCAGAGCTGCACTTCCAGTCTGAAAGTCTGAGCAATCAACCTAAGCATTTCTAAAGGCAAGCCCTTACCTGGAGAAACAGTGGTACAGTGGCTGGGAGTTTAGGGCCCAGCAATGATAGAGCTCAGGTATGCTCTGGTTTTTCTGCCACTAGGTGAGTTCATTGAGCTTTCTATCCCTGTTTTTCATTCTGTAAGATGGAGAAGTTATCAGTTCCTATCTCATAAATTTGCTAGGTAGAATCAAAGAACATTATGATATCAGTTAAGCACAATGCAAAGATTGGTGCAAAGTGAGCGCTAATAAAAGTTTCCGGATGGCTGAGTGTAAGAGAAGTGTATCATTAGAAACAGCTCTGCAGATAAATAAAACGCTTTCCTGAATCTGCCTTATAACAAAAGGGTCAAAGATAAAGAGAGGGAGGCTGCCAGGAGATGAGACTGCACTGACCAAACGTATCAGCCATGTTCAAGACCAGGAAATCCTCTTTAAGAGGAACCATACAACATAGGTGCATGACAGAGTATTATAAATGACAATGTCAATTATGACTGCCAACTCTCTAATCAGCTAATACTAAACTGAAGCAAAGAAGGATGAAGTAGGATTGTTGTATACACAGTGGAAATAAAAGGAAACAAGACCAATTGTATAAGAAGAGAAGAACACATTTTATGGATTGAGAAGAAAACATAAGCAAGATGCCCTGGGAGATGCCATTGTGGGTAATGAAGGTCATGATAAGTAAATATTAAATAACTGTAGTGAATTCAGAAAACATCTGCCGCTCATTTGCCCTTAAGTGTTCCAGGTTTTATTTCAACTAACAGCCTGTTTTTCTTAAACTCTAAACAACTATTATTTTTGTAAATATTTTAGCTGTTTTTAATAGTTGACCTGTAATAATTAACTCTAATTTTTATAATTACTACTTAATGAGCACTTACTATGTGCATGCAAAGCATTTGATATTCATTATTTTAATTATCAGTCACAACAACTCTTAAAGATAGGCTGTCACCTTCTTGATCTCATAAATCACAAGTGCCAGAGCAATTTTTTGACTCAGAGGACCTAGCCACTGTGTGTTTCCCAGTACACTTGTTTCTTCCTCCCAGTGGGGAGTAGTCACTGTGCTTACCCCAATACCAAAGAAGGCTCTTGTCCTGTGTGCCACACATGGCCTGCCTCACCATGATGTCTCTTCACGGAACCATGTTTTCAGCCCTTTTTTTGATAATGGATAGAAATAGACAGTTACTGAGTTAATAAATGGCTTTGGGCATATTACATAATACTTCTTTTATATCACACAGAAAATGAGAAAAAAATATTTGGACAAGCATATTCAATGTTGAGGATGATAGTGGTTGAGATACATTAACAATTTGAGAAAGGCATCTGGCTAAGCACGTTATGTAGTATTCCTTCTTGAATTCGCCTGAGTCGGTGGTTAGCCATATTCTTTACTATAAACATAAAAGTAGATAAAGAATCAAAACCTTAGCTGAAAAGACCAAGGATCCACAAGTTGTAAGTGGCCACATCAGAACTGGAAGTCAGGAGACAGGGGTTTGTGGTTTTAAGGCATAGCAGGTAACACAAATGAGGCAGACAGGTCACAAAAGGGGCCAGGGCAAATGCCAGAACTCATGGGGACAGCTAGACATTTCCAACATCTTGAGGCTATGAAGGAATGCAAGTCCAGTCTTCTGATTTTGTTAAGTCATACACATTTTTAGTGTGAAATCTGATTTTTAAATGTGGTGACCTATTTATTCCAAATGTGTTTTTTTGTGAACATTTCAAAAACGAAATAAAAACATTTGTGGGCAGAGTGCCATCTGGGCACCTGTGTTTAAGGTTCTGTGCTGTTAGTTACATAGGAATTTCAGTGTCTTTTAAAGAATAATAATTATTATTTCCCATGATATAATTTTACAGCTTTAGGCATACCCCCTTCTGCCTCCCCTTTCTCTCTTCCCATTTTCTCCTCCCACCATTTCCCCCATGTTATCACAGTAGTTTAATACTTTAGCAACAGTTATAATTTTAATATTCATAGTGGCATTATAGGTAGAGGCAAAGGTAGGCAATCTAATCTACTGTCAAGGTATGTTTAGCAGTTTAACGTTGGAAGTCCTCCTTTTATTCAGTAGTAGAGAATAGAGAAGCATACTGTAACATGCCTGGTATGTTAGTATCCATTATACAGTTCATCTGTGAGAATATATTTGTTGACCTATGTGTCTATTTCCACTGTATTTAGAATAAAGGTTGCCTTATGTCAGAGAGAACATTCCAGTGTCTTCTGTATCATCTCTTCCAGTTGTTATTTCCAGGTCTGCCATTCTTAATTCTATGCCTTCCTCTTCCTTGTTGGTTCTAAGATCCAAAGCTAGCAAAATCGGAAGCTCAGTACACCATTTTCATCACAGGATTTTATTCCTAAGGCTCTCTGTTCCCAGAAGTAGCCTTGCACTGCTCTGATCCTAAGACTGATATGTGTTTGCATCTTACCAAGGTGTAAGGACTTTTATTCAACAAAACATGTGTTACTCTTTGGAGCTTCCTTCCGTTTTTTTACTTGGGAGAGATTGAATAGATACTCTCCTGAAGCAGAATTCCTTCAAAGTTTGAGTGAAATGGTGAGCTCATGAATCATGCCCTTGAATGTTTTATTGTTCATGATAGTCTCTGTTTACCTCCTTTTACCCTGTTGCACCATGTTGCAGTGGCAGTGCTCTAACAAGGAAATTACCTCCATCAATGTTTCCAAATTGCTACCCCAAAATCTACTTTGGCGGACCAAGTCTCCCTTGCAGGAATTTTCCGCACAGACAGCTGGGTTCTCAGGGCACTATATCTTCATCCCATTTTCAAAGCAGTCGAGGGAAGTTGCACAGGCTGAGCAAGCCTGAGCAGCAGCTCTTCTTCATGAGTTGACTCTCCTTCCCACTCTTGTTTATTAATATCTGGGCAGAAATGTGACCGAGGGAAGTTTTGATGTGCACAGGAGGAAGGCCATCACAAATGAACAGTCTCAGTTTAATATAGTACCAACCAAGTGGGCTGTGCTGAGCAGTGGAGAAAAATGGATAGAAAGTCTATTTTTCACAAAATAACTGTATGCTAATTTGAATCAGAAAATAAGCTACACTGTAAAACAGAAAATGAAGAACTCTGGCAAGGCATTGCAGGATGGGCCCATGGATTCATAGATGTCGTTTCTCTCTGCGAAATAAGACTTATTTGGAAATTGATGAGTGCTTTAAAAAAAAAGATTTATTTTTATTAGAAAGTTAGATATACAGAGAGGAGAAGAGATAGAGAGGAAGATCTTCCATCTGACAATTCACTCCCCAAGCAGCCGCAACAGCCAGAGCTGAGCTGATCTGAAGCCAGGAGCCAGGAGTCTCTTCTAGGTCTCCAACGAGGGTACAGGGTCTCAAGGCTTTGGGCCATCCTCAACTGCTTTCCCAGGCCACAAGCAGGGAGCTGGATGGGAAGTGGGGCTGCTGAGATTAGAACTGGTGCCCATATGGGATCCTGGCACGTGTGAGGCAAGGACTTTAGCCACTAGGCTACTGCACTGGGCTTGATGAGTGCTTTTTGAGAAATGCAATGTAAGTGAGTCGTTAAAATGTCTGCATAGGAACACTGCCCACTATGGGCGCTAGCTGCCACCGTTGCACCTCTGCAGGCACATGAGCTCGTGGGAGTCTGGGAGTGCAGGCTTGCAGGAGGCCTAGAGGATAGCACCGGTAGGGGTAGATCGGGACTTGGGGGTTCATGCCAAGGCAGCCAGAGTGAGCCTAGGGATTTCCCACATGCTTGGTCCCAGGAGGAGTAGGAGGAGGGGAGGAGGGAGCCCTAGATTAACATGCTGGTATGGTGTGCTGATGGAAAGAGCTTGGGAGACTTTGAAAGGACTTGGGACTTGAGTGGAAGGAGGGGTAAGGTTCCAGGCCAGCACACATGCCAGGATCTTTGGACCCTAATAGGCAGGTAGAGCTCCAGGCCTGCAGACCACCCCACTGGAATACTGGGCTTCGGAATACAGAGCTAGGGAACCCATGCACTCCCCGGCACAAGGACTATGTATTGCTGAGGGAAAGGGGTAAGGGAATGTGTGAGAGAGTGGACCACTGAAGGAGTGGTTGAAGGTGAGGAATGAGTTCCAATGACAAGGCCGCTGCACTTGCAGGAAGCATAGGGACTGATTCCTAGCAATTTGGAGGTGGCAGAGGGTTGGGGGGAGATCTAGAGGAACTTTAAGGGTCAGACTGGTGCACCAGCCCACATGAGAGACCTGAGCTGGACTAATTAGCATCAACCACCACTGACACCACTCACTGGCACACACTAAAGTTAGGCTGGGGGCCTAACTGGCAGGGCTAGATCACGGTACCCAACAGTGAGAATCGGAACAGGAGATGGGTGCTGTTGGGCTGGGCCATGACACTAACCAGCATGTGAGAGAACCAGGTCTGGGAGCAGATTCTGTGGGGGATATGTGAGCCCATCCCTGTAGTACTACGATTTCCACTACGATTTGCTTAAGAGCTGGGGGTAGTGACAGGCTGAGCTAAGCATGAACATGGAACCATCCTGACACTTGTGGGTTCTAGGGTTGGAAACAGGGTGGGTTGGTCTAGGCTGAAGCACTCATAGGCACCTCCAAGAATAGGGTGTGGGGAAGGCTGCAGCATCCACCAGCTCGTACAAAGGCCGTAATGGAGGGATACGGGTGAGGGGAGACTATGCTGGGTGAGGGCCTAGCACCTGCTGGCACATGTGAGATCTGGCTCTCTCTGATGGGCTATAGCTCCCACTGGTGAGCATGAGAACAGGGACTGGGAGCGGTCCTGGCTAAATAGGTGGTGGCACCCACTGACATGAGTGGAGTTGGTTGGATTGAGCTAGGCTTCAACACCCATTGACATGTATGAGAGCTGAATGGTATGTGGGACAACTGGACCAATCTACTGCACATACAGGCAAGCACAGGAACCAGGGCTGAGGGTGAGTCTGATGGGGGGTTATTAGGGGTCACTCTGACTAGGCTGCAGTTCCCACTGGTATACATAAGAGCCAAGTGTGTAGTGGGCTGGGTTGGACTGGGCCATAGCATCCATTGGTTTGCAAAAGAAATGGGACTGGAGACAAAACTGAGCCAGCAGTTACAACTGTCAGTGTGTGCATACACTGATGTGGGTGGCAGAGTGTGCCAGACCCCATACTGGCAAGCACACACAAAAGTTAGGTCTGGGATCACCTTAGACAAGGTTTATTTGGAGATACCCTCAACCATTGGACTCAGAACTTCAACCATGGGGAGAATTGCAGGATTTGTGGACTGACCATAGAGTGCATGTGTCAGAACTGGGCCTCCTCAGTGGCTAAGATGGAACCATAGCTAGCAAGCTTATCTGCACATTGAGGATATGGCAATCTATCAGGGCCTGTAGAGGATATGTGGTACCATAGCAGAGGAAGGAAGGCAAAACAAATTGGACAACCACCCCCACCAAGATTTGACCACAAAGATCTGGGCAAATGGAGACTCTAAGGTGGACTATGTCAGCCAAAGGACCTTGAAAGCATTCCCTCATCTTTGGATCTGTTAGATCGACAGCATTTCAGAACTATCAGAACATGTTCCACATCAGGGATCCTGGGATGACATAGGAAGCCATTCCCCATTCCCTGGGTACTGAGGCAGTTGGAAGACTGGATGTGGCTTCTCCCTTTATTTCTACCCTTCCCACAGTACAGGAGGAAGAAAGAGAAAATTTGGAAACAATGGTCTCACCTATTTTTCCCTGGTCCTCAACCCTTCCCACCTTGATCGACTATGTAAACATAATCAAAAATAAAATTTAAAAGTACAATTTAAAAATCTGCATAACTGGGAAAAACATCCTATTTTTTTCCCAGGAGTTATTTTAATGGCGAAAATGGAAAAATAATATCAGTCTGTAAGTAGCCGCAGCCTTTTCAGTCCTCCCGCCTGCAAAACAGAGAATGAATTTTGTCTGCTCCTTGACCTGCTCCTCCTCCATAGAGGATATTTTCACTGGTGATTTTGAATTAAGAGACCAGGGACAAATGGAACACACAGAGAAAATCTCACTCTGTGGAGAACTCTGAGGAGTGGGGAGATAAGCTGGGAGTCCCCTGCTGAAAGGCAAAGCGAAGAGGAATCAAGCAGAGCAGTGCCAGAGCTTTAGCAGAAAGAGTGAGGAAAATCTCCCTGGAGAGGAGAGGAAACGACTCAGCAACTGTTAAGTACACAAGAGAAAAAGAGTGATTCTAATAATATTCTTACTAATGTTGCTTGAGAGAGTCTACAAGTCATCACATTTCCTAGGTTGATGGTGTTTACATTTCAAGTTTCTCATAGGTTGAAACATGGATAACCATTCTAACCAGGTTACAACTGTAGGAGAACTTGCCTGTTCACCCCTCCTTTGCTCTCTACTGGGTCCTCTCTTTCCAAAGAGACATAGACACTCAGCAAAGAAGCACAAAGACATGATCTTATTTTCTCCAACCAGAGATAAAGGTCTTTCTAGTCAATGTAAAACTAGACCCAGATTTCAGGATTATCTGAGTCTGTGAAGTTATGGATCAGGATCTGGTCATTTCTTGAAGGGATTTATTGTGACCTTGCAGGCAACCAGTAACCAGGAATGGTAATGACAATTGGACTCCTTTGAAATCTCTTATTCAATAAATACTTATTGACCACTTACCTTGAGTCAGGCATTTATGCTTCATTCTAAGGGTTCAGTAATTAAGGCAATTAACCAAGAACTCTGCTGCACACAGCCTGTATGTCTTTTTATACCTACCTTTCCCTAAAGAGAATGTTCTATTATGTGGTGCAACAGATTTAAGTGGCAGTTTGTAAACTTGGTGTTTACATTACTGTGAACATTAAAATCACAGCTAAGAATCCTCCTGCTGGAATTATAGGAGATAGGCATTATGCCAAATACTGCCTTCTTTATCCACCCAAAAGTAACTATACTCAAATTGGATTGAAAGCATTTATCTTCAGCTTATCAGGACTTGGGATATGATCAGAATTGCAGAGAAACAGAGAACTGTGGGGTTAATGATGCAGCCAAGAGCCCATCGGTCCAGGATTAGGTCACAGCTTCTTCACTGTGGGCTTTGGGAAAGCTACATAACTTAAACTTTACTTCCATTGTCAGTAATAATAATAAGAGTACCTCCCTCATTAAGAGATTGCTGTGGACTAAATGAGCTAACCTACGTAAAGTGCTCAGTGAATAAAAGCTCAGAGTAGAAGTTCAATGAATGCCAGGGAGTAATACAACTATACTGTAAATGAAAAGGCCTCCCTGCCAAGGGGAAAAAATGTGTCAAGGAAGCCAGAAAATGATAGGTGAGGCTGGTAGCAAGTCTGTGCACAATTTAGAATAAGAACAAATGACTTGTTTTCTTCACATCATGTGTGTGTGTGTGTGTGTGTGTGTGTGTGTGTGTGTGTTTCTCTGTTTCCACAGCTAACTGACTATAAATGATAACTTGACACACTTTCATCATCAAGGTCACAACAGGATTCCACCAATACAAAGTCTTCCAAAAGCTCCTGGAATATGCATATTTTGAAAAGATTAAGCATGGTTTAAACATTTTTGCACCAAAATAAACTTATCTTTTAAAGTCCATTCCTACTGGCTCTGTGTTTCAGGAGTTGTTTCCAACTCAGAAATCCCCTTAATGGAACAAATTATGAACTGAATGATGTGGACAAACATTGCAAGATGCCCATGTTGGGACAGTGATATTATTTCCCAGGCAGAGGCACATTTTAAAGCAGAGAATAGGAAACATTTACTCTGGAGTTTTTCCAGGGTTCAGATCAACATGAAGGCTTTCAAGCAACATCTTGTGTGACTGTTTTCAATGATGGGTGAAAGGAGATCTCATCAATACCACTAGTTCCTAAGTTTCAATCCAAGGTTTTTAATGGATTATTCATAGACATAGAATCCACCAGGCAAATGTTAGTCTAAATGACTTCTGAATCGGTTTAATCTGGCTCGGTCTGATTCTCTTCCTTTTCAGTAAGGACCTCTTTGATACTGTCTTCATGCTTCGTGCCATTCTGCTTAGGACCAGAAAGGGAGGGGGAAAAAACCCACAAAATCAGGCAGTGAATTCTAATCCTGGTCTTCCACATTCTAGCTTTTTTAAAACATGATTTGGTCCTCGACTGTGAGCTATCTTAACTGCAGAAAATCAGCCATCTATCAGGCAGCTCCTGTGACTCAGGGCTGTCTCCAGGCACTCCTCAAATACTGACTAATGCAGTGATCCAGGTGGTAAGAACCGTTCCCATCCCTGCGTTAATTTCTTCCATATGTCCACTTGATACACTCTTTTTAATGGCCATATTAACAACAAAGGCAGTGTCTAGCAATGGTTCTTAACAATGCAATTTTTAGTCACACTGACCAGACTCAAATACTGTTTCTATTGTTTTACCCTGGGCACATTTTTTTTTTAACTTCCTGTGCTCTCATATAGAAAATGAGGATAATAATATGAACTATCTCAAAAGTGTCACATTGGTGCCATGGGTGCTGCTGCATGCAGACTGTAATTAAATTGTGGGTTATTATTGTTTAATCTGTGTCATGCTTTGGAATATGATTTGAGTACACCTCTACAGGAATTCTTGGATAGGAAGGTTGATCCTCAGTGTGGCAGTATTGAAGAGTAGCAGAACCACTAAGACGTAGAGCTTCATGAGGGGATATTGAGGGAGCTGTCCATTAAGGGGAAAAAAGTAGTTCTTATGGCTCTCTCAGTTTCCATCAGAGCAAGGCATTATCAAATAGTAAGCCTGGCCCCTCAAGGCTTGCTGGCTATCTGTCTTAACATATGAATGTTCCCTGCTGCTGCCATGATGTGAGGCAGCCATAGAGACCCTCTACAAGAGATGTGTCCCATACTGTATCAGTTTTCGGCTTCCAACACTGTAAGCTAAATAAGCTTCCATTCTTTATAAAGTGCCCAGCCTCTATTTCATTATAATCATGGGAAATGACTTATACAATCAGTGTCTGAAAATTGTCTTACAATCTGTTCTATCAGCATAAAGCTATCAATCAGTCAGGTAGGAGGAAAAGATGGGATTTTGGAGATGCAGCACCAAAGAGAGAAAAAGTCAAAAGCTTGTCTTCTCCACATCTTTGAGAACTTTCACATGAGCAGTGAGGTCCTGAGATCTGTCAGGGTTCACTGGGTTTACCCAGTCTCATCATGAGTTCCTTAAAGCAAGAGAACATGCCTTGCTTGTGTACTGCCAAGCCTAGCCCAAAGCAATACTCAGTAAAAACTGTTGGGACAAATAAATCTAAAATACAAGTAGGTCACACAATAGCATCATTTGCTTCAGAAGAGTCTTTGAATATCTTCTTTATTTCTTCAGCAACACACTGGTCATTCAGTAGCATATTGTGTAACTTCACGTTAATTGTAAATTTTCTATTTTTCTCTCTGTTGTTGATTTTGTTTTATGGCTTTTCATTTAGGGGGATGTATAGCAACTGTGTAGTAGAGACTATTACATACAGATGTGAAGATACAATGCAGTGTGCATCTCTACTTCCAAATCTAAGATAGATTCCCAATGAAACTGTTGAATATATTTTGAAAATAGGATGCTGGACTCTCTGCCATTTTCCATGCCTACAATGTCAGGATGCAATTAAATAGCAGACTTATGGACTTGGGACTGATTGTGAAGGATTATACTATTGTAATGACATGGGGGAAATTAGTGGAGGGGCAGAGATTTGGAGAGTGGGAGGGGAAATCCCAGAGCCCATACAACTGTATCATAAAATAATAAAATAAAATAAATATGTTTCAAAAGAAAAGGAATGTAGAACTATGACTTTGTGCTAGGCCGTCAGGTCTTCCAATTTATTTGGTGATCTGAACAGTTGCAAATTAGTAATGCACAGTCTTCTGAAGCCCTTTACCTGCTGTCAGTGCAAGATCTTGAGCCAAGTGATTCCCAGCTTGCTCTTCAAGGCCATCAAAAATGCCACAGTGGTCCAACCAATCAGGACATTTGGTCAACTTAATAAAGCATAGGCTGTTAGACACTGTTCAGCTCAAGTTACACAATCTGTAGCAAGAATTCTTTGGGTCATTCTTCTGACAGGAGGTTATCTTGCTTGTGGCTTGAAAGGGCTTTCCCCTGTTTTCCTTCTTCAACATGAGTCATCTGTTTCTCTTGACAGTGGGACACTTTTGCATTCTGCAAGCAACTAAAAAGGAAGGAGAAGGGCATAAAAATAAAGCCTTAAAAGACAGAAATGGCCAAAAGCCTCCTTCTAGAACTGTTCCACCAGCATGATCACGTGGTAGAGAGCTTTGTAAAGCATCAGGTTCCAAGTCAGACTGCCCTGCTTCATGTTCTAACTCTATACCTGACAGCTATGCTACCTGAGAAATTTTACATTACTTCCCCATTTTTTAATTTTCTCCCTTATTAAGATACGGGTAAGATGGACACCTACATTGTGGCATGTTGTGAAGACTGACTATTGGATTACAGGCAAAGCATATTACATAGTATATCTGGGACATGGTAGGTCTCCATAAAGGGCAAGTGGCTTAAAAAAATTATTTCTGAGGCCACTGTCAGTTCTCATCATTACATATATGCATAAATAAACTAAAAGTGGACTGGAATGACTTATAAAACTTGGAGGGAAAATACATGATTGCTGTAACTATTCATCCCTCTATTGGTTCTTCCCATCCTGCTTAGTATGTCCTGATATCAGTTGCCAACTTTGTAATGGAAATTATCCATGTGTTTCACTAAAGACATTCCCCCCAAGCAGCTCTCAAATGACTTAAATACTTCATTCATCTTTTATTCTAAACCATTGCCTATTTCCCATCAAGTGAAAAGCTGATTTTTTTGGACTAGAGTTTAGAAAATATTAAAAGGGGGTACTGTGATAGTTGAATTCCAATTTAAAATGTTTTTTTTTTTAACAATATGCGCTTGTTTTCTGAGTGCCTTGGCACCCAGGATTCTGTTGGCATGGGACTGTGCTCCTGTGGGGAGAACCAAGCTGGCGGTTTGTCAGTGTGGCTAGTGTCACCTTCCCCTCTGGCTTTCAATTGCAAATAAAGTACATTTCTGGAAACCAGTGACCATATATTGACATCTGTGAACGACTACAGGAAAATAAAATGGAATATAGTCATCACCAGCCGACTATAGTACCCTAGTCTGAGATTGTTTCATAAAAAGACAGGATTATACTTTATGCAGTCGTAATTGTACCTTTTTCCTAAGTAGAAATAAACTTGCACAAATGTTTGCCAATCACAATGAGTTCAAGAGCTTTTGGCATCCGTTGTCATTTGTGCTTCTTGAAAACAGAGGTGGGAAAAAAAAAGAGGTGGACTAGTTGCATTTTGCAGGGGTTCTGCTATCATGCCCACCACGAAAGACAAATAAGGCAGGAGACAACTGAAGCATCAGCTGAAAATTTCCAACAAGAGTCTATGTCCAAAAGAGAGTAGAAATTTCTGCCATTGTTTTGCACAAGAACAATGTGTGACATTTTTGGCTTGTTCTGGCCATGAGGAGGTGCAAGCAAGAGAAACTGAACTGAGGCTCTTTCTATCAAAATCTCTTCCCTGCCAAAGAAGCCCACCACCACACAATGCAGTATAGGTCTTTCTACCCTGCATGGCTTGGCAGACACATTTTGTAACCAGTAACAATGCCAGTGGTTTGTAGCAGCCCCCGCCACAGCAAATCAGCTGCAATATTAAAAAGAAAAACAGCCTGGCAATGTGGAAATAATTCCATTCAGCAGTATTTCCCCAAACAAGAGACTTAATTTTGCTACCCAAGTGAAAGTGACAGAACTGACTAATCTTTTATTCCAAATGTCACTCTCCGCCATTAGATTTGGGTTGTTTATTTTTTTAATCTTTTATACAAAAAGGCAATATTGTGACTCTATTTAAATAACCCATGTAAAATGAAGGTTTGGCAACTGCACAGGGAATTTAAGGGAGCCAAGCTAAGAAATGAACTTGGGTCATGCAAGGTAAAGAAATCCATTGTCCCCTGAACTTTCTGGATTGACTCACTCTGTGGTGAAACCACTTTCTTTTCTGTGATAATAACTCAAAAAGCCATCTGGATTATTTAATCTATGCAGACAGCTGCTCCAGATTCTTTAGACTCAACACTGTTTTTTTTTTTTTTTTCTGTCCTCAGTCTGAATAATCTACTAGTCCTAAATTAACAAGATAGTTGTCAGCTCTTCCCCTCCCATTGAGCCAGTTCAGTACTATTAGAAGCAACCTGAATATTAGGAGCAACCTGAAGTGCCTCTCTCTGTTGGTGCCTAAACGGAGGGGTGAAAAGAGGGTTCAAACTGTGCAATTTCATGTATCTAGCCCTTGTTAATGAGAATACAGCAGGTGCTGAACAAGCATACATTTCTTTTGTGTTTGGGCAGCTGCTATTCCCCAAGCTGAGATTGTAGAGGTGTAAGCTCTTTATCTATGAAGCTGGGGCATTATATTCCCACTAAGTTAGGGCTTTTTTGGTTTATTACTTATGGAAATTTTTGTTTAGAGAAGCATCAAAGCCCTTAACTGTAATGTAAATTAAAAATAAGCTATCTCAAAAACTAAAAGAAATAAATGGAGAAAGGAAAGAAGAAAGAAATAAACAGAAACACAAAAGAAATGTACGAATGTAGGAAGGAAGGAAGGAAGAAAGGAAAAGGAAGCAAGGAAAGGGTGAAATATGGATGTGGCGAAAGTATCATTACGTTCTTAGAATTTTATCTCTAAACTAAATGGGATCTGCTCTCTTCATATTAATATTACGTTAACATGAAAAATAAAGTGTAAGATGATTTTAAAAAACAAGAAGAAAAAGAAAGACAGTGAGGCCTGTGTAACTCAAAAGGAGAAGTGGTGATGGAACCCAAGAAGAGTTCAGCCATCCAGATATGGTCCATGATCTTTACACCAGAACTTTCCAAGTAAGAAAGATATAGCTAGTACTCTCTTACTCCAGAGTAACGACAGACAACTAAGTAATTGTATAGCTTGGACACCAAGAGACTGAGTCAATTTTGTCTGTTTTCTTCTCAGAACCTCCGTTTCCATGTCAATAAAATAAGCATGGTAATATTATCCACCCTTGAAGCTGATCTAACAACTGAATCAGGCATTTCATGTGAAATTCCTTGTATAATGCCTGGCACAGCTCAATAAATGATAACTGCCATGTTTTTCAAGCACTTATTTTCCAGCTACTTTACAACAGTGTGAAACTCATGCCCATGTAAAATCTAAAAGTAGGTATTTTATGCTTTTTAAATATTAAGCAAAAACTCTTCAGTGATAGTTAACGATCAGCTGTTAATGGCAGTTGTTCCGTATGCAGTCACTGATTAATTAACAGCTACCTATTTAGCATCATGGTTTTTGTAATTAGGCTCTAGAGGTTGAGTGGCCTGGGATTTAATCTTCTTATCGGCTAGCTGATCCTGTACAGATGATTTCATCTCACTAAGCCTTGATTTTCTTATATGGAAAATGGGACTAATAACTATAACCACTTAGAGAGTTGACTTGAAGGTACCTCAAACATAAGAGAAGTTAATTTTTCCACAAAGAACTAGTAATGTCGTAGTAGAAAATAGGGTAGTGGTTAGGTTGCTTGTTTTGAGTCCATAGCCACTCTGCTTATTATATATTTCAAGTCTACCAATCTTGTTTGTGTAAGGCAGAGACACTATTATGAGGTTTGTAAGAATTAAGATGTATAAAGTGTTTACTTGGTAAGTGTTGAATAAATACATAAATATTTTGATAGACGTGGGTTTCTTAATGACATAGTCAAGAAGAAATAAGTAAGGATCAGACTGGGAGTAGAGACAGAGAAATCTCTGCGAATTCCAAAGAAGCAGAAGGTTGCCAAGTGGTGGTCAAAGAGCAAGTCTCAGTTTGAGTGTCAAAGTCAATTCATTTATTGTGGTTGGCCTGTCACTAAGCTCTGGAAATAGATATGGGGCAGTTTTGCCCTGGATGACAGTTTACAAAAAGGGATAGATAGGTGAGGGCAGATAAGATATGTGATAAGGGGAATATGGAAGATCAGAGCCTGGGACTCTAGGTTAAGGGCAAGGATAAGGCTTAGAAGAGGAAAAAACAACAAAAAACAAAAAATCAGCCAAGATGCAGATTTTTTATCCACTAAGTCACAACCATGCCTATCAAGAACACTGCCAAAATGAGCATGAAAAACAACACTAACAACACTGCAAAAGGTATATGTTGTTTGAGAGGAGGTTCCTGTCTTCTTACTCATTGCCAACCATAACTCCTGGGTCCTGAGTGATTTTTGATCTCTGTAAGTTAACTATGAAGCTTGTCTGGATTCCAAGCTGGAAACCACCTAGCTCTGCTCTGCCTTCGTGTTTTAGGCAGGACTTTGTAGACATGGGAAAGGTGACAGAAACCTGCCTGCACTTCCCTGAGAACAAAAATAAGTGATTAGATCATTTCACTGAAGATCGGAGATGTTTGTAGCTTAAGGCAAACCAAGGGCCTCAACCCACACATCCTTGGATTCAGTCTCCCTCATCTTTCAGTTCAACTTTCACTATACTGCCTCTTTTTCTCAGACAGGTAATCTACCTATCTGCCTCCACCTTACATGTCTGTTTGGTGGTATGATCTAAGGTACCGTTGGGATCCTAAAGCCATGGTCTGAGTATTCAAGACCAGATCTCTCACTATCCTGAGCTTCAGGACTTCGGATTTCAAGTTTAGGGAGACTAAGTACCTTTCCCATGCAAATCCACAAAGTGAGGGGCATAGAAATGCAAATCCTCTAAAACATGGGTGTAGACAGTACATTTGCCCCTACAAATCCCACTGAAATTGGTGACTGTGTTGCCCCATAGAAATTCTGCGTTGTTTTCAGTTTGTAGAGAAGATCTCCAATCTTCACTTTGGGGTCACATATGATACTGGCAGACATCCACACGTGAATTCAGTTACCACTATGTGCACCACATGATGACATTGATGACCAACATTCTAGGCAATTGTAGTCAACACTAATTTCTCCTGAATTGACTGCTATTCTCTTATCAGCAAGGTGGTTGCAGAGCAAAGAATTTGAACCGAAGGAACAAACTCCCAAAGTGAACTAGATTCTGTTTCAGTAGACAATAAGTTACCCATGGGGTACATCATGCGGTGGGGCTGCTAATGCATCATCTGGTTATCTGACCACACAAGTTGCCACTGCCTCTGATTCATGGTGGACTATGAAGGCATTTATAACCCAAAGAAAAATTCTCTTTCTATTACATACACAAACTCTGTGTGTGTGTGTGTGTGTGTGTGTGTGTGTGTGTGTCAGAGACAGAGTGCATAATGTAGAGGGAAACCTTTCAGGGGATTTCTGTGAGTGATGTTCTTCACCAGACTCAGTGCTTCCCACAGTCCTCCAGGCTCTGTCTAAATAGTTTAATGTTATCACCTGGTCACCAAATTGCCTGCATTAAAAAAGGGGGAGTTCAAACGTCTTGTTTAAAAGACTCTGCAGCTGTGCAAATACAGTCGGCCTGAACATTAATCCATTTGTCAGGTGAGATTTCCGTCTTTAAATAGCAAAGATTCCAAGTGAAATGAATTAAAGTCTACAATATAAAAGTTGTCCTCTGGGAATTTGAATTCTGGGTTTTCATAGAAAACAATGTATGGTCCTCAGCACTATTTAGCTCAGATGTTTTAATCCAATTGACTCCATGAAGCGATAGGCTGTCAATTCCTGCCATGATTCCCATTTTTGTAAAAAGTTCCATTGCTTACAATGTGGCAGCTAGAGACCTCATTGCTAGTGAATGAATACGAATTAAAATTTGTCATCAGGGAGCTTGGCCTCAGAGCAAAAAGTGGTTATTTTAATACAATATTAGCTCAAAAAGAGGGGTGGGTTCAACTTGAGGATTGATAGAAAGGGAGTTATGTGATTGATGAATAGGTAGAAAGATGAGGGGGAAGAGTTTCAAACATAGGGACCACCACGTGCAAAAACATCAAGTTGTACAAGAAAGGTGAGAATGGCAACTCTGAATGGCTTAGATCCGAATAGAGGAGGCACATGGTAAACCCAGTGCGAATCAAATCATAAATGGCCTTAAGTAATATATTAAAGTATTGCACTGTTGACAGCTTTCCATCAGAGGAGAAAATGGAGCTTGTCTTTGAAAACTGACTTCGGGATGTAGGAGGGAAGATGGCAAATAAGATTATACTTATTTTCTGTGTCCAATATTTGATAATTTATTTAGCTTTCTTCATTAGTCTATTCAGGAGATGGAAAATCCATGCTGCAATGCCTTCCTTTCTGGCAGCTGTGAGAGATGTGATTAACCATTCTTTAGCATCTTTCTAGCTGAACTAGATGTAGAACAAAACTTCTCTTCAACACTAATGTTCAGGCCTTTCCCACAGCTCAGTGGAGTTGGCACTGAGTTGAATTGAATTCTCTGTCCCTAGTCTGATACTTGTACGCTGGAACCTAACTCTTGAAAAAATGTTTTATTTACTTGCAAGGTAGAGTGACAAGGTGGGAGGGAAGGGGAGAAACTATCTTCTAACCATTGGTTTACATCTTAACTGACTCCAAAGGGCTGGTTCAGGAAGAAGCCTCGAACCCAGAGCTCCACCTGATGTCCCAAATGAGTGGTAGAGGTCCAGGTGCTTGGGCCATCCTCTGCTATTTCTGTAAGTATGTTAGCCAGTAGCTGTATTGGAAACAGAGCACCTAGGGTTCTAACCCATTCTCTGATATGGGACATTTGCATTGTAGGCCATGGCTTTGCCTACGTAGTCACAATACCAGCGCTAGGATCACATCACTCTTGTTCTATCCTGACCTCAAAGTACTTGCGCTGACTGCAGCAGGAAGCAGCTCACTCCTGGCTCAACAAGATTTCTCTACTTCTCTCTGCTTCTCTTCTTGGGCATTGCTGTCTCTGATCCTTAGCTTTCTGTGCCACAAAGGGTCTGTCTGTTCTGTTTTCTAAACCCAGGAGACAAAAGGCAAGCTCTCCAGATTTTCTCCTAGAGCCCCCATGTGCTTGGCTTATTGTAATTTGGAAGCCCCTCCTCCTTCAGGAACTGGATCTCCTGGGAACTCAGTTCTGAGCTAGAGCTTATTGTACAGGATGATTCCTAAGGGTAGCTGTGGGAAGCGGGCAAGCCATGGGAGATGCAGAACAGCTGTAAGGGCTGTCTTTAATCTCTAACAGCTATTTTGAGTGGCCCCCAAGTGGCTCATCTGTCACGGAGGATGTCAATATCCAGGGGTCCTATGCACTCTTGCCTTTGCAGCCCAAATAGTCACAGAAAAAAATTTTTTTTTCTCCCTGCCTGAGGTTGGAGGTTGGAGAAATTCAAATACTTCAGGGCAATAGGAGAACAATAGGCGATGCCTGTTCGGCTCCTGGATTCAGCATGGTGGAGTTTGGGACATTGGAGGTATTCTCAGAGTGACATAGCAGGAGGGGAAGCTCACGCTGTCTTTGCCTCACAAATACATAATTTAAAAATTGCACAGGGTCAACACAACAGCTCGATGAGTACATTCTCACATTGGAAGCACCAGTAGCCCATGTAGGCCATGTTCATGTCCTGGCTGCTCCACTTCCCATCCAGCTCCCTGCTTGTGGCCTGGGAAAGCAGTCGGGGGCAGCCCAAAGCCTTGGAACCCTGCACCCACTTGGGAGACCGAGAAGTTGCTCCTGGCTCCTGATTTCAACTTGGCTCAGCACCAGCCATTTTGGCCATTTGGGAAGTAAACCAGTAGATGGGAAGATCTTTCTGTTTCTGCTTCTCTTTGTAAATCTTATCTACCTTTCCAATAAAAATAAATAAATCTTTAAAAAGTATTTGCACAAAATTACTTTTAAAAGATTGTTTACCTTGCAAAAATTTTTACATTTATGCATATTTTCCATCTTACACCTTTTACATAAACTTTTTGAAGTTTGATTATATAATAAGTTTCTTATCCAATTCATAGACATCATTCTGAGAAAGTCATGTGGGCTATTTTAGATTGCTACAGATCCACTAGTCAATTCCAGTATGGTTTTTTAAACCCTAGCCCAGGTAGCCATTATTGTTACAGACTTGAAATGCAATCTTTATGAGGTATAACTTGAAAAACCATTGTGAAAGTAAACCAGCAGCTTCTCCTTATGCAATCATTGTGGCCCCTCTGTTCAGCTCCTGGAGTACCCTAATCCCAGATGAGATGGGACATCTCTCTCAGTTCTAAACATTGCACTTAATCCATAAACCTGGTTGAGGAAAAAAGGCGTAAAGATAAGTAAAAAGGAACTATTGTCTTATAACATGTTTAAAAACTGTCTGTGGCGGAGTTGAAAGCAGTTGGTATTTTGTCAGACTCTGTGAAAAACATGAAAAAGAATGTTTGTTTTGTGTGTGTTTGAAGTGGGAAGCATTCTTTTGAGATTAGGAATGAAAGACAGTGTTATAAACTTGGCAACTGGTGGATTTGTTAAGAGTGAGGACATAAAGGAGGGATGCTGAGGGGAGAGGGGCAGGAACAAGTCCACTTAGTGCATTTCTCAGGTTCTTTCAGTGAAATGCTTGACAGATTTTCCTCTAAAACTTTGATGCAACGTTAAGTGAAATGTCTTCTCTGTGAAAGGGTGCTTCCATCCAAGACATTTGTTTTCTATAAGAAACTTCCTCTAATTACCAACCAGCCAACATAATTTGGCTGAAATTACAAGTGTTCCAAGTGAGATGGTTTTAGCATACCCACACCCAAAATAATGAGGACAACAAATGAGAATCAACATAATGAGGAATAGTAGAGAGTATGAAGCTATTTGTGGTTAGCTGTAAGTAGGGCCAAACCCCGCTGATTACTTTATTGTCTATTACATAGAAAAAAAAATACAGAACTTGCTAAGGAAATTTCCTGATTCCTACCTCTTGGTTTATACCCACATCCGGACTTCTTCTATCCCCACACCCTATGACAAAAGGCTCTATGCTTCTACTCAGGGCTACCTCCTTAACCCATTCTATTCTAACTTCTGTGAGGACTTAGGCTCATCACTGACTTCTCCACTGACTTGTATCTTTAGCTTCCCCCCCCCCCCCATTTTCTCCCATTATTTAACTTATCCATGTTCTCCCAACTCTTTCTTCCCTAATCCCGGTACGGAGTGGTCCTCTCGTACTACCCCTACAAGCTGTTTTCTACCCTTGTTTTGGCTGTAAGACTCTTTCTGGGTTTTCTTTTCACTTCTCCAGTGTTCCTTGTTATGTTATGTTAGATCCCTATCCCTAATGTCTACTAAAAGCACTCTGTGTCTGAATCCTAAGTGCCAAAAGAGATATGTGGATTTTTGCTTCTTATCAATATCTCCATAGAATTAAACTCTAATTATTATGCTGTCTTAAAGGTCTTTTCTTTCCTTTCATTATGCTTTATATCCAAATCTGATTTGGGGGCCAGTGTCGTAGCCTAGTGGCTAAAGTCCTTGCCTTGCATGCACCTACATCCCATATGGGCACTGGTCTGTATCCCAGCAGCCTGGCGTCCCATCCAGCTCCCTGCCTGTGGCCTGGGAAAGCAATCGAGCATGGCCCAAAGCCTTGGGACCCTGCACCCGTGTGGGAGACATGGAAAAAGCTCCAGGCTCCTGGCTTCAGACTGGTTCAGTGCTGGCTGTTGCAGTCACTTGGGAAATAAATCAGTGGAGGAAAGATCTTTCTTTCTGCCTCTCCTCCTCTCAGTATATCTGACTTTTCAATTAAAAAAAAAAACTGACTAACTGTTATCATCTGACACCTCCTTTTTATCTATTCCAGTAATTCTAGACCTAATAATCCCACTTACCAGATACCTCTTTTGAGATGGTTTTTAGACTGTTCATATTGTATCTAACTGAATTTCATTACCTCCAGCTGAACGTGTATTTATTCCAAAAAATTTTATGTTATCTCCAAGGGGTTCTCCAGCATCGTTCTCTAAGTAGTATTATCCAGGAACCTGGAAGTTCTTTGATGACTTCACTCAGTATTCCTTCTGTCCTGATGCTGCCTACTTAGTAGACATCTGTTCAAACATCTACCTTTTAACTAAGAAGTCGCTTTTCACCCCAGTGGCTTTCTTCTGTTCCCTCTTATCATCTAGACAACAAGAGCATTCTCTGCCTCCAGTCTTGTTGCTCCGTGACACTTCTTTGTACAATCCATAACATGGCTGAAAGCCCTTTAAGATCCCTTCTCTGTCCAGAAACACACCCCGTGTTTATGCGACTCTCCTCAGCATTCTCCCACATATTCTGTATCCCTGTTCCTGCACATCATACCAGTCCTCTGGACTCCTTCTTTAAGGACACCTGTCATCTGGAGGAAGTCAAAATTATCCCAAGAAATATCATGTTTACTCACTTTCCTGAGCTGCTTCTGCCATTATTTTCAATATTCATTGCCATAATTTAATCTCATATCCTTACTAAAATATAAGCTCATAAAAGGCAAAATAATATTCTGTTTGTTTTTCACAATATACCCTAGGACTAGAATAGTATCGTATTAATTATAATTGTTCAAATTTGGGGCCTGGCGCGATAGCCTTGCAGCTGAAGTCCTCACTTTACACACTCCTGGATACCATATGGGCACAGATTCTAATTGTGGAGGCTCCACTTCACATCCAGCTCTCTGCTTGTGGCCTGGGAAAGCAGTCGAGGACGGCCCAAAGCCTTGGGACCCTGCACTCACGTAGGAGACCTGGAGGAGGCTCCTAGTTCCTACCTTCTGATCAGCGCAGCTTCGGTCATTGCGGTCACTTGGGGAGTGAATCAGCAGATGGAAGATCTTCCTTTCTGTCTCTCCTCCTCTCTGTGTATATCTGACTTTCTAATAAAAATAAAATAAATTAAAATAAATTGTTCAAATTTGTTAATGAATGTGAACATGTAAAGGTACTAGAAAACTGCTTGCCTGTGGGAAAATGTTTTTTGATTCATCATTCTTCTAATCAAATAAAGTAATGGGAATATTTTGTTACTTTTAATTTTTGATAGCACTTTAGGTCTAGACTTGTCTTAAGATCAAAGAAAGGTGTTTCAAATATTTTCTACTTGCTACCAACCATGTGTATACTGTATAAAGATCCTTGAGGAGGTCAGAAACAAGCTTGCACACCCTGGTTTATATTGACTTTTTTTCATTTCCGTTTGGAGTATCTTACCTCTATCAGCCAGGGCCCACTCCACCCTCAACTCCCACCCCTGTCCATGCTTACTGGGCATTGCACAAAGGTACGCAGCCAGCAGAGCCAATGAAGATGAAAATAAAGCCCAAGCCCTGGCGTAGCTATAGGACTGTAGAGACCCCAGACGTACAGGTGTCTTTTTGTAATTTGTGTGCTCAGACAGCAGAATACCATTTTACATTTTAAAGATAGACCACCAAAATGCTAGCAGAAGACTACGTGCCACCTTGTCCTAACTGTGTAAGCTCTCATTTCAAAAGTCAACTGTGACACATGGAAATCACAAAAGACAGCTAAGTCCAATCTAGATTTTCTATTCCATTGCCTAGTGTGAATGTTAGCTAGCTGACCACTAAGAAGCATCCCTGTTTGAAAGCCTTTACATTGCTCATACTGTTTTGCATTTGGATTACAATGCTAGCTCCTTCCTGATGAAAATAATCACTTCAGCAGATTTTTTTTAGTGATAATTTTGGTGAACAGTTCACTTCAACTTTAGCAAAGGCAGGCAACAATGTGTGTATTTGGTTGTGAGCCGGAATGGGAAGTGGGGCCTCCAGGATTAGAATCAGTGCCCAGGAATAAAGTAGAGGTAGACCAAACCCAGGAGGTTTGAAATGTATCCAGGTTGAATTAAGGAGGCATCTAACCCTCACTGTGTTCCTCAGCTCACTAAATTCAGTCCAAAGTATGCAATTTTCCTGATTGTATAGTCTTTTGTTTTTAATATTGAATTGCTTAAAAGTGTTTTCTAAATTGTGTTTCCTAGGATGTTAATATGCCTTGCCTGGGGAGAAAGTGGTTCCCAGCAGATCTGAAAAATGCTAGTCAAAACACAACAGACAGGTTTCTTTGTAGAAGGACTTCTGATGACCACTTCTTAGCTTTTTGGATAACATCAGGTGTGGAAAGGTTTGTGAAAGGCTCTGCAAAAATAAGTTAGAAATATACGAGGATGGGATGCTATAATGCGTCATATTCTTGAATATATATAACTGAGAAGCCCCCATCAAAATGCAGTTCTTCAAGGGCTGTTGTCTTAGTCCATTTTGTATTCATAACAGAACTATACAGATGAATAAGTTACAATAAGCACAGATTTCTTTGGCTCACGATTTTTTTAGGAAGTCCAAGTTCAAGGAGCCACACACGCTAAAGGCTTTATTCTTGCATGATAGGATTTCAGAAGGTAGCATGGATGAGATCAGGAGAGGTAGTCCAAACTCTCCTCACTCATTGGGAACCTTCTTACTTGGTAACTAACCTACTGCTACAATAAGGCTCACATGATTTAAACAAGGGGTTAGACTCCACCTTCCAACACTGTTGCCCCAGAGAACCCCTTTCCGGCAATGCTTTATGAGAGACATGCTCTGCCCCATAAGTTTCAGACTTTCCACACGAACAACCAGGTGCACCACTCAAAACAGATAGATATGATGGATGCAACCCCCCCCCACACATACACACAACCTGTTGATCCTTTTGGTTTGTTTCTGTGAAGAACCCTGGGTAATGTGAGGACTTCTTAATGATCACGGAAAATGCATATATTGAAAAATTTTTGTGTGGATTTTAATTTTTTATACTGAAGTAGTTTCATTTTAATTTTAATAATTTTCCTTTTACTTTTAATAATTCCATTTCCCACAGAGTTTTTGAAGTACCCTCAATCATCTTACTTTTACCAGGACCAGAGAGCCTTTCTAGCCTCCTATTACATCCGCATTTCTCACTATAACTCACCAGTAGAATAATTTAGTTCAAGCGATAGAATCCTCTGGTTTTTAAATACATCTTTACTTGACCAAATTAGTACCTTAATTAGCCTTGCTGTTGTAGTTAAATGTATCATGGTGATCTTGAACATTTTTAATAAGTAGATTTACATTAAAGACCAAGTGTTAAAATCGTTTAAACTTGAAAGGCCTGGCTTGAAATGAAATGTAACAGATTATGGTGGATGCTACTGAGCTGCAAATAAGCTTTAATTGAAACTCAAACATTGTTTATTGTCCCTTAATTATTGAATCGTTATTCATCCAACCTTCTTGATTCTCTGTTAAATAATCATGCTTGTATTTCACCCCAGCCTTTCTGTTTAGCTAATCAATTAATTAAGGATGCAGATATTATTCATTCATTAGCATTCTAATGGGCAGATTGATTCCCTATAGCCCAAACATTTACATGTATTCAGCTTTTGAGCTCAGTTTTATCCCCTTTTAAGTGATTATCATTCTTAATTGCATATGATAGAAAATCATGCCATCAAACATGCAATCCATTCTGCCTTATTAAAACTGCCCAGTGAAGATGAGGTTCAAGTGTTGGGGGAGCACTACCATGCAACCTCTTGTAGTTAGATTACAGTCTGCCTCCATCTCTGCAGAAAAGAAAATGTGAACCTTCTTTGCTTGTTTTCTTCTTGTTCAGATGGATAGAAGCTTCCTTATGTCTCTTTCTCTGTAAGCTTCTGTAGCCCTTTAGTCAAACACAAGTGGCCTTTTGTAACTGCTTTCCCAAACAAAGATTGTTTTCTAAGAATAATATGTTAACATTTTCTAGATGTGACTATATTTAACTGTTTTGTCCTTGATTGTACAGCTAGGAATTAGTGAAATTAGAATTCAAATCAACTTTTTTCTTCCTGAATAAGGAATTCAATCTCTTATTCTCAACATTGTGTTTGGTTTCAAATTTGAAGATATCCATTAGATCATTAAATGTTAGTCTCTGCGCTAGCAGGATGTATTATATCTTATCATCCCCCAAATCTTACTTGGTATTGTTGCTATTTGTAAAAAATTTATGTATTTACTTATTTGACAGGTGGAGGTAGGGTGAGGAAAGGAGGAAAAGAGAGGCTGGGGGTGGGAGAGAGAGAGAGAGAGAGAGTTCTCAACTGCTGGTTTTACCCCTCAAATGGCTGCAACACCTGAAAAGGCCAAAACCAGAATTTGACAGTTCTGTCCAGATCTCTCAAGTGAGTGACAGGAGCACGACTCCATGAAGCATCATTCCTACCTCCTACTGTCTGCATTAACAAGAAGCTGCAGTCCAGAACTGGATCCAGTGATGGAATCCAGGCATTCTGTTGTGGAATGCAGATATTTTGCTAAGCCTGCCTCTATTATTGCCAGTTGGCAAAGAATAATCCAAATACAGCAAGATAAAGTAATTTACATAGCTAACATTGATATATTTCGAGTTCAGGTTCAAGTCCACTGTACCTGGGCTCTTAACAATGCGAAGTAAGTGCAGTGCTTGGGAATGTTCGTTTCTTATTTGAGTTAAATATGTGAATGTGTGTTCCCTCAAACCCTCATTCCTCTCTCCTTTGTCTTTCCTGCCTATGCAATGGCAGTATTCCAGGACACATATAAAAGAATCAGATACATACGGAATAAAAAGTGATACCAAAATAATACTTAAGAACTTTTATAGATACAGAGGGATAAAATAAACACAGAGGGATAAATTAATATATATTTTAAATATATTTGAAAATATTTTGGCTTATTTTACTTTCCTTGAAAATTAGCTAGATATGTATATAGACTAGAATAGGGATAAGAAGGAAAATATATAAAACAGTTGGAAAAGAGAAGTGGTTTGATTTTTCTTTCTGCTTTTATATACATACAAGAGAAGACTTTGTCCTCCAAACACTCTGTAATATAAGCATTTTTATCTCATTTAAAATAGCCATTATACTTTAGGTAACAAAATTTAAGCAACAATCTCCTGATAGTTGTGTGAGTATTAAGGTAACCGTTGCACTTAAGCTCTCTTCCCAGGAGATCTCAGACTCGGCATTCTGAAGGAAGTGGATTGACGGATGGGTAGATGACGCTGCTTCAGCTTGCAGCTTCCTACTCATCCACAGTCACATGCTTCCATCCGTCTGTACAAGTGACTGAGGCACTGTTCCTGTTTTCAAACGATGATGACTTTTGAGATGTAAAAGATCAACGTAAAGGTGGGATCTAGGGAACAACATTGGCAACGGGGAGCAGAGTGTACCAAGGGCTGAAGAAGGTAACACTGACAGCTTCTTGTCTCATTTTTAGTTTTTTTTCGTTGACATAATAATTGTGTATTTCAAGGAATTACAGTGTATCTGCAGTACACTTACACACTGAGGACAATGAGTGCTGATAAAACCAGGATCATTAGCACTTCCATCTCCTTATTGTCTCTTTAGGTTTGGAGCCTTTAGACTTTTGCTTCTTTGTAAGATTTATGATAAATTATGGTGTACTAGATTACAGACACACACACACACACACGTCATGACAGATCATGTCAGGTGAGCAATCACAAATACCAAACAAAATTTTAATTTTATAAAATGCAGTCAAAGTGGATATTTAATTTATCTTGTGCCATTCATCCCACCTGAGTCTTGCTCCTTCTCCACTTACCCTTTTACTACATGGTTTAAATAAGGACTGGGGGTCTCAGAAATAAAAGATGGATTAAAGCAAAGATTCGATGGGTGAGAAGACTAGCAGAGTTGTCACTGGACAACTGGATGAGGGCCACTTAAAATGCATTTTTGAAAGGCCTGGCAGCATGATGTGTGTAGAAATGCTAAGAGTAGGATCTCATGCCGAGAAACCCAAGTTCAGGCATCAGACACATGTGTGTTACAAGTCTGGCTCTGTTAGTTGCTGACTTCTCTTTAGGGCAATGACTTCCTGTCTTCATGCTTGGGTTCCCCATTTGCAAAATGAAGAGAGTAATAGTACCTATCACGTAGAGCTACTGTGAGGAGTGAATGAGGAGAGCAGGCAAAGCAATCAAGTGTAGTGATCAACACAGAATAAGTGCTGCATGAACACCAACTTTTAGAAGTAATGCTATTATGTCAGTTCTTTTTTTTTTTTTCTGTGTTGTTTCAAGTTGTGTAGGTAAAACATCAGATTTAGCATATCACCTGCTCAAGCATGCTGCTCAATTACAATCCTGACTAAGCTGAAGGGAATCAAGCAACAGGCTGACACAGTCTCCAGTGCCATGATCTGAAAAGAGAACCAGTGGGTGTCCCCCTTATAAAAGCAGTGTCTGACAAAAGTAATGGCCCATTGCAATACTTCAGTTGCTGTGCTCAGCCAAGTACATTTTTGCTCTGCGTTGGACTTGTAAAATCTTGCCGTAACTGTCTGCTTTGCAAATAGAGTTCCATCCACTGCCAGACTCCAAAATAAGATGCTCAGTTGCTTTGCCCCAGCTGTTCATTTCAGTTAGCGCATGTCAATACAAGAGAGGTCTCTTGTGGTTCAGTGATTTTCCATCACTTGTCAGTCAGCACAGCCTTCTCCTGGCTCCCTCTTTCTTGGTGCTGAGGCTTCTGAGAGAATTTCTTCCCACATTGCACTTTTCTTTCCCAGGTGCCTGCTTTCTCATTTTCCTCTTAAATGTTTTATGAAAAACTGGCAACAAGTCTGAACATCGGCCAGATGATGAAAGGCACAGGCTTGGGAGCAAAAAACATACAACCTCCTCCTGTCTCAAGATAGTCTCCTGCCTAAAACTTTAATCCCTGAGAAACTATCATTGACTTTCTCAGAGACAATCAAGCTAATAATTTGACCAGCTTTGCAGATAATGATTTGTGTACCAAGATATATTCCAAAGCAAAATATTAGATGAGGCAAGATACTTGCACGTACCCAGGATCCACTACCTGGCTTGCTGTAAGAGCGGCCTGACAACCTCTGCCATAGGTACACTTCAAGCTTGGAGCTCAGCTTTAAATGACACGAGCTACTGATATGGGAGACGCGGGCAATACAAGGCAAAGCTACCATAGGATATAGGCTAGAAAATTCAGGACACACATAAAAGAAATATGGTCTGGGGGTTCCTGGAGTTCCACATAAAACTTGTATATGTCTAGCAGCACAATTATGATAGTTTTCATTAGAGTTTTTTTATTTGGCCCTTTAATGATCTCATGTGTTTTAAAATTATTTGAGCTATATTAGAGTGAGAGAACTGGGAGTAAGTGGAGAAATTCTGATTTATTCAAAGTTGCATGCTAAAAGCAGTAGAGCCATTTCAGTTTATTTTCTGCTGCCTAAAGGAGACTGCAGAAAATACTGTTTGATTTAATTAGCTCAGATAGAAAAGCTAAATAAAAGTCATAAAAGTGCTTTCATTAGACGAGGGACCTGGTCATTTGCATGCTTGGGAAGTGAGTAAGAACAGTGGCTGCCCTCAAGTAGCTGATAAACCACATCACTAATTACAGCATAAGACACTTGAAGAATGAACTGCATGTGTTAGATATAGACTGCTCGTGTTCACCAGCCGCAGGGACCCAGTGGGAAAACGGTATTCCTAACCAGACTTGTTTGTAGCCCGGTATCAGAAGATTTGCAATAAAGGGTAAAATTAGCTGATGCCTTTGAACTTGAGGGGGAAATATTCACTCTTATTTTCTTTCTAAAATGCAATTACCAACTTGCAGAAAGTACAATAAAATCTTTTCAGTTCTTTCAGAGAAGGCTTGTGAGTACAAGTCCTGACATCCAATCTTTCATCTATTTTATTTGTGGAAAAGGGAAAGCACTTTATATTCCAGGCAACCCCTCTTCTTTTCTGTTTGCTGATAAGGGCATTTGAAAAGGAACATTGGGGGGAAAAATGTAAAAGTTATTTTAAAATTTTATTTGAAAGGTAAATTACAAAGTAAGAGGGAGACAGAGAAAGATGCTTCATCTGCTGGTTCACTCCTCAAATAGTCACAACAGCTGGTCCTGAGCCAGATCAAAAACCTGAGCCCAGAGCTTCTCCTAGTCTTCCATATAAGCTCAGGGGCCCAAGCACAGGAGTCCTATCTTCTGCTGCTCTCCCTTGTGCATTAGCAGCGAGCTGGATCTGTCCGAGCAGCCAGGACTAAGATACATGCAGCACTCATGTGGCAGATAGCAAATTAATCTGCCACACCACAGCACTGACCCTGAACATTGGAAATTGTTGAATTGGTAACATAAAAAAAAAAAACAAAAAACAAAAAACAAGTCTTTATGGCTGCAGTGTCCTTTGCCTAGGAGCTTATCATGTCCACAAAGAGCAGAGTTTCTGGGGTCAGTCAGGATTTCTGGGTTCGTACAGTTGCTCTGTGATGTGAGTCAACACTTTGACTTTAGGAGTTGACCTTGGTTATTAATGACCAAGGAGCAAACTGATGTTAAATCACCCCTACATTCCTCTACAGCACATTTAATTATAATGATCTTACGAGATGATGATGGATGTGAAATATGTGTTGGTAAATGTTGTTTGGAAAGGATGAATGGATGGGGCGGGAAATGATAGGGAGTAGGGTGATGGGTGGGTGGTTTAGTTGGGAATGTGGTGAGGTGGAGGGAATTGAAAGAAAAAAGGGGTGAGGGTTAGGTGAAGGGAGTTGTTTTTGTTGTTTGAATGGGGGGAGGTTTGGTGTTGGGATGATTGGTTGGGAATGGGTGAGTGGGTGGGATTGGGAGGTTGGTTGGAGGGAAAGGGGTTTTGTGATAGTGATGAATTTGTATTGATGGGGGGTATGGATGATTATATGGGGTTGGGAGGTTAGGTAGGGGATGAAGGTTATTTGATAAGGATTAGATGGGTGGAGGGGGATAAGAGTATGTTGGATAGAGGAATGGATAGGGGGTAAAGGATGGGTTATAGAAAAAGGAGGATTGGTAAATAGGGGATGAATTGGTTTATTTGTATAGATGATGTAGATTGTAGGATGGGTATATTTAGAGGTATGTTAGGGGTTGGGATATATGATGTATTAGAGGATTAATGGGAGAGATATTGGTAGGGGGGACGGGGGAGATAAAGATAATGAAGAGGAGGTGGGAGAAAGGGGGGTAGAGTAAGGTGATATTTGAAATAAATTGTAATGTGTGGGAAGTGGGGATAGTGGATGAGTGAGAGGGATAGGGGAAGTAAGTGTGAGAAGTGAAATGATTGAATAGTAAGTGAAGGGGGATGGAAGATAATGAGTGGTGGGAGGATGGAAATGGGAGGTTTGGTGTGATGTTTGTGACCTGAATGGCCTGACCTGAACCACAAGGTCACCTTGGAGTGACAGTAGGAGGGGAAGAAGTAAGGTCCATTTGCTAATTCTGGTGACCCCTGTGTCAAAGTGTAAGAAGGAATCCAAAAAATAATGGAGACTTAGATGCTTGGCAAGCAAAGGCAGAAGATGTCCCTGACAAAAACCTTCCTCTAAAATGAGACTGCCTAGTTGGAGAACTAGAAGAGAAGGCTTCTTTAGTAAAGAGCTTGGTAAACACTGATCAGCAAATTCAGCTAGTTAGTGACAGAATCATTTCTTCCAATTTGTGTTTCATTTGACCCCTTTTTAGTCACATAATTTGCAACATACTGTGCAAACTGGAAATGTGGGACCCATTGCTCAAAAATTCTTAAGCATTTCAAGATAAAGGAGATCATTAAACCGAGGGCAATCTAATCCCCTGGTCATCTGACACTACTATCCTTGTGTGAAGTACAGAGTACGGTATTTGTCAGTTTAAACATGCAAAGAGTTGGGAACTCCTATCTTTGACGATGTGCGTTTTTCAAGCAAGTGTGGAAATGGAATTTACACAGACAAACAAAAATATAAGGCGGTGGAGAGATACATAAAGCTGAGGACTCTAGGTTAGTAGATCTTCTGCAAAAGTGAATATTATCTTGAACTGAATAAGTAAAAATATAAATTCCATGTAGTGGAAGGAAATAGTCCCACTCTATTCCCACAACTAGTAGTGGTTTGGTCCACAACTAGTAATGTCTAAATACATTTTTAAAGTTTGGAAACATGTCATTTGCCCACTGGGCCAAGGTTTTTTGCTTGTTCGTTTGCTTTTTAATTTTATTCTGTCTTGGCATACACATCTGGTATGAACTGAATTATGTCTCCCCCAATTCATTTGTTGAAGTCCTAACCTCAAATGTGACTTTTAGTGGAGATTTGGCCTCTAAGAAGATAGTTAAAGTTAAATGAGGTCATAAGGGTGGATCCCTAATCCAATAAGACTGATGTCCTTATAAAGAGAGGAAAAGACACCAGGAATGTGTGCCCAGAGAGCAAAGGCCATGTGAGGACACAGGGAGAAGGCAGCCATCTGCAGCTGAGGAGAGAGGCCCTGAGAGAATCAACCCTCCTGGTACCTTCAGCTTCAGCTTCCAGAACTGTTAGAAAGTCAGTTTCTGTTTAAGCTAAGCAGGCTGCTGTATTTCTTCATGGCAACCCAAACTAAACAATTCAGTACTCAATAAGTATCTAGTTAATGAATATGCAGAATACTAGGAGGAAGTGAGCAATCCAGAGAAGATGCACAATATGTGTGGAAATCAACTGTGTAGAAATGGGCATGTTCTGTAAGTACCTAGAAGTCAACAATTGGCAAGTATGGAACAGTAGAGGTTGGATGAATGTAAGACCTGCAGCAACTAGACTTTGCTGTGATTCCCTTCAAGAGAACATTATCACAGACTCCCAGCAGTGAAAAACCACTCAGAGGGAGTTCAGTGCAAGGAAAAACACCAGCAGGTGGAGACCGACTAAGGCAGACTCCAAGGGTGAGGCTTCCCAGAATACCAAGGAGCACAGGTTCTGCCTCTCCAGGCTGGCTTTTTCATCCCAAAAGGCAGAAAGCACAGACTTTCATTCTTTAATAGAATAGCATGTAATAAATCAATTTGCATGACAGTTAGACCTCAGACTAGACTTTATGAAATCTTAGCTTAAGGAAAGTTTCTAAAAAGCGTTAATCCAAAGACCTGGCAGAATTTCACTCTGTTCTATATTTGGTATGATTTTATTAATAGTTATTAAAAACAACTCCCTACATTGCACTGATGTGTGTAAGTTTACACACACACACATACACACACATATAATTGGAGTATTTCCCTGGGGCACTGAACTATCTATCACGTATAAATCAAATTTTTGTGTTATTGTAGGCAGTCATATCAGATGTTCATGCTCTGTTGGTAGAGAGGATAGAATCCAAAGTGAGTTCAGCTGTAATTTTCAACAAAAATGAGAATGAGGATGTCACGCATATGGGGGAAAGTAGCTATAACAGTATGACGTACAGCAAATCATTTTAGGTGAGGTTTCATGTTACCGACAAGTAGCTTGGATAAATCTCATTGTTGCCCAATCCAGAGAATAAAACTATGCCAGCCCTTTCTGATTTTTCTAATGCTCTGTCAAAACCTCCAGGGCAACACCATCCGATAGACATCACTTTCATGTTTTTCATAGTCATATTTAAAAAGTAGAAAGAAACAGGTAAAATTAATATTGATATCATTTTAATACCATATATTGCAATATCATTTCAACATGTAAGGAATATAAAATATTGCTAATGAGGTATTTTGCATTCCTTTTTATACTGTGTCTAGAACTGTAGTGTGTCTTTAGTAGCCACATCACTTTTCAATTTGAGCTAGCCTTTTTTCAGGTTCACACTAGTCATGTGGGAGGGGTAGCTACTGTTGTTGCACAGTATAAAGCAAGAGCAGTGATTACTTCTTCCAAGGCTTGTGCTATGATGTATAAAATAAATGACCATGTATCCCCAACACAAGCATGTTCACTTCTTTAGAAATTATGTGTATATGGAGTATGTTACAACTATATATGTATATATGTTTAAATCCTAAATATATAAATCAAGATGAAATGTAGAAAGCCATAAAATTTTGTTTTATTGGTTAATTCAAAACCTTTATTACTAATACAACTGTTATCAATAAATACCATGTGATAAACATTTTATTTTAAAATCGTGATTTAGCACTTGTAATATGTGAAATTAAGCTAGTCAAAGATATGTCACTAAATTACATTTAAATTAGTCCTTATTTTTAGTGGTTGTTAAAGTTGAAGATAAAAAAACAATATCTCTCCAAAGACAAATAGTTATAAATTGAACAGTGTGTTATTGACCCCCATTGAAACCAGAATACTCATTTTCATACCCAGACAGCAATTTTGCTAGTCTTTGTAATAATTCAGCAAATGAATTTCCATTTCCCTGATGTCAATTAGTGCTTCTTTCACATCCATGATTGCATTTTTTAGCAAATGAATACTCAAGATCCAGTTAAATCTTTATTGTGAAGGTTTACAAAATGGTTGGAAAAGTCAGTGTGTCAGAGGACCCTAAGGTAGTCTTTTGTGTTTTTTTCCCTTTTGGTAAATCATGTCTTTGCCTTTGTGTAGTTCCCTTCCCGTGAGTGGGGCTGGCATGTGAAATACAGCCAAGGTCTGACAGGCTGCTTTCCCGATTGTGGCTGATGTATATGAGTTCGTCTTAGGAACTCTTGTGGAGACCTGGGGAAAGTAGGTGGCCGTTTTGAGAAACAGTGACTGATTTCTAGGAATGAAGGAAAGCTTGAGAGACCTGCAGATGATCAGTCCATAGCTCGGAAAAAGATTGAGCGCCCAGTCACAGGTAGAATTCGGCCAACAGCCTGGATGAACTTGGGAGTAGAGTCTGCTCCAGGAGAACCTTCACATGAAACCACAGTGCACTTGAGGCCAAAATTGCAGCTTGTGAGAAACTAGGTAGCAGACATTAAACCATGCCCACTTACCTAACCTAGAACAATGAGGGAATGAATGTGTGTGCTGCTTTAAGGGCTATGGTTCTGGTATTTGTTATTTAAAAAAAAAAATCTTCTTTCTAATTTTTTTTTTATGCTGTACAAGCTTGATTTTTTATATGTGTTACATGCTAACATCTTTACAGTCAGAAATAATGGAAACACTTGAAAGATACATTTTCCAACTATTCTGTCCCAAATAAGAATGTTTCATAGAATAGTCTCTTCTTTACACATTGTGAAGATATGAATTTTTACAAAGAAGATATAAATTAACTGCTTATGTTTCTTTTTAGATTTATTTGGTTTTACTTGAAAGGCAAAGTTACAAAGAGGGAAGAAAGTTGAGAGAGGGAGAAAAAAAAAAGAGAGAGGGAGAGGGATCTTGCATCTTCTGGTTCAATACCCAAATGGTCAAAAGGATTGGAAGTTCAGGTATGAAGCCAGGAGCCAGGTGCTTCTTCTGGGTCTTCCATGGGTGCAAGGGCTCAAGCACTTGATTAGCCTTCTGCTGCTCTCCCAGTCACATGAGCAGCGAGCTGGATTAGAAAAGCAACAGACAGGACTCAAACCAGCGTCTATATGGGATGTTGGTGCCACAGGCTAAGGCTTAGTCTGAAACACCATGGCACCAGTCCCTTTTCTTTACATTTTTAAAATGTCTTCCAGCTAAATATCAGGTAAAGGTCCTTATCATTAAATAAAGAGATTAACAAAACTAGAGGCATCTTCCTGGCCTACCACATAGGTGCAGATGCCAAGGACTTGGGGCATCCTTTGCTACATTTCCCAGTCCACTAGCAGGGAATTAAATAAGAAATGGAGCAACTGGGATTCAAGTTAATGACCATATGGGGAGCCAGTGTTGCAAATGGCAGCTTAACTTACGCTGCCAAGATGGAAGCCACAGGTTTTACATTTCTTAAAGTGAACTTCTGAATAGTTAAAAGCCAGTAGTTAAAAGTAGTTGGGCCAATATCATGGCAGAGTAAACTAAGCTTCTACCTGCATCTCATATGAGTGCTGGTTTGTGTCCTGGCTGCTCCACTCAGATCAAGCTCCATGTTTATGGCCTTGGAAAGCAATGTGAGATGACACATATCCTTGGGCCCTTGCATCCATGTGGGACACCTTCTCCTGGCTTCAGATCAGCTCATCTCTAACCTTTGCTGCCATTTGGGGAAAGAACCAATGGATGGAAGATCTTTCTCTCCATGGCTCTGCTCTTCCAACAAAAAGAGAGTAAATCTTAGCAGCAAAAGCTTAAGTACTTTGGTCTCTGCTACTCATGTTGGAGACGTGGACTGACTTCTGAGCTCCTGTCTTCAGCCCCAGTTATTGTGGGTATTAGAATGACGTGGCAGATACACAATCTCTTCTTCCTGCCTTTCAGATAAAATAAATAGATAAATAATTTTAAGTAAATTCCTTTGGGTGCAGACAAATTGAAGTCTTGCATAGTTTTTCATAATGCAAATTCCCATATACTGTTTTGAAGACTCCTGATATACTAAAGTGTTTCCTCATAAAGCATTTTATCAGTACTTTATTCCTCAAAATATACCTACTTGAGTTACCTTTAATTTAATGGCATGTCAACAAAATGCACTCTTCATGTTGTTTGTTATTGAATCCTAATGTAGTAAACAGCATATGCTAGGACGTGGAAATTTGTAGTTTGACATGATTGTTGATTCAAACTCTTATTCTACGTACTCTGTTCTAACATTTATTTCTTCTGATCTTAATGTATTCTATGTATATTTCAAAAATATGGTGGTCCTTGAAATAAATCGTAGAAAAATGGAATTACAAGATAATTTATACATGGGAAATAATTTTGAAATCCACAGCCATTTTTTAAAAATAAGAGGCATTATCCATGAACACTTTGAAGTTCCCTTATATTTCAGTACAAAGAAATGCTTCCTTGTTTGTCACCCTATTGCTTTTTTTTTTTTACCTTGTTGCTTTTATTGTGTCACTTTACCAGTATCTGTCATGTCAGTTTTCAAAGTTTTGTCCAGTAGTGTTAATGGCTTTCTGATGATTACACCAACTAAGATTAGGATTGTAAACCTTTAATAGGGAAAACCAGACAATGACTTAAGCTGGAGTTCAGAAAGCAGTTTATAAAAGCAAACCAGGTTGGTGTGTAGCCTCATGTTTTTCTGCCTTTGCTGATGGGCTTGTTGTTAGCATATGTTCTAAAATTCCAGTAGGATGCCTATAAATACTGCCTATACATCTATATTCTGGCTGTGACAGGCAGTCTCTGTCAAACATATGATCCCAGCCTCTTGAAGCTCATACTTATGCAATATTCTAGCCCCTGAACTGAGAGGTGGGCCTGTGACTTGCTTCTAGGGAAAAAATATATAGCAAAACTGATAAAATAATGTCCCTTCCACTATTCAATTATATGAGCTTGTGTCTTCCATGTTGCATAGAGTGTTTGCCTTCCTGGGACTTGACCTATCTTCTCACCTGCTTGCTTTGATGATGCAAATTGCCATGTAGAGAGCTGTTAAGAACTAACAGTCAAAAGGATTGTGGATCATTTTATAATATGCAAACTTCATTTCCTTTGGATATATCCCAAAAAGTAGGAGAGCTGGGTCATACAACTTTCAGTTGTCTTATCACTCTCCGTTCTGATTTCCCTAGTGGTTACACTAACCTACACGCCCACCAACAAAGGAGTAATATACCTTTCCCCCACAACCATGCCGGCAGGTATTGTTAGTAGAGTTCTAAATTTAGGCCAATCTACTGGAGTTAGGTGGGACCTCAATGTGGTTTCTTTGCATTTCCTTAATAGCTAGAGAACATGAGCAGTTTTCATGTCTATTGCCATTTGAATTTGTGCTTTTGAAAAATTTCTGTTCATTTCCTTTGTCCAGTTCTACACAGGATTGTTTGTTTTGCTGCCGCTGAATTTCTGAAGCTTTTTGTAATTCTGGGATATTAGTCCCTTATCAGTCGTATAGTGTGCAAAGATTTTCTTTCTCCCATTCTGTTGGTTGTTTCTCCACTTTGTTGATCGTTTTCTTTGCTGTACAGGAGCTTCTTTCTTTGATGTGGTCTAGCACCAATTATTTATTTTAGCTTTGACTCCTTGTGCTTTTGGTTACTTTTCTAAGAGCTCTTTACCAATGCCTATATATTGCAGAGTACTTCTTGTGTTTTCTTCTCATAGTTTGATGATTTCTGGGTGCAGATTTAGGTACTTAATCCATTTAGAGCTGATTTTAGGTGACAGGTGGGGATATTGATACTTACCTCTGCATGCTGCTAGCCAATTGTCCCAACAGCATTTGTTGAAGAAACCAACGTTTTCCATGGATTGTCTTCAGTTCTCGTGTCAATGATTAGTTGACTGTACGTGGGGGGGCTCTTTTCAGTTTCTAAAATGTTCCATTAATCTTCCTCTCTGTTTTTGTACCACTTCCAGATTGTTTTGACGGCCACTGCTCTGTAGTATATCTTGAGGACTGGAATTGTGATTCCTCCAACTTGATTTTTCTTCTTCATGATAGCTTTGGCTATTTGTGGTTTCTTTTATTTCCAGATAAACTTTTGTATCTTCTATTTCTGAGAATGTTGTTGGGATTTTGATTGGGATTGCGTTGAATCTGTATATTACTTTTAGTAACAAGGACATTTTGATGATGTTGATCTTGCCAATGAAGAACATGGTGAATATCTCCATCTTTTAATGTCATCTTCTACTTCCTTTTTAAAAATTTACCTCTTTTTATTATTATCATTTTGTGATACAGATCCGTAGATCATAGGATTTCCCTTATCCCCTCCCCAACTTTGTGACTCAATTTCTCAATCACAAAAGAGGAACACACCAGCCAAGTGTGAGAGAAAAGGAGGAAGAAAGGTGTGTCCTCCTCCCTTATTAAAGGACGTGTTAAAAGTCCAGGAGAATTTAAATCCATAATTCTGGGTAGAATTCAGTGAGAAGGTTACAGAAAACTGAAAGGAAGGCTAGGATGTTGCTGAAACAATCATGACAGCAATATTCCCTGCTGAATACTGGGATTCTGTTATTTGTTGTTGGAAAAGAGAAAAGCAAAATGTGTGTTGGAATAGTCAGCCATAAGTCATTGTCAAAACCATTCACCAAGAAATTTCAGTAGAGGCTTCCTGGTATCATTTAAACTTGGCTAAAGGTGAAAAATTCTTGCATTAGGTACAGTATAAATGTAAGCATTGCTGAAAAAACCTGGTTTTTCTTTGACATATAGTTTTGAAGATTCTGTTTATCATAATGTTAATCTATCTAAAGCCAATGTTTTAATGCATAATTTAAATGTTTTACATTAGGGCTAAGATCATAGCATGTATAGGTTTATATTCAAATCATGATCTCAGTCATTTAAAATGGTGGGGAAGGAAATTTTTAATAAAAGCTCATTAAAGCATTTTATTAGTCTTCTCAAGCTTACATAACAAATTATCATAAAGTGGTTGACTTAAACAGCAGAAATATATTTCCTAGAATTTGTGGGGTCTGGAAATCTGACATCAGTATGCCAGTATGATCAGGTTCTGGTGAGTGGTGTCTTCATGAATTACAAATAGTTGCTTCTTCTTGTCTTCATGTTTGAGAGAAAGAGAGAGAAAAAACGCACTTGGTTCTTTTCTTCCTTTGTAAGACCAGAGTCCTATTGAATTGAGCCCCATCTTTAACCTTAGTAACAACTGTAATTGCCTCCTAAAGATTCCCTTCCACATATTGGCACATTAATTTTAGGATACAACTTGGACATGGCGATGATCATAATTTGAAATTTGTAATGATGATTAAAAGAGGTAATAGGCAGTCTGCTTGTTTCCTTGTGTTTGCATTAAGTATTATCTTCAATTCGTATGTCTTGGGAAATCTATTAAAGTCATTTATCTTTTCTGACAGTAAGAACACAAATAAGAGTCCTGGTTCCCCATCTGCACCAGCCCCAGTGGACCCATGCTACAGATGATCTAGTACCTCAAGGCCCATGCTTGACATAAAAACATATATGACTAATTAATAAGCATTTAATATAATTCTGTTTGTGCATATGTAAATAAATAAACATTCTAATATCTTCTTTGTGCAATAGAACACTCTGAGTTGGAGAATGGTATTGTGGATGGGTTTGACTTCCACCATGAATATTTTCAGGCAATCCAAAAACCATCTGTAATTTTATGCAGATATTTTCATATTACTTAAAATTGTAATAGAAGGATCTTCCTCATGTGGTTACTTCAACTTTTGAAGGAGAAAAAGTTGTCATATATGCTTAACTCAGATCCTAATACTAAGTAATTTTTCTACAAAGGCTCCCCCCAAATTAATAGACTTTCACCTCATCATCATTGTTATCCAGTGCTGAAGGAGACACTGTGGAAACCAGACATTTTACCAGTATGGAAGGTTTAAAGTAGCCCTGCTTCATTAGAGACCTCAGTATCTTGAGTGTAAAGAAATACAAGAAGTTTCCATTCCTTCTTCTGACACTATAAAGGTCAGATTCCTGAGCTTCTTCATTTATTTAAAGCAGATGTTTTAAGCAGGTGTTCTGTTCTTGACCTTTGTTTTCTTTGCTGACCATACAACAATTAACAGTAGAAATGCATGCCTGGCTGTCAGGCATGTTTTTTTTTTTTTTTCTGATTCTCACCAGGGAAATAAACATGGGCCTATACTGGAGGAAAAGAACTATTTTAGGGAGAGTTGCCTTGAAAAGCTTCTTTGGGGTGGTAGAATTTTAGCTGAAACCTAAAAGAAGAGGCATGACTAAGTGATGCAAAAGTTCACTGACGGCGTGGGCAAAACCATATGGTTAGAAAAAGCTTGGCTTCTCTAGAATACTTATACCAGCATGGCTGCAGCATAGTGGGTGAGAAGAATTTTGTGAGATGGAATTGGAAGAAAAAAGCCAAAAGTAGATTACCCATGGTCTTCATAGTTTATTTTAGGTGTAACTAGAAGAAATCAGAGGTGTTTTTCTTTAGGACCCTCTTGGACTAAAGAACAGTGTCTGAGGATGGAACACAATGGACGAGGGCATCCAAGTGAGGGCAATAATGTATTGGACTAGAGCAATTCCCATTGGGGTGGCAATGGTGGATGACTGAGCATTTTGAATTGACTTGATTCAATATGTTTGATACAATATGAATCGCAATGGGAATGAAGTAGGAATCAGAGATGATCATCAGGAATTTTTGTTTAAATATCAATATGCATGGTGACCTAATTTGTTGATAATGAGGATGATTGAGTAAGTGTGGAAATAGACTTAGAAAGGAAAACCAAGAGTTCTGTATTGCTTATTTCAGCTTGAGATGATTATGTATACATGTGGAGAAGAATATTAAGTCAAGATGAGTATGTGAGTATATGAAACTTTGAAAAGTGGTTTAGACTACAGATATAAATTTAGGTGTCAGACCCAGTGCTGTGGCTCAGTAGCTAAATCTTCACCTTGCATCCACCAGGATCCCATATAGGCTCTGGTTAGTATCTCAGCTGCTTCACTTCCCATCTAGCTCCCTGCTTGTGGCCTGGGAAAGCAGTATAGGATGGCTCAAGGTATTGGGATTCTGCACCCTTGTGGGAGACCCAGAAGAGGCACCTAACTCCTGGCTTCAGAATGGCTTAGCTCCGGCTGTTGCAGCCACCTGGGTTGTGAACCAGCAAATAGAAGATATTTCTCTCTCTTTCCTTCCCTCTGTAAATCTAACTTCCCAATTTAAAAAAATCTTCTAAAAAATTATGTGTCATTAGTGTAAACATGACATTTAAACCCATAGCAATTCACAATTCTTATTCATATTATGAGAATTCACAATTCCCTCTTGTCACTCCAAAGAAAGAAAAGGAAGTTATCACTGAGCCTTGAGATCACAAGATACAGAAATCTATTGGACATAAAGAACAGAGCAACAATGCCAAGAAAGTAGCTTATGAAGTAGAAGGCAAACCAGCAGGTGGTAGCACCATGAAAGTAAGGAGAGGAAAATATGAGAATGTTGAGCTAAATGTTAACATCAACCACAATGAGGACATTGTTTTAACTAAGTGGAAATCAGCAGAGACCTTGACAAGAACAATTTCAGTGGCATAAATGGGAAGCAGCCACATTTTTAATAAATGAGTACACTGGGGGTTAGAAAGTGTTGTCAGTGATGTAAACTTTGAGAAGTCAGTTTAACAGGGAAGAGAGAAAGGCAGCCCTGTCTAGAAGAATGTGTGGGGTCAAGGGAAAGCTTTCATTTGGTTATCTGTGGATTTTGCGATGGGGGATACAGGCGCATGTTTGTTTACTAAGGGAAATGAACCGGAACAAAGGAGAGAGGAAGTAAAAGAGGGAAATGAAATCTGTAGCACAGGGGAGGGTTTGGTTTCTGTGGTTCCAGAGATTCATCTGGAATTGGGAGGAAGTGGAAGAGGATTTCAGATTATACAGGTCTATTTGGTCATTTGATCACTGAAAAATGAAGAAATTCTCCTTGTGGTTTTTAGTTTTACAGTGTAACATGAGAGGAGCTCACCAGTGTTACAAGAAAGAACATTTGAAGTAGAAGGAAAGGGGAGAAGACACAAAATAGTGTTCTCAGTAAATGGAAAATAAAATCTATTAAAACAGTGATAGGGTTCTTAGGGTGCATTGCAAACTATGAATTTAAGTAAAATGGTCCCAGTGGCTGAGTTTATCTGATTTCTCAACTTTAAACCTGTGGAAGGCAGATGATGTTTGTGCGGGTTTATGTTTATCTAGAAGGTAGAGAAATAATGATAGACAATGGAGCTAAGTGGATTTGTAAGGGAGTTATTATAATGATGGATGATGGAATCAAGATTAAATCACATGATAAATGAAACCAGGAGGTGCTGCATGGGGAGAAAGAGAAAGTATGTTGTGTTCTGTGAAATCTCTGAACTATGAAGGGACTCGTCTTAATCATGTGACAAGTCAAAACCATAGACAACAAAATGGTAGCTTGCCTGTTCAGTGCCATGAACCTGGTTTGTGTTTCTTTTTCTCTGCAGCAATTGCTTTGAACATTTGTTTATCATCTCACCTAATCATATCAGTTATTGTTTAGCTAACAATTTGGCACTGGTTTTCCTGGTCCACTCAAGGCTAAGCCTTCATTTTTGTTATATGAGCAATGCCTCTGATGTAACAGTCCCTTCTGTGAAAGAGAACATTTAACTCAAGAATGTCTCAGTGGCAGTCATTTTCAGTTAATTTTTAGTGTGGAGAGCCAACAGAACTGGGAGAAGAAAGCCAACCAGCCATGTTGCTCTTCACAGCTTCCCCTGAGATCCCTTACCTTGTTAGTCTGCTTACTGTTGGTCAGCAAGTAAGTATACGAGACATGCCAGTGAAAACACACACCTGTGACTAGCATCTAAAATAAACTTTTCAGTGCCATATGGCTTACTTCTTGGCACAAATCATGCTGAACCATGCATGTGCTTTGAAGGTCATCAAGTTTAGACTCTGGTTGTTCTGTAGGAGGCAATTGAAAGTAAGAATGGCTCCTTGGTAATCAGTTATTTCACGTAACTTCTGTTTTCGCAACCTGCTAGACCATAACTTAGACATCACTCAAAGAAGGTGGGAAGGTCAAAACGTGCTGAAAATTTCTTTTGAGTCTTTTTCTTACCCAGGCGCTTTAAGTCAAATAGCCCATTCTTGCATCATGCTGTCAATATCATACAAACGTCCTCCTCAGATGTTTGCACTGGCAGTAATCTTTGTGCTGGCTTGACCTAGCTTGCTCTTTGCCCTATAGATGCCCTCATTTCTTCTGTCTTCCTGTTTCATGAAGCCTGGCACTACTTATTAGTCCATGGCTTCTTCCTCTTCCTCTTCTCTTCCTCCTAGTTCTTCTTCATCTTTTCTTTCTTCCTTATTCTCAGTCTCTGTCTCTGACTGTGTCAGAGTTTTTGGACATCTACTACCTGAAACCTTATATATTTGGGCTGGTACCTGAAACCTTATATATTTCTGTAGTCCTTTATGTAATTTAACCTTCCAAAGTATCTCCAAGAGGAAGATAATTATATACCTTCAATTATTGTGTCAACACAAAGAGATCCTCAAAAAGTTCATGAAAGGGCCCACTGTAGTAGCCTAGTGGCTAAAGTCCTCACCTTTTATGTTTTAAGTTCCCATATGGGTGTCTGTTCATGTCCTGGCTGCTCCATTTCCCATCCAGCTCCCTACTTGTAGTCTGGAAAGCAATAGATGACAGCTCAAAGCCTTGGGACCCTGCACCCATGTGGGAGACCTGGAAGAAGCTCCTGGCTCCTGACTTCAGATCGACTCAGCTCTAGCTGTTACAGCCACTTGGGGAATGAACCAATGGTGTGAAGATATTTCTCTCTGTCTCTCTTTCTCTCTATAAATCTGCCCCTCCAATAATAATAAATAAATGTTTTGTAAAGTTCATGAAAATTATGCATGCTTTTCTACTTGAGTTTATCAACCTGCTAAAATGCATTTTTTATTTTCCCCCTTTCCATGAACTTTTAAAATTCCTCTCAACCTTCATCTGCTTCCCATTTCTGTTTACTAAGAAAGTTAGTCTTTCAGGCAATTCTGAATCTCGTGATAGTAATCATAGCATCTACTACAGATTGCTGCATTCCTAGCCATGAACAGGGAGAAAATGCTAGACTCTGACATGCCATCAAATAATCTGAGAACCTAAGGCCCATATTGAGAACTCATGTGCATTAAGCACTTTGTATGAGCGGGGCCCTGGATGAGGGGTTCATGGGTGTTGTTACATTAGCTCTCCCCACCACCTCCTTTAGGTGTTCTTCTTCTAGTTTTAGAATGAGACAAGTGAAGTTGTAGAGGTAAGTTACTCAGTTAGTGAGCAGCGGAACTAAGCTCAAATGCAGGCTAATCAAATTCTAAAGCAATACCTCTTAACTGCTGCACTTGGTTAAAGAATAAGATTTTATTTTGTCAAGTTTTATGTCATGTACATACACTTCATCATGAACTTGGACAAAGCACAGGAATATCTACTTAGGACAAAGGTTTATTACATCTTCTGGTTGAGGCAAAGAATTGATTTTAAAAGTATCTCACCAGTGAGCAATTCCTTTTCTTCTCCCACATGTTAGAAGTTCTCATAAACGGGAAAAATGGAGTGTTTCACTCGCAAGGGAATCCTTCTCTGGCATGGAAATATGCCATGTTTTTGCCTTCCTTATTGATTTGTATGAACTTTCCTTGCACTCTGAAAATGAGTTGTGTTTGGGAACTGAGGTAACTGAAGAAAACTTTACTTAACAAAAGAAAATAAAAGTAGCCAAAAGAGTCTAATGGCTGTAGTGAGTGAGTTGTCTGGTTCTCATATCACTAGACTTGGCTTCTCTGCCTGGATTTCACGGCCACTAGAACCTTCTGTTGCTGATCTTTTAAATTCTAAAAGATACACTCCTTGATTTTCCAACAGACCACATCCACTTCCCACCCTACCCTACTCCTGTTGTTATCAGTCTTGCACACTTACTGAAATATGTCTGTCCTTTGTGCTCCATCCATGAACCAATATTTTCCTTAAGCTTTTATTTGATTTGAGTAATGACTAATAGCATCAACTGGTATTCACAAGATCTGAGTTAGAATATCAGAGATTATAGTTCATTCTTTTATTCATTCAAATGTTTATTGGGGATCTAGCAAGTCCTACGTGTCATGCTGGGCTCAATGAACAAACTACAATATACACAATTAATATAATAATATAATAATCAGATAATGTTTAAATGCCTAAGATATTTTAAATAATCACTCCAAAAACAACTTTAACTGCTATGATGGGGCAGTAGGTGATACTGATGATTTGTCAGGGAATAACTAACACTGGATGTGGGAGGGTGGGCATAGAAGAACGTGTTTTATAAGAAAGTATATCTACAGCATAACTTTAAGGTGGAGTAGCAGTTAACTTGACAGAGGTAAAGAGATGAGAATCCAAGCCAAGCTCTGGACTCTTTCTGGCTCTGGGACAAGAATACAAATTGCAGGGAGGGGCTGAGGAAAGAGTCCACAGCTCACAGTCCTTCTGTTTTTCACTGTTACCTTCCTATCACTATTCTGTGCTGGGAGGGGACTTGTGCTCACATGTGTGGACACCCACTCTCAACATCTAAGCCCTTAGTTCATCCCAAACAAAAATAGCCATCAAGGTTTGTGCACTCTGGCAACAGGTGTACCCTCAGGAGTGCAAACCATGGGAAAAGATCTTCCAAAGCTCTGCAAGAGATGGCCTAGAAATGACCACATGTCATTGCTCTGCACTCTGTGCCCCACATGCCATAAAAGTATCAAAAGCCAAGAGTATGTCCTTACAGTCTGGGTCCTGATTTCCAGGACCAGGGTCAACAATGATACCAGTACCAGCCAAGGGTTCCTACCCTGGAGCCTCTATGACTTAGAGGCCTAGAGATGTGTTAGTGAATTGCACTGAAAATGCAATGAGTCCATGTTTCTAAGAGATGCTTCAGTTTGCATTTGCATAAAGAAATCCATAATTCCCTGAATTCATAAGGTTTCTAGAGCAACTACAGGGTTATACAAAACAACTCAAATATGTTCAAGCTTAATCTATCCCAACTTGTGAACTTGACCCTGTAGCCTGGGACAGTCTATAAAGAACATTAGAAAAAGAACAGGGATAAGAAAATATCTGAATCTTACTTGAACTTCAGGTTGCCAATTCTTGACACTCATTTATGACTTCTAAATATTTCAGAAAAGCCATCCATCAGGCTGCCTTCCTCCAAAGTACTAAATTTCTCATCAGCTAAGAAAGGATATTATCCACATTTTATTACTTCTCCCAGTCTAGACAAAAACCAAATGAGAATTAGATCTGTGGATTAAGATCCCAGTGTTTCAGCAGAGTAGAGAGACAATGGTTCACAGCACTGCTATAGATACTATAGGAATAAATATTGAAATCCTCTGATCATCAAGCAATGCCAAAGAAAGGGGGATGTTGTTACCCTGTTTTGATCAGTACTGCATTTAAATATCACTCTGTATAGCCAAAACAAGAATAATTATTCTAATTAAAAGAGAAAACAGAAACGCAGACGACATGACATGGTATGTGACAATAAACAGTGCCAATAGAATCTATAGGCTAGGTACCTATTTCACTTAAATGAGAAAAATGATTGTTTTGTTGAGATTTAAAATATTTTTCAGATTTCATTTTGCTGATAGAAAACAGTAATCCATACATACATGCCAATATATTACATATTTATTTACCAAGAAGGACTGCTTTGAAGTTCTTGGTTGTGTCTAAAGGTTCAAAATTGTTTTTTTAAATTTAAGAGATTGTGAAATTGTCACAAAGAGCTAAAGGGTTTTTGAGTTTTAGAACTGGATGGTCCCACAAGATGCTGTAACAGTGTAGTAATATTCAAGTACAGCAGAATAGGAAGTCCTTTCCTTCATTGCCTCACAATTTATAAGAAACAAATCATGTGTCCGTCACTGTTGTTTATGAAGCACGTTCTCAACATAGACTTTCATTTATTAAGTGTTTATTAGGTGGCAACCCTTTCTTAAGACTTTTATATGTGTTAACTCTTCATCAATGAAGAAAGTAAAACTCAGAGAAGTTCAGTAACCCAGATAGCAAGGAATCAAGCAGACATTTGAACCCAGATCTGTGGGCCTGGCGCAATGGCTCAGTGGCTAAACCCTTGCCTTGCATGCACTGGGATCCCATAGGGTGCTGGTTTGTGTGCCGATTGCTCTACTTTTGATCCAGCTCCCTGTGCGTGGTCTAGCAAAGTGGTAGAGAATAACCCAAAGCCTTGGGATGCTGCACCCATGTGAGAGACCCAGAGAAAGCTCCTGGCTCTTGGCTTCAGATCAGCTCAGCTCTAACTATTGAGGCCACTTGAGGAGTGAACTAGCAGACAGAAGATCTTTATCTCTGTCTTTCTTTCTATAAATTCGGCTTTCCGATAAAAACAAATAAATCTTTATTAAGTAAAATGAACCCAGGTCTGACTGACTCCAAAGCCATTGCTGTAAACTGCCATGGGAGTTTATAGAAGAAAGAAACCCTCGTTTCTAAAAGTGAGCTCGTACAAAGAACACTGTGCAATCATCCATTCAAGTAGTGTTCACAGTGTGTGTGTGAACACACCAGAGATGGGAAATGGGAAGATGAGACTTAGAGGAGAAAGTTTCAAGTGTATCTGTGCAGAAACTTGTGGGGTGAGCTCCACAGACAGCAGAGCGAGCAGCTTTGCTCTCTACTCTTCAGCCCTGCACTGAGCCTCCTTCAGAAAACACTTCCCAGAGTGGCTGCAGGTGAGGATGATATTGGGATCTTTTTCTTTACCCAGGTATACTGTGAAAGCATTATCTCCCATGTTCTCATGACTATTCCAGACATACAAATAAGTATTCCCTTATATTCTGTATATGTGAATCTTCCACTTAGTACAAATCAGTCACACTTTTTTGTGTGTGGCAATTAGGAGTAACCCTCTTTCCAGAAGAGGAGCTAAGTCTCATTAGAGCTGATTGTGAGTGAAGGATTAGTGGCAGACCTGAGAATAGAGACCCAGTTGTTGGACCTTCAGTGTCGTTACTGTTGCCAACTACGTTCTGGGACTTCCCATACACACTACACATCTCTGAAAGTGGTGAGGTGCCACTTCATCATAATGATGGAGTTCTGAAATAAATAATAGGAGAATCAGTCCAGTGACTAGACTCTAACCCAGGACAGAAAGCTGACACCAAAATGCTTTCTGATTCTGAATTGTCTGAAAGATCCTTGTCTTGCACATTAGTTGGTATCTGTGAGCCTTGTGAAATGGAGCATTGTGTCTGTGGTCTACCTAACCACCTGGGACTTGATCTCCAGAAAAAGTGAAGGATTACTCAGCCTGTTTGTATGGTGGTACCTCACCCAACGAGTGGTTCAACAGAAGCAGTGTTTTTCTTGAGTCTGAAAATACAAGTTTCAATCTGTCTTTCCATCTGAGGATAAACATATTTTGGTTCTTGCTGTTGACAGTTCAGTAAGCAAGCAGCAAGGTCATTTGCAGTGGCTTCATTGCAGTGCTCTTGCATGGAAAAAAGTATAAGCATGTTCTCTGCTCAAAGCCAGTAAACAAAGAGAAACAAATTTACTCAGAGTTTCTCCAACACAAACTCAAAAAAAAAAAAAAAGCATTTGGAAAACTCAGGGTTGACAGTACATCATCAATCTTAACCTCTTTGAGGCAGAACTCATAATATTTTATTAGATGCTCCTAGACAGGAACCATGCCTCATTTTCATCATTTGCAGGAGCTAGCATAGCATTTGCAGCCAAGCACTTTGTATTACCATCACTGTTTTGTGTTTCTGTTGACATTCATGTTATTGTGATCATTCTTAATGACGAGGCCTCCAGCATCAGTCAAAGCTGAGTCAGAGGAGCGTTGACAAACTTTGCTGCGATGAAGATGCTTATCAGTAGAGCTCAGGGAAAGCAGTGTCTGAGACATCCTAAAAGGACCAGAGGAGCCCTGGTAGTTATGGCCAAGAGAACTGAATGATATGAATTGAAACCTTGGAGAAGTCTAGACTGGTTTCCCAACTACTAGAAGCTTTGATGCTCTTCTGTTTGACTTAAAACGTGTACTCCATTCAGTTTTCCCCATACTCACTGTGCCTTTAAAATAAATGTCTCAGAGAACTTTACTTTAAAAACTAGCTTGTGGGCCTGGCGCAACAGGCTAGTGACTAAAACCTCACCTTGCTGGTTCATGTCCCGGCTACTCCACTTCCCACCTAGCTCCCTGCTCGTAGCAGTAGAGGATGGCCCAAAGCCTCAGGACCCTGCCCCTGCCTGGGAGACCTGGAAGATGCTCCTGGGTTCTGGCTTCGGACCAGCTCAGCTCAACTCTGGCTGCTGTGGCCACCTGGAGAGTGAACCAGGGAAAGAAAGATCTTTGCCTCTCCTCTCTGTATATCTGCCTTTCCAATTAAAAAAATAATAATTAAAATTAATAAAACTGGCTCATAAAAAGCAGCAGATGTTTATAGCAAATAATCTTATATGGTTGGGATTATTGAGATATTACAAATTTTTCTAATGTAACAGCCCAACAACAGTGCATTGCTTATCAAATTCCCCTATGTTCAGTAAAAACAAGTATACTTCCCTAGGTAGAGCGCAAGTGTTTGTTTGTTTGTTTGTTTGTTTGTTTTACTACTATTTCCTAAGTAACCTTTTAAGTTTGCTGAAATCTTTATCCTTTTTGTCTAGTTACTGTAACTCCCATTTTTACTGCACATTGAGCCTCGGAGACCAATGAATATGCTTGAGTAACAACAGAAAAGGCAATACTATCCATTTGAAATCCTCGGGGCTCATTGGTGAAACCATTTGTTCACAACTGCAATATGGGCACTCATTACACTGTTTTGTAATAACAGCTTAGAGAGCAGGCCTTCTGTTTCGCCAGACTCAGCCGTTTTCACTGTATTAACCAGTAATGTTAGATCTTCATGGTCAATTAACCAGATTCTTACAATGTCCACCTATTCTCTAGGAAAAAGGAAAGCAGAGCATAGCACTAGGCCCAGAATAAACATTAAACAAGCAATGTCAATTGGTTGCTTAATAGCCTGGAAAATGTTTCCTTCTTGTTGACAGTGAGCATATCAATTAGCACAATGGGCCAGCAAATCACTAAACCTTATTAATGGAAATTCACTCTAGGCATACCCATATGGGCTCACCTACCTGCTAGAGGTGATTTTACACAGAAAAAATGCTATCTGGTTTAGTCAGTATGGAGTTAGTAATGCATATGCAGTGCTGGGTTCGTAGAAGGTATTATTGTTGGCTGTAGAATAATTAAGTGACATGGAATAAATTAGGGATATTACTATCAAAGGTTGGGGCATTTCTAATTTGATTCAAGATTCAGTTTTGTCTCATCACATGAGAGTACTTGGCTCAGTGCCTGGTATATTGTGCTTAATAAATAGTTATTGAATGAATTACATGCCAGCCAATCATTGTTCAGCCATGCTTATTTGTTACTAGTGTTCAGCTAGTGTGTGACAGCTCCTCCCTGGCTTCTTGTTAACTTATTTTCAGCATGGTGACTGTGCCCGGATAGTGTACACTTCTTTACATGTAATATCTGTCATTTAGGATCATTGCTTTTAACTATACCTACAAATGGAAAACAAAATCAAGCTATGACCATGGTGTTCCGTGAATTAAACATGTGTGGGGCTGAAAGCATGACGCAGTGGGGAGAGAGGTTGAATTCGTCCTTTCCGTGTAAATAGAATTTAGCATTCAAAGTTAGATTTTTCCCTGGGGTGATGTATGATAAATGCGTACAAAACCGGTGGGTATGACTGTATAGACTTTTGAAAAAGAGGAGCACAGAGCTACTGTAATTTCTGTATATGTCTGTAGAAATATCAAACCAATAAAATCTGATAAAGGAAAACCTTACTGGATACACTGATTCCAGAGATGATGAGACAGGCCTAATGTTTTGATTTGGTTCACAGGAATGATGCAGATCAGCCAGCCTGCTATGTTTACTGTGAGATTGCAAGGATCAGAGGGATCTTCCACTGGGAGGCTTTTTATCACTGTAAACAGAATTAGGTCCATCTCAGAGGCAGCTATTCAGAAGAAGCAGTTTGCCATAGGCAGCCATAGTCTTTGCAGGAAATTGGACTCAAAGTCCATGGCTGCCTATACGTAATGAATTGGCTTTGCTAGGGAACTGCTTTGATTTTCAACAGCCAACACATCTTCTTAATTGTTTTGCTGTTAATTAGCTAAGGATGTAGTTTAAGGGAGATCAAAGTGTTGGAGATGAAAGCAGATTGTAAAGAGGAAAATGTCTAATGAGCTTCCCCTAGTCCATAACTCTATTCTTCTTTGGCAGTGTGGATAACAGGCAGCAGAAATCAGATGTGTTTACTTGCAGCTTAATCCAGTCAAAAGAGGGATTAAATACCCCTGTTGGGTGATAAAATTGGCAATTACAGAGACTGAGGAATGTACATATAAAAACATGATGCAGATACAGCAAAGTTTAATAGAATGTGAAAAAGATTTTCTGACTAAGGGGACTTCCTTAGGTTGCCTGAAGTGAGACTAAAAATAGTTCTCTAGAGCATAGGGGGTTCACTGAATACATTTCCATCCATCCTCCCCCCGCCTTTGCAGTTGAGAGAGAGTTGAAGACAATGATGAAAACCAGTATCAGTAATTAAGTTAAGGACGTGGTATAGCATGTGGACACATATTAACTATCATATCAGAATGAGGGAAAGAACACTTTAATCCTGGTGCTGGAAGACCTTGAGACTACTCACACACTCATACACATTCACCAGTTTACTTTGCTACATTTTTTTTTAATTATACAGGTGTGCCTACTTGTTAAAGTCCAAGCAACTAGCCAGAAACACCCGTGAGACCCTAATCCAAATCTGTGTTATTCCATCTCCATTTAACCTAACATCCTCATTTACTGTTAAACAAGGCTCTGAGGGGGTGACATGGTTTGATTCATATCACATTCTGAACAGTTCCTAGTGGCTCTGTTGACACTTGAGTGATCTCTCTGCTGTTAAGCTAGGGAACCTACTCAGCATCTACATGGGACTCAACACCCGTTGCCTGTTCTTCAGTGAGGAGAAACCCCTAACTCTCTGGAATCAACCCTTGTGATTTATGGCACAGACTTGAGCATCCAAAGTTCTGGACCCCACCCAGCAGCCATGCTGACAGCAGCAACACCACCACACACTTCTCCCAGTGTCTTGTGGATTGTGTTCCTACATACTTATTTTTTAAAAAATATTTATTTATTTATTCAAAAGCATGTTTATGGAGAAAGAGAGACAGAGAGGGATTTTTCTATCCAACAGTTCACTCCCCAGACAGCTACAACAGCCAAAGCTGAGCTCCTAGCTCACAGCAAGGAGCTGGATCAGAAGAGGAGCAGTTGGGACTCAAACTGGCACTCATATGGGATGCTAGCGCTGCAAGGCAGAGATTAGTCTATTGAGTCACTGAACTAACCCTTTCTTTGTGCTTTTCTTACAGTTTTCAGTTTTGTTTAATTTTTTAAAAATTTTTATTGGAAAGGCAAGTTTACATAGAAAAGGAGAGACAGATCTTCCATCCATTGGTTACTCCCCAAATCGTCACAACAGCTAGGAGCATCCTCCAGATCTCCCATGTCTTTTGGCCATCCTCTGCTGCTTTCCCAGACCATAAGCAGGAAGCCGGATGGAAGTGCAGCAGTAAGGACAGGAACCAGTGCCCATTTGGGTTCCCAGTGCTTGCAAGAGGTGGATTAGCCAATTGAGCCATCACATGGGGCACATAGTCCTTAGTTTTATTTGAAATCAAATCCCCCAGGGTGAGAGTTGTGTCAGGCAATAATTGTTTAGCTACATTTCACAAGCAGAAACACTAGAAGTACAGCTAATCTAAATAATTTTACCAGTTTGTGGGGTGAAACATGATAGGGAAATGCTTGGAGTCTAAAGCAGTTTGGCTCCTAGAATACACTGTTTTTCCCATGGCTGAGCATTTTGTTCAGACAGCTCATGGGGTTCACGGAAACTTGTTCTAGAGTCAAAATTTTGAACTATAAAGTGAAGGCATGGATAGACTTGTTCTGTGAACTGTAAGTTAGGTGGAAATCTCATTGATAAATGAGTGCTTTCCTGAGTCCCCTATGTCAGCCCCTCTGCCCAGTCTTACACTTCTGCTTAGGCCACATGCCATGGGCTTTCCCCATTGACTGAAGTTGTCTTAAAACTTCATGATCTGATACTGAGGCCTGTTTTAGTCTTAGATTCTTTCCTGCCACAGACATAGGCCACCACAAATGAACCTTGTGACCCGTCATGCTTGAAAAGGAAAATGTAATCGTTTGGATTACTGTCTCCAGTTTTGCCTGATGTGTGTTTTGAGAAAACCTTTCAGATCCATCCTTGAGTTTAGTCAACCTGTCAGGTCACGTGATTGCTAACCTTGACTTTATCTCTGGTGGCCCTTCCTTCCAAATGTGTCTGTGACATGGGCTTTACTAGAGGATTTGAACCTTCAATCAGAAAGCATGTAGTTTTCATATATAAAATGATAGAAGTTTAACTGAAAAAGAATAATCAAAATTAAAATAAAATGTATTTGGTGGATCTGGCATTGTGGCACATCATATTAAGCCACTGCCAGTGACACTAGCTTCTGATAGGAGCACCGATTTCAGATTCAGATCATTCCACTTCTGTTCCAACCCCAATCTAGTGTATTTGGGGAAGCAGTGGAAGATAACCCAAGTTCTTGGGCTCCTGCCATTAATGTGGAAGGTCTAGGTGGCATTATATATTCCTGGCTTCTGCTTACCCCAGCCATGGTGTTTGCAGCTCTTTTAGTAATGAATCAGTGGAATGATCAGAATGAACCAATGAATGAAAAGATCTCTCTCTTTCTGCCTTTTTTTTTTCGTCTCTGTAATTCTTTCAAATAAACAAATACTTTATAAAGAAATATTTTGCTATCATCTGAGCAAGCCTAAATTATTTTTCTCTGATTGTAAAATACAACCTAGGATGTGAAACTTAAGTGTAAGTCATGGGATAAATAGAATACACTAAATCTAGGAAGCTTTTATTAATTCAAACTCCTTGCCCTTTCCACCCTTCCACCCCCAACCTCCATTTTGCTGTTGGGAAGGATGGATAGAGCATGAAGGGTAAATTGTGTGTGAAAGAGCAGGTTTATTCCAAAGCAAGGATAGTGCCAGCAAGTACCATGTGCTTAATGAGACAGACAGTAATTCTGTTAGCTGGTTGCTGATTATGAAAGTGCTGTCTGCAACTTCCTCTGGTTGAGTGACTCAGCACCTTCTACATCGATGAGCAGATATGACTGAAATTTCACATCATGTGACCAGATGACTATAGATGAGTCAAAGGGAGACCTGTTCCCAAGTGGCCTGCTATTTCTTAACTAGACTCTTGGCTTCTTCACATGGACACACTTCTTGCTTCATGGGAATACAAACTTTTTGCTCCGACGACATATGTCTCAGTGTTTCTGTGAGATATTGGGTGATAACTTTTGACTTTGGTGATAATCGTTGTTATTATTCAACCTTAAAAAATTGTTTTCATCCTTGCTGAAAGTAGAACCACAGAATAATATATACACATGATTTCTGGTTTTAATTTTTAGTGGCAACTGTGACTTCTTTTCTTACTGAATAATTTTTGTTGTAAACTTCTAAGCATCTAATTTCATGGAGAAAACATCACCAAATAAACATAATATCAAGTTTATATTAGTGTGATGGGATGGCATTTAGTGTTAGCAAGTCTTGGTGCTGTGACTTAACAATGATGATTAAGAAAAGGAACTCAAAGAAGCCATGGCAGATGTGACCAGGTTGTGAAAAGTTAGAAAATTCCACTTTTTAAAAAATCTGTAAGGTGCCCAGCACTGAGGCTGTAGCAATGGGGAGGTGAGATCTCTACTCTCCTGAAAGTAAATTTCCTAGTGGAAAGCATTCATAAACTAAAGAAATCAGGGGGAGAAAAATGGGGAGGGGCTAAGGGAAATCCCATGATCTATGGAACTGTATCATAAAATGATAATAATAAAAAGAAGTAAAATTAAAAAAAAAAAAGAATGATGAGGAATAAGAAATCTGGGAGAGGGGTTGCTTTAGGTGGAGTGGCCATTGTGGACATCTCTAAGAAACCTTTCCACTGAGGTGAAGGAAGGGGAGGAACTGGCTGGTGATGAGTGTAGGGAATGGCATTTCATGCAAAGAGTGCGAGAAGAGCAAAGGCCACAGCTGGCTGTGTTGGAGGCACAAAGAGGAATCAGGGTGATGGGAATGTAAAAAAATGAAGGGACATGTTGCAGTGGAACTAGAGGCACATAGGATGTGCAGACCCTGCAGAGGCACTGATTCATTCATTATTTTTTTACTTTTTAATTTTTATTATCATTTTATGATACAGTTCCGTAGCCCCTGGAACTTTCCTTGCCCCGGTTCTGCCTTCCCTCCACCCACCCACTGAGTTCCCCTATGGCATTACTATAGTATAGTTCTTCATACACAGTCATATGTCCATCATTGTTGACTTGGACAGTAAACAGTTTCATTGGGAATCCATCTTTGGTCTGGAAGTAGAGATGCATACTGCATTGTATCCTCACATCCGAATATGATAGTCTCCATTACACAATTACTATATGTCCCCTTAAATGAAAAGCCACAATACAAAATCCACAACAGGAAGAAAAATAGAAATTTACAATGCCATGAAGTTAAATAACATGCTACTGGATATGATAAACCCCATTACACAGCTACTGTACATCCCCTTAAATGAAAAGCCACAAAACAAAATCAACAACAGGAACAAAAGAGGAAATTAAAAACGCCATGAAGTTAAATAACATGCTGCTGAATGACTAATGTGTCACTGAAAAATGAAAAAGAAAATCAAGATTTATTTTAAGCAAAATGAAAAGGTTTTGAAACACTTGTGATCTATCATCTGATCTTGGCTCCTTCTGGTTGCCATGAGGATTGTGAATGAGGTTTTAAAACAGAAAAAGCAGAGAAAGTCATCAGAAGACAACTGTTAGAATCCAAGGAAGAGAGATGACTTCTGGATCTACTCAGATCACTTCAATTGCTCCCAGCTGTGGTACTGAGCAGGCTTCTTGGATGGATGCATGTTGTAATGGCCCCCCTACCTTGGTCCTTGTAGAAAAGAGTGTCCTGCAGGTGGCTTCCATGCAGGGATTAGAAGGGCGAAGCCATACTTTGGTTACAGGATCTTAAGTTGGAAATTGCGCTTCTCAGAATCTATGAACTAGTTGGATTGAGCTCCAGGACACTTGGAGATAGTGGGCTTTGCACTAGTGAGGGAATATTCCAGGGTGGAGGGGGAGCCTGGGTGTGAGAACAGTTGAATCAAAGAGAACAATTTGTGCACCCTTCACCACTACCCTGTTTTAATTTCCAACCTCTTTATTGATACTATTTCCTTTTTTCAACATTTTAATTTTTATTAATAAGAGTAGATTTTATGCATTCCATATGTATAGTTCAAAAAGACAGCCACCTCCCTCATTCCCCTGCTTCCTCTTTCAGCACCCCTCCCTCACTTCCGTCTCTTCAACAGTGTTTGTAGTCATAATTTTATCAACTATATTCACAAGCTTAATTTCCCACTGTCATAATATTCAACAAGGGGGCCTGGCACAATGGCCTAGTTGCTAAATCCTTGCCTTGCAAATGTTGGGATCCCATATGGGCACCAGTTCATGTTCTGACTGCTCCCTGCTTGTGGTCTTGGAAAGCAGTAGAGGATGGCCCAAAGCCTTGGGATCCTGCATCTGCGTGGGAAACCCAGAAGAAGCTCTGGGCTCCTGGCTTTGGATCAACTCAGCTCTGGCCCATTGAGGCTACTTAAGGAGTGAACCAGTGGGTGGAGGATCTTTATACATCTCCTTCTCTCTCGAAGTCTGCCTTTCCAATAATAAAATAAAATAAATCTTTTTTTTTTAAAAAAAGTATTTAACAAGGAAAAAGTGAAAAGACAAGAAAAAACTAACTGGATATGATACAGCGTAAAAACACTAATCCTATCTCAAAGTTATCATTTCATTTTTACACTGTTTTTGTGTGTATTTTCTATTAGCTTACACATATAAGAAAAATATATTTGTCTTTTTTGTACTGGTTTACTTCACTAACGGTTTCTGCTTGCATCTAATCTATTGCAGAGGGCATTATTTCATTCTTTTTAATGGTTAAGTAGTAGTCCATAGTGTATATATACCACATTTTCTTTATCTAGTCATGTTGATTGATATCTGTGTAGGTTCCATATCTTAGCTATTGTTAATTGCAATACACTAAACCTAGATGTACAAATAGCTCTCTCATGTGCTGATTTTGTTTCGTTTGAGTGAATTCCCAGAAGTGGGAAGGCTGGGTTATATGGTAGATCTATTTTTAGATTTCTGAGGAATCTCCATACTGTCTTCCATAATGGTTGTACTAGTTTACTTTCCTGTGGTGAATTAGGGTACTTTTTGATGCTCCTTCTAAGCTTGTTCGCCTTTGCTCTTTGATGTCTACATTGGAGCCCGGTGCAGTGAGGGGGCAAGCCAGATACCACCAGCAGAGGGCAGCATGGAACTGTACACACCAGATCAGCCCCTTGACAATCAGACCAACCTGCTTCTGGGCAGTGGCAAGCATTGCTGCTGAAGTAAAGCAGGAAATGAAATGTTGCTTTTAGCCAAGCTACCAAGAACACACAATATCATTGCTGCGAACAATGAGAGATCCCAAATGTTTTCTGTTTCATTCTCCGTGGGCCCCCTTAGGCCTTTTCTACTTTCTTCAACTACAAATTTGTTCTTCCTTGTAGCCAGTCAACCCCAAATATGCTAAAACACACACATATCCTTAGCTCCTTTTGTCTTTCCCTCAGAATCGTTTTCCTTCTGGGGCCTTTGATTTTGACCTCCAAGAAGCACAGAGGCTTCTAGGTCCAGTCCGTTTTCTGAGAGGATGCTAATGGATTTGCAGGCATGATTCGTGCATCACTCACCCGGGCGTGCACGCCTGAGTTCCTGCCTTCACTCCGCAGCTGCTCACTGACTAGCCTTCCCCCTTGTTCTGGGGTAGCAGGGTAGCAGTCTGAGATGGAGGAGCAGGTCAAGTACACTGGAGCACTGTGGAGTTGGGGATTGTCATGGTTCCAGGCGGGGGTCCCTTCCCTGCAAGGTTCTTGCAGGTCACCTTATCATTGTGAATGTGTACCAAAAAAAAAAAAAAAAAAAAAAAAGAAAGGAAAGATTTTGAGCAGCCCAATGGCCTGGTCTGAAGAGCAGTTTCCAAAGCAAGGCTGTGGCTCCCATATGGGGCAGGGTGTAAAGGAGCCAGCTGAGCAGGGGTAGTGACAACAACCAAGTCCCAAATGGTGGCCTGGGTGGGAGGTGATGGTTTTTTTCAAGTCTCCACAAGGAGAACGTCACTTCAGCCTGGACACCCCTGTACTCCATGACCCCAGGATCTGGGCCACTCTCTTCCCCCTAATTGATGTCACGCAGAGAGCCTTGTGCCACATCCTGTGTGCTGCACCCCAAACCCATGAACCTCTTTCCCTTCTCTGGATACTCATCACACTCGCCACGCCAGGGCCTTAGCCTTGCTGTCCTCCTGCCTGAATCGCCCTCTCCTCTCAATTTCTTCACATGTTCAGCCCCTTGATAAGGTCTACTTTGATCACCACAAACAGAATGCATATAATCCTGCAGGGAAATGTATGTTTATAACAACATCCAGGCATTTCATTTCCTTCATGCTGTCAACACAGCTGTAAGTCATCCAGATGAAATACCATGTTTTACTAGGAGTTTGGTTGCTTCTTCAAACTCATATTACCTTGAACAGTGGGATGTCTTAGTGGGTATTAAATGCTTGCTTACAGGAAATAACAAAGAATCTTTAAAGCCCAAGCCAGTTCAATCCAGTTCAGTTCAACTCACTTGAACTCAATGTCTTGTGTATTTGTTATTTTCTTTGTAATTTGTAAGCCCCTTCCAGGTTAAACATTTGTTTATTTGTTTAAGATTTATTTATTTTTATTGGAAAGTCGGAGAGGAGGAGACACAGAGAAGAAGATCTTGTGTCCACTGATTTGCTCCCCAAGTGACCGTAATAGCCACAGCTGAGCCAATCAGAAACCAGGAGTCAGGGACCTCTTCTGGGTCTCCCACATTAGTGCAGGGTCCCAAGGACTTGGGCCATCCTCGACTACCCTCCCAGGTCACAAGAAGGGAGCTGGATGGGAGGTGCGGCTGCTGGGACTAGAACTGGCGCCCATATATGTTCTTAGCTCGTGCAAGGCGAGGTCCTCAGCCACTAGACTACTTTTTTTGTGCTTTACCTAGTTCATATACTAGACGTCTAATAATACGTCCACTAATTAGCTTGCTTAAAATTAGACACCTCTTAATAGTAGAAGTATTAAATTGGCTTTGGACTCATATTTCTTTCCATCTTTGGAGATGCCGGTAACTGTTTCTCGTTTCACACACAGTGTGTGTAAGCTTAAAGTTATAATTCCATACAGTCATGTGGAGAGAAAATGTAATGTGATCCTAGAAGACATTCCAGTGTAGGTCTAATAAAATAAATGGTTTTTAGCAGGTTTTTGTAAGAAGGCGTCAGTGTGCTCTATTTTTCTCGAAAATCTCAGTTTCATGAGAGGGAAAGTCATTGGCCGAGGAGAGCTGTAATGGTGTAATCTGAGAGGCCACAGAGACCCTCCTTCCAAACGTTCCTCACCTGGAGAGAACCCCCTTTACCCCTGCTGTGATTCTCGCAGCTAACCTCGCTCCTGTTCAGACTGGGACTTTGAGGGCCTTATTGGTTCTGTATTGAGCCACTTCATAATTTGGGCTAGGCTTCCTGACCAACTCTTCCTTAAGCTGTACACTGCCATATCACCATGTGCCATTGTGAAGGCTGCTGTATTCTTCTATAAGTTAGGGATAGATAGATAGATAGATAGATAGATAGATAGATAGATAGATAGATAGATAGAATATAAAAGCTTATCATTCGTAAAATTCTTAACTGTATTGCTCTGCCGCATTAAATATATTTATGGTTTTGTGCAACCACCTGAATCCATCTATGAAACTTTCTATGATCCCAAACTCAAGTGCTATACCCAGCAAACTATTTTTAGTATAGTAATGTCTTCTAGTTGTCTGAAAAATCAAACCGTTTCAAGAAATATAGAGTAAAATACATTTCCTTGTGATTCTTTCCAACTCCACCTTGTGCTGTTAACAGTTTGTTGTGTGTCCTATTTTTTTCCTGTGTGCCTGAAACATATAAAAACATGTGGAGCTGCACAGAAAATTGCTATTCTATTTCACCAAAGTTGATTTGCACAATCTGTGCTCCTTTTGTTTCTTTTTCTTTCCTTTAAAAAGATTTATTTTAATTATTTGAAAGAGAGAGTCACAGAAACAGAGAAGGTGGATCATTTATCCACTGATTCACTTCCCAGATAGCCACAGTGGCTAAGGCTAGGCCGGGCTGAAGCCAGGAGCCACGACCATCATTTGATTCTCCCACATGGGGTCAGGAGCCTAAAGACTTGGGCCATCTTCTGCTACTTTCCCAGGCACATTAGAAGAGAGATGAATCAGAAATGGAATATCTAAAACTTGAACCTTTTGCAGGCAGTGACTTAATTCTTATGTCACGACGCCAGCTCCATTTTCTTTCAGCCATACAGGATGGACATTTCCCAAGTTTCTGATTATGATCATGTGCCATTCTTTTTGTTGTCCATATGGTATTTCATATGATGAATGTACCATTATGCATATATCTGCTGCCCTAATATGAGACACTTGTGTTTTGATTTTAATATTTTTTTCCTTTAGGAACAGTGTTATAATAAAAATCCTGATGTATTCGAGTAAGCATTCCTGTGGGACACATTTCTAAAGGTCAAATTCCAATTCCTAAATATAAGTGTTTGCACATTGAAAAAAAAAGTGGCTTCCTACTGACTATCCTGTTACTCTAGGCTCGCTTCCCGGCACTGTGGGGAAGAAGGGCTCTGTGCACGGGGCAGAGGTTTTGTCTCATCTCCCAGGGAGGATTTGCTTGAAGTCACATCACTCTGTGACTTAACTTGAGGTCTTCTTGGAGGAGACGCTCACAGAAATGAAAGGAAGCCTTTGGGGAAGCAGGGAATTCATCGAGCATAGTGGATTGATCCTGTTTGGGCAAATGAGAGGCACATAAGCTCAGAGGAGAATGTTCACTTCGCTATGCAGAGTGGAAGCAAGGAGTAGGTGCTCTGCTTGCTCGAGTTAACTCTGCTGTGTAGTCACTTTGTCCTTCGTCATCCACACTAAACTCTGGGTTTTAGTCAAACCTCAACAGCAGTGTCAGCTACTATGGGTTGAAGAGTAGCTGTGCCTCAGATAGATTATCTTGGGGTTCAGTTAATAGAGAATTTTCTCAATTATGCAAGGAACTTACATTTACAAAGAGCATAACTGAGATATAAAAAAGCTTGAGCTTTCTTAGTGGTATTTTCTGTTTAGCATCAGCAAACTTCTAAAGCAGACCTGTCATCATTTGAAAAAAGGAGATTTGCATTGAGGGTTTTTTGTTTGTTTGTTTGTTAAATTTTACTTTATTTTGTTTTTTACTGGTGATGGTGATGATAATTTGTGACTTGAGTATTTGCATTGTATAAGCTTATATTCGTTAGAAAATCATGTTTGTGGACCCGGAGCAGTAGCCTAGTGGCTAAAGTCCTCGCCTTGAATGCGCCAGGATCCCATATGGACACAGGGCTTAATCCCAGCAGCCCTGCTTCCCACCCAGCTCCCTGCTTGTGGCCTGGGAAAGCAGTCGAGGACAGCCCAAAGCTTTGGGACCTTGCACCGGTGGAGGAGACCCAGAAGAGGTTCTGGCTCCTGGCTTCGGATTGGTGCAGCTCTGGCCATTGTAGCCACTTGGGAAGTGAATCAGTGCATGGAAGATCTTCCCCTCTGTCTCTCCCGCTCTCTATATATCAGACTTTCTTAACAAAAAGGAAAAAAGAAGTAGGTAATGATTTAGAGAAGCATATTTGTTATTTATTTCTTTTCCCACTCAAATCAGTGATAACTAATTAAGGAAATTAATGAAATTCAAAACTTGGAGTAGCGGTTTCATTAATAAAAGACCATGCAAAGTTTTGAAAAGGAAAAACCCTAACATTGTAGAGTTGGCACCTCTGTATTCGTTAGTTAGATAGTGTCGTTTACAAGCAGAAATCAGCTGTCAGCTGCAGAGCAGTTGTCTGGCCACAGCTGCTGAATAGTAGGAAAACATTAAACCAACATTTTTCCTGCTCTAATACAGTTAATTGCTTATTGGAGATAGCAAACCATGAAAGGGGCTTCTTACTTTGGGGCCAAGTCAATCTGAAATGAATAGTTTTTCCATAAGCCCAGTCTTTAATGGAGAGGGTATCTGATCTCTCTCATGAACAAGTCCAAGAGTGAAACTTGAGAAAACTTGTGTTGTAGCCCTGAGTGTTTGTTATAAAAAAAATCAGTGAAGAGCTATAGAACTGTTGCTCTTTCCTTATTACAGACTTCCCATCACTTCTGCTTCTTATGTTAGTCCTGCAGTCATGGAGCCCATCCCATGATGCCATCCAGCAAATTACAGCCTATCAGAGCAATCTCACACAAAAATAATGTTTTTGTCTTTTGCACCATCTATGCTGCAAAGCTGACAGAGGATGAGAGATCCCGATGCATGGGACTTGGATGGGCAGAATAGAATGTGGTAGCTGCCACAAGGATCTCACTGTAGGAGCCAGAGTGATTTGCAAGCACAGGTGAACTTTTTTGGGGAGTTGGGGAGAGGTGAACAAATTCCATTTTGAGAAACTAGACACATAATTATAAATATTTATTGGGTTGGATATGATAATTCATTACTTGTATATAATGTGTAGTGATCAAACCAGAGCAGTTAACATATCCATCACTTAACACATGTATCTTTTTTTTGTTGGAAATATTCAACACTGCAGTAGCCTCTTTTGAAATTATTGTAAGGAGTTATCAATCACAGTTATTTTAATGTGCTATAGAAAATTGCAAATTTTCATCCTAACCAACTCTACCCTTGTGATTATTAACAATCTTCAAACTTCTCCATCTAACCCCTTCCAGGCTATAGTAACATTGCTGTACCCTCTGTCATAGCAAGAATACCTCTTTCTAGCTTTGTGCATGTAAGAACATGTAATATTTGTCTTTCAGGGCCTGACTGACTTCACGTAATTTAGCATCCTTCAAGTTAGTCTGTTTTTCCAGATTCCTTCCCATGTCTGTATAATATTAAATACAACCAACATTTTGTGGATGTCTAGGTTGATCCCATATCCTAGATTTGGTGAATAGTGCCATAGATATGAGAGTGCAGATAGCTTTTCAACACAGATACACTAGTGGAATTTTGAAATCACAAAGCAGTCCTCTTTCTTGGTCTATGAGGAATCACCTTGCTATTATTGTTGGATTAATTCATATTCCCATCAATGGTTATGAAAATTCTTGTTTCTCCAAATACAAGCCAAAATCTACTCATTTCTGTCTTTTTGTAATAACCATTCTACTTAAGGTGAGATAATTTTGATATGCATTTTCCTGATGATTAGTGATATTGAACATGTTATCATCTATTTGTTGTATATTTCAATATCTCCTGTTGAGAAATTTCTATTCAGAGAAGTTTGCCCTTTTCAAAATTGCATTTCTTTGTTTTTTAACTGTTGAGTTGTTTAGATTCCTTTTACCTCTAGGCATTAATCCCTTGCCAGCTAAGTGGTTTACAAATATTTTGTCCTGGTCTATAGATTATCTCTGTTGATTGTTTCCTTTGCTACACAGAAGCCTTTAGTTTTATTTAATCCTATTTGCCATTTTTTTTGTTTTATTGGCTGTTTTGGGGAGATAATAAACAATAATTTTTTCTAGACAATATCTATAAGCATTTTCCATCTTGAAAGAGATACACTCCATATATCTTATTTTACTTGTACATAAGGGCAACATTAATGTTCAGTGATTTCTGAAGTTCAGGTTTGAAATACTTTGAAATGTAATCAGAGAAAATTAAAGATTGTCTGTATAATAAAGCATCCTTGAGTATTTGTTTTCCAGTATGTTGGTTGCAGGAGAAACCAAAGAACTTGAGAGGTTGTACTGGGAATTGCATGCAGGCTTGAGAGGGGCCTCTCTGCCGGCTCAGACTGACTCCTAACGTGGCTGTATCCCTGACAGGATATTGTCATATGTCTGAGTTGTGATTTCAAACTGCTTATTGCCAGTTTCCTTTTTATTTTGCCCATGATCATATTTTTAATAAAGAATGAGGCAGAGATAGATGAGGCAAATATAAACTGTATTTTTATCTCCACTACATGTCAGTAAGAATGATGCTGCAAAGTTTCAGTTAATAATGAAACTGGAACTACAAAGACCAAGCCATAAATAGTGAATATGCAATAACATACCTTGTAGTAAAATGTAAAAATATGTCTGTACCATATGCCATGTAATATTTGCCTCTAAAACAAATGATATCATTGTTTGTTCTTTTGTACTGTGTTTGGTCAACTCATTTTCATTCAGATTGCCCATGGAGCCCAAGTCTGAAATTAAAACAAGAAAAATATATTCCTATATGTACTTGTTTATGATTCTTCCATGTAGAATGACAATTTGAAGATAATGAAAGGTCAGCTTTATAACTCCTGTCTGTATAAACTATTTCTGTATTGCTCCCAAAGAAATCCATATACTATTTACTTTCATTACTCACCAATCAAAAAAAGAAGTATGTATGCTAACAGAATCCATACTGCTTTATTTTATTTGAATTTATGAGTTAAGAAAAGAAGGTAGCTTTGAAGGGCTAGTAGCATGGCACAGATAGTTAAGCCACCACCTGTGGTGCTGGCATCTGTATGATCTTAAGTTGGAGTCCTGGTTGGATTGGTTCTTCTAATTCCAATCCAGCTTCTTGTTGATGCTTGGCAAGTCTAAATGCTTGGCACCTGGCTGTTCATGTGAGAGAAGCAGATGAAATTTTCGACTTCTGCCTTTACCCTAGCCCATTCTCTGCCATGCAGCCATTTGAGGGGTAAACCAGTGGATGGAAAATCTGTGTGGCTGTTTGTATGTGTGTAATTCTGCCTTTCAAATAAACAGATAAATCTTTTTTCTAAGAAGAAATGAAAAAAATGGAAACAGCTGATTCATCCTTGTATCAACAAATTCTCTTTCCATCTTTTGACTTTTAACTTCATTTAGTACTGACTGCTTTCACTGTGCTAGGCACTGTGCTAGGTGTCAAAGATGCAGAGTTGATAATAAAACAAAAAAAAAAAAAAGAGGTTTTTTTTCTTCCTCGGGAAACTGTACTCTGAGGAAGGATTCAGTCGAGTGCTCCTGAACAAGTATGACTCTAAGGATATTAATGAAAGAGTGCTGGGTGGTTTTGTTTGTTTGTTTTTGGTTTTTTTGTTTTTTGCTGGGAGTAAAATCTTTGTAGATGGGGTGACATGTGAAAGGGATTTGATGGAGGTGAAGGTAAATATTTGTACATCTTCAACAATGCAACAGAAATTCCAAAAGACAGTACTGCTTGTATTCATGAGCTGTCTGTGTAACTGGAACTGAGCATTTGTGGGGTAGCGACAGGTGACTAGCAGGCCCTTCCAGACAGAGCATAGGTATCCACAGAGCCTTAGCAGCTCACATCAAACCCCCTCCATCTACAGGAAGAAACACCAACTCTCTTCAAAGACAGGTGCCAAGCTCCATTCAAAGTCTGTGCTAGACTCCATGTTTTGTTTTCAAGAGGGAATAGCAGACAAAACCTTTCAGTCATATTCTGGCTCTGAAATCATGTGAACCAGATAAGTAAGTCTGGGTGTCATTATCTGTAAACCAGAGGAGGTAGTACCTCTGTCAAGTGTTTGCGGTAACGTGAAAGAGAGAAAGGCATTTAAGACCCTAGCACAGGGCACATAGACGTGGTAGTGTGAGGATGATGATGGTGGTGGCGGTGGCCTTGATGTTGCTGATGGATGTGAGAATGGTAGGCCTGATCTTTTGGCTGCTTTGGGGAGACTGAACATCCCAAGAGGTGGGCAAGAACATCATAAACTTGGCTAACCTGGCTTTGACCCAGAGGAACTTCCTGCCCATCTGCACTTCCCTTGCCGTTGTTTCTGTGGCTCAGGTGGTACAAACAGCTGCTCCAACTGTTGCCACTGCTCCCCCGGCTGCCGCAATGGTGTATTAAAAAACTCAACTGGAAACCAGCAGCCGCCAACAACCTCCTTCACTCGTCTCCCATCCTTTATTTCACCTGTTGCCATGTTCGTACCATTGCACGTTGTTTTCCTTCTGTTATTTTTGACCCTTCCTTGTTGCTTTCTGCCTCTTTTCCCCTAACCTCCTTCATCTCTCACCTTTCCCTTTAATTCCCACATCCTTGCTTCTCAAAGTCGGCTTATCTCTCCCTGGTGTAGGGTAGAAGCATGTGAGGTCAGAGATTGTTGTGCTTCTGAGCTGATCACTCTGCCCTCTGGGGATGTGATTTCCCCATCTGCAGAAGTGAAACAGTTTGAACAGAAGGACCTCAGAGGGTTCTTTCCACTCTCAACTCCCCTTGGGTTACCTTTTGTTGTGTTCACCTTTGTGCCCACTCTTCCTATTTAGTCCCACTCAACTCCCCACCTGTTCCTCATCTGCATTGCCACGGCTTGGGGCTCCAGTCCAAGCCATCCTCATCTCTCACAAGCTCTACTATAGCAGCCGCCTGCTAGAGTATTACCTTGCTTTATTTTCATCATGGCTCTAATAAATGTCTCATATTGTCTGATTTCTTTATCTCAAGTTTTGGGCTTTTTTGTTGTTGTTGTTCTGTTCTGTTTTTTGGTGACTGTTTCCTCTCAGGGAACATAAACCACAACAAAGCAGGTGCCATATCTGCCCTGCTCACTGAATTTTACTCAGTGTTTAAAGCAATGACACTCAGTATTTCCTAAATAGAGGCATCTCATGTTATACATGAGATACAGAGGAACTCATGATAATCCTATTAATAAATCTCCATTGCTTTTCATGGGAAATTTTCAAAAGTATCCCCAGTAGTAGTGTATCCTCCTCCTTTGAGATATTTGGGTTTTGCCTAAATTCCTGAAGTTAGAAGTATCTACAGGGGTCTGAGGTTTCTGTCTTGATCGCCTTTGGCACTCTGATAAAGACTCTAACTCAGAATAATCTTTTAAGCATAAGAAAATATATAGAAGCATTTGAGAAGCTATTATACTGAATGCAGTTATCAAAATACAAAACTTTTTGTGTAGTAATATATTTGCTTCTTCAGTTGCACATTAAGTGGCAAGACCTTAAAAGTGTATAATACATAAAAAATGAAATCTGAAATGCAAATAATGGAATATGAAGAAAGCCGTAATTTCTTTTGTTAACAAAGACATAAGCATTACTGATGCTTTCAGCATTGACAGAAACACAAAATTTCATGAAGAAGTCAATAAAGTTAATTTTCTTCATTCAGATATTTAGGCCATTGAATCTCATCTACAAAACACACGAATTCCCAATCTTAAAACCTTGTATAAGTAAAAATCCAAATATTTCAGCAAGTGCAATCTTTTATATAAATCAGTGCATTTCTGCTAAATGGGCTTATTCTTCATTTAGTGAACGAGTTCTGAAACTTATGATTGTGTTTTTGATTCAAACTCTTCTTTTTGCATCTCCATATCAATTATTGGCATGGTAATCACTTTAATCTATTTTCTCTACACATATGAAATTATTTTGAAAACTTAACCTTTCCCTAGTTTTTATTTATTTATTTTAAGCATTAATTTAAAATAGCTAAAGAACATACTTTTTAAGATTTTATTTTTTAATATTGTTTACATACTTGAGGGATGCACACCAATATGGGTCTCTGTTTAGGAATGTGGAGGGTCAAGATGTGGAGGAAGGTGAGCTGGACAAATGTTTCCTTTGTTTTTTTTCTCCTGTGTCTGCAGGGAGGGAAGATGAGGGGGAAACTCCTTACTGTCAAACTACATCAACACCTGGGAATGGGGGCACAGTCATTTGATGATGCCTTGAGACCCTGATGTGGGGAAGAGGGTTCTGAGGATATCACTTGAGTGGTTTCAATAGTATTGAGATGCCATCAGCTTCATTGTACCAGAGATTAAGAAAATCTTTCCAAGACCTATTGGGTAACCAGGTCCACCTTAGTGCATCCCCAGGTCCAGGAATATAGATAATCCCCAGGAATTATGTTGCAAAGTTTAGCTAGATGAGCAGTTCAACCCGTTCTGCTTTCCATCCTCTGACAAGACACTCAACATCCTCTACTGGCCTAGATGAGCAGGCTGTCAGGTTTCCATGTGCATTTGCACGTGGTGACCACTTCTCAGCCATCATCAATCTAAGAGGCCCGGTTCCGACACATGTGCTCCATGGATAGGCCACATATATTATGATTTTCTCTGTGGCTGAGGTTTGAGTCCAGTTGGGGAGTCCTCCAAGAAACCTTACCTGGGGTGACCTGACTTGATTCTTGTATGCAACAGCCAATGAAGGGTCATGTTTGGTCAGTCAATGTATATGTCATTGGATGCAGCTACTTGGATCAGTTCTGCCCTAAGCCCCATATCTCATGCTAACGAATGGGTGCTGTGGCCTAGCTGCCCACCACAGACTTGGTCCTCATGCATACCAGCAGATGCCATGGCCAAATGTAAGTAAACAGCAGAAGATGTGCCCAACATAGAGATTATACATTGCAAATCAAAGTGTGATTACGTAACTCACCAATAAGATTGAGAGCAATGTTTGAGTCACCTGCTATCTCATAGTGGTCTAGCATAGGGTTTTTAGGACTTGGAGGAAGAGGGACAGGGAAGAGTCTCAGTTTCAAAACCACTTAGGAGAAAGCTTAGAATTCTCAACTAAGCACATTTGTTTAGGTAAGTGTGCTTACATTTAATAATACTCTGTTTCCTGGCACAGTGTCAACACTTACCCATGGAAGGTCGTTTTCTTCATTTATTTCCATTCACTTCCATTTCCCACTTCCATTCCTCATCACCGCTCGTCCAGATCATTCTTTTGACTGTGTTTGATGTACATATTTTTCTTTGCATGCAAATTGAATATAACAAGGCTGTGTGTACACATGTGTTTTAGATTTACATAAATGATATTGGACTGTAGCTAATTCCATTTCTTCTTTCAACATCATTCTATTTATGTCCCTCCATGTCACCACATGAACATCCAGACCATTGTCTTTAACTGCCATATAGTCTCCTACGTTATGTCATGTCCACTTTCTTTGTGATGAACAACCAGGTGGTCTCTAATCCCTTGTAACCACAAATACGATGGCATTCTACGTCTTCACATTTGGTCCTGTGCTCAGTTTGTGCAAAAATTTATTTGGTAAATGCACCTGTGATAGAAACGCTTAGTCATAGATTTGATTGAATTTAGTTTTCATAAGTAATTCCAGTTTATTCCCCCTAAATGGCACCATAGTCAGCCATGGGATCCCTGGGAGTTCCCATCCCAAGAACCTGCCGGTTCTCAACATTATGCTTTCTAATTTTTCCACTCAAGTGATATATCATCTCCAATCGAGTGATATATCATAATTATTTCCATTTTATTTATCTATTGACAGATGATTTATCTTGTCTGTGCTTATGGGCCATTGTCTTTCTAGCAGTGTTCTCCAGCTTGCATATTCCTGTCATTGTCCATATTTCTACTGTCATTGCAATCTTTCTCCTAATGTGATGTAGAAGTTTCCATTGTAACTTAAATAAAAATCCAATTTTAATTGTAGTGAATACACCTTTGAATTTTAATTCTTTATTAGCTTAGGCCTTTATTAGACTTTTAAAGCAAGCACATTAAGTTTTCCTTCAAATTTATAGTTATGCTTTTGATATTTTCCTTGATAAATTTTTTCCTACCCTAATTGACAGAGATATCCTCCTGAATTTTCTTGTGTTGTGTATCATTAATTCTTTTAACTTTTGAATCTATCTGTAATCTACATCTTTGTATGGCATTAGGAAAGGGTTTAGTTTTACTTTTCTCCAGACATAGTAGAGATTTTGGACCAATATGCTGAGAGATGCAGATGATGTGATCTAGATGAGATGGAAGATAGAAGGAAAGTAAGGCATAAAAGCACACAAAGAAGAAAATCAAGGAAGCGTAATCCAGGGCATCTGTGGGACTTGTCCCTATGTTATGAGATATTCTTCCATGGATTTTATTTCTCTAATAGATGAGGTCATCTTCAGGAGGAGGTCCCCAGGACCTTTATGTTTTTGATTCATGGCCCTAAAAATACAGCAGAAGGGCTTTCCCAAATGGGAAGGAGATTTAAACAAATAGAGAGAAAGGTGGTGGCAGAAGCAGAGAGGCCACTATTTCCACAAGCAGATAGTTGAGAATTTAACTGTGCCGAAGATAGCCTGGATGTGTTAAAAAAAAAAAATCAAAGGATCAGTTCTGGCCCTCAAAAATGCAAATTCCCGCATCTAGGAAAGGCTCCTTTCCGATATCTGAGTCATCAACATTCCTCCATCCTCAGTTTATTCTCAGCTACCTGGCGTTAACCCAAGTACCTGTGAAACAAACAACAAGGTCAAATGAAACTCCATGGAAAATGATCTAACCAAAAAACAGGCAAGTGTTTGATATTTCCAGGCTGAGGATATGCATATTAGGACAAGCCCAGTGCCTCTGCATGTGGTGGTGGTGGTTTGAATGTTCATCTTTGGAAATAAAGCCAGAGGTCAGCATTTGTTCTTTACTGCTGCTGAGGGTCCCCATCATCTCTGCAGGGTGGCTGTCAAATTGTCCTAACAGTAGACGTCAAGTACAGTACAGAAAAATTTAAGGAAGGGAAAAAAGCAGAAGTGTTTTTCCCCCGTTTTCAAGTCTACAAAAAATGGCCCTTAAAAACTGACATTTTCTTCATGAAGCGAAAACAGTGATTACCCCGTGGGAGAAAAGAGCAGACAGAAAGTAAAAGGTCACAGGGATCAGTTTGTGGGTTTTCTTTTTGCTCAGAATATTATTTTCCATACAAGAAAAAAATGTAAATTACTCTTCTTTAGTCCATCTCTTATGTCGTCTCTTGCCACCTCCAAAAGAAAGAACATTTCAGATCGAAGGCATCCTGCAGCTTCTTCACAAAACTGAAAGTTCCACAGAGTATCTGCAACTTTAGAAAACATCTGCAAGGTGTACTAAACAGATTTCTTGCAAAGGAAAGTCATGTGCGAAGACACATGTCTTGTCAAATAGATTGCTTCTGTACCAAAACATGCTTCTTTTAAATCTATCTTCAATTTATACTATTTTTCATAATATAGGAAATATGTAAGTATAGGGATTCCCACATCCACTTTCCCTTCCTACCTCCCTATTCTCCTCCCAACCCACTCTTTTCCCCCGTGTTATTATAATAGTGTTTTGTTTCAGCAACAGTCACAACACCCCATGCTTCCGTACCACTTAAGGTTCAACGACAGAAGTCAGCCTGGATTTGAATCGTGCCCTCGACCACCCCTTACCCAGCAGAAGGCCAACCCTGATTTATGTGGCCTTGATTTTTTTCACTCATAAAATTGAGGTAACTGTATAGTAACTACTTTGTAACATTACTAGAAGTTTGTATGTCACACACCAGTTGAATAACTTTGGTGAAGATACTGACAGTGCCAAACGCCAGTGAGAGCATGCAGCAAGTGAAACTCTGATACATTGCTGGGGAATGCAAAATGGTCCAGCCACTCTGGAGAGGAGTTTAAAATGCAGCAGCTTGGGTGAATTTCAAAGACATTATACTGAATGAAGGAATCCAGTCTTGTTTGATTCCATGTGCATGACGTTCTTGAAATGCCCGCTGTGTAGTGACAGAGAACAGATCTATGTATGCCATAGGCCTGTTCAGGGTTAAAGAAGAGGAGAGAGTACAACTAAAAGGAGATAGTAGGGAGCTTTTTGGTTAATAGACCATTTGTTTTTTGAAGATTTTTTTTTTAATTGCAAAGTCAGATATACAGAGAGGAGGAGAGACAGAGAGGAAGATCTTCCATCCGATGATTCACTCCCCAAGTGACCGCAACAGCTGGTGCTGCGCCAATCCAAAGCCAAGATCCAGGAACTTCTTCCAGATCTCCCGTGTGGGTGCAGGGTCCCAAGGCTTTGGGCCGTCCTCAACTGCTTTTCCAGGCTACAAGCAGGGAACTGGACAGGAAGTGGAGCAGCCTGGGTTAGAATTGGCACCCATATGGGATCCTGGCGCATTGAAGGCAAGGACTTTAACCACTACGCTACCACACCGGGCCCAATAGACCTTTTTTTTTGATCATGATTACGACAGTGTTTCATGAATCTATATCCTTGTTAAAGTTCACAGAACTGTAAATCAAAGGAGTTATTTTTTATTATTTCAAAAATTAAAGCTTTAAATAAGGTAGTGTAAATAATATGTGTGTTTTTATTTCATTTTAAAGGAATCTGTTAGTACATTAGATTCTTAGTATTATTACAGATGTATGCTAATTGCCATAATTCTTATTAATCCTCATGTTAATATGATATTAATACAAAGAGGATCAATTCAAAGAAGTTCATTGAAAGAGTTCTAAGAACATGATGTTTCCTTTCCTGGTCCTCTCCTCCTGCTTGCTTACTCACTTTCTTTCTTATAATTTTTCAGATAACATTTCTAAATTATAGTCAGACTTAACGTTCTGCTAAATAATGAGTTCAATAGATACAAAGTAAAATGTTTCTAGTTCAGCACAACTATAGGCAAAAGCTTTAAAGAATAATCAGATGGAATGATGACCAGTTAAGTAATACACCATACTTTTAAAAATAGTCATAGTTCATTAAATTATAGTAATATGCCATTCTTAAACATCCTTAACATAAAACAAACCTTGACAAAACTGTATCTGTAGTAATGATACAAGCATTTGTTTTTCGGTATACTTTCTTCTTTAATTTTAGCTCCTGTGAGTAAGAGAGAATGTGCAGTAACTGTCTTCCTGTTTCTAGTTTATTCACTCAATATTATATCCTCCAGTTACATCTGTTTTGGTGCAAATGGTATAATTTTATTCTTTTTTATACTTGAATAATCCATTCTACATATATGTATGTATGTATATAAACCACATTTTATTTATCCATTCTTCTGAAGATGAGCACTCTGATTGATTCCATATTTTGACTCAATAATGTGTGTTTAGTATAGGCACCAGCACACAGTAAATTTTAGCTATTGTTTCCAAGAGTTGAACTTTGTAGAGTGAACTCACGTAGCTCAACATTGTGTATTCAGGGAAAAGAAAAAAGAAGTTACTATAATTGTATTATGTAAATGGTGCAGGTGATCCTACCCATCCTCTCAATAACCATATGCTTGACATACACAGAGAAATGGAAAAAAAGAATCCAATCTTTGGATGCTAGTTACCATGTGCGCCTCCGGTGGCCTGAGCATCTCTGCACTAGATATCCTAATGCTGTTAAAGAATAAAATATTTCCTAAAATAAGTTTCAAACACTCAAGCCTCATCTGACAGTATTCCAAAGAAACATGGATTATTTCTGTATAGTGTAGAAAAACTTGCTATGTTGTGCTTTTGGATATCTAGTCTGGTTTCTTCCTAAAGGATTGTAATGAGTAATTTGGGCAATATGAGACTTTCCCTTATGCACTAATAAGTTTTTAAGATCCACTCACTCTGTTTCGAGATGAAAAAAAAAAACAGTTGAAGTTTTACCTAGCTGATACATATGTTCACACAATGTTCGTAGAAGTTGTACTTGCTATTGAAATAATTCAAAGTCAGTTGGACAGCAGAGACACTCAATGTTAATGATTAATGTTGGGTCCATTCCCTTGGTTTCCATGTCTCATATTTTTTATTTATTGGGGGGAGTAGATTCTGTCGTATGTCACAGTTCTCAAAGATGAATGGATCTTACCTAAAGTTCTTTTTGTTAATGAAATTTGGAATTGAGAACATACTCTTTTTATTATTCTCTGAGAGTACAAAAATTTTACTTTTTTAAAATTAAATTTTATTTCTAGAAAATCAAACATGTTTTTGACTTAAGTCTTTGGTTTAAAAAAGATAATATTGCTGGATGTACCGTTAGTGCTGTTATTATTATTTTTTTAAATAAGAACTGGGAACAATGAAACTGATTTTAGAGGATTCCCAACCCCTTTGAGGTTCATGTGGACTGGTAAAATGCTGATGGACTGGGAAACGTCTTTCAAGTGTCTTCAACGCAATTGTGTTAGTCTTTTAAGTTGCTTTAAAATATATATCTATATATATATATATATTTTTTTTTTTTTTACTAATTTGAATGCTATGCACAGAGAAAGAGAGAGAGATACTAGATTTCATGATTCACCTCCAGAGCCCTAAATAGCCACAATTGGACCTAGCCTAATATAGGAGGTAAGACTCCAATTCTGGTGTCCCAAATAACAGGCAAGATCCCAATTACTTGAACCATAACTACTGCTCCACAGAACCTGCATGGTGTAAAGCTACAGTCAAGAACCAGAGCCTGGAATCTAATCCAGGCACTCCAGTGCTGGATGAAGGCATTTTAATTGCTTGAGCAAGTGTCCGTATCTCAAGTTGACTTATTTGCAGGAGAAATATTATATTAATCTTTCTAATCTTTCTTGAGTTCATACTTTGATGAAGAACACAGTCTTAACAAAAATCTTAATTTCTATTTGAAAAATTCAGATTGAATAAATACGGCTAATACAATAAAATAGTTCCTATTTAGATTGTAGTGTAACTAAGTATTTGACATGTACTGTCTTATTTAATCCTCACACCTTTATAGAAAAACTACTATAGCCATTTGCGATAGATAGTTTTAGATATTCATTTGGCTGAATTAAGACATATTTAGAGGACTAGTGTAGTGAATATCTGGGTGTGTCTGTGATGGTATTTCCAGAGATGAGTGTGTAACAAGGGAATTGAGTGGGGGAAATCTCCCTCAGCTGAGGAGGGCACATGTAGTCAGCAGAGGTGGGAGTGTGGATTCAAATCAAACTAAAAGTCAGAGGGTACAGAAATTCCTCTTTCTCCTGTAGCCAGGATGATCTTCTGCTACTGCCCTTGGACATTAGAACTCCAGTGTGTCTGGCATGTGGATTTGAGGATTAGTGGACCCCAGGGTTCTCAGGCCTTGGACCTGAAACAGAATTAAACCTTCAGTCTCTCTTGTTCTGAGTCTCAGGCACACTAACAGGATCTCAGATGTCCAACTTGCAGAAGGTCTGTTGTGGAGCTTCTTGGTTTTCATCACAGTGTGATGCCTGAAATATATCCTCTCTCATCTACCCACCCCTCTCTTTTTCTTCCTCTTCATTTGATTCTGATTCTACAGAAAACCCTGACTACTATCACACTATTTATAGTAAAGAACTCAAATCCAAACAGGTTATGTCATTTCATGATTGAGGCCTTTGGATCTCCAATTTTGTCTTTCTTTGCATGAACATCCAAAGTGTTTGTTTCCTGTCCCTGGTGCTACATCTCTGTTGGGCCAAGGAGGAAGCTCCACCTCCAGCAATCCCTGAACTGGTAACTGCTGCCAGGGTGAAGGTAGCTGCAGACAGGTCAGCTCACCAATGCCATACCTCTTAACCAGAGTTGCTCCCAGCAGATCAGTGGCTCCTTTACGCTGTGGACTGAAGGGAAATCATGCCCAGTTTCTCAGAAATTTTCTAACTGGCTCTCTAGGTGTCCTGTGCCTAACTCTGGAACTCAGCAGGTGTCAAGGTAAAACTAGCTCTGTGTTGCATTCCCATCACTGGGGTTGGTCACCACAAGACTGCACAGGGCCTCGGTGTCTGCTGTTTGCTCCACCCCTCCAAAACAGCAGGCTCCCTGTTTTGGAGCCAAGTCAGGCCACACCCAAAGCTGGCAGATGCTCATGGGAAAAAACTGCAACAGATCCTGAGCTCACCCCACTGGGATGTTCCCAGCTGGGATGCAAGCCCATCTAGTCCTCACTGCCTCTGCAGCACTCTGAGGTTTTGAAACAGATGTTTTGTTTTGTAATGTTTTGTTTAATTTAGCTTTTCCCCGTTATGCTCAAGTGGGAGTGTAAAGCTGCCATAAATCACTCCATTACAAGTGGAAGTCCCTTTCTGTACCCTTTAAAAAGATAGACAAATCAGGGCCCAGGTCATAGATTTGAAGGGATCTGTTTACACAGTGACAGCCCTATATTTTGCCTTGAGAATGTTATCAAAATGTATGCAAAGAGTGTTAATGAAAAGCATGATATTAAATGGACAGAGTAGGGATCCAAGATCACTAAATGGATTCTAGAATATTTGATACCTGCTTTATCATAAAATCTGTATGAATAGAAGATTTTAATTTTTGTTGTACCATGATAGCAAATCTGTAAGGAAACAAATCCCTAACCCTAAATTGCTACTAAGTCTTTGGACTCTGACGGAGAGGTGGAAGGATGGCAGCAGGGAGAGAGTAAGAGAGATCCATATTTCACTCATTGATTCACTCCCTAAATGGTCACGACAGCCAGTATTGGGCTAGGCCAAAGCCAGGAACCTGGAACTCTGTCTGGATCCACTGCATGAGTGTTGGGGGGCCCAAATACTTGGCCATCATCCACTGCCTTCCCAAGCACATTAGCAAGGAAATGGATCAGAACTACAGCATCTGGGACAGGAACTGGAGCCATATGGAATGCTAGCTTTGCAAGTAGCGGGTCCACCCATATCCTGCAACACTGTTCCGTATATTATTTTTCTAACTGATAAAATTTCATGCTTTCTTCTTTTAAATTTATTTTAAGATTTAGAATCTTTAATATTTTGCCAAGATCAACTCACTTGCAGATATTATATGGATACATATATACATTTCTGTTTCTTGAAATTAGGAATATTGGTATTACAGAGTAAAGGAGCAATGATAAAATGAGGAAAGAAAAATATGCTGATAGATGACATAATTCATTGATGACAGTGTTTAGAGCCATGTATATGATAGCCATCAGATCTTATCATCTCTCTGTATACTCAATTCCACATATGAATAAATGTTTATATTTGTCTTTCTGTGTTTGGTTTGTTGCACTTAGCCTAATGATCCTCAAGTCCATTCATTTTGTTGTGTCAGGAGCCATTCTTTTTGATACCAGAATAGTATTGCATCTGTGTATATCAGTCATATTCTCTCTATGGAGTCATCAGCTCATGAGCCTCCAGTTGGGTTCCATTTTATTGCTATTGTGAAATGTGCTGCTTTCTGCAAATGGGCATGCCAGTGTCTTTTTCATATGTTGACTTCATTTCTATTGGATATCTTCCTAGAAGTGGGATAACTAAATCATATGGTAGATACGTTTTTGGTTTTTGACAAATCTCCATACTTTTTTCCATAATGGTTGCAGTAATTTACATTCTCACCAGCAGTATAGTGAGGTAATCTTTTCTCTACAACCTTGCCAGGATTGTTTTTCTACTTCTGGGTGATAGCCACTCCAACTGGAGTGAGATGAAACCTCATTGTAGTTTTTATTTGCATTTCCCTGATGGCTAGTGATCCTGAGATTTTTTTTCATGTGTCTGTTGTCCATTTGTATTTCTTCTTTTCATAAGTGTTTATTTATACCCTTTGCTCATTTCTTAATTGTATCGTTTGTTTTGCAGTTGTTGAGTTTCTTGATATCTCGGAATATTCTGGAAGTTAATGTTTTATAATTTGCGAATAATTTTGCCTGTATTGTAGGTTGTCTCTTCACTTTGTTAGTTGTTTTGTTTTGTTCTCTTTTGTTTCTGTACAGAAGCTTCTTAGCTTGCTATAATCCCATTTATCTATGTTTGCTTTTGTTGTCTGTATTTTTGGCATTGTTCCCAAATATCTTTGCCGAAGCCAACATGTTGCACAGTTTCCTCTGTTTTCCTCTAGCAGCTTGATAATTTCAAATTTTAAACTTAGAATTTTGATCCCTTTTGTATGGAATTTTTGTATGGGACATAAGGAAGTGATCTTATTTCAAGTGTTCTGGATGTGGACATTTTCCCGATGTTATTTTCTGAGGGGTATGCCCTATATCCGGAAAATGTTTTTTTCTAACATATTTCTCAACAATGGCTTGTTTGCAGAAGTGTGTATTTATTTCTGAGGCACCGATTCTATTCAACTAGAATACATTATTATTTCAGTTGTAACACCTCACTGAATAAGTTTAAAATTTTAAATGGTGATTGGATAGTTTACTAAGTTTTTGATCTGACCTTTTTAGGCAAAAGAGAGATTCTGAAGTGCAAAAGATATGTTAATGATTTTGTAATACCAAGCAAAAACTTTCTGCTGTGTGAAATTAGCATGGAAAATGAATTTAAAAGATGACTTAAAGGTGATTTAATGCTGTATCTAAGCCCTATCTTATCATTAACTTGTTACAGTTGTGTTTGTTACAGTTAGAAAGCTAAAGGTAGCAGTGTTTATCTGGTTACAGAAACCTGTGAACTCAGTGGGGCTCAAGGCGAGAACTTTAGTGTCATAGCCAACGAGCAGGGACAAGAGGACATGACTGCTTTGTAAAAACACAGAGTAGACCTTGAGCAAGAAGCCACTCCCATCTTCCGACTCATCCTTCAAGTTTCAACATTAACAGCAACAATCATGAACTCCTGCTGAGGGTCCCTCTGTGCTAAGCAATTCCATGTACCATTGCATTCTATCTTTACAATATGTTTAACATTTTAGAATTAGGGGACTTACTATATAATTGAAGCAAATTTGTCCAAATTACCCAGGACAGCACTACTTCATGGTTTGAGGCTCCTCCACCAAATTACAATTAAAAATAAGGATGGTACTCTTTGTAATAAGTGAAACAGATACAACGAACCATATTTACCTAAATTATTTGAATTTTGGTTCACCATGATTGAAGTTCAGCTCAGAAATTATACTCTTTTCTTCCAGTTCCCTGCTTTTGTTCCTTTCCCACTGCTGGCCGCACCACGCGTTTCCATTTGCCGACTTTGTCCCTAAAATGGAGCTCACAGCATTGGCCTTACCCATGGGGACTAAGTGACAGTCTATTAAAGATATAGTCCAAGAAATGCTGGTTCTGATGGAATTTTTTCATATTTAAAGACTTAACTGATATTGCACCTCTCCAGGAAGCTGCAGTGTTGCAGGGAGCTTCAGAACTACGATTGCACACAGCCATGGATTTAGGGATGGAATTAAACAAGACTCTTGATGCTGCTAAATTCTTCCCTGCTTTGTATGTTCACTGTGAAAATCCACAAATACCTTTCCCAGATCCCATGTTCTATTATTAATATTTTTCTAGTCCCCAATAGTCTTCATCCATTTAAATGCAGATAGGATGCTTTTTCCTTCATTATTCAAATTTGCACATCTCTTCCTAAACAAAATTGAACAAGACACAATTCCAAGAAACAGAAACATGTTTTACTTTAAATGCCTCGTCTGACCATTATTTGGGATAATCGTTAGGTCATTGAGTGTCTCAATTGTCACAGGTGCACAGACACACAGTATATTTTTCTCCTATTTCTGAGTTTTTTAATCCAGTGCCTCCTAAAGTTCCTTAAGTTTTACAGGCAAGAATAGTTGACCCTCAAGCACTTTTACATTCAATTTAAAGGTCTCAGAATAGTTTAATCAATACTGGGTTTGTATGGTAAATATATGCTTATAAGCATATTATCACAATAATGCCTTTACTTTCTAGTTGTAAAATTTCCTGCAGCTTCTCTTTTAACCTCTTCTCAGAGCTGATGGGATTTAGGACAGTATTATGATAGTATATCCACAAACTGAAGCACTTAGCTAACTGAATGGGCTTGCTGAATGTTGCTTTTCTCAGTACATGTTCTCAATGTCAAAAACTTTAGGCAGTTTGTCAAGATGCAATCCTGCTGGCTGCAGGTTAACCAACCTGTCCCAAAGACTGCAAGACCCTGTGATCATCAGAAACAACCATCCAAACTTCCAAACAGAAGGACTTGTAAACGAAGAGTAGAAGGCATATCCCTGCAGGATTGTGCACACAAACCAAAGCTACTCAGAGTGGAGATAAATGTAAATAATATATTTCTGTTGTGCCCACAGCACTGGAGTTATTTACATGAGTAATCACATTGATTTACTCATTTATTTGTCTTTACTTCCAAGGCTGCCACTCTAGTCCAAAATTCCCCCTTTGAAGGAGAGTAATAATCTTGGGATTGGCCTCCCCGTACTGCCCAGCCCTCTTGCATTTCAGCACCTACACAGCAGCCAAAGTGATCTTGGAAAGCATAGTTCCAATCATGTCACTTCAAGGGAAATGCAGGAATTTCTCCACACTCTCAGGCCAACAACCTCAGAATCGCCCCTCCCACCCCCTCTGATTTCACCACACAGTGCTCCCTTTTTGTTCTGTGCTTCATCCATGAAACGTTGTATCTGCTGACCAGTGTTCCTTGTACCCCTCCCTGGGAAGCAGTAGGGTAAAGATAAGAGTACAAGTAGTTCTGAGTAATGGTAGCCAGAGCTGTGTCGAGGACTCAATGACTTACTACATGACACATACCTGGTACTGAGCCCAGCTTCCCGAGCATGCCTTCTGTAAGCAGCAGCCCTTATTGGGGGCCATTCGTCCTTCAGCTGTCAGCCCAAACAGTCCTTCTGCACGGCAACCTCTCCAGTACTGCCAGGTGATATCGCAAGCTGTTGCTCCTCTTCATGGTCCTTGTCTCAAGTCACATGTAGTTAGACATTCATGGGACTATTTGATTACTTTATAAACCATTAATTCAATGTATCGGAATACTAGGGTGGTTTTGTTCACCATTTCTTCCCAGTCCTTAAATCAGTATCTGAACTAATCATTGGATGTTGAAGGAAGGAAATGGTGAACAATGGATGGACGATTGTATTAAGCTTATAAAGATAAAGGCAGAATTAGAGAGAGAGAAGGAAACACAGAGATAGAAATCCTCCAGCCACTAGTTCACCACCCAAATGGCCACAACTGCTGAAGTTGAGCTGATCCAAAGCCAGGAGCCAGGAGCTTCTTCCCGGTCTCTCACATGGGTGCAGGATCCATCTATCTCTGCTTTTCCAGCCCATAACCAAGGGGCTGGAGTAGAATTGGAGCAGCTGGGACATGACCTGGTGTCCATTTGCAATGTGTGCCTCACATAGAGGCTTAATATGATATGCCACTATTCCAGACTCCAAAGATAAAGCTTAAAAAGAATCTCAGGGATCCAAGTACAAAGTCGATATTGTGAAAGCAGGGATGAAAATCAGGTGATATCATATTACCCATTACTTAAAAGAAGGAGCGTTTTCTCTCCCTTGTTTAACAAATATTTCCTTCCTGTGGGAGAGAGTACTCAGTGAGCTTTGCATGGTGAGCAGGGAAGCAGGGGGAGAACATTGTTCAGGGACGGCTCCCAGCACTGGGCTGAAGAGAGCTGACTGCAGCAGCTGTCAGAACTGATCCTAACTGGCTCCTCGGCCTCCCACACCACACACAGCATGCTCCTCACAGCCCTAATCTCCACTTCTCCATCAAAGCAATGGGCTAACAATAATACTTCTCACAGTACTAGGAGGCTTCACATGAAGTTTGACCCTTAGCTGATCCACTCTGTGACTGAAGCTTATTAATAGGAAAATTTCAGGTCATCATGGTGGCACACCAGGTTAAGCTGTGATCTGCCATGCTAGCAATCCCATATGGCCACCTCTGATCCTGTTCCCTTCTACTGTGCCTAGGAAAGCAGCAGAAAAAGATCCAAGGACTTGAACCCCTCCCTGCCGCCCACATTGGAGATCACGATGAAGCTCCTGGCTCCTGACCTCAATCCAGCCCAACCCAGCCCTGGCTGTTGCAGCCGTTTGCAGAGTGAACCAGTGGATGGAAGACCTCTCATGCACTGTAACTCTTTCAAATAGAATAAATAAATCTTCAGAAACTGCTCCACCAGGCCCAATCCTAAAACATTCCAAAGACATGCAGTTTGTCCCACTGCCCTGGATGAGGCAGGGCACTACGAAGAAATCACAGTCTTACCAGTGGTCTTCTGCTCCTGCAAAATCAGAGGCAAAGCCCACTGTTCTGTGTGTGTGTTGTGCTGAATTCCTTTCTCTCTCCTTCCACCCGCCGGCTGTGCAGCCCATCCTTAGAGGTCCCAGTTGATACTTTCCCTGCTGACACTAGCATCTTCCTAATTACTTCAATTATTATTATAACTTGAATTGTTCAAATATGTATAACCCTATAGGGACCATTAGTTTTCTCTGACAAAAATAAAGTCTTACAATAATCTGGCTCTTCTCTTTCCGTCTCAGACCTGCCAGAAAGAATGAGGCACTTGCACTTTTGAAATCATCTTGCTTCTATTTGATTTCCTCACTCACCAGCAGAAAATTCAATAACAGATCCACTGTAATTCCCTGAGAGCAAAGAAAAATCTCCCACGCCAATCCCCAGGGGCAGAGGCATGAGGCTGGTTGAAGAGTGAAGACTTAATAGCTACCTGGCATTCTGAAGGAAAGGGGGCCTGCACCATTTGTGCTGTGCAAACCCAAGAAGTGATTGTATTACCCCCATCAGATAAAGGTGTGGAGCCAACTTTTTAATTAATTTATTTATTTTTCCTTTAAGATTTACTTATCTATTTGAGCATCAGTGTTACAAACAAAGTGAACAAGAGTGACAGAGAGAGAGAAAGAGATATCTTGCCTCCACTGCCTCATTCCCCAAATAATCACGACAGTCAGAGCTGGGCTGATGTGAAACCAGAAGCCAGGAACTTCTGCATCTTCCATGTAGGTGTCAGGGGCCCAAGGATTGTGACCATGTTTTTCTGAATTGTCAAGGAGCTGGATTGGGTGTAGCTGGGACTCAGATTGCACTCATAACAGATGTGGACATTGCAGGTAGCAGCTTAACTTCCTGTGCCACCATGCCAGCCCTGAAGCCAGTTTTTTTCATTCCTCTATTCAACATGGAGGGGCTGCAAAGGTGCCAGAGGAAATGCAGTGATCAGCTTCTCTGGGTAGATGAAACATGCTTCTGCTTGGTGATGTGCTCTTTATGGCTGATGGACACAATTAGCTTTAATCCTGACAGCTGTGGTTACTGAGGATCCAATGCAGATTTTCATTTTATGGCTAAGACTTAAAATTTTACTAGAAACTGTGCAGTCATTCATGTGGAAATATCCAAATTTCCTCCCAAAGGTTCTGATCATTTCAGATCCTTCAGAATTCTGCGCAGGAAAGACAAACATCATCTCAGAATCTCACTTTCCCTCACTCAGATGAATTGTTCAGAACCTTTTTTTACTTTCTCTTCTTTTTTTTTTCCCTCTGGGACTAGCAATTGGCTTTCCTTCAGGAGTGATTTTACAAAATGAAATAGATTTTCTCTTTATTGTCTCCCCAAGTGTCGTTGCTGCTGTAATGAGGAAGGAACGAAAAGGTCATGCGGAGGTGTGATGTTGCAGGGAAGGCAGGAGGCGGGGCCTGGGTGAAGCAAAGGATGGCGTCTCGGTGACATCTTTGTGGCATGGCATGCTGAGCACTCTGCTCTCATCCTGTGGTCTTACGCCAGAGCCTGTCCCCCTAAACACGGCCCTTGATTGCAACTACAAGGTGGATTTTACCCCGTGTCCATGTAAAGACAAGAAAACAGGCGTAGCAAGCTTACCGAGGGCCCTCTTTTAAAATTCCTAAGGAGCTCCCTGCAAACAGCAAGGAAGCAGGGCTCCATTTGCCTCAGGTAGTGTTCTCCATCACAGATATGACCCACCGTCACTCTGAGCTTCTGAGTTGGGCATGGTTGAGATACCCCTGTGACCAGAGCTGGGACCCTCTGCTGTGTGACCTGGGGATCTGCATTTTTCAATGCTGGTTCTGAAGACAGCAAGATTGGAGAGCTATTTCCTTCCTGGTCTGGCAGTGATTGCATTCCAAGGGCATAACTGCTCATTGTGCAGCCTAACTCACACGCCTCTTATGACTTAGCAAGAGCCCTTAAAGAAGCTATCTCAGAACTCCCGTTTTCCTGGGGAGGTAACAACAGGTGAGGAGAAGTCCAGGAGCTTGCTGAGGGTCACACAGCAAAGAATTAGTGGAGACAGAATTCATACCCAGAAGTTTAGTTATCAAGTTTTTCCCAACAAAGTAGTGTCTTTCCAACCTTTAGGAAATGGCAGAATATCCCCAAAGTCTCTCTGTCTCTGATGTCCAGAAATTTCAGCCATATGCCCAAACTGCATTTTCACATGGGAAGGGAATGAATCCATAACTAAAATTAACTCCTTTTGGCTTAAATGATTTGTGCATTTATCATGCTACCTAATCCTCACCAAAATCTGGGATGTGACGTTATTTTCTTTATTTTACAGGCAAGCTTCCGAGATCAGGAAATATGAGAAGGTGTGCCTTGGATCCTGGGACCCTGCAGGACAGGCTCCAGAACCAAACCCGGCTCGTCCACACATGCCTCCCTGCCTGGCTCAGCTTTGCTGTGTGTGCTCAAACTTAGAGCAACAGCTTCCTCATTTTCACTGCCTCTGCTGCCTTACCACTCAGCCTATGTGATCCTCTGCACTTGCTGGTGAGGGATGCAAGCCCAGGTAGGTAAGAGTCTGGTGTGGTGCCAGACAATCTGATGCAATCATCTTACTGCCGGCAACCTCAAGGAATAAATCATAGCAGGCAGAACAGCCGGGCTGTTTTTGGTTTTGTTTTAAATGATAATGGATGTCCAAGTTGCTATCAGTGTTGGAGATTTCTAATCAACCCAAACTGCTGGCTCTATAATATATGCTGACCTTCTAGGCCGGAAAACCTGCGTAATTATTGACTTCTGCAGAAGTTGGTGTTTGCATATTGTACTGAGGACATAGTTCTGTCACATCAGGAACAGCAAGTATGATAAATTATTACGGATAGGCTGGCTGCGAGAATGGTATTTTCAATTGTACCAGGTAAATGGCAAACAGATGAGTTTATATCAAGGCTAGAAGTAAATTTAGGTTTGCTCTGCACATGCAGCCTCCAGATCAAGCAAAAACAGCAATTTCTGCTTCCATCAATTAGAGGAGATGGTCTCTTAGGGGTCAAAGCTAGTTTATTCACTTTGTCTATGACAGCAATTGTGGTGACAAAGGTCACAAAAGCTGATGTACGTCATTCATTTAAATGACAGCGTACAGTCTAGTTTTATTTGGTGAAACCTGCTGTCAGATCAAAAAATTTAAATCAATGAACTACTCCTCTTCCATGTCATAGGGTACAAAGTAGTTCTTTCAGGTTTTTTTTTTCAGAATTGCTTATCCTAAAGATATGGATTGTTATTTAACATACTTTCTGATTTTTCTTGACATACATATATATATCAAGACCCAAAGCAAAAAGTGTTCACCCAGTGTGAGGACCAGAAAGGCTCAGCTAGCTGCAAGGTGTTCAGCAAGGCAAAACAATTGTAAGGGGAACGGGGAATGAGGGAGAATGGGAGTGTGCACTGAGGAAGATATATGCGGATAAGACTATGCCAGTTCTCAGACACTTCAGTAAAATTGTAGGTGATAATGATGGTGTCCATCCCATCACACCCCCACCATGCTCATGGATGCATTTGGACCTACATTGAAACCGGTTTCCTCTGTCTCTGTGGGACACTGTGGGGTCCTCATGCTTCCTTAGGTATTCTCTTGGAAACAGTCAGTATTCTGTGGAGTCAAGCATAGGCTGCTCTAGTGCCAAAGGATTAAGGGCAACAACAGTCCTTGAGTGTTGGAAGAAAGAAGACCTGATTCTGCTAATTTTGTTTGTTTATTTATTTGTTTGTTTGCTTATCCCTGGGAAAATACCTTCAGAAGTATCTCTACCCTTTCAGCTTTGGAATTACATGGCCCTGCCTCTTGAGTACTGTAGGTGATAAGCATAGAAACAGTATTATTTGAATGGATAATGCCATCAGGGTGACCTTTCCAACATAATAAAAAGTACAAATGAGTTATGTTAGCTTTGGCAATACTGAGTATAGTCACATGTGACTACTTTGATTGTTTATATTGCCATAAGACAATTATATGAGCCCTCATACGCTTCTTTCCAGTCTTAACAGAGTACTCTGATAGGGAAGGCGGGCATCCCAAGTACATCTTAACTCCTGTATCAAATGCCTTTCTCTAAGACAACAGAAAAGAGATGAATTGAAGAACAAGAAGTGGCTAACTGACAAGTAGACATTTAATGAGAGAAGACTCATGTATTTAAAGACAGCAACAGAAACAAAGCAGAATTGAGACAATGTATTTGTTATTCCAAGAATATTTGTTAGCCCTGTGATAATATCAGGCAACCTAATAGAACACACATTTGGAGTCAACAACAGAGATGAGGAAGGAGAGGAGACAGCAGAAGTATGTAAAGTAATAATAGTAGGGAAAAAAAATCAAAATTTGACAGAAACTGTAGAAGTACAAATCTAAGGAGCTCCATGAAAACTGCACTAGAACACATTATAATCAAATTGTTAGTAATTGAGGATGAAAGGAATCTCTTAAAAGGTTAAAAAAAAGTGATATTATACATAGGAAAAATCAAGCAGCATGGCAAGAAATTCCTCTCTGAAAACCACATGAGCAAGAAGTTGAGCATCACTAAATATAGCTAAAAACGCTATAACCTCAAAGCCTCTGCCAAGGAAAATGCACTTTTTTTGTAATTACATTGCATTATGTGACACAGTTATACAGGCACTGGGATTCCCCCCACCACTCCCCAAGGAAAATGTACTTTCAAAAATAAAGACAGTGGTGGATATTTGACTTGGTGGTTAAGACTTTGGTTGAACACACACACCTCATTTCAAAGTGCCTGGATTTTAGTCCTGGCTGCAGTTCTGATTTCAGCTTTGTACTGAACACATACCCTGGGAAGTAACAATGGATGGCCCAAGTACCCAGGTTGGTACCAACCCATGTGAGTTATGGAGGCTTAGGCTCCTGGCTTCAGCCAGGGGAGTGAACTGATCATTGGAAGAGATCTCTTTCTCCTTTCTCTGTCTCTGCGCTCTCTCTCACTCTGTCTCTCTCTCTCTCTTTTTGTGTATATGTGTTTGTATGCCTTTCAAGTGAATGAGTATTTTTGAAAGGACATAGCAAAGAATCAAATGAAATGAAGAAGAGATTAATATACACACATTTATAGTCAGAAATGACGAAATTTCTCCCTCAGTAACTGGTAGGACAGCAGATAGAATGCTAATAAAGACACACATTTGAACAGCTCCATTAATCAATTTGACCTAATTGACATTCATGGAACACTTCATTAAACAATAGAAAAACACACATTCCTATCAAGTGCACATGGCACATTTTCCCAGAGACCATATTGTAAACGTGATCATCAAGCAATTTAAAAAGAATTCAAGTCACACAAATTTAATTCTCTTGCCAAAATAAAATTAAAATTGAAATCAATAACAGGGATATCTCTGAAAAATCCCCTGATATTTGAAAATCAAATGACATATTTCTAAATAATTTGCTGGTCAAAAAAGAGATCAAAATGGAAATCAGAAAGTAACTTAAGGTGAGTGGAATGCAAAGCACAGCATATTAAAATATGTGAGACAGCTCTTTAGCATAGGAGAAATTTTTGGCATTTAATGTCTATATTAAAAAGAAATAAGGTCTGATACTAATGACCTTAAGACACTAGAAAAAGAACAGAAAATTAAACCTAAAATAATCAGAAAAAAATTAACATCATTACAGAAATTAATGAAATAAAAAAACAGAAAAACAATAAAGCAAAATCTATGAAAACAGAAGGCTGTCCTTTGAAAAATCAATAAAGTTATCAGGGGAAGTAAGAGATATGACACAAACTACAAATATCAGAAACTCTACATACTCCATAGTTATTAAGAGGATAATGAGGGAGTATTAAAAATAACTTTATGCCAATAAATTTGACAGCTTAAAATAAAACAATCCTTGAAAGAAATTATCAAATCTTATTTAAGAAGTACAAAAGCATTATAGTGTAAAACTTACTGAAGAAATTGGATTTGTCATTGTAACCTTTCTTACAAACAAAACTACAGCCCCAAATGACTTTACTGGTAAAATTTTCCCCACATTTAAGCAAAAAGGAATACCACATCTACAAAAGCCTCTGGCAAAATGGAAAGGAAGAAACTTTAGCTTATTTCTGAAAGTAACATTACAGTGATACCAAACCCAAAGACAGTGTAGGGAAAGGAAACAAGCAGAAGGTGTTTGTTCACTGGCTAAGACACTGCCTGTGATGTTCACATTACTGCATGGAGTAACAGACCCACTTTCAACCCAAATTCCTGCTAATGTGTACCCTCGGAGGCCACAGGCAGTGGCTCGAGCACCTGGCTCCCTGCCATCCACATGGGAGACCCAGACTGAGTTCAACTTCCTGTCTGACCTAGCCCAATCCTGCCTGTTGTAGCTATTTGGTGAGTGAACCAGCACAGATGATTTATCCTGTCTCTCTCCTGCTGCTTTTGCTCTCGCTCTCATTCTCTGTGTGTCCTCTGCCTGTCATGCAAGTAAATAAAAATAAATTGGAAAAGAATACTGTGTTAATAACAAATCTAAAGACTGTAGATGCCAAATTTTTAAGCAAAATTTTAGCAAATCGAATTCAACAATGTGTATAAGTGGCCAAATGGAATTGATGCCAGGTTCAAAAGGCTTAGTGAACATCTTAAAATCAATGTAATTCACAATTTTAACAACAAATGAAGAATCATATGAACATCTCCATAGACCCAAAGAATACATTTTCTAAAACCTTCATTTCATTTTCTGAAAATTAGTAATGATAAGGAGCTTTTTCAATCTAATAAAAGACTGCTCGAATATAAAGAAGATGTCAAATCTACAGATAAAACTCCAGTGCTTTCCACTGACAGATACAAGGGAATGATATCTCCCCTTACTTCTTGTATTTAACCTAGTGTTAGTAGTGGTGGCAAGGAAAATAGATGAGAAATGACTTAAGAGATCTTCAGTTTCATGCAAGAAGTAAAACTACTTTTGGGTGCAGACATAATCATCTACGTAGAGAGGACTACAGAGTCTACAAAAAAGCCTTCTAGAGCCAAAGCATTTGGAAGGTTATACAATACAAGGCTAACATTTCCAACAAACCATATCTATACACTCTAGCAACAGAGTCAGGTATTTGTCACGGCGTTAAGGTGCTACCTGGGATGTCTGCATCCCATATTAAAGATCTAAGAGTCTTCTGCGCTTCCTTTTCCTGCTCTCTGCTAATGCAGATCCTAGGAGGCAACAGGTGATTGTTCAAGCGCTTGAGTCTCTGCCACCTTCCTGGGGGAACTCTTCCAGGCTCCTGCCTTCAGTTCATTCAGTTGAGCATGACTATGTTTTGACTGTTGAGTGCAGTGGGTGAATGAATCAATGCTCTCTCTCTTCTTCTTCTCTCTCTCTCTTTCTCTGTCTTTCTCTCTCCCTTCCCTCTCTGTCTTCCTCTCTATTCCTCTTCTCTCTCAATTAAAATATTAATGTTTAACACTTTAATTTCTTTAAAAGATTTAGAAAATGTTTCTGAGAATGTGAAAGAACTGGCACTCTGTTACACTTTTTTTTTTCAAAATACTTATTTATGAACTTTTTATTGGAAAGGCAGATTTACAGAGAGAAGGAGATACAGAAAGAACTCCTATCTTCTGATTCACTCCCCAAGTGGCTGCCGTGGCCAGAGCTGAGCCAATCTGAAGCTAGGAGCCAAGAACTTCTGTGTTTCCCACATGGCTGCAGGTTCCCAAGGCTTTGGGTCATCCTCAACTCCTTCCCAGGTCACAAGCAGGGAGCAGGATGGGAAGTGGAGCAGCTGGAACATTAACTGGTGCCCATATGGGGATCCCAGTGTTTGCCAGGCAGGGATTCAGCCACTAGGTTTTCACGTGGGTCCCTCTACTACACCTTTAATGTAAATGTAGAATGGTGCAATTTTTTAAAAAATTGTCTTGCAGTTTCTTTAACAAGCAAGCATATAGATACCACATCATTCAAGCATTCCACTTTGCTTTATCCAACAGAATTGAAAGTGTATGTCCTTACAAAGCCTTCAACCTTAGTGTTCACAGGCGCCTCTCTTACTAAAAACTGAAATCACCCTAAATGTCTATGAACAGGTGAATGCAATTGTGTTTATATAATGTAATACTACCCAGGAAATTCAGCAATGGTATAAATCTCAAAATAAATATGTTAAGTGATAGTATCTGGACCAGCAAATAAAAAGGGCACATACTTGATTATTTCATTTTCATAAAATTCACAGATACATAAACTATCTATAAAACTTAAACTTGTTCTTTAATTTCATTTTCTGTAAATTTTTGTAATGCTATGTCAAAACTTTACAGATTGTGCTATAAACATATGCAATTTGTGTCAAGTCCAATAAAACATATGAACAGCTCAATAAAGCTGTTACAAATATTCTGCTGCCTGACAGAGGCTTAAACTTCTGAAAATGAAAAAGGCAGATTAGCACAGGTTATAAAGAGCACATTAAAATTAAAAGTACAGAGCATTTAACTTTAATGTTGAACAAGGGACCTTAACAGAGCATAAAAAGGAGTGAATTTCTCCTTTCGTGATTCAATGTTCTTGGATTCTATCCATCAACTGCTTTTAACCGCTTCATCCATGAACAGGTGGGAAACATATGCATCCCACTTGGGGGAATGCTTGGATCAAGAGAACACAGGAGCAAACCATAAGAATATAGAATATAGTACTCATTGATTTATCTAATAAATCTTTGAGACTAGGGCCTGGAGTCTTGCTTAATTTTGGTGCAAAGATTGCCAGAGACCAACATTGCTTAAGTGAGGAATCCAAGATATCCATCCTATTGAGTCATTCTAATGAGGTGATTATAGCTTCTTAGATTTTCTTCATAGAAATTTTAGAATATTCTACAATTCTGCAAGCTTTAACAGTCTGTAAGATATTTTGGTCTGTTTCCCAAACTAAGGCAGATGCAGATGCAATGATTGGTTCAAGGTAAGAGTTATAGTAGATAGCTAATCTGTGAGAATAAATTTTTTTTTAATTATGGAGAGTATCTGAAATGGCCAGGAGAAGGAAAGCAGTACTCTAGCTAATTCAAATCTACCCCTTGCCTGTTGTTGTCTCCAAAGTTCATAAGTTGTGCATTGACACAAAATCAAATGGCCGTATAGATCAGTGGGCTTGCAGCTGCAGAAAGAAGATCGTTTCCCCATGCACAGGAAAACAACATGTTCAAAAGCTGATCTTAAACAGAAATCAAAATGTTGTAAGATAACATAGGTCAACACAAAAAAGGTTTTCTGAGACTGAGATGAGGTGTGATCAGGAGAGTATGACAAAGTTATCTGGGCTCTGGTACTCTGAATCACTTGCTTCAGGAAGAAGGAACATTGGAAATGTCATTGCATTGGTTTTTTCATGAAGTTGTCACAGTTGACCCCCAAAGAGTGATTTAAAGCCACACAAATCTATCATTTTGCTATTCTGGATATCATATATCTAACACGTCTCCACTGGGCTATGGCGTTGGTGTCAGCAGGGCTGACTTTCTTCTGCGAGGCTCTCAGGAGAAAAGGCTTCCTTGTCATTTTCAGCTTCTAGAGGTTGTCTGTATTCCTTGGCTAATAGCATCTTCTTCCATCTCCAAAGCCACTATTAATGCCTTGAGTCCTCATATGGCACTGCTTGGCCATTGGATTCCTCTTTTTCTCTTCTGTGGCCCTCTTCCATGCTTACAAACCTTTGAATTACATTACACATACAATCCGAAATGACATACCTATCCCATGAGCCTTAACTTCAATCATACTTATATGCAAGACTTCTTCTGCTACATTAGGCCTAAATCCCATTGGAAAGAAAGAAAAGAGTACTGTGGGGAACACGTATTTTCAAATTTATTTCTTATGAACACAGTATTTCTTTGGTCACCATAAACCTAGAGCTTAAAACCTGCAAAGGTGTGTTCATGGATAGGTCCATGCTCTGTACATGAAGACCCCAAAAGTGAGGGTCATGTAGAGTTGACTTAAGGATGAATTCAGTCAAATTTGTTCATAGGTCTGTTCTGAAAATTCACCCATTCTCTTAGGATGCCATTTCCTTGAAGTCGTCCATAAAAGGCACTGTGTGCCTTACTTACTGTTTGTGCTTTGAGTCTATGAAAATGCAGATCCCTCTGAAGATGACAGCATTTAAGCTGCCACCAGTATGGAGAACGGTCTCTTTCTATCTCTCTCTCTCTGTTTACTCTGCTTTTCACAAGTCCCAACCCCCGGGAAGGAAGGCTTACACACTTCTCAGATTCTGGAATACCACTTGGTTCACATGTGTTTGCCAGTGGAGTCACCGTGATTTAACAAGTTGCACACCTTATGAACACATTGCCTTCTCTGCAGAATCTGTGCATTTATCCAGATTGCTTTTAGACGTTGGCGACTTGTTCTGGACTTTGACTTTCTCAAATAAACCTCCCTACCTCCCCACGTTATGCTCCAATGCCAGGAGCCCAGTAGAAAATGGTAAAATGCAAATATCTCGGCCACATGTTCCAAATTGGTTTTACCAGGCATCCGTGACAGCGCTTACATTGTCCCACATGTCACTCGACCCTTTCCCACTTTTACTCTTCTCTTCTTTGAGAGTCTAAGGGAGTCTCAGCAGATTGTCATGAATGGCTTTTTTGTTTGTTTTTGTTTTCAAGATTTTAAAAAATTTTTATTGCAAACTCAGAAATACAAAGAGGAGGAGAGGCAGAGAGGAAGGTTTTCCATCTGATGTTTCACTCCCCAAGCAGCTGTAATGGCTAGAACTGAGCCAGTCTGAAGTCAGGAGCCCAGGGCCTTTTCTGGTCTCCCGTGCAGGTGCGGGGTCCCAAGGCTTTGGGCCATCCTCCACTGCTTTCCTTGGCTGCAAGCAGGGAGCTGGATAGGAAGTGGGCTGCTGGGATTAGAACTTGTGCCCATATGGGATCCAGGCGTGTTCAAAGCGAGAACCTTAGCCGCTAGGCCACCACACCGGGCCCTAAATCTGAATGTTATTCAGAACAGTTCCTGGCATATAGTAAATGTTCAATATATTTTAATTAAAGAATATATTATTTCAACCTCTAATAGCCTGTATCACATGCAATAAGATATTGTGATGTAATCAATGAACCAACAATCAATGTGAGTCAGACTGCTCATGATCTACATCAAAGAATTGTAAAACCTAATGCACTTTTAAGACCCTATGCTTCTCGGTAGTGGGGCGGGAGAGCAGAGAAATCTTCCATCTCCCTAGATTGTGTGAGGAAGGCATGAAATATAACCTATCAAGAACATAACAGGTAATTTATAGACAACAGACTTGAATCAGCATTAGACAATAGTAAAACCACAAAGACATATAGGGGGAATCAAGAGCGATTCTGACAACCTCTTAACAGGAGGTCATATGCACAGAACAGGGGGGGAACCCCAGAGTGGAGCAGGTGGACAGGAGGCAGCTTGTATCTCAGTACGGGCACCAAGGACTACATCCCAATTGCCAAGGAGACCATGGGGAATTGGAGTGCTTTCGGAGGCCGAGAACTCTGAAGTCAACCACCCCCATTTGAATCTCCCACATAGGATAGAAGAAGCCCAAATCCTTCCTCGCAGGATCCAATGTCATCGAAACAACAGCCAGGAGCCCTGAGTGGTCTGCAGAAACAGAAAGTAAACTTCCTTCAGGACTAGGAAGAGGAGCTTTCTCTGGTCCTTACTTAGTTCCAAATTTGGATCCCTACCCTCTCCTGCAATAACCATCAGGGCCACCCCAGAGACTCCCTCCAAAAACAAAACAAAACAAAACAAAACAAAACAAAAAAACCAACAAGAAAAAAATCAGAATAGATAGACAGAGAACAACAAGGAAAGCTTAGAACTAGACAGAAAACGGTCAGCGGGGACTCACATACACCTTACTAGGTAGGATACGAAAATAAGTTACTCCTCACTGGGGTATTGAAGATTTCTCTGCACACCCCTCCTAAAACTGTTCTGTGCCTCAGCTGTTGACATATGCCTTGTTAAAGTTATAAGCCAGTTTGGACTATCCTAAAATCTGCCAAGTTCAGTAAAAATTATGCTTCAATACAATAAACTGCTAAATACAAAAATGAAAATAGACACGAGACAGCTGAATAGTATCCTTTAGCCATTTTAAGGTGGATAGAAGCCAGTTGTGTATAAACTAAAATTGAAATGTCAAAGAAGTAGTCACAGGATGTGGTTAAGAACTTGCATTTTCTATACCATGTCAATTAACTCCATAATGTTGTAAATTGTTGTTGATGTTATGTTATGGCCTTTAATTGGTCGGGACAATATTCTACCAGCTCTGTTTTTAGACCAGAGATGGTCTCCCCAAGAAACTGTTGAATTTATCTGAACATTAAGATGCTGGACTCTATGCATGGTACATGCTTGCAATGAAAGCAGCATGACTGGATTTGAACTGTAATACTGCAATAAGGTGGAGTCATCCACCATGGGGGGGAGGGGTTGGGGGAACCTCAGAGTTTATGAAATAATGTCATAAAATGAAATGCAATAAGAAATATATTATAGATCATTCCTTTTACTAACTTAGCCCCTTTCTCTATTGCTCTGTGGAAACATTTGTGATTATCTGCTTAGGCATCTCTCTGTTCCACGGATTGCAGCTTCCTTGAGTGTGACAAGTAGATCATATCTGTCTTATCCTTGGCATCAAGCCGGCTCTGACACTCAGGTACTCAGTTAATGTCAATAAATAAGTAAACCACTTAGTGAGAAATCTAAAATTAGTGTTCTGTCTGAACTCTGAAATATCACCAGGCATGGCTGTGTAGAAAGTCTCTCTTTTCTGCTATAGAAAAAAGAGAGGAAATATAGTAGACAGTTCAGCATGCACATGCTGCACAGTTGAGATGATATGCAATGCTTATTTTCCTCATTCTGTTTTTATGTCTTTCCTATAATTAGGGAGTAGATCGAGTCAGACTGGCAACACAGAAGGGATTACACTAATAATGATGGCACTGACTGCATTAGTGGATGAATTTGGAAATGTAACTATTTTAATGTGATAGAAATTAATTTCTTGGCTATATGTCTCGAGGGGTCTGTTTTCATGTATTTCATGCAGTGACTCAGAGACCCAGCTCCATAATGTCTCTACATCAGCCTTTGATTTCCTGGTTAAGCTGATGTCGACACATGGCTGATGAACCGAGAAAGAGGGTCCCTGGAGGTGCATATTGAAGGCGGTGTGTGCTATAGCTCACTTCTGCCCATGTTCCCTGGGAAGAGACGCTCCCACGCCCAGCAAGTGAGGCTGGGAAATGCATTCCACTTGCGTCTCCCAAAGCACATAGAAATGGGTTTACTGAATAAGCAGGAGAGTTAGGTTAACCCACTCTAACATAGCTCTGGTGACTCGGTTGTCACCTCCTGATTATTCTCCTCCTGAAGCCTCTCATCATCTCAGTCTGCCTTTCACACTTTGGCCAAAGTGACTTTCCTGAAATAAATGTTTGGCATATTGTTCACCTTGCTTAGTTCCCTATCACCTAATGAATGCAGTTCAATTCTAAGATGGATCTCTTGCTGCATGAGTTTGAGCACACAGATACTGCGTCTGTGACTAAATTTGAGTGTTGGACTCCATATTTTCCAGGTGGTTGAAATATATTATTAACTCAGAGTCCCTGTCCCCATAATATGTGTGTCGGGGGTATCAAAACCACAGCTTTGGCAGACATATGGCTCTGAGTGCTTATCTCAGAGGGACTCACATCTCTTTCTTATAGAGCAGTTCAGAAAGCCACATCTTGTGAACCTCAGTGGATCTTATTCAAATAATAAAAGGCAGCAAATCAAACCCTGCTACACTGGGGGGTGGGGTGGGGGAGGGAGCTAAAAGCCTAGGAAGGAATATAAAAATGAGAGGTCCTTGTGGGTACATGGGTCAGGGCCATTAATGAAGAACTGCTGTTGGAAACTGAAATATCCTGCCTACTTATTTTGGTAATAGACTTGGCAGAGCAATAAGATGAGGAGTCCTGTATGCTAGGCAGTTAGACAGATTATAGTGCAAAAACTAACTATAGCATGTGTTTTAATGTTTCCTATTGATACATTAGAAACACTAATTTATATCAAAACTCCACATTTACCTGTTGATACAGTTTCAATCAAACTAGCATACAACTTGTACTTTAAATTTTAAGCATGCAAAAACTGCCAACAACGAGTAAGCAGTTTTTCTGTTTAATGACCTGTGGTCAAGTGCAGGAAGGAAAAGCGTGTGTCCAGCTGTGGGAATAATAAGCTGTTGAATCAGGAAGAAGCTTTCATTTTATATGTGAGAATTCTGGAATCTGCAGAAATAATGACTCACCCAAGTTCATGCAACTAGTAAGTAAGCAGCCTGGACCAAGATCTATGCCACATCGATGATAAGCTGGAACAGTGTGGATAGTTAGGGAAGTTAGCACGTGTAATTCAGAGCTACGGAAGGTACCCACCTTGAGAGCTGCTAGCAAACAATCACAACTCAAGGTTTCACTATACTCTGAAGATTGCTGTTTTTTAAACTGAATCATTACTTCTTAGGCTCTCAAGTTCCCCAGCCTGTTTACAGCACACATTTATTATGAGGATTAATTTTATTTGAACGTGACTGGGGAAAGAGATGCCAAGATACCTGAGAGCATATTACTTCTGGGTGGGCTTGTGAGAGTATCTGTGGAAGAGACTGGCATTTCAATCAGTAGACTGAGTAAGAACTACCTACCCACACAAATGGAGGTAACCCCATCCAATCCACAGGAGTCTGAAGACCATAAAAAGACAAAAGCAGAGTGAATTTTCTCTGCTGAGGCAGAGGCATCCCTTTCTCCCTCTTGGACATTGGCCCTCCAGGTTGTCAGACTCTTGTGTTTAAACTGAAACCAGATCCCCTGCTGTCCTATACTCCAGCTTGCAGACAGCAGATCATGGAAGTTGTCATCCTCCGCAATCATGTGAGCCAAGTCCTCGCAGTGAATCTGTTTCTACACAAGCATATTTCTGATTCAGCTTTTCTTTCCACTTGTTGTGTCATCTCAAATTCCTTACAATTAACTCTTTTTTTTTTTATTATTTCAACATTTGCTAGCAGTGGTTTTGTTTGCCTGCAATCAAGCTGAAATGGGAAAAAAAAAAAAGCTTTTAGTAATGTGATTAACTTCCACAACCTGGCATTTTATTATATTAAATAAGTACTAACCAGTGCCTGTTTACACTGATCACCCACATGTTGTATGTCTGTCTAAGTGCGTTCTATACTTATGAATAATTGCAGTGTTTGTTCTCTAATCCATTTGCATGAACTGCAGGAAATTCTGTATTAATGAATTTTTCTCAAAGATCTCTGGGAAAGTCAGAACAGCAAGAAGCAGTGATTTGAAATTCTACGTCCTGTCCATCTTTGCTTTCTTTAATTATCTGCATATAGTGCTATTACTTCTCCCAAAGCTGCTTTTGTGCTTGTGTGTGGGAGTGAGCAGAAGGTAAAGATCAACATATCTACATGAATTCCATTAACTACATTTCCCACTTCATTGTCTTTGCACAGATAAAACAATTTTAATAATAAACAGAAATTAGAAGAATGTATGGCTAAAGCTACACTAATCTTACATAATGAAAGCATTCTGTTTATTCACCATCTCTAATACTTTAGGGATAACAGCATCCCTTCAAGTAATTAGAATGCAATAGGACTAATTGTTTATTATGGGGATATCAAGACACTTTACACAGCCTTTGATTACAAGCACTTCTTCATGTAATTAAAGAATGCCACGTTTTGTCATTTAGCCTTCCGATTGGTTCTGTACTCAGCTAATAAGCTTTTAATTGAAGATCAAATTAAAGCATGAAGCTACCATGTTTTAACTGAGCTAACCAATTCTGATAGTCAACAGTAATAGTGGGAGATACCCAAGACTTTCTTATGCAAGTCAGTGAGCACTTACCACACTGAGCTCTATTTATAATAGGAGTCAGAGCCTAGTCTGTCATTTCTTCTGCAAAGCTAGGACCAAGAAGAATTTTTGGACAAAATTGGATACATTTTATGGATGTTGTCATATCCCCTATTCCTAGGACCTTCTGTCATGGCATTTCTTAGCCCCAACTTTATGAAGAGAGTTTAGCTTTGGACTGCAATGTTTGGGTTTGAGTTGTTACTCTTCCATTAACTTACTGAGTGACCAATTTTCACATTAATTATACAGGAATAAAAATACTAACAATCAATTCATTCATTGATTAAAGATGATAACATATGTGCTTGAAACAGTGCTTATTGTGTGTTAGGCATTCCCCAGCCATCAAAAATGTTAGCTATAATAGTTCATTGTTTGAAAAGGAAACCTTGTCCATTAAGAAGAATCCCCTGGCTACTGGTCCTAGATCTGTAGTCAGCCAGCTCTGAGCAAGAGCAGTTGTTCTTACGAGGCTCTTAATTTTGCTTCTGTAAATGAGGAGGTAGGACTGGCAACAGTGATTCTAGCAATTTGCTAATTGATAACCTTCCAGGGATGAGATCTGAGTGCTCCTGGCAATTCTGGAGTGAGCATTTCTGTCTAGATGAACTAACCTAAGTTCAAGGATGTGGATTAACATGAGCAGATCACATTGCCTAGCATGAAGTGTTGTGAAGTGAATTAGACTGCATAATGCTTTCCTGTTTCTATAGGGAGAAACATTTTCTTAGATAGGAAATGTGCCAGAAAAGCATTGAGCTCTCTCTCTCTCTCCATGATCCCTTCCTACTCAACCTCCTTCTCCTCCCTGAGCAGTGAGCTTGTTGGAAGAAGGAAGTAGGCTGTTCAGCCTTGACTGGTTGGGCAGATTTTATTCATAGAAGAAAGTGTTGATGTTTACAGATCCCACGCATGTTCCAGCAGAACTTCATCAATAAACCTGGTCTTTTGGTCTTGAACTGCCTTGTTTCTAGGGATACATTTCCCAGTAAGGTCCAAACTCAGGGAAGAAGCATAGTGTTATTTATTTAGACATCAGAATTCTAGTAAGTATCCTAGTGTCTATTTAAACTGCTTAAAGAAAAGTGCACAGGCCCAGTATGGCTTGTTTATAGTACAATGCAGTTCCCTAGCCAGGCTAGATTGCAAGGACCCAAAATTTCTAAGGACCTATAAACAAATTTCCTCAGTTAAAAGGCATAAGTCTTTCTACTCTAGGCAAGCCACTGCTTTCTGAGCCAAACCTCCCTGGTTGAGGACCTATTTCTTGGAATATGATGGCCTGCAGAGTTCCACCCTGCCTCAGCTAAAAGATTCTCTGTTCCAGCACCAATATCCTTGAGAAACTATCCATGTTGTTCTTATTTAAACATTGTAGCCCAGAAATAACCTTCAGGATGAAAGGGGTTCTATTTCAGCTCTCTTGGACTGTTCTGCATATGTACAAGCATTTCCTACGGGTTTGTGTTCAGCACTCCCTAAACAGCACTAGTCAGGAGAGTGTCTCCTTGCTGGCTTTACGTTAGCTATTTGAACATTCCAAAGTACTCCAGCAGTGAGGTGATTGTGCAAATCACTGCCAAATTCACTGTGGTTTATGTCTTTCCACTCTTTGTTCTGATATTTGCAAGTGGATTAAGACAGATTTGAAAATTTCTCTTAAGGATCATATTAAACTAATTAGACAGTTAAAGTAAACCAGGCAATGAGAAGCCACCTTCCTCTCACATGGTGATTACACCTAAACCAATGTGATGCCTTCAGCTGGGATAGCACACTGGGCTGTAGATGTTGGTTTCCTTCTAACTATTCCAGGGATCTAGTTATTGCTAGGCATCTGTTAATTCCACAAATTATGTCTTCTCTAGATTTTGAAAGGAGTTGATAAGCCATTTCCTCTAATCACTGCAGCACTTCAGGCAGAGCTGAGCTGTTTTCCACATTGATCTACCCTCTTCACTCAGAACCCTCACTCCAGGACTAGGCTAGTCAGACTTTCCTTTAAACCTCTTCAAATAATTCCAATAAGGTTCAGAAAAGTCCATTTTCTCTCTGGATTTTATCTTTTATAACACCTGGGCTGTTGAAGTGGCTGTTTAAAAATGGGATTTTTAGATAGGCAAAATCAGAGAGCCAGCTATCTACTTCTAATGTTGTGTGTTCAAACAGGAGATAATTACAGGGAATTATATTCTCCTGAAAATACCAGCTAATGCTTCAGGTGAAGCCAACAGGAGCAATGTCTGAGCATTGAAACGCTTCTTTTGGGTTCTTTTATATTTAGATAGTATTCTAGCATTTATCCTAAAACATTTTAAAAAGTAATTCATAAAAACAGATGAATCACATTTTTTTCTCCTCACACCTAAACTGGATTTGTACTGTCTCTCATGATATTTAGCATGAGTGCAACTGAAAAGAATGTTTAGACCCAATTAGCTAGCAGAACAGCTTTCCAAGTACAAAATGGGCACGTAGGTCCCTCCTCATTTTACTGATGCTCTGGAACCCCTGGAACTCCCAAAGGATTTAGTTACAGATCACTAACCTAACAATTAAATGTCTGTGATTATTTCAATGAAATAAACTAACATTTTCAAAGAAAATATAAATACAGATGTGTCCATCAGTCAAAATAAACAATTTATATTTACCTTAGGATCTCATCTCTTTATAAATGTTTTCTCTCTTTCCATCCTTATAATTCATTTCTAGTTCCAGAATATGAACTGTTTTACCTTGGATATAGAACATTAAATCTGCATTTAAAAGCTTATACATTGAATAGGCATCTATAGTGCATATTCATGAATACCTAATAGCATTACCATGTATACCATTTTTAAGTAAACCATGTCAACATGTAACCTGCTTTTTTTTGCATTGAACATTGTTTATAAATCTGTCCAGGTTGGCATGAGAAAGTACCTCTATGTCTGTTCGTCAGCATCACATCTTCACCTGCGTATTGCAATTAATTAATTTCTGTTCTCTTACTAAAAGCCATGTGAGTAATTTTTAATTTTTAGTCATTAAAATGAGTATTGCAAAGAATATTCTTTGATACTTCTCCCAGTTACAAATGTACAAAAGTTCTAACCCAGAAGTTTAAGGTCCTAGGGTACTATATTTTCAACCTTACTTAATATCATGGGATCACTTTCCAAAGTCATTATACCAGTTGACATTTTTACTCTGGGTGATATTAAGCTCTCTTTCAAACCAACACATTGCAGTTACCAAACTACTTGAATTCTGCTAAACTTATGGCTGTAAAATGTCTTCTGGTTGTCTTATATTTCCCTGAATACTTGTAAAGTTGAGCATCTCTTTGTAAGTTTATGGATTTCTTCTGCTGTGAAGTATCTGCTTATTTCTACTGCCTCCCAGTCTGTGTGGGTTTTTTTGCTTTTGTCCTACTGAATTTAATTTCTTTTATTAGACCATTTACTGATCTTCAGTTCAAACATATTTTACATCTAGAGGCTCTAGTAGAATGTCTGGAAAATGAAGAGTTGCAGATGTACATATTCAGGCTATTTTTTTTTTTTTGGAGACCTGCAAATTCATGCAAAGAATTGATAGAAGAAAAATATTTGGCCCAGCAGGCCAATATTCTCCAACCCTATGTTGAAATGTTTTAGTTCTAACTTTGCTTCTGATTTTCAGTGTCCCGTTGATGTGCACACTGAGAGGCAGCCAGTGATGATTCTGAGACTTGGATCCCTGGTACCACCCACATGGGATTTTGATTTGGTTCAGTTTGGGAAATGAACCAGCACATGATTGGAGATCTCTCTGTATCTCTCTCTCTCAACTCCTCTTCCATTTCCTCTTCCTCCTCTCTGCCCCTCTGCCTCCCTCTTACTCTCCCTCTTTCTAAAATGAAATTCTTTTAAAGTAATTTATGATACATTCATGTTAAGAAGCCCCTTAGTCTGAGACAGCAGGTGTTCAGGAGGACTCATTTATCATTGCAAAACTTATGGAAGCAGAACTTTGATGAAGTCTCAGATCCACAATTCCATCATGTTCTCAAAAGTACAGAATATATACAACCTAACTACAATAGCTTCTCACAGAATGGTTAGAATCATTTATAACCATACTTTGATCATTTCTCAAACTTTATATGGGGGTGCAGATAATTTATTTTCAATATTCACATGGCCACCCACTGACCTGTAAAAAGTCATGAATGGCTCGCCACAGTAGAATAAAAGCATGGAATTTCCCTCAACAATTTAACCACCCGAATTGTTAGGCTGATTATCCTAAATGTTCTTTTATGAAAGCTCTCTTTCTAAACAATTTCTGGCGATTTTAATCCCAAATGGTGGGAGGGGTATTTCTACATAAAATTATAGAAATGTAATTCAATGACAATTAAATATAAAAATTATTTATTAGGTTAAAAATTACATCTCTGTTGGATTGAGAAGATGGATGGAAATATGAAAGAAGCATATAATATCAAAATAAAAGTTAGACACAATAGAAATATATTTCCTTGAGCTGATAGCTTGTGCTTATACGTCAAAGATGTTCATCATATAGCAAAAAAAAAAAAAAAAACAAACTATTGAAATAAGATCTGCTTGGACAGAATTCTGGTTAGATATTTGAACTTCAAAACTAAAGATAATTTCATACTGAGAGACAGAGGGATCAGGTTCTCAGGGAAAAAGATTACTTACAAAACAGGAAAGATCAGCTCGACCCTAGAATTTATCTCTACGTTGTAAGTCAAATGGTAGGTTAAAAAAAATAATACAACAGCCAAAAAAGATAGTAAAGAAAATACCACAGGCTTCTGAAGGCGAAAGCTCTCAAGTCCAATAAAAGATATATGAAAACCGAAAGTTTACAAATAAGTTAATCATTCGCCAAATGATCGGGTACCATTTAAATATAGAATTATTTACCTAGTTTTATACAGTAGTTAAAAATGATAACATTTTAATAATTTCTGAAAGGAAACATATAAAATAGGTAAACGTGTGTGTATGTGTGTAAAGTCCCAGAATATAGAAAATGAAAAGAAAAAGGACATTGGCCTGATTACAGAAATTAAGAAGCATACTATATAAAGTTTCACTTATAATGCTGATACAGCATTTTGCAGTGTGGATTGGGATAGTTATGTAGAGGCCTATCTCATCAGCTGGGCCACCACGCGCTGGCCTAGACCAAGGGCTGAAGCAGATCGCCAGGATGCAGTCCTGGTCTCTCCTAACGGTTACAGGGACATAATTATTTAAGCCACATTACTGCTTCCCAGAGTCAGCATTGGTGGCAGATGGAGTCAGGAGGTGGAGCCACAAATCAAATCCAGACACTCTGATGTTGGACACACACACCTTTACTGCCAGGCTAAATGCCTGAGGCCATGCCTTTTTATGTATGTATTAAAGGCTAATAAATATAAAAGGACAGATGAAATGTATGTGATCAGGTTATGAGAAGGAAAATACTGAAACTAAATGATAATTCTTTTTCATCACTGTCACTGGTCAGTCCAAAGCATATGATTATTGATTAGGACACTAACAAAAGTTTATGGTTAGAATCATCTATGCAAAGACACATGAAAATTTAATAAGCACACTTGATATGTTCCACAGGTAGTACAGTGAGTTATGGTTCAGATTAAGAAGAATCCATTGATATTGATGAATACACACAAAATGGCAAAGAATTCCTACTGCATTTTCCTGAATTGAAATGAATTTAAGGCTTGCACTATTAGTTCGATGAGTTAGTATTTTTTCTCCAACTGACCTGTCAAAATCTTGGCCTTAAACATGGCATATCAATTATGTTTTATCAATAAAACTATACTATTAATGTCATGAACCAAAATTTTGTTAATGATTTGAGACTCATAATAATTCCAAAAGGATTAATAAATGAACATTCAGGTAAATAAATTTATTAATAAAGATTCAACCACCTTATCCTTGTCTCCATGTCCATAGACACTTATAAGATGTATTTTGTTAGATTAAAAAATGCACTCCAAGCTTCTGTCTTGTTTTTAGTTTAGTTTTTCTTTTTTCCTTTCAATCAGTAAGTGAACATCAGACTGTTGTCCTGTCTTTCAATTAGGCAAGGTTAAATGAAAATGGATCATTCACAACCCTCCCCCCAAATAAATAATAGACCAGACAGGCAGACACACACAGATTTTTTTCCTCTAAAATAGATAGCTTTGTATTTTGAGCAGAAAACAAATTTATAAATGTTGAAAAAATTTTTTAAACCCAGAAGAGCAGACAAATGGAAAGGCAGCTTTTATATATCACTGATGAATTTATGATCTACATTGGCCATTCCAACTAAGAAAACACAATTGTGCAGTCTAAGGAAGCATTTCAAAATAGCATTTATTTCTTCTGTTGGAGTGTCTGATGACCTCAAACATATTTGCTGTACAGACCCACGGTAGCAGAACACAACGTTAAAACAAAAATCTACTTTTAGTGCACAAAACATAATTGTTTCTATATATGGAGCACAAATATTTCAGAACATTTAAAGAAATGAGAAATAAAAAAGATAAGCACAAGCTTTTCAATCTATATTTAATTTGTTTGAAGCATGGATAATGAAAGAAGGCAAATTTGTTAACAGTGTAGTCAAAAACTGTAATAAATTTATTTATGGCAACCATACTATAAAGACTGAAGTTTAATCGTCTTATTTTCCTTTCTCAACCAGGAACATATCTTTGACCTAATAATTCCTGTGTTATAATATCTCTTCTTGCCTGCTGACCATTACTAACATTTTCTTCCTTCAGTTTGATTATTTTATGCAATAAAACCCATCATTAAATATGTAGTCTAAATTAATAAATCATTATCATTTACATTTTAACCATCATCCTGTAATTATCAATGCTAATCAATACTGTTCTTATGGACATTAATACATCTTAACAGAGGAATGGAATATTGAACTAGGGGTATTTTGCTTCTATTCTTGATGCAGGGATAAGAATGAAAAGGAAGGAGTGAGCACTCAGAGACCAGTTCATTTTCCGGCATGTAGTAGAATATAAACATAAGTGAAATGATTGTCAACTACACAGCAAAAAGTGCTAGGCACTTTGTATCATTATCAAATTCTAATTCCCAGTCCCTTCATATAAGTGTTACTATTCCCATTTTTCCTATCAGGAATCCAGGATTTGGAGAAGTAAGCATACTTGCTTAGCTAACTGCTAAAATTTGAATCTGGAGTCAAACTGTAAATTCTAGCTCTCTCTACCACACTCATATCTAGAAAGAAGGACAGTGAAAAATACTCATCAACTACACACTGTGGGTCTGAAAAATGGTAGCAAATGGTTCAGTAGTAAGCAGTGATACAACAATTCACACTTCAGCAATCTCTTTAAAGCGAAAATATTTCTACTGAAAAATGATGTGTTTACATCACATCAAGGTTAAGGCAACACCGTTTTTAATCCTTTCACGGAATCAATAAAGGTGAGTTTGACGCAACTTCAAATTTTGTTTAGTTTGATCACAGTGGAAACATTTTATTTATATTTTGAAAGTTGGAGTTACAGAGAGAGAGAGATCTTCCATGCAGTGGCTCACTCCCAGTGATCACATTAGCCAGCATGGGGCCAGGCAGAAGCCAGGAGCAGGTAGCTTCATCCACGTCTTCCTCCTTGGCAGGGGGGCCCAAACACTTGAGTCATCTTCTGTTACTTTCCCAGGCCATTAGCAAGGAGCTGGACTGGAAGTGAAGCAACTAGGTCAGGAATCAGTGCCAATATGGGATGCTGATATCACAGACAGTGGCTGTACTCATTATCCCAAAACTTGAACTCCAGAATGCTGAACATTTTTAATATATCAAATTAGGAATTCTCTAGATAAATTCCGCTGAAGAGAGAGCACATAGATAAATCCAGTTGCCAGAGAATCAGTAGCAATTGAAGTTGAAAAATGGAAGGAGAAATTGATATGTAAAATGGTGTGCTTCATATGCCATTTCCAGGTCTGCAGACAGTAGAAATAAAAACTCAACTGATGCTAGACTGGATGAAATTTAAGTTCAAGTAAGACCATGAAGTTCTGTGATGATACAGAAAACCCTTCTAAAATAATAATGATAGTGATATTGATTTTTCAAAAACCAACAAAAACCAGAGAGTAGAGAAGATGCCTACTTATATCCATCCGGGAGATTTGAATTGAGTTCATGACTCTTTGTGTTCAAACTGGGCCAGTCCTGCCTTTTATTGTTATTTGTGAATGAGTGAATGAGCAGATGGAAGATCTTTGTTTCTCTAGGTTTTTGTCTCCCTATCTCTCAAATACATGAATAAATTCTTAAGAAATATAAATTTTTGGCTCTGGTACAGTAATCTAGTGGCTAAAGTTCTCACCTTACATGTGCTGGGATCCCATATGAACAGCAGTTAATATCCCAGCTGCTCCACTTCTTTTCCAGCTCCTTGCTGGTAGCCTAGGAAAGCAGTAGAGGACAGCTCAAAGACCTGGGTCCCTGCACCCGTGTGGGAGAACTGCATGAAGCTCCTGGGGGTTAAAGTATAACTTGCTTCCAATGAACAGAGTATGGTGGGAGTGACACTGTGTAATTAGGTCATAGTATGCATTATGACTTTGTGTGTGTGTATGTGCGTGCACGCGCATGTGCTTGCTCTGGAGAACCACTCTTAAGAAGCAGTTCTTTGGAAAGGGCTACTTGGAGAAGGATGGAGGCCTCCTACCATTCTGAAATGGATCCTCCAGACTCAGCCAGCTCAGATGACAGTTGCCGCAGCTGGACCATTGACTGTAGCTTTGAACTCTGAGCTGTAAGCACTTAACTAAGCTATTCCCACAGTCTTAATCCACAGAAACTGTAATAGTGTTTCTTAAAGCCTCTAAGTTTGGAGACAATCTGTTGAACAGCAATATGTAATTAAAACAATAGTCATTTTTTTAAAAATTTCAACAAGAGTTTATTGAATACAGTCTACATGTTGAATGTTAGATCCTAGGAATGTGCTAGCAGCCCTACCCTAACGGTGGTCTAGCAGGGGAAACCTACATTAAACTAGTAATCACTCACTTAATTGCAATGATAATAAGGTCTACAAAGTAGAGCACAACTGGACTATGATAATAACAATTACTCTGTCCCAACAGAATTGAAGGGAAAAAAAAAAAGGAATAGGAATCTGCATGTAACGAACGCATGGTTTTAAAGAGGCTTTGTTGCAGCCTTGGAATCCAGTAGCTTGGAATGTAAGCTCAAGATCCAACTGCTTTGCTTTAAAGAAGCTCTGGCTCTTACTAATAGTTACAAAACTTTCATAGTCCTATGACCTTCAGTTGCTGCATCTAGAAGTGGCTATAAATCGGTGTTTAGGAGATTAAATGGACTAATACATGCAAAGTATTGAGAACAGTGCCTGGCATGTTAAATGTTGGCAATAGTAAGTAGTCATTGGGTTTTGAGTCCTTTGCCTGGTCTGTTACTAGATTCTTTATCAGTGGAGAAATCATCACTTTTAAGTTCTAGCTCCATCTCGCAATGAAAGAAAACTGTGATTCCGGCTTTATTAACCCAAAGCTATAACTAACATGGAACTCACACATGACTTTAGGGCAATACATCAATTGACATTTGGAATTGAGGGTTTTATGTTGGTAGAAACCAAAGGGCAGCTTGACAAATCCTCAGAGAAGCTTAGGGATCCTGGGGTTCAGGTACAGACCTGCACAAGCACCATGAATCCTTTGCCTCCAGACTCATACAATCTGCACAGTTTTTGGTCTTATGCAACTCAGACTTGCAATGGAACTGGAGAATTCCAGGCAGATCTCTAATTAAAGGCTTTTTTTCTGTCATCATTGCATTTTCCTCTAAATGCTTAAAAAAATGCTTGTCATGTGGTGAAATGTAATAGGCACAGAAGGAAAGGAATTAGTGGCAAACACTTTGGTCTTTACAAATGAATTAAGATGTATTCTGCAAGGATCTATCCAGGCAAGATTAAACCTCAGAATAGCCTGTACATGTGGTGTGAGTCAGCACCACACAAATAACATGGTGGTAAACTTGGCATCTCCTGACGCAAGAGCAGAAGTGCTTGTCAGATATTATGAACTGATAGGTGGTGTGTGTGGCAGTAGCTACAAAATTAAAATGCACATAACAAACAATGTGTGAAGGTCAAAAAAGTCATTCAAGCAAATGATGGTATTGTACCAACTGTATTTTAGGAGAATTTAAACTTCTATTTCTGTGTCTCTCCCTGTCCTGAGGTCGTATCTGCCCTGAACCTCAGGCAAGTTTTTATCAGAAAAGCACTCAGATATCAAAAGGAAAATAAAAGTTCCACTTCTATCCTATTCTGCCAGTTTGCTGATTTTTTTTCCCCTCTAGTCATGCTCTTTCCTGGCTTTTCTTACCATTTAGTCTTTTAGAAAACCCTGTATTACAAGGGATCCACAATATTTGTTATTGATGGAATTAACACTATGATTTTTCATTTTTGAAGGTTTAATTGTTGTGCTTTTTAAAGATTGTTTGTTATCTGAAAGGCAGATTTACAGAGAGGAGCATCGATAGAGATCATATATCTGTTCGTTCATTCCTCAAATGTCCACTGCAGCTAGACTTGAACTTATTTGAAACAGGAGCCTGGAGCTTCTTCTTGGTTCTCCCACGTGGGTGCAAGGGCCCAAGGCCTTGAGCCATCCTCTCTGCTGCTTTCCCAAGCCATAAACAGGGAGCTAGAGCGGAAGGGAACAACAGGGACGTGCACCAGCTCCTATATGGGATACTGCCACCACAGGCAGAGTAGCTTACTTAGCCACCACACTAGCCCCAAAATTTATTTTTACCTGTTTATTTATTTACTTTTGCTTATTTGAAAAGCGAAGGTACAAAGAGGGAGGAGAAGAGAGTGAGGGATAAGAAGAGAGAGAGAGAATATGAATGACCTGCCCACTGACTTTCATGGAGGTTCATTCCTCAAATAGCTGCATGGCCATGGATGGGAAGTTCAAAGCCAGGTGCTTCTGACATGTTTCCCACATGGGTGCAGGGATCCACTGTTCTCTCTAAGGCACATTAGAAGGGAACTGGATAGGAAGTTGGAGCATCAGACCTCAAACCAGCACCCAAATATGATGTCATCATCACAGGCTGAAGCTTAACATGCTATGTCACAGCACTGGCCCCAACACCATTATTTTTCTACTCAAAACAAGTTCCAGATTAAGATTCATGACTTTCATTGCTATAACATACACAACAGGTTTTTCCAGGCATCTTTGGCACTGCAGACTTCATTATGATAATGAGACTGTTGGATGTATTGAAGTGTTTGTTAAAATAAACCACACCAGCAAAAATGGCAAGCAAAACAAACATATTGTATTAGCTCTTGCACTTCAGGAAAGCTAAATGTACAGATTTTCTTTGAAATGATCTGAACTCATATCTGAGTTCATGTAAGTAAACTTGAACCCATTTTTCCTGACCTAATTAAGACATTTCATTGGATTTGAAAAAGATGTGGACATGTGGAGGTTGGCGTTATGGTAAAAAGTACATCATGTTCAGGCAAGACATTGATGCAGTTCTCTGATTCACAGAGTTTATATCAAGATAAGAACCACCCTCCCACCCCCCAGAAATAGAAATTCCAGTTGACTTAAGTAAGAAAGGAGGATTTACTTTTAAAGGCATGGGTTGACTTGAACTTCAGGTTAGATATTTGATGGCAATCTCTCTCTGCCCAGTTATCATGCCTGTCACCCAGCAACTGCTTCTGTACCTTGAAAATGGTGGACTAGCCAAGAGCAGCAGCTAACTCCAACATGCAGCTTTTTTCCCAACATATTTGCAAACAGCTTCATGCACCCTCATCAGGACATCAGCCCAAGCTCTAGCTAGCCAGTGTTTCCTCTTTAAAAGTCTAAAGCTAATGCCTTGGACTTCCTCCTCTTAGTTGAGATGACTGAGCAAGTCTCTCTCAGAGCTCTGAGTCTCACCCATAGAGCTCGTACTCCAAGCTTCTCAATTTTAATAATTCCACTTTGTTTCTATAGCTAAAGGTAATTATTGCTTTCTGAAGTCTGTCCACAGTTTCTCCCAACAAGTTTTTCTTGTTATCTTTAACATAGTTGACAACTTAATACCTCATGGACAATTAAATCAATTTTTGTTCAAACAACTGGTGGATTTTTCAATCTCTTTGTTGAATTATGTGATTTCTGCAGTCCTAGTGTTTTAAAATCTATGCAATATATACAAATACACTTAAAATTATAGAAAATGTAACTAAAAGATACATTGACTTATTACATGAAAAATTTGAAATCCGTATATATGAAGGTCTTCAGAATGTGTATTGAGAATGCATATTATCGAAAACATTGGATGTGTTTCAAAATTTTTTCACCAAAATTAACTTATCTTTTCATTCCATTTTTTCACAGACTTTCTCTAGTACTTTTGTAGATGGATTTTGCTAAATCACACAACTACTATATACAGAGAAAACAAAAATAGTTGAGTGCTAACAAATGCCTATACACTAAGCACCATGATAAAAGGGCTATTTTGGTTATCTCACTTAGTCCTCACAATAATCTTATGAGGCCTGTAATACTACTAGCCTTCTTTTACAGAGGATGTAAGCTGTGTAGTCTGCACAAGGTAGAGAACAGTAGGATATGGTATTAAAGTCTGGTTCTCCTCTTTGTTGCTTTCCGTTATCTATGATAGTGCTTCTGCATGCTGCAGGAGTTGTTCAATGTCATAGCAATTCCCTTCAGACTTTAAGAGCAGAGGACACAGGATTTTCTAGCTCTGTAAATCTAATGTGTGGCTAGTGTAGACAACCTACTGTAAAAGTTTCTTGAAATTTAAATCTTGAAGAAACTGATTCTGAGGATTTCTAAAGACAAAATGACTTATGAAGAGACGTTAATTCCTAGAGTTATTTGGGGCAGGCAAATGAAATGGCTTTTAGGCCAGATGTAGGAATTGGCATCTACACAATATGATTGTATGACCAGGAAAGGCGAATTTGGTGATAGTTTGTGAGCAGAATCCAAGTGAATTCTGAGAAAATGGTATCAACCCTAGAAGTGTGGATTTTAAGTCCAGACAGGAAAGTCACTCTGCTTCGATTTTGACTTCAAAGCTACAATACACTTGTAGTTTGAACTGAAAAATTGGAAACGATAGTCAATTGACAACATATTAATAGGCTAATTCAAATTCAGTTTTTGTCCTAAGAGATCCTTATAGTTTAGAATGAGGATTGGAACAACTGACCCATGGCAGTAGAAGGCTTACAGAATCATTTGGTCTGGCCTTGCCAGGACAGCCAGAGATAAGACACAAAATTCCATTATTCTATAGTAGATTAAATTTTGAAGTTGAAAATGTTCTGTGGCCCTGGAAGATCATACCCAAATGGCCCTGGAAAAGTATTTGCATTCCTGGAAAGTAATAACAACCAGTTACCAAACCATAGTGACACCAACAGGAACCCATCCAATTTGGAAAAGTTACCCAGTCATTATGCAGCATTTTCACTGGAGAAAGCTTGAATAATCTTTCTATACAAGGGATGGGTTACTATAGCCACACTGGCACATTAAATAGTTGGAAATTTGAACACTGCAAACTTTTAAAACACCAAAATGACTTAGAGAATCAAGAAATACGTTTAGCACTTCAGTGAAAATTTCTTTTAATTTCAGTTGCCTCAAATGTTATTAACATGCAAAAAAAAGTAGTTGAAAATGTTAGAATGTTTCATACTGGAGCATTTTCGAAATTATTTCCCATTTCTTTCCCAAATGTACGTATTCATTTGGTATCACTAATACCAGATAAGAGTTTGGGATTCAGCTGCTCACACATTTTGTTTGTTTGTTTGTTTTTGCATTTGGTTGCTGAAAAACCCTGAGAACATTCCAGAGTTCAAATTTGTGTCAAGCTGTTGGAAGTTTTCAAGTTCAGCTTTCTAGACAGTAAGGGCCAGAGGAACACATGTATATTGTTACAGATTTTTTTGGCATATCAGTGAAATAAATTCAATTTTTGTTTTGTATGATTTTGCATCACAAACAGATCATATTTCATCATTATGAGCCTCTCTAAAATGAATTGAATGGTCATAAAGTATCAGTTCCATCATTTGCCTTGTCATGAAGATTTTTCCCTATGGAAAAATTTAAAGTAAAATATCCGAAGTTTGTCCAAATCCAAGGTAACTACAAATCTTAATCATTCTCAATTATGTGGGACTTAGATTCTTTACAGACACAGAGTGGGAAATATAAAATAATAACACAAATTATGGTTGTGGTGGCTGTCGTGACAAATGCCAAGTGATGAGGTAACAATCTTCAGCATTGCAAATCTACATGCTGAAAACTGAAAAATCTGTAGATAAAAATGTCTAAAAACCTGAAATTTAGCCAGCTGGCAAAATTGACTTTCATGCATACAGTACTTTTTAAAACAAAAAGAAATGAAAATATGCTTCAATATTATGCTAGAAAATCACAAGTACTTTAGCTAATATTTAGAGTTTGTTGGCTACTAAAAATACTCCTTTGAATTTCAGCTGGTTCCAGACAACATCTGTGATCCATATTTTTCAAGTCTATAGAAACATAAAACCACATATTATTTAGTTTCACAATTGAATATTTTGATACTTGGTTATATTAAAATAATGAGCCCAATTATAAAAGTCATCTTAAACAATTTTCCCAGATAAAAGAGCGCCTTGTGTTAGGAAACGTTTCCTTTTCCTGCCAACTGTCTGAGACATTAACCTGCTGTTACAAATGAGTTCAGGCTCTGCCTGATAGCAACACCAAGTCATTTGCAAATTTCCCTGAATTATTAGCCTCTAGCACCTATCATGTAGAGTCACTAAAAAGAAAAAAAAAAAATTATCAATGGATGTTTTGCCAAAGAAAAAAGGTATAGATTTGTCTAAGACAAATAAAACATTTAATATTTTTCCTCTTTTATTGCCCATAGCAAGAAAGGAGTATTTCTTTTTTATTTAAGATTTATTTATTTTTATTGGAAAGGCATATTTGCAGGAAAATGGAAATACAGACAGAAAGATCTTTCATCCACTGGTTCTCTCCCCTAGTGGCTGCAACTGCTGAGCTAAGCCAGTTTGATGCCAGGAGCCAGGAGCTTCTTACATGTCGCTCATGTGGGAGGAGGCTTCAGGCCATCCTCTACTGCTTTCCCAGGCCACAAGCAGAGCACTGGATGGGAAGTGGTGTAGCTGGGATACAAACCAGCACCCATATGGTAAGGATTTAGCCACTGAACCATCGAACTGGGCCAAACAAAGGAATAGTTCTACAATCACATTTCTACATTATTTCTATTTTATTAAAACACTCTTTCTTTAAAATGGAAAGAACTGGTAAAAACCAGCTTCATTCACAATAGTTGTAAAAGATTATAAATACCTTGTAATAAATTAAATAAAAAATGTGAGGGATCTTTATAAATAACAAAACATTAAAGAAAGAAATAGAAGAAGACATCAAAAAATGGAAAAACTTTCGTGTTCATAGATGAGCAGAATTAATGCCATCACAATGTTCATACTACCAAAGCAATTAGCAGATTCAATGTGATCAAAATCAAAATACATACTGTATTTTTCTCAGATCTAGGGGAAATCAAGTCCTCATAATAAAAACTGAATCTCATCTCTGACCCAGATCTGATCTGCTAGGAAGATCCCAAATTGTGCCAAAAGGGTATGTGAGCAGTGGATATTCCATAGCATGAAGAAAATGTCTGTTTTGTCTATTACTGTTCTTCCAGTGACTAGCACATTGTAAGTGTTCTGACTTTCTGACGTGAGCTACCTCTTTCTAGCTGCCTGGGAAGTCCTCTTTCTATGCAGATTGGCACAGGATAGGATGAGCTGGGCTAAGCTCACCAGTTGGCCTCTGTCAATGTGATCTTGTGCATAATCAGTGATGATTATCGTTTTTTAAAAGTTCCTTTTGCATTTTGTTTTTTAGCGACCTTTTTTCATTTATTATTATTATTATCATTTTATGATACAGTTGCATAGGCCTTGGGATTTCCTCAACCCACCCCACCCTGAGTTCTCCCAAATTATTACATCTCATGGTTCCTCATAAATAGTCATAAGTCCATCATTACAGGCATAGACAATGGCAGAGAGTCCAGCATTCCATTGTCAAGACATATCCAACAGTTTCACTTGGAGTCCATCCTTGATACAGAAGTAGAGATGCACACTGCACTTTATCCTCAAATCTGGACATGTCAGTCTCCATTACACATTCACTATACATCCTCCCAACCGAAAAGCCACAAAACAAAATCAACAACAGGAAGAAAAAGAGAAATTTACAATCCCATGAAGTTAAACAATATGCCTCTGAATATGATAGTCACCATTACAGTTACTATACATTTCTTTAAATGAAAAACAACAAAACAAAATCAACAACAGGAATAAAAAAAATAGAAACTTACCACGCCATGTAGTTAAGCAACATAATACTGAATGACTAATTTGTTACTGAAGAAATAAAAAAGGACTCAAGAAACTTGAGGAAACTGATGCTACTGTATGATCTATGAGTCATTGAAGAACTTAATGAGAAAAAAAGTGCTTTGAAGAAATGACACTAAGGAACAAAACCATCAAAATCCATGAGATATAGTTTGCACTGATCTTTGTTGGCAAGATGTAACGGTTTTATGTTTTTAATCCAATCTACTAATCTATGATGTTTGACTGATGAGTCCAAGCCATCCACATTCAGGGTTAATATAAATAGATGGTAATTTGTTCCTGTCATTCAGTAATGGGTTGTTCATTGATTTAGTCTTCTGTTATTTTAGTGGGATGTTCTTCACAGTTGCCTTTGGCTTTGGTGGGTGCTACTCCTTTTCTCTGTCAAGAGAACATCTTTAAGTATCATTTGCAGGGCAAGTTTGGAGCAGGCATATTCTTTCAGCTTTACTATGGAAGAGTTTTATTTCATTTTCAAAGACAAAGGAAAGCTTTTCTGGGTATGTTATTCTGAGCTGACAATTTTTTGCTTTTAGAATGTGGAATATGTCACTCCATTCTCTTCTGAGCTGTAGGGTTTCCTGTGAGAGGTCAGCTGTAAATTTAATTGCCATTTCTCTATATGTCAATTGATTTTTTTCATGTGCACATTTAAGGATCTTTTCCTTCTGTTTGACTGAAAAGAGCTTGATTATCTTGTGTGTGATGAAGATTGCTCTTGGTCAGCCATGTTGGGAGTTCTGTGTCCCCCCCTGGATGTTGTTTCCCAATTTTTTTTCTCAAGATTAGGGAAAATTTCCTTTATTATTTCATTAAATACATTTTTAAACTCAGCTTCTGTTTCTGAACATTCTGAAACTCCCACAATTCTTATATTTGGCCTTTTAATAGTGTCTCTTAATTCTTGAATACCTGTTTTAGCTTAACCCAGCTCTGCTTCCAGCTCTGTGAATGTTTCCCCATTATAACAAGAAATATTTTCCAATTCTAAGATTCCTTCTTCTGCCTCATTCATTCTATTGTGGAGACTTGCAACAGAATTTTTAATTTGCTCTATTGCATCTTTCATTTCAAATAATTTGACTTGATTTTGTTTCAGTGTTGTTCTTTCCTGTGTGACATACTCCTTAAATTCCATAAACTCCTGTATGTACTTCCCATTGTGGTAAGAAGCTTTATAATGAGTTTTTTGAATTCTGTAACTCCCATTTTCTCATCGTATTCTTCAGTTAACTCTGAGGTTGGCAAAGGCTTTTTTGTTGCTTTGTGCCTTTGTCTCTTTTTCTCTTGGTCATTGTACTTCTGGTTATCAGATTCCTCTCCTTAGGGCAGGTGTCTAAGCTGTATCACCCACAGGTCTGCAATTTGATTTTAGTTATTGCAGTTGGTACACAGTTCTTTGTTTGAAGTTGCTTTTGGCACTTCTTCTACTGTGTTTCAGATCTGGACTCTTGTGTTAGGCTTGCACCATGATATCCGTAGCCCCAGTTCCTGGCACACCTCTTCCTCCCGTGATACTGTGCTGTTGTTGCCCCGTTATCTGTACAACCTTTTCTCCACTTCCGGTTCAAGCAGTTCCCAGGATTAGGGAGATACCAGGTGTCCTGATTAGCTAGGTTGTTGCTGATACTGATCTTGCAGGAACCTGTTTGCCATTAAGTCTGAGGGCCACATGGACCTATTTTGACCCATATGATGCCAAAGTTAGTATTATTTTTCCTATGGGACCAATACAATGTGCTGAGCTCGGTGAGTTTGCTCTTAGCTTAGCACATGTACAACTCACTGTTGTACCTGCAGTCTCAGTGTTTTTACCACACTGTACAAAATGGTGCCTGATGTGCCACTCGTTGAGTTCTTGATCTGCTGGCCATTAGGTCTGGGGGCTTCCCAGACCCACCTGCAGAATGCCACATCATTGGAATTCACTGACCCTGAAATGAGTTCACTCCCAGCTTAGTGCATGCGCAGTCATGTCCCATCGCCATTGCTTTCCTATGCAAGATGGTGCCTGATTTGACTCTACTGGGGGTTTGAGCTGTGAAATCCACCCTGTTCCCACACCACCTGTTTGGAATCTGCTGTTCTGTGTCTGCTCCTGCTCAAATCAAACAAACAAGCAAGACAGGCAGTTCTTTGTCTGCATTTGCCTCCTGAATTCTCGGCAAACTCCCCTTCCCACCTGATTGCTAGTGGAGACCCAGCCTCCAGTGGAATTCAGATCACCACTCACTGAATACCTCTTGGATATCTAGTCACTGCAACAGCACACCATTTTCTCTGCTGCTTTTCTGTGTTCATCAGTCTCCAGATGCTTGTGGGCCTGTCCTCTCCTATTTCCTGGAATATGCCCTCTCTGCTTCACCCTGTTTAAATATGTCCTTACCGTATTCTGCCATCTTGATTCACCTCAATGATGATTATCTTTAAGAAACCAGGTATAGTCAACTTTTGGCTAATTGCTATTTGATTGGGAGCATTTCCAAGTAGAAAATGAATACATTAAATAATTATTAAAACCTATTCCACCCAAGTTACTGGATGTTTTTCTTATAGTAGATGTTCCCATTTTCCCAATATTACAGATTAAAAGATTGTTTTAAATTCTCACTCACTTGTGAACGTTAAAAAGTCTCTAATCACATAGAGAGAGAATAGAATTGAGTTCTTAAAAGCTGGGAAGTTTGGGGCATAGAAAGGGGATGAATAATGGGTATTAAAATACAGCTAAAGTTGAGCAAAGAGTTCTAATGGTCTATAGCACAGCAGGTAACTATGGCCTGAAATTCATTGTACAATTCAAAGCAAAGAGAAGTGTTTGAAGGATCATTAACACCTATAAACGACAATTTTAAGGAAATGGAAAAACAATTATCCTGATTTGTCATCAGAGATTGTATACATGTATCAAATTATAATATTATACTCCATAAATAAACACAAATATTATTAATCAATTAAAGTAGAAAAATTTAAAGCAGCTGTGGTCCAGAGAATCTAGAATACTTTCCCTCAAAGAAAGAATTATGCAAAACAAGGAGGTAAAAAAAAGGAAGAAAAACAGAACAATGAATTTCAGAATTAAAAGAAGTGCAGATTACTCAGATTTGAGACTGCCTCATTCTGATGCTGTTCTCCTATGTGCCAAGGTGGGTACCCCTAAGGCATGCCACTTTTGCTCACATGTGAGCCCACTCCAATCTTCTACACTGGGTCGCTTCAAATTTCAATTGACTTGAAAGTGCTGCTACAGTTCTATTTCTATAAAGCCATTCCTCTACCCTCCTAAGGTTGTGGAGCCCTCCTCAATAGGCAGGGATATACTCCCAGATCCCTTTTGGACCCCATCATTTACTGAGCCTTAGCCAAGTCTCATGTGTGTACAGTAAAATAAAAAAAAAAAAAAGGTCCGCCAAGGACCAGGACCAGGGCTGTGCTTTCTCACAGGTCTCAGGAGGAAGCATCAGATAACGATGCATCTATAGGCACCTGCACATAAAACATTCCCTCTCACCTCTTTTTCCCTTGCAGTGGATGTCTGGAGACAGTGAGGTCCCTGGCCAGGCTCAACTAGGCCCCTGTTCATGGGAGCCCATTATTAACAAAGATCAGTTTTACTTGAGAAATGGAAGTCATCATTGCTAGCTTATTTTATCACATTAAAAAAAAGGTCACAAAATGCTCCAACTTAAAATAACTGCCGTTTTATTATTATTATTCAGCATTTTCCAACCATCCTGGCCTTAGCTGTTGCGCTTTCTGTTATTCCTTCTTTGGTTTGCTGATATATCTCTGGTTCTCCCTCTCCCCTTCTCTTTTCTCTTTATACCAGATTCCTATATTTGCTCCAGCTTTCTGCAGAAGCTGTTTTCTGCCCTTGTATCCTGCACTTCTTTATCATAACCTTCGTTTATAATGATTAGTTTGTTGTCTGTCTGATGTGCACATTATGAACTCCATGAGAATGGAACCATCTCCATCGTATTTATCACTCTGTCACTGGTGTCGTAGATAACACTCTAATCAAAATGGCTTTCCCATCAACATTTCGATGGCTGACCACTTCAGATCCATCTTTTTCTGGTCAGAGGATGTTGTTTCTCTTGAATTTCGAATATATTGCTTTGTTTAGGCTCTATAAAGTAGTTCTACATATAGTAAATGAAAGAGAAATATGAAAAGCTATCTGAATTATTTCACATCATTTTAAAATAAATTTCAGGTATGAATTTGTGAACATGACAAGAATGTCTGGACAATTCTTTTAGGTTAGAGATCTGTTCCTATTTATGTGTCTAAACAGAAAAATAAAAATCCTTAAATTTGATTAAGTTGGATTTTTCTTTTTAAACCTAGTATCTCCTCAATCCATTAAAAAGCAGAGATTTAGGAAAGTAAGAAAAGTTGGGTTCCAAACTATGTATTTGTCAGACGGGAGAACTGTTTTTCAATTCTTGAAAAAAAGAATTAGAACTTCCAAATTGTGGGGTTTAGAAGTTTCAGGATTCATCTCTAGAAGCACGTCAGAACTGTTCCATTTGATATTTAAGACAAATGCAATAAAGTGCCCTGGGAGTGCCTGCTGGTAGGAAAGTTGGGCTTGTAAAATAATTTCACTGTGCTGATTTCAAACAACCTATTGATTTTTTTTTTTGTCCTGGGATTTATTCATAAAGAGACATGATATAAAAGACTCAGACAAGAAGAGCAACAGTTACTTAACCACATTAGAACCCATGTTTGCCAAGTTTCTTTTGCTGGAGACATTTAGATAAGCAGACACCATCTTTAATCCTTGTTTATATTGTCACAATCTTGGTTTTAGTCCTTATTGCCTCTTAAAACTAAACTGTGATTACTCCTAGGACATTTTTATGGACTTACTCATTCTCATCAGGATTTTTTTTTTAAACTCTGCCTGGAAAATCTAGCTCCCAAAGCAACTGCAGTGAACAATAGGCTCAACTCCCACCAAGGAGTTATCGCTGCTTGTATGTTTCCAGTTCTTGAAACACAGAGTTGAGAGCTGGGGAGACATGACAGAAGACCCAGGAGTCCCTTCCTACCGGGGCCAGCCAATGGCATGTGCCTGCCTGCACCTGTAGGTATTTTCATTTCACTCTCTTTGCTACTGTTTCTTCCTCATTTACTGTTCTTTTCCTGTCTGTACTTCTTTTCCTGACCCCCCCCCCCAGGATAGCTACAATCTTTTCCTCTACGTTTTGAGAATAGGCAGATTTGAGGCTTTCTATTTGGCTTTGTAAAATACAGATTTTAAATTTCCATGCTGAATGTCTGTATTAGAAGTAACACCAAATCTATTACCGGGTATTTGTCATATACTCATAGAAATCTAAACGATGTGTTTTAGTCTTTCCAGCAGCTAAGGTCACATCCAGTCCTTTATAGGCATCTAATGCATTCTGTTGCACGTGTTTGGTTGCATGAGAAAATGCAGCACCATAAGGGTTGAGCTGTGGAGCAGTCTTCTTTACTGACTCTTCAAGTCTGATGCCAAACAGTTTTTTCTCTCCTAGAAATGAGTGAACAGATTCCAGCCTCGAGTGTCTCTCATTTATTAACAGAGTAGATTGACCTCATGGTTTCTGCTAACCAAGTGAACCATACCATTAAACATGCAGGACCATGAGAAAACCAGGCTTAACATATTGTTTACTCAATACTATGTCAATTAATTCCATAACATTGTATATTGTTGCTGATGTTTTGTTGGGGCTTTTAACTGACCAGGACTTTACTCTGTTAGCTCTACCTTCAGACCAGAGAAGGTCTCCCTAAGAAGCCGCTGAACTTATCTGGACAATAAGATGCTGGACTCTATGCTAGGTATATGCTTGTAATGAAGGAATCTTAACTGAACTTGAACTGTGGTTATGCAGCAAGGTGGAGGAATCCACCATGGGGGGAGGGTTGTGTGGGGGGGAATCCCAGTACCTATAAAACTGTATCACATAATACAATGTTATTAACAATAAAAAATAAATATGTTTTTTAATAAAAAATTAGTTCTATATTTTAAAAAAATGAAAAGAGAGCGTATTTCAGGTTAGGATTCACTTTGGAAAGAAGAATTATAAAGTCCTGAGGTTGCTTCTTGAGGATCCATTTCAACTTACTTCAACCAATTTTCATTTCTATTGGGATCAAAAGCATTAACAAGGATCAAAAACATTAGCAAGGATAGGAAGAGATTTCTGGCTTCCAGAAGTGAACCTTTGAACTAATGACAAAACCATCACATCAGATGGAAATGATATGATTTATGGAAAGAGAATTTCTGTCTCCTTTCTATTATGTCATCCAGTGTTTGAAGTCGGGGGCCCTGGGTGACTAGTTTATCAGGTTGCCAATGACTGTCATCCAGCTCATAAGCGTCTAGCTTCTAAGATTTTGAGACAGATGATGCAAATGGATGGTCTGAAATTAGCCCACAGCTATATTTCATTTGGCACACATGATTATTTTTAATGAATTAGTCACCAATATGTGAAGCCAGAAGTGTACACATAAAATGGATTTTCTCTCTGTTTGTTCTTGGAAAACAAAAACAAAACATACAGCTACACTGGACCTAGCATGCCAAAGTATAGCAAAGCCCAGCTGGTGCTGGCAACTTCATTGTTAGAGTCCCACCACTGCTGGCTTTAGCTCTTACAACGAATACCCATCTCCACCCTATATCACCCGTATTATTGCCTTGTTTACAGCCTGCTCAGCTTACACATTTTCTTGGCCCTTGTATCCAACTTCTGTTCTAAACTGTCTGACAAACATTGATGAAGCTAATCCCTTCTTGCTGAGGTTTGCCCCAGTTTGTGCGTGTATGAGCATTCCGATGGAGGTTCTGTCTGCTCCCTTCTGCATCAGCTGGTTGATTTCCTTACTTCCTACTTTCCACATGTGTCTTGAGGTTTGGGAGAAGACACATGTGGTCTCTGAAAGGGTGACGGTGGGACCAGACAAACAAATCGAGTCACAGATTTAGTCATTTCTGAGGCTTTGGATACAGATGGGGTTTCCTAATGAATGCAGTGCCTCTGCATGGCCCTTTATAATCCATTTAAACTTGATTTTTCTCTTAACAAAAGAGCAAAATAACTAAGGTTGTAAAGGGAAGAGGAACAGCAGGCTGCTGTATGTAGAAGGTGCTCTCCTGTGTTAGAACACACGTTATACATCCTGGAGTATGTGTAAAGGTTCAGAGAAAGATGAAATTAGAAGTTAAAGACGTGCTGGAGGCTGGCATTGTGGTATAGCAAGTGAAGCCATTGCCTGCTGTGACAGCATCTCATTTGAGCACTGGTTTGAGTTCCAGTTGCTGCACTTCCATTCCAGCTCACTGCTTGTGGCCTGGAAAAGCAGAGAAGGATGGTCCAACTGCTTGGGCCCCTGCATTCATGTGGAAGACCCAGACGAAGCTCCTGGCTTCTGACTTCAAACTGGCCAAATCCTATTGCTGTGGCTCTTTGGAGAGTGAAACAGCAGATGGAAGAACTCTCTATTTCTCTCTTTCTCTCTCTCTCTCTTTATATATATATATTTCAAATATATATTATTTGTTCGTATGTATAATATATAATATGTCATATATTATATATATATATATTTGTTTATATTTCTGTATAAATAAATCCTTAAAAAGAGAGAGAGGGGAAATTTTTAAATCCATGAAAGGTTTTTAATATGTTTTCTATGACTTTTTGGAAAGCATCCTTGTATGTACACATGTAAAAATTTTTTTAAGATTTATTTATTCTTATTGGAAAGTCAAATATATAGAGAGGAAGATCTTCTGTCTATTGATTCACACACCAAGCAGCCGCAACTGCCGGAGCTGAGCCGATCCAAAGCCAGGAGCTTCTTCTAGGTCTCCCTCGTGGGTTCAGGGTCCCAAGGCTTTCGGCTGTCTGCTACCGTTTTCCCAGGACATAAACAGGGAGCTGAATAGAAAGCGAGGTGGTCAGGACACAAACTGGCACCCATATGGGAACCCAGTGCATGCAAGATGAGGACTTTAACTGCTAGGCTACTGTGCTGGGCCCTTAAAATATTTTATGCCAAAATAAACTTCTGAAGTTCATTTACCACAGATAATTTTGAAGTACTCTTATTGTCATCAGGTACAAATCTGTGCTGTCTCTTTTGTGGTCATTCAGTTGTTTTTTTAAAGTTAATTTTAACATGATAATTTTTTCTTTTACCTTGAGTTCTTACTTTTTAATTAATTTATATTATTTTTCATATAATTGCACCTGAATGTCATAAATATAAAATTGGAAATAATGGTAAGCACATGTAATTTCTGATATATACACAAAATATAGTCCCAATTAAATTCAGTCAAAAAACAAAAAAATTCAAATGGTAAAGGCAATTTACTTGTTTTTTAAAATGTACTTGTCTGTTTAATAAGAAGAGTCTCAGAGACAGAAGGTGAGAAAGAGAAAGAGTTCTCCCATCTACCAATTCACTCCCAATAAGCTGCAAAATTTCAAAAGGTGTAGGGTTTTTGGAGCTTTTGGATTTGGCATTTCGTGTACAGATCTGTTGGGCTGTATGTTCATTCACATTCTTTTCCCAGACTACAAGCTAATTGAAGAAGGCTGAGGAATAAAATCATCATCATCATCATTAAAACAAACGGTGATCGCTGATTGGCTTCTGATGTTCTTGATCTTATGTTTTTGATTTTACGATAACTCTGCAAGACAGATGTGACCATCCTCACTCTCAGAAAAGCCAAGGGTTTGAAGATCCTAAGAATCAGTGAAATGCAATCCTGCAGCTGCTGCCTCGTCAGGACTGTGACCTGGCACAGTCACATGGACTGCCAATAGAAGGAGTCCGTTAGCCTCAATAAGAAAAAGGACTAGGGCTGCATTAGTAACAGTGTCACTCAAAGCTAATGAACATGCTAAGGCCACATGGAGTAGTACTAGTGTGGATAATAGGACTTTTAAAATAACAAATTGTATGCTAGTCATTTAGAACTAAGTAAATATTCCATTTTAACCTATTAGGAAAAGAACTTTATATGAAGGTCTGTAATGTAAACAAGATGGTTGTTATGGTGATAAAATATCAACTATAATATCTGTAAGTGAAAATACCTACAGTTTTACAAAACTGATATAAAAACATTTCACATGTCTAAATTCACCATTATTAGAATGGAGAGAAAAACAGCAAGCCAGATAACTATTTCTTAGATAAAGTGCAAAATATCCTTAGTACAGAAGGGGTGCCTATAGATTAAAAACAATTTTTAAAAAATGCAATTTTGCTGTCAGGGAAGAACAGTATGCCCCAAAGCAAACAAGTTACAATACGCAGCAAATACATGGAAATATTTTCAACTTCTCCAGGAATCAAAAAGAAACACAAATATACATACAGACATACATAGAGAAATGTTACCTAACTGGCTACAAACAATGAACTAAATTTACAATTCCCAGTGTTAAAGGGAATGTGAAGATTTATCCACATCTGGTCTAGGTAAAAATTAACATGAAACTCTTATTATGAAATGTAGATTTACTATCCGAAAAGCTAATACACTTAACCCAATAATCCTGCTACTCCCAGGAGTATATCACAAAGGTGTAATTTAAGATTACAAAACAGTTGTGGGCCCGGCAGCGTGGCCTAGCAGCTAAAATCCTCGCCTTGAACGCTCCGGGATCCCATATGTGTGCCGGTTCTAATCCAGGCAGCTCCACTTCCCATCCAGCTCCCTGCTTGTGGCCTGGGAAGGCAGTCTAGGACGGCCCAAAGCCTTCGGACCCTGCACTCGCATGGGAGAACCGGAAGAGCTCCTGGATCCTGGCTCAAGATCGGCGAGTACCGGCCATTGCTGTCACTTGGGGGGTGAATCATCAGATGGAAGATCTTTCTCTCTGTCCCTCCTCCTCTCTGTATATCCGCCTTTCCAATACAAATACATAAATCTTAAAAAAAAAAATGCTGCGTTCCATAATGAGGAATACAATGCAGTCATTTAAAAGGACACCAAACCCGAAAACTCACTGACAAAGAAGGATTTTACAACACTTATTAGATTTTTTAAATGTTCATGGGAATCGATGTCTAGTGCGATTTCATTTGTTCTTATATGAACACTGAAATCAGCAGGGATGAATCGGAAATGCTCTTCTTTCCTTCCTTCCCACATGCCTCGTTTGGTCTTACCTCTTGTGACACTTGTTGCAAGTTAGATTCTCCGGCAACCTGATTCTGAGATGAGTCTAGCTGTAGAATGTTAATTAGCAGGGGTTTTTTTTTTTTTTTTTTTTTTTTTTGGATCAACACCTATTAGAGAAGGGAGAAGAAGCAGGCTGGGCAGGGGAAGAAGGTGAGCTGCAATGCAGGTCAGTGATACCTTGACCCAGAGCAAAAAGAGCATCATCATGGGCTGAAGTGGTGGAGCCTCGTTATCTCCCACCGCAGTCTCTGGTTGCCAGCCACCATGGGAGGGGCCTCCTGAACTTGGGCAGGAGACTAGTCATGCACATCTCCCACGCAGGCTGACGCCCAAAATGCTCTCTGGATGACTTTTTCCAATGCGAGAACAAGTGCTCCTTGATGGGGATCTGGATGGCATCTTACTGTGTCCTCCAAATAATATCATGGTACATTTCATTGTTTTTTTAGTTATGCTGTGTTTGAAAATGTATCAAAACTTTGGATCTTAAATCTTATATAAAATATCTGCCCTGCCCTTCCTCCTCATTCAGCTTTCACCTAAGACTCAAAGCCTTACAAGGGGCAAGGGAAATGCAGTATCTCTTAATCCAGTCACTTGTTCCCCTTGCACTTGCCCTTCCCTCTTCAGGTGAGCAGAGGTGGCCTCCTTACTGGACAAGTTGGGATTTGGTGTAGACATGGTACTCTTACTGGCATTCACGCAACACAAGAACATTCTACTATCTCTGGCCTGGTAATGGTGCCACTCTTTCTGTTGCAATCCTCCTCTTCCTGAAAAGAAGTGTCTGCCAGACTGAGTGACCCTGGAGCTATACCTGTCTTATATTTTGCCGAGCAGCAAAATAGGAACAGCCCATGTTTTTTCCAACAATGCCTTAAAGTAGCACTTTTCACCCTGGGCTGGGACTTTAACTCTCTTTGGTACCTTGCTTAGAGAGACGTGCCATGGCTCTGCTACCTCCTATACTTTCCCTTATATCAAGTGCTTCTCTCCAGGCATAGCTCCAGCCATTCACCTCATAGGGGCTGGAGGTGGTGCTAAATGTTGGCTTCAGATAACCAGATAGAAACCTTTCAGTCAGCCCGTAAGAATGTCCTAGCCTTCCCTGGGCACTTGTCTTCCATTCTCCTGAACTTCAAGACCTATGATAAAAGTTTGAATCAAGTTGTTTAGTACCTTTTAATAGCTGGTTTCACATGTGAAATTATATCCATAAATGCAGGGATATGATGGAAGGGGTAATTTCCAAAATGCTACTGTTGGTTGCCTATGCATGGTTAAAATAGAGGAAAATTCTTTGTGCTTTAACTTTGTGTCTTGGACATTGTGCTTGATGGTTTTTCCATTTGCTTGGTTGGATGATTTTGGCTTTTTGTATTTTTGTTTTGTTTTGTTTTGTTTGAAAGAGGAAAAAAGGAAAGAAAGAAGGAGAGAAAGACAGAAAAGAAAACAGGAAGGAAGGGGAAGGGAGGGAGAGAGGGAGAAAGGAAGGAAGGAAGGAAGAGGGAAAGAAGAAAGGAAAGAAAGAAAGAAAAGGAAGGAACAAAGAGGGAGAGAGAAAAGAAATAAAGGAAAAGGAAAGAAAGGGGGAAAAAAAGGAGAAATGAACCAGAATTAGAGGTCTGTATCCTTGGAGGTTGGTATCTTTCTCCTGGTTGGGCCATTTTCAATGTTCAAAACCTTGGGAGAATTATTTAAACTCAGTGATCTCTCCATGAATAATTTAATCAGATTAAAATAGCTAACCCATGGCCCACAGCCTGAAGGAAAATCAGGGCATTTACTTGTGGCCACTAAGAGTTACAGAGTGAAAACTGTGCTAAGGGTACGTATGCTTCTTTTATTAATCAGATATATATACCAAACAATCGAAGTGTGCCAAATTCTAGGTTAAAAGACCCAGAAAGATAAAGGAAGCCAATGCCTAGACCCAAACCTGCCAATGAACTTGTGACGATTCAGTCTGATGAGAGTGTCAATTCCCATGTATCAGTGTGGGGAGAGTGCAAACTATAGACTAATTCTAGATAGAGAAGAATATGGATGTCGCTTTCCTGATCAGTGATGTGGGTATCAAAGGCAAACAGTGAGATGCTATTAAAAGTATTCTAACATTTTGAAGACAAATCAAATACTGTGAAGGACATTTAAGAAGAAATGATTCTCTCTTGATGTTTCCCAGTCTAGTCACTTACAATGTGTCCCAAGACACACACAGCCCAACCTGATCTGAGCATCGACGCATTAGTCACGAAGCCCAGGCAGATATCAGTGTGTAGAATCTCTTTACTCTTTAATAGAAAGAGTAAGCAATTCTGAAGCCTCACTTTGTTCTAATTTCTTTCTAATTCTGAAAATGACAAGTGAGCAAGATTGTCATCTACTTACTGAAAGCATTCTCAGGGCTTTCTGAGACACATGGCTTCCCCTTCTGCCTTTGACCACCTCCCCCCACAAAGTTCCTATGGGTAGGATCTCAAAAATAATCAAATCTAATTCAAGCCTCCTCTAATAACTGAACTCTGACAGCTCAATATCCCTCAGTGGGATGAATTAATGAGAATACTGCCATTGATGAATGTGAAATCACTGCATGTAGCTGGCACGGATGATCATGGTTCGTGGTAGGATGGGGACCCCTGAGGACTCCACAGAAGAGCTGATCATTAGCATGTGTTTAAATAAAGATTCTCCAAATATTTGTACAGCACTTATTCAGCAAAGAAGCAGGAAACTGCATGGAGACTGGAAAGGGAAGAACGTCCTTGGAGGCAGTCCTTAACCTCTTAACATTCCAAGTGACTTAACTCTGCCCCTGAATTTGCCCTCTCCCTTCCACAAAAGTAGGATCACGTTTTTTATATGGCCAAAGGACCAGGTTATATGACTGCTCACGTGTCTTGTATCATTCCCAAGTGGTTCATTAGAATATTTATCCAATCCTGTACAACAGACTCGAAACTTTAAGTGTGCTTATCTCCACACTGTTACATATTCATGTGTCACATGGTGAATGATTTAGTGAGCACCACGTGGTCAAGCAGTCTATAAAGCTCAATCTCTCCTGGAATCTAATGAAGAGATATCCCAAAGAAATCAACAGCTCTTCCGATAAATTTCTATTCTGAATCTAAACAGGCTCGTTCCCAAATCCAAGGACATGCTTTCTGAAGAAGGAATCCTGTAGCTAACCTGCTGATTGATTCATCTCTTCCAGGCTGCATATAGTGATCAGGGTCACCAGGACAAAAATGAGTAAGTCAGGGCTGAGATTCACATTGCAGATTTATCTCTTAGCATTGTGTGACGACATTCCAAAATTCAGATGACAGAAATATTGACATCCTTTTCCACATGCACATGAAACTCAGTCTCTTGTGATGTGTTATATTGCCAGTTCTGCTCGAACAGTGTGGTTTAGAGGGCTCAGGCAATTCTGAAAGGCAGGGAGGATTTGCTTGGTGATGGATTCATGTTATTGCTAACAGAGTCTGGGCAAAATCCAGAGTTCAAATTAAGTCAGTATTGTAACATCTGAATTGTGACTGTACTATGGCTGCTGATACAGTCTGTGGTATGGTTCCCCTCACCACATTCACACCTATCTGTGCAAAAGGACTGTATAATAAAGAACATGGTTTAAAACAAAAGTAATCTTCATCCAAACACTGAGCTTGCCATTAGTCTTTGTCAAACCCAATCAGTGGGAGTAAACTGTAGAGATACATCATTGCAAAAAGTGCTTAAGGGATAAGAGTTGTGGCACAAGAAGTTAAGCTTCCACTTGCAATGTTAACGTACCAAATGGTTGCTACTTTGAGTCCTGACCACTCTCCTTCCAACTTAGTTCCTTGCAGGGGACTTGGTGATTTAACCTGAAAGAGTTCAATTGTATCCTAAAAGCAGAGGCAAAAATATTGCAGAATTTTAATTACAGGAATGATACTCTTTTTTTTTCTTTCTTAAACATAGTTGTTGTCACACAGGTGCAGTTTTTGTCTTGTCTTTCAGTGAGCCAGTATCTCCTGTTCTCAAGTTAATACAAATGCGATGCTAATCCATTACAAAAAACCACCTTAAACCTTTATCTGCTAGATATTCATATTATTTTATCATATATTTTTCCATTACAATTTTTATCTCTTATTTGAGAAACAAGATACACACACATGTGAAGAGGAAAAGGAAGAGAGAGAGAGAGAATTTTGTTTACTGGTTCACTAATCCATATCTGGTTTTCCCAAGTGAGCAGCAAGTATTGAGTCATCATTACTGTGTTCCAGATCCGTAATGGCAAGAAGCTGCAGTCAGAAACTGGAACTGGGAATGCCAGCATCCCATTCGGTGTCTTGACCTCTAGTCCAAAGACTCCCAACTGATTGTATCACATGTTTTAAATTATTTATCTACTCCTTTCTCTATTCTTAAATGTGGTATCTACAGAGCTAAGTCACTTAATATTTACCATCTAGTGTCAACCTTGAAATAAATAGAAACTCAACCAGATATCTTCCCACCAAAATCTTCCAAGAACTTTTGAAGCTTCTCTTTCAACTATTTCCATCTTGGGAGGAAGATTTTCCTCTTTATTTATTTAAAGTAGTCTCTACCACTGTATAGCCTCAGCCACACACAGAGTAAGAAAACCATTTCAATTAAACTAAGACTAGTTATAATGATCAACTATGTGTTAGAGATTGGGCTCAATAATAAGATCCATAAATGAAGATAATGCCAGCCACACTCCTGCAGAACACAAACTATGCAATAGTGTTAACAGCAGGTTAGTTACTGTAACCCTTATTATCTGTCTCAATCTACTAACCAACTTGGCAAGGGAAAAATTCCTTTTATTAATGTGCCTCATCCAGGGACTTATGAAGAGAGTGAAATCTGAAGCTAAAATAACATTGTAATATCTGATTGATTAATCTCTGTCTCTGTACCCCCCTCCCTTTTTGTGTCTCCAAACCCCATTCATGAACCCCATGAAGAAATAGCCCAAAAGGATAAAGAAATCTGCTGCTGCATTTTGGCACAGGAGATTAAGCCACCAACTACAACATTAACGTCCTATATGGACACTGGGTTGATTCCCAGATACTCTATTTCCAAGCCTGCTCCCTGCCAGTGTACCTAGGGAAAGAGCAGAAGATGGCCCAAATACTTGGACCCCTGCCAACCACACGGGAAACTCAGAGTGGGAGAGGAGAGGAGCCAGCTAGATAATGAAACACTATTATTCACAATGTCTTTTAACCAAAGCCATTATGAGTCATTTAATTCAAATTTCCTATGAAAACCAGTAAAGGAACTGAGTTCTGTGAGGAGGGTGTATCAGCATACCAACAAAAACCAGAGAGAAACTACAGAGAAAGATGAGAGCAGAGCCACAGGGCTTCAGTGGGGAAAAACATGGCATATTGCAGGCCATATCACGGGGACCTGGGTTGAATCTGCTTGGTTTTTGCAAGGACGAGATAATATCTAAGCTACATAGGTATTCACCTTCAGTTGAACATCCATACACACAACATTTGAGGCTGGAAGGAAGAATACACAGCAAAGCCTGAATCACTTGATGGTGACTCAGTGACATTATTCATGGAACCCAGTTTATAGCATACTGAACTAGAGCCAGGGGACCCAGTGTCTATAAATAAGTCTTAAGGAAATCAATGAATCCTGAAATCGTATACAAAATGCATATTTAGGGGAGAGATAAGGATCTTACACTAACTTTATATCATGGTTAGATTATAAAAAACTAATAATTTAATAAAAAATAATTTGATAAAAATATTTTATTGAATTTCACTGTGTATTTTCTACATTAAGAGTTTGACACACATTAGTTTTATACTGACAGCAAATTTACATATTGAAAAATCTACCTGCAACATCAGGGACCTCGGAAAGCCTCGTTAGTAAGTGACAGAACAAGGACATGCACTTCTGTCAAATTTATTACCCTACATGTTTCACTGTCTCCCGTGATTAAAAGGAGTGAAGTTAGGTGCATAATGAGGCTCAGAGCCTACTCACATTTTCTGAAGTTCTAAACATTTGCAGTGCACTTGTGGATGACATCCCATCTGATTCTCCTTTATCATTCCATCCAGTGCAGGGGTGTAAATCTCTGATAGCTCGGAACACTGTCTTCAAAATGGTGGAGCCACACTGCTTTGGTTGAGTGGGGGAGTATAATTCTCACCCAGGGCTTATGCCCCAAGCACACACTGCCCAGACCCATAGAAGTAGAGGAAGGCTTTCTGAGAGGCCGATAATTATTTGCATGCCCCTGGCTAGTGGACTGTAAGTTGAGGAAAACTCACCCAAAAGACCGGTTCAAGTGCTATTATAAGACCCACCAAATCAAACTGCAATTTGAACCTGCAAAAGAAGAGACCTCCGAGATGGGGCTTTATAGCTGTGAATGGAGATCAGCAGAGTGTACACAACGTACCAGGAAGGAACAATGGGAGTCACCACAGATAGTTGGCTCTGAGGCTGCACACTTAACCATAACTGGGAGAATTGTCATCACACCCTTCAAACACTTCACCCAGCATTCTGCTCGTTTGACCCTCACTGCTGTTCTTTTGGCTCACTGTAGTATAGACCAGCAGGTTGTACATGTAATGTCTTTGGGGAGAATGAGGCAGGTTGCAGCTTTAGCAAAGAAAGGCTCCTTAACACAGTAGTATGAGCTCAGCCCAGGCTGTATAACAATGCTCCCAGTGAGAGCTGACCTGAAAGTGCCACATGGCTATTCACATGAGGGGATTGTCAATCCAGACCCCAGCTGGAATTCTGACACCAAGCTGTGTGTGAGGAAGACAGAGGGGCTGGATCTTATCCCTGGTGCCTGATTGTACAGAACTGATCCAGAATGGCATTTTGCTGGTACTTAGTTGGAACAGAGGCACAGAACAACAGTTCAGAATTGTTATAACTGATGAAGAAAATCAGAGAACAAAAAAATTCCTATAAGAGAGCACAAAGGGAAATTGTTCTTTCTGCCTGGAGAAGATGACATATAACAACTTCAAATGCCACATAAGTAACACCTGGAGGCACTTAAAAACTAAACAGCAAATTCACTGACCATTTGTGGTCTGTCTAAGCCACAGTTGAAGAAAGCTTTTCTAAATTATCCCATATGAGTAGCTGCCAACTGCTACAGAGACAGGGCATCCAGCTTCCACAAGAAAGGATTCAGTGGCAGACTTTAGCACTTCTGTTCTCAAATGGCACCAGTATCATTTGGGTATTTATTAGAAATGCAGGCTCTCAGGTGCCACCCCAGACTGATTTCATTAGACAGAGGATGGGGCTCACAATCTATTCCACCCAACTTTCCACATGGTTCTGATGTGTGTTGTAGGTTGACCTGCTTTTATAAGACTCAGATGACCTCAACGTTGGGGGTTCGCAAATGTCAGAGTAATAGCTTGTAAAAAAAAAATTGGAGCAAAATGCCCACTGAGCATCCATTTTTTTCCACTTGATATTAAGGGCATTAACAGAACTGTGCATGGGCCTTGGCTACTGCTCACCCAACAAACAGTAGCTTCTAGCAAGGTCAGTAAAAAAATCCATCTCACACTAGTTTGGACAGCTGTTCCTGCTAAATTAGCATGATAGCATGATAACTAAGCACGATTCCTTTCAAACTCTTCAGAAGACCTTGAGAATAGAGCACCTCTTGCAAAATTGCCTGATCTTTCTGGTTTAAAACGTAGAACTCTCAAGTGACCATAACAGATCTTCTGAATACACATCTTGCAGTGTAGTCCACTTGGCTATATGCTTAAAAATTTTCACAATTCCTTCATAGACGATGGTATAAGAATTGTTGCTCAAAACGAAGCAATAAGACTTAGCTTGGATGTGGTTTAACTGTCAAAGCCTTCCTCCTGTAGACTGAAAAAAAAGTTATCCCAACATTATACCATGAACACAGCAAACAGCTGGGGCACTCTGAACACTGTTCAACAATTTGCCATCCTTGCCTTTGGTGGCTAATAGGAAATCAGCTAGATTTCTCTTACCAACCCAAAATTAAGGCAATTTTATTAGTTTCTGAGTGAAAATATTGGTAGCAGCAAAGAAGAACTAGAATAGTGGGATCCTGTGACTATAGATACTTCAGTGAGGGAATTCCAGTTTGTTAAGAAAGATTCTTTAAGTAATTCATAATCTTAGCATGGGACACAACTCAAGAACCTGGTATTTGTTCTCTTTCTGCCAAAACTGCCATATACATGTGCCCCATTGCAGCCACGGAGAAGTTACTTGTCCAGACTTACAGTCTATGAAATACAGAGCCACATCTAGAACCTAGTAAGGACTGATTGACTAGCACATCACACTGGCAACTCAAGACGCAGTTTGTGGTCAAGAATATTTCAGGAAATCTTAAGAGTTTCAGACCTTGTGCAGTATCTACTTCACCAGTATTTACATTTTATCAAAGATTTGTAGACACATTAAAGTTTGAGAAGCTCTGCTCTAAAGCATAAGACACTTATCTGACTGTTTCTGAGATCCCTTGCATCAAAAATCACCTATAGGTTGTTGGTAAACTATATAGAGTCCAGAACTCCGTGCAGCTGAATCAAATATGCTGCACCATGAGTATGTTCACAGATGATTGTTGTGTATGCTTGATTTTGAGAATCATTGCTTTTGGTTCTCTTGCTTGGCAATGAGGTGTTGGAACAAGAATGTCACATTGACGTAGCTGAATGTTCTCCTTCACTGGTGACAGGAGTTTGGAGAATAGCACAGTCAAAATGAAGCAGGGTCAAGGAGAAATGTCTGCCACTCTGACTGTTATCTGCTTCAACCCAGATGATGCCGTGTGCTCTTATTTGACGTCTGAATTTGACCATTTGTTTGTTTTGTTTTTAAAGAATACCTCTGTGAAAAGCATATACTAGTCTTGTTTCTGACTGCAAGGCTAATACCCAAGATGTTTCTTTTACCTTGGATGTGCTTACATAATGTTTTTCTCTTCCACAAACCTAAAACTAAGAAGGAAACACTCAAGAAGGTATTTCAGAACACCGTAGAGGATGATACCATATGGAGAAAGATATGAATCAATCTTGGGAGACTAAGGAGATTGGGTCCCTGTGCCGAGTGGAAGACCTGGGAGAAGGTCTGTCTCCTGTCCTTGGACTGGCTCAGCTCTTGCTCATTGCAGCAATTTAGAGATTGAACAAGCAGATGGAATATCTCTTCTTTTCTCTGTAAATCTGCATTTCAAATCAAAATGTATAAATCTTTAGAAAAAGAAATAGGGTTTATGAGGTCAAGAACACCATGCAGGTCATCTGAATGAGTGAAGTCGATTGTTAAGGTCCCTTGAATGTAATTCTTCCTGAAACATTGTACCAGCCAAATAAAAACACATCTTTAACCCAGTCTCACCACAGATAAACTATCTGTAGGAGCCTCCCAGCGCATAAGCAGAACTTTTGTTTGTTAGTCATTTGAGATCAACGTGGCCATTGCCTACTGATATTAGATCAGAAGGAAGAAGAAACTGAGGCGATTCAAGAGGCTCCCGTTACCTGAACTAGGGACAAGTGGCAAACTCCTGAGCTTCCTGCAACTAGCTGAGGACACAGTGTCAAAGGAATGAAAAAAAATCTGTACTTCTTTTCTTACATATAATGAGACTTTATAAAGATTCTGAAAACTATGTTGGATTATTTTGGTGAAACTTCCAAGAAAGCTTTCATATAAGGTCATAGGAGTCAGTTTGCTTTTTTTTTTTATTTTTGTCAAATGGGGAGAGAAAATGATATTTTTTTTAAAATTTTTTTTTAATTATATTTGATTTTATAACACAGTTTCATAGGCTCTGGGATTCCCCCAACCCCTCCCCATACCCTCCTTCCCATGGTGGATTTCTCCACCTAGTTGCAGTATTATAGTTCAAATCCAATCATAATTCTTTCATAGCAAGCATGCAGTTTGTATAGTGTCCAGTATCTTATTGTCCAGATAAATTCAACAGTTTCTTGGGAAGACCATCTCTGGTCTGAAGGCAGAGCTGGTAGAATATCAAGGGGATGATATTTATATTTTAAGATTTATCTATTTTTATTGGAAAGGCAGATGTACAGAGAGAAGTAGAGACAAAGAGGAGATGTTCCATTCACTGGTTCACTCCCAAGTGGCTGCAATGGCTGGAGCTGAGCAGATACAAAGTCAGGAGCCAGGAGTTTCTTCCAGGTTTCCTATATGGGTGCAGGGTACCAAGGCTTTGGACCATCCTCGACTGTTTTCCCAGGCCACAAGCAGAGAGCTGGATGGGAAGTGGAGCCATCAGGACATGAACTAGTGCCCATATCAAATCCCAGTGTGTGCAAGGCGAGGACTTTAATTGCTAGGCTACCACACCAGGCCAAAGAGGATGATATTTTAAAGAGATGCAGGTATGACAAGGACAAATACATGAAAGTACAGGTTTTCAGTAATGTTTAAAAACTTTTAAGGCAAAAATAAATTATTATTTATATCCAGGCAAATGGGTGATCCTCAGCTGGAGTTTTGATTAACTCATTTAACAGTGTTTGTTTTCAAACTGTGCCCCAACCCCAACTAGCTACAGCAACCACACCTGTAACTTAGCAGAACTGCAGAGTCTCAGATTCTGATCCTGAGAAACTGGGAAGGGAGACCAGTAGTTGGCATTTTCAGAGATAAGACAGATGATTCTATTGCTTTCTGAAACTGGAGAATCACTGATTATTCATTGGATCTATCTGCTAAGCTACGTGTCTGAGAACTTCCCAGCCCTAACATTCTTATATTACATTTCCCACATTTATAGGCATTCTACAAAAGTGAATGGTTTCCAAAAGCGGTAAACAAGAATTTGGTGATCTGCATGCTGCAGCCACAGAGATGCTGTCAGGCGAGAATAGGATCCAGGTGCATTTCTGCAGGTAAGTAAAAGACCATTATGGTCATTCGTTTACTTTTTCAGTCCTTGATGATTATAAAGATTTTGTCATGCAGGAACAGGTTAAATGATTCAGAAATACGTGTTTACACATGATTTGGTATAGGATGGTAAAAATATAACTTTTCATATAACATCATTTGTCCATTATCAAGGGAGAAAGTAAAAGACTCCTAAGAAAGAGGGACTTGTCACTTCACTTTTCTGTAAGCTTAGCAGGAGAAAGGATTGCCATCAGCTGTCTGGTGCAGGGGCGATCCATCTCTGCAGTCTCCTGGTTTACTAATGCCTATTATTTGGGAATAATTATGTTTTTCACTTGTTAATATACAATTTTTCTCTTGTGATCTGAAGAATATAGCCTATTAGTCACCATTGTTCTCATATTGTACCTGAAAGAATTAACCGTATCTCCAGAGGTGTTTCTTTCTGAGACAAGTAGAAATGCTTAGAATCAGAACACAATGTAGGCTACTGCCTCTAAGAGTAATTGATTTGTAAGGGCTTTTAAATTGGTTGCTAGGCTTGCTGGGTGCAAGAAATACTAAAGATCTTCAAGGGAAGCTCAAAATAGAATATTTTCTCCCATTTATTCCAGAGTTCTTTGTATTATGATCTTCAATTAAGCTCTGTTCACTGTGTTTACATGTCCTCCCTTTGGTGATGTTTGAAAACCACACAACCATTAATTATTTTCTTTCTCTGTGTATATATGCAAATTGCTTCTGTAATCATATATATGCATATATGTATAAATCGATCATTTAAAAATTTGATGAAAACTTCAACAATCTTTCAATGAATTGTCATAAATTGGTTTCATTTTAGAATTTGGGACAAAATGATCAAGTCATCAGCTTCTCCCTGCCACTCCACTTTTCCTCAGATTTTCAGCAGCTGGGCCAATCTAGTGTAAAGAAGACTTGTTTAAAGTCTTTCATGTTGTCCAGATTTAATATCCTTGTATTGCTCATAAAATACTATACAACAAGTTAGTGCTTACTAAGAATCTGTAATGTGTGTGATGCTGAACTGAGCTCAAGGTTTTTAGCAATAGTAAGACTCAGTACACCTGGCTTCTGACCATTTGTGGTACAGAGAGACTACCAGCTGGTCTCTTACTTGCATTGCTTCTTATATCTGAGTGTCCACTTGGCTGCCTCCATGGTTCCTGGGTGGAGCATGTGACTATATTCTACCAGTGGTTATAAGTACAAATGTGGATGTCTGCAGGGCCCTCCCATATACCCATCTCTGCACATACTTTCATGCTTTTTATATACCCAGAATATATAACCAGAATACTCGGAAGAAAGTCATTGAAAGTGTTCTTAATAGTGTTTTGAAAAATAGCATGAGATGTCATTGAGTTTGTATATGTAGAGCCTTGAGCCACAGGAAAGGCCCAGAGACAGAAAAAGAATATTTTCAAATGGCTTGGTGATTTGTTGTTAGGAGTTACTAGATTCACTTGAATGAGGGAGCTGTCAAAAGAAATCACCTGGGTATAGCAAAAGCAAGCTCAGCGAACTAAGAAGTTTGAAATAATATAGACTGCAATTAGTAGCTTTAATTTATTTATAATAACACAGAAGGAAGATATTAGGGCATGAAAGCCAATGCAAGTGTCTTAAACAGTTTGAAGACCACCTAATACTACCTGCAACTATGTGTGTGCACAAAATGCTTGAATCTTTCTTCTACAATCTTTGATTTGACTCTATTGGGCTAACTGTGTAGCTCAATAAGCGGTATTTTTCCAAACTACTTGTGAATAGAATTTGGTCATTTGGGGGTTGATTTGAACTGTGATGTACAAGGGTAGATTGGATAAGAGCAGTCTGCTAAAATTGGCATTTAATCAGGGGATTTATTATAAAGAATTTAAAAGCAATGTTAAAACCAACTCGAAACTCCAAGTTTGTCAGCTTTGTCTCATTATCAAGTACTATGAATTCTAACCAATGCTGGCAAGAAAGTACTCTTTGTGTAAAGGCAAACCCCTCATGCAACCCCTTTCTTCACCCTTATACAAGCTTGATATACTTCTATGCTCTTTAAAGTATCTATTAAGGATGGTTTTCAAGGACTTTCAGTGAAACGTGAGTTGTTTGTTAAATAAAATCACAGAATTTTTTGACTGTACTGTCAAGAAAAGTATTACTTCTGGCCTGAGAAATCACGCAAGTTTGTTCTTGAGAGTTCAGAAGTACCTGAATCTCATGATATAATGAAACACAGTATGCACTGGACAAAGAGGAAAACCAACCCAGAGCTAAGTGGAGGTGACTTTTATGTAGACTCTACTAGACTATGAGGAAAATAATCAGTCAAATTTGTATAGCTAGTCCAAGACTTCAGTAACTGGTATAATAACTTTCTGTTGTGTTTTGAAAGAAGATATTAAATCCATAGTAGTATTAATGTTGCAAGGGCAAATCATTGGTTCTACGAGTAAGGAATAACATCCATCAGTTGTGGAAATGCAGTTCTGTGGTTGAGGGCAGAGAAAAAAAATGGAATGACCGCTATTGTGATTCATAGAGACCATATCATCAGTTACTGAATGTGGGTTTTGTAGACTACATCTGCAAAGTCCCCCACTCTCACAGTGTTTGATCTTTTGCTTTTGTAACTGCATTAATGTTGACAGTCTTGACAGTGCTGCCCTTTCAACCACAAGTCTGAGTCCAGTAATAAAGGAGTGTGGGCAGGACTCCAAATTGTAGACATCAAGTCTCACAGGATAATTCTGACCTCTTTCTTACCAGTTTAGCACTTCCTAAGGTCTTAGTTTTGACCTCACAGAATCAGGATATCATGTAAGCCTGATGCCTCTTACAGGTGCTAACTTAGGGCAAAACATTTGCAGAGATGCATTTAAATCTTTGACATGACTTCCAAGTACAGGCACACAAAGGAAAGTTTTAAAAATACGATGGAATGGAGAAAAATACTCAACCAGTATCACTGTAATGGAACTAGTTCAATACCTAATAGAGCTTTATTTCCCATGGCATAAACAATAATCGTAAAACCTCAACAGGAACAAGAACATAGAAGAAAGTAATTCTGCCTCACATCCCTAAGCACCAATATTTATTAGGACTTGGTGAACTGTGATTTTAGATTTGTTTCTCACGAATAAGCCATTCCATTACAGTATCATCCAGTTTCAACTGAAAGATGTAAGTAATGCAAATGGGCTCATTTCCAGTGTGTTCCTTACCGTACTGAAAAAGCATGTTGTAGTTTGTTAGCATAAACAGGGGGTGACACCAATAGTTGTGTTATCTGTGGTTACCTTCCCTGATGCAGGGCACAACATCAAGACTTCATTGGCGGGGACCAAAGAAAAACTTCCCAACAAAGCTTTGTACAAATTCCCATCCCATTTGTGCCAACCAAACTGACCAATGATTTGTAGAAACCTTTTCTCTTGAATTTCTAGTGTGGCTTCCAAAAACAGAGACAGAATGGGAAAGCCACCCAGGAAGAGATGAGGGACAGTGCTTGTTATTAAGGAAAAGCCAGACTTGTAAACAGACCCTATTTTTCAACCACAATTGCAGTTATATTGAGATCCCTATTGGTGGGTCCAAGTATCCCAAAATCCAGGTTGGAAGGTTTTTGCATCAAGAAACAGCAAAGTCCATACCAGTCAAAACCTGTACACAGCCAAACTGGTAAGCAGAATTTTAAACACACTCTTGGCAAGTTTCCAAAATGCTCATTTTAAGAAAATCCATTAAAATTAAATCCTTTCAGAAGATCAGCATTTCTTTTGCTAAAGTTTTTTTTTAAAACGTACCTCTCGGAGGCATAAACAATCGATGCAGCCATTAATTTGGAGGCCTTTCTCTCTGAAAGTGCTGCAAATTGAAAACTAATCATTCAAAAGACATTCTGACTAATCAGGTCAGGAAGAAAATGAATAGTGTTCTTCACCACCCAGCCAGAGGCTGTGTTTTGCTGCAAGATTAAATTTAAGGGTAGGGGGCAGGGAAGGGCAAGGAGAAAGGAAAAAAAAAAAGCAGAAAATGCCAGTACTAGTTTTTCCAATGACACATTGGGAAATTCCCCCAATAATGCCATACTTTTATTGACTTTAAATAGCTGGGGCAGAGCAGGCATTTGGCCCAGGGATTAAGCCACTACTTAGAACATCTGGATCTCACTTGAGAGGACCTGGGTTCAAGTCTCAGCTTTCCCTTCCCATCCAGATTCCTGTTCATTTACACACAGAATGTTGGAGATGATAGCTTAAGTGAGTGGGTCCCTGCCACATATATGAGAAGTCCAGAATGAGTTCTATGCTCCTGGCTGTTGTCTGGTACGATTTTGGCTGTTGCCAGTGTTTGAGGGATGAACCAGGGAAGGGAAGATTCACATTTATTCTCTCTTGCTCTAGAAGGTCAAAAAATAAGGGGCCCTTTCAATTTATTTTAGCCTCATTTTTCTTTTGTCTTCTGTATTATATACACACATATCTATGATTATACTTTTAACATAAGATGTTGCCTGAGAGGGGCATGTTGGGATTTCATGATTGCTTACAATATGTGTTTATACTCTTGAAAAATAATCGGTTTTTTTTCCTACATGTTGTTTCTTGAAATGGAGTGTTAAGCCTGTGCTTGCAAAGTGAAATGAAAGTGTCATGACCACACATAAAAATTTTTAAAGGAACAAAAAATGAGGAAAGAAGTTGGTGGGTGGGGAGCACAGGCCTGAGGGAGGGTGGGGGGAGTATCACTGTGCTCCTAAATCTACTCATTCACTCAATATACATTTTAAAAATAGCAGAAAAAAAAAGGTTGCACAAGTCTCCAGCGTTTGGACTTGCTTCTGAAATCATTTTTCTCAGTATCTAAGGCTGCTTCTTGAATTGCAGAGATAGGAATTTCTTAAGTGGCTAGCTATCATTCAGATTTTTCTTCCTTGAATCAAGTTATGGCCCAGAAAGGCTCTCATTGAGCAAATGCTCTCATATTTTCTTTAATAAATTAAAGCTTTCCTTCCATTCCAGCTCCAAGCGTCTCTTCTTGGCTGGTGGCCAGTGGCCCACAAACAGAAAAGAGAGCCTTAACAAATTTTATGGAAGTTAAATCTATGAAACAAAGCCTGCAATCTAGGATTTGGAGTATGGTGTTTGAACATAAAGCCTATTCTGAAATACTCAAAGGAAGGTGTCATTGTATAAAGTCTTAGACTGTTTTTAAAGTATCAGTCAAATCACAATATAACTCATCTCTTGTATCAATAAAATGTCATAGTTAATGTTCCATTATGTTACTTCAGAACTTCTCTTGTGGCATTGCTGTAATTTCTCAGTGTGCCTCCCAGAGGTGTATACCATCAGTGTGTCCATCAATTTGGAGGATTACTGTCAATTTGTCAATAAAAAGTTGGGAGGGGGCAGAAATAGGAATTTTCATCTGCCTCTAACAGTCCATTGAAAACTCAATCCAATAATTAAGAAATATAAAAACTGATATTGAGCTCTAACATATTATTGCACCACTCTGTCTTAAAGTTACTATCACTAATAAGGTCACCCTTTATTCTCCAAGTCTGAAATTAAGTATCTTCAGAACCTAGGAATTGTGACTATGTAAGAGATGCTTTGCCCATGAACTAACTCCATTATTTTTCCAATTATCAGGACAGGATATCTTTCAGTCCCTCTTCAACCTGTCACCAAGCTCTCATATTTATACCATCAAGTCAAGTCTTTATTGGCCTCTTTGTAACTCCCAATCTCGTGACAAGTTGCCATGATTCACAGCAATTCCTTTTTCACAACCTCCCATTAGTAAGTCTTGACAAGGCAGAAGTACTATCCATTTCATATTTCTACCTTCTTACTGTGGTAATTTTGCCACTTAACCTCATTCATGACGAGGAATAAATGAACTGGATGGTGCTTGGTGACAAAAGTAGCCTACAAAAGTGACTGGAGTCACCAGCTTCACTTTTACTGTAGTGACTTCCAGCTCTGGCATGTACAGCCAGCCTCCCAGGCCGACTCCACCACATATGGAGTTTTGCCCACTGTCTCTTTGTTCACCTGACATAGAAGCTAGGTTTTATTGATTTGTTTGCCCTTCAATACTGGGTATTCCTTTGGAGTAGAATTCACACCAAATAATTTAGGGGGCAAAAAACTCCCTTAAATACCAAAGATGAGCATATCACTTAGCATCTAACTCAGGACACTTTTAAAGGGAAATAAGCTACTGCTAATGACTGTGCTGGGACAATAGCCCAAGACTGCACTGGGAAACCAGAAATGAAACCAATCATCTATGGCAAAAACTGGCTGGTTAACCAGAAAGCTAAAGTTACCCATCATAAGTATAAATTTATAGAAGATGAAGCCCGTTGAGAAAAGTGCTATGAAGGAGGAATCTAACACCAGATCTAAAATTCCTTCTACCTAATTATCCTGTCCTGCTGATTCTAGCGTCTATAATCTCTATCATCCATTTTATTTCTCCATCTCTTGCTTCCTGCACCTTGGCTGTAGGCAAGATCATCCCTCCTGTCTGATACTACAATCATATCCTGAAGTTTTCCCCACTCCAGTTTTGCCCTACACTTATCAGTTCTGTAGATATCACAGTAATTTTTCTGAAACTAGAACTAGGCATTGTTCTGGGCATACAGCATCAAGAAACAAAGAACAAATCGGGGTCCCTGAATAGTACTCATCATCTTGAAGCAGAGATGGATGGAGGACAAGTGAACTCTTGGTAGGAACCGTGGAAGTAACTGAGTTTGGTGATAGAGGGAAAGAGTGGTAAGGAGGAAGGTACTTAAATTAAGGTGTTCAGAGCCTTACTTGGAAAGGGATGTTACATTATGTTTCAAGGATTAGGCAAAACAGCCTTGCAGAGAACCAAAGAGAGGACATTTCAGGCAATGGGAAGAGAATGTTAAACACTGATCTAAGTAGCAGAATGAGAGGCCTTTGTGACCAGCACATTCTGACCAAGATTCAGAGTGCATTGCAATCAAGCTGAAAGCTGGAAAAGGGTCAGGTCATTTCTAAAAGGCCAAAGAATCTGAATATTTGTTCTAAGCGAAATAAAGGGCATTAAGGGCTTTTTAATGTTTTTTTTTTTTTTAGGAAATATTTATTTATTTTACTTGTAAAGCAGAGTTACAGAGAAAAAGAAAAAGAGGAGAATGAGAGAAAGAATGAATGAATAAATGACTGAATGAACGAGAATGTTCCATCCACTGTTTCACCATCCCTCCTACCCCCCACCTCCAGGTCACAGCAATGGCCAGGACTGAGGCCATGCCAAAGTTAGGAGCCTGAAATTCTATCTGGGTGTCCCACTCAGCAGGCAAGATCCCAGGTGCTCAGACAGTCTTCCACTGCCTTCCAAGGTCCACTGGCAGGGAGCTGGATCAGAAATAGATAAGCCAGGACTCAAACAGGTACCATAAAGGATGTTATCATGGAAGGCAGCAGCTTAGCCTACTGTGCTATAACACTGACCCTCAAAAGAGTTTTAAGCAGAGGAGCTGATGGAACAAGATGGAACAAATTTTCTTTTTTTTTCTTTAAGCTGACTTTTGAAAAGTATGTGGCAAATAAAAGGGAACTTTGAGACAAAACCAAAATGCTCACTCAGTTGAAAGAGAACAGTGGCTATGGAAAGAGAATGAAGTTCTATTACATTAGTGGCATTTCTGAGTACTTAGATAAACTTTGGCAATTATTATATGTGCTGCCGAAGAGAGCACTAAACTTTGGCAATTAAACTTGTACTTCCAACTATATACTCTCCCTTTATGCTCTGAAATATGCAAATTTTTGCCATGCTTTCAATTATTTCACTCACTGTTTGCTAAAATATTTCTTTTTTTAATTTGTTTTTCTGGTTTGTGTTGCTTTGTTAACATTTTTATGTCATCAAACTGCTCTAAGTAATTTCCTTTTCTTAAAAATATTTATTTACTTTTATTGGAAAGTTAGATTTTACAGAAATAAGGAGAAACAGAAAGATCTTGCATCCAATGGTTCACCCCACAAATGGTTGCAATAGCCAGAGTTGAACAGATCCAAAGCCAGGAGCCAGGAGTTATTCCAGGTCTCTCACATGAGTGCAGGGTCCCAAGGATTTGGGCTGTCCTTCACTGCTTTCGCAGGCCACAAGCAAGGAGCTGGATAGGATGTGGAACAGCTGGGACATGAAGAGTGCCCAAATGGGATCCTGACACTTGGAGACAGAAAACTAGCCAGTTGAGCCATCATGCTGGGCCCCAAGATCTATGATTTCAAAAGTGCCAGAGATGTCTGGAAAATAAATCCTGGTGAGTCAAAAGCTTCCTCCTGATGCTCAGTGTTACAGAGAGTGGAAAATTATGATGAGTATGTAAACTCGGTGTTCTCAAAACTTTGCATTTCTCTCGGTGGCTGTTGCTATGCTTTTCTCATTGTTAACGTGGTAAGGAACATGTCAGATTTGGGAATAAGTAATCACATGTTTCAAAGTAAGTAACTGCACTCTTTGGTATCTTGTTAGATGAGGCACAAGCAGTCAGATGAATGCAGACATAGGCACTGATGGAGATGAATATTGATGTGGATACCCATGTGTGTTTCCATATAAATGAAGATCCAGACAGGCACATTCCAAACTATAGAAATCCATGCTATAAGAGAAGAGCTATTAGAAATTATAAAATATTGGGCCCGGTGCGGTGGCACAAGTGGTTAAGGTCCTCACCTTGCACGCCCGAGATCCCATATGGGCGCCGGTTCTATCCCAGCAGCCCCGCTTCCCTTCCAGCTCCCTGCCTGTGGCCTGGGAAAGCAGTCGAGGACGGCCCAAAGCTTTGGGACCCTGCACCCACGCGGGAGACCCGGAAGAGACTCCTGGTTTCGGTTCGGCATAACATCGGCCATTGTGCTCACTTGGGGAGTGAATCATTGGACGGAAGCTCTTCCTCTCTGTCTCTCCTCTCTGTATATCTGCCTTTCCAATAGAAAAAATAAATCTTTTTTAAAAAAAAGGCACAAGTGGTTAAGAAATTATAAAATATTAGGGTCCTGCTTCCTTTTTATTCTTTGTATATTTGATTGTTCTCTCCAAGGAGCAGGAGAGAATCCTTGCTTGATTGAATGAACCCTAGTTTGAAATTGTTCAACAATTGGACATTGAGTTGTTTGTGCAGAGCCACGGGGATGCCTTTCTGAGCAGGGTGGCCTGTCACTGCAGAAGACGTTTACAGTACAGATGAGTCTGGGCCCATTTTCAGTGTGCTGGCTATGGGAAGTCTTGCAGGAGAAAATACTTTCTTGATTAAATTCTCCAAGGCTGACTTTTTTTTTGCTGCTCAGATTGCTGAATGATTTCACATGAATTTCTTTGTTTGTTGCTTGGTTGGATTTTTTGTTTTGTTTTGTTTTCAGAGTCAGAGTTTTTAAGCGATCTGATGTATGTGATAGTTATTTTCTTATCAGCATAAAAATCTTTTGGCCACCAAGGTAGGGAAGTTATTTTAGTGGTGCAAATAACAGGCATTTCAGTAAGGAAAAAAAGATGTGTTATATCATGGTCATCCAGTGTTTAATTTTCTTTTTAATATTATTGAGTAATTGAGTAATTAAAAAAGTAATTGAGTGGTATATACCACCATATAGGCTTTTGATTACAGTGGGGAGTGTCAGGTATGGAGCAAGGTGGGTGGTGCAAATGTTTCAATTAATTTTTCTCCTGTGTCTGCAGGGGAATGTGGCAGTGGGGGATGGAGGAGGAGATTCTTTGTTATCAAACTGCATCAGCACCTGGGCAAGGGAGGATGGTGATTTGATGATGCCTTAGAAACCTTGATGTGGGGATAGTGTTCTAAGGACATTACTTGAGTGGTTCTGATGGTTATGAGAAATTGTTGGTTTCATTGCTTGAGAGTTGAGAAAATCTTTTTTTTTTTTTAGTTTTATTTTATTTTATTAGAAGGATGGAGAGAAGGAGATACAGAAAGGAAGATCTTCCATCTGATGGCTCACGCCCCAAGTAGCTGCAATAGCCAGAGCTGAGTCAATCCAAAACCAGGAGCCAGGAGCTTCTTCTGGGTCTCCCTGTGGGCACAGGGGCCCAAGGCTTTAAGCCACTTTCTACTATTTTCCCCGGCCACAAGCAGGGAATTGGATGGGAAGTGGAGCAGTCAGAACACAAGTTGATGCTCATATGGGTTCCTGAGGCATGCAAGGTGAGGATTTCAGTCATTGAGCCATTGCACTGGGACTCAGGAGTGACAAAAAATCTTTCCAAGGTCTATTGGTTGAAAATGTTCACCTTTATGTATCCCCAGACCCAGGCAAATACTGCAAAGCATGGCCAGGAGAATTGTCCAGCCTGTTCTCCTTTCCATCCTCTGACAAGGCACTCAACATCCCCTGCTGGCCTGTTTGACCTGTCATGTTCCATATGTGCATGTAGGCATGCTGTCCACTGCATAGGCATCAGCAGTCGAGGAGACCCAGTCCTGACACATGCCCTCCACACTCTGACAACACAACCTGTGATTTTTTGCCCTGTGAAGGGGTCTGAGTCCAGTGGTTCATTTGGGGATACCCCTGGAAACCTTGCCTGGGATAACCTCAGTCTTGATTCTTATGTGTACCAGCCAGTGCAGGGTCAAGTGCAGTCTGTCACCTGCACCAGCCAATACCCATACTCATGGATGTAGCTGCCTAGTCAGTTCTACTACTAGCCCCATGACTCTTACAAACCAGTGGGTGCTGCAACCCAGCCCAACCCAGCTGGCCTGCCACAGACCTGGTTCTCATGCATACTTGATCATGGCCAGTACCATGCCTGTCCCAGCTCTCTCAACAGTTTTTGTGTGTGCCACTCTGCTGCAGCATTTAAAAAAATACATGTTTTTGTCAACTAATTGTGACAGGAAGAAATGATTGCACCATTATTTAATGACTTTCATATATTTGAAGTTCTGTTGCTACCTCCCATTTTCCTGCCTAATGAACAGCTCTTAAATAGTTTTCAAAGGTTTTTAATTCTTGTAACCAGCAGTCCTCCAGGATTTTGCCTTTTGATGGGCATATTAGGTTGACCTTACCTGCACATGATTTCTTTGAACTTGTTTTCATCAGCAATGACCCTGGGGGAAAATATTGTCAAAAAACAAATCCTGTTCTAGACCCACCCAGAATGACATAATATTAACTGCTTTCTGTATCCAACAATGATACTGTTTTGAGAACTCACAGCCGGTTTGAGTTTACTCAGGCCCATATTTTCTTTCTCATTTGGTTCGTCATTTCGCAAGGTTCCACTATTTTGTGCATGGCTTAAAGTATAATATTCATGAACAGAGGATGTTACACAGAGCATTTCAATCAACCAGAGGCCCTAAAGGAGAAGCTCAGTTTTTAGCAAAGATAACCCGTCACTTTTTTATTAGCTGTGTAAATCTTGTCACTCTGCAAGTTGACACGAAAGAAAATTAGCTTTCATGGAGTGGACACTGCTTTCTCTCCTCTAGTGGCACATTTTACTTCATTGGCTCAGTTATGCTGGCTTGCATATTATCACCCTTGTGTCAGTGGTTTGTGATTCTGATATAAAATAAGTGACCAAACGAGGGGGGGCAGTTCCTGGGCCATAGGATTCTCAAAACTAGTAAAATTCCTGAGCAAAGCAGGACAAGTAAACCAGGACAATGGCTCCCCTGGTGCCATAAACGAGCTGGGTTATTTCCTGCAGTTCTGTGGATTGACAGTGATGCTGCTGCTGAGTTCTCTGTGTGGCTGCTTCTTAGACTGGAGGGGCTGGACTGTGAGACTGAACACAGATGGTTGTGCCTCCTCTGTGTGGTCCTTCATCACCTGCCAACCATTTCAGTGCTTGGTACACCAACAGAGCAAGTTGGGAGGCCTCTTGAAACTGCTTGGTAGTTACACATGGTCACTTAAGTCACATCAACTTTGAAGGCTACAAGTCCACCAAAATCATGTACTAGTGCTCAGAATCAGACTAGTGTACTGTGGAACTGGAACATGAGACTGCTGCAGGAGTCAAATGTGGAGTAGTAAGAAGCCTCCTTCCCTGTGACAGAGTGGCTGCTTTTCTGCATGGGGGGAAGAGAAATGCAAGGCAGGGAACTTGGCCAGCTCCCTGATATGGCTAAGGCTGGCATAATACCATGATTCTGCTCTTCTGTCTTTTGAAGAGTCCACTAATCATGCTGGCTTGTCTTTTCAAACTGTGGCTTTGTGCAAAAAGAATCCCTTTACATTCATATGATATTCTGAACCTAGTGGGTTTTTGTTTCCCTTTTAAGAAGCATTTTTTAGTAACTCATTATGCAAACTCTACAGAGCATTCAGCAATGAAGAAACATTTGTTTGTCCAATTATCACATGCTAAACTGCAGAAATAAATGTTTATTGCCTTAAACAAATTGCCCAATTACTTAACAGATCAGCCTGTGCATTTTGTGTGATTGGGTCTCATTTGTAACGGTAAAACAACAATTGCTACCACTTACTGAGCAAGTCTGTGTCAGATGCTGAGAGAAAGAGACTGTAGACTTTATAATCACTCTCTCAAGCAGTCTCAGAGAAATCCTCTGAGGTAGACAATGGCACTGCCCTTCGTGTCCTGGATAAGAAGATAACTTAAAGCTTCTTGCCTCACGCCACTCAACTGGAAAATAGGTGTTTGGTCAGGGATCCAACCCTGTTCAAGGTCAATACCAGCATTTTACCCTTAACCATTCTGCTAGTCCATGAAAGAAAAAAATCAACTTGCCCATGAAAATGAGGTTTTCAAACAACGCTTGAGGCAAACAAATTAGGAAAAAAAATGTTATTTTATCTTCTGAGATTTTTTTTTGTATCAAGTTAATTTACACTTTAACCAATTAACTATTTTCTTTTAAAAAAATTATTTTTATTTGAAAGGCAGATTTTTTTCTTTTAAAATATGGGTTTTTTAAAAATTTTTTTAATAATCTTACTTAGTTGATTTGGGTACAAAGGGTCAAGGGCTACAGGAAAGTGGGCAATACCATTGTTTCCACACTGATACCATCATTTTTTTCTCCTGTATCTGGGGTGAGGGGAGAAATAAAGGGAGAAGCCCCACCCAGTCTCCCACCATCCCAGGTCCCCGATGTGAGGCACACTCCAAGGGTCCTGCTCAAGCAGTTTTGATAGTTCAACGGGTCTGAATTGCTGCCAATCTTGCCATTCCAATCACGATGAAATCTATTCAGAATCCACTGGCTGACATAGTCTCTTCATGGTTGGGGTTCTGAGATTAGCAGTTCAGTTGGAGGGATCTCCAAAGAAACTTCGTCTGAGGTGATCCCAGACCTGGGATCTTGTGTGTGCTTGCCAGTACAGGGTCTATCGTACGTGTTAGTGGGCATTGAAGCCTACTTCAACCCAACCAACCCTACTATCCAGCCCACACACATACTGGCATGTGCCTTTCTGTCTAGGCACCCCTGCCCCTGTCCTGGTTTTCATGTTCTCCAGTGGGAGTGTTAACCCAAAAGGGAGGTACCTACTATCTCCCCACTAGGCCACTCCCACTCCTGGATGATGCACTCTCTAGGTGGTTCTGGAATTTAACTTGACCACCCCACCAGCATACATATGGCATAGGTGGGGGGCACACCAGGCTGAACCTGTTCACATCACCCACTGGTGAATCCGAGTACCAGAATAGAGTGTGGGTCAGGCCAGGTTCAGTCGTGACACAAACCAGTACACATTACAGAATACCAAGGTGGCGTGAGCCGTACTAGATGTGGTCGCAGCGGCCAAACAGCACAAGTGAGAACTCAGGAATGAGAGGGGGAAAAGCTGGCAGGGGGAGTGTGGGCTCCCCTGGTGGACAACCACTCCTACTGGAGAGCATGAGCTGAGATGGGGGCAGACCTGACCAGGCAGGGCTACAACATCTGTGGGCCTCATGTGAGCTAGATTAGGGAAGGGCCAGGTTGGACTGACTGTTCCAACTGGTACAAACAAAAATTAGAGTGGGTGAGGGTTGGTTGGGCATTGCCGCAGCATCAGCTGTCAGAGGCTGGCACTGGGACCTTAATCTGAAAGGCAGATTTTACAGAGTGAGAGACAGAGAGAAAGATCTTCCATGTGCTGGTTCACTCCCCAAATGGCAGCAGTAGCCAGAGCTGAGCCAGTCTAAAGCCAGGAGCTGGGAGCTTCTTCCAAGTCTCCCACACAGGTGCAAGTTCTCAAGGTTTTGGGCCATCCTCCATTTCTTTCCAAGCTCATGAACAAGGAGCTGGATCACAAGTAGAGCATGTAAACTAGAAGTGGCACCCATATGGGATGCTGGTACTACAGGCAAAGGATTAGCCTGTTGAGCCACCATGCCTGCCCCTCCCCCTTCTGAGTTTGTTTGTTTGTTTGTTTATTTAGAGAAAAACTAAGACATGCAACCTGACAGTGTAGTGGGATCACAGATTTTTTTTTTTGTCCTTAACCCTTCATTCACACTTAGAAGTGAAGTAGTGTAGAGAGAGGCGAAAGTTGCCCAGTGACACTATAAGCTTACTGACGATGCTAGCCAAGCCCAGGGTTTAGTTGTATTGGGCACATCTCCCTTCCAACTGAAAGGGTCATCCTTCTTCAATTTTAAAATGTCAGAATCAAGGACAAGCCTGCTGGTGGAGCACACTAACCATCACCTGCAGGACTGGCATCCCAAATTGGTGCCAGTTCATGCCCTAGCTGCTCCACTTCCCATCCAGCTCTCTGCTTATGGCCTGGGAAAGCAGCAGATGGTTGCTCAAGTCCTTGGGTCCCTGCACCCACGTGGGAAACCTGGCTCCTGGTTTAGAATCAGTTCAGCTCCAGCTATTACAGCTGTTTGGGGAGTGACCCAGTAGATGGAAGATCTCCCTCTCTCACAGTCTCTCCTTCTCTCTGTAAATCTACCTCTCGAGTAAAATAAATAAACCCTTAAAAATAAATAAAGACAATGTCAGGATCCTTCCTACAGTATTAGAAATGATGGGAAAGCTGAAGCTCCAGGTGTGTCGATAGTGAGCACAGGCTGCCTGGGAACGCAGAAAAATGAGAAAGGATTTTCCCTGGGGCTTTACTCCAGAGAAGCCGAGACAAACAGCTCCATAATTTATTCTGGTTGCTGGGTGAATCTGGAGCCCTCAACAGGAATTCCCATGGCCAATCTGGGCTTTTGCAACCCTGACAACAACCTCTGATCCCTGATAAAGATACAGGTGGCTGCTACTGTCCTAAAAGCTAAGCATGTTGGCATAGAAAAGCTCGCCTCTAGCCCAGCCTCTTGCATAATTTGAATAGCACTGGTAAATTGTGTTTAGCAAGCATGTGAAGGAATTCAACCTACTGTCAAGGCATATCTGACCAGAGCAGCTTATTGTTGCTTAGAAACCTAACATTAGAGACACGAAACAGACTTTTGTCATTCTAAATCCATGCACTTAATTATCTCCACCCTAAATTAGTTCCAGAAACAGAAGCGAGTAAACGTGTACAAATCTGGCTAGTGTAAGCAGATGACAAGAAGGTGGAGAGCAGTATGTGAGCAACGATCTTCCTCTTCTCACCTTCTGCCCACTCTCATTTTGCCTGGCACAGCAAGGGTCTTTGCGTCCAGTCACTCTGGCTGCAGCTTTTTTTAAAACAGTCATGGCTATGAGTATCTCTTGGGCACTGTATTGGTCTTTGAGCAACTTTACTGAAGCCCATAATTCGTTGTAATTCTTTGTGATAATAACTGCTGTAAGGGGCAACATTTGTGCACTCATTGGCTTCTCTGTTAGATTTCAATTTCAGAGCTGGGTTCTTCTTTAATGCCCCTCCCTACATGCCTTGAAAAGGGTAAATAAGTAAGATACCTTATAAAAATAATAATAACAACTATGGAGCTCTTTTGTATAACAGATGAGATATCAAGGACTTTACCCAAGCCCCCTTGGAGGAAAACAGATTTATAGTATTCCCTTTCTATTGGTTGAGACATATTGTCCAAGGCCCAGGGAGCAGAACTGTACATTTAGCTACCAGTATTACACAGCTTCCAAAGACCTGTTCACTGAGCAAATATCTATCCAACCCCTATTTTCTCTGCTCTTGAACTTTATCTTGCTGTGAGTCAAAGCTATCTGCCTCCCCTTTTCCACTGAACTCATTTTCTGGCCTGGAAGAGTACAGGTTAATCGGGGTCATTGTTGACTTCCTAAGTCTTTGTTCCTCTCAGCTCTGCTGCAATTCTTCTGGATGCTAAAATATGCTGTTCATTTCTCAACCAGCCACTCCCCTCCATGTCCAAGTTTGTTGTAACTAGGGTCATTTCATCCCTCTGTTCCTTTGCATTGCTTTTGCTCCTCTTTGCCTAAAGTCAAGATGAAGTGTCTTTGGTTGTTTGCCTTCCTAGACTCCCTGTCAGGTGGAATGAGCCTAGGGGAAGCCAGACTTTCTGTCCAAGTTTAGTTTTGTTTCTGTGTTGGAGCCATGAGCAACATTTTTGAAATTCTATTGGCTGGTTTCAAATCTACTTAAGTTCTTAAGCACTGGCAAAGCAAACATTTCTTGTGCCCATGCAGCAGTGGCTTTGGGGAGAAGCTGTGGACAGAAGCAGTCAGGCCTAGGTGGTAAGAAAGCAGGAGACTGGAACCGTGAAGTGCAGGAAAAATATTTCAAAAATGCCTGGGGCTGGGCTAAATATCATAAAAAAAAAAAAAAGAACCAGGAGGCTTCTGTTGTGACTCACCTGCTCTGGGTGGATATTGATGTTCACCTATGTAGGTGCTGTGTATGATTCAAATACATCTCTGACCCCGAAAAGCTCATTCAAGAAGAATATAGGAAATTTCCTACTGCCAGTGACAGCCATGTGACTTGAACACTTACTCAGTCTACCAAACATGATTTATGTCCCCTATAGAAAGAAATAAGAGACCTACTTTTCAGATTTATTGTGAAGATTAAATGGAATAAGCTATGCAAAACGTTTAGGATGATACTTGGCCTACAGTTGAAAACCAAAGGTGGGAATATTGTCTTCCACTGGGCTGATATCCCACTTGACATTCTCAGAGCTGGACAATAGCTTTTTGGGGGAATAGGCACTGCCCCTCTTTTTAAAGTATCTTTTTCAAAAGTATTTGTGAACTACTCTTGATTACCTTAGTGCATATTAATTTATTGGTATTAATAGATGAGAGACTAAGTCTCCCTAGTAAGAGAAATTGATAATAGTGATAATCATTTATAAGGGGTTGGCCAAATTGCAGGCAAGATGCTGAACATTCTCATTAGGTCCTCTCTGAAAGCCTGTGAGATGCTGTTTAAAAGGCAGATAACTTATCCTAGGACATTGGACCAGAAGTGATGAAGCTGAGATGTTAACCCAGGACTGTGTGACATCATAGCTAGTACACATGTTACTGAACTCTGTAACCCCAATATACTTTAATTGGTATAACAGAGATTCAGAGAATAGCAAGCACTGGCTGGACCTCTTTGAAGTGCCATGGCACAAAATACAAGGTCAATTGGCAATGGCAAATTGTAAGGATTTTGATAAATGGATGGCAGTGAGAAGTGCAGAATACAAAACCAGGGGTCTGATCACAAGCTGTACTTCTGTAAACATCCTTGTCTTGGCTTCTAAGTTCTGCACTCTCTATCTGCTGTCTCGTGGTCTCAACTCCCGTGCCTATCCCCCATTTCCCTGCCCCTCTCACCTGGTACTGCTGTACATGCATTGCAGTTGATTTTTACATTTACTATTCTGCATTTACCAACACTTTTTCCAACAAGGAATCATGTCTGATTTGCCCATCATTGGTACCCAACATGAATACAGGTTCTAGCCTATGTATGTGAATGGAAAAAAATGATTCATGAGTGAACATATGCATGGCAGTTATTAGAACTCTATCTGTTGCCAGTTCCAATAAGCTTTTGTAACCAAGATGTAAAACGTGTATTCCAATCTAGGCAACTAAATGAAGGAGGAAGTCACAACAGGCTCCTTGCCTGCCTCTCCCCAGTCAGTGCCCTTTGAAGAGGAGCAGGAACCAGTTTGTTTCCTTACAAGGGTGCTGTTCCTCGACCACCTACTGCATCAGTTTCCCTGAGCATGACTCCTTTCCTTAAAAGAGATATTTGGGGCTCTTCAGAAATCAGTGAGGCTAGGTATTTTTAGTTCCTTTGGAGTAGAGCTCTAGAAACATGAAATTCAGACAATTTTAAGTGTCATATGCTAACTGTAGAAAGTAATTCTCTACCTCCTCCCAAATGCCTATTAGACAACATAAGAGAAACCATTTAGATGTCCTGTTGTAACATACAAAAGTAACTGCAAAGGTTCATGGAAAATGAAATTTAAAAAATTATTTTGGTGCAAACATTTTGAAATTCATGTATACTTTTCACATAATACACATTTTGCACATTTTTTGAAGACCTCTTACATAATTTAATACAGAGAAATACAAAGAAAACAATACATAGAATGCGTTTTCCCCCCTTAGATAATCTCTGCTAGGTTTTTTTTTTTTTTTTAGTTTACTTAATTTTATTGTAAAGGCGACTTTAACAGAGAGAAGAGACAGAGAGGACAATCTTACATCTACTGGTTCATTCTCCATGTGCCTGTAACAGCAAGAACTAAGCTGATCCAAACCTAGGAGTGAGGAGTTTCTTCTAGGTCTTCCACATGGGTGCAGGATCCCAAGGATTTGAGCCATCCTCCACTGCTTTCCCAGGTTTTCATCAGGGTGCTGAATCAGAAACAGAACAGCTGGGCATGAATCAGCACCCACTTAAGATGTAGATACTTGCAAGTGGAGAATTGCCCTATTGAGTTAGTGCATTGGCTTCATAATTTTTAAACCAATGTGTAAAGACAGAATTTTTTGATGTGGTTTTTGGCTAACATGTTTTCAGACTATGTTGTGTCACACAGGAGCATCCTTTTGTTAGGATACATTGCAATTTGTGTGACTGGTGACTGTTGTTAATCAAAGGACAGAATCAGTCTTGGCATGATGAGGTAGATCATTTAAAGCAATAAGTTTTGTATGAACCAAGTCTCTTTTTCCAGAATTAGTAACTTAAAACTGGCTCCTGATTGTGGTGATGCTAGGTCATTGTTCCAAAGAATGTTGAGAATTGTGGGTTGTGCAATATCTAGAATTAGTCCAAAATGGTATATTTGTTATTTATGGCTATGTAGCCATTTTCCACAAACCCAGTGGATTAAAACAACATTAGTTTTCTATTGCATACTTTACTATTGTATAACAGGGATACGAAAACTGAATGAAGAAGAAAAGCCAGTGTGTGACAACTTTGTCAAGCTAGTACCTAGGATCAACTTCTGGTACTCAATTGTTTCTCATCTCCTGAGGACATTTACGAAAAGTATTTCCTAAAAGGAAGGATGGTGCACACACGTACTTCCATATGTGTCCTCACTGTGGTTCGGTGTTTCCTCTCCAGTGATCAACTTCCCCATAGTTCCTAGTTGTCTGTGTATGTGTCTCTGTGTGTGTGTGTGTGTGTGTGTGTGTGTGTGTGTGTGTGTGTGTCTGTGTGTGTGTGTGTCTGTGTATAATGGCAAAGTGGTCCCACTGGGCAGCCTCAACCACTGCAGTAGAGAAGCCCCCAAGGCTTTCCCAGTCCTCTGTAAGGTTGTCCAGTCCTCTGCAAGGTAGCAGCCAAGATGTTACTGAACTGGAAGTCATCAAAATTCAGACAGAGAAAAATTTAATTCCGTGCTCAGGTAGCTGCAGGCAGAATTCACTTATTTGTGTAGGTTGTTAAAATGAGGATCTTGGTTTCTTGATGGATGTCCATTGCAGGCTTCCTTCAGCTCCTTGCCATATGGTACTCTCTATAGGCAACTCATAAACACAGCTTGCATTTGCATTTTCACAGCTGGCTGAGGAGTTTCCTTGCAAGACAGGTTTACAATCATATGCACTGTACACCCTGTAACCTTTGTCGTCTTCTGTGGATTAGACAGTCTCCACTTTCAAGGAGGGGTTGCATTATGACCTGAACACCAGGAAGAGCTATCTCTGTCTGCCATAGGAGCTAAGAGGATCTAGCAGTGTAAACTCAGTGAGAGCAGAACAAGTCATATTAGTGCCTAACCTGGACTAACACATGTTGAATTTTATGCTAGAATATGTGACCTTCAAAAAAGCAGTTAAGGTGTTTAAAAAAAAAGAATGAAAAAAACATTATTTTGCTTGAAAGGCAGATAGAGAGGGGGAGAGAGGGAGAGAAAGGGAAAGATCTTCTATTCATTGGTTCACTCACCAAATAACCTAATAGCTGTAGTTAGGCCAGGACCAGGCTGAAGCTAGGAGCCTAGGACTAATTCCAAGTCTCCCAAGAGGATGACAGGGGCCTACTTACTTGGCCAATCTTGCTCCCTTTAGAATGTGCATAGCAGGAAGCTAGATCAGAAGTGGATCTGGGGTCAGTGTAGTGGCACAGCAAGCTAACCTTCCACCTACGGTACTGGCATACCATATGGATCTTTTCCACTTCTGATCCAGTTCCTTGCTTATAGCCTGGAAGATCAGCAGAGGATGGCTCACATCCTTGGAACCAGCACTCAAGTGGGAGATCCAGAAGCTCGAGGCTTCTGTCCACAAAACAACTCAGCTCTGACCATTGCGGCAATTTGCAGAGTGAATCACCCGAGGGACATTCCCACTCCCTGTGTCCTCTCTGTAAATCCGCCTTTCAAATAAAAACAGATAATAAAGATGATGATGATGATAAAAGAATTGAAACTGAAACATGAACGAGGTATTTCAATATGCAATATAGACTTGTAAACCAAAAAACCACCCCACAGTCACATTTTCTGAAACGTAATGAACTGTCAATTTAGATAATATTCAAATTCCCTTGTTAATAAAAAGTTGTTTCTTAATATGTAAAACAAATAAATTAATTCTCAATAACTCTCATTGTAGCATTTAGTTTCTCATAGGATGGAAATTAAATCACTTTTAGTTAAAGCTTTTCTTCTCCACGTAAAGTTTTTCTAGGGTCTTTACCTTGACCTTTTAGTGTTTGGCTGTTTAGCATACCTTTAATTAGAATATTAACAAATCATATAGGTAAACACCAGTTTGATCAGATTGTTAAAACTTTAAAAAGTCCCCCTGAATCAATTTCCTGTCCCTGGATTTTCCCTTTAATTAGAACGAGAAGAGCCAAGCATAACATACATATTTTTAACAAATGTTGTTTGCAGGAGCATGTTTATTTTTTTCTTTGTTATGCTTACTATGGTACATTTTACAGATGTTGAAAGAATATTTCAGGATGTCTTGAGGAGACAATGAAAGATTGTGGTTTAACAACCACGTCTCTCACAGCACTGAGGCCAATTGGTTACAGTTGGCTTGCTGAAGTGTAAGATCCTCAGTTAGTCTTCAAAAGGAATGTGTTCTTGGCAGAAAAGAGCTGCGTGTGTTTGTATGCACTTCAGTGTCCTTCCTGGGTAGCTTTCCCAAAGGCGTACTAGGCTTATTACATCATTTGTTTTCATTGTGAGAGTGTTTTAGAAGCTCCAGAATGATGGTAGCATCATTAGTGTTGCTCACTGAGCAGTTATAGAGTCACTACAGCTTCTAACTGTGACTGGGCAGCCAGTCATTGCTGTGTCTAGCTGTAAACAGCTGCCACCAGGAGAGCTCTGAACTGATGATGGTGCAGTCATTAACGTTCTGAGCAGGGAAACGGTAACACGCTGGAAATGGTGTGACTGTCCATGGGAACTGTGTGAAACACAGACGAAGGTGTCAGGAAGTCCCTCTTCTGGGCCTTTGCTGTTCACCCGCATTTCCAGTCATTCCCTGCAAAGAACTCAGCTTGGTGTTGGCACCTAAGCTCAGGGTCTTCACTGGTGCCACAGTTCAGTCTGACTAAAAACTGCTTAGACTCCCAAGTAGTTCTATGTGTAGGTACATGATCTGCAGTGGAAACTGAAGTTGCCATGTTTCTTCTGAAGTATGGAGAGTAAAGTTCATGACTACAAAATTCCTGACACTTAGATTAATTTTTCCATTCTTTAAGTGAGCTAACAAGCCAATTCTATACCCACTCCTAGAGAAGCTAATGCTTCCATACCTAACATTTTCCAAATGCGTGATGATAAGGACACCAGAACACTAATATGTCTTAGGGAAAGGGTATTGGTTTTAACTATATTATTAAGTATTGCACAACATACTCTTGAACCTCATCAAACACCTAAATTATTTTTAAACATGGTCATGTGTTTATTTCTAATCCCAACTAGAACCTGAAAGAAGTCTTGTTAATAAAATAGTATATTTAATTATATGCAAAAGACAAAGATTAATTGTTTCTATAGCCAGTTTGCAATTAGTGTGCAAGTATTTTAAGTCATTATTACTTGTACTTCTATTCATATTTTGTGTGATGTCGACAAGTAATGTCCGGTTAATAGGCATATAGTATGATGTACTAAGCAGGCACTGGGGATAATGAGAAAAAGGCAGCCCTTTGCTTTCAAGGACTTTCAATCTAAAACACTCAGGACTCTGATTTTAAGTCTTCCAGGGTGTTTCATTATTCTTCAAATGAAGTGCATCTCTTAACCAGGGCTCCCACCTGTCTGCACATCAGACGTCTCAACATTTAACATCACTGCTACATTCCCATTTGGCTGCTGCAGACACTGAGGCTCAAAGACGCTGAATATGCTTGAGAACAATTCCTAGGTAGTAGAGCTATTGTCTCTTTTATACTGATCTTCTTTCAGTTATTTGTGCTACCATTGAATAACACAACTCACCATTTCACTGATTTGAAGAATCATTCAAAAGTACCTACTTTTTGAAACCAGAGGAGTACAGCAGCCTTGACTTGAAAGCACGAGATTTGGAATGGGGAAAGCTAACTCCTGCTTCTGACTCTACCAGTGATTAGCTATGTAATCCTAGACAAGTTGCTTTGTCATGTTTTCTTCACTTTGAAGATCATGGATGGAAATCACCAGGCACTCTGTCCCAGATCTCTTCTGAACACTTGGGCATTTCTGCAGGTGAAGGGTCTATGTGAGGAGATTGGCAGTGGGACTTCATTCACATGTAAAATATATCATGAGACCCTGAATTTCAGAACCTGCTAGTCTCTTTTTCAACTTGGTTGACTGTGGAGTTCTTAGTTATATCCCGTGGAGTTAGTGTTCTCTAGAAAATAGCTTTAGAAATTATTTTCCATATTCTTTCTTAACTATAAAATTTACTCATTGACATTTTCATAGATGAAACATCCCATACCTTCAGTCCCTCCCACCCCCTGCCCACCTATTCTGCTTTCATTGTGGCTTTCTACCCACCTCAGGAGCTGAACACAGCGAACAACAAACACATGATATTAACTGATGAGTGATGTATTCTGTTCTTAAAGTTAATCTATTCTAAATGGACCCTATTTAATATAGTTGGTATAATTTAGTCTAACATGGAAAAGCTCTGGGGCGAGAAGCATTGTGCTCTGGGAACTGGGCGAAAACCACCCACTCTCTCCAGAGCCAGCATCGAAGTCCCAGATGACATTTCAGGACCATTTGGCTGTGAGAGTTTCATTCAAAGGCGAAGACAAAAGACGATTTCTGTCTCTGGTTAGCTGACTTCTGATGTGGCTGTGCTGCCTGGGTCTGCTCTGTAGAGACTCAAGGCATTTGGTCTTGGGTGGTACTGAGCAGGCACTCTGATGTGACAGCCATTTGATTCATCCTCCCTCTAGTAGCCTTTAAGATAATTCAGCTCTGCCAGATTCTCCCAGGGATAAAATCCTCCTTTTTGTCTCTAGAATGCTACGCGGTGTCTACTTCAGGAGTAAATCACCGAACACCACCCTCGTGGTTTGAAAGGACTTATTCACAATAAAAGTGCCAAAGAGTTTCCCAGGAATTAACTGCACTCTAACATTTCTTATTTGTGTTTGCCCAAAAAAACAAGTAACTTTAATACTCAATAGGATAAATATGCAGAATTAGACTTTTTAAAGGGACAATTGGTTTTAATAAGCTATCTTAAAATAGAACTGTTTTCATCTTTGAAAAATGTGTGTGTCCAAGTGATTTAACATTATAATAAATCTTTTTTATAGTGTACCAAAAAGCATAAAAATGACTAACACCTATAGAACTCTGCCTGCACCCATTGACATTTTTTTCTTTTACCTTTATGTTTAAAAGTAAAAAAGAAAAAGAAAATCTTACAGAGTTTATGTGATAAGTGAACACTTTTATTACTGTAAATTTATAACCAAGAACACCTAGGGGAGATATTTTTATTTCTTCCTACTTTTCTGAGTGCAAATAAATTGTTTGCAACAGTCTCCCCTTCTGAGCAAATTGTATAAATGTCAACAGTAACATGGCAGTGCATAGCTGAAAGCTGCAGATTGAAATAATCATTAAGAGCACTGCTCCAACTTTGAGGTAGAAATGAGTTGTGGGTCAAAACTCAACTACTTAACTAGCTATAAATATTTTTTACATCATTTGGCCTCCATTTTCATATCTATTAATGGGAAGTATAACTTTGTCTCAGGTTATTTGAAGACTGAAAAGATACAGACCATAAGTTCTTATCCTATACCAGTCACATGATAACTAGGTAATAAGTGGCTATTACTTTATGGAGACGTTCATCGGATAGAAAGACCAAAGGTGGGGCTGACTCACCAGCACCATTCCCTGGGACTCCCTGAGTCCCAACCTTCTCTTTTCTGTTTCATCTGGAGCAACTCTAGGCCTTCCATTCATTCATAGTTATGCCTCTCTGAAAATTCATGACTGGAAGCTTCTAGAAAAACTTGCTTGATGAGTCACTACTCATGTTAGTCACTATCCAAATTGTTTCACGTGATCTTTATTGAGTATTTTGACTGACAAGGCAGATAATTGACCCTTTAGACCAATGAAGTTGTATCTACAGCTGAGGTGAGGGTGGGCCATGCTAGAGATGGGAGGGTACATTCAATAAATAAGCATTGTGGTAAGATACAGGAAACAGGGCTGGCAAGTACCTAGATATAAACAATGTTCACTATACTAGGGCTTCTTCAACTTTAGCTCACAAGCAGATCATCTGGGGATCTTACAAAAATGCCAGCTATGATTCATTTGTTTCATGGTAGGGCCTGAGTGTATGCATTTCTAGCAAATACATAACTGATGCTTTCTAGTATTCTTACTTCAAACATTAAGGTACAACAAAAAGCAACAAGCAACAATCTGGAACCAACAGCTTTAAACTACGAGAAAGCTGGTTGAGATTGGTATTTAAAGAACACATTGAGCCTCAGTTCTTAACGGACCTGTAATGAGTTTCATTTTATTCATCTAAATCTGCTATACATATTCCTTAGCAAAGTAGTTAAGATGTGCCTACAACTCCATAAGTCAATGCAGAGAATTCTGGATAACTCAATTCAACAAGTATGCAGTTCAACCTAATGCCTACATGAGACATTGTACTTGGCCTTCAAGCTACAATGATTACATAAGCCAGGGGGTTGACAAACTTACAGAAGGATCATATGATAAATATCCTAGGTTTTATAGGATAACAGATAAAAATCAAGGATATTAGAGAATTATTAATATTTTACCATTTGAAATTCAAAACTAGTCTCAACTATGAGATTATACAAACACATGAACTAGATCCACAGATTATATTTACCGTCAGTGTACATGACTAAGATTCCTGCACTGAGAAAATCTATAGTATATTCAAGTTTAATATGTTATGACTTGTTTTTCAAAAGCCTACACTTTTGTTCCTTGACTGAAACTAATACTGTAAGTAAAATTGTTTACCTGATTCTACCTATTTCTCCACCCAAACCTTCAAAATCACTTGTCAAGAGTTATGCACCAAAGAGCAGTTGTGATAACTTCCCTGTGGTGTTTAATTGACGGGCATAGCATGAACACATATACGTGATTCTTGACTTCTGCATTGCGCAAGGTGAAGCCAAATGCTACCTGGGCTCTACCATTTCATTGTGTTCACTTCTGCAGTTTTTTTTCTGTCACCTTCAATTTTTTTATTCTTTCTGGTCTTGAGTGTATTTCATAAAGTCATTTGAAATATGAAAATAATTGTTTTATTATCATTAGTAATGCTGAAGATGGTGGGTTGGCAGGGCTGGTAGTGAAAGTCAGAAAGATATGTTCTCTCTTTCAAGTATTGTCATGTCACTTAATAACTAGAGCCATTCTGAGAAATGTAGCGCTGGGTGATTTCATTGTGTGAAATTGAAGAATATATATTTACAAAGACAGCTTTGGCAATATAAACTTCAGGGCCATTGTTACATGTGATGTCTATCATTGAACAAAATATCTGCAGAGAATTCATTACTATAATTTACAATCATTAAACTAAGATTGTAAAAACATTTTTCCTTCCCATGAATGACATTCAATATATGTGAACCAGTCTTACTGATTGTAATATGTCTGCAGTTACATCCCACAAACCTTTGTATTCAAAAGTAGGGAACATATTCCAGTGTCTAGCACCCATTACCTACCTGATCTTTTAAATCTCTCTTTTTTTCATGATAGTGTCAAGCCTTTGGGATCCATGAATTTAGACATAAGCAATGGTATAAGTACACAAATGGGCACTTAATTATGTATTGTTTGTTGGTTGTATGGGTTCATTAGGTTATATAAGATCCTAGAAAGTACTAGGGAAAGCAAAATTAGCAGGTGGTAAATCTTTTAGTGGGATCAGCTCTGCCAAAGCATTTAAACTAAGAGTAGAGAGCTACAGGAAAAAATGCTGATACTGTTTCTGAAAGAGTGTTTAGTAGCCAAAGAGAGTAAGTGAAAACTGTTTCCCAATCAACCCACAAGGATCCAATGATATGAGAGTATCTGTAAGCTTCTGTAATTCATTCATCACACATGTGCTCTACTCATTCCCACTTCTTAGAATTTATGCAGTGCACAGAGCTAGCCACAGACTAAACTTAGAGTTTTGTGGGTGAATGTAACTTCAGGGGATGGGAAAGAGCATACTAGTGGTCAATGTGGGAGTAGAATTCTCACCTAAGTGCTTTTGAAGTTGCTTTTTGTAACTAGAGAGGAAAACTTCCAGGAAAGTTAGAATAGTGGGAGGGATGCAGGAGTCTGGACTAGTCACACCCTGTATTGTTCTGTGAAAACACAAAGGTTGCAAGTCTCAGATTTTCCATAATTTAATGTTCTGTCCAAATGACACAAACAAGATGCCACAGCTCTACTGCCAACAAAACAGGTGCAGAATTGTTTTCATGGTCGTAGAGGCTGGTGGCTTTGACCCCCCCGCCCTGGCAACCAATGACATGTATTTGCAAGTGTCACTTCTCTACAAAGTGCCCTTGTTGTCCTTTCAGTTGATATCTTGATTATTTGAGTATCTCATCAGCTTATATTTAAACAGTTACTATTTGTTGAAATTGTGTCTGTTGATCACCATGCTAAAACTTTTGTGTGTTTTATATCAATTAAGTCTTACAGTGAATATGTCAAATGATTATTGTTTCCATTTTACAGAGAAGAAATTTGAGGCTCAGGGAGGTTTAATAACATGTCCATGGTTATGGAGCTTGAAGTGATAGAATTAGTTTCTAAACAACTTTCGCATACCACCATGCTATCTGGCAGTTCTTCTCAATATCATATCATACAATGACAGCTAATGCTTTTTGAACCTATTGTTACATTGACCCAGTGTTTTAATGACAGTATAACTGTAGAGACATTGTCTCCTTTAGCATTCATGATAACACTGTGATATGCATTCTAACATTATCCTCATTTTACAAGTGAGGAAACAGAGGCTTGCCAAAGCTCAGCAATTTACTGTTTGAGTCTAAAATCTGGCACTCAAGTTCATACTCAACCATGAACCAACACTCTCTGTGCCCTTTAAACTTCATCTCACCATGTTATATGCACTTGTTTTGATGCCAGCTGTCCCCAAGAGGTTGTGAGACCCAAGAGGGCAAGGAGTTAGTCACAATCGCCTGGTTTATAACAGGTTCCCAAGAAATGCCTTACTGATTTGTTTCATTGGCACCAAAGTTAACATTTAACCCAGAAAAGTGGTTCTCTTTATGGAATAAGTAAATGAAAGAATGAGAAAGGATGTGAACAACGATGACTGTGCTTTAAAAAAAAAAAAAGAAAATTATTTTGGAAACCCTACAAGAAAGAATAACCGATATCTGTAGACTGGGAAATCATGTAATTAGTCTCTTTGGAGGTTGAGCTCATGGTTTATACTTTGCAAAAATCAATTCAATCCAATTGACTTCATCTCAAAATCAAAATGCCTTGGCCTTGGCCAGTCCTCCACAAATGCTGTAGGACTTTAGTCACTTCCCTGTCACTATAATAGAACCAATTAAAAATAAACACTCAGGTGTTATATAAATGCAAGTAAAACAGCACGACTCAATCCTCAAGACTGCTTTTTCTAGTCTAATCTGCTGAGGTTCAGTGACCTTCAGCATTTCTTTCTACAATAACTTCACAGCTGTCACAGAAAATGTCATTAACATAGCAACTAATCCAACCTCTTGAGTATCAGGATTTAAGCTCCCTTAGAGCCAGATATTAAATATGTGTGGAACAGATATAAAACCAAAGAAATAAATATACTATTTCCTAGTAAGGAAGTTTTTTCAAAAACAAAATAATAATCCCTAAAGCTGCCAATAAAAGCAGATTGTGGCTGCTAGCCAGCTAGAAGATGAAAACTACAAATAGCTAGAGATGACAAGTACAAATAGCTAGAATTGTGTTTGGAAAAAACCTGTTTGGAACTCTAGGTAAGCCTGCTGTAATATCAAATCCTTGTTTGCAAACTTCAATAGAAAAAAGACAACTTTCAAATAACTGTGATTTCTTTGAGCTCACAAGACAGCTGTCCAGCAAAATAATACGTTAGAGAGTCTGAAGATATTGTGTCAATTGCCAGAAAGCTTCTATGCATAGGTAGAAATTAAATACTCAACCTGTTGCAAGAACAATAAATGATATTTGCGTTAAATAAAAACACCCAAGCTTAGAGTGGATCTTATTGAACCGACAATCACCTGTATCCCAATGGGTAGATTTGCTCACTTGGTTTCTCCATTGACCTCCACCTTTCACTTTTATTCTTTGAATATTCTAGGAGTGACATGGATCGTTTTATAAAGATTCTGTCCTGTGGTAGATTTTCTTGGCTACTTAGCTTTCAGCCTCTTCCTGACCTATTTCCTCGTTGGCAGAATCCTAAATGTGTTGGGCCAGTCATTCTCCATGGCCGTGTGCTCAGTCTCCTAGGTGATGAATGTTAGTCTAAGCCAATTATGGTAGGATCATTCTCCTTACTGGACATTAGTATAAATTCAGACCAATCTAGCCATTGAAGCATACACGTATGGTAGCTATTGAGTCAAGAAGTAATTTTTCTCTCTCAATAAGGAATGAGTCTTCCTGCACCTTCAGGGCCTAGAGTATAAAGATAGCAAGAACCTGGGCTGACAGTGGTACACTGTCCTTAAACTCAGAAACTTCCTCCTGGGTGAGACAGTTCTTTCTGTAATAAGAAGTATTTGGCTGGGTAATTGTCCTCACTTATTAAAGGTGAATATGGTATCTGTGTCAGGCAATTTTTTAATTTTCTTAAATAGTCTTGCTTTACCAATCATGTCCAGAATATTCATTGGTCATGCAAGAGCGTACTGCAACATCCAGAAACACATCAAAGGGGCACAATCTAAAACAAGGTCTAATAAGTCTTTTCTATAAAAAGGTAAATAATATGTTCAGCATTATAAGCCATTAGGCCTCAACAGCAGCCATCTAACTCTGCTGTTGTAGTGCAGAAAAAACCATTGATAAATCATGAATGACGAGCACAGTTGTGTTTCAATAAAATTTTATTTATAAAACGATGGAGAGAGGGTCAGGTTTAGTTTGCAGGTTATAGTTTGCTAGGTCTGATCTAGAGTTCCACAAAATACCTCCATGCATTGTGAAAGAAAGTTTCTGATGGCTTCCATAGAGGTCTTGGCCCTCATCTATCTTTATGACTTAATCTCGTGTCACCATAGCCTTTTTTCTATTGACTTGGCAAACTTCAGCCATACCTTAGCATACCCCAAATAATGCCTAGGGCCTTGGTATTTGATAGTCTCATTTTAGAGGTTCTTGCTATGGCTGGCCTTTTCTCATTATTCAGAATTTAAGTTGTCATTTTTTTCAAGTGTTTATACATCCCACTCTCTCAGGGTCACTTCCCTATCAATTTGTCTGCCTTATTTGCTTCTTTTTCTTCAATTATGCAGTATCAACCTTTGACCTTGCTATAAGTTTGAAGGACAAGGACCTTGATCATCTTGGTTAATATTTTAAGTTCAGAAATGAAACAAATATTAAATATTTATTGACTGGTGGCCATCTTTTTGCTCCAAGAATGTTTTATGGAATTTCAGAATATGTTCCTTAATGCAAAGTTCCTATGAAATGTTATAGAACAATTCTTTCTACAAAATTGCTCATTCTATGATTTCCTTTAGAGATCAATTTGACTTGTCTACAGTAAAATTTACTCTCCCAGACATGCAATTATATGACTTATATAAGTGCTAATAATTATTACCTTTATCTGAGGCTGGCAATTAAAAAAAAAAACGAAGAGGGTTTTGGTTATTTGGTCAATGAAGTTATTTGGTCAACTGGCCAAATAGATCTTGACAAACTAACTAGGCCTGCTCACCAAGTTGTGTGCTTGCTAGGGACTTCCTTTCTATGAAAAATCAAAGAGATGTCTCTAGTGCAGGGACTGCCTAAGTGTACCTCTGCTCAAAGCTTGAGGAGTGTTTTTGGATCCAGAAACAATGTGCTTTGTTGAATCATACAACAAGGGAGAGGAGAGCCGGTGCTTGTGTGAGGAACTCTTTCACATCTCATGCATGCTGGTCTTCCAGTCGGCATCTGATCATATGGAAGAATTATTTGGCTGTACTCATCCAGCAACTGTTTAAGGAAGGAATTCAACACAATTGGGGTAAAGAGGAGGGAACAGGAGTGTATTTGTTTGGGGCTTTTTCTCTACTGTGAGTGAGTAGTAGATTTTCCAAAGTTTTGGATCATCTTCTGAGTGCGTGAGTCATCACCACCCTTCATAACAGCCTGCCTGACCCTGGGCCACTTACCCTGCCTTTTTAAAACCAGGAAATCTAGTTCAAGTATGATCTCTGGGCACCTAATTTTTTCAAGTCCTAGTATTAAAATCTGTAGCCCTCCTAGGAGTCTCCCTCTCAAATATTCCTTTTAAAATCCCCAAAAGATATGGTAGGAAACAAAAATGTCTTTAATGAAGGGAAAAATCAGACAGAAGGAAACAAGAGTGACAAGTCTCTCACAAGTGTTTTTGTTTTCATTGAACTAAAACCTATTCTCCCACCTGCGGATCATTCTCAAGGTTTACAATTTCTGTTCTCACTTTCTCAGGAAAATGATGAATATCATTCTTTGTCAGAAAGCAGAGATCAGTTGATGTATTCATGAACTATGGGCATTTCAGCTGACCACAGCTAAGTCCCCTGTTTATGTAACGGATGTTTGAAGCCAAAGTGGGAAAGCCTATTTTGGTCCAGCTCTGGCTCCAGCAGAGGGAGCCAGCAAAAGTGCCTGTGAGATAACATGAAAGGAGAGCCAGGACCCAGGTGGGAGTTGCATGCTTTTGGGGGCAGCTACCACTAGTTCCTGCCAAGTGTGACCACATGACTACCCAAGAATGCAGAACCACAACTGCCATATCTCTCAATTAAAAAAAAAAAACACTGTAGAAATCTCAGTGACTTTCAGTTTGTAAATACCTGAGTAATTACAAAACGAAGGGACAGTGCCAAACCTGTCCACAAAGTCTGATTAGGCCTTTGTGTTGCCCTTCAGAGCCCACTGTGCATCAGTCACATATACAACCAGTGTAGCCTAGTGAATGGGGTGTCCACAGGGAATGAATCAGCAGCTTCTAGATCCGGAGCAGAGTTCTCGGGGTTCCCGGAGCAGTGATCACTAAGGCTTTTCTGAGTGGCTGCTGCTGTCTTGTTCACCACCAAGGAGCTCTTTGCTGTGTTCATTTCCCAAACTGTGTGGCACAAAGAGAAGAGAGCAGAGCACAAACACGAGGCTAACTTTGTGAAACTGCCAATCTCTTTTTCTAGGAGGATTGACGCCCTGGAGGTGGGAAAGATGCAGACCCGATTGTTCCCAACGGAGACTATTTTTCACCTTCATATTGAAATAGCAGGGCTACTCTGCTAAATTTAGGATTCAGCTCAAATCTCCAACCATTTTTCCTACTTAGGCCCTAGCCAAATATGAGCTCTAAACTGACGCATGTTTTGTTTTTCCAATTTTATTCCTGCGGCACTCCCAAAGCTAGAGGCATAAAATAAAAATGAAGACACAGAATATCTATTAGCAAAGCACATGATTTTGTTACTTAGAAAAAAATACAGTCATTTTTATTAAATTTGTCTTAAAGTGCTTTGGTTTAAATTAAAGAGAATTGACTTTTGTGAAATGAAAAACTTAAGTTAAAATACTTACATATAGAGTACAAGCAAGTCCTTTGTTGATAACCCTCTTCCTCTAATAGTGTCCTATCTCTTCCAGTGGGCACAGTGGCATTCCCTGAAGCCAGGTCCCTTAAGAAAAGCAGCTCTTAGCATGGAAGCCTCGCTGTGTGTTACTTCACACTGACAGGCACTCCAGCCATCCTGATAGACACTTTAGATAAGGCCTGCATGTAGCAGTAATTATGCAGATCTACAGGGTACACTGTGGCATTTCAGCCCATGTACACAGTGTGCAGTAAATGGATCACAGTGATCAGTTTATTTATCATCTCAGACATCTATCATTCCCTCATTTTGGAAGCATACACAGGCCACTCTAGTAACTATTTTAAAAGAATTAATTTGGGGGTTAGGTATAGTTACCCAAATGCACTATAGAATGTTAGAGGTTATTCCTCCTTCCAGGCTGCACTGTTGTCCTGTTAACCATCCTCTGTGGTGGCTTCAGCACCTTGCAGATCCATTGGCAGTCCCTCGGCAGTGTACCGCTGTTTAGAGCTGACGCAGTATTGCTTACAGTGTGGCTTTTGCCATGGGTTATGCATCCTCTCCTAGATGTAATTTGAGCTGGTCTTTTAAAAATTTCTCTCCTAAAAAATCCTGAAATGCAGAAAGTGAAAAATGGAGTCCGAGATTATAATCTCCATCCATGACTATTTCCTATATATAACTTGAGTTGTCTTCTTAAGACAATTAAACACAGGCATTCAATTTCTTGCTTCTGTGACAGCATCTATTGGAAAATACGCTACTGATTTAACTTGCGTTACTAGAACTCAATGAGACTGGGTCTTCCTTGCCATTTTGTCTTATTTTCAATGTCACCACCACCTCAGATATAACACCTGATACCTTTCTGAAAGAGCCATTGCCCCGATTGTCACCATGCACTGTACTTTCTCAGAATTCTTACAGTTGAACATTACCCAAAGTCATCTTATGTGTCAGCTTGTTCATGTTTCTGTGTAAGCACTCCCCACCAGAACGCAACCTCAGGAGAGCTGGGGGCTTCCTGTGATGTTCAGGGTTCCCTCTTTAGAGTGTACAACATTGTTACCTCTCTCTCTCTTAAAACCCCCTAGATGTGATTGCACAAAGTATCAGTTTGCAGGATCAGGAAGAAAGGGAGAGAAGTGAATTGTGGTAGAGATGAGGGTTGGTGATAGGAAAATGTAGTGTTGCTCGTTTTTTCGTTGGTATCTCTCCTCCTAGCCCTATAGGATCCTGGCAAGCCCATCTCTTCTCGGACCTTCTACACTACTCTGATTAAGAGCTCTTCTATTTAGATGGTGCGGATCTAAGGCCAAAGTCTGTTTTCCTTTCAGTGAGGAGATGAACGCATCAATTACTTCTATTACTTCTCTTAACCCTGTCTGTCCAGATAACTGCTGTTAACATTTCAGCAAAACTTCTAAATCTGCCTATGTATTTTTAAGCATAATTAAGATTGCACTAATCTAAATGGATCCTATAGTGACCAGCAAAGTAATAAAATTGACTTCCTGCAATGTTTGGTTGACAGTCGCCTGTTTGACCCACCAAAGAGCATTCTTAATAGAAAAATTCAAGTCAGTAATGTGAAAAGAATTACAGAGACCAAGTGGAAAACTGGCAGAGAAGTTCCTATTAATTTAGATTTTTAATATTTCTTATCCTTTGTGTCTTATTACAAATGACATTTATGTGATTAAAAACAGGTTATTTCCTAGTAGCCCATCTCCTCCTCTTATGTATTTTTCAGCTGAATGCATTAGCTCTCAGCTTGTGTCACACAAGCCAGCAACTGTGGAAATAATTACAATGTTATTGAGTATTGTGGCTTTAGGGGAGAAATAACCAGCAGGCTATAGAGCCATCAGCCACAAGAGTCCAGTGTTCTTCTAAATCTCATTAAGAAGAAATGAAAGGGACCAGGGTAAGACTATGTGAACTGACTCACAACTTGTGTAGCCTACACCCTTTTGTATGAACATCTATGAGACTCCAGGCTGAGTATTTATAGACTTCTAAATTGGGAGGCTCAAACTATCAGCAAGTCTTTGAAATGATAAGGATTGACTTTGGCAAATGAGTTCATAAGCCATCTCAGATTTTGAGAACCAAATACTGCCAAATTAAAATAACATTTGTTTTTATACTTTGGATCTGGCTATTATGGAAGGCATAAACCATGTTAAATGGTTATCATTCAAATTGTCTATACTTAAGGAGAAAAATATTAATTGATATTCCTTATGTGCATGATCAGTTCTTCTCAGCAACCAAGCTTGTTGAAGTATCCAAACTCCCCCATAAATGCTCAAGTTTCTCTTGCTTCTGGGAATGAAGGAAGAATACTCTACTGGGTTACTTACTGCAGAAAGCAATTATAAACCTTTACAAAGTACTCAATACTGGAAATACTGGAAGACAAACAGGAGGAGTCAGTGTTGTATGGAGTATACAGTGGGGAAAAATAGAAGAGGAAATGTATAAATTAAGTTCACATTTTCATGGCTTACAGCTCAAAGCTAAATACAGGGCCCAGCACAATAGTCTAGTGGCCAAGATCCTTGCTTTGCATGCCCCAGGATCCCATATAGGCATTAGTTTATCTTCCAGCTACTCTAGTTCCCATCTAACTCCCTGCTTGTGGCCTGGGAAAACAGTCAAAGATGGCCCAATGCCTTGGGACCCTGCACCCACATGGGAGACCCAGAAGAAGGTACTGGTGCCTGGCTTTGGATCGGCTCAGCTCTGGCTGTTGAAGTCACTTGGTGAGTGAATCAGCAGATGGAAGACCTTACTATCTATCTCGCCTTTCCTCTGTAAATCTGACTTTCCAATAAATTTTTTTAAATAGTTTTTCAAAAAACAGCTAATTACAGTTGGTGCAGGAAAACAAACAAAAAACAATCTTTTAAGCTAGTAGAACCAAGAAAGCAAGACACATCTAAAAGAATGGAAGAATCAACTAAAGGAAAGATCAAGAGATGGCATTCCCAAATTTTGTCTATTCATATGTCTGACTTTTAAACAATCTGTGTATGGACAGGCTAAAAGCAATAGAGTTGAAAACAAAATTGGGCAATTAAGGTTGCAACAGCCACCCAGGAAATAATAAGTCCATATGATAACTGCCAACTAAAATGAAAAAAAAATAGCACTTTTTAGAATTTCCGCTACTTAATATTCACAAAGAAAGCTATTCAAAATTACTCAACATACAGAGAATCACAAAAATAGTCATGTTCTCAGGAGAAACAAATATCCACTGAATCTGACCTCTGAATGAAATTGAAAGATAAACATTTTTATCATGGTTACCGTAACCACCCTAAATGATACATTGAATGAGTGAAAGCATAGAAAATATTAAAAAGAAGAAATAAAAATCAAATGAAATGTCAGTATCCAAAGCAAAATTTGTTAGCTATACTTAATACATTGGGATATGAAAGAAAATAGTTCGTAAAATTAAATCTCATTAGAAATTATTCAACATGAATAGCAGCAAAATACAGAATTAAAGATGAAAACGGTTGGATACTATTAAGTATTCTAACACTTAACTAACAAACAGCCATTAATGAGAGGGGAGAGAGAATGAGATGGAGGAAATCAGAATCAAATTATTGAAATTCCAAAGTAAAAAGAAAATCTTGAAGGCAGCAAAAGAAAAATTATTTATTTCATACAAGGAAACAGTGAATTGGTTCACTTCTTAACAGAAAATATAGAGGCCAAAAGAGAATAGAGCAACATCTCTAGGGTTCTGAAAGAGACTAAAAATTGTTAAGCCAGATTTCATCAACCAGCAAGCGTATCATGTAAAATGGAAACTAGATATTGACATTTTTTCACAGAAAACAAAACTAAAATAATTTGTCAGTAACAGGCCTGAACTGTAAGATATGCTGAAGGAAGTTCTCCGTGGTCCTTAACATCAACGTCATGTAGTATTACATAGTATACGAGGTTCTTCATGTTCACCTTGTAGTAAATACAAGGCAGGACTGTATCCTTACTTTAAAAATAAACCACAAATGAATCAGAGAACAATGAGTTGGTTCCTCCTAAAGAAACATAAGGTCAAAGAATCTCGCCTAATACCGAGTATAAGCACTTTCCACTGCCCATCCAGCATACTACATTTTATCTTTCCTCTTCCCCAATGAACCACTTTTGATGGCTGTGCTTTCGGGAAGATGTGGTTCCACCAAGAACATGGACTATAGCTAGAGTAGTAGAGACACCGTACATATCTACGAGTAATATGTTTAGGTAAATGAATGGTAAACTAAAGACTCCTAGTGCTAGTGGATTGTGCTAAAGTTATATTTCCTGAAAGCAAAATTTATAGCCACTGATCAATAAGGAAAAAATGTGTGGAACAAATATAGGGCTATATTTTTTTTTCATTCCCAATCTTTGGAGAAGGAGTTAGGTAGTTTAATAAGGAATTTGATTAGATGACTTCTGAGGTCACTTCCAATTTACAGATTTACAGATCTTGGGATTCACCTAAAGATTCCCAAGGAAAAGATAATGATGATTTTAACATACGTGGTTAGGTCCCTACTGTGTTCATTCTCCTGAGGATTTTACACTAGTGGTTTCATTTAATCCTCACATTAACATAATGAGGTGAATGGTGTAATGTGTATTGTACAAAGGAATGAAAATCGTTAGAAGTGATGAAGATGTGCAAGCAGTTCTATCATTTCTGAGGCCCCTCCTACCCTTAATCCCCTTCTCTCTTATAAAACACAGATATTTTCTCTTTTGGCTGCCTAATGCACAAGCTGAATTAGAGAACCCCAACCTTGAATTATAATCACCTTGGTGATATTGTCAGAAAGAATTGGGAACCTTTTTTTTTTTAACTTTAAGCCCAAAATAAGCATCATTTTGATGCACTGAGTGCAAGGATGCAAATACTAAATACTGAGATTGCCCTCCAAGAGGGGGCAGTCTATGCCTGGTCAGGGCCTGGGAATTTTCATCCCCATAGTATCTAGCAGAGTGATAGATTCAGGGAGTTTCTCAGTAATATTGGAATAAAAATAAGCTAAGCACAGAAGGGCTAGTTTGATGAGTGGTTGACTACATGTACACTCATCGAAGTAGTTGGGTGTTGTTCAGGCTTTCTGGCACATAATTAATGCTATCAATTTTAGATCCAGGACTTCCAGCTAGCACGTGTGCATATGGGAAATATCTCTCTGAATAGCAGACAAATGTTACTTAATACCAAGATTCTCATTGCCATAAACCCAACGATTCTTTTAAATGTACCTTAAAATCAAAGCATGTCATTACCATTCTGCATAGATATTCGCAGATCATATTACCTATCCAAAGATTTTAAATAAATAAAAGATACTCTGTAGATATAAAAGAAAGATAAAAGTCATTTATATTAAAATAACATTTCATCCATACAAGCCTCAGGCATGCCAACATCAGAAGATAGTTCTAAAAGATACAGTGTATTCTTAGAGGTGTTTCCATCACTGATCCTGGTGTTGTCAGCATCAATAGCACAGCCACAATGCAGATGCTTACAGGTGTGTTACACTGGGCACCAAACACTTAACCTATCAGTGTCACTTAAGCTGTCACTGATTTAGCTCCAAATAAATCGCAATGTCTTTTGACTTTTCCAAAAATAGTACTGTTGGAAAATTCAAGTTGTACAAAAAGTATATAAAATATTTGGAGATTAGATCTAAAAGGTTTTAAACTCGACAAGAACTGCTAGGACAATTCACTCTTATTTAATAAGAGTCTTGTATAAGAGTCTTGATCAATGGATGCCAATCAGATCACCTCAATTACAGGATCTGGCAAAAGTGCTGCCACAAATTTCCTAAACATGCTTGAGAACTGATATCAGTTGATGGAAGATATCAATTGATGGAATACAGTCTAGGTACAGCCTACTAAGTTCTTGAGAAGATGTACAGAAATTTAATGATCTCATATACTATTTTAGCATTTATTTGTCTTCTTATTTCAAAGAGAGAGATGGTAAGATGAAGACAAAAACAGAGATCTTCCATCCATGTGTTTACTTTCCAAATTACCCGCTACATTTGGGGCTTGGCCAGGTTCAATTCAGGACCCTTATGGTTTCCCTTATGGGTGACAAGGACTCAAGTATTTGGCCCATCACCTGCTTCCTTGCAGAGTGGCTGTTAGCAAGAAGCTGAGACAGAAGCAGAACTGAAAGATGCACACAGTAGATGTGAGGTTCCCAAAGTATCTGAGCCACGGTGCTAAATGCCCACCTTCTATTAAATGCTTCTTGAATGAGATTGAAATCGGTAAGAGGATAAAGTAGATTTTGTGGCATCCATAAAGGTGGTCTTGATTCACTGTGAGGAATGTTTTCTTGATCACCAGAAGACATTATTCCCTGATGAAACTCAAGAGAATATAGAGTTAATTTACGCATGTAGAAAAGCTAATCAACAAAGAACAGGTGCACCACAAATATGATAGATTGACTGGCAGAGCTACAGGCAATTGTGTATTTAGCTGATTCCAAGACTGGGCACAAGGCCTTCTCTGTCTCACAAGTGCAAGGGGTCATCTCAGGAAAAAGGTGAGCTCAGAGGAAGGTGGTTGTCAACAGTTGCTAGGAGATCAGCAGTCCACAAAGAAAACAGAGGAAGTAAGTTGGGATGGAGTGTGAAAGCGTCAATGTAAGCAAAGGGTTAAGAATAGCAGTGATATAGTAGCCAGTCCAGGAATTGGTGACCGAGGTTCCAGGAGCCACAAAGCACCTGGTGTTCTTTGAATTAAATCCTCTTGTGTGTGTGCATTCTGACCTGGAATGGGTCCTGCTGGGTAGCAGACACCCACGTTGTCTTCTATAACTATTGTTTTCTACATCCTGGTGTGATAGCAATGCCCAGTTTATGAGCTTCCTTGCACCCTGTTCCCAAGACACCTTCTACCTTTATATCTCTGGTTGTAGAGCCAGCTCACTCTGGCTGTGTGAGGCAAACATCTGTTCACCATATTGCTTTGATCACAGAAGTATCTTTTGCTCCCTTGAGGGATGGGGAACATGGAGTGTCATTTCAAACAGGAATTCTGGCAGAGCTTTAAAGATCAGCTTCAGAGTTTCCCCCCAGGTTCCTTCTCTAAAGCTAAGCACATACAGCTCAGTCTTGCCATACGTTGCACACCTGCCCAAAATTCCATCTTTGAGACGGCTCTGGAAATCAGGCGCAACTCAGCTGAAGTTCACTAAGCAGTGTGTGACATCACTGGAGCAAGCTATTGGGCAGCCTTCCCCCCTCCCCTTTTTGTAATGAAAAGATTGCCTAGGCTTTCAAATCCCATTATGAAGCTTCTTATTCTTTACTCAGAGCTTAAAAAGAAAATAATCTGTCATTTCAGTTTGATGGCAAAAGATGTTGTAGAGAAATATTTGTAAAATTGCTCTATGAGCACACTAGGCAGGATCTGCAGTCCTCTCTAGTCTTCCTTTAGTCACAGCTGTTAAGGAAATCACGTCTGGTGTGAACAGGAAGAGGGAAGGACTAAGTCTCAGGGAAGCTTTTGCAATTCACTAGAACATTTGTGGGGAAGAAAGGCCCACACAGATCCTTTCTTAAGGCATCCTCCACTACCCCTGGTGTCAGATGACAGGGAGGCCCCTGGCTGAGCGCTGGTTTGCATTCAGAACCCTAGTTGATGCAGCCCATGTGTTATTAGGAACAGTTATGAACCAGCAGCTCTTGTGGTGCCTGCTGCTTCAGTGTGGCTGAACTTCACTCACCTCAGGGCTCTTGGAGGATTCACTTTACACCGAAAGAAGAGCACAGGCAGCCCATCATGCACACTCTTCAGGGACACAGGGGCTGCACGACAGGCACTGGGGTGAACTCTTCTGTTTTCCTGAACATTGCTCAGTTGCTTGGTGAGTTCTTTCATAGCATGCTGTGGTATGTTACCCACACTTATGGAAGACATAAAATGGCAGAATGAGCAAGCCATCTGTCCTTCTCTCCTATCCCACTCTACCCCACTCGAATTTATTCAAAAAACTGGGGTAACCTATAAGAACCAGCCATGAAAAAGGAATAGATAATGTCCATATTGGTTGAAAATGCACACTTGGGAGTCAGAGACACCTGAGACCTGAATCTCTCTTATCTTTGCCCCTTTTACATTAGTGACCTGGCAGCATATTCTTTAATATCTGTTCAGTTCCTTGTGTGTAATGTGGGGATAATAGTATTTTCTACCTCATTGGTTGTTATATGAAGATTAGACATCATGCATGCAAAGTGCTTGACACACTGCTTTTTGTGTTTAATAAATGTTAACTGACTTCAGTATTTTATAAACGTTAACTGCTTTTGTTATTTTCCGTATACTCATTAGCACTAAGTAAGAATAAACACAGCTACGTAACCACAGGCAAGTCTGTACCACACCAAGGAAAACAACTATTTCATTCATCTCTGTAACATCTTAAATACCTGGAATTATTCTTAGTCTAGATTTGACCATTGATTAGTTTGGTTGCTATGGTTATGTTAACCTAACCTTTTAGGCACTAGCTTCTTTATTGTCAACAGAAATGGCCGCTCTGTCTATGCTCAAAGAACATCACAGATGAAAATGACTGGGAAGAATCTTAAAGAATGTACCTATGTTACTGGTTTACACTATTATCTAAATAACTAATATTTTAGAATTCGGAAATGTGAAGAGATAAAATCTGAGGGCACTGGGTAATAGACACCCAAAAAAGTGTTTATTTCAACTTCACTTACTCACATGCATCAATGAGTTGAGTAATTCATGATTCATAACAACTATGTCAACCACTCTAGGTGTGTATAGATCAGATACACAGCCTCTTTGGGAACCAAAGAAGGCCTGTGCCTTTGTTTTCATTCCAATAATGTGCCATGGCATTTAAAAACTTTTTTTTAGGTTCAGGTAATTTAGTAACTCAAGCCATATTTTCATCACTGTACAGTGAAGCATTTAGATTACAAATCAACAAATATGAGAATTGTAATTAAATGGCAAAGCAGGGACACGTGGCATTCAATAATCTTCATAATTATGTAAATATTCTTGGAGTATACAATGATAAGCACTTTGCATAAGTTATATATAATATTATATGCAATCTCAATTCTAGCCTATAAGTAGATAGCATCATCTCCATTTTACATAGGAGGAATGAATGAATGAGGACGTGTGGAAGATAACATGGTCAAACACACAGCTATGTACAGCATTGCTCTTTTTAAAAGTCTACTTTCCTTGTCTACTTTGTTTCCTTAAGGATGATTGACTGGAGCCGGCCTTCCTGTGATATCCACTTTGTGCTGATAGAGTGTGAGATAGAGTGACATTTGGAGCACTGGATGACTCAGGCTACCCTTAATTCTCCTTAAACTTGCAAAAATTCAAGAATGAGCTTGTGCCATTGATAGTCACGGTCTCTCACTGCTTATTAACAAAAACACGTACTTTATTTTATACAAGAATGTTTGTTAGGTACCGTAAACAGTACACTAATGTATGGTTTGAGGGTGAGCCCTGTGAATTAAACAGTTGCCTGGGATGTCTGGCATGCTATGTTGCAGTGCTGGTTTGGAGTTCTGGCTACTCCGCTTCCCATTCAGCTTCCTGCTAATGTGCCTACAAATGTAACAGACCATGGCCCAAATGCTTGAGCCCCTTTTATGTAGGGGGAAACTGACCACCTAGGTTGGCCTGGCCCATTCCTGGCTACTGCAGGCATTTGGGGAGCAAAGCAGCAAATGGAAAGGTAGGGGTGTGCGTGTGTGTGTGTGTGTGTGTGTGTGTGTACCTGTAACTCTCTCTGTCATTTTGCCTTTCAAATGAATAAATCCAGCTTAAAAAAAAAGAAGTACATGGCTTCTAGCCTCAAGGGTCCTCCATGTAACTAGAAATGATGTAAACCTACATAACCAAAAAGCAGTGTGCACCTATTTACCACAAAGTGTACTGGCTGGGGAAAAAACAAAAACCAGTGTCTTCAAAATGTAGAGGACGATTTCAAGAGAAAATGGTGCACACAAAAAAGAGGATTTTGTATATTCCAGTCTTTTCAGATTTTTTTTTTCACTCTATGAATTCCACATTCAAATTTGAGTTTGGATATCCCCCCCCTCCATTTCCCATTTTCTGGGCAACATTTACTTCCTGTTCATCCCATTTGGTAATTTTGCATGAATAAAGAGCCTCCATGTAAGTATAAACATAACAAGAAAAAAAAAAAAAAGCAACAGCTGGAGCTGAGCCAATTCAAAGCTAGGAGCCCGGAGCCTCTTCCAAGGTCTCCTACATTGGTGCCAGGTCTCAAGGCTTTGGGCCATCCTTGACTGCTTTCCCAAGCCACAAACAGGGAACTGGATGGGAAGCAGGGCCTCTGGAATTAGAACCAGCTCCCATAGGGGATCCTAGCACATGCAAGGCGAGGACTTTAGCTGCAAGGCTACTGCACCGGGCCCAAGAATGTTTCATTATCATTACTGTGGTAGACAGTGTTGAGGGATCAAGTTTAGTATTTCACTATTTTAAAAATGAATTCACTTGGTTTTGAAGATATTTGGCAATACATGTGAAATCACAGGAAACTATCCAAATGAAATGAAGGAGCGCATTGGAAAGTAAAGGGTGTAAACTGGAGAGGGAAATCATTATCTTCTGTTTCCAAAGCAACTCTTCCAGCTAAAAAACCTGATCGATCGAATCATGGATCAATAAGTTTGATCCTGGCTTCATCAAAGGCTCTACTGTGTAAAGGCTTATTTTTAAAACCCTCCATTGCACATAATGCATTATCATTATATTCGCTCATAGTCCTATGATCTAAGGATGCTGTGAAATTAAACATGTTAGCAAAAGTTAAAAAAAAAAAAGTAGCCAAAAACTATTGAACAAGAAGCTACACAAAGATACAGAACCTTTCTCTTAGAAAATGCCTCACAGCGTTTCAGGCTCTCCCTCAATCTCTAGTTAATATATACTTCAACTGTAGCTTGAAAGGAAAAAATATTACGAGAAGTAAAACCTTTCAGTGTGGAGGACGAAGCAGCAGAGCACCATGAAGAGAGCGAGGATGGCCCTGCGCCATACCAGTACCATCGCCCTCTCCTCACCAAGTGTCATAGGCAGAGCCACTTCCCAAAGGCAGGTCCTGAAGGATATAGAGGTGTATCTTGCACAGAAGAGAAGCCCGTGGTGTGTGTGAGTGTGTGTGCAGATATCAGGTAGCAAGTGTTCATGTCTCTTTCTGCTTTGTTTCAGTCCTTTGATGTTTTGTTGAAATTAATGTGCTCATTTTCTGTACCCATGCCCAGGAGCATGTTGCAATAGGCAGAATTTTTTTTAAATCAATGAAATCCATTAATTAATCATGATAAATGCAGTAATTTAAATGATTGAAAATGCCTAGTATCAGTTCTGAATAAAATAATTCTTTTCGAAAAATAAGCACATATTTAAACTCCAGCTTTGGAGTACCACTCCAATGGTCTTAAAGTACAAGCTTGCTAGCCACTCAGAAAGTTGGCAAGTGCAGCTTTGATGAAGCAAAGCAGGCAGGGAACTCCAGGGGCTAGCTCTCCCCCAACCCTCATGAAACATGCCCTTCCTTTAGTTGTCCCTGATCTAAAATGGGGATCTGTTAGCAGAGACCCACAGTACATTTCAGCTATTAACATTTGTGTACACAGGGAGTTTAGCTTTAGCCAAGAAGGTGACTTAGACCCTGAGACTTTCAGCAGGTTTTAGATCAAGTTCAAGATTAGAAAAGGAATAAAGAAAATTCACTTAGTTGGGAGTGTAGAAGAGTATGTATGACAGGATAACAGACACAACTTGAAACATTTGTTTCTCATAGCTTTCTGAGTCATACAAGAAGTGTCCAAATGTACATTTTGCTTATCTATCTATAATTAAGTCAGCCTAACTTTTTATTAGCTGGTTAATCAAGGGTGACTACCATATCATTTGTTTGAAAAAAATGTTTTCATAGCTAAGCATATCTCCTAGGCCTCCTTGCCCATGTCCTAAAGCAAGTACAAAGCTCCAGTACAGTCTGGGCCCTTTTTGAGCCTATGTTTTTGTGTGTTTTTGGTTTTTGGTTTGTTTACCTGTCTATAAGTCTCTTAGCTAAAATGGAGTTGGTGACCATGAGAAAATAAGACTGACCAGAATATAGGTTGTAATGCTTGCAATACAAATGCTAATTGCTTTATGCAGATCACAGTGGGTTGTTAATATAGAAATATAAGAAATGTGTTTTATTACTTAACTTTCACACATCCAGATGAGTTTGGGGAATTTCTAGTGATAGCTGATTTCAGAGTTCTGAGAACCAAAGTTATGCTAAATACATTTCAGGAACAGAACAGAGAAACCGAAATGCCTTTGTTCTCTTTCTCCAGTGATTTGTTTTTCCTTTAATTATTCTTCTGGATTGAATTTAAGATGATAGACCAATGTTTCATAAAAGCTCTCTATAACCTGTTGATTATTTTTATGTAACCTTTATCGTCACCAGAAAGATCTATTTTTAACAACCTTAATTTTAAGTTTTTATTAAATGGCAGAGAGAAAACGTGAAAAGGATCTTTTATGCACTGATTTAGTCCGCAATGTCCACAATAGCTAGGACTATGTGCCACCAAGCCAGGATCCTGGAACTCCATCCAAGTCTTCCATATGAGTAACAAGGACCCAGCTGGGCCACCATGTGCTGCCTCCCAGAGTATGTATTAGCAGGGAGCTTGATCAGAAGCAGAGTCAGGACTCATAGTCAAGCACACTAGCAGGAAGCAGAAGCCTCCCAAGCAGCAGCTTAACACACTACAAGACAAGTACTCCAAGAGGCCCTTCTTTACCAACTTTATCATATGGCCTTCAGCCCCAGGCTATTTTTTTACCCTTTATTGATATAGCAATTATTTTCCTACTTTCTTTGAATGAACAATGTAAGAGTCAGGCTTTGATTGGCCATGACAAATATTTAAAATATATAGCAGTTCATAAATGTGAGCTCACATGATCCAGGGCCAAGCCGCCTCTTTTTTGACATCTTCCATGTGTTCAGGCTTTGACTGCATGTCACATACCATGCCAGTGGCCTTGTTTCAGTACAAAAACACCAAATCTAACTGTAACTGCATTTGTTAAAACTTGATTCTGCTTGTTTATTTAGTGGAACTTATCCATATTACATCTGTTTATTCTCTTCACTTGGCCTTGGCTTTAACAAAGGGAAGGATGGAGATAATGAAGAGGGAGCACAGTCAAGTTTTCTGCTCTGGCAAGGAGGGAAGGGGGGGGGGAACCTCCAGAATCCCTGGTTGTATGTTTGACTTTTGTGCTGAAACACAAAAGCTGAGGAACTGTGTAACCTTCTTCACTAAGGACATGTTTAATTAAAACTCCACTTTCCCTAGCAGTAGAGGAAGCAAGAAAGAGACACAGGTGGAGCAGTTACCATGCTCAGCTGCTTCGTTCTAATCAGAGCTTGGTTTTTCTATAGTGTGGTGGATAGGAGTTATTAAGTTATTATCTTTACCAACACTTTGCTGCCATCTACATTTCTGGACATATTTTTGTTTCCTACCTTCCTTCAGTATACATTACAGTTTGGTAGCATTGTACCTTTGGATGGTCTATCAGCTGTTTTCCCTTGTCAGACTGCTGATTACCATCATTCTACGAAATTATAATGTCCTGTTTGCTCCCTTGCTTTCCAGACTAGATTCTAGGTTGTGACTTGGAAGTACTAGATGGTTTCTGTCTTTGTATCTCAGGAATTTGGCATAGAATTTCAGAGTAAATGAAAATCAAAGAGGATATATTGAAATACGTGTCTAGAAAAAAATAAAGTGACTATAAAGATTCAAAAAAATAAAAAGATTGTAGGATCAGGAACTGTTGTTTAAACCTTGATTTCTAAGGACCCTTTGTTCCTAATGGTGTTTCTGTTCAGTGAGGTTCATGGAGTTCATAGAACTTTTCACAGAGTCAGCTTCAAACATGGTGCCCATAGAGAAATTACACAGTCTGCTGAAAACTGGCCAGGTCAAAGGATGCTTGTTTCTGCCTAGGTACTGAGGCTTCTATAAAAGGAAGGAAAAGTTAGCGATGTCAAACCAGAAACTTGGCTGTGGATTCTATCCAGAAAACTGCCTTGCGGAGATTCTTTAAACAGGAAATGTGAGCTGCCACTCCCTTTTCCAGGGGTACTGTTTCCAAAGGAGTCGTTAAGAAGGAGCTCATCAGAACAGAAGTCAACCCCCTGGAAAAGATCAGAGATGCACCGGAGAAGGCCAGGACGATAATGAGAGACTACAATCTGGGCAAAGACATAGCAGAAGGGAGCAGGCAGTGGCAGGTGGTGGGGGAAGCCTGGGCAGCTGTTTGCCCCTTGGCTTCTCCATTACTTCCAACAGCTGTTGGGATGGTAGAAGAAATTCAGAAACATATCTAGGGAAGGACTGTGCCTTTTCCATGGCACTTCCCATGAAAACAAAAGGCGCTGGTGAAATGTCAGGATCCAAATGATCAGTCCTTGCTTAGGGTATCTGGACTTTGCCAAGAAGGTTCAGATGAGTAGATGCCTACCTCCTTGGTCACATGCAGCATCTCTTAGGAGATATAGCATGTAGAAGGGCAGAAAGTACCAGAACTGCTTAGAGAGAGGCCAGAGTGTAATGGTTCTTTTCAATCGGGCTAAAAAGAAATTTTGTTTGCTTAAAAATGAGTAACTGAAAAAGGAATACAGGAAAGAGAAAGACAAAAACATATTGGTATCATAAAAATAGCTCAAAATGTGCCTTCCAACTGTGAGTAAACAAATATCCACCAGGATTTTATGCCCAGAGTGTGTCAGGCACTAGGGATTCAAGTGATGCAAAATGGATTAGTCTTGTGCCTCTCACAGCTTGGTTAGAAGATAGATGAGATAAAATGGTCACAACAGTTACTATTGCCCTATTGATATTGAAAACTGCCCAAACAGATAGTCCAGGAAAACTGACTCAGATTTAGAAGGCAGGAGGTGGGTGACTGGAGGAGGTAGATGAGAGTCCGATAATAGAAGGCCTCCCAAGTGAAACCTAGCAGCTGAGAGGAGAGGGATAGAGCTTGGGGAACTAGAAGTTTACCAATCCACAGGAAGCAGTTCTAATGGGCCAGACTCTTGATTCCTCACTGACAAAGCTGCAGTGGTTGGTATGTTCTGGCCTCAGAGCCATGCACAGCCTTTACTCTGGAGCAGGTCAAGTACCTGTTACGTGTTTCACACTGTGTTCACTGCTGAGTAGGAAGAAAATAGAGACATGTAACATATATATGGATGCTTGTCAAACAGAATGACTCACACAGAAAATTGGGTATTCGGTCCAAGGTGAGAGAGTTTAATTCTAGATATGTATTATGTTTCGTAGACACTTAGTTCTTATAGCACTTTTCATTGTTTCTCCTTGAAATGACAAAATGATTACCATTCCACAGAGCCTAGTATCTACTCCTTATACTTCTCTTGGCTCAATATCAACTCTGGTTGTATACATCTGATACTTATAATATCTACCACAACAGTGTACCCCTGGTGGCACCATGCTGATCACCTTTTCAGTAAAGATATTACTAGCCATTGGAAAAGCTGCCATCTAATTTTGACAGCTACTAATTCACAGGAACAGTGAGTGCCTTGTACAGAAAAGGCACTCAAAGTATTTGAATGCAAGGATGAACTCATAAATAAACTCTGCTTCCAAGTGTTCAACTGCAAAGCAGAGTCAAGGCTGTGCCACTAGCTCCGGAGGGTTGTGGTATATATGCAGTGTGGTTCTGGAGCTGCCCCAAAATGATGGGCAAAAGGGCAGGCTGTGTTCTTTTTCTCACTCTATGCACAATAAACCTTCCTTGTTTGGTCCACAAAGTTTCTCTTCTCAGCCAGATAAATTCCAGAGAATTTGTTTCCCTGATGTAAGGGGTTCTTACATTCAGATCTGGGAGGAAAGTGAGCAAAAGAGCCAAAATGATGCCTGGGCAACAGTTGAAGGAAGAGGTTTTACTTTCTCTTCAGAGCTGTCTTTTTGATCATTGTTACACTTTTGCATAGAGAGGACCCTATCACAAATTCTGTTCTCATTTTGAATCAGTATTTTTCTTTGCAGGTTAGTTTGCTTGCCTCCATACTCCCAGCAAGAGGTTACTATTGATTTTTCTTTCCCTTCTTTGTGGAACAGCAAGATATCAAACCAGCTGTGTTGGGTAAAGGACGAGGACTGGGAAGAAGGGAAGCTTTGAGCAGGGTCACTTTAATACAGGAAATCTCTTTATAGCATTCAAGAAAAGCAAGCAAAACAGATGAATGATAATGAAATTCTGGCCTAGCTACTGAATCATGTGAATAATCATGACACATCTCTGAAATAAGCTGGAGATTGCTCTAATGGCCGCCTCCTACCAAGGCTGCTCATGACCACACTTCCACTTACCAAGAGCAAATCTGAATGTTAGCAATGAATGGAAAGCACAGGAGCTGAGACAGCACTCATGGGTAGAATTATAAGGGAGACATACTGGCATTCACAATTTTTCTAAAAAGTAGAAATCATTCATGAAAGAGTGAGTTTCGTATTGAATTGTTAACGGCAATGGTCAAATAAATCTCATGCTAAGCTGGTGGAAGGCTATTATCTGAGGTTCTTTCCTCTTAAAATCCTACTTATTTAGGCATTCACTAAATGCCCACTAAATGGAGATAAATGCAACCATTGTACAACACAGAGAAGGAGCCCTTTTGCTGCCCCACTCCAGGTCTCTAGAACACTGGAGTATTTTTTTAAGATTTTTTTTTCTTGGAATGACAGATCTGCAGAGAGAAGGAGATACAGAGAGAAAGATCTTCCATTCACTAGTCCATTCCCCTAGTGGCCACATTAGCCAGAACTAAGCTGATCTAAAGCCAGAAGCCAGGAGCTTCTTCTGGGTCTCCCACACACAGGGTCCTAAGGTCTTGGGCCATCCTCTACTGCTTTCCCAGGCCACAAGCAGGGAGCTGGCTGGGAAGTGGAGCAGCTGGGACATGACACGAACCTGTGATCATATAGAACCCTGCAGTTGCAAGGTAAAGATTTAGCCAATGTGCCATTGTGCCACAGAGCCATTGTGCCAGGCCCTGGAGGGCTTTTTTTAAAAGCTGGTCTCTTAGTCATTCTGATGGGCAAAATATACTTTTCAAAATCCTGATCCATCCCTACCCCAGCCCACAGACCAAATGACCAGCCTGTCAGCCTACAGCTACTACCAAACTCATCAAGATTCCACTTGAAAAATAAGCCAACAGGAAGACAAAGATTTGTGTAAGTGAAATACGATGTGAGTAAAACCAGTTAAGAGGCATTTTCAAATGTCTGGGAAAGCTTTCTTTCCTGTCACAAGGAGGTGGAAATTCTATCCACGAGGACAAACTGAGTTAAAGCTACCCTGTGGTTCTCTGGGCATGGCAGAAAAAATGTTAAAATTCAAGGATGCATTGAGACCACTCTAGTCTGTGTGTTGAGTAAAGTTCATTAACTTACCATGTGTCACACCCTAACCTTCAAATCATTGTATGCTGCAACTTACAGCCTTACAGATGAGCTCTGTTTTCTTTAGCACTCAGCTCTGCCCTCTGGAAAGGATTTTATTTTCCATTGTTGTCATTTGCTATCTCTGAAATCAGTATTGTGGCATTTTTCCCCTTCTTACATGGGCTTTCTGACAAAGGAAGTTTGAAGGCCATGGGTCATGTTAAGTCTTGATTTTTTAGACTGATGAAGCTTTCTGAAACATGTAGGAGATTTTCCATATATTTGCTTGTAGCCAGCATCATGTGCCAGTTACCACATCCACAGTTCATGTTTGAGACATGGTTTTCAAAGCTGCTTTCTTTCTTTGTTGACTCCTTTCAAGTTTAAGCCACACACTAAATTTGATCTTTGCCCTGAGTCTTTTGGCTCATTGGCTTTCTGGGCTTTCTTATCCACAGCCTTTTTTACATCACATTTTTCATGGTTTGTGGTCCACATACAGTGGGTTTTCCAATCTTCCAAGGCTCCACATTCCTGCGCTCCTTTTGTTTCTGCCAATTTTTCCTAGAATGTATCTTACTTGCTTCTGTGTGTGTGTGTGTGTGTGTGTGTGTGTGTGTGTGTGTGTGTCTTTCTGTCTCTCTGTATGTATGTGTCTTACTTGTCTCTGTTTTTTTCTTTCTTCTTTGCTGTATCCTATAGTGAACAGGGAGCACCACTTATGGTGTGTCTTCTAAGACATTCTCCCAAGACTGCCAACTCAGTGCCCATGTTGGCCCCCAGCAAAGTGATTATAGGTGAGAAGTGAAACAAATTTTCCTTTTCTACTGAGTGGCATCATCTTCATTATCAACTTCTTCCCTTCCAACGTCTTAACTACTAAGTCATAGACTTTAAATTATATAATGGCAACACCCCAGTGCTGGTATCATAATCTGTCATTGGCATGTGCTAGTTTATGCCACATATACAAACCCACCCCTGAAACATATACTGTTAAGTGTTTAGAAGTCTATAACTTAGCCAGAGTACACTGTGGCTCTGACAACTATAGTGCTTCCATTCTGAGCAATGATGCAAAAACCCAGGCATTTCTATCCTGTAGTTACACATCAGAATACATGTTTCATGGGGTCGCATGGCCAAGAGAAATAGTTTTGGTGATCACAAATCAGCTCTGCAAGGTGACACAAAGCAATGACACAGTCTACTTCTTCATACAGCCCTGGACCTTGCTAAGCTGGGCTTGCTCAGTGATTGTTGATGTCTTTGGCACACATACTTTTCAGACTTGGAGGGAGGGAGAATATTCAACTTAACCTGTGTCCCAGTGTTAGCAAATATTAGTTCTGAGGTAGGTGGTGGTGTAACTGTGCTATTCACAATAAACCTGAGGCTTAGAACTGCTGCAAGCTGTCCAGCATCAGAACTGATGCCAAAGCTGCTGCTGCCTCCTAGTTCAAAACCATTCCAAATGTTGCAAGTAGAAAAACTCCATGATTGTACAAACAAAAGTCCTTATTTAAGATGTCAGAACGAAAAATCTGATATGCTTAGTTTTTGCTGGGGTCCCAAGGGTTGAAAGAAGTTGTGACAGAAGACAAATTATAGAAGTATATTATCAAAAACAAACAAAACCCAAAAGGATGGGAATAGAAGGTTAATATTTCCACATAGATGAGGAAGCAGCTTGGTCAAGTGCAAGTTTGCTAATGTTTTACACTCATAAGTTTAAGCAAGTGAAACCCCGGGATTAGAGCTACCCGGTTCTGAACTGGACCAAATGATAGGGTTTGAGAGATGTGTGATGGATCTGGCTATTTAAGGATTTGTGACTGTACTTTGTACTTTGACAGCTCTGACTTCATCAGAGAGTCCCATTCTCAAACACAAATGGCCTCTACACATCGAACTTAATAGTCATATTCTCTGAAGTCCAAATATTCTGTTAAGGTGAAAGGAGATCATCCTTGGGACCAAGGAAACATGTTTTCAAATTGGCAAAGTGTACTGTTGGATCCTGCCAAAGAAGGGAAAGCTAATGTTAGGTGAGGAACAGGAGAAGTCTTCCTTGCTTCACAGACAGAAATAACTTGAGCCAACAAAGAAAGTGAAAACTAATGAGAAATAAGATTATTAACTCTGGAAATAGCCTGTCTTCTGTGTCATGGAAATCCTAAACTACTGGATGGAATTAACTCAAGTCAAGAGCTAGCATACCAAAATACAATTCTAGAATCAAGGAATGCCTCAGGCATCTTGAGCCCAGCTAAGTATCTTGCAGTATTTTCCCAAACTTTGGAATTCAGTACAATATGATTGAAACCTTGCCTCAAGCTTTTACTTTTGGAAAACTATACATATTTTTAACAAAATTTAATTTGGATGTTTCTTATTTTCTTGCCATTTAACTCACTGCAGTGTTATTTTGGAGGAATCATCTGGTTGGGAAGCAATCTGATTCTTTTGGAAAATCTTTGAAAGCCTTTGTTGTCAGGTTAAGTAACATAGTTTTGTCCTCAAGACTCCACATTCAAAGTAAACTGGAAAATTATGGAAATCGCCTGAATCAGGAGTTCTTAAAGTTTAGTCCCCACACCACCACCAGCAACATCACCTGGATACAGGCCCTCACCCTCAGAAAGATGCCAGATTTGGTTTTAAATTATTACTGATTTTGTCTTTGTAGGTAAAACCCAATGGGACACTGAAACATTAATGAGCCTTAGTGGAACGTGAGTGCAAGCAGAGCTGTGTGTACCATGTGCCTGTGTACAAGGCACCTGTGCAGCTCTTGTCCTGTTCACAGGAAGCATTCACAGAGCCCCAAGAGTGCAAAGTCCAGTGCACCCATATTCATGGGGGTTCAGTGAGAGTCAAAGCATGTATGAAGTGCGGCACCTCTAAAACTAAAAACATTCCAGGAAGAGGGAACTGAGAGAATGCTAACACTGCAGAGAGGGCACACTTGGCATTAAAACCAGAGCTTTTTTGAACACAGAAAGACAATAGTGACCGAACCCATCAAGATAAATCAGCATATGCTTTCTGACTTGTGTGCCAACCAGCCACTTAATCAAATAAAGAAAAAAAAAATCAGGCAACTCCTTGATCTTTGTCCTGTAACTTCTTTACTCATCCTTAAGTTAATGGTAAAGAAATTGATTAAAATGTGTACATGTGAAATAAAAAGCAACCGAGTCACTTTTTCCCAGCAGTTCTGGTCTTCTGGTGAGAACAAAAGAGCTGTATAGTCGTGTGTCCGTTCATGATGGGGATACATTTTGAGAAATGCATCATTAGGTGATTGTCATTGTGTGAACAGCACAATCACCTTACACAAACCTACAGAGACAGAATAGGTTGAGGGCCCTAAAGGTAATCGAGAGGATTAAGTAAGTACAAGATTTGTGAGACTACTGCTAGCCTAATGCTGCAAATTGTTTCACAACAAGTGTTTTGGAAATGGAAGGAACACATTCTATAACAGTGACACAGGTGTAGTGTCATAGATGTAGAAAACAGTTAATAGTCGTTTATTGTCAGTATCATGTGCTGTGTATCATGGCTTGTGCTACACTTACACAGTTTGGTCACAGCACCTTTGTTCACACCAGCAATACCAGAAATAGGTGTGCAAATTCCTTGTACCATGGGTAAGTGAGGGGGATTTTTCAGTTCCATTCTGATTTTAAGAGAATCCAGTATGTGTGCAACCTGTCGTTATGCAATATGTGACTGTAGGTGTAAGCTATGAAAGACCAACTGTAATTACTGTCACTCCTCAGACAAGGTAAATGCTCTTTAAATTTGGCATTGCACCTTCTACAGATGAATGGTAAAAGTCTGGCTAAATATTTAGTATTTTAGTTTCTCTTGGCTTAGATTAAATACCAAATAAAAGCACTGAGATCAGTTGAATGAGACCATGGGAAAAGGAAACAGTTTCTTCTTGTGGTAGCTTATTTACTAGTGCTTCTTCCCCACCTTTTCAGTAAGGGCCCTCCCTACATTTTCATTTTGCTCTCTGGGTGCCACTAATTAGATAGCCTTGCCTGGAAACTGGTTCAAGATGCAAATTCTCAGGCCCATGCTCAATTTTGAGAACAATTTTGCTGGAAAACCCATGACTAATACTTATCTGAAACTTTCTGATCTATCTCATCAACTTCTTTCATGTATCTACTCTATGAAAACAGTTCTCCCAAGAGATTATCAATAAGGAACACACTGCTGTCAGACGCGGCCTTTACATTTCTGTCACTTGTTGCTTGTGAGCCTCTGGCACATCTGTGTTCACGTCCAAGCAGGCATGCAGATTTGGGCATGATTCTCAAACTCCCTTTTATCCACTGTGAAATGGGGGTGGTAATGCTTAACTCAAAATAGAGGAATTACTGTGATAGCTTATGTGACATTAGCACAGTGTCTGACACAAGGAAACACTCATACATGTGAACTGTTATCATTGTTAGCTGTATCTCTTGTGGCCAGATCTGTTTGCTTCCACCTAGGGAAACTGGGAATCATCACCCTTGTCTATCTGAATTACTCTCTGCTGCACATTGAGATACGAAACACAAAAGCGTGGAGCGTTGCTGTTCTCTTGTGAAGTGATCAGAATGAGAAACAGAATAGGCTATGTTCTTTCTTTTTAAACTTTAATTGAAAGACAAGAAAGAGTTCCTATCTACTGCAATAGCTAGTGCCACATAGAGGCCAAAGCTGGGAACCAGGAACTCCATGATAATCTCCCATGGGAACAGCTGGAACATAATTTCTTCAACTACTGCCCCATATACCGTAACTTTCCAGTATGCAGGAACAGAGAGTGGAACTGGCCCTCAAACCCAGATACTCTAATGTGAATTGTGGGTATCTTAGTCTCAATTGCTAAGACAACTGCTCTCTCTACTTGTTGACATTCTTACGTATTTTCTTGTCTGAAAATAGCATGTTCTGTCTTCTTAAATACTTTTTCTTTGTAATTCTAAAATACATCTTGAGGGATTGTTCCCCCTTGATAATCTGTAGCACAAAGATTTCATACCCTTCACAAACCTGAACTTTTCAGTTGGACCCGCCTTTGATGACTGCTGCTTGCTGGCTGAGTGATCACAAGGGTGTAGTTAGGCAGTGTCTGTGGCCCAAGATGGATGAGAAAACATTGGCTAGGAAGATGTTGAGGGACATCAGTGGTGTCAGATTGGACCCCTTATGTTCAAGAACAAAGCCTGAATTTTGAACTGTTTCCTGTCAACTAGAGATCAAAGAGGGGTTTTGGGTAGGGATCTCTGGAAGGTATCTTTTCCTGAAAAAAAAAATTTAAGCCACTATGAAGCACATTGTAAAAATTCTACAATGATTCTGTTACTACTCAACACACTCCCCAAGATTCAGCACATGTATCTAGCTTGACTTTCTCTATTCATTTCAAGGCAAATTTGTAGAATCTGGTTGTGTTGCTGGGAGTAACAGTAATAGTTAGGAAAAGGGATATAAACATGTGCAAATTTCATACACTAATAAAACGTCAATAAGGCAGTCCTAAAAAGATTTTTTTAAATGTGAGAGGCAATAAATAACTAAATGAGGACTTTGCTATGAAAATAGTGAGGAACATCTAGTGTGAAGCCACTGGGTGGCTTATATGAAATCTCTCTACTAAGCAGCTACTCCCCCAGGTTCTGACCTCCAGTGTCTACAAAGAGCATTATCCCTCCTTACACAAACATCCAAGAATGTGTATCTACACAGCAAGTTTCTTCATTTTGTATTTCAGCCTTGGCACAGAGCCTGGCTCATCAGACATGTCCAACATACACCATTAACAGATTAACTAATCCATCTGCTAACTGAGATTTTCTCTACCCAGTAAAATCAACAGAAGCTTGTGTTTGAGTTGGGAGGGAGGCCAAACCTTTTCTTTTGACAGACGACTTCATTCGGGAGTGATTGAAACTACAAGTAATTTACTCCACAAACATTGCACTAGAACCTAGGTAATAGCTCTAGCTAGAATGGTACTGTGGCTGTGTTACAGCATGCTGGCTGGGAACTCCAGCTAGAAATAAGTAAATCAAGATTTGGATCTACATATTTCTATTGGTATAAATTTCATGAAGTTTGCAGCATCTATCAGTGTCAATTTCTTCATCTGTAAGTAGAAAAAAAGCAGCACCTACCTCAGAGTTGTTTGTTAAATAAGATAATGCATAGGAACTATTAACACAGTGAATTACACACGGTCAAGTGTCAGTTGTAAAACCATGCCACAATAACCTTTGCCCATAGAGCAGATATTAGTATATATTTTTTCTCTGGAAAGGTCCAAATAGGATATATCTTGTGCTGCAAGTAGTGCTTGTCACAACAGCTCAGCTCTACCAATGTAGTGCAAAAGATGTAGTGCAAAAATCATAGATGATACATCATTGAATTTCGTCATTTCAACACATCATTAAACTGTATTCATTTCCCCCATTTCAACAAGTAACAACCATTCTTAGTTCACAGCTGTACAGCACAAACAACAGACCGAATCTGGCCCATGGGCCAGAGTTTGGTTACTTCTGGACTACAGTAAAAAAAAAAAACTGAAAATGATATAAGCTATTTCTATGCAATGTGTTTGTTTAAAGTGCAGAGAAAGGGGGCAGATGGTGGGTAAGGTGCCGGTTAGGATGCCCATATCCCATATCAGGGTGCCTGGCTCCAAATCCCTGCTTTATTTCTGACTCCAGCTTTTCGTGGTATGTACCTTGGGAGGCTGCAGGTGATGACTCAAGTCCCTGAGTCCCTGCCACTGTTGTAGGGAACATGAGTTGAGTTCTTGGCTCCAGGTGCCATGTAAGTCCTGGCTGTTGTGTGCATTTAGGGAGCTGATACTGAAGATATCATCCCACCAACTCTCTCTCTCTCTTCCTTTCTCCCTCCCTCCCTCAAATAAATAAGTAGATTTTTCTATTCTGCTTGGCATTGAGAGAAAAACGATTAAGAATTTCTCTACACAAGAAGAAACATTCGAATTGAATACTTAGGAGTGAATAGAAGTTTACCAAATGAAACTGCAGAGGAAATAGTCATTTAAAAAAAAAAAGAAGTATGAGCAAAGGAGACACAAAAGCTCTGTCCATGCAAGCACAGAAAACTGCAACACGGGAGAAGAAAAAATGACACATTCTTGTGGTTTCACTGTTTCATCAGACTGATTTATCTGATTGCTCTCTGAGGCCATTGTTTGATTTTGGCTAATACTAAAATGACCCACCCTCCCCAAGTAGGCGTAATGTGCCTGTGCCCAGCTCCCACCATTATTACCTCCATCTCAGAGAATAGTAATCCCTGGAACTTCTTTAGGTTTTTAAAGAAGTGGCTGTCTACACAGAACACAGGTATTTCTTTTTTTTTTTTTAGAGATTTATTCTTCTTATTTTTTTTTATTGGAAAGGCAGATATACAGAGAGGAGAGACAGAGAGGAAGATCCTCCGTCCGATGACTCACTCCCCAAGTGAGCACAACGGCCGATGCTATGCCGATCCAAAGCCAGGAGCCTCTTCCTGGTCTCCCACGCGGGTGCAGGGTCCCAAAGCTTTGGGCCGTCCTCGACTGCTTTCCCAGGCCACAGGCAGGGAGCTGGAAGGGAAGCGGGGCTGCTGGGATAGAACCGGCGCCCACATGGGATCCTGGGCGTGCAAGGCGAGGACCTTAACCACTGCGCCATCGCGCCGGGCCCAACACAGGTATTTCTTTTAAAAAAAAAGTTTTCATTCAAGTTCAAGAGAATGTAAAACTTTTGAAAGAGTAAAAATATGTCACTACTCCTCATTTATAGTAAGTCAATTGGCTGCCTAAGTGTTCAGTGGAAATACATATTTTAAGTGTTCTAAAATATTATTATCTGATATGTATCTGTGGCAATTTCACTATTAAAAGTAGCCAAGTCTTTAGTCAACAAAAAGATTTTTCCATATTTTTCAAATCCAGATACACAAAAATGGATTGGCTTAAAGAATGTGAAGATTATTTGAACATGTTTGCTAAACTCAGCTGCCTAGAGTTCAAAGGAACTATTTTAGAATAGTTTGAACTAAGAAAACTAGAATTTGTCCAATGATTCCATACAAAAACAGATTTTAAGTATAGAGCATTTTTTAGTTCTATAAAACAACTCTTTTTTAAAAACATCTGAAGCTAAGCAGACCACAGAAATCACTTATTTGTATTTGTCATACTTCGTTTTTCTTCAGCCAACACATGTTGAGTACCTGCTGTCTACTTGACATTTTACAGGACACTGAGTGTGGATGCAGATGGAGATCTGTGTTCTGCTCTCACGTCGTTGTATGATGGAGCACTCTACACTGAACTGAAGCAGCCCCAAAGTGGTTGCCCCAAAGGGGAGATGTTGTGCCAAAGTTCTGGTAGACCCAAATGAGACGTTGTCTATTCAGCCAAAGTCATTTCTTTTAAACTCTGTTCCAGTGATGCACCCGGGTGCTCAAACCATCTGAAGAAAACAATATAGGCCAAATTGTTTATTTAAACTTTCAGAAAAACGTGAAAGGAGAGCAGAAGGGAAGAGCTAGGGAATGACTATTTCAGACTGTTTCAGTATTGCTTTCCAATGTGCCTTCTGAATCTATTCCGAGTCAGTTAGGGCTATGAAAATGTAACCAGTTCGTATCTTGTCATACCTGTCACTGTAAAGGCTAATCTCATCACCAATAACTGGCACTTCAAGAGAAAGGCAACTAGAAAATAGAGTCCTTAGGAATAGGGGATGGCAGCCATTAGCATAAGTAATTTATACACCCAGTCACACCAGTTCCTCCAGAGAGATCAACTGGGGGATCCAGCTTTCTGGAGCAGAAATCCAGAGGTTGGTCTTCATTGCGCTTCTTGCAAATTAACCTAGCCTTAGAAGAACTCAGAGGAAAGGGTTCAGGCTGAGTCCCTTCTCTGGCCTTTCACTTAACATTTTCAAGGCTGCCCAGTAAACCACTCTAGAATCCCCCTTCCCCATATTCAGGGATCAACATTTCATTTCTCTGATTAAATTTGTTAGTCTGTGAGTCAGCTGAATTTCTATTCCATAAGAGAAACAGGAAATATTTATTTTCTTCCTAATATTATCTCTGAAAACCTTAATTACCAAGAATCTAGACAAACAAGACTAAATTAAAAATGATAATCAAATGCAAAGCAGACCCATTTGTCATAGAAATATATTTGATCCCAAGGCCTGGTCAGGAAGAAAGGTAATTCAAGTGGCTTTGAAATCCTAAGAACCTGTGTTTTATCTAAAGAAGCGTTTTTTACTTACTACATTTTCATTTGTTCTTAGTGGAAATTGTTTAGTGGTGCAATTTTCTTTTTGAGGATATTTTCAGAGAAGAAAATGTGTAATTACAAGAACCACAATCATCTGTACAGCTCTCACCCTAATCCAGTCATCACCATCTCTGTCCTCCGGCTTGCTCAAAATCTCGACTCTCAGGTTCCAGATTAAATGCAGCTTCCTCAAAGAAATCCTTGGCAACCACCACACCCACCACCTCTGTCTATCTTATTCTGCTAATGCCCCAATCACTTCTATAGCACACTGTATAATCTTAATCTGATTTATTTGATGTAGGATCGTGTCTGCCTTATTTACCGCTGAGAGCCTTAACATCTTGCACTCAGTGTTTAGGTAGTGAGTAAATAAATAAATGATACCAAGCATCAGGCATTAGTTTTAATAGGTACACTTTTATCTAGCTTAATATTTAAAAAAAAAAAATCCTCTGCTAGTGCAGCGGCTTTCCTCACTTACTGAACAAGGACATGAATGCACAGTAAAGTCATATGGGTTGTAGGTAGAAAGTGGGAGTGTTGCGTTAGTACCCTGTCTCCAAATCCACTTTTATTTCTGTCAAATCATCTTACCTTCCAAACAAGAAGTTTTTATCATGAGAAAATCTGTAATTTAATATCCAAGCACTTTGAATTCTGGCATATAGAGCTTAGACCAAAGTATCCATATTTCTACCTTTATGATTTTTTTTTAATTAGCAGTGAATTTTTCCTTTGTGTATAAAGTAAATTTGACATCCTTCTCCACTGCATCCACAAGTACGCCAACCCAGTTTGAGTCAGGAGGACTCTTTCATGCCGGTTAATAAATGTACACTATTCAGCCAGATGACGATTATGGTAGACATTCTGTTTTAATTACTTAAATTTGACTACTTGCACATGAATCAAGACTACAGCCTGTACATAAATATCACATAGGACTACTTTAGTTAGACCATTGATAATTTCCAGGAGTCACATGTATAGCATAAGCCATTCCAGCATGCACACACAAAAATGATGTAGATACATTTCTGTATCAATGTAACACTTTCTCTCTCACATATATATATTATATTTATGTCTGTATATATATCTATATCTGCATATACAGATATATATATACACATGTATGTATATACACATACCTAGAAAATTAAACATGAAAGTATTGCCAAGAAAGATAATTAGCTGAACTATTAAATTTCTATGTTTTCTGATCTAGATATTCGAACTAAGCTTTTTTTTTTAACTGTCATGCCTATTGCTGGTTCTGGCAAAGTTTGCAGTTTACTGTCTCACAGCATAAATCCTTGATCTGCAATTTTTTACTTATGCAAAACCACATGGAATGACATTAGACAAAGTATGACTTAAATATGATACCACACCACTGGCAATAATTGGAGTAGTTTAGGGGGATACCCTGTGGGGTAATCGGAGACAAGGAAGGGAGCTCTTTTTAAATTAGTTTGCTCCATGACTATAGAGCCAGTCTCAAGCTGCAGAGATGAAAGCTTCTACTTATGCCTAATTATTTTAGTTTTCCAGTCATGACAATAATATCTTGTTTCCTTTGAATGAATTTTTTAAATGAATCGGTTAAAAAAAAACCACATAAATAGTTACATAAAGTGAAGTACAGAATGGCAAACATTATACAACAACATGCACGTGACTGATGAAAAAAACAGATCTGGGAGTCAGAGATCATCATTTAATAACTGAGTCAGCTAGATTAAGTTACTTAACTTCCTCTAAACATACTAGCAGTAACCTCAGGGCTTTTGTGCATTCAAAAGGAAAATACATAAAGTGAAACATAGCAGATATCCAGTACATGATCTTTATAATGAAAATGACAGCTTTGACGACTCTTCACTTCTTTTAACGGTGCTTGTCAATATGCCACACGGGTCATAGTCCGTAGTAGATGTTCAGGAAATATGAGTTATCACTGCCCCATCAAGATAGCTTCCTTCACAGGAGACCTATAAACAGAAGTAGCACTCATGACTCTATTTTAGCTAATACCTATCTAAGGTGTGAATGTTATGTGACCTATTTTAAAATGTTAGCTTAATGACTGTTGTACGTGGCTGATTTGGTAAACAGAATTCTGTAGGAACAGTGAACTATCTCTAACCAGCCAGGTTAAGAGGAACACATAGAAACACCGACTTGTGTGGTCAGAAAGCAGCTTTCTGAAATGTGGAATGCTTTCTCCTACCACTACTGTGATGAAACAGGTTAAATATTAATCATCAGTCAATTTGGAGTTACACATTTGGAGTCTCAAATGATATCATAAAAAGACTTTAAAAGGCCTTTCCTATGTAGAATTCTGTTAGAAAATTTACCACAAATCTAACAAAATTTAAAACATTTAAGGAGACAAATAATAAATTAATGTGGGAAATCTGAGATGATGAAGAAAGTAGACATAGGGTCTTACATAAAAATGTGGGAAGATGTTTATATTTATGGAATCCTATCTCAAGACCTCTGAAGTAGACACCAAACGGATACAAATGGAGTTAGGAATTTTATTTCTTATAGAAAAACTGCTGAATCAAAAAAAAAAAAGAGAATATAGCAAGAGAGTGTTCTTAGAGAACAAATTGAGAAACAGAAACTTCTAGGGATTGTGGAAGCATGACTCACTAAGACAGGATGTCCTGTGTTTCTGTAAAATGGATGGACATTCTGCCAATCATGTTTGATTTAGCCTCATGCACGATTTCAGCAGGAGGGAATGGGAAAGGTTCATTTAAAACTACAAGCTTACATCGTGCGTCACACATGACATAGATGCTGAAGTATGCATTTTAAATGATATGGAGCAATTTATATAATTGTCGGGATGTTTTTACTCAAATTTCTCAATACCAACTAATACCTTATTTCCAAATTACTTCAAAGAAATTGCTTCCATAAACTATTGATAGAAGTCGTGATAAGAAACATCCTCCAAAAAATGCATTGATTGTTTTGTCTGCTCGGTGTTTTCTATAACTGTTCCCCCTGATTTATACTATTGATTGCTGTAAAAATTAAGTCATCTGTGCTAAAAATTTAGCCAAGTGTTTCATTGTGACGTCATTTAGCCTTTTCTCACCCATAGTTTTGATAGGCATATCTGGTGACTTGATGAGATTCTGGCACGTGTTTTCAGGCAGGAATTTTTCTTTGAAGGCATTGTGTACTTTCCATTGCACCATATCCAGAGTTATCAGTTTGTCTTATTTTCAGAATCTATGGGTTCCTATGCTTTCCACCTGATGGCTTTTTTTCTTTTTCTTTTTTTTTTTTTTTTGAGAAATTTTCCTCTTTTGCTTTTCAAATTATTTTTAGCCCCTACCTGTTATTTTAAAAGAGTTGCAAAGGGTGAATATCTCAACCTAGCATTCCCTGTTACAATTCTTGTTTCAACAATTCTGCTTCATCAGTCATTGAATAACTGACATACACTCTGTGCAAGGAAGACATAACGAGTTCTTGATTTTTTATATGTTTCAGAGCAATGAATTAGTACTCTAGAAATAATCAGGTTTCTTTGTTGCTAAATATCACTATGTGTCTTGGTGTGATTTAATTCATAACAGTCGTTATTCTTGATATTATGATAGTTCTGAATTAGCAGTGAGAGTAATTTATGGTTGACTCTTCTAGGTTTTGACATGATGCATGTTTCCCTACCTTCTGACTCAATCCGATTTCCCAGGCTTGGAGCTGGTGCCATAGCCAAGCTGCTAAAGTCCTAGCCTTGCATGCACTGGGTTCACATATGGGTGCTGGTTCTAATCCCAGTGGCCCAGCTTCCCATCCAGTTGCCTTCCTGTGGCCTGGGAAAGCAGTTGAGGATGGCCCAAAGCCTTGGGACCCTGCACCCACCTGGGAGACCTAGAAGAGGCACAGGGATCCTGGCTTCGGATTGGTGCAACAACTCTGGCCTTGCAGATTTGAGGAATCATTCGGCAGACAGAAGATCTTCCTGTCTGTCTGTCTTCCTCTATACATATCTGACTTTCAATAAATAGATAAATCTTTAAAAAAAAAAAAAAAGATTTCCCAGGCTTATTTCATTCATTTCCTGCTGCAGACCTGAAATCTTCAACGTTTCTACAAACTCTGATTTCTTTAGGAAGAAAATTACATGTAGCAACCACATTTTTGGCACCAGAATTGCTCATTGTACTCAGATTGCCAATGCTTCTAAGAGTGTTTAATAGACAAAACTCAGACAAATCATGTTTTTAAAAGTCACGATTTCCTACTGATATCTACAAAAAATTTTTAAGAATATGTTTTCATTGTTTGATTTTAGACATATCTAAATTAAATCTGACTTCTTAGCAATATCAAATAAAATTATTTGTTTTATTTTACAGCATACCAATAATAACTTTAAAATAAAATTATAAATTACCACTAGCAATGAGACCCCTGAATACAAAAATTGTGTTTCTTTGTTTCCAAAACAAACAAACAAAAAAATTAAAACATGGATGAATTAATTTTAAACTCTATGGGTCCCAGACTTACTTTTCTATGTCATGTTAATGTGAAGAGAATTAATTTCAAGAATCCCAGACTTAGTGTGCCAATATTCAGCAGTCTTTACCAATGTGCTTAAAGCTAGAATGCAATCACTCTTCTGATTTATGCTTCCTGCTTGGGACTCACTCCACTTGTTCTGTAACCCCATCTGACAACGTGATCTCTACAGGGAAGGTATCATGATGTGAATTCACCAATATGTTGGTAGCAGCTTATACAATGCTTGTAATGCCTGCATCCAAGAATCAGTCATATCGAATGTTTCAATATTTCTTCTGGTTCTGTACTATTGAATTACCTCATTTTCTACAGAAAGCTTACAATGAACATCATCTGAGGATTAGCAGCTAAAAAAGCTCTTTAAAGCCTAATTCAGCCCCTGAATTTTTCAGATAAGGTGAACTATCCAGAGATTCCAGTATTCTACCTAAAATACCCAAGTGACTTCTATCAGAAATCGCCTTTTTCTAAATCTAGAAGGATTTATGCTTGTTATTTTTTTTACTTGCCCTGACTATTTTTCTATTTTCTTTCCTTGCCTTCTCTACTAGTTTATTAGCTCTACTAGTTGAGTAGATGTAAAGTGGTTATTTACTTCAAATATATTTATTTCAATAACACCTTTCTCCTCTCTAGTATGAAATCCTTTCTTTTTATCCATTAAATATCAGTATGAGTTTGCTTGTGTATTTAATCTTGTTTATAAATTCTGTGCCACTTCTTGTTTTTTCTGTGCCAGAAAGAAACTGTTTAGTTGCTGCAATTTTAAATTTAAATATCCATGTCTGCTTATTGGCCCCCTTATGGTTTAGAATTTATAGAGATTAATCCATATAATTGAATTTATATTTCATTTATTTGCTTTGTTTATCCATATGAAACTTTCCTAAATAGTTTTTCAATTTCTGAATAATGAAAAACAGATTCTGGTTTATATTTATTCAACTTTTTAAAGTAGAGTTTTCAATTTTGTTTTTAGATTTTTATTATTTTTATAAGTGGGGTATGGTTGACTCTTACATTGATCAGACCATTTGATTAACAAATTTTTTGTAATACTGCAGTGAGAGTCTTGGTTAAAAAAAAAAGCTAATCAGTTTTCTACTTTGACCTATCAATAGCTAATTATACTTAATACATTTGCTTTTGCTGAACCATCCTTGAATTATTTGACTATATTCTACTATATGAAGGAACTTCAGAAAGTTCACAAAAAATAGAATTTAAAGATAACTTTATTTTGGTGCAAAAATATTTGGAAATCCTTACATAGCTTTTTTTCCCCTAAAATTTTTATGAGCTTTTTAGAAGGTTCTTTGTACATATGAATTTCAAAAAATTTTTTGCCCCAAAATAAGCCTACTTGCAAATTCCATTTTTCCATGAATTTAAAGTACCCTTGTGCTATGCTGTAAATATTCTGATTGTGTTAACTAGTATTTTTAAGAGCAGTAACAAGTTTTCACAACCAGCAAGAGCTATCTTTTTATTCAGTTAATCCCAATACATAATACCTAGCCCTGAGTCAAAAGTAAAAAAAAAAAAAAAAAAAAAAAATTAAAAAGCTCAATAAATATTTGTGAACATGAAGATGGTTGTATGAGTCACTTGTTGTGGTTTTCATTTAACTCTTTTGGTTTTAGAAAAAGCGTTCATGACTAAGAGCAGCATAAGGGTCAAGGGTTTGGTTATGTGAGGGTACATCCAGGTTCTTTGAGAAATTCTCTTCATTTTCACACGACCTTCTTGCTTACTCATAACCTTTATGGGCCTTTTCTTCCCTGTTTTGACTAGACATGTTTTTCTCCTTGAGCAATCTTCTGAACATCAGCAAAGACATCTCTGACAAGAGCAAACCTAGGTTTTCAAAACAAGCTGTTTTGCATTATTGAGAAGCATGGCTCAGGTGTATGGTATGAACCAAACCCATGAGGAACTCAGGGAGAAGCTCGAGAATGACCTGCCAGATCCCTAGAACTGATTCAGTGGCAACAACTTGGTTGCCATGGTTGAAGCATGTAGCCAGAGGTTCTAGGCAGTCACCGGGGAGGAGCCTTCCTTTCACCTCACCCGTTAGCTGCCAGAAACAGGGAATTAAACCCAGCGCTTCTCTTGTTAGTTCCATGAACATCTCCATCTACATCGCTCTAGGACTCAATGGCCTGAGTGTGGAGTCCAAGTTTATAAATAAAGTCATGTGTGAAAACCGGAAGGGTAAAAGAAAAATACAAACAAAACAACTGAGATTTCTGAGGCTAAGGATAAGTCACTTTGTCATGACCACTCTACTCAACCTACACTGATTCTAACACTTGCTCAGTTTATCTCCTATAGCTGAGTTTATTCTTCCAACATTTCTCCAAGTCTCCTATCACGTGGTTCCACAATTGACTCAAAACACTTAAAAACTGCCTCATCTCCGCTTTTTCTTTCCATGTTTTTAGGTCATTAACCTCTTTTGGATTTTCTTCTGGCAGATTACATCTACAGTTTGATTTTAAGCAATACTCATAGGGATCTTATAACGAAATGCATGATAGCTTCAATTATACCAAATTTCCAGCAGAAAATTATATTTTCAATTAAATATCTGTTGAGTATTCCTAATTTGATAGAAGCATACTTTGGAAATCAGATCAAAACACTAGTTTATTAGATTTACATCATCAACTTGCTTATGGCTTGGTAAAGGAACAACTGATACTACTGATTAAATGAATAGATTATTTGATAACCTAGTACAATGTTAATTTTCTTTCTAGATAGAGAATCACGTAAGTTCTATTACAAGTTCTTTATGATCTAAAATATTATGAAGCATAGCTATATTAACATCTGTTCAGCAACTGTAAAGGCTATCTTTATATTGTCAGAATAAGATTGCAATTACTGGGATAATTAAAGCTCCAAATGACTCTTGCAAGATACAGCCATTGTGATAAAGTGGTAAATTTTCAGCCAGAGTGATTCAGACATAAAACTACTCTTTGGGGCTGGAATCATCTATTTAAACTATGTGGGGACCACATTAGATGGATTTACTTTTACCTTTGTGGTACAGGTATTAGGAATGGGGCCACTTAGACTTCTTCAACTGAAGCAGGAACCACAGTCAGCAAATGAGCCTCTGATTGAATCACTCCTGCTTCAAAGATGAAGCCTTTCTGGACAGCACCAACTCGCACTTTTTTCCACATTACATAATCTGCTGTTACCCAGTATTTCCATGCAGCCATCATCTAAGTGGAACCAAGAGTGTGGTTTTGTTAATGCTTCATGTTGATATCGATGGGCTACAGAATAGCAGGTCCCTTGTTGCCAAGCAACCAAGCAAAGTTTCAGCCCACTGACCTACGAATGGATACCACTTGCACAAATGCAGGTTCATAATTGAATAGATTTTTGCGTTATTTCTGATGATTCCCCTCCACTTTAGTGCCTTTGGCTCACCCTGATTAAATGCAATGATTGAGCTGCTTTTTTTCCCAGTAGTCTGAAGTTTAATTGTAAAACAAGGGCCATACACTATTCCCAATGCTTTTACATCCAAGTGGATTATTGTTAGCTGTAGAGTTAGACAGCTAGACTAATGAAGAATGAGTGACTGTTCATCCACCAAAAACAAGCATCAAACTTTACTCAGTGCAGTTTTCCTTTGTTTTGTTAACAATTCTCTCTAAAAATTTTCTTCCAACTTACATTTCAACAAGAACAGTTAACTTGCTTACAATGTGCCAGGCACTTAACATACGTAATTCCATTTAATCATCACTAGGCTGGGGAGGACATTATTAAAATCATTCCTGCTTTAATATGCTAAAGATAAAGCTTAATAGAATGCTACTGTTGAGACAAGACTACAAATCTAATTCAGTGACAGAACTGTGGCTCAAAGCCAGGTGTACCTGATTTCAAAGCACAAGGACATAGCACTACCTCAGTGGGTATGAATCCAATGTCAAAAATTACACACTTATGCTGAAAGATCTCACCCTGTTTCCCTAATCAAAATTGTTGTCTTAAAAATTCTCAACCAACCGTGACAATTTGCAGTTGCAAAGAATCTCTGCTAGCATATTGTTTGATTCAAGATTCAGTAAAAAAATAAATAAATAAATAATAAAAGCAAACAGCTTGAGTTCAAGCCAACTTCAGAGTAGTCACCAATAATATACTCTGAGTACTGACTTTGTACCTATTCAACCAAACTGGCCACAGACCTAGGTACTTGGTTATCCACATTTGAGATGAAGTCACTTAGGGATCCTTATTGTAGTATAGCAGATTAGGTCTCTGCCTGCAATGCCAGCAGCCTAAATGACCACAACAGACTTCAGTTTAGCCAGATTGAAGTCAAGATCCTGTAACTTCATCCAGGTTCCCATTTGGCTGGATCAAGTGAATAAACCCTGTAAGAGTTACTTGGGGAATGAACTGGTAGACAAAAATTCCCTCTCTTGCTCTGTGTGTGTGTGTGTGTAACTCTACCTTGCAAATAAGCAAATCTCTTTTATCAAGATAAATTAATTTATTTCACTCAGAAGGAACTGAGACTCCAACAGAAGCTCTTCTTAGTTTATGCTGTTAGTAGTAAAATCAAGATTAAATCCAGAATTCTCAAATCCAAAGATGGTTTTGAAATTGTTTGTATGTACACATCAGAAAAGAAAACTACTGACAGAACACTTTGATAGCATGCAAAAGCAGAACATTCTTAAGTTCCCTATATAGCTATAAACTGTTGCTAAAATCGTTAGAATTGCAGTCACTGTAATAACCATTTGCTGAGCACCTTGCTGTCTGGCTCTTGGGCCCACTGCTGCATACTTTGCACAGTTTCATTTGTGTGTCCCAGGCACCCAGAACTGTAGGTCCTCATACAGCTCAGGAAAATTCATTTCTGATGGTAAACACTGGAGCTGAGATTAGCATCCAGCTCAGTCGAGCTCAAAGCCCAGCTCTCCACCTAGATGCTTCCTGTCTCTGTGCAACAGAAAATCCACGGGGGACCAGCCTCCTGGTGCAAATTGGAGAGCATTTTGATTCCTTCAAAATGTCACAGCTCTTGCAAGAATGCTTTTGTCCGTGCTTGTCCACGTTTATGTTACATACAATACGGGCAGAAAAGGTGTGCCTCTCTGAGTATGAAACACACAGAGAAAGACAGCCCACACTCATTTGAATTCACCGAGGAGGGAAAAGGGGAAATTCACTCCGGGCAATACCATGACTTTCACTGAAGTTCAGAGATGAATGAGACAAAACCAGTGAGAGAGGGTGACAGGTGCTGTACTGCACACCCAATCTGATTACAAAACACAAGCTTGCAGACACACCCTGATCCAGATTAACTCTGCCAGATGTGATGTCCAAACTGCATAGCTCTAGCGGAGCACACTCACAGCTCTCATACTCCATTACCCTTTAAAATGGAATGAAAGTGATCCGGGGAACACTGGTCCTGTGACCGGGAAGGCATTTGTGCTTGACTCACTGAAGGACACTTAAAAGATCTCACAGCTACATGAACAAGATTTATGTGCCAGTCTTTCTGTGCTGGGTCCCTCAAGGTAAAAGAGTAATAACAAACAGTAATATCATATCCCAGGAGCCAGAGAATATCCTTTGTTTACTCTGGTTGGCTTGTAATGGGGTAGCCAGATACACAAACTGTTTACTGTTATTTGAAACCAAACCAAAAAAAGTTTCTGAGTGAGATCTAAGGCGCTCCTTTATTGTTAAGTATGGAAATTTCATGGCTGGGACTCAGCAACATCTGTTTGTTGCTGCAGGAATTTTTTGTGCTTATTTCTGGATTCTCCTCCTTGGTGTGTGACCAGTTGGTTCAGATGTGCTGCTTGGTTTGTCGAGGTTGCTGAGAGATGCTTACAGAATTTCTGTGTGGTTGGGGATGCAGAGGTGAGACTCCACCGCAGCTCCTGTTTTCTGTATCCCTCAGGAGAAATGTTCCTTCACTCCTTTCCTTTAGTAAGAGTACCCTTGTCCCTTGTTTTCCTCTGTAAGTCCACCATCCATTGCCCATGCATATTAGACAGTATGATTTTTTTAAGCCAGGTACATCACGTGAATGTGTAAGCAACATAGATATTGGCAACACAAGCCTTAATCCATCTGATCCCACAGGCAGTTCAGGGAAGGGCACTTGACCCAAATGGGAGCAGCGACTGATGGGCTTGCCCAAGTCCTTGCCCAGCCCCAGCCATTTCTAGATCTTTGACACTGGAGCCTCAGCTTCCTCATCTGTAACCTAGCAATGATGCCATTTAAGCTTAGAATGGTGCCTGGCAGGTGGGATACATTTAAAAAGAGAGAAACTAATATTTAAAGATCTGTGAGGACAGATTTTACTCCATTTCACAAAAAAATTCTTTGCATTTTCCATTTAACCATTGCCCCAAATGACCTTTCTGACCTTTCTTCCTTCTCAACTTCAGCAGCATCTCCCCTTTTTCAAGCCAGTCACCCTGTCCACACACTCCAAGTCCTATGCTATTTGTTTCATTTCTCCTCTCATCTGATTGTCTCATTCCCAGTTCTTCACATTGTATGAGCAATAAAGAACCTGTGAAACTTTACCATCTGGGACATTTGACATTTATAACAGAAGAAAACAGAAGCCATCTGAAGACAAGGGCTTCTCCTGCTTTGCAAAAGGTTGATGCTTCTGAGGACATGGTATCATGTGTCCTGAGATGCAAAAAGGTGAAAAGAGGAACAGGGTTGAGGGCAAGGCTAGAGAAAGAAAAAAAAAATATGACTTAACCTGATCAAATGGAAAGTTGGTAGATAGAGAACCATACTTTGTTGCAAATCATAGACTCCACCCCAAGCAGGTTGCAGGACTTGAGGGATGCTGGGGGGCAGGGGGGCAGTCCATATGCCTGAGATGGCCAGGAAGCTGGGCAAATGTTCTGCAACATTGATGCAGGGTTTCAGGATAGTAAGGCTAACCACAGCAAACCTTCGTCAGGAGGTAATTGGGCATGGTTTTCAGTTTCTGTTCTACTCAGGAAAGAGAAGGTGCCAGTAGCAATTGAGGTTCAGTTTTGTGCCACCCTGGCTTGTGAGATGGGAATTGAGAATCTGGCATTCATCAAAACAAACATAGTTAAGATATGAGACCATCACATTTATTGGGATATGTACAAAATTCCAAACAACACACACCAGCAAGTGCACCTTGCTGTGAAACATACATGTGCAAGCGTTTCAGTCAAGAGATACAGCAGAAAAGAACCCAGTGGGAGACAGGGCTCCCAGTACCTCTGCAAAGCAAAACATCTTCATCTGAGGTCAGAGATTTAGTCCTCAGTGAGAGTTGGAGCCAAGAGCCAAAACACATCCTTTAAAAACATCACTTCCTTCACCCCAGGAAATTCATCCAATATCATCCATCTGGAATTTTCTGAAGCCAAACCCACCAATCAATGTCAAAACAAAAATGAGAGGAAACTTTTGAAAGAAACACCCTCCCATCCTCTCATGTCGTAGGTGAAAAATGACCAACTTTGTTTTCATTGCTTGTGAAGGAAAGAAAAAAAAAAGCCAAAGCAGACCATGATGCTTAGTCTTAAGTATCCTCACAACCAGATGGCTTTCTGGTTCCCAAGTTGTTGCATCCAAATGAGTTACAGTCCCATTAAAATGCCACACTTAATAGTCTTTGTTTAATCCCCTAGTAATACTCCAATCCCTGGCTGTCAGCAGACATCAAGGACACTCCCCTGTCCAGAGAATTTAGTTTGGATTTGTTTTTGTCAAGGGAGGAAAGGAAAAGGAAGGAAAAGAGATGAAACGCAAAAAAAGAACACAAGTGACTAACAACAAGGGATTTTAGGCCTTATTAATTCAACAGCCTTGTAGGTCCCTGGTGTCACAGATGGGCACACGTGCAGGGTGCACTGAATTGCCATTTTGCAGTAGAGGTGTGACCAGACTGAAGGAGCACCCATTAGCCACCAAGTGCAGGAAGTGAAACCTGTTAACCGGTCAGCATCTCATCACAGGCATAAGTGGGACATGGTTTGGGGTGACTCAGCCCAACAGATGCTGCCCAAAGACAGTTAAGGAATGCAAGTATTTGTAAACTGCATGGTTGTTTAGCTCTCTCCAGAGCACTCAACACACATACTGCATCTCCAGAACAAGAGCAATTGGGTCCTGCCCTGACATTCCAGTTCTGCAAGGACAGAAGGAAAGAGTTGATCAGACTGGGCCCTTCCTCCCATTTTTCAAATCCACAGCTCTGGCACACATGCATAAACACCCTCCTGATGGGGACTTTGTACATGGGGAGGTAATGGGGTTCTGGTAAACCCACAGCACAGCATGGCATGGGAAGGAATTCGTAGAGGAGAAAGGGAAAAGGATTAGAATTTTTCCATTTGATGTTCTCTCTAAGCCCAGGAATAGATTTCAGCCCCTCTCAGCTCCAGAACAGTGGCCAGACCCTGGCTGACAAACGTGTTGAGTGGTCATGGCTGGATGACTTCTGCCTGGCAAAGGGTGGATTAGGATGGAAGCCAGGTGCCTCTTAAGGTCACTGACTTTGCTCTGAGCACCACTGTGATTTTTTTAAAAGAAATACAGAATTTCCAAACTGAGCAGTTAAGGGTTCCTGGTGGGATAAATAAGATCTGATTATTATATGGTTAAAATCTACAGGGCTTAATGATACAGCTATCTGACACCCTGGAATTACTGGAACATTTCTTTTTTGGTCTAAAGGAAATGGAATAAGAGAGACCCATTTAAAAATCAACTACAGGTCTTAGGAAGAGAGGAGTTACACCCTTCTGTGCCTCAGGCCAGGAGCTCACCTGTTTGTGTGCCTAAGTGGGGAGGAGACACAGCAATACCAACAAAGAAAGATCCAGCTAGAACATTTGGCCACACAAGCCTGGGAAATTTGACAAACCTGTGGTCAAGGGGAACTGCCACTTCTTCCAAGAGTTAGAGACTAGAATATTAATACTAAAACAAAATGCACTCTGTGAGCTCCTGGACAAGAGAGTGACTGATTGGTTAGCAAGTGCAATCAGTGCTATAACTGCTTAAGGCAATAATCCTGCAACATGTAGTCCTGACCACTCTGTCCCCTCTAGGGCTTCTGCCCTGCAACCTAGTGCTGCCACTTGCTGTGCTGGTAGAGACGCTCACGAGGATTCACAGTGCATTATGAGCCATGATGAAGTCAGAATATAAAGGAGGTGGACATCATTGCAAATCAGAGTGCAGCACAAGTTGTATGACTGTGTCACACTGTTTTTTTTTTTTAATTATACTATTATAATAATAAGGGGGAAATCTGTTGGGGTGGGAATTTTAGAAGGGGATAGGGAAATCCCAGACCCTATGGAATTGTACCATAAAATTCAAAATTGAATAATAATAATAATAATAATAAAGAAAATCTAGTCAAAAAAAAGCAAATATTGACAAGCAGAGAGCTACTTAAAGGTATGAAATACAAAATAAAGCAAGTATGGCCCTAGGCCAGTGACATCAATATTACCTGGGAAATTGTCATAAATGCACATTTGCTGGGTGAACACTTAAAACAGCTAAGATACTGCCTTGGGATGCCACATCCCATCTCAAAGTGCTAGGTTTGGATCCCTTTTTTACATGTGATCCCAGTTTCCTGATAATGTGTACTCTAGGAAGCAGCAGGTGACAGCTTAAGGGTTTGAGTCTCTGCCACCCACACCGGAGAACCAGAGAAAGAGAGAGGCTATCAGACTGTTGGCTTTATCCAGGATCTGTTCCAGCAGATAGATTCGTTCTCTCTCCTCTCTCTTTTCTCTCTCTCTCCCTTTTTTTACAAATACATTGTTTTATAAAAATAAAATCATTTAAATAATTTTAAAATAATAACATTGCTTAAAAATGTAAATTCCTAGGCCCATTGAGTCAGAAACCCTGGGAATGGGCCTAGCAGTCTGCTTTCGCAAGGCCCATAGGTAATGTTGGTTGGTCTGCAACTTGAGGACTGATGAACCAAGAACTGGGGCTGACGATCTGACAGACAGAGCTTCCCATCTGAGAGCATGGACTTCTGAGTAGTGCTGATAGAAACTTCCTCAGTGATGTCTCATTTTTTTAAGAAAATCAGTCATTCTTTCAAAATTGCATTTAGGGACAAAGACCAGAGACTGATCTTGTATGTTCATTTGTTACCTTGTTTGTATTATTACAATTTTTAAAAATAAGATGCCAATGCCACAGCTTGATGGCCATACCCATTTTTAAATGACCTTGTCAGGTTTTTAAGCTCAGATTCAACTGCAGAGGACAAAGGTTTCTATATGGAGGGCTCTCAAGAGATGATGCTTCAGAGCAATTGTGTGCAGGCGTGTATACTGTTCCTGTTGTGCAGTGTGTCGTCTCGACTTGTTAAATATAATGCCCAGCTAGAGCACACTGAGCATGGGGCTCCTCTCGTAGGGGTGAGGTTCAGCTGAACAGTCACAAACGTTGACCTGTTGTGTTCCAGGAGCCACACAGTTGTCGGTCTTGGGTAGACAGCACTGAGAAAATAGAGGCAGAAAGTTTCCAGGCTGGCTCAACTTGCATGATCTGGATTCTCCCATTAGCTTTGACATGATGTGCTAAGAAGCAACTGCCAGATTCCAAGAACAATGTCAAAGCACAGCGAGGGCAAGACACCACACGGAGTTGATGGAATCATTGGGAGAACAAGATGTTGCACAGTGAACACAGCAACATTCCATTCAATTTATCATGGCTATCAACACTGAGTGTTCCCTTTGGGCCCACAGAGTATTTCCCGGTAAAATATGGCTTGTGTGTGTAACTGGGGTTTGGGAAAGATTGAGAGACCATAATGACCCATGGCATCCCTGTGCCATGCAAATCAGACATTGGCTAGACTTAAGCGTAACTCAAGGAAAAATCTTTTCCCCAAGCTCTGGTCACAGCCACAATAACTGTCATTGCTTTCTCACATTTCCCATATGGCTTCTTCCTCTCATTTTTGTGGAAGCCAAGGTAATAACAAGGGCAACGGGAGAGGTTTATGTTCTAATATTGACCAGAGGCTTTGATTAGCTTTTTTCACCTAAATTTTTAAAGCAGCAATTTACCTAAATTTTATGTGTCCCATGACCTCATTTTCCATTTGGGGAGTATTAGTAGTAAATGCTAATCTGACTCAATGTCTTAGGGAAGCAGTATGAAAAAAATGAGAACAACACAAAAGCCATTTTTAAAACATAATTTATTCCACCTTAATGACCCTCAGCCAGGACAACTAAAGGAAGAAAATCCGAATCTGATTGCCTATCTGAATGAGCGGGTGCTGTTTTGGTCAGGAATGTATTCATCATGATTACAACCAACTGGTTGACAATAGCTGAAAAACATAAGCATGTGTCTGTCTTATTAAGTTTGTAAAGCAGCCCTTCAACGTTAAAAAGTTGTCTTCAGGGATCTTGGTGTTTGTCTTCCTGGTCTGGCATCAATCATTTATACCATTGGGCCTCACAGCTATGGTTCTAGTGCTGCCCTATGTCTCAGGCCGAAGAAGAGAAAGTAGTAGCTAACACCTGCTTATATCCCATTGGCAGAAGTGTCACAAGATCATTTCTGGATATGGGACAGGCTAGGAAATCAGATTTTCAGCTTCTTCAACTCTGAAGGAGAAGAGGAGCCTGAGTCAATTAATCCAGAGTGTATAATTAAAGGCATTCTGATAAATTGCAGAGCTCCAGATCAATGGGAGCTAGTGGATTTTGGCAAACACTATTAAGGCCTACTCGTGGTGAAGGTTCACTGGATACAACATGAGGACCACTAAAATAACACAAAGGATGCAAGCAGAGTCTTTGTTTGGGGATGAGGGATGCCCTTACATGCTATGCTACTGCCTCTCAAACATTCCTATGTTCTCAGGACATCTTGGGGCCTTGTTGAAATACAGATTCTGATTCAGTGGGTTTGGGGTGGGACCTGAGGTTCTGCATTTGTAAAAGGCTCAAAAAGATGCCAGTGCTGCTGGTGCAGGGGGCACACCATGAAGAGTCAGGGTTTAGGGCATGCTTGTGGACGCCTGAATTTGAGGAGGAGTTCACCAAGTGGAGGAAAGACAGGTAGACATTTTAAGACAGAGGGGACAACATACGGAAAACACACACCTACCCCCCAGTGTACCACACCAGTTAAACATTATTTTTTTTATACAACACACACACATATACATATTGATGAATAGTTAGTTAGGCATAGAGATAACTATGCATATGTAAAAGTAGGTATTAACCAAATATGTGTTCATGGGCAGTAAGTGTTATTGCAAATTATTGGTCTGTGAGGATTCCACCACACTCTTCTGATATCATGGGTTTGCTTTTCTCTTTTGTGACCCCTCCTTATGTTATTCATGTTGCATTCTAGAGAACAGATTTTGTTGCTAATGATTAGAAAAATGTTTGCCAGTGTCAATGCTAGAACTGTCCAAGGAAACAGAGGAAGAAGACTATTTTCGATGTTAAAAAGCAAGCTCCATTGCTTGAGTCACTTCAAGGAGACACTACCCCTTAAAAGTAGCAAAGTCTATCACAACCATGGTGGACTGGAGTTGGGGATGATTGACCAAGGGCTGTGTGACTTACAGCCTGTAGGAAACTGCAGCCAGAAGAATGGTGGGACATCAGGGAAGTTGAGGAAATCTAAAGAGGCCATTGCCAAAATGCATTTGCCCAGAATGGTTCTGAAGAGACCAGGCTGGATGGACTCCATGTATGGTTTATTCAGGTAGCATTTCCATTTCCAGAAGCTCATTACATCCACTGACTGAGGATGCTTTCACATAGTACATTTAGAAGTTAGCAACTTGTCAGATGTTCTGGAATGCAGAACGAGAGAAGAAGTTATAGTCTATGAGATTTATAAGTTAGATTTGTTAACATATGTTGTGATTCACCTTAACCCATGAGCAGTGACACTATCTCACTGGGACTTTGAGAGGCAGCTAGGCGGCTAATACCATAAATGGATGCAGGCAAAGTACAATGCTAAACTGGAGTTAGAGTGGCCAGATAAGAGGAGATAAAAGGATGTAGCCCTGAATTAAAGCAGTGACCATTGGAAGATAGAAAAGGAACAACATTGATCATATCAAAGGTAGGCACCCTCAGACAGAGTGATCAGTAGGGTGTACAACTGAGAAAAAAAAGAGAAGTTGAGATAATACTGAAACCAGGGTAGCAGTTTGCATGAACATCCTAAGTGTGCGCTTCGTTTACATATGAAGGCCTTCAATTGTTGCGAGGCGATTTGCCTATTTAGAGCCACTTCATGTAGCTGCAACATTGTCACAAGAGTCACAAGAGTCCTTGCTCAGCCAACAAGTTAAAGATAGTATCTCTAACAGTGTAACAGGAGAGAACCATGTCTGCAGGAGGGAGATCATTCCAAATAGAATGTTACCAATAGCAAGGACAGTAGTCTGGTACTAAAGGGACCAGGACCAGGACCAGCCTAGACCTTGATTCACATTTTCTGTGACCTTGAGCCAGTTCCCTTGGATTTCCAGTACCTATAAAGCAGAAAAAAAAACATCCACCGCCCTATGAATAACTCTCAGAAGCTACCAGGCTCATAACATTCATCCTGGCCCAGGATTCATTCATCATTGTCATCTCTGCCCCTCACAGGCATCTTTACGAGCCCTCATTTACTTGCACACTGGGCTCTCTAGACTCAGAAAATATCCGCAGATAATCCTCACTCCCAGTACTTCTCCAAAGCAATAGTGCCCTGTGAAACCAAAACTGAGAGGGAAGAAAAGACAAATCTGGGTGGGTCAAGTTTCTTTGGGACCCACCATCCGATTCCCAGTGTGCAAGAATTTTCAGTAACAATCTAGTGTTTATTTGCATGGCTGCACTGAAGACCTCTGGAAATACCATAGATAACCACAGTACCAATAACTATTTAATTTATTACATTCATATATCCAGATGGAAAGAAACCAGTCCTGGCATAAAGACAACTACAAACAAATATAAATTACAAATCAGTCGGATTAGAAATGGAAGAAGAAAAGATTCAAAATTTACCTAATATTTTCCCATTCTTAGATAATATTAAATTATCAAATTCCTTTAATTTTTATTTCTTCTAATTTGATATCTGTCTTAAAATAAACGAGCTTCTCTTTGGTTCTTTTTTTGTTTTTTGGTTCCATAAATCAGAAACTGAAGCTGGGCATAGAGAATGCAAAGATCAAACATGACCCTTCCCCTAGTCAAATCAGTTTAATCTTATGTCTTGTGCAAAGTTTCGGTCTAAAACAAAGCTTAGTGGCTGACTACATTGGCTTACGCAAATCCTTTTTTTTAAAAGGCTACTCTTTTGAGAAGAATTAAAAATGAAGTTATATACTTTATACTTATGAACTTTAGTCACTGATTATCCCAAATATTCATTTATTTCCCCAAGCTGAGTCATATGGATTAAATCAAGTACGTAAGTATAAATATCTACCCTAGAAGCCAACAGATGACGTTTGTAGAAGAAAAACCACTGCTGTTTCCCTCTAGCTGCTTGTGAGTAGTCCCTATTGGGCTAGCTCCATTAATAGACTTCTGTTTAGGATCAAAGCAGTGAGGCTAATTCAGTTTCAGCTTCCTGAGATGCTGAACTTGGGCCACATTCACCTACTTTCACACAGACCAAGGTAAAACCCTTTAGTTGGTGCCTTTACATCTTCTCTTGCCCCCTACATCCATTATTCACACTATATGCAAAATGGTTCTGAGAAATTACGATCTAATTTTCTTAAATCGTGCCATGCCGTCTCTTGGGATTGATACCAGAGTAGTCCACATCTCAGCAGACCCAACAACATCTACCTTGTCTGGGGTATCTGCTCTTAGTTTATGTTACATTTCTGTTTTCCCTAGTGTTTGCTCTCATAGTACTGTGTGGCTATTTTTGAAGCACTGATCATTGCTATTATTTTTAAAGTATTTAATGATAAACAGGAAAAAAAAAGCAAAAGCCATAAATACTAGTATGCATGAGTTTCAACAATTCAAATCTCAGAAAAAATTGCACCATCATGGATTATCTTTTCATTCCACTTTGCATAAACTTTTTGAAGCTCTCTCAGATTTTTGTCTTGTATCAATATCCTGAGTAGCTATCTTCAAGCCTACCACATAAAATTCATTTAATCAGCATGCATGAATGATAGTTTAGTCACCAGAAAATTTATTCAAGGGATGAAAATGCTGCCCAATGGTTTAATACTGTAATAATTATTATCTTCTAACTATGCCCAGGGATTAATGGTAGCTTATCCAAGAGGTATGTAAAAAACTTTGTATTTCTACCTTTCCAGAAGAATGGGTGGAGAAGAAAAACTACTGTTTTGATGTATTAGCCTGAAATTCTTTGGTTGTCCAATTTTACTAAGTGCTGAATGAATCTTGTCTCCCCAGAAAAGTAGTGTGTATTTTCTTTGTAGAAATCCTGCTTGTTGTACACAATGTAATTGGTCATTTTGAAAATGTTACAGAAAGCATTCTTTGTTGCTTCGATTTTTATTTACGCATACCTTTACTTATGCATGTAACCTTTTATAACGTTGTTGTGATTCTAAACACTGGACTGCGAATATATGAATATGATACACTCAGTGTTCTTAAAGAGAGTAATTGACTCTTTTTATAAAGATTTATTTATTTTTATTGGAAAGTAAACATATAGACAGGAGGAAAGACAGAGAGGAAGATCTTCTGTCTACTGATTCACTCACCAAGAAGCTGCGATTGCCAGAGCTGTGCCAATCCAAAGCCAGGAGCCTCTTCTGGGTCTCCCACGCAGGTTCAGTGTCCTAAGGCTTTGTGCCATCCTCAACTGCTTTCCCAGGCCACAAGCAAGGAACTAAATGGGAAGTGAGGCTGCCAGGATCACAACCAGCGCCCATATGGGATCCTGGCATGTTCATGGCAAGGACTGTAGCCCACTAGGCTACCAAGCCGGGCCCAGGAGTGATTAACTCTTAAACAACACAAAGCAACAGGTGTTATAATAGAAACATGTGAAAGCTTTCAATAAGAAAAAATTTAATATTGTAAGCTATTAAAGAAATTGATTTTGAAGTTTATGTAATAATTAAATCCCAGAACATTTATGACACAGGACCTTCCCATATATATACTAAGTGGAAGACAAATGATCTTTCTGTAGTGTGTATAATTAAATTGTGTGCCATGTTAACTTCTGAGCTGCACATCTCACTTAACCATTTCCTGCTATGCAGCTACTGTTGTCATGATTCATTTTCTTCAGCTCTAATTCTTAACTGTCATTACCGTGACGTCTGCATTTTCTTTCAAGTGACATCCCAAAAATCAATCTTGACTGTATTAGTAATTTAGGCTCCTGTAACATGGACAGAATCAGTTGAATGATTCTGCCAGCCCCATAATCCGTCCAGCTCTCAAACCATGGCATGACTTGTATATGCATGTCAATTAGTAAGGGAGAGAGACAGACACTGATAAACCACTACACCGGAAAAAGCATGGTGTGGGCTGAGAGGCTCTCTACTAAAATCAGTATATTCTAGTACAAAAAATTCATGGTTGAAGCCCTGTTGCCATTAGTAAGAAATAAAACAAGTTACTTAACCTCATCAGTACATTAAATTTGTAACATGTACATCTCATAAGATGGTAGCAAATATTAACTGAAGAAATTTGTGGAATATGGATAGCATAGTGCCTAATATAGAGAGGCGGGCACACAAATAAACAGTAAACAGGACAAAGGTAAGCAAAGTAATTATAAAGAAAAATAAAGTAGTACATGGCACCAAGTCAGAGCACAGGTATTCCTGAAGAAGAGACTATTGGGTCAAATCTTTTTTTATTAGGTGGGTTCTGGATTGCTATTTATTTATTTTTATTTATTCAGTCAGTTAGTCATTTTCATTTTAGTAGGCTTTTATCTCGTGTTTTCATGATATAATTCCATAGGCTTAGGGATGATACACTTCAATGGCAGAGTGATGGACTTGTGACTGTTGTTGAAGAGCTATGTTATCGTAATAATATAGACGAGAATACTTGGGGGAGGGAAGACGGGAGGGGTGGAAGGAGCCAAATCTCAATAAGTAGAATAACACTGATAGGGAGATTGTAAAAAAATCATACGTCAAAGAAAGGAAATGTCATAAACTAAAATGGTAGACTGGAGGCTTAAAAGATTCCAGAAAAAAATAATGATTATGTTCAGCTAACGATAAGAGAGAAGAATCTGAAAAAAAAGTCTTAGGGATATTTTCTAAATTGTGTTTCAAAGTGATATCAATTATATTGAAGAATTTTGTGTGTAAAACATATGTAATTATCAGTTTTGTCTTCACATTATAGAGTTGCTACTGGCAACTTGAGCTCTTATTTTCAGACATTTATGAGACTCCTCTAACAGTTTTACTATCATGTCTTAATCAGCTACACATTGTTGAAAATTTCTCTTGCCAGTTTGTTGATCAAAATGCCTGTTTCCAGGCTTAAACTTCAAATCAAAGATTTCGGGCCATGATTTTTCTCGTGACTAAGAGGCTGCATTATTCATCTAGGCTCCAGAGAGAGATGTTCTTCCAAACCCTTGCAAAAAATGTTTCTAGTATTGCATTCAGGTAGAGCATTCTCCGCGGAGCGTGCTCTTTTGTTTCAGTGCCTGTCTCTGCCTCCTCACAAGCTCACAACCCCTCCCTGGCCTCCTCACTCCTTGTCAGCTCAAGCTCCTTCATGATTAACACTCTTACTTGTGAGACTTTCAGCAGGTTGGTATTTGGCTTCTGTTTGTTTTTAACCACACATGCTCAATAAATCACGCAATACTTTCTACTCCTTCCCTTACCAAGACAACATTTGAGAAACACAGTTTGCTTTTTTATTCTGCTCTCCCATTATTCATCTAACCCCTCCAAATTTATTTTTCTTACACATGAACTCAGTACTAAAAATACACATTGGTTGAAGGTTCTGCCAAGATACTTAGCAAATGAGTCATCCAATTTGCCCAAGACCAAAAGAAGTGTAAGGGTCCCTGCAAATGAATGAGCCAATTTATCTGGAACCTGAATTCATTAAGACATTTTAAGTGTGTGACTGGGTGGGCTCTAAGTCATTGAGTCAGTCTGACATTCAGTGTAGACCTCATGTTAGTTGCAGGAACTGGCGTCCTTGCCCCAAACATTGCACATTCAGCCCTTGTTTTCACTCAAATCACAATCCAATGGTAGGCACCCCCCCCTTTTTTTCTTTCTTTCTTTTTTTATTTCTTTAAGGTTCTCATCTTTACCCAAATGCATATTTGGATAGTTACTCATTGTCTGTATTTTCCCTCCAGAATATAAATCCATGAGTGGAAGAGGGGACTCTGTGACATGCACCATTGGATTCCCAGAATAAAAACTGATCACTGTCGTGTACACGATAGGTACTCAGATAGGTTGAATCTGTCAGCAACCCCAAAGTCCCAAAAGGCCAAACTAATAACTCCTTTTTACCTTGTTACATCTGAAAATGAAATCTAATAATGGCTATAATGTAAGAGTCCCTACTACACAGCTAAGACTGTGCCAGCACACCAATAATGATGCTACTCAAAGAAGTTAGTGAATTCATTCAAATTCACAAAACTTGGAAACAGGAAGAAATAGGGCTTAATCTAGAACTGTTTTAACAAGGCTTCTGAGTTTATCACTCTGCTTCCCCTTACCATCAAATACTATGCGAATTCAGCTCCAAATTGGAACTAAAGAAAGCAGTTATTTTAAGTTACTTCTTTCTCAGAGTTAGGAATGGCCATTCATCCTTCTGCATCTTAGCCTTCTGGTAAAAGCTAAAGAAAACTGAGCCTGTTTTCCAAAAGTCACCAGTCTGTCCTAACTACAATTCTCAGCAAATATGGGAGTAACTAAGTTTCACCCACCTCCAACTCAGACCTGACCCCCTCCTTGCTTCTGGAGGATTTCTAAACCCATCCAGAAATGTTTGAGCAACTGTGTCAAGAGCAGCAAATGCAACATATAAAGCAAGCTGCAGTAGGGCTTCTGCTCTGTGCCTTTTGCCTGCCAACTGTCCCTGTCGCTTCCAAGCTCTAGTTACATTCACTTCTTCACTTTTTCCAAGTTAAGTCCCAACCACCATCCATCCAGATAAAACAACAGATGCGCTTAGTTATTTATTTAATTTTAAAATAAATGCAATTCCCTTCAGTTGATGTACATACTTAAAATGTCCTGCCTTATTGGATTACCTTTGTGTTTGTCTTGCCTTTGCTAGGTGCAGTGAATGCCAATGACTTCCAGAGATTTTATGAGTATCCCCCAAAACAAACTTATATTTTATGCTCCCTTCCCACACAATACAAACTTCAAGTTGTTATTCAAGACCTAGCAAGTGTCATTTCCATGCAGTACTGTCTGAAGATCCAAAACAGAATTGAGAATTTTCATACAAATTGACACAAACTCTCCAATACCATGTATCACACAGAATCGATTGATACCCACTGTAGGCTTCACACACACACTCTGGGATTGGGGATTATGTTGCATTAATCTTTTTATTCCCATCAGTTGCCTGGCATTTAGCATATCCTCATTAAGTGTTGGGGAAAAAAAGCTGTTTACATGCAGGCTATTCATCCTTGTTGGAACATTGCTAATGACAACTCACTTTTTTTTAAAACCCAGCTTCTTTATTGTTGTACAAATGCAGGCCTCATAAGGTCAGAGTTCTCTCATGTATTGAGCTGAACGCAGTCTCCCGGTGCTTTCACCTTCAGTCCTGGCTGGTCCCGTAGTTCTACCAGATGAAGTCAGTTCCTCTGTAAGGCTGGGAAGGTGACAATTGTGCCCTTCCTACCTCTTCTGTCTTCCAAACGAAATACATCTCATTTGCTTCTGTTGGAGACCTACATATATAAAAGTTTGTAAATTTTACTCATAACTGACTCCTCCTTCCAGAAATATCTGTAATTATCAGTATTCTTCTGGAAGAGGCTTACCATGGAAGCAACACAGTACTATAGGATTCTACTGAACCAGAGAGCTGAACACTGGATTTGTACAAATTGCCCTTGTAATATTACATTTTTTAGTATTTCATCCATTTTCATGACTTTTTATCTGTAGAAAGTCAAACACTTATTTAATCCTGCTCAAGTAATTCTATAACCTTAAAAATGAAACTTTCCAATGCTATAATGTGTTTTGTTTACTTGGGTTATCAGGATAGGTCTAGAAGACTGAACTCTGAATGCAATAACACATTTTTTAAAATTAACTGATATCCTCTCTACTTGATAAGCCTATGAATTATGTTTCATTAGAATTCAGATCCTTTCATCCCTATGCCCTGCCTTGCCCCAGCTGTTTCCTGACTATCTCCCCTGCTCCGTGTCACAACGTGATTACAGTGGTTCGGGGTTAATGCAATAACATCAGTGTCTAGAGAAAAAAGTCAGCTCTCCTCTGGAACCTCTTTCAAGATGAAAATAGGGCCCAGCGCAGTGGCCTAGCGGCTAAAGTCCTTGCCTTGAATGTGCCAGGATCCCATATGGGTGCAGGTTGTAATCCCAGCAGCCCCACTTCCCATCCAGTTCCCTGCCTGTGGCCTGGGAAAGCAGTTGAGGATGGCCCAAAGCCTTGGGACTCTGTACCCGTGTGGGATACCCAGAAGAGGCTCTGGGCTCCTGGCTTCAGATTGGCGCAGCACTGGCCATTTTACTCAAAAGGGGAGTAAATCATCAGTTGGAAGATCTTCCTCTCTGTCTCTCCTCCTCTCTGTCTACCTGACTTTGCAATTAAAATAAATGAATCTTTTTAAAAAATGAAAATAATTCTCTTTTAGCCTAGTGATTAAGATGCCACTTGAGATGGCCACCTCTGCCTAGATTTAGTCCCAGGTATCAGTTCCTGTCATAGCTTTCTGTTATGCAGACCCTGAAAGGCATCAGTGATGGCTCAATCACTGGGTTCTTGCTACCCATGTCAGAGACTAAGTTGAGTTCCCTAGATCCTGATTTTGACTCGGCCCAATGCCCAGCAGATAGTTGGAGAGTGTTTGGGAAGAGAACCAGCAGACCGGGTGGGAGATGGATCTCATTCATTTTCTCTGACTTGCTCTCTTGCTCTCACTCTCACCTTCACAAGACCTAGATCCATTTTATATGGAGGAACTTACTAGCTGCATGAAGTAAACCATTTGACATTCACAGGGGATAAATCAAGTATGATTTTTCCCCCCAGAACCAGTATAAGGCCATGTTTCTATGAACATTCACGTTATCTTTTTTTTTAACCACCTGAACAGGGTGAAATGACTCATCAGTGTAACAGGAGAATGGAGCAAGAGTCTGGAGTGGATTCTTCATTGCATTGATACAGACCTGTGCTAGAATTAGAGTCCTACTTCTAGGCTGCTCCATGATCTATCTGTATCTCTTCCTAGAATCTCACCATTTATCTCATGTTGTCTGTTAATTCTTCTGTCTGACCTATAATTACCTTTTAGGTCATCATTAAAATATTAGTGACCCCTGTGGGCACACCAGGCAGGGCACACCCCTGCTTTGTGCTTCCAGACCACAAGACAACCATGATTCACATTTTAAGGCCTTGCTGTTGTCACTGACTTCCCTGATGACTATGAATGAGCTTGTGAGCACAGAATTGTTGACCCAGTGCTTGGCACAAAGGTAAAGGCCATTGGCAAGTTTTTACGGAGTGAAGGAGCAAAGAGCACATTCTCTCATATGCCCTTCCAAGTTAACTGTTTTTAATTATACACTGTCACGTACAGTTTGTCACACCAGCATCCATTGCTGACTGGGGAGGAACTAAGTTCAACCCTGTAACTGGATTTTTCCTTGACCATTAGTTCCAAACGCTCAGTCATCCTGGTCGTATTGCGGTCTCATCTGCCTCCTTCCCCTCCTGCTGGGGGTTTCCGGTTCCTGATCCCAGATGCTAAGGAGAGTTACTTGATGGGGATGTTTCAGAGTTACATAATTATATGCCAGTGAAGTAAAATAAAATAACTTAAGAAGTTTAGCACAATAATCTAGGGCTGAAAAGTAGCAAGTTGACTGCTTGTGTGCAAAGCCTTTTTTTCACTTACTGGTGTGCAATTTATTTTTGGCCACATAGTCTTTTTTTTTTTTCTTTCAGTTTTAACATTTTGTTACTTATCCAAAAATTTTGTTCTCCGCATCATACAAGATTAAGCTTCATTCGTATTCTTAAACATTTTGAAATAGTCCTTAACAACTATCTGAATAATTGAGTAAGTTTGTAAGATGTGGGTTTGTCTTTGGTTTCTTACTTGGACCTGTTGATTTGATAACCTTCCCCTTAAGAAGTAACACAGGGACAGCTTGCTGCTTGGAATGTCCACATCCCCTGTCAGAGTGTATGGATCAAATCTCTATTGCTGTGCTTCTCATGCAGTTTCCTGCGCACATACATCCTGGGAAGAAGCAGGTGGTACCTAAATACATGAGTTCCCACCATCCATGTGGGAGATGCAGATGGTCCTGGTTGTTACAGGCATTTGGGTGGGAACTAGAGGATGGGCACTTTTCCCTTCCCTTCCCTTCCCTTCCCTTCCCTTCCCTTCCCTTCCCTTCCTTTTCCTTCCCTTCTCTTCTCTTCTCTCTCTCTTTCCCCCTCCATCCCAACCTCTCTCCCTCACAAATAAAAATAAAATAAATAAATGTCTTTCAAAAAGTAATTGCCAGTACATGCTGAAGTTTTCACCCGGTTGTGGCAAAATGAGAACAGTATTTCTATAGCTACACTGACCCATTTACAAAGCAAAGAACTTTAAAGAAAAGTTGGAGGTCAAAATATGTTCAAAGTTAGAATCTTTTATTCCAGTGTTGGAGGCTGTTGATCATTTTCCTTTCAATGTTCTGTGCTAAATACATCAATGATTGCATTACAGTCTCATTGGATACTACTCAGAGTTACTCTTTAACACACCCAATCAACTCATCTTGATATTCCTCACTTTCTTCATCTGCAAATAGGGATCCTAAGAGTACTTGCCTTAAGTTGCTGTGAGGTTGGCATGAGGCAATGTTTCAGCACTTAGAGTGAAATCTGACCTCCCAAGACACCGTTAGTGTGCATTAGCATCTATTATGTAACGGAACACAGAAGAAAAAACAAGTTTGGAAACACTGTATTGATGTAAATTTGCATGCATTACCCTGTATGAGTTTTTATACTAATACAGAAATCTACTGACACCTTTATTCTTTCCTTTTGTGCATATTAAATTGTTCTCAGTTTTGACAAAGGCAAAATTTCATTTTCCACTTGTATGTGTAAGGAAAGGCCCGAAAGCATAAAAATAGGAGATCTGGTGGTGAAATGAGAGTTTTCTCATGTAAGTAATCATTGAAATACCTCTCATTTACTCTAAAAAGGCATGTTTAAGAGAAAAGACAGGAAAGCAAATATCCAAACACACACACACATGACTGTACTTGGATTTTGCAAGTGACTTGGGTTTTGTTTGGTGAACACGCCTCTGTTTGTTCACTAAAAGACAGATAATAATATAGATTTCAAAGGAAACTGCAGGGCATACTCTGGGTGGGTGGATGAGTTGATTGCATAGCATAATGCTTCAGTTTCTATGATCTTCCCACTTAGGGTAATTTGAAATCTTTGCCCAATTTTCCGCAATGGTCTCCAAAAGGAAGCCACCAAAGACCAGGCTGCTTGTTCCTCCCCATCCTGCAGTACACAGATGTGCCACTTAATACTTATATGTTCCTTCCATTAAATATATTTTCCCTGCATGCTGTTTTTCCCCACAGGCAGCACGCTGCTGACACATATGTTTTATCCTTCTTCCCTCTTCCAATAAAAAAACACCTTCTCGATTCAAAGTAAAATAGAGAGCGAGGTCAAATCAACCACATTGGCTTCAAAATCACACTTCTCTAACAGCTCCCAAATCTTCCTGGGATATCTGTTCTGGCTTTTTACTTTGGCTCTTTTTTCATTGGGTGCTAATCAAAAACACATTTCAACTGTTGTTCAGTCTCTGAGGAAATTTATGTTTTGATCCTACATTTTTCTAAACCTCCCATGGCTGATTCTTTTTTTCATGCCAACATGTGGCTTTCCTTTTGTTCTTTCTAATTAGAGTCGTATTTGTACTACGATACATGACATATGGAATAATTAAAATTATCTGGCAAATCTATGGGCCCCTCTTCTCATCTCTTTTCCAGCCTGCCCAGGATTCATCTTCAGCCACAGGTCCCCCTAAGTAACCACACAAGCTGAAGGGACTCTTTGACACTTAGCCAACTGGTGTGTTCACAGTGTAGCTGCACAAGGGGGCAAAGAGAGGAAGACAGTGGATGTGCCGGACTAAGCCGTTCACAAGACCGAGAGGGACAGGAGCCTCACTCGGTGGGAGAAGGTGATGTGTCCCCAAGGCCAATCTTTGCTTCTCAGGGAAACTCTCAGAGGTCACTCGAAACCAGAAACTCATGTATTTATGCCTCCATAGGACTTAAGAAGTAATAACTGCCCCTAGAACACAGCTTGTAAACCAGGACCTCTTACAACACTTTACATGGATTAATTTCAGTCAGATTTCACAGCAGTCCTACAAGGTAGACCTCATTATCAACCCCATTTCACATATAGAGAAATGAGCCAAGAGACAGTCTATAACCTACACAAAGTCAGGACTCTGAGGTGGTACAGTCTTCTTTCTTTGCTTCTAAGCAGTTCAGTCTCCTTCCCCCTTATTGTATGTATGAGGAAGCTGATTCTCTAAGATGTGTGACCAGCAGACAGTGGTGGCTCTTTTGAGTCTCCTCTGATGTCAGCCACCCATAGGACACCCTCCACCCTAGCCCTGCTCTAACAAACTGGCAACTTTGTGCCTCACTATTCCTATGCACACTTCTCTCTAGTTATCTACACCTAGTTAGTGCTCTTGTCTCTACTGGTTCTCCTTGCTGATCGTTCATGGTCTCACTGATCCATATGTTCCAATTGCCTAGCAAATTCCTGGTGTTTAATCCCACTGTTCTTTCCAAGTGCCTTTGAGAATGCATTTCTTGAGTTCTCTTGTATTGGCCCCAGACAGTCCTATGTGAAATCACACCCCTCAGAATGGCTTAAGTTGTAATCAGAATTAATGTTGAGCTTCTCTGTGGGTGCTAAAATTTAGATTTTGCAATTGGAAAGTGTCAGGATGCAACACTCAATCCAGAGAGGTGGCAAATGGTTTTCCTTTCTCATATTACATATGATCAGTTGATAGTTGGCAATAGCTGTGCTGAGGACGCATCAGAGTAAAGAACTTTCATCATGGGGAAAGGAAGGATAGTGTTGGTAAGTCATGGCTGCTGTGGGGTGCAGAACAAAGTACCTCCACTCTTGGGCACTATCTAGTACATGTGGTTACACTGGAGAACAACGGGGTGTTTTTTTTTAATATGTTCCAGTCTTATACATCCAAGAATATCTCACTCATAAACTCCACTGCTTTCAGGAAGTATAGCTATTCCATGATGCCAGCTACATCATCTAAGAAAAAGAGCTATTTTTTTTCATGTTATCCAGAGATGGACTGTATTGTATCTTTAAAATGTAGCATTTTTAAATTCTTTATGACACAATTTAATAGGCATTGTGGTATCCCCTCCCTCTCCTCACCCCACCCCTCCATTGTTCTCCTCTCCAGTCTTTTAATAGGTGTCTTTTGAGTACCCTCAGAAATCCATCATATTGCCATTGAGGTGTCTCCCCACAGTGTAGGGGCTTAACTGTTGTTTTGCTGTGAGCCCATCATTGTATTACTTGTACAGGGATATACTTCTCTCTGTTTCTGCCTATGAACATATTTATTCCTGCTGCACTTCCATTATACCTCCCCTTAGGTACAATCCACCACGGGTTGAGAAGGAAAAAAAGAAAAACATTTTAAATAAAATGAAATAGTAAGTCTTCATCTCCATGGTGCTGTTGAATTCATAGCAGAGGTTATCATGTGGTGCTAGGGTGGTGCAAAAGAATGTCAAATATCTTCCAGCAGAAATTAATGCTAATGTATGACCCATGTGGTTCAAATGGGAGTATAGTACAAACTAGATCATTGTTACCCATGGGTAGTAATAACAGTGATAAGAGGGGTATTAATCTCAGGTGATCATATGCAATCTGTCTCTCATTAATTATTGATTAATAGGTTACATCACAAGATCTTATTGTGTGTAGTTCAGACAGCTAGGAAGTGCAATAAGATACAATTTAGGAGTACAATTTTTAGGTTTGACATCATATTGTCTTATATTAAGGCAAACATTCTTATAGATCATCTCAATGACCATTGCTAGAATTATCAGTCTCTGGAAATCCCACCAGACCATAGCAATGTGATTCAGACTGTGTCAGAACAGGACGAGGGCTATGGACAGAAGTTAGAGTCAGGATAAGAGATGATGCCAGGGCAAGAGATGATGTACAGAAAAGGAGGAGACCCCAGGGACAAGTGTCAGACAGACAGACGGAAGGAGAGTCAGGAAGTGTCCTGCCAAGGAAGACATGGGAAGGAGCAGGCACTGAGGTGGTGTTAGGCCAATCCGGATGCAGCAAAGAGCAGTGCCAGCCATGGGAACACGCTGATCAGCAAGACACGGCCCACCAGTGAGATGTAGGAATGGAAGTCTCTGCAGAGAACCGTAAAATAACCACAAAGCTAATTCCAAGTCTGTTGTGCTTTGTTGCTCACAGGCACTGGTGTTTCTGAACAATATAAGGAACAAAATATTTCTCCCTTTAAAAAAAATCTCTGTTGACATACGTTCAAATTGCTTGCTGTGGGGAGTTTTCATTACACATGTGAGAACCATATGCAGAATATATATTTGAGTTTGTAAGCAGGTTTTTCCTTCCTATATTCTGAGAAATGCTGTACATGGAAGGTAATTCAGAGAATTTACAGTTGCAAGATTACTACATGTTTGCTTCATGTTTAAGTTGGTGGTAGTTGAGGGTCATTTGAATATGCTTTGAGCTCAGAATGCCTCCAAAACTTTGGACCTGTCCATTTCTCAGATTAAATGGAAAACCTAAGATTAAAAATGATTACATGGGGACTATAAAACTTTTTTTAAAAATGCAGCTTGAATTTTTTCAACCTCCACCACATTCTCGTAAATATGGCATTTTCATCTATATTCCAAATGTTAGAGTGTTTTGGGTCAAAGAAGTAGACATTAAAATATTGTCATTCACCTCTGTAACAGACCAAATAGTAGGTACAGGGTTTTTCTTTTTGTTAAAAAAAATCTAGTTCTGTAATTAAAAATACACTCATTTTTTAATCTGTTCCCTTTTGTGCATTATAATTTTATATTTTTAATCTAACATAGCTATATTTGAAACTCAATTTGAGGAAATCTCTACTTTCTGCATGTCTTTTCTGGTCATTCCTACTCATTTCATTGCATAATTAGGACTGAAAGCAGTGCTGTCACATGGAGGGAGGCCATCAGAGTTGATTTTCTCAGGATGCCCCATCTTAATAGTAGCCCCCAACCTGGCACTGCATGTGGTCACCCAAGGAAGGGCTCTGCGTGTGCTGGCAAGGTTACTGAAAGGATGCAGGCAACAATGGGAGCACAGGGTCACCAGTTCTCCAGGGCAAGGGCTGGGTGGAGCATTTCACCAGAAGCTTGATAAAGGGATTATTAGCTAGCTGAGGGGATTCGGACACATTCCAGGATTATATTTCCCGGAAAATGAGAAGGTTTGAGAGGCAGGCTAGCCATGTGGTCAAAGGATGCGCTTTCCCCCTCTGGATAGCTGTGGATCTGGGTAGGGTGAGATACTAGTCTGGGCCTCATACATAAAATGAAAAGCAAGAATATTGCTAGTACCTGCCTGAACCAATAATGATAAGGCAATGAAAATGTTAATTGCCTTGATTTTATCAGTACACGTTACTATATAATTAGCTTGCTATACCAAATCAATACGTGCATTTGGGTATTCATCAAAAATAATTTAAATAAAAATGTTAAGGGGTTGGAATGTTAATTAATTATATGTGATCATTACACATTGTATGTGTGTATCTGGTTATCATTTTGCACAACTAAAATTTATATGAACATTAAAAATTTTTAAGTCATTCTAGGAGGAAAATGAGTACCTGTGTTAGCATAGTATGAGATTTTTAAACACATGTCAAAATGTTGCCTGTGCATAAAAGACCTTGTTTAAATAATAGTTGTGAGAAAACTTTGGAATCTTTTCAGCAAAGTGTAGAGGCAGGAGGAGGTAACAGGGATTCAGGTTCCCATAAACCCAGCCACACTGCCTGGAGTTCAGCCCATAATGGACAGAGATGTTATACAAGTTGCAAGATGGCAGGAATGGAACTGGTTTCATGGTTCCCATCAGTGACTAGGCTCACCTAGGATGACCTCTGTATGCCTCATCATTCGTCATCAATTCCATCAGTCTGTTTAATTTTCTGAATAGTGCTTGAAGATGGCTAGTGTTTTCACCTTTATTTATTTGCCTAGTGCCTTCCAACCTTCAACTCCTTCCACCTTAAAATATAAGTCTCTGGAAACAGAAACATTAGGTATTTCATCCACCCTCCGTGTCTGCAAAGCCTAGAATTTTCTGTGATGGTTTCTCAGTAAATATTTTTAAAACTAATTAGCTGTTGAATGTATGCCATCTATCTTCGATCCTACTTAATGCCATAATTTAGGCTCATTTGTCAACACAGGGAAAGAATCGGTGAGGGAAGACAGCTTGACAATGTAAAGAGCCAGACTCGGCAGGAACCTAGGATGGACAGCACAGGCGGAGGGATGTTGGAGGAAAGAACAGTATTTCCTACCCTGGAGTTTGGATTTCATAAAGACTAAGATCCCTCTTGCTTTCATGACCAGACAGCTGGATTCTGACATTCATGTGATTTAGGCACATGCTGTAATTACTCATCTTTATGAAGCTGCTCAAAGAACAGGACATATAGCAAGTAGTCATCCAACTTGCCATGGCCACCAGTCTTCTTTGTGTGATGGCTCCCTCCCTAGAAGAAGCAGATCTTGCTTCATTCTCATTCTTGAAAAATCCTAAGTGACGCAAGAATGGTTCCTAGGCACTTGCTTAGAAAGCCCCAAACATAACTAGGAAGAAGCTTTGGTTGAGATAAAACAGCTCTCAACCAAAGCTAGATCAAAAGTGACTAAAGTCTCCACAAATTGTCTAAATAGGAATCAAGTCTCTCCACCTATGTAGAAGTTACATCTAGAGAAAGACTAGCAGAAAGAAAGGTGTTTCCCTGACTTCTCAGCTTTCATACAAACAAATCACCATAAAGTAAAGCACTGTGCTTAAAATAATGGCTACACCATAGTTTCTACATTTTAACCCATACATACATGGGTAAAACCTTGCTGGTGACAGCTTAACACAGTTTTGGATCCTTAAGAAATACTCCCATTGGGACACTTGGCCAAGGTACAGTTTAGTCTTTTATGATCATTGACGCAAAGATAAATAAAGATTCTAAGATTCATGGTAAACTGGCTGGCAAGTAGTAAAGCCCAAACTAAAATATAATAAAAAATAATCTCTCCAGAATTTTGCAGTGGTGAAGAGTAGAACCTGAATTTCCTTTCCTGTATAATTATTAATAGTGAAATCTAATAATTTGATGAGCAATCAGATATCACAAAGGTTTTCTCAGAAAAGTTAGGAGACCATATCTGATGGAAATAAACAGATCCATAAAGATATCTCAGCCTCATTTTGAGTGGCACTGTGCTATACTTCATGCAGAGGAAATTGTTCCATTTCCATTGTTTTGCTTTGTAATACAATATTTTTAAGATGCTTTTAGGAACACTGCTATATGTATGTATTTATATATATATATATATATATGAAACTCAGTAATAAAAGATTTTCACATTATGCATTCATTTCTCAAGAAATATTTTCAATTAATGCCAAAATACCCTCAGTCCCACTTTAAGAGCTCATTTGTCAACAAAGTGAAAGAATCCAGAAGTAGGGGGAGTTTGATAATACTGGGCAGCAGGGGTCACTGGGAATCTTCATTTGTACTACTGTCAATCAGTTACTCAATCACTGTTTGTCAAGCTCCTATCATGTGTTAGATTGTTTTTTACAGGCCACTATGGTTGAGCCACCATTTGGAATGCCTATGTCCCATCCTAGAGTGTTGGTTAGAATCCCACCTGGTCCACTCCCAGTCTGCCATCCTGAGAACGTGCTCGAGAAGGCAGCAGATAGTAATCTACATGCCTGGAACCCTTCCACCCTCATGGGGAAGCCAGATAGAGTTCTTAGCTGCTGATTCTTGCCTTGCCCAGCCAAATCTGGCTATTGTGACCATTTGGGGAGTCAACTCCAACTAGAAGATTTCTCTGTCTCCCCCTCTTGCTCTGCCACCCTGCTTTGCAGATAAATGAATGTCATAAGAAATTTTAGAGATGCTGCACATGGAGGGATAAGCATCGCAAGCCTGCCTTTTGAAGCTAAATTGCTATGGTAGAGGTAGATGGAGCATTTGACCTGGATGTTAAGACACCACATCCCACACAAAAATACCTCAGTTCCTGCCTCCATCTCCTGACCCCAAGTTCCTGTCATTCTCTAAGGCAACAGTGATGACTCCTTCAATCGGGGTGCCTACCCTCCCCTTAGGAGATTTGGATTTTGTTCTCAGCCTCTGGCTTTTCCTAGCCAATGAGGAGCATTTGGGGAGTGAAGCAAATGATGGAATAAATATCTTTCTTTTTCTCACCCTTTCCCTCACCTTTACCCTCTCCCTCTCTTTCTGTGTCTCTTTCATTAAAATATGTCAAAAGAGCTAAGACCTTTAGGAAGTAATAGTTCAAGAAAATGGAGCCCTCATAAATATGATTATTACCCTTTTAAAAGAGACCCAAAAGTGTTTGTTCACTCCTCTTCTGGCATGTTAGGACACAGCAAAAAGCACCATCAATGAAAGCCAAGTGAAGCCCAAGCTCTTTTTTCTTTTTTTTTTTTAAGATTTATTTTATTTTCATTGAAAAGGCAGATATCCAGAGAGGAGGAGAGACAGAGAGGAAGATCCTCCGTCCGATGATTCACTCCCCAAGTGAGTGCAACGGTCGATGCTGTGCCCATCCAAAGCCAGGAGCCTCCTCCGGGTCTCCCACACAGGTGCAGGGTCCCAAAGCCCCGGGCCATCCTCGACTGCCTTCCTGGGCCACAGGCAGGGAGCTGGATGAGAAGCTGGATGGGAAGCAGGGCCTCCAGGATTAGAACCAGTGCCCATATGGGATCCCGGGCGTGCAAGGTGAGGACCCTAACCACTGCGCCATCGTGCCGGGCCCAAAGTCCAAGCTCTTAAAGGATGCTAAACCCTTGGTATTTTGACCTTGGAAATCAAACCTTCAGAGTTGTGAGCAATAAGTTACTATTGTTTTTCAATTACACATTCCAAAGTATGTCGTGATCACAGCCCAAATGGACTAGTATCCTTGCAAAATGTAATGAGCGGCTGTTGGGAGGACATTGTGTGTGTGTGTGTGTGTGTGTGTGTGTGTGTGTGTGTGTGTGTGTGTGTGTTTATCTGATCTGCAGGTTTAAAAAAAAAAACTGTCCTAGCAGCTGTATGAATAATGAGCCTTGGAGAGGCAAGAAAGGAAGCTGAAGGTTTATTTGAGAGATCAGAGATAGCAGAAGTTGGACAGTGACAATTTTGAGAAGCATTCAGGACTTATTTTGGAGGGATAGGAACATGACTGGTGAATATATTGGCCAACTGTTTAATAGGAAATCATTCATCAAAGATGCTTCTAGGTTTTTGGTCAAAGCACAGGTGGATGTGGCCATCTTTGCTGAGAGAACACTGGGGAAAACAGATGGAGAAAGGGCTCTCAAGAGTGCTGTTCGGGGCAGCATAAGAGTTTAAAATGTCTATTAGGCATCCAAATGAAAATGTCTGGAAAACAACTTAAAAAATTTCAGATATGGATAGAGTTCAGGAGCAAGGTCAAAACAGAGAGGTGATAGAGTCATTGGAGTTTGGTATTTAAAAAGTGAGGCTGTAGGAGTCCATCTGGAGATGAGATGGGGAATACAGAAAAACCAAGGATTGGAATTTCTGGAGCACAATTTTTAGAAACTGTAGAGTAGTAAGAATACAAAGAGAAGCTAAGGACTTGCTTGTGTTATAGATGGGAACTGAGGGGACTCTAACATCATGGAAACTTTTCAAGATTAGAACTTCAGGCAAGATGGCATGGTCATTCTGAGCAAATGCAAGGAGGCCTCCGCATCCTTGAGTCCCACTGTAGCCCCAGGCCTCCACCAACTGCAGGTCGAAAACACCAGGGAGAAGTGGTCACTTCTGTTCTAAGCATATATAAAGGCTCTTTTTTCCCCATTTGCCATCGTTTTAATAAACAATACAATATAACAAGCATTAACATAGTTTTGTATTCTGTTGGGTTTTATAAATAATCTAGAAATGATTTTAAGTTTATGGAAGTATATTCAGGTTAAATGCAAAATTCTACACAATTTTATATAAGGAACTTGAGCATCTGTAGATTTTGGCATTTGTGGGGTGTCCTGAAATCAATCTAGCCCCCCAGAAAAGAAGGGGCAACTGTACCACAACAAGAAATCAAGTAAGATGAAGACAAAGACCAGCCAAACATTTGGCTAGATTTCAGTGATCTTTGAAAAGAGCGGATTCTCTGGAGACAGGTCATGGAAGAATAGGGTGTGAGAAACTGGAAACATTTTATTTAAACAACTCTTTTAAGGAGTTTTAATATGCAGAGAGTTTTAAATGAATAAAGCTAGCCTGGAATGTAAGGAGTACAGCGCATAGTGATCACAGATCATGAAGACAGTGATAAAACTGGAAACCCAATCTGCTACTGCTAAGCTCAGCTTCAGTCACTTACAGCTGCAAAGAAATCAGTCCAGTGTCTTAGATTTCAAACTTTGCAAGACATTTTTGAAGGTTATAGTTTTGCTTAAAATCTCCCAGTTGTTCCATGTTAACTCAGTTTAAGGGGAAAAATAGATAATCAAATGAATCCATCTGTAGGCCAGATGGTTTAACAAATGAAAACCCTTTGGTGATTAGAAGTGGGTGGAAAGAAGACTGCTTGTCTTCTGCTCTCAGTTCTACCTGTGTTTTTGTTTTGAGTAAGATCTACATCATGTACATCAGTTTTTTGGTTCTGTTCTAAAGTGGAAAAAATTTTAACTACTTCATTGTTGTCAAAATGATACCAGATAACTGGGCTTACCATTACTCTGTTGAATTTATGGCCTGTTTTGATGCTCTCAATTAAATATTTATTAACCAGCAGTAAACAAGCAGAAAAGAAAGTTTTAAACACAATAACATTTACAGTAGCAGGACATAAAACTTCAAATAAATATAAATCTAACGAAAGAACAAAACTTCTCCCACTCCACCCCTCCCAAACAAAAAACCTCTTGAACCATTTTTTGAAAGTAAAGAGATTTTGATAAATAGAAAGATAATGTAAGTTCAATAATTGGAAAATTAAATACATAAAAAGTGCCATTTCTCACAGTTGTTTCATTAAGCAATGGATGATTTGAGGAAGGGACTCCCAATTACAACCCCAGGAAGGTTTTCTCTTGGAAACTGACAAAATATTTGAAATTTAAATGGAAATGCAACAGGCCAAAAAATGCCAAAGTAGTTGAAAACGAACAAAGTTGGATATAAAGGTTTGCTATGAAATTATGATGATTAAAACATTGTGGTATTGGCCCTAGGCTAGAGAAATCAAACATTGGAGCACAATAGATTATAGGAACAGATCCATGCAAGCACAATCACTTGAATCGTGACAAAGAACAACCTTTCCAAGAAGTGGTACTGGGACAATTAGATATTTACTTGGGGGAAGAAATGAGTTTTTTTTTTTTGCCTTACACGCAAAACTTAATCTCTATTGTAGTCTAAATATGAGTTGAAAGATTAAATAATAAATTGTTCATAAGAAAATATAACAGAATATCTTAATAATCTTGAAGTAGTCAAAGATATTTAAGCAAGACACCAAAGTTATTAAAGTGCTATAAAAATCCATCAGTTGGATCACATTAAAGTAGAAACTTCTGTCTATCAAAAGCTTCCTTTAAAAGAGAATAAAGCCAAGCCACAAATTAGGAGGATGGTGCTTTGCAATACTTATATCTGCAAAGGACTTATATCCAAAGTGTATGAAGAACTCCTTCAAATCAAACAGAAAAAGAACTGACAACCCATTAAAGGGAAAAAAAGGGCACTTCAAAAAAGCACATTCAAATTAACCAAAAATATATTTAAAAGTATTCAGCATTATTAATTATTAGAAAAATGCAATTGAAAGCCACAATGAGATACAATTGCAGATCCACCAGAATCATTGCAGTTTAAAACTGATAATTTCAAGTTGCTGACAAGCACAAGAAACAACTGAAACTGTTAGTACTGCTGAGAGAAATGCAAATTGAAATACTCGCTTCAGAAAACTGGCTGTTCCAATAGTGTGACACATATGCATTGGTGCAATAATGCAATGTCTAGGTATAATCCCAACAGAAATTTGTACATGTGTTCACCACAAGATGTGTTCTAGAATATGTATAATAACATCACTTTGAAGAACCCCGAACCTTTGTGGTCACCTTTCTAGGGTTAATGATTAGTTGGGGCTCTAAAGGTCCCTCTAGGACCTGTATGGGGTCATGGTAACATACTGTTCCTTGGTCTTGATGGTGTGGTCACTGCCTTAAAATTGGTCATGCTGTGATCTGTTTCTATTCAGTGAACAGTCTCCTTTATAAAATACTAAGCACTGATGATGCTCAAAGTATATTGTGGAGTATGACAATAAATAAAAGGAACACAGGACCAGTCTTGTGAAATAAAGAGGAGATTAAATAAGCTAGCATATGTGTGTGTGTGTGTGTGTGTGTGTGTGTGTGTGTGTGTGTGTGTGTGTGTGTACACTGCAGAAATGAAGTACCACCTTGAAGTTCAAAGACAGAAATGTAGAGTACCAAGTTTGTGACCTATTCCTTAAGTTAGATATCATGGGGATTGTGAACTTCCACTTTCTCTGAGGCTTCATTGTTTTTTCCTCATTCATCCACAGACATCTCAGAGGGACTCTGTCATCACTGGGGTTCATCCTTCCACCCATCGTTTGAGCTCTATATTTTTACTTGTATCTCTCCCCATTAACTTTTTACATTGGGATTTTCCATTCTGTGAATGGTTCCTGCACCAGACTGTGAACTTTTTCAGAGCTGACTAATGCTATTATCATCTTCTAATACTCAAGTCTAGGATAGTGCTGAGGTACGTCATGAATATTACTTAGACTAGCAGTGGATAAGTGAATGGATACCAACAAATAACTTTTTTTGCAGGAGTCTAAGGTCTGGTTTTTTCTTACTTCTTAAAACGCATGTGAACAATAATTCTTCTGACAGCTTCTAGTATAACAATGACTGAAGAATGAGGTTTTTCAAGCTAAAAACATACAGTGTTCCATCCTTAGATTTTCAACACCACTCAGCATGTAGTAGTTGAGTTGTCTCAGTCATCAATTTGTGGTTCAATCTATGTAAATTTTTTAGCCACTAACACAAACTACTAAATGTCTGAATTAAATATAGTGCTCAGAATATTCTTTGTTATAAACATTATTTATTCACTTTGAATTCATTACTGTGGCTTCTATAGCAAAATAAATCAGGGCCATGATAAAAAAAAAAAGAGTGAATTAGTGACTTGCCAATTAAAAATAGCAGTACATTGCCGAAAGCATCTGATAGTCTTGCTTTGGAGGGTCTTCCACAGCAACTTCGCTTAGCCTCCACATGAATGGGCCCTCATCATTCATTTGCTGTGACAAGATTTTATTCCCCTGCCTTCTGTGAGTTAAACAGAGGCTGCGCCTTAGACAGAAGCTGAACTCTAAGAAGGTGACACTAAGTTGAAGGGGAAGGTACTCTGTCATTCTACTTGATTCCACCTACAATGTGTGGATTTGGGCACCGTGGGGTGCCAGGATCTGCCGTAAGGGCTACAGAGCAGAAAAGCAGGCCTACAGAGAGTTCAAATGAGGCAGAATTGTGGAAAGAAGTGGACAATAAGTACAGAGAACTGTAGCTATGCAGAGAACTCAGATGATATGCTGAATTCACAATGGCTTTACACTTCCAGATAGAGTTGTATTAAACACCCCTGTCCTCTTATTGAAAGTGATCCCTTTCTGTGTTACTTGAGTACATTCTGATTATTTGTAACCAAGAAGACCTAGATAATGCAAGTGCTCTTTCTGATGTCTTGAAAGGGAGCATGAATAACTCTTGATCCTTCCGTGAAGCTAATCCTGTGTAATTAAGACTTCTAGCATTAAAAAATGACCATAGCATAAGTTTATGAAACGAAAAGTTAAAACCATACTCTGCTGTCACTCCCATGTAGCTATTCTTAATTATTTGCAGCAAAAAGTCCTGAATTATAATTCCTGGGACTCATGATTTATACATTCTAAATCAGATGAAATGTTGTTTAATTGATCGCTTCAATAAGTCTACTTTTGAAGAAAGGACTTTAAAACTTACTGTAACTGGGGCCAGAACTAACTTGAAATAATTAACCAGATAAAATACAGAACATACAGTTGTGAAAGAGAATACGGTTTGTGTGACACAGACCAAAAGATGTTCAATTCTTCCTGATCTGATAAAATCAAGGTCAGTGAGCTTTTAATGAACCCTATTGAGTCACCTTGATATAGATACAGATTCACCCACAAACTGCCTGGTGTAGAAAGACATGACCAGTGAAGGCGGACCCTCTGCAGTTGAGAATTCATGACATCAGGAGGTCCTTGAAAATGGCCCTTCTTTCTCTGACTCCTACCTCTCTCCCAATGTCCTCCTGAACCAAATGGGAAAATGGTAATGATATCTCCACCATATAAATGCTTAATTGGCCCTTTGTGGTTTATAATCTGTAGGATTCAGAGGGGGTTTGTAGCTTCCTATGAAACTGAAAACAGAAAGAACGCAGTGACTTTGTCATGGTAATAGAACCACTGTGTTTTAGAACCTGGATTCAAAGCAAAAGCCTCTGGCTAAAAATCCATCTTTTTTTAGGTGTTCAGGGTAGCTGAAATATGTGATTTTTTTACCCCATAAATAAACCATCAATGTGAAGTTACTACAAGCCATTTGTTAAACAGTAAGTTCCTTTCCAGCTGGTTGTTTGTGAGTCTTGTTAACGTCCTTTTAGGGCATCAACAGGGAGCTGCCAGAGTGAGATCTTTAAGGTTCCTCTCTGAGATCATTGAGACATGTAAGAAAAGAATCATCTTACTTAGCAATTTATTGAGCACAAACTCTTGGGAAAGAGATGAGTAAATACTGACAATAATGCAAAGAGTCCTAAAATTGCAAAGTTTTCTGAGAAATTTAGACATGTTAGGAAATCCTTCAAACTGTACAACTGTTTTCTGCAATCACTCTCTGCTCCTCCCCCATCCCCACACACACCCCCAAGCTGTCAAAGGTCAGTCTTCAATTTCCCTTTAGGTTTTCTGTTGCCAAATCAGCAGCAGTAAATGTTGGCACACAGGACGCCGCTCTCTGTGTCCAGTGGCCTTGGGTCTCCATTGGAAAACACAGTTCCCTCAAGTGACAAGAGTTTTGCCTCACAATCATGGGTGTTAAAAATAGATGTGTGTATGCAAGAGAAACAGCCATGGGAAGTGGATTTGGTATTTCCTGTGGTTACATGTACATCTGCTACCCACCAACTTATGTCTACAGTATTATTATGGACAGCTTCCTGAAAGCATTTTTATACCAAATATCTAAATAATTAGTAAAAAGTAGATGACTCTTCAGAGGTACACATGTTAAGTATGGTGGAAAATGACAGAGTGATTCAGATACCCAAGTCATATAAGTCAGCAATATCTTTAAATATGTAAGGGGTAGTTGCCTCCCTTTCCTCTGCTTTTCTTCATCGATGATTTTCCCATCAATATGCTTCTCATCAATGATCTCATTTAAAACTATAGAATTAAGTATCATCATTATGTTGTCAACTCCACAGCTTCATCTCCAGGCCTAGAACTTCCAAAATCTTCCTAATACACTTGAAGTAAATAAATGCCTTCTCCAGACTTGCAGTGCCCATGGGACCTAGCAGCTGTCTGGTGTAGGCTCATTCCACTGCACAAAGCCCCTCTGGCTTCATCTCCATTCCTCAGGGCACTCGCTTCTTCCGCACTTCAGTGCTCTTCCCCAGGGATTCATGAGGCAGAGCGTTGGGGCAGGCTAGGGCCTTCTTGTCTCATGAAAGTCTCAGTTCAACTTTTGCCTCCTCTGCCCTTCTCTGAGCAGTCAAATCTGCATTCATCTTTCCACTATCAGTCATACTATCAGATTCTAGTTTCAGCATGATACCTATAACTAATTCAGATGGGCTTTTCTTCTTAGTTCTAGGACTGCTCTTTTAGAAGCCAAGCTCTGATAACTAGCAGCCTTGTCTTTCTAGCTCCTCACTGAGTTCCTGAGACCTAGCACAGGATTTGTTGCATGACTCTCCAACTTGCTTAGTAGATTCATGGAAAGCTTGCACACCTGATTGTCAACTCAGGCAAAATGAAGCTGTGTGGTTCCAGATGAGGAACACCACTTGGACAATTGATTTCTTCATCACTGGGGTATTTCCTCTGAGAAGTAGGGACAATTTTGTCACAAACTTGATCCAACTTACATCTTCATTTTCCCAGGTAGATACAGAAACTAAAAGCATGTGACAGATGCTTGCATTCGTTTAGTAGGCAAATGTCTGTTGAGTGTCTACTATACATGGGAACTGTTGTAGCGAATAAATAATCCACTTATGTCCTGGAGAGAAATACTCCTATCCTTGTGGAACTGAGCCTGAATGAAGGTACAGATCGTTAACAAGTAACTATACTAATAAATGTTTGATTACCTTGTGCTAAAGTCTAAGAGAAACACACAAGATGCAAGGACAAAGAGTCATATGCTGGAGGTTTCAGGGAAGAATTTCTTAAGGAACCATCAAGCTTGGCTGGCATGAAGGCCTACTCAATGAAAAGAACCATGGCCACAAGGCCAACCCTTGTCCTGTCTATTTTCCTATCCACTCCTTTACCTGGCCACTCCTCTAGAAAGGAGGTACTTTCCTCTATACAAGCAACCAAAGACTGTGTGATCCCACAGATCTTGTACTACTCCTTTGAGGCAGCAAGGCTAAATTCAAAGGCCTACCTGCCCTAACCCTAACCCTAACCCTACCTACCTAGTCACTGAAATTGACATGAAGATGAGAATTGCTCCCAGGCTGGAACAATACCATCATGATGAGACTTGCTACTACTTCACCAACTTCCTCACAGGTTAACAATGACACAGAGCTTTATGGGTACCAACTGGCATCCTGAGTACTCATCTTGCTCATCTTCCACTTTCACCATGCTACAACCGTGCATGTCCACCTGGTACACAAAGAATTGAAGTGACTTGCTCAAAGTCACTAGAAAAAGTGACAAACCCAGTGTTAAAGCCAGGTCTATCAGCCCACCCTTAGCCAGCATCCTCCTCAACTATTCTGTGACAGGGATCATTAACTGGAAGGTTCCATAGGGCCACCTTGTTTGCTCAGCAGGTTGTATTAGCTGTGTCTGTGGTCCTTTCAGTCTGATGTAATTGAGGATGGTAAAGGAAGCCTCACTTACACGTTCAGGGCTGGGTGTTGCTTGATTTTACAGGATATGAACCCTCTGGGGTTCTGTTTGCTCTTCACATTCTGTACTTTTAAGGTACAGTGCACTTTGAAGATAAGACCTCATTTGTTTTCAGAACATTTATTTGAGTCGGAAATCATTGTGACCACTTCATAGATAAGGAAACTGAGGCAGGGAACTGACAAAACAAGATGGCCTTCACGTGTTGGATCCAAAACCATGCCTCAGACTGTGTATCTGACATCTTCAGCGGAAGAGGCCTGGGCCAGGGCTTCTTTAAGGAATTTTCTTTGCCCCAAATTCACAACACAAAATGGGGGAGCAGAAGTCACCTATTTGTTCTACAAAGCCAAAGCACCTGTCTCTTCCTTTGAGTGTGGTTCTCTCATCTTCCTCTAAGAAACCGTCTCCAGCACACATAGACTGCAACCCTTCCTTCATCTATAAAGGAAGCAGGGGCTTCCTAAAGACATATCAAGGTGTCTTTCACCAAAACAAAGGCCTCCTTCTTGAAGTTTCAGCTCACAAGCTCCCTCAAACCATGAGTGCAAGAGAGTTAGGCCTGAGTTTGTTAAGAGGAGAGCCTCTTAAAACAGGAAGGCAAGGAGGGCCCTTCGGGGGGACCAAGGATCAATGTGGCATTGAAAAACCAGTTCACAACCCTCTTATAGTTCAGATTTTCCTCAAACCCTTGTGATATTTTGCTCCAAAGTCTGCACCCATGTGGCTCTGTTCTCCATGATGAGATTTGCTTTTCCATTGTTTTTAACTTTTTCCACAGCAATTATTAACATGGAAGATCTGTAATGTTCCCTCTTCCACTAAGCAGTGCAGTCTAGACTGAATCAAGGCCATTTAGATCAAAGGAGGAAGAAGAGCTATGAGACAAATATGACACCAAGCCAAGAAAAAGAAGTCTACTGAGGCAAATAACAGTGGGATTCCTCTAGACCAGAGATAAGAAAGGTGGCCTGAGGACTGGTGTGAGCCCTCTGCCAGGCTTCATTCATCCAGGACCATGAGCCTTTTTAACTGAGGTAATTGTCAACATTTAAAAATTGAAGCATTTTTACAGATAAAATGATTTTTGAGAGTCAGATGTTCTTTTAGGGACATCATAAAATTTTTTCTCTGCTCCACCTGTCTCACAACCCACTGCCAGTCCCCAGAGCCTTCTGAATTTTGAAACCTCTAGATTGCCTAGAAAAAGTAGCAGCAGAATGGCAGTGGTGGCAGCAGCATCAGCCACTTCCAGGAGCTAAAAAAGACATTTCCCTGAGCATTCACAGGCTCACCCTGGAAACTGAGCTGCTCCCAAGTACACCATAAGAACTGACACTGTTTATCTTGTCATGCTTTGTCAGCCCAGGCTTTCAGAATGATAACCTAAATCACGCCCCAGACTCGCTGGAGAAAATGAGACCCATTACAGGTGGAGTTTACATTTCACTTAGACTTCTGCTGTCAGACCTGGGAGTTTAGCAAAGCACAATTTGAAAGAGGGTGAGTCAGAGAGGTCCACATGGGACAAAGTGCAAAACTGCATACTGGGGAAGTCTGCCTGGCAGGGAAGGATCCAGCCAGCTTCTAGGAGGTATCAGTGTCTGCCAGGAAGGGGAGATGGATGAGGGTGATATTGACATGTGCCTAGTTTTCTTAATCTTTAATCCAGGTTCTAGGCCCCCACTGAGACAACATTTCAAGGCAGAGGCATCATGTAATGCACAAATGAGACAGAATTTCTTGAAAAGAGAGTGACGGACACACATGTGAGCAGAGAAATACCCATATGAGTAGGCCAGGGAGTTTCCTTTGAGGTGTAAGAGAAAGCCAGAGAGCACCCTCAAGAATGAGCAGTAACCCTCCCAAGAAGTCCTTTCTCCTGTTCTCAGTCTCTTTTACAAGATAGCGGTGTGACACCTTAATTGAATGACCAAGTGGGATAAGTTGTAAGCAAAAGAGTGAAGCTTTCTGCAATTTTTATGGCACCTCCACATGGAATTTAACTTCCAGTTGGCCATCATGGTGTCTTTTCCTTTCTGATCCCAGATGTGACACAGGTTTTTGCATCCTGGGACTGACAGCATATCAAGCTGATGTGTGAAGTTACAGTGAAGGATGGGCAAAAATTCCAGCTCACCTCTCCCCAATTCTTCATGTGATTACCCCCACATAAATGTAAATATAGTGACATTATACGCCAGAAAAATCAAGACAGATAAAGGAGAACCTAGCTATTGTATTTGTTAGTACATTTGAACAACTTTAGGCAGTAGGTAAACTGGAAGGTCCAGAATTAATTTTTTCCCTTAAATTAATACTTCCTTCACTCATGAGTACATTCAAGAAAGATGTGGTTTATGCCCCTTATAATGGGGCACTATTCTGGGATTTGGAAAGGCTGAACATAAGAAATGTGCAAATGTTTCATTTTAATTTTATTATATTTATTTGTTTTAGCTATCATATGACTTCTGGCCTGAATTTTCCCTAAATGTATATAGTACATGACAATAATAATCGTAATGGAGTAGTAATATTGGGAATCAAGTTAGAGTATCCTTTACCCAGAGAACAGATTTGCAACCTGGAAGAGCCGCTTAGTCATTAAAGAGCTTTTTAAGATTCCTCCATGTATTTCTACTTTTTTATAAATTATACATGTGTATATGCTTTTGTATGTGTGTGTGTATGTATGAAAGTGCATTTTTACATTCTAAAATTTCCAAAGACATGGACAATTTGGGGAAAGTGAGGCTTTGTGTCTATTTTTTTATTTTTAAATTATTTTTAAGAAGTCCAAATGTGTCTCTGCCATCAATTATTTTATGTACTTCCTTAGTATATCTTCCCAAGCAGAGACCCATGGATTCAGCACCCAGGTTCTAAAATGTCATGGAGTTCCCTGGTGACAGAACTAGATGTAAGCACCAAAAGGTATTTAGATGTATTTGTTAATCTGAATCAGTGGGTAAGGGATTGTGGGCTAAGGACATTGCCAAAGCTACTAAGTCACAGAGGACAGCATGATCTTTTCAAAATGAAAATTTCTATGAATTCCATTTCTGTGGTTCTTAAAGGCTGTTGTTGTAAATGACCCCACCTGTCTGCAGTCACAGCCTCTCTACCCTCCCTCCCCTCCCCCTCTGCATTTCTGTGCTCCAGTGAACAAGGTCCTCCTTGCCCAGGTTCTTCACACAGCAATTCCCTCTGCCATTAAGAGCTCTTCTTCCACCCGTCCTCAGGTACACTTCCTGGATCCTCCTATCAATATTCTCATCACATCTTAGATTTTTCCTTCCATTGCCATATCTGCAGAAGCTTCAGTCCTATAGAGAAAAGATGTTGAGGATTCTGATGGGCAGTGTTGCCAGGGCCCTCTGAGTGTAGAGATTTTTTTTCCTAGAGAGAAGGACTGAAATCAAGGAAGTACCTGTGGCCATTCAGGTCCCTAGTGAGTACTTTGCAAACTTCATGAGAAGTAGAATGAAAAGCTGAATTTAATTTAGTACATAAAAACTTGTGAATTCCAGCATGATTTTATTCAAAATGCACACTTTCCACAAGCTTCTTGAAAGCCTCTTCATGCATTCATATTTTTAGAGTACCAAGGAATAAAGAAGTTTCCTACAAAATACAGTGTAACAAAATGTTAGCCTAGCTTTGTAAGAATATCTGCTGATGGAAACCTCAAAGGTGCCTGAACTGAGAGGGGAAAAAAGTGTAACAACAGAGCAAGGCCAGCAATGCTGAAAGCACTCCCTAAAGAGACCCCAATCCCCTTACACTTTCTTCTTATGATAATTACTAGAACAAACATTTCCTGAAGGATTGAATGACCAAGTGATTAAATAAAGCGTAAGAGGCCAGAAAATCTGAAGAATCAGGCCATGAAAAGACACAGGAAACTGAAGTGTATATTGCTAAGTAAAAGAGCCCTTTCTAAACAGGCTGTACCCTGGATGATTCCTAAGCCTTGCAATGATGTTTCTCTCAGTGAAGGATAGACCGTGAAAGTGGTCCCATAAGATTATGTCACCAGGTGGCATTCTGGCTATTTACTGTGTGCAGGTACAAGTTCTGTGATGCTCACACATCACTGAGTTCACCGCACAATGTGTTCCTAAGCACTTCTCTCCCATCCTTTGGGATGGATTGTCTGTTCCCCACACTGAAGATGGCAGTACTAGGGAGACAGAGAGATCAGTGGTTGCCAGAGGTGGAGGGGCAGGAGAGATAAATAGGTGGCTCAAAGGATTTTTAGGACAGGAAACTATTATCTATGAAATTACAGTGGCAGACACAGGACACTGTATGATTAACAGAACCCATAGGATGAACAACACCAGCTATTCCATTTGAGACTGCAGAGATACATACAGAATGTGCAAGCCCAGGATGGACCCTAATGTAAACTATACATGCTGTGTTCTTGTAGGCTCCTCAATTGTAACAAATATACTATTTGACCAGGGCTGCCCACCACACTAAAGGCTGTACCTGTGTATGTTGGGAAAGGCGCATATGAAATCTGTGAATTTGTCCAATTTTCTTGTGAATATATCACTGCTCTTAAAAATAATTCTACATAGAAGAAAATATCATACAGGGAAAATACTAAGTGTTGATAAACTAGCTAATTAAAATTAGCATGAAAATAGAAGTGATACTATAAAATAATGCCACATTTAAAATTCAATAGTAAAGAAATTCAATAATAGTTAATGTTTATACAATGGTCACTCTGCCATGTACCATTCTAGAAACTTGTTTGATTCTCACAAGGCTGACTTAATGGTGTTGTAGTCCAGTGTATGTTGTTACAACAGAAAATCTGAGAGTAGGCAATGTCAAAAGAAGAGAGATTTGTGTCTTAGAGTCCAAGAGTCTGGTAATTCCACCTCTGAGCAGCTAGCATCTGGCAAAGCTTTCTTACCCTCCTGGTGCCCTAGAGTTTAATGAAGTTGCATAAGATTAGTAAGGAAGTATCTTGACTTTTTGTGTTTTGCTCATTTTTGATGCATTTAATATGGTTCTTCAAAGAGGTCGTGAAAAGTTGAGTTGAAGGATAAGTCTACTATAGCACAAAGGAATTTTCAAATCCATGCATAATTTTTATAATTTCCCTCAAACTTTTTGAAGACCCCTCAGAAGTGATATCAAGCATCATTATAATTCTATGTCATTAGGAGTAAGTTTAAAATATTTTGACATTAGCCTTCTTTGAAAAGATTACTAAACCATATTCAAACAAGACAATTTCAGTTTTGTAGTGGCAAGAAAGTGCATTCCCTTGACTTTTCTCTTTCATTTGGCAAGTACCTGGATTCCTAGCATCAGAAAATGAATTAGAGCTTCCTCTTTTCCTATATGAAATAGAAAATGTCATTAGGAGGGTAACTCCCAGGGCAGAGCATGTTCCCAGCCCAAGCCATATCCCAGCACATTGTGTGGGGAAAATGAGGCAATAGCCACATGAGGTACTTCGTCTCTTGCAAGGAAGTCAGGACAGTGGGCAGGAGCTGGTCAGGAGAGCAGCCCAAAGGGTGAAAGAGGATTACGGGTCTGTGAATCATCAAGTCAAGTCTCCAGCTTGCTCTCTGGAGGCCTCCTGGACTTTGAAACTTGGACTGAGGCCAAACACAAAACATGGCAAGGCACTCTTGAGGCAGTGCTTTCATCACCACCGCCGTTTCGCCTTGCTTTCATCTTGGTTAAGAGATAGAGGACAGGTTTTTTGTAACCACTCTGAAGAGTGCCCCACTAACGAAACTGTTTACATGGAAATTAGGAAGGCTTCAGAATCAAAGAGCATGTGGAGATTCTAATCAAAAAATATATTTATATCCAAAAAGACTGCATCCATATGGTAATGATCCCCTGTGCGTGCTAACTCTGATTCCATTCTTGCTACATGTTTAGCTCTCAGTGACATTGACTGCTTAGAGAGGGACAGAATTAGACCTCCCTTTGCAGGAGGGCTCACCAGTCGTCATTTGAGGAATGAGAAAGACCAGTCTCAGAAAACACACACACACACACACACATGCAGATGCATTAACATGTGGCATTGCTACATAGCACCTCCCAAATTACTTCCATTCCTGATAAAGTCACCACTGATTTTTCACCGTTAACCCTGAGCTCCCCCCATGGACAGCTGTCTACTTAGCAGCTGCACTCACAAAACCCCATCCCAGAGAAGAGAGCCAGAATCCCATAGGAAAAAAAAAAAAAGATGTTGCCCAGAGAACCACTGTCTTGTCCTCAGTTTTTTCCCCTTTAAGCAAATCGTCCCCATAAAAGAAAGATATGTTTATTTGTATTTTCAGTTTAGTTGACTATCCACATTTCCTGCTGATGAGTCATTATGCAGTTTACTGGAAAAAAAATGAGAGCTAAAGCACTGCAAAATTAGGGATCAAAGACGCAAGACTGACGTAAGCTGCAAATAGGTATGGGTTAAGAATTTAATCAGCAGATGGATTGGGCTGCACACCAGGACCACACGGCCAGAGGGACTGATTTACTTTCTTTTTCCCCAGGGATCAACACAGCCAGCCTTTCTGGGACACCTCTGTTGGTTTTACTCACCAGATATCTGTAAACAGAGCAAACATTGATATTTGGTCAAGAGATCAAACCGCACTTACCAGGAGGTCAAATCAGAAAAGATCTTGGGCTTGCTCTGTGTGCTGCGTGTGTTTGTCTCTGTAAACAAGAGGCTGAGCTAAGCGGAAGACCTTACAAAATTTGAGCAAACCCACTGTTTACACTGTGCAAAGGCAGAGAAAGGCATCTATCCTTGGCATGAGGTTGCTGGTTAGGCTCCCAGGAAAGCAGATAAAACATACCTGCACACACCCAAGGTGGTGGCTGTTCTGCCTTCCATACGGATTCCTTTGTTTGGCTGCAAACCTGGTGGATCTGTTCTTTTCCTCTCTTGTTTCGGATAACTTCCTAACTAACACATTTTAGAAAAATGAAAGAGACAAACATTACTGGACACCCAGTTGTTTCCCTGAAACATCTCTGGGAGTTAAAACCAACAGGAGGGAGCTTAGAAATATACACTAATATAACATGCATGTGCCTCTAGGAATGTGAGTGGCTTACCATTCATGATTCCCACTTCATACATGAAGACAAGGAGGTGTGATTTTGCTCATGCCTTCAGCACTTCAAAAAAGATGCATGGAAAACTGTATTGAAGAATTTTCATATTGGTGTGAACAATTTGGAAATCCATGCATACTTTTTTCACAGTATACATTTTCTGTGGATTTTAGAAAGACTCCGTCATACTACCTGTGCTTTCTCAAGTCCAAACTCAAGTTCTTAGTCACTACTGTGCTTTGAAGATTGATTATATCTGTACTTATCTGGTTGATTCTGTTATAACAAATCATTTCTGATACGCAAAGAACTGATTGTTCTTAAGGAATCTCTTAATTAATGCCACCTCAATTCCTTCAAGCACACCTTTGAAGGCCATATATATTTTCTCTATGAAGAATAGAGAAGAAACTGAACTTTTGTTCAAACAATTGAAACATTGACCTCTACACATTGCCTAAGATAACAGAAACATTTTACAACCAGTTTATAGCTACAGGGCTTTCTCTGTTGTTGGGGTTCCAAGCATGAAAGGATTGTTCTGATATAAAGCCCACAAAATTCTCTTGAGTTCACACCATTCTGCACCCACCAAGGGCTGAGCCACACTTCCCCAGTTTGTTCTCACCTGCCTCATTGTTGCAGGTGGCCTCACCTGCCTTTAGGGCAAACCCACTCCTGCTTCATTCTTCCTCATTTTTTCAAAATCTGCTTTCAACTATTCCCCCACCATCCTGCCCCTATAACCTCCCTCTTGTCAGACTTACATGTTTCAGCAAGAGTAAAACTGTGGAACTACAGTGAAAATTCCACTATTTTTCTTGGACAAGAGGTACCAAAGAAAAAGATCTGCTTTACCAGTCAGATTCTGCTTTTGCCTTTTCTCTGCTGTCTGCATGGCAGTCCCCTGCTCTTCTACTTTTTGCAGATGATGAGTAGTCCTGAAAGTGAGATAGTAGAAAGATCCGCATTAGCCTTCATTTTCTAAAGCTCATCTTACAGTATCTGGTATAGAATCTGTTTGATGTGAACTTCTGGCTTACAATTCTGCAGCCCACTCTTCTTAAATGTTTACTCAACCAAAACCATCCTAAAGTAGGGCAGTTTGTGATCACTCTTTTGAACTTACCTACAGTTTTTCCATCTGTAACAATAAAGGAGATTCAGTTTTCTATGAGGGCACTTTCAGCTCCAGAGTTCTTTTCTGTGAGTCTTCCATTTTCCTACACAAACATTTCCATCCACTCATTCATCCATCCATCCATTCATTGAAAAAAAAGAGAAAGAGAAAATCATGTACGTATGAAGTGTTTACTACATGGTGGATAATGTTCTGTGGGGATAAATTAAATAAGTATCAAGGTAAATAATCCCTACTCACACTAGATTAATAACCTGCTTTCCACCTCCCCACATAATCCAAAATTGGAAGCAAACCCCATGTACCACAATGTAGAGAGACCTCAACTTACTATATGTACAACTGATGCAAATCCCGGAGGATCTCTGAACATTTTTTGATCCAGAAAGGCAGAAACAAAAGTCGACATCTTAGAGTTGTTATAAAAACTAGAGGCGTATGCAAAATGCCTGACACAAAGGACTATGTAGTTGTGCTAGGTACTGCTGTTGTTGTGAGCAGTGAGAGACATCCAGGTACTGCATACATTCCCTTTAGACTTCTCTCTGTATATAATTGATGGGATTTTCATCACAAAACACATTTACCCTAATTTAAACAAGACTTGTGGGGTGGGCTGAATAACCCAGAGGGGTTTTTTTTTCTTTTATTAGTTCTCTATGGCTGCTATAAATTGCTAGAACATTAGTGACAAAATTGTACAGATTGTTATCTTATAGTTTTAGACATCAATATTCTGAAATGTGTCTCATTTGGCTAAAACCAAAGTGTCAACAGGATTGTGTTCCTTCTAAAAGCTTCAGGGGAAATCTGTTACCTGACCTACAGGTTACCTGCGTTCCTCAGCTGGGAATCGCTTCTCTCCAGACCAGTTGGTTAGCATTTTCAGATCTCCCTCTCACTCTTGCTTGGCCTCCCTCCTCCACTTTGAAGAATGCTTGTGCTTGCATCCTATTTATCTGGATAATCTAAGATTTCTATCTCAGCCAATTCCTAAACATCAGACAACTTCGATTCAATCTCAGTTCCGTATCTTATAAATTATGTAATCTTGGAAATGTAACTTAACCTCCTCCATTCTCTGTGCTCTACCAGTAAAAATGGAATAATTCCTTTCTGAGAAGACAACCAGGAGAATCAAATGTCTCAATGAAAATAAAGCTCTCACCCAGTTACTTGTATAATCCGAGTGTTTAATTCATGAATTTTATATAACAGATGTCAGCAATTATTTTCTGTAAAGAATAAAACAGTAAATATTTTAAGCTTAAGCAAACAATTTCTGTTGCAAGTACTCTAGTCTACCATTAGAGTTTGACAGCATCCATAGGCCAAAAATCATCATCATCATCAAGATCTTCATCAGGTTGGAATAGCTGCATTCCAATCACTTTTTAGAAAAATAATCAGAGGTCTAGATTCTGTCTGCAGGCTACTTTGCTGGTCCCTGTCTTGCAGTCGTATACCACAGGTATCTAACTAATGCATGTTTTCTTAATGCCAAAGTCAACTAAACATAGATGTTAAGAGTTTTAAACTCTGACTTACTCTGTCTGAACTCACAGACTCAGAGACCTTACCCATACTCGACTGACCCTGGAAGACTGTTAATACTGCATTTTAATTCCTCTGGCAGTGTGGTTGAGTGTGAAGGCCCCAAACTCTTCCCTCCTCCTACTATTGAGTTATGAGAGCTCATTCCCCTTCCCCTTCATCCGTGTTGACCATGGTGATGTGCCTGAGCAACAGATGATGGCAGAATAGCAGAGACCAGATGGCAAGAAGCCTTGAAGCTACTTCTTAGGCCTTCTGAAATGCTTGCTTGCTTCACACAGTCCCTACTACACAGAAAGGCTGGGGATAGTCTCAGTTGAGATTCCAGCAACCAGCCAGCAGCACAGGACCAACTGAGGTGAGAGAAGACACTGACTTGGAATGGTACTCCCCAGCCCCTTTGCCGTGGGTGATGCTGTCTGGGGTGGAGATGAAGTAGCCACTTGTTTCCTGATGCATAAATCAGCAGGTGGAAGAACATGGCTGATTTTAGCTTCACAGTTTTTGAATATTGGTCACAAGGCACAAAGTATATCTTCAGGCCTGTGAATTTACAATCACAGCAAATTGGGTCATATTTCCTCACTAGTACTTCTTAACTCAGTAGAACAGTATCTGGCAATATTAAAATAATAATAATAATAATTGTTGAGTAAATGAATGGTGTATGGGAAAATGAATGAAAATGCTCTTCCCTCTATTCCATCCCTCCTGTCCTGACCAATTACCCTGAGCCTCAGTTGAAGCACCATTTTTCCCTTTATCTGGCTGCCCCCAGTCACCACCTAGGTGGATCAGAGTTTCCTTTATTGTGTTAACAGGGACTCCCTGGGACTGAAGACAGGTGCTACCCTGTTCTTCACCCAGCAAGTTCCCAGGGTTAACTAAGCAGTTAGTGAATGATGTTACATTTAAAAAAAAAAAATAAAAGGAGGCTGCATTGCAACAAAGGCTTTGATCTAGAAAGTTGTGTGGACTTGTGCAGACGCTGTCCACAGCAGTATGTGTTCTTATTGGACCTGAAAGAGGACAATGTCTTCAAGCTTCTTGCTGGGATTTCCTTTCTGACCTTTTCCGGTTGTCTCTGGATTGCCTGACAGAGGTTTCTGTTTTCCCTAGATACCGAGCGTGCATACAGCTGCACGCTGAGCACACACTATTCAGCAAGGCTGCTTCCTGTCACATGGGGGACTCCGGGCCTGCATGCACCCAGCTCTGCTGATCTGCAGGTGGTTCCCCAGCTCCGCCTGCTCAAACCCTGCTGCCTCCAGGGCAGGTTTGGCCCTAGCCATCCCGTCACCCGCTGCCAGTATGTGGCTCTCCAGAGCTTTCTGGTAGGAATGGGGTCAAGAGGAGATGTCTTTAAGGACTGTCAGAAGGCCTCCTGGGGAGGGAACCGGAAAGGGCCTAGAGTGAGCACTGATCAGGAGTGACGCCTGAGGTAGGCACCAAGATATAGCTCTGGGTTGGAATGGAAAAGCCCCCTCATATTTCCTCCTGGGTGTCTCCTCTCACCGGATTGGGGCACCCAGCATTAGGAGCTAATGTAGCCACATTAAGCCCAAGAGCCTTAGCTCTGTTGCTGACTGCCTTCACCAGCTGGGGAAGTCTGCACAACCCTGAGTCATTTTCCTCACTGTGAAATGGCAATAAAGCGTACTCTTTGGGGCTGTTGCAGGAACTCAGGATTCATAAACAAGAGTAATGATGGTGTGCAAGCTTTTCCAGTGTGCCAGGCACTTGTACTGTAAACCCCAAGTACTTAGGACCACCACCCCCCAGCTGGAGTGACCTCTAGTGGATGCCTGAAACCACAAGTCCTATCTGACACTATGGATAAGAACTGCCAGTCAATCTGGGAACTGCTACCACTGTCAGGTAACTATAGTGTGGATACACTAGAGAGAGGGTTGACTTATGTCCAAGGCAGGGCAAAACTGTATTTCACTGTGCTATTTAGATCATCATGTATTTTGAAACGTAAAAATTATTTTTTAAAAAAAGATTTATTTCGCTGGATTTATTTATTTATTGGTTTTATTTTTAATTTACTTATTTGTTTGTTTGCTAGATTTGTTTATTTGTTTACTTATTTACTTATTGGAAAGTCAGATAAACAGAAGAAGAGACAGAGAGGAAGATCTTCCATCCAATGGCTCACTCCCCAAGTGGCCACAATAGCCAGAGCGGCACCGATCCAAAGCCAGGAGTCTGGAGCTTCTTCTGGTTCTCCCATGTGAGTGCAGGGTCCCAAGGCTTTGGGCCATCCTCAACTGTATTCCCAGGCCACAAGCAGGGAGCTGGATGGGAAGTAGGGCCACTGGGATTAGAACCAGTGCTCATATGGCACATAGAATCCTGGTGCATTCACAGTGAAGACTTTAGCCACTAGCCTACCACACAGGACCCAACTTTATTCTTTTTTATAAGACCTATTTATTTTTATTGGAAAGGCAGATTTTCAGAGAGAAAGAGAGACAGAGAGAAAGATCTTCCACCCTCTGGGTCACTCCTCAAGTGGCCACAATAACTGGAACTGAGCCGACCTGAAACCAGAAAGCAGGAGCTTCTTCCACGTCTCCCACATGGGTGCAGGGTCCCAAGACTTTGGTCCATCCTTGACTGCATTCCCAGGCCACAGCAGGGAGCTGGATGGGAAGCAGGGCCACAGGGATTAGAATTGGCGTCCATATGGGATCCTGGCACATGCATGGCGAGGATTTTAGCCGCTAGGCTATCGTGCCAGGCCTGAAATTTAAACAAATTCTTATTGCTGAAGTTTTCCATTTCATATTTTCAGGCTATCATTGACCACAAGTAACTAAAATAACAGAAAGTAAAATTATGGTTCTGGGAGTCTAATGTATTTAATTCTCACAACTTCTTTTTCTAAGACAAAACCTGTTATCCCAATTCTAGAGGAAACTGAGCTACAATGAGGTGGAGCCACTGATTGTAGGTCCCCTGGCTGAATAGTTGTGACAAAATCTGACATTTCAATGTCCTTAAGATGGACAGCTCAGACTCCAGAGTCCAGTAGTGTAGATTCAAATCCGGGTTCTGCAGTGTGATGGCTGGTCCTCTGTTCACTCCTTTGGGGGCCTGACCTAGCAGCCCTGTGAAAACAATCTTCCAGGAAGCACCCTGCCATCTTGATGTTTGCTCAGCCAAGTAGTTGGTTAGTCTTGTATGGAGAGATCAGTTTATCAGGAATGCAACCACACTCACCAGGCTTTCATTCCCTGCCTTGGATATAGAAAAGCCTATTTTAAATTAGGCTTTCAGCACAGCTCTCCATCCTCCCATGCTTCAGGTTGATGATCCAGTCTTAAGAAGCTGAGCTTTTTACACCTGCCCTTGTCCTTCAGTCCTTCTAAAAAGGACAGGGAGTGAATGGGGCTTACTGCAGCCCACAGAGCTCCAACCTCAAGCAGGATCTCCTGTGCTGGCAGAAGAATTTGGAAGAGTATAAAGAAAACTTGTCCCACTAGATCAGACCAAATAACTTCAGCCTGCCTGGGTGTCTTCTTGGTAAACAGTCTGAAATCCTGTTTTCCCTGCAATTGCCAGTTCAGTGGATTTGCTTTCAATATTTACCAGATATTTTGAATCCATGGATATACCACAGGAAACAGAATCCCACTAGGACACCCCAAACTTCACTGACCACACTCCACCCAAAAAGCAAACTGCCCTTTCACCTAAAAGTCAGGACATGAATCCAGCCAGGAGGGAGGTCTCAGCTGCATTTAAAAGTGAAAATAAGAAGGAGAACTCTGCACCAAATAGAAATTTCAAGGATGGTTTTTCTCAAAAAACAAACACACACACACAAAATGTTCTTCTGTTCATCATGTTCATGGTGATGCAGGGACTTCATGGCAGCAATCAGTATGCTAGATGTTGTACCAGTCCTGTTTAATGCTAACAGCAAGCCTCTGAACTGCAGAATGTTCTCATTTGTGGGTAAGGAAAGTAAGACCTGGAGAAGTTGAAGAATTGGCTTGTAGCCCCAGCGTCTTTGTGAGTCAAAGACAGGACTCAAATCCAGTCTTTCCGTATGCCTCCCTGAAACCGGGTTGGCTTTATCTCTTGAGCTGATAAGTCCTTGGCCCTCTCTGTATTCCTGCCAAGAATCAAGTGCAAAGACTGAACAAAGGAGATTTAAGTCAATAGCAGGAGAGCGGCATGCACCTTGTCAGTCATGTCTGTTCAAGAAGGGGTGGTTCCTGGTGGAAAAGGAATCCCTCCAGTCTGACAGCAGGGCTTGTTGTCTGCCTGATAAGTACCACTGCTCTGACTGGTGCCCTGGCTGAATAGGGGGAAGATGGGCATCTTCTGGTAGTTGGAGCCAGGAGTTATATTGAACTTTGTGACCTGGTACTGGCAGAGCCAAATCCTCAGTCTAGAGAAGTCATGCATTCACACCAGCATTGCTGTGGGGCAGCCTCCCTCCCTACTCCCCTAGGTGTGACAGAGAAAATTAAGCATGAGGCCATCTCTCTCACGAAAATGCTCAGGAAGTCAAAGGCCTTTTCTATGCAACTGAAATTTGCCAACCTGTCCCCCTCCTCACCAAAGATTCTATTCCTACCTTATGCTAGAAGAGGCATACAAGGGAGAAATGTAATTTTTATGTTTTGGCAAGAATGACACATGAATATGTACTAAAGGTTCAGTATCTGCTTCCTCTCCCCTAGTTTCTACTCCGAGCCTTATTGCCCACGCCAGGAAAAGCTGTTATTAACAACTGGTTGCATATTCTAGCACACTTTTTTCTAGATAGATAGATAGACAGATGGATACATAGATGGGTAATATGTTTGTATGGAGTATTTCTTAAAATCAGAATTGGTATTAAGCAACATCATTTTTAATGAATAATGCCTTTTCACTGAGTATTTAAATTTCTATATGATTCTTTTAAAATGCTGTATAGGATTACATGGTCTACCTGACTAATCATCCACCTGTGCTTGGGCATTTGGGTGATTTACAATTTTTCACTATCACAGACAGTGAAGTAATAATATTATCTTTGTGTATTTTTTCAGAATGTATCTGAGGGCAGATTCCTAGAAATAGAATTGTTGATTCAGAGGATATATGTTTTTGGGTATATATATATATTGCTCCAATAGAAAAACTTCCTAATTATCCCCCTTAGGAGAAAATAATAAAAGACCATTGCCTCCCCTGCCAATAGCATACAAAAGAAAAATGTGGAACTTTTTGCAACACCAGCTCCCACACCAGTGCATGAGAATATTTCTTTGTCATCAAGAATATTATTCTTGATACCAGAACTTCCTGACAGCAGACAACCCTGGCACCTGGCCTCCCGGAGGCCTCTGGTCACTGTCCCCACTGCCTCTTACCTGGATGGGCAGCTGCACTGTCCTGCCAGGAACACCTGTTCCTATTCTGGCTCCTTAACTAGGAAATAACCCCCTCCAACACAGAGACAGTGCCTCTGTTGTGACTGTGTTTCCAGGACTTGTCACAGGGTCTAGGCCACTCTGAAAGATGTCAGGGAGGATTAAAAGGTGACTAAGGATTCCCTGAGAAAGCTGGGAGGGTCCCAAACCCAGTGAGATCTGACCAAAGTTCCAGGAAAAGTGGACATCTTCATGGTGACTAGTCCTGCCACATCTTAGAAATCTGGGTGTTAAGAACCAGAGAAAGAATAGATGTTGCCCCTAATCACACACCTGAACCAGGGAGTACTGCCCATCTCTATTCTCAGAGCCACAAGGGAAAATACAGAGTTTTTGAGACCAAAATGCCAGATTTGGAGTATTCTAAACAGACCACTTACCCTTGTCTTTTCCTTTAGCTACTGTAGATCTTTAAAAAGTCTTATTTTGGAGAAATGAAAATCAGCTGTATATTCTGGTTTTTCTCCAGTGTGACTCATTACCAGAATCTGTCCTCTTACAAAGGCCTTCTTACCACCATGCTGTCTTCCTTCTCATGTAACTGAAGAAACCACTTTTTTTTGTTTTGTTTTTGTTTTTTAATTTTTTATTCAATCCTACACAAAGGAACACCCCAAAGGGACTCTTGTGCTCGTCATTTTAACAGCTGGGGAATTGCTCTGTCTTTGGGCTGCCCACGGGTTACACACAAGACTTTCAGGCTCTGGTTCATTAGTGCTGACTCAGACCATGACCAGAAACTATTAAAGATTTCCTGGATACAGTGAGGTTCAGGGAACTGCCTAGGCCCACTTAGGCAGAACTTGCACAGGCTATATCCGTTACCACCAGTGATAGTAATCTCAGGACACGAGGAGGTTCTGCAGATAAATGCCATCATCCACATGCAAGAGGAAGGAGTCAGAGAATGAAAGAGGAAGGAGTCAGAGAATGAAAGAGGGAAATTGTGGATGGGGAGCAGTGAAAACAGAAAGAAAAAGACACTTGGTAGTTGAAACGCATGGCACAAGAGAGTATATCTTACTTGAATTTAAAAAAAATGGGTCCTTGGGGAGTGTCTTCTTGAAAGCCCCTCTAACCTGCAACTTTCAATATGCAGGAACTCTTATTCTGAAACTGATAAAAAGTTTACTACGTCCCCAAGCTTCCGAGATTGATGAAATACGTCAATGGAGCTTTGTGGGTTGGTCCAGCAATGTTTTAGCCTTCCCTCTTCCCAACCAATTGTAAAAACAAACAATCACCTAATATCCATAAGGATCTTCTATTTTTCTAGCTTTACTGCTACTATTTCTTTTTCATTCATAGGCTTCTGATTAGAAGCCTACTTTAATAACCCTATTTTAGAACCAATTAAGAAACATGAGTATTTCTTCATTTAGAATCGTTTTTATTCTTCTCTTTCTGTGGCACTTGTGTAGTAGTACTACCACTGCCCCAACCCAAGGGCAATTTTCTAAAATTATCACTCGGGTTCTAATTTTAATATTATCATTTTTGTTATTTACTTCATATATTAGACTAGTAACTTATTTGAACATCCTCTAAAAAAGTATTGAAAGGTTGTTGGCAAGCATGAGTGCTGTTGGCAGCAAATTCCCAATACCCAACTGAAACCAAGTTAAATGATGAGCTCCTGGAGTTAAAGTATACAAAGTCGTCCACCTGTATACACACACACACATGCACGCACACACACACACACACGCACACACACACACACACACACACACACACACACACACAGAAGAGGGTACTTGTATTATATTCACTTGGACACACATTGATTTAGCTTTTTGGGTCCAGCTCCTTTCATTTGTGCTTCTCTTGGCTCTGTGGCATCTCCAGTAGTAGCAACAGCCATCTGTGATTTTACATTCACCCTCCTCAGCCACATCTAGGAGAAACAGCTTCTCATCACCATCCCTCCATTGTAACCCAAGGGTCACACCACAGTTAGGGTTCTTCCTCCAGGAAAATATAACAAATGCTCTCCTCCGAACCAAAAGTGAATTGATATCCGACTTGTGTAAGGCAATCAGCACCCACTCCTAGAGCTCTGGCTGGGCCACTGTCATCCTTACCCAAGGACTGCTGTTTCCTGGGGAGAGGTGAAAAGGGGAGGCAGGGTTTTGAGAGCAACATTCATAATAAGTGTGGTGGGAAAAAGAGAAGGAATTGCAGTTCTGGCACTGTAGCACACACATCATCAACAGAGCAGCTCATCAAGAGTATCTCAGTCCAGAAGTAGTCTTACTAATAATGTACATGAGTAGGACCCAGCACAGTAGCAGGTGGCTAAAGTCCTTGCCTTGTATTCACTGGGATCCCATATGGGTGGCTACACTTCCCTTCCAAAGACCCAAAGTCTTGGGACCCTACCCCCACATGGGAGACCTAGAAGAAACTCCTGACTCCTGGCTTCAGATCAGCTCAGCTCCATCTGTTGCGGCCCCTTGGGGAGTGAACCAACAGATGGAAGATCTTTCTCTCTGTCTCTTCTCCTCTCTGTATATCTGACTTTCCAATAAAAATAAATCTTTATTAAAAATGTACATAGGTCAAGTATGTGAAATATTAGCTGCCAGGTAGGACTCAAAAGGTTGGGAACCTCTGCTCTAAACCATCAGTTTCTCCAAGGTAGGAATTTTGTGTTATTTATTTTTGTTGTTGTAGCACATGGCAGTATGAAAAAAATTGACTGCTGGTTTTCCTTGCTACCTAACTGACCCCTTTTTACAACCCTGATCTGGTTTTATTTTATTTATTTTATTTATTTGAAAGAAAAAGTTACAAAGACAGAGAGGGAGTGAGGTATGCCATCTCACTGGTTCACCAATTAGTTAATCTCTGATTCACTCTCCAAATGACCACGACAGCTGGGACTAGACCAGGTCAAAGCCAGGAGCTTCTTGTTGGGCTCCTTCACCTACATGGGAGACCCTGAGGGGTTCTTGGTTCCTGGCTTCAGATCATCTCAGCTCCAGCCATTGCTGTCACTTGAGTAAACCAGCAGACAGAAGATCTTTCTCTCTGTATCTCCTTCTTCCTGATATCTGCCTTTTCAATAAAAATAAATCTAAAAAATCTAAATCTTCCTGGTCTCCCACTTGAGTGCAGAGACCCAGGCACTTGGACCATTTTCCATGCTTTTCCAGGCACAAAAGGAGGGAACTGGATTGGAAGTCCCTCCCCAGTCAGGATTTGTATCCATATGGGGTGCCAGCATTTCAGGCTGTAGCTTTTCCCACTATGCCACACACTTGCCCCAACACACTAATGTTTTATTCAATTCCTTTTTTCATATTTTCATGGGTGTACTGTGTGGGAAAGAGACACCTACTCCCCACTATGCTACCCATTTGCTAGAGAATATAATTTTGGGGAAAATGTTACATATTTAAACATGTGCTCAAGTGGAGAAATAATTTATTGACAGTCAAAAAGAGAATGATGCATTTCCTGTGTGAACAGCAAGAAAACGTACCCATCCATGGACTGACATGCAATTTGCCTATCAGATAGACCAGAGGCTGAAGCGGGGGTTGATGCCCATGTATTCTGTAAAATAATGAGCTTTATTTAGACTGAACACGTTCCATTTGTCACGTAGAGAGATGACTCTGTACCACCACTGTAGGATGTTCATTTCCTGGATTATTCACCCAGAGGTGATGAGTTTGAGCTCAGCTCTGTGTGTACTCACATAAGCCCTCTCAGGAAAAGCAGATCTGCTTGTAAATTCTCCAGTATCACCTCTGACCATGCATCAGGATTTCTTCTTTTCTAATGAACTGATTTAAACAGGGCTGGATTCTGGTACTGAGAAATCATCAACATTGGTAGATTATGGCTTTCTCCCTTCTGTAAATGAAAAGAGGAAAGACAATGTCTAACTGTAAAGTAAAATTAATATGTATGCAGAAGTCAGAATAACTTTGCTTTAATATTACTGATGGAAAAATCCTATCTGTTCAACAAACCTGAATCATTCTCTGTTCTCCTGGTCTCCATTCCACTATTAATGCCTCTTCTTTGCTGGTGGTACCTGGAGTACACACCTTTATTGCCCTTTGAGTCATCCAGCCCTGAATGCATAAGTAGACAGAAAGCTAGTTTAGCCCAGCAGGCATCATGGTGTCATCTCTTCTCAGCAGACAGACTACAGAAAACAGTGCTAGTGAAAGCAGTGTTGAGACCAACTGGATAATGAAGTGTTTGCTTAGTGTCTAAATGCTCTTGCTAATGATGCAGTGACCACCAAGACAGATGCACTTTCTCCTTAACTAGGAAATCTAAGGCATATCAAGAATGTGTTTTCCTCAGCCTCACCAATTGATGGGGCTCCTATTTCTGGCATCCATGCCAAGTTGATCTACCATTTTTGGTACACTTCACCCAGTTCTATCCAAGGCAGCAAAAATAATGCTGCATCCTTCCATTCCTCCTTCTTCCTTGGTCATAATTTTCTTCCTTCTACTGAATCATTTCCATCATCAAATTAACACGATATTGTTTCTCCTATCTTGAACAATACTAAGAAGATATAACCTCCACAATGCTAATGCAATGATCAGTTCTCAGCTTTGATCCCAGCTCACAAGACATTGTTCTCTTGGTTTGCCCCCTACCTCCCAGTTGTCTTTGTCAATATCCTCTGCTTGTTTCTTATTTTCTCCCCTCCAAAGTTCAGATAACTCAGGGGCTCTATCAATTTTTTTATACATTCATTCCTTCAGTTAGCTCATTCATTTAATGATGCTCATCTTGCATTGACAATCCCAAAGTTCCCTGTGTAGCCATGTGGCCAGCCTTCCTCCTCTGCTTGAATTGTCACAGATGGCCATCACTCCCAGGTAGTGTGGGTTCCCCCTGCCCGGGCCTCTCTTCTTTTACTGTACACACATGCACCCATATCAAATTCTGTATTGTTGACATTACATCAATAGTCAAATATTGGACCTTCCATTCTACAGCTTCCCTTCTCTAGTCCATGCTGTGTCTCAGTCTTTATCCATAATGCTCTTTATGTACCTAATTTCTTCTAACTGCTGAATGGGGTTCTGTTGGATAAATGAGCTATAATATATTTATTCCTTTATATATTGATATATAATTAAGATTTTCCAAATTTTTGCTATCATCAAAGCTGCTATAAAAAGTTCTATCGTTGTGGCTGTGTAGAGATTTTCTGTTAGGCAAATGTATATCATTTTCAGTACAAAAATTATATAAATGAAGTTTTGAAGAGTATATTTTTAAAGGTTTATGAAAAAGTAAAACTAAAAGATAAGCTTCTTTTGGTACAAAAATTTTTTGATTTGTTTTACTTGAAAGAATCACAGACAGAGGGATGGAGGGAGATCAGAGAAAGAGAGGGAGATCTTTCATCTGCTAATTCACTCCTCAGATGGTCACAACAGGTAGTATTGGGACTGTTTGGATCTGAGAGCCAGAAGCTTCCTTTGGGTCTCCCAAGCAAGCACAGTGACCCAAGCTCATGGGCTATCCTCCATTGATTTCTCAGGCGGTCAGCAGGGAGCTGGACTGGTAGTGTAGCAGCCAGGATTTGAACCAGAATATGAATATTGAATCAGACTTGAATTGAATCTGCTAGCACTGCAGACAGAGGATTAGTGTGCTATGACACTGTGCCAACACTGCAAAAACTCTATTTAAAGATATGTGATTGATTTATCTATATATCAATTTGATTTATTTATTTACTTAGAATAGAAGAAGACACACACTCACACAGAGATCTTCCATGCATTGGCTCAATCCCCAAATGACCCCAACAGCCAGAACTGTAGCAGGCCAAAGCCAGGAGTCAGTGGTTTTATCAGATCTTCCTCATTGGTGGGGGTCGTTGTCCACTGTTTTCCATGGTCATTATCAGCAAGCTGGATCAGAAGTGGAGCAACAGGACTCAAGCCTGCATTCATATGGGATGCTGCCATTTGCAAAAGGCAGCTTAATCCCTTGCACCATAATCCTAGCTTCTTGGTGCAAAATCCTTTTGGAAATCCCTGTCATTTTTTTATGATACACATTTCTATGTTTTTTGAAGATTGCCATGTGCATGGATTTCAAAATAATTTTGTACTAAATTAAGCATATCTTTTAACTTCATTTTTCCTGAACTTTTTGAAGTGTCTGTGTGTGTGAAAAGCACACATGAGGAAGAGAACTGCTGTCTCAGAGGCTGTATGCCTGTGTGCAGTGTCACTTCGCTTGACGTTGTCATTTGTTCCCTACACTACCTGCACCAGTTCACATCCCGTCATATTAAATATGATAGCATGTTTAATTCACTTAAGAGTGCTTTAAAAAAAAATGCAGAGCTGATCTATCATGGTCTGCTATATCAGTCTGTTCTTTTGTGATGAGAGCTTTCTGGACTTTTGCAGTAAATCCTCCCTCCTCTGAGCAGGCTTGTGGAGGTGACCTGGAGGTCACCAGAAAACCGTAAGTAGTGAGAAAGGGCCAGACTTGTGGTAAGCCCTTCTCCCTTCTGCCTCTGTTCCGCTTCAAATTGCAGCTGGTATAGTTTTATATGGTGGACTCCTGCTTACATTTTGCACTTAAAAAAAAAACCAAACATTCATAATGGTACAGAATTTGCTCTGAGATTTGCTCTGAGAAACATGATGGAATACATTAACTTCTAAGAGAAAACACTAAGGAAAAAAACAAGACTCTGTCATATAGCTTTTGTTGGTACAGGAAAGACAGTCTGCTGGGAGAGAGAAAGAAAATCCTTAGCACAAAGTCCTAGGCCCTAGAACCTACATGCCAAAGTCAGACTTAGTGAGCAAAAGCAGCTTTTGGAAGACAGAGATTCGCGTGCGGCCCTGCTGATGGAGCTGTAAGGAGACAGTGAATTCATCTGTGAAGACAGTCCTTCTGGACTTTGCGGAAACCAGAAAGTTTGTGTGCTCTGGCTACAAACCAAGTCACAGATCTCCTGTGAGCTGCCCTCCAGAGCTCTGATTGGTGCCTTTGCTTCTGGCTAATCAGACGGTCCTGCTAAGGAAGCAGTTTCCTCTTGCAGGGGCTTGCATCCTAAATTGTAACCTCTACTCTCTTTCTTCTCCTGCTGCTGAGTGAGCTCCTTCAGTGAGGGAACAAACTCCTTTAGGCCTTCCCAGTTGGCAGGAAGGTCAGGGCCAGCCTCTTATGAAGGTGAAGTAAGAATACTGAAGTCCAGGTTATAAAAACTTTCCCAACCACAACCCAGCACTGGAGATACTTTCCAAAATGTGGGGGAGTCTAGCTCATTCTTCCCTGGGGATGATAGCTACATGGCCTCACTGAGCAAGAGTGTTTTGTTTTGTTTTGTTTTGTTTTGTTTTGTTTTGTTTTGTTTGTGAAATCTGTGTTTCCAGAAATATGTTTCTACCCACAGCACATGCGCAGAGACAAAGGGATCAACATTCTACTTTATTGGTTGCTTGGCTTCGCCCTCCCCCCCCCCGCCTCCACCTTTAACTCCTTGCCCTCCCTGCATATTTATATTCTTACTTTTCTTTTTCTTTTTCTTTTTCTTTTTCTTTCATCAATTTGTATTTCAGTCTGCTTTTACAATTCCCTCCATGGTGGTTGCTTTGTTCTGCTTCACTTCATTTCTTTTATGCAACTTGCTTAAGTTTAAAATGATATGTTTCTTGAATATGGCTAACTCACATGAGAATATGTTTCCTGGCACTCTGCCACTGCCTCGTCACTGGGCTCTCCGGATTTCAGGCTTCTTTCCCCAGGAATGCGCAGCACTGTTCAAGATAGGATAATAGAATCCAAAATTTCTCTCCCAAGAAAGGCATGTAGACTGATTTTTCTTACCTGATCAGTATAGAGGATGAGGAAAGCATTACCCTTGGGCAGCAGAAACATTAAAACTGAGTAACACTCAGTCACATGCTTCTAATCCCCACCCTTTGCATGTATCAGTGGAACTTCCACTGTGTGTCAATCCATGGACATTCCCCCAAGAAGTCTTTGCTTCGTGGATCTTGGAATTGACCCATGTGAAAAAACCTTGATCATTTCTTCCCAGATTGTGAAAGATCTTTAGATCTTGAACTCAACCACTTCATGACCAATAGCTGTAAAAATTCAAGTTCTTCCTCAGAAAACCTTAGGTATTTTACCTACTGTGCCATGCAAAATACAAAGGAAATGAACTCACTCACTGTTGCTGATATCACGGCAGCCAGAAAATGAAACTACACATACAGGGTTTAATTGAAGAAAGTAATAAAGTGAGTTTTCAAAATGTATGTGTTTGAAAGGCAGAGTGGCAAACAGAGGGAGAGATAAGACACAGAGAGAGAGAGACCTTCCACCCACTAGTTCTAAGCAGCCACAACAGTTGCAACTAGCCTAGGCCAAAGCCTGAGACCAGGAGCTCCACCCAACAAAGATGTTATCATCCACTGCCTCACAGATGCATTGGCATACAGCTGGACCTGGAGACAGAGTAGCACCACAAGTCAAACCAGGCACTCAGATATGATAGGCAGGCAACCCAAGCAGCAGCTTGGCTCACACTACCACAACACCATCCCCTAAGGAATTACTTACAATGTACATGGAGCTAACAGGGATAGTGAAGCCTCAAGGATCAGCAACAACCAGACAACACTTCCACTCCTATAGAAGTCAGGTCAGAGCTGGGGCTGGGATGAAAGAACTGCTGGCTGGTCAAGTGGCAGTGGGGAGACAAGCTTCCAGCTGGTCTCTTCCTGCCTTTATCCAACTGCTTCCATTGGTCTGTTCCCAGCAGGGGAAATCAGGTGAAGTTGTCATGGAGCAGCCTACTACATGGTAAAGAAGAGTGAGGAATGAGGCAGTGGGTGGGTCAGGGAAAGGCTGACTCTGGTGGGCAAATGGAAAAGAACAAGCATTGCAGTTAGAAGTAAGCAGATTTGAAACTTGCTCAAGACTGTCTTTACAAAGGCAACTCTATGCATGAAACATACGATGTTGGCCAGAGGTAGTAAACGGTTGGATTTGCCATGAAGAAGCACTGTGGTTTTCAGAATGACCTTAGATGTGTGAGTTGAAACCAGTGTATAAGAATTTCACTGTCTGTCTCTCCTCCTCTCTATATATCTGACTTTCCAATAAAAATAAATAAATCTTTTTAAAAAGAGAATTTCACTGCTATGATAGGTGGACCAATGTGTTTAGCTAGAAGAAACCTTTTAGAGAGTGTCTCACTCAACCTTTGCTCTTCAGAGATAGGAAAAAATGAAGTTCTTCCTTTTTTTATGAGACAGTGCTTATTGATACCTACTAGATATCAGGCTTAGGCTATGTCCCGATAATAAGAATGCAACAGGGAGCAAGGCCAAACCATGCTCCAGTAGAGCTTATATGTGAAAGAAGAAAGAAGCAATAAACAATAAAACACTGTGAGTCAAAAAGAGATAAATCTAAGAAAAAAAAGAAGGTGAGATAGTGGCTGAAAAATAAAGGAAGGCAGGACATGCATTTATCATTTACACCGTAAAAGTGAAGTATCTGTCTGATTGATACTCCAAGCCCGGAACCTAAAGAGGGTAAGAAATGAACCCCAGGGACCTCCAGAGCAGAGACATTACAGGCTTAAAGGAAAGAAAGTGATGGGCGCCATTAGGGAGCCTGCATGGTGTTAAGCTCCATGCACAGATGAGCTGGGCAACCAGCTGTGATCAAGCGTGAGGAGCCCTGCAAGCTCTGTGGAACTTTGCATTTCATGGTCAGGTTTGAGGAAGCCAGGAGATGGTGCTGAGCAGAGCACTGATACGATGTTTGCTTGATGCACTCTCCCTAGAAGCCACATGACAACAGACAGAAGGAGAGTGTGGGCAGAAGTAGGAAGACCAGGGAGGGAAGACGACAGCTGAGGACAAGAGTGAAGGTGGAGATGGGATTGGAGCTTGAATCTGCTTGAATGTGAGCTGGCACACATCACAGGTGGAGGAGGTGCAGGCTGGTGAAGAACTGAAGTCAAGGATGACTCCAGGCTTTTTGGACTTGAACACTAGGAACGAAGGAGTTGACTTGACTGAACTGAGAGCAGGCTTGGCAGAGCAGGGGATAAATAGGAGGGACGAGGGACTTGGAGAGAATTTTAAAGGACCTTCAGATGTCTGTGCAAAAAAATAGTGTATTAAAACATGTAGGAGGGGACTTCAAAATTTATGAAAGCAAATTTATTTTGGCATAAAAAATGCTTAAGTGTATATGTAGTTCTTCCATAGTATGCATTTTCAGTTGACTTTGTAAAAACTCCTCCAACACATAGTTCTGAATTGATTTTGCACCAAAATGAGGAGCTTATATTTTTATCCATTTCCACACTACTTGAAATGTACTTATGTATTCAGATGTGTGTGTATGTGTGCGTGTGTGTGTGTGTGTGTGAGAGAGAGAGAGAGAGAGAGGAGAGAGAGAGGGAGAGAGAGAGATGAAGCTCGGAAGCTCAGGAGAGGAGCTGAGACTCTAAGCACAAATTTGGGTGCAGGTTTTAAAGTTGTTAGAGGATGAGGTATCTTGCAGAGTGAGTGAAGCTATCCAAGAAAAGAATCTTAGCCTTGAACCCTGGAGCACACTACTATCACCAAATGATGACCTGCTATGCTGTATTTAAGACACTTCTAAACTCTTAAATTGAGCAGTAGATATACCTCTTATGGTAACTTTGAAATAAATATTATGTCATTGAAATGTTCACAAAACTGAAAGCTTGATACTTTACTGGCTAACATTTATCTTTTTTGACTGTCTTGGCACTTACTGTGTGCTGCACTCAGGCTAAGCAATTGACATACATTGTCTTGGTTTTCTCAAGGAGATTCTGAGAAAATTACTATTATCCACATTTTCAGATTATAAAACCAATGGCTCAGAGAAGTTAGCCAGTCTGATTAAGTCACACAGTACATGACAATGCTAGAAATCAGACTCGGACAATCTGACTCCAGCTGAAGCAGCAAGTACGAGCTTAAGTTATAAGTTGGTGGTAGAAGATGTATGATAAGCTTTTCCCTATGCCATGCTGTCTCTTTTACCTCCTTGTGGAGCCACTCAGCAACTGAAAATCACACCTAAATGGAAAGCACCCATGTACCAAGGCACCCCCTGTTGGCTTTCCTCAGTTTGTATATTTAATCATATCTCTTTCCCAAACATTATGAAATGCTGAAGTCTAGTCAAAGACCAAGTTTCTAAATCCAATTGCATTAGTGTCACTCTCTGGCACTAGATCCACCAATCCAAATGCCATGTTGGCTTAACTGTATTGCCTTGCTGATGGAGCACAGAGAAAAAAACAAAGCCCTGTCTCCTCATGGTGGAGACAGTAAGCTGGGGGAAAAAGAAGCCACACACACATTTCAAGTCACACAAAATAATAAACAATGTAGTCTATGTATTTATGCCTGTAATGCATTAACTTTTCTGGGAGAATTAGTCAACTAGCACCTGAATTATTAGGTGGCCAACACCTATTCTGGAGATCACATTTAGTGTTGACCTGGCTAGATTCGTAGCAATCCCGGTCCCTATTACGACCCTTTTCTCAAAGAACAGCATCTTGCTGTGTTTTCTACCAAACCAATGCTTCGGTATTCCAACACAAGCCTTCAGTGATGTAGCTGAACCATAATTGGAACCTTTCAAAGAGCTATTTGGATAAACAAACTCTCAGTTCTCAGTTATAAATAAACCACTATCAGCCATCTTAAAAAGACAAAATGATAGCAATGTACCAAAATGTAAGGGACACACACCTCAGAACACCAAGTTATCCAAGACCAATTACATAATCGGTAACTTCCACCACTTAGAGTTCCCAGATTGATCAAAGCATGGCCTAAGTATCGTCTCTCAGGCTTTGCGATCGGATAACTCAGTCTGGGTCTGAGTTCCATTTGTGATGATCTTTAGTGGTAGCCTGGAGCAGGTGTCAAATTCCTTAAAACTTTGTTGTTCTCATTTGTAAAGTGGAAAAAAAAAAAGAAGAATTTCTTGTTCATACAGGTACTGTGACTATATAATCAGAACAAATATAGAACCAACACAGGAATTGAGCTATAATAATTCTTAATAAATGATGGATTTAATGGTGATGATGATGGTGACAGCGATAACAATGATACTGATGATAATGATTGAGGTAACGGTGATGATGGTGAAGCTTGTGAAGATGTTAGAAACAATTATGCTGATGATGGTAGAAATGATGAGAATGGTTGCAATAATGATGGTAAAGACAGTGATGATGGTGATGGTGGTGGCAAAAATCATCATCCAGCATTTGAAGACCTGTGCTAATTCTAGAACTCAGTAAAGAATAGATTAGAAATTTACTGGAGGGAGTTACTGCTTTAAAGAGGAATGTTTAATGAGATTAAATTAAAATGCCTTGGGTGACAGGGGAGAAACTACTCAACTATTTGTTACGTGAGAATAATTGACATTTATTCAGTGTTTGCTATATGGTAGGCATGTTCACAATCATTTGTATTTTATTTGATCCTCAAGTATATCATTTGGGGTTTTTCAGGATTATTTTTTTATCTGAGAGGCAGATTTACAGAGAGGAGAAATGGAAAGAAGATCTTCAATCTGCTGGTTCACTCTCCAAATAGCAATAACAGGAACTGAGCTGATCCAGAAACAAACCAGAACCCTCCTTTGGGTCTCCCACATGGGTGTAAGGGTCCAAGGACTTGGGCCATTCTCTGCTGCCTTCCCAGGCCAGAAACAGGGAGCTGGATCAAAAGTGGAGCAGCTGGGACTAGAGCTAGTTGCCCATATCAGATGCCCATGCAGCAAGGCAGAGAATTAGCCTGTTGAGCCACTATACTGGCCCCTCAAAACACCATTTTGAAGAATAAGGTATTATTACTTTGTGTCAGATAAGGTCACCCAAGGCTCTAAAAGGTTAAAAGTTCAATTCAGGGATTTTATAGCTGACAGAAACTAAAGCCAGGTATCATAGACAGAGTCCCTTGTAGGAACAAATCTTCTCCAAGATTTGTGCTTTTCCATAATTTGAAGTTCATTCATTAACCACAAACTGATTTAGTTACAAGATATGTGGGCTTCACGTAGCCCTCAGTAACCTTAAGTGTTTCCCATTTTGCTTGATAATCATAGAATTGAATTGGGTAAAACACTCATGATCAGGGCAATCATGTAACATGCATGTTAACTATTGTAGGTCATGTTGCTTATACACATCATTTAACAATCACACAGTAGGAAAATGAGGTTAATAAACCAGGCTGAGAGAGGGTGTTTGGAGAGAGAAGGTGAGAGGGACAGAGAGAACAAGAGAGATTGCACCTGGAACAGTTGGCCCATTTCTTATAAGTCAGCAATGATTCGGGTAGAATTGGTCTTCTTAGTTAGTTTTCTTATTCAGGTGTAGTTGGTAAACCTTAGTCTCCATTGGTTATGCCCTTGGATGTCATCTTTTTACATCTTTGTGGACATTAATAAAATTTCAGGATTCTATGTCAGAATATGAAATCTGTCTCCCTCTGTGTATAGGGATTGAACTCCAGGGCTGTCTTACTCCAGAACCCAAGCTCATCCCCACTGCACAGTGCAGCCTGTGTCTCACCAGAGGTACCAGTGGCTGTGCTAATGAGGAGCAGGTCAGTGCGTGCAGAGATGGTACATGACAACATAGAACATGTGCTTGAGTCTAGTGAGAAATTCATGCAAATTACTACAGGTGGATTCAAGATACATGCAAGAGTATTAACTCATAGACCACTAACATGCAAATCAATGAGAGATTTTGGTGGCCCATGCAGCACTTTGAACCTTTTAACTTCAGAAGTTTCACTTTAAAAATCTGCTTTAAAAAACTTTGGTTTGAAAGTTAATCAAGAGGAAGTGGACCAAATTCCTGATGGCCTCAGTGAACGGGGGCAGTTCCTGCCTTTACTTCTTGCATGTGTTCTAGAGTTTGCCCAGTTTCCACAATTCCCTGTTTCTTTCGCCTGTAAACGTCACTTGTTTATACACCTCATTTGACCTCTGTAGATCTTTGAAGAATGACCTGCTGATGCAGCTCAGGCCTACGCCTGGGGCACAGTTCAGGGTGCAGTGAGCAGAGCAGAGGTCCTTGCCCGATAAATACCAACACTGAAGACAGAGAGGAGGACCTGGACCTCTTGCAGATCAGGTGAGCTCCACCCAGGGAAGAGCAGTTTGTGTTGTGTCAACAAAAGTTTTGCTCTTACCAGTTCTACATCCATCGTCATGGTCTCCTGACCATCAACTACCTCTTCTCCTTACTGGAAACTCATAATTAATCCATTTCTCTCCCTTTTGCAATATTCTTTTTGTTAATTGTTTACTTGAAAACTGAAGAGAAGAGAGAGACCTATTTACCTCACTCTCCAAATACCCAGAGCAGTGAAGGCTGGGCCAGGCTGAAGCCAGGAGCCAGGACATCAATCTCAGTACTTGCGCCATCACTTCTGCCTCCCAGGATGTTCATTAACAGGAAGCTGGCATCAGGGGCACAGTCGGAACTCAATCCCAAATTCTCCAATATAGGATGCAGACACTGCAGGCAGTGTCCACCAGTGCACTAAACACCCACTCCTGCAACAAAATTCTGAATTCACTTCTCTTGCCACTTATGTTATTACTGACCACTTTCACTAAAATTGTTGGAAAGGTTCTTTTCTTGTCTTTAACTTTATAAGTATTTTGCTCATGACAAAGTGAGATCCTAGCAAGCCAAAAATGAGAGGAGAGCTCTCTTTAAGCCTTTTTGTGAAAAGGTTAGGGATAGATTGGTATAAATAAAAATAGAAGAAAATATCCTGTCTCTATCATACTTCATCATTTCCAAGTCACTTCTACTGTAGGTTGGATACTACATTCCAGAAAAGTGGACCAAATGAAAGTAAAACATTCAGTCTTTAGAGGAAACTAAAGCTCAGAAATTAAGCTCTCTTTCAAGTTCAATGGTCAGTCAGCAAGAGAATGTGGGTTAGTACTCAGTCTGACCCCAAATGATTCACCTTGGTAGCTTTCAGCCGTTGCCTAATCACAGGTGGTTTACTGCCTTATCAGTGACTTTTGCTCTGACAGAACTAAAAATGAATGTCAAGGATCTATGTTTTATACACTGCTTCTTCTTTCTTTTCCATCCTTCCATAAGTGATTATGGAGCATCCACTTTGCAGGGCACTGAGCCAACTGCACCCACATTGTGATGCCCAAATGAATAATGCCAAGACAAGGTTGTTCAAACATGAAGATAATGCTACCTGACACTTGCATGGTTCCTTAGAATTCCCAATGCCATTTTTTCAGCTGTCTACTAAATATGCCCTCACTTTATACCTTACAGATGCAACTTAAACTCTGGAAAGCAAAGTGGCATACAACTGGTAAATCTGGGACTCACACCCAGATGTTCATTCACACTTTGGGTCTTTTCACTACTTATACTGTCACTACCTAACAGTGTTTGTCCCAAAGAAGATGCTCCAGAAATGCTTTCAAAACATAAATTGACATCACAATGCCTCTAAAAGTTAAGCACAATCCATTCAACATTTTTCCTTTAAGACCAAGAATAAAAAAATGTCTCTTGGGAAACTTCCAAACCCATTGCTCAGTAAAAGCCAGCAATACCTGAAGTCAATCATTATTATTTTCACCTAAAGCAACTTATGGAGCTAGAGAGATAGAAAAATAGACATCCATACTGAGACAGATAACTGCAGATAAAGTTTTTTTCTTCTTAGATTTGTTGACATTCCTCTTTGCCCAGGGACAGTCTGTTAAGAAGGGAATGTTTTTCCCTACCTACTTCAAACCAAATTCCAGACTCAAAGTCCAATATTGGACAATAAGTAGCAGAGGAACCTTCTCATGTTCCTTTTCCCTGAATGAGTTTCCAAGTCTCCCATAGGGAGTTCTCTTCTGTTTCACAATTTGGTGAGGGTAGAAGGATGCATGGGGTACAGTTTGATATAGACACTTTGGCTTGTCTGGATTTATGTATCAGAAACACAGACAAGTAGTCCCGAGTCAGTCCTAAAGGTTGAACCTTCCCTTCTACCTTGGAATGGTCAGAGCACTACCTCTGCTGTTTTAATCTAGTCTTTCTTGCTCAGTGACCAGCCTAGAGTGAATTATCCCTCTAAGAAAGGGAAGCTACAATGCTGGCAGATACCTGAGCTACTGTCTAATTCACCAAGTTCCTTCTCCACTCCATGGCCTCTTTGCCTTTTTTTCTGTTCAGCCACAGATCCACAACTTCCAAACTCAAAAGGAACACTGGGGAGTTAATAGAAATGACTCACTAGTGTTTGGACTCTACCAAATGTAGGATATGGTGTGGTAGGAGAAAGAAACTTTTTTATTTTAGGCTTAACCCTCCTGCCTAGTGTCTTTCCATTCTTGTTCCCTCCTGACTCTTTATCAAGGTAGTCTCTGGGCCATCGCAGTGCACCTATGAGCTTCTCAGAAATGTGAGTCCTCAAGCCCCACTATGCAATATCTATGGCTAGGGTCCAGTAATCTGTGTTTTTGTCATTTGTTTGAGTGAATCTGGTGCATAATCAAGTCTAAAAATAACTGGTTTAAAGAATTTCTTCTCTTTATTGGATATGTTTCTATCTTCTTAGATGTATATAAATGAATAAAGATTTTTCTAATCACACGAACAGGTTCTTGGTCTTGAAACTAGTATCTTTGAGATGAATTCAGAGGAAATGTCAGCCTCTGAACATTTAACCCAGTCACTAAGATGACATGAAGGGAATATAGGATCTAATATTGAGCTAATTATCCACACCTTTTGGACACTGGGATGAAAAGATCAATATTTTAGTGTTGACATGATGATGAAATGATACCATACTATGAAATAGACAACTGAGGAAATTCGTGTCTTCCTCTTCACCCTACCTCTAGACTGTGAGGAATGAGGGATTCCCCAAAATGCCCAGATCTCTCTTGGTCTGCTTGTCAGAGCAGATGACCATCCCAAAGGTTAGAACATGACTGATACAAGCAATTTATTATGAACTTAAGCAGTCTTGTCTTTATTTTACCTTGTGTTGTGGTGACTTGTGAAAAAAGAGAGGAAGTAGGCATGAAACTCACAAAGTTAAGAGTTGGTGTTTACAATGAGTTAGTACTCATCCCAAATTATCTAACAGAGAAAAAGTGACATGAACTTATCCTTCGATGGGTCTTGTGATTTTGGCCTCTAAAAAAGAGCAGAGGAAGTTCAGATTTTCTATACTCTAGACAAAGTAATCTTGACAATAACCTCCATCGTTTGGGACTCTGTTCTAATAACTGAATGTGCATTAAATTGGGTATCAGATGCCCGATTCAAGCTCTGAAATGCTGTGAATACATTAGTGTGCTGAATCTTCACTAGGATCCTCACTAATGTCCCTCCTCTGAAATAAAGTTGAGAAGACATAGAAGCTATGGGCAGCCCACCTGACACCACCAAGGACTGCATTCTGAGGTCTGATCCCAGAGTCTGTGCTCAGAACCACTGACCTTCTAATTCCTGATTCAGCTACCCTAGTAACTCATGCCATAGAGTGAACCTTCTGAGTATGGAAAACAGTATTCTACTTTTTGGAAGGGATTGTGGCCCCATGACTTTCTTCTGATTTATAAATCTGTCTCCTGTCAGTTTCTGTATGACTGGGATCCTGGCAGTTTGGTAAACTCAGCTGATGGAATAAAGTTTTAAAAAACACAAATGTGAGGTCTAGATCCTTTCCTGACTTACCTCACCAAAGAACTGCCTACCCCAGGAAACCTGCTGGAGGTAACCAGCCAGCTTGACTGCACGTTGTCTTCTTCGATGCCACTTGAGATGTGATGATTCAATCACAGCTCACAAAATACAAGACACTCCACAGAAAAACCTAAGGTGATTATGTTGAAAGGAGCAGGTCTGCTAGCAGAGGTAAATGTAGCCAGAAATTCTAAGTTAAAGATGGCCAATAGACTTGAATCTTTGTAACAGATGTATCATTTCATGGTAGTGATTGCTTCCAGCTGTGCAGTAAGGAGGCTTCTGCCGCCCTAGAGAATGTCATCGCTGATTAGCAGTGTTTTCTGTGATCACAGCAGATGAGCCAGGAGCCCTTGTGTCACATGTTTACTACCCATTGCTGAAGGTCAGGATTTCAGATGATATGGACAGTTACCTTGTATGTAGTATCTAATTACATTTGAATAGAAAACAACAGTTTGAAAATTTTCTATTAATCATTAGTTATTTGAGACCATTGCACCTTGGGAGGAGTTCTGATACCTCATATACACACTTAATTACTTTTTTTTTACTGCTTCTGTCCTTTGAGATTAGTTTCCACCCTTCATATGATAAAAAGAAAAAAAGTCCACTCAGTGTAGAAAATGTAAGGGTTTATTTGGGAACCAGATTTCCTTGTGACACACAATAGATTTTGGGAGGTGAATCTGTTTATCCAACATAATCCCAGAATCATTGAGTTAAACATTCTAGTGAAATAAAAGATAGTTTATTTTTGTTGTAATGGGAGACATGTCTGTTCCTGAAATTGGAAATATGATTCAGGTCCCCCCCCAAGCTGCATTTAAACATCATTATTTACAGATGATTGTGTACACAATTTGTTTTTAAAGTTATAGATAGACTAATAAGATTAATAACTTTTAAGCAAGATATAAAAATTATTTCCATATGTTCACAACAATTTGAAAATGAAACTTTTTCATACTATAAATAGTAACTTCAAACATTAATATACAAGTCAGGATAAGGCTAGTAAAGTGTGTATAAAACTGAAAAACACAGAAAATCCTTAAATAAATTAAGAATGCATAAATAAATGAAGGTTCCACCATGTCTGTTAATTAAAATATTTAGTCTGTGGGGCCAGTGCTATACAGTAGCAAGCTAAGCTGCCATCTGTGATGCTAGCATTGGTTTGGGAACTAGCTGTTCCACTTCCGATCCAGTTCCCTGCTAATGGACCTGGAAAAGCAGCAGAAAATAGAAGCACAGACATTTTCAAGTGTCCTCATATCTAATGTAAGTTGTATTCAGAAAATATTTTTGAATTCATATAAATTAAGAGAGAACACAATAGAACCCAACAGAAAAAATGAACAGATAACTTCGTGAGAGGATATGAAGTAATAACTCAATATCTGACTCATCAGAGAAATGTTAATTAAAACTACAATGAGATATTGTACTGCACCCTTCAGATAGCTACTTTTTAAAAAAAGTAACTTTTGGTCACAAATGTTGGTGAAAATGTAGGGTGACTGGAACTCTGATATACTTTTTTTTATTTTACTTCTTCTTATTATTATTATTATCATTTTATGTTACAGTTCCATAGGCCCTGGAATTTTGCCTTACCCTCCTCTCCAATCCTCTTCCCCCTCACTAAGTTCCCCTATATTATTACTATAGTATAGTTCTAATAATATAATAATATAGTATAGAACTATATTATTACTATAGTATAGTTCTTCATAAACAGTCATATGTCCATCATTGTGGGCATGGACAATGACAGAGAGTCCAGCATCCCATTTTCAAGATACAGTAAACAATTTCATTGGGAGTCCATCTTTGGTCTGGAAGTAGAGATGCATGCATACTGCATTGTATCCTCACATCTGGATATGATAGTCTCCATTACACAGTTACTATACGTCCCCTTAAATGAAAATCCACAATACAAAATCAACAGCAGGAAAAAAAAATTGAAATTTACAAAGCCATAAAGTTAAGAAGCAGTAAAAAAGTAATTAAGTTAATGAAGTTAAGTAACATGCTACTGAATGACTAATGTGTTTCTGAAAAGATGAAGAAAATGATACTACTGTATGACCTATGAGTCACTGAAGAATTTAATATGAAAGTGTTTTGAAGAGATGAAACTAAAAAAAAAAAGTAAAACCCATGAGATATAGTTTCCACTGATCTTTCCTGGTGAGACGTGTTTCCTATAGGCAGCAAATAGATAGTAGTTTTTTGTTTTATCCAGTCTACTAATCTGTGATGTTTGATTAATGAGTTTAAGCCATTTACATTCAGGGTTACTATGTATGGGTGGTAATTTGGTCCTGTCATTTTAGCAATGGGTTGTTCATGGATTTAGTCTTCTGTTGTTATTTTACTGGGATGTTCTTCACACTTGCCTTTGGTTTTGCTTGGTGCTATTCCTCTTCTCTGTCAAGAGAACATCTTTAAGTGTCATTTGTAGGGCAAGTTTGGTAGTTTGGTAGAGGCATATTCTTTTAACTTTACTGTGGAAAAAATTTTATTTAATTTTCAAAGACAAAGGAAAGCTTTGCTGGGTATGTTATTCTGGGCAATTTTTTGCTTTTAGAATCTGAAATATGTCGCTCCATTCTCTTCTGGATTGTAGAGTTTCCTGTGAGAAGTCAGCCATGAATTTAATTGCCATTTCTCTATATGTCAATTGATTTTTTTTTTCACGTGCACATTTGAGGATCTTTTCCTTATGCTAGATTGAAGAGAGCTTGATTATCATGTGTCTTGGTGAAGATCACTTTTGATCAACCCGGTTGGGAGTTCTGTGCCCGTCCTAGATGTTGTTTCCTAATTCTTTCTATAGATTCTCGAAAATTTCCCTAGAAATTTTCCCTCATTATTTCATTAAATGTATTTTTAAACCCAGTTTCTGTTTCTATACCTTCTGGGACTCCCATAACTCTTCTATTTGGCCTTTTAATAGTGTCTTTCAATTCTTGAATACTTTTTTAGCTTGACCCAGCTCTACTTCCAGCTTTTTGTTTGTTTCCCCCAGGTGACAGGAAATATCTTCCAATCTTGAGATTCTTTCTTCTGCTTCCTTCATTCTATTTTGGAGTCTCTCCACTATACTTTTAATTTGCTCCACTGTATTCTTCATTTCTGATATATCAGCTTTCCTTTGATTCATTTCCAATGTGACATATTCCTTAAATTTTTTGAATGCCTGCTTTACGTGCTTCTCATTGTTGACAGGAAGCATTATAATAAGTGTTTTGGATTCTGTATCTTCCATTTTCTCGATGTATTCCTCAATTAACTCTGAGGTTGGCAAAGGGTTTTGCTCCTTTGCAGGGGAGTCTTCAGTAATATTCATTGTGCCTTTGTTTCTTCTTTTGCTCTTGGTCATTATACTTCTGGTTAGCAGATTCTTCTTCTTGGGGCAGGTTTCTAAGGATGGGGAAGAGAGGGATGGAGGGAGGAATGTGTTATTGACACCTGATTATCAACACCCTCAGAAAGCTGCTTACAGTCCACCTGCTAACCCTTTCACCCTAGCCTCTCCGATCAACTAAAGGATGCTGAGTCTCCAGGCTGGACGAGGGGCAGGATTGTTTGCTTTGTATCTAGGGGAAACACTGCAGCCCCTGCTCACTGAGTTTCCTGTAAGTGGAAGAGCGATGTCATGGCATTCAAGGCTGGTGGTAAACAGGCTTCGTGGTAAGCCATTAGTGGCACAACCCATGTTACGCCCAGTGTCAGATATGTCCCCAACCCCTTCCACAAGGCATCTCAGACACAATGCATCCCTCAGCCTTCTTCTGAAGGCTCCAGGACTGAAAACACTAACATGAGGCTCCTTTCAGGACACTGCTTTCCAGGCAGAGCTTCCAAGTCACTCCTCATCTAGCCAGCAGTGTTTTTCTGGTCTGAGTTGAGAAGTCAAATGGAGTACTTTGTATGGAGAAGTTTGCAGGGATGTTTTCAGGGACCTCACTAAGTGACTGACTACTGTCATTTCTTCAAGACCTGAAACTGAGTAAGCAGGAGACAATGAGGTTCCAGGGCCCATAGTGTCCACAGATCAGAAACCTCTTTCCTAAGCCCATGGAAATAGGAGCCAGACTCAGGAAGGGGAGTGTGGCTTTTGGACAGCAAGAGAGAGAGACTCCTGGAAATTGCACTGTCAGTTACAGCCCTCCTTCTTTCTGCTTGTTCCTGACATGACACTGTCAAGAAGGTCTCGAGTACCTGATGCAAGTCTTCTCACCATTTCTAGAAAAAAAAAATCTCCTCAGCCAGAAATGTTTCGCTGGATTCCTCTGTATTTACACCAGATGGATTCATTCCCATATAATCCACCCACTCAGTCATATTGTATCAGTTCATCCGCTGCCTAACTTTCTCACTTAATGAACATCTGTTGAGCCCCTCTATGGGCTTTTAGGATATCAGCTGTGAGCAAGAGATGCTTTTCTTCTCCTGCCAATGTCACCGTATTGTCACTCCTACCCAAACAGCCTGTGTTAAGCACCTATTATGTGTTAGGCCTTTTTCTAACCATTTTATGCATATTAGCTCATGAATCCTTAGAAAGCTCCAAGAACGTTTCTACCTTATAGGTGAGAAAATGGAGGCAGGGAAGCTAAGCAGGATTTCCCTTAGACTCCATAGCCAGCAATCTTACTGAATGGGTCCTGCTTTCAAATGCTTAACTTGTCTAGAAACCAGCCTGGAAAGCTACAATCAAAAGTCAATCAAACTTGTTATGTTATTTGGAGATATTGGTAGAACATCTAATGGTCTTAATTTTATTGTTCTTTCCTGCTGTTCTTTCTGCTCTTTATCTCTCCTGATGCAATTTTGCTTTTATCATCAGGAAGATCCAATCAACTTGTAAACACATTTGCACAGCAGGTTTGTGGGAGTCAGGTAGTTGAGGGTGACTCATGATCAAGGTCTGACAGATAAAGACCTCCTTCCATTGAGAATGCCACATAAAAAGAAGAGTTGTCACTGCAGACATCTGTTCAGCTTCTCTGTCCACCCTGGCAGCCTTTTTGATGGCCCTGCCTGACATTTATGAACAGGAGGGCTGTACGGTGGGTAGAACTTTAGTGACCGTGTTGGCTGCATGAAAACATGTGTGCTCAGGGAACAAACATGTTGCATAATCACCAGCCCAGAAAAGGTTAACTGCACAAAAATACCTGTTTCAGAGCAGGGCTTGTTGTCAGCTCAGTCTGTGACAGGTTCCCAGCGACCTGACTTCAGATGCCCCCGTGCCCCTACCATTACCTTGCTGTGGAGTAAACAATTATGTTATTTTCTTTCCAGTGACATGCTCTCCTGTTGCCATGTCAGTGAGTTGGTTTATTTACAGCACTGAAGGATGAGCACTGCCTCATTGGCTCGAAGGGAAAAACACTTAAAGAGACATTTGTTTTGTCTCAGATATCTTGCTCTTCAGGTCACTTAATCTGCAGAGCAAATGTGTGGCGTAAAATGTGACCAGCCCCATTTCACAGAATGGAACACTGAATCTCAGGGAAGTCAGATGACTTGTCCAGTGGCAGTTTTCCAGAAGATGACCTGATAATATGAAGGAATCTAGTATTTTAAACCATAGAGTGAACCTTTAAAAAGTGTTGATACAAAACAAACTGTATTGCCAGCTCATGCTCGGCAGATGCTGAGGACGAGGGGTTGTGGAGGGGCACATTCTTTTGAGCATGCATTTGCTTTTCATAAAGTAGCTCCGATACATTTCCATCCACCTAGTGGTATTTTCAAATCAGTATCTGTTGGCAACGCCCGCGTTGCCAAGTACCCCGAGCCCCGAGTCGAGCGGAGGGACTAGGGTTATGAGACAGACAAGACAGACAACACACAACACACTGAGACTTGTTCCTGTGAAGTGAAACCTTTATTCAAAGTCAAACTCTCTTATATAGTTTGCTTGGCCCCTCCCAGGATCTTCCCAATGGTTAAGCAACACCTAAGCTCCCCCAAGGACATGCAAAAAGGGGAAGCAGGAAGGAGGGAAATTGCAGTCAGGACGTGCAAGAATGGGAGGCAGGAAGGAGGGAAATTGCAGTCAAGCCACGGGCTAAATGTATCAGGCCATGATTGCCCTTCCTGTTACACCTTGGAGAAACAAGCTGTGCTGTGGAGTTAACCCTTGGGAGACCCGGCCGTGCATGTCCCCCTTTTTTTGTTTTTAATGGACACCTGTCTTAGGTTGTCCAGCAGTCAGTTGATGCCTTACCCGTCATGGGGAGCCCCACCCGGGGCATGTGGGATCCCTGTCTTAGGTTGGTCATCAGCTCTGCCAGATCTTACCCGTCTCTGGCTGCCCGTTACACATCATGCTCAACCAGAATTGAGCTCTAGGATTTTCCACAGCTAAAGTCATCACAGTTTGTCAAATGATGACCTGCTCCGGGGCTTGTTGCCTGCATAGGTGGCAAAGAGGAGTAAACAGTACTGCAATCATGGCTGTAACATCAGCCCCATGGCTAAGACTCCGCTCCATTCCTTTAACATCCCTGCTCTCAGTTAATGCCATTTCATGGGGGTAACACATATATGATGTTAAATTGAGGGAGTAGCTGGAGATCTGCATTTCTCATGGGCAGGATGCCAGGAAGTTGCACCACTGCTGTCAGGGTGTCTTCCTCCCAATGCCTTCATTTTGCAAGAACATCATTCGGAGTGGGATCATGCTGAGTTGGAGCCAAGGAGATTTGTCGTGTAAGTCTCTCGGGAACCCATCTCGGTGATTCTTCATCCTGAGGAAAAACACAAACAGAGCCTCGCCCCCATGTTAGTACTGGATCTGGTCCCCGCCATTTATTTGTGGCCAGATCTTTCCATTTTACTTGGCCTTTATTCTCATTAGCAGAGCGTAGCCAATGGCGCTCTGCAGGAACTACATCATTGGTGACAGTTAAAAAATTTAACACATAGATGGCGGATGCCAGTAGGGAATGGGGAGAGCTGCAATGTTCGGCCACATCCCCTTTCTTTATTTTTTCTAGATAAACTTTAAGGGTGCGATTGGCACGTTCAACAATGGCTTGACCCTGAGGATTGTAAGGGATGCCTGTTTTGTGAGTTATATTAAAATCTTTGCAGAATTTTTCAAAGCCTTGGCTAACATAAGCCGGTCCATTATCAGTCTTAATTTGTTTGGGGATCCCCATATAGGCAAAGGCCTGTAAGCAATGGGATTTAACGTCTTTTAATTTCTCTCCTGAATGAGCAGAGGCATATATTATATGGGAATAGGTGTCAACAGAAACATGCACATATTGAAGTTTTCCAAAGGAAGGGACATGGGTAACGTCCATTTGCCACACATGATTGGGCAATAACCCTCTGGGATTAACCCCTAGGGATGGGACAGAGCAATATTGAGCACAGACTTCACAATTGGTGACAATCTGGGTGGCTTGTTCTCTAGTCACCTTAGCATGTAGTCTTAGAGAAGCTGCATTGAGATGGAACCTTTTATGAAGGTGCACTGCCTGTTCATAAGGGTCCATAGTCAGAGATATGTGCAACACCTGAGTCAGTGCATCTGCCCGCGCATTACCCTCACTCAGGGGGCCAGGCAAGGAGGTGTGCGCTCTTATATGCCCAATAAATAAGGGATGAGTGCGCTGCCAAATCTGCTGCTGTAATTGTAAAAGAAGAAAATAAACTGAGGAGGTCGGGGCTATATAGGCTGTGGTTTCTAAAGGTAAAATAACATGAGCTACATAGCAGCTGTCTGTGTATACATTCAGGGGCTCATTATGGTAAATTTGAATGGCAAAAAGCATAGCAGCTATTTCAGCGGCTTGAGCTGATTTGTGGGAGATGGAAACAGCCCGTTCTTCATGTCCAGAAACTATAGCAGCCTTGCCTTTAGCTGACCCATCAGTAAAAACTACACGGGCTCCTAATATGGGTTGTTGTCTAATTATTTTGGGAAAAACAACCGGATGTCTTTTGAAAAACTGTACTAAGGGATGGGAAGGATAATGATTAATTAACTGAGAAGAAACCGTGGCACAAAAGACAGACCAATCATCAATATTATTTTGTAGCCATGTCACCTGTTGGGAATCATAGGGAATGGAGATGAAATCAGGATATTTCCCAAAAATCTGCAGGCTGATCTTGCATGCCTTATACAACAAAGATATAACAGCAGTGGGATAGGATTGCACAATTTGTCTAGTGGATGCTGGGGAGTGGACCCAATATATAGGTCCAGTTTGCCAAAACACTGCTGTAGGCGCGTGATTGGAAGGAAAAACCAACAACCGCATTGGCGCCTTATAATCCACATAACTAACATGAGCATTCTGAATGGCATGCTGGACTAGCTGCAGACATTCCCTGCCTTCTTTGGACAGTTGTCGGGGTGAGGAAGGATCTGGATCACCTTTAAGAATATCAAAAAGGGGCTTGAGTTGCCCAGTAGAAATGTGCAAAATTGGCCGGATCCAATTGATATCACCTAACAAACTCTGCAAATCATTCAAGGTTTTCACATCACTTAATCTGATGGTCAAATTCTGAGGGGTGACACCAGTTGGCAAAAGCTGATGGCCTAAATACTGATAAGGAAAATCTGTCTGAATTTTATCCGGGGCAACAACCAATCCGGCTGTGGCTAAGGCCTGATAAATACATTGTGCTGCTAACCATAGGATGGAACGAGTTTCAGCCGCGATCAAAAGATCATCCATATAATGAATCAAATAGATATTTGGAAATTGTGATCTAATTCCTTTTAAGGCCTTATCCACATAGATCTGACAAATAGTAGAACTGTTCATCATCCCCTGAGGGAGGACAACCCAATGGAAACGTTGGGAAGGGGCTTTTAGATTGATGGACGGTAAGGTAAAGGCAAAACGCGGAGCATCTTCCAGGTGCAAGGGAATGGAGAAAAAGCAGTCTTTTAAATCTAACACAAGCATATGCCAATCTTTTGGTATTCCCACAGGAGATGGCAAACCAGGTTGCGTGGCCCCCATAGGGGCCATGACAGCATTTACTGCACGTAAATCTTGCAAAAGCCTCCAGTTGCCATTTTTCTTTTTAATAACGAAAATTGGGGTGTTCCAAGGAGAGGTGGATGGAACAATATGTCCAGCCTCAAGCTGCTCCTTTACCAATTCAATTGCAGCCTCTAATTTTTTGCTTGAAAGGGGCCATTGTTCAACCCAAACAGGTTCATCTGTTTTCCATGTTAATTTAATGGGCTCCTCTAACTGACGAGGCTGCTCTACAATGGCCCCTGCAAAAAATGTCCTAAGCCTGTTCTATCCCCTGGGCTACGAACTTCAATCTTTTTATCACAGACTGGTTGGGGGTCACCTTGAAGATGTCTGCCCAAGCCCTTTCCAGGAAAGTATCCTTGTCTATTAAGCATATTTGGCACAGGCTGAGAGGTCAACACAACATTCATGGCACTCAGCAAATCTCGTCCCCACAGGTTAATAGGAATATGTGGTAAAACATATGGCTGGAAAATTCCTGAATGACCCTCTTGATCCTTCCACCTTAACAACCTAGCACTTTTCTGTGGTTGAGAAGTTCCTATCCCTTGGAGAACGGTTGGGGTGGCCTCTAACGGCCAGGAGCTTGGCCACATTGCCTGGGATATAACTGTAGTATCTGCCCCAGTATCAAGTAATCCTGTGAATTTTCTCCCTTCTATCTCTAACTGCAAGGTAGGTCGGGTTTGCATGTCGGAGACCCAACATGCCAAGGGGCCGGAATCACCAAAGCCTCCTTGTCTATCTCTTTTATGAATAGGGTTGTCTGTTGGAACCTTAGGGATCAAGATCAGCTGGGCAAATCTCGCTCCTGGTGGAATGATGATAGTGCCTTTGGCTGATTCTACCATGACTTCTATTTCTGCGGGGGTATCCTCATCTATCACTCCTGGGAGTACTCTGATTCCATGCATGGTAGCACTGCTTCTTCCTAGGATCAGGCCCAAGGTATTCTTAGGCAAGGGGCCCCTGACTCCTGTCTTTATCCGCTGGGGCCCCAGGAGTGGGGTCAATACCTCTCCGGAGGCGGCACAGAGGTCCAGTCCTGCGCTACCTGGTGTTGCTCTGAGGAGAGTTGAGATGTCTGCATTCCTTGCCGTGGGAGCGGGACTCTGAAAGTTGGTACTGTTCCAGAAGCTACAGGTGTCTGCTGGGCTCCGTACACCTGAGGTTGGGGGGCCCGGAGCGGGCCCCTGACCCCGTTTCCCGATAAGGGATTGCCTTGGGCATCATACCTGGACCTACAATTACTGTCCCAATGATAGCCTTTATGGCATCTCCGACAGAGATCTGGGGCCGGCAAGGATTGTGGGGGTCGCCTTCCTTGTTGGGGGACATTAGGACACTGTTTTTTAAAATGTCCGGACTGTCCACATGCAAAACAGGCTTTAGGATATGCCCTAGGTTGAGGCTGAGGGCGTTGAACAGCAGCTGCTATCACTTGTCCAAGGGCATGGGTGGAATCAATATGTCTGCAAATTTTAAGGTAATCATGCAGAGACTTATCTCTATGGGACCGAAGAGCATCCTGGCAATATTTATTAGCATTCTCAAAAGCTATATGTTTAATTACTGGCATAGCTGGTTCTAGGTTACCAAAGATCTTAGTAGCAACCTGCATAATACGGTCCACAAATTCTTGAAAAGGTTCTGCAGGGCCTTGCAAGACCTTAGAAAGCTGGTCTCCTGTATTAGCATTAGGTAAAGCCTTCCAGGCTCCAAGGGCTGCATTTGTTATCTGTGCATAAACTCCTAGATCATAATTAACCTGTTGTTGGATGCCCTCAAAAGGTCCAGTGCCAGTAAGCATTTCAAAGCTTCGATCTGCATGTCCCACAGCTGCGTTCTGCTCAGCAAAATTTCTGCACCTATCCTGAAAGTCCGCTTTCCATAGGAGAAAGTCACCACCATCCAGAGCGGAACGACACAATTGCATCCAATCACTAGGAGTAAGATTCAAACTTGAAAAGGATTCTACCAGTGCCAGAGTAAAGGGTGCCTGGGCACCATAATCTTTAACAGCCTGCTTTATATTTTTGAGGTCTTTAAATTGAAGGGGCTGATGCTCCCGGCGAGGGGGACCCCCTCGAACTGGGACCTCTATGACTGGGAAACATCGAACCCCGCCTACTGGCTGATCAGTGGGGCTATCACTCCAGGGCCGCATGGGATACTTATTGGGTGAATGGCCCACAGCTTCCTCCTCAGGAGGAGCGGTAGGGGTCACAAAATTAGGGGCATATGGTGGTTGCCATGAATTGGACAACTTGCCAGAGAAATGTTTATCTATTCCCGCCTTCTTTAATTTTCTTTTAATTTCCCTAATTTCTTGCTTTAAGAAAATCTTCTCCTCATCTCTTTTGTTCTCACTCACTACTGAAGAAGAGGCCTCATTCTCTTCTGAAGAAGAGGCTTCGTTCTCCAAAGAGCCAGCTTCACTCTCCTCTAAAGAAGAGGTCTCATTCAGGGTGGCCTCACTCGAGGTGGCCTCACTTGAGGACTCAGTTGAGGCTTCCACAGACAGCAAAACCTCCCTTTCCTGGATTTCTTCAAAAGTATTCTGCACTTCTTTTAACTGTTTTTTAACTTCCACCTTATCACTAAATAAAGAATCACGGACTAAGCGCCACAAAGAAAAGTTGGCAATAGGGAAATTCTCTGGGTCCTTTTGCAAGCAGGATTGCAAATTAGCCTTAACCTGTTCCCAATCGGGGACACTCAAGCTCCCTGAAACAATAAACCAAGGACTACTGGATTGAACGGCTTTAACAAAATTTCTAATCATCCTAGTTTTAACTGGCTTCCCCAGTTGATGTAAAAGTTCTTCAAGCTCAGCAGCCAATTTATCCTTGGAGAAGGCAGAACCCATCTTTTTTGCAAGGTAAATGAAACACCAAGATCCAACAATACTTCAAAACAAAGGTAAAACCTTACTGTATTTCACAACAAATCTTAAACCAAACTGTGTTTCAAAACAAGACTAAAACCTACTATATTTCACAATAAATCTTAAACCAAACTGTATTTCAAAAGAAAACTCCCTCTCCTACCAGTTTAGGAAAGTCTTACAATACGTCCCACTTACCTGCTGGCCAGCTTCCCGGGACGACCCTTCGTCGTGTATCCTCTCTTTCTCGATCTCGGTGGAACCTCCAGATGTTGGCAACGCCCGCGTTGCCAAGTACCCCGAGCCCCGAGTCGAGCGGAGGGACTAGGGTTATGAGACAGACAAGACAGACAACACACAACACACTGAGACTTGTTCCTGTGAAGTGAAACCTTTATTCAAAGTCAAACTCTCTTATATAGTTTGCTTGGCCCCTCCCAGGATCTTCCCAATGGTTAAGCAACACCTAAGCTCCCCCAAGGACATGCAAAAAGGGGAAGCAGGAAGGAGGGAAATTGCAGTCAGGACGTGCAAGAATGGGAGGCAGGAAGGAGGGAAATTGCAGTCAAGCCACGGGCTAAATGTATCAGGCCATGATTGCCCTTCCTGTTACACCTTGGAGAAACAAGCTGTGCTGTGGAGTTAACCCTTGGGAGACCCGGCCGTGCAGTATCATGTTTCCTGTGGCTCCGCGTGATTAGGTTATGTTCAGAGATTGTATTTTATTTTAAATGCAGGGAAAAGCCACTGAAAGATTTTTGGCCAACTCTGATCTGGTCTGACTTGTGCTTGCCACCCAAGTTGGGTGGTGAAGTCTCAATAGGTTGGTTCTCTAGCTTCCTGAATAGATTTTGTACACACTATTTTTCACTTTTACTGATCTGTACCTATTCACATATCAGCTCCATGGAGGTGAGGGCTTGCTCATCTGTGTTACTACTATCTCACTGATGTCTGGGATTATATCTGGTGTGGAGTAGGTCCCTGATGATTAGTTGATGAATGAATGAGTAAATGAATGGATCAAAGAACACATTAATGAAATTATCACACAAATGAGCAGAAAGTATGGTGAGTGCTGTGAAAAAAGCATAGAGACCCATGAAAGTCTATCATGAGGTCTTTCACTGATGGCTGTGAGGGTGATTGAAGCTGGAGCTTGGGGATAGAAGAGGACAAGAAGTGGATAATGGATTATTTGGTACAGAAAAATGAACAAGGCCTACTGATGCACAGATAAGGAGACTAGAGGTGTGCCTAAGCGTTATAGGTGAGCTGTTTAGCTCTGCCTAACAACCTGGACTGTTGAGTTCCGCTTAAAAGTAGTGTGAGTGACTGCTTCCAAGTTGCATTTTAGTTACCAGTACAAGAAAGCTCCAGAATAGCTGGCATACTTTTCCAAATAAGGAGATTCTCTCACTAGAAATACAGAGATAAAAGGGGTTGTTTTTATAGTGCCTGTGGGAATCAGCTGGTAGCAGTCTTGGAGACTTTCCCCAGCATTCCCTCCATTAATCTCCTGATATAGCTATAAGGTTTCCATGCCACCATAACAGTTTTGTCCATTTTATCAAAAAAGTAGCTGGCCCTGTTGGGGTGGCATTGGACAAGAGCTTATCCTGTCCCTGAATGGTTACACCTACTCTCTGTCTCCCCAACCGTCTACCACACTCACTCTTGCTCTCAATAGGGCTTGGTACACAAGTATTTACAACTCAGAGTTGACCTGCCTAATTGAGATAAAGTACCCCTCATATCCTACAGACTTTTATGGACTGTGTGATCAATAATCATAAAGAACAAATTCAGAGTTAAGTGTTCCTCATTCTGGATTCTGAAAGTGATTCCCCTGAAATTCACTGCCAAAGATGGGCACTATTGTATTACAAATTACAAATAAATTCCCTTTTATCTTATTGTTCCCCAAAGAATTGCTGTTGTTTTACTGTCCTTATTTCAAAAGTTGCAACAGAGCAGCCTGGTTCCATGCATGTATATGAAGCATATATTTTTTTCTTTTTCCCTCAATTTCTAAATTTGCAATGTGTTGGCTAGCCAGCACTCCTGAATTTGTCCCATGAAGGATTTTGCTGGGGATTCCAGTTTCTTTGACATAAATATTGGAGCTGAGCTTACAGAGGATTCTTTCACAAGTTTTGGAAAAGTCTTCACTTCGGATATAAGATGTGTTGGCCTTTCTTCGACATAACAGGCTGCTCAACTCCTCACATGGAGACTTGGATGTATGACTCTGTCAACAGGTTCAAGTCCTAAGCTATGATGACACCATAAACAGGATGGAGGCTCAATCACGCCAAGCTTCCTCCTTTGATTGTACCCTACTGCCTTTCCTTGGATAGATGCATCTGTACCCAGTTGATTACTTTTATGAAAACAATTGTGCACTACTGGTGTCTGCTCAGGTAAAGCATACACTACTTAGTATATATCCTAATCATCAAAACTCTTCATGAGTTAAATAAAGTGCTGAAGGTCTGATGAGCTCTCTTTCACCAAATATGTCCTAGGCATCTCAGAGATGCTCACATTAATTGCCACTGTTATAATTCAATATACAATACATCCATCTTCTACTGATTTTTATATTTTTCTCCACTAACATGAGGTTCCAGCGCCTTTATAAATGCAGCAAAAGTTCAAAGAAGGTAGGTGTTAAGCTAGGACACTTTTTGGGTCTCCAGATGGGAATTTTGTATCCACCTCCCTGATATTTTCTGACTGTTCCTGTATTTGTCTCAATTTTACACAGGGCTCAATATTACAGTTCACAAAAATTAATGAGCATTTTCTTACTTCTTTTAAAACATGTCTTTTGGAATTGTCCTGCCATAGTGGAATCTGAATAAGAATATGAGACAATATTCATAGCCCAGTATTTAAACTATAGCACAAATCCCTGGGAATTTTGGGCATATGACCTCTATTGTGTTTGATGTATATTAGGGAGGGAATAAAGGAGCATATCTGATTAAGCTCTGAATTATTCAATGTCATTCCAGTGTGCGTATTTCTTGCCCTGGCTTCCAGTGCCTTGAGTGTTTGGTGCTTTATTTCTCTTAGTTCTAAGCTTAATCACTTAACCTTGTCTCTGTGTTTGCACCAGCTGTCATTTTTTCAGTCACTTGATATTTGATACCTTCATCTTCTGTCCCTCCTGGAACCTTCAAACATATGATAACTGCGGTAAGACAGTTCACACCAGGTACTCCTGTGCACATACACTCACCAAACCCACACACTCATCAGTCCATACCCTCTTCTACCCATCCTTCGGGTCTCAATTCAAGCACTACCCTTGCAGAAAAGCCCACTCTGGGCCCACAGGTTAAATCCGGTTCCTTATTATTCCTTGGGGAATCTTATAGAGACTCTTCCCTTCCTTCAGAGCACTTGAACTTGGTTGCAAATTATGTAATCACTTGGATAATTCTCCAGTAGGGCCAGGCACCACCCAATGTTTTGTGAACTCTGTGAGAAGTCATTTTGTGAGAAGGATCTATTTTTTTCCTTCACCTTCATATATAGAGCTTACTATATAGTAATGGGTTAAAGAAAGAATGGATGCATGACTAGATAAGTGAAGACAAAGGAATGGTGTGTGTGTGTGTGTGTGTGTGTGTGTGTGTGTGTGTGTGTGTCTTTCTGGGAACAGGAAAGCTGCTAACATAACTTGCAGAATCTATCTTCAGTTTTCGTTAATTCTTGCTTTTCTGATAAACAGAAAGTGGAGATGACAGTATCTTTCAGATGAATCAACCTCTTTGCTTAGTCTGCTTCAAGAATCAGCATTCATTCAGCCACATAAAGATTATGAATGATTCATGTGCCTTTGTGTGGCATTTAAGGGAAAAAAATCTATTTATATGCTTACAAATATCATATAACTACAATGTCTTGTTAACTGTGTAACTGTGTTACTTCCAACTTAATCACAGATACAGCAATTATTTATTTGTAACACCATTAATAAGCTGCTAATGTGCCAAACATAAATGATTCAGTCAACAGATGTTTGAAGATGTCAACAGTGACCCATTGCATGTCAGGCTACACACTCTGATCATTGAGCAGTAGTGGTCTTCCTTCGTCTTCCCCTTCCTGTTTCACCTCCTCATAGGAGCCTGTGGAATTTGGGATGATTCCAAGCAGATGGGATGAAGAGTACAAATACATATGCAGAAGCTTAGAAATGATAGCGGGGAGGCCCCATCACCCAGTTTTGACTGGTACAGTACAGCTGGGAATGCATTTTTGATCATGTACCAGATAATTCAAATACTTGCAGAATGGAGAAAGGTTGATAAAAAGCACATGGGGAATTGGGCAGCTTAAAATAGTCAAGATTTCAAACCTAGCCTAGATTTGAGGTTTAGATTCTAGATGCCCATCCAAAAACTGGCTTAGGGAGAAATGGCAAGCATAATTTTACTAATAAATTATATTTAAATATGAAAACTAAGATCTTTAAGAATTACACTTTGGCTTCCTGCTAGGTAAGGTATGCCTATCTTCTGTGTCCAAAATGGAATCCTGAAAAATCTGCTCTATTGTTCATGAGTAGCACCCTCTTATAGCACACACTGTGAGGACTGGAGCCAGGATTCTATGCTAGTAGGTCTCAAACACTGGCAATACAATCTTGCATTGCAGCTTCCATTTTCCTGCAAGATTTGTCAACTTTGGAATAATGCTTCTTATTCATTCATTCACCTTTGTATTAAAAGGAAGAAAAAGGAAGAAAAGGGGGAGCGAGAGAGAGAGAGAGATCTTCCATCTGCAGGTTTACTCCCCCAGATGGCCACAATGACTGAGATTGAGTCTAATGGAAGTCAGGAACCAGAATCTTCTTCAAGATCTCCAACATGTGTGACAAGGTCCCAAGGACATGAGCCATCTTCTACTGTTTTCCCAGACACATTATTACAGAGTTCCATCAGAACTGAAGCAGCTGGGACACAAAGCAGTGCCCACAAGGAACCAGTGTCCACATGGGATGTTAACATTGCAGAGGGCAGCTTTACCTACTGTTACCAAAGTGCCAGCCCTAGAATCAAGACTAATCAAGAAATCTAACTGGAATATATATAAGCAATTTACTTAAGACTGCATAAAAGTGAAAGTTTAGCCTAGTTAGTAAGAAATTCAAGTTCCACATGCCAGCATTCTGGTATAGTGGGTAAAGTTTCTGTTGAAGTGGTGACATCCCATATGTGCTCTGGTTTGAGTCTTGTTGTTCCACTCTGATCCAGCTTCCTGATACTGTACCTGGGAAAGCGGTGGAAGATGTGGCTGTGCAGACTCCTGGAGGATGCACAGGGTCATCAGAGCCTTCCCACATGTTCAGAAGACCATCTTTAGGAGGCCTGCAGGAAGGACTGAGCAGTCTTTAACCTTGTCACACGCACAACTAAGTAAGCTCAACAAGAAGGAGTTGAAGTACCTTTCCTTAGTTAAAGAAAAAAAAAAGCAAAGAATAATTTAAACAGTTACTAGAAGCTATGGTGCAGCTAGGCATTCTAACTCTGGCACTCTACTTGATGACTAATGTCTAGCTTCATCAAAATTCACCACTTAATTCCAGTATGAAACCAGGCTTACTTTGAATGTTAATATCTGTCATTATAACACATATCCATTTTGATATTTATTAATATGGTAAATTTAGGCACCTTTTTGTCCTGGACATTATGACATGGATGTTGAGATTCAAAGGTAATTTTCGCACCATTAGTGCCTTCAAAAAATACTGCAACCTAGCAGTTCTTTATTTCTTCCGCCATCATGGCTCTCTCTGAGAGTCTGAGGAAGACCCAGGAACTAGAAATATGTGTCTTCAAAATTTTACAAATGATTTTTAACTGGTACCTTAAAGTTGAAAAGCCAGCTATCAATCCATGGACCCTTGCTCTGCCACAAGCCCAATATGGGCAATTGGAATGAGAAACCATTCAATGGAAACATTCACTGGAGAAGAAAGTAGCAATGCTTTGTGGTAAAGTTCTTTTTCCTATCATCATCTTCTGCAGTAAACCTACTCTGCATCTGCTTGAGGAGGCAAGATGGTGACAGGTTAGTTCAAGATACTCATCTAAAAGGAAGCAGAATTCAGACTAGAGCCCAGGTTTTTGATGTGTGTTCTGTTTTACCAAATGATATGTCATCAACAAGTTTAAATTAAAAATAAATAATGTCCACCAGATGGAAAGTCCTACCCCATCATCAGTATGGATATCATTAAAGTTTAGAAATAATCTCTCTATACATTGCTTATGGAATGAATCCTTCCTATTCATTTATATGTGCCTTGAAAACAGAAACTATGACTGTTGAAGTTCCAGTTTCTCAGTGCCTAGCAAAGGACAAGCATGTAGTTGGCATTCGTTGTCTGCTGAGAAAATAGAAACTCATTATTCAAAGGAGGTTTAGAAACAACCTTCCACTAAATTTGTTCCTCAGTTTGTGTTGTGCCTTCAAAGATTATCTCTAGGGCATGAAACTTGTCATCAGTTTTTTGCCATATGACTCTGTTTTACCTGTGTGTCTTTTGTCCTTTTTTCTTCCTATGTTTTGTCACTGTATGTGATATTTGATAAGTGGAACTAAGCTGGGTTGAGTCTAGTTTAAACATTAACACCAAGCAGTCTTTCAGTTCACACAATGAAAATTTTTTCCATGGTATTTGCCAAAATAGGGAAAAAAAAAACCACCGTAAGCAATAATTTAATTATTTAAATTAGTTGCAGAATTTGAATGTTTTTAGCTGAAGCTTATTTTTAAAAAATAGGGGGAAAAATTAAACAGTAACTTACCAACCCCAGCTAAATGACAATTTTGGAAAGCAGTGTGGTTGCTAAAGCAATAAATGAGCAGCTTAGCCCCTCTTGGGTCTTGGAAGCTATACCCACCCTTGCCAGGAATGAATAAACGAATAGTCCTGCGTTTTATTTAACTTCACTGAACTCCTTGAGGGCAGGGTCCATTCCTGCTCCATCTTTGAGTTCTAGAAAATTGCCTGACACATAATGAATACTCAGAAATTCTTATTAAGTTAAACTGGAATTTTATAAAATTCAAATATATTTAAGATATAGTTTCATATGTACATACATATTATATACACATCCTCTGTAGGTGAGCATCCTAAAAGAGTATGCTATAGCCATATCTTCCTATATTTAAGTAGCAAAAAATCCATAGCACTCACTTCTGTGTGAGCACAGGTAAATTTGGTTATATTGGATAATTTCATCTAGAAGCGTGCCTGTTCTGGTTAGATACACCCTACACAGTAGCCAATTCTTTATCAGACTGTCTATGAAACATTTTTCAAAATGCATAGGTAATGAATCCATTTATGTACACCCTCAGAGTGAAGCAAGGGCTGGAGGCTGTTACCCAGGTTTGACCAGTTAAGTTTCGCTGCAGCACAGCCCACCTTCTCAATCACATGGGCTCGTTGGGCCATGCCAAGCTGAGCATGGTTTACATTGTAGGTTGTTATCATATGTGAATGGCCACTTGTTATCATTTCTTTTAGCCTTATGTCCGTGGATGGTGAAAACTGCAGGTGACAGAGCTAAAGTCCCTTCAAGGAAGTAAAGAGATGCAAAAAAAAAAAAAAAAAGTAGAACACAGGACTAAGACCAGTGCAACTGGGAATTTGTGCAACTCACACAATAGTATCAAGAGCTTGGGAAATACCACAGTAGCATTGGAAGACAATGGGAACAACTATGGCCTGAGTAAGGTAGATCTCAGAGAAATTAAAGGAGCAGGGAGAGCAACTGAGAAAGCACAGTTCTAGGAACATAATGGAATGATTGCTTTTTTTAGCCAATTCAGTTACAATTTCAACTTTTAGGTACATGGGGTGCTTACAGTATCAAGTTTCTTACAAGTCAGAAGCTCCAAGTTGTTTCAAGAACAGAAGGTAGCACAGGAGAAGGTCCTTCCTGGCTGTAAATCTAAATTAGCTCTGCAACAAGGAGAGCTGAAGTGAGGTGAGCACTTGGGAGCATTGCTAACACTAAGTATGTAATTATCCCACTTTCTCTAATAAAATTGCTTCCTTCTGTCTAGTTAGTGAATCTTGATGCCCTCACCAAGGGGATGGAGTCAATTCCACGTTTCTCTTCCATGTATTCTCTAGACCCACACTGGCTGAACAAATTGTGGTCACTCTCTACCAGCACCTAATTTAGCATCCTGGTACTTAATAAATACTCAGCCCTATCAAATGTACTTACAACAAGCAGTCTGGAAATAGGCTGCCTCATTTTTAAGCAGCTGTTTGAGAATTGTGCATTTTGCAAAAACTGAACTGACTTGTTAATAAAAAGTAAATAGTTCCATGTGTTACATAATATTCTTTTAGTGTTAGTTTCAAACCCACATGCCCCACAAGAGGAAATAAGAGAGAATGACTCAATTTTTTTTATTAAAAATGATGGTGAAATTCATTTATATTTTCTACAATGTGAACCTATCGTGTGTCCAGTCTACTATGAATGTTGGAATGCACAGTGAATGAGGCAGATGAGTTTTCATGGTTATTACATTCCAGAAAGAGAAAGTAAAGGCAGACATAAGTAAATATATGTGCCATGTCCTATAAAGAAAAAAGAAGTGGAGCAAAAGGATAAATAATGAGAGTTATAATTTTGCAAAAGGTCAAACATATCTCAGAACAAGAGAGGCTCAAACAAGAAGCCAAAATAAAATAAAGCAGCAACGTCTGTGAAACCAAGATAGAGTCCCACATCCTGAGACCAGTTAACACCAAGGCCATGAAGCACAAATCTGCATATTTAGCCCAGTCAACAAATGGCAAAGAATCCAGTATATTTGGCCAAGGGAGGAGGAAAAGGAGAGGAGAAGAGGTTGGAGAGGGAGGAGGAAGGCAGATTTTTGCCAGACGTTGCAGGCCACGATGAGGCCAGATCAGATGGAACACTCCCAACAACATTAAAATGATCCTAGTGAAGACTTCTGTCTTGAGTCAAAAGGGAATTAGGTATTCAGAAAATCCCCTCTTAATATCACACCCCTAAAAATGCTGCTGCACTTGCACAAATGTATGTATGTTGTCAAGAAAAGAGAGAAAGAATTCCTTGGAGACCAAAAATGTAAGTCCAGAGGGGATTGTAAATGTAAGACTAAAAACTAAAAATGTAAAGAGACTAAAAATATAAGTCCAGCAAGCCCTGGAGTGCTATTTGCCCCTGGATTATCTGTCCATCCCTGGTGACCTAGAATCTGTATTTCTAAAGGGCTTTTCAAGTAAGAGATAGAGACACAAATATGAGACATATACAAGGAAGAACAGCAAGGCAAAGTCTACTCTTAAAGTCACAGCACTTCCTCGGTTAAAAAAGAGAAAGACCATCCAGCAATCCCAGTCCCAGATTTTTATGAAAGGAAATGGAATCCATACGTCAGAGATATCTGCACACTCCTGCTTATTGCAGCGCTTTTCACAATACCCATGAAGCTAAAGCAAGCTAGGTGTCCACCCAGTCATTAATGGGAAAAAAAATACAGTACATGTACACAGTATGATGTTATTAAGCCACAAAACTATGAAATCTTGTCATTTGTAATAACACGAGTGCAACGGAAGGTCATCATGTGAAGTGAAAGAAGCAAAGCAGAGAAAGACAAATATTTCATTATGTCTCTTTTATGCGGAATCTAGAAAACTGGTGATCCCATAGGCGTTAAAAATATGATTAGTGGTTAACAGAGACTTGTGGGGAGGGAGGGAGTTGGAAAGATTGGTGGAAGTCCTGGACGTCTGTTACACAGCAGAGTGACTACATATCATGTCAATGAACTATATAGTTTTCTATTTTAAAACTAAGAGGTAGAATTTTTTAATAATTGCCATAAAAATGTTTAATTCTTGAAAGTAAAAATATATAATTACTCTTTCAAACATTACACAATTTATGCATGTAATAAAAATCATGTATTCATGAATGTGAACAATTCTGTATGCCAGTTTAAAAGACTTTTTAAAAGAAATAATAAAATGGGCCCAGCACGACAGCCTAGTGGCTAAATCCTTACCTCACATACACTGGGATCCATACGGGCCCCAGTTATTGTCCCGGCTGCTTCACTTCCCATCAGCTCCCTGCCTGTAGCCTGGAAAAGCAGTCGAGGACAGGCCAAAGCCTTGGGACCCTGCACCAGCCTCGGAGACCCAGAAGAAGCTCCTGGCTTTAGTTTCACTGGGAAAGTGAATCAGTGGATGGAAGGTCCTTGTCTCTGTATATCTGCCTTTCCAATAGAAAGAAGGAAAGAAAGGAAGAGAGAGAGAGAAAGAAAGAAACAAAGAAAGAAAGAAAGAGAGAGAGAAAAGAAGGAAGGAAGGAAAGAAGAAAAAATAAATCTTTAAAAAAACACAGAAGAACCATCCTACAGAGGGAACTTGAAGGAATAAATATCTAATCAAGTTACATCTTAAATGGTATATTAAAGAAAATTTTCTTTGAAACTAATGAAATACCATGCTACAACTGCCCAGATTTGGGGGCCATAATGCAGAAAATCTTCCTGGAAAAAAAAAAGAAAGAAGAGGAGGAAAATTTTAAATGGTATGAAATCAGAAATTTTCCAAGAAGTATATTTCTGCCAGTATAAATCCTCTGAAGGGTAATATATTTAAACATTGGGCTTAAAAACATTGCACAGATAAAGTGTGGAAAAAAATCCATGAGTTGCCACCAAAATTAATAAATACATGAAGAAATGTCAATACGAGAAAGAGATGACAAAAACTATACAGTTGATGAAAAAGTCTACTTCAGATGACCAGCTGCAACATATAAAAATTAAGACATTTTTATAGAAATAAAACATGCTATTAAAGAATAACAAAAATAAGATTTGTTAAGAAGATATGAAAAGACTAGACATGTTCTATAAATGACAATCTAAAAATTCAGATTAAGACAGATAAAGATTAAGCTAAAGAAAAATTAGTGAATTGGAAGATAAAGCAGCATAAAATATCTAGATTGATTTAAGAAGATGAAAAAATTCATAAACTTTTAAAAGTAAGAAAAAAAATGAGTGATAAAGTGTAACATTCGATTCATTAGAGTAACAAAAGGAAATCATAGAATGGGAGATTAGAGATGTTCGAACAGGAAAAGGACTTAGAACCGAAATTGGTAGGTTTAAATTCAGAAATTCTAAGCATGATGTAGGGAGAAGAAGAGGAGGGTGAGTTAGAGGAAGAAGAAACACAAATGAAGCAATGGAAAGAAATAATATGCACTTAGACATATAGTGGCACTAAATGCCTGAATATCCAATTTCTGACATTTAAAAATTCAGGCTAGAATTAATAACTTTGGAAACAATAATATATGTGTCACTGCTAAAAAAAAAAACAGCAATTAAAGGAAAACATAATGTTTATCTTAGAAGAACATAAAAAGACCATAAACCAGATAAATGTCTACTTCTGTGTTTAAGGAAAACATACTAAGGGTATCAGTATTTTTTCCATAGAACCTAAACAAATTGCCTACAGATATGTGAGTCCATGGGAAAGTGCTCACACTCACTGGCCATCAGGGAAGTGCAAGTGAACACAGTGGCACACCAGCTCGTGCTGCCAGGATTCCTGTTATCGCCATGAGATAACAAGTGCTAAGGATGATGTGAGGGAAGGAGGAAACACTGCTCAAGAGGATGCAACTTCTTACAGCACACTATGGAAAATACTGGAAATGGTGTGGAGCTGCCTCAAAACAATTTAAACTAGCACTGATTATAATGCAGCAATTTTATTATTTGTAAAAATTTATATTAATGTGAATCACTAATGTAAAATTTTCCTTTCAGATAACACATTATTCACCTTTACAGATGAGCTCCTTTAAAAATTTCAACAAACAGATAAGTTCAAAGTTAAACTTACTCATAAAAGCAAAGGGAAAGATAGGAAGAGGACATTCTAGAATTCGTTATTAAAACGTGTGAATCCTTGATACACCAATGGTCAAACTATTCCAAAAAAAGAAAGAAAGAAAAAAGACTCAGAAAGTCAGAAGGTTGAGGATTGCCTCCTGAGTGCAGTAGGCAGCACGTCAGTCTCATAATCTGAAGGTCCTGAGCCAGAAAGTTGAAATTAATAAAATTAGGGATGAGGAAAAAAGGTTGCAGTGGCTACTACAAAACTGAAAGCAGTATCGGCATATAGCTGTCGCAACCACCACATTCAGTAGAGAAAAATCGCAAGTAGTCATATTAACTCAGGGTGAGAAGTCATGCCATCTAGCACTATTTCTCTTGAATATTGTCGGGAAGATCCTAGACAGATTAGCAATGAGAGGAAAAGGTCGAAACATGTAAGAAGCACAGGAGCCTTTACCAATGGCTCTGACGCTGTGCGCTGTATAATGCTTTCTTGTTGGTAGTTGATGTTGCCTCCTCTGTCGGCCTGTGTCTTCCTGCTTGCATTTGCCACTGTTACTCAGATCTTTGTGTTTGTTTCTCTGTCATCTCCTACAGTGGCCTCTGACGTGGCATCTTGCCTGTAGTGTTTCGCTGTTCCAACATGTCCCGTGCGCTGTAGGTAGAATGGTAGCTCTACGTGTAAATGTGACTGTGTTGTTGTTTCTTTAAAATGTCATTTTCATAAAATAAAATGTGCCCTCCCTTGATAAAAAAAAAAAAACAAAGAAAAGGGAAATTTTTGTTAAATTCCATTTTATAAAATTCTGCATTGATAGTACAGAAACACAAATTTTAATAGAAGGTATTGGTGATATTTGAGGATTTAAAATTAATATGCCAAAGTCAGTTGCAAATCTAGTTACCAGTCGTAGTGGAAAGCAGATTTGCATTTTAAAAAGATACCACTGTGGCAAATGAAAACATACAATGTTGAATTTTTAATAAAAGATTTCTAAATCTTGGGCCTGGATCCATGTGGGTGCTGGTTCATGTCCTGTCTGCTGTACCTCCCGTGCAGCTCCCTGCTTGTGGCCTGAGAAATCAGTAGAGGACGGCCCAAAGCCTTGGGAACCTGTAACCACATGGGAGACCAGGAAGAAGCTCTTGGCTCCTAGCTTTGGATTGTCTCAGCAACGGCCATCACAGCCATTTGGGCAGGGAACCACTGGATGGAAGATGTTCCTCTTGGTCTCACCTTCTCTCTGTAAATTTGTCGTGCCTTTCTGATGAAAATAAGTAAATTCTTCAAAATTGCTTATAAATCTTTATTGTGAGAAGTTTAAAAGCTGTTTGAAGACACCATGCTAGGCAGTAGAAATTCAGAGGCTAGGAAGATGTCACATTCCTGCAGTCCACTTTGACACTTGGCAGGAAACTGGTGCCTCAACCATTTTAGACACATGCAAAACAAACTGCTGTTGGATACAGTGCCGTGATGAGTTTTATTTGAAAGGGCCAGAAAACGATTGTGCAAACTTGGAGATACTGTTGCTGACTCTTAGGATGTGTAGGAATTTTCCAGAACAGCAACAGGAAGTAGGCAAGTTTACCAAGCAAAAGGAGCAGGATGGGGTCAGGAAGAGGTGTGAGACATTCAAGAACACCGCAAGCCCAGTCACCTGGGCTGTGCTGATGATGCGTCAGCTCTGACCTCTTGTGTTAATCTATTTATCCCATCCTTCTGCTCTCTCCATCTCTGTCCATCAAGCCCTTTCCTGATCATGCAGCGTAAGTCAAAGTGCTTACCCCACTTCTCTTCTCCGCCCCACCTTCATCTCCATCCTCCCTCTGCTCTGACAGCATCTTGCACCTGTGATTTTACTGGCAGTCCAGGACATCGTTTGCTGTTTGCCAAGCAGCAATTCAAGTCTTTTTACTATCTTTGTAAAATAAAATGCTGATAACTGAATGAACACTCAACAAATATGTTTAATGAGATCTGTCCCTGTTTACATTAAGGGCTTCCATAAAGCTGTTGCTTCCAGGAGATTGTAATCTGAAGGAAACCTGCATTGTTGCTGGTTTGTTTTATTGAATGACCTCACAGTGAATAGCCATTGTCTAACCTACAAAAAACCAAAAGACAAAAATCTATAAAATGTGCTCTCTCAGGTAAACTTTACTCCATGTCCTGCCAAATATGGAAATCCCACCCTCTTCCACCCTCATTGTCCTCTTTACCCAAAATCTGGGGTTCAGGAATGAAGCTGAATTATAGACTATTGGGCTGGAGTCTGCTAGTTAGAACGCTACGTTGCATATTGGCCTGCACATTATGAATCAAGCTCATCTGGACATGTACAGAATTCAGTTCTAGTACTTCCTGCTGCTGGACTCTCCATGTATCATGAAAACTAATAGTTTTGTATGATTCAGAGTGAATAATGCTGTTTCTTTACAGGAAGCCTGGATTGATGGGAAGAATGCTGGACTTGTAGTTCCCAGTGAGATACTGCTGTGAACTTGGGGAAATTCCCTTATTCTTCAGAGTCTTTCCTTCCTCATTTTCAAGAAGGTGACAATGTCACTTACACTGTCTGATTTGGCAGTTGGGCCACTGGCTGTACCAGTAGCTTCAGTCCTGTAAATCCCCTTCCTGGTGCCAGGTGCTGTCGTTATTGATAAGAGTAAGCCACACAAACTAGTGAACATTCCCCTTCTCGTGACCCCGATTCCTTTGAAACTGCTGTTGATCTTGAGAATCAATAGCTCTTTTGAGACATACGCAGAATGTTTATGGAGGACATCACAGGTCTCAGACTAAGGCGAACTTGCAAGTAAAGTATTTTGTCTTCCCCACCATCCTTCTACATCACCCCAGGGTCTTTTAAAAGACGACTTCCTTAAACAAAAATAGTTATATTTGTATTTGCTACAGTACCTGTTGGTACTATTTGCAGTATGACAAATCATCAGAATGCACCCTCTGCCTATTTCTTTTTCTATTGTTTAAATGGGAAATTTAATCACATATATTTTCCTACCAAAAATCTTTGTTTCCTCTAGGAAAAACTGGGCACCAACAGGCCTCATCATGTTTTTCCCCTCATGAGTGTAAGCAAAGGCTAAAATTCAGAGCAAACTCTGCTAGAGTTCTAAGCTAGCTACTTTATGGTCATTAAGTTCATTGCTGAAAACTATAGCAATGTGGTTTTGGAGACTGACCCAGAGCTTGGGTTTACTTGATTCCTCCCAACAGTTCCAGTCCAGCTTATTCAGTTTTTGTCAGTAAAAATGAAAAAATGATGCTGCATCTTTATTAGTATGTGACCTCACAAGGCACCTCACATTAGTTTGTGCAACTACTGGTGAAATAAATTTGACTAAGGTGGTATCAGGTAGGTTTCTCCTCTTCAAAATTACCAAGTTCTCCTTTTTAACGCAGAAGCACCTGTGAAGAGAAACTTAGATGTTTTGGAGATGGGATGTGTCTTGTTCTTCAGCAGACTTTCACTGTTAGGGCTGTAGTGTCAATCGATGAGTTTTCACGTGCATCAGTCATTACTGTCATGGATATAAAATTATTATTACTTGACCTAATGTGATAGCCTAGTGACTAAATCCTCACCTTGTATCCACTGGGATCCAATATAGGCTAGTTCTTGTCCCAGCTGCTCCACTTCCCATCCAGCTCTCTGCTTGTGGCCTGGGCAAGCAGTCAAGGATGGTCCAAAGCTTTGGGCCCCTGCACCCACATGGGAGACCCAGAAGAAACTCCTAGCTTCTGGGTGTGTACCTTCTCCAACCGTTGTGGCCACTTGGGGAGTGAAACAGCTGCTGGAAGATCTTTCTCTCTGTCTTTCCTTCTCTCTGTATATGTGCTGTTTCAATAAAAATAAATAATAAATAAATCTTTACAAGATGATTACAAGATCTTTCTCTCTGTCTTTCCTTCTCTCTGTATATGTGCTGTTTCAATAAAAATAAATAATAAATAAATCTTTACAAGATGATTAGCAGGTTTATTGCCGATGTCTCAGTAACTAGTGAACTCTGAAGCCAGGCTGAGTCATAGTGGCCATACAGTGCCTCCTACAGCTGTCTGCCCCCTGAAGTCCTGCTTGTCACCTCCAGAAATCTTGGCTCACAATCTGCTTGGAGAAGTAGATTCCCAGGGAGATTGATGGAGATTTAAGGCTTAGGTTGCTAATAGCAGATATGCTGAGTTTTTCTCTGTTTCCACCATTCTCTGGCTCAAAAGACGTCAGAATTGCTAGGGAAGTTGATGCCACTTTATCTTCTATTCTTGAGTTCTATCTCAGAGACCTTGTTCTAAAAGCCTACCAAGTTCTTTTTTTCTCTGGTCAGGGAATTTAATCTTCAAGTCTGAAACCAAATTTGAAATAGATTCAGGACCCCCAATTTCTTTAGCCAATTGTTCCCTGAAATAAACCCAGTGTAATGGTGAATTATCAATGCCTTGATAAGGGTGTGGCATGAGAAACACTGTAGCTGATAGGACACCACCTGCTTTCTTGTACTTTGATCTACTCCTGAAGAGATCTTTGCCATGGCCTTGGCAGGCTTATAAAATTTCCTTTGGTCCTGGGTTTTTCTGGAATTGTTGCCTGGTTCTTTTGTTCTGAAACAGAATCATTCCCAACACTCTGATGTCCATTTCCAGAGTAAGATTTCATTTGGTGGCATGACATGCATAGGGGTTTTGAAGATGTTGAAAATTTCTGATTTCTCATCTGTGAAGCGGGTGCTACCACACTTGTACTTGATTGTGGCATTTGTGTCTGAAGAGTTCAATGGAGTCTTGGTCATTTAAAATGTGAATGATGGTTAGTTTGGACAGTATCAAAACAGGAGACCAGAATTCTCTGCCACCGTTAAGGCTTTGCTTTTGGGGAAGCCTGACTGAATCCATCCAGGCCTGCAGGAGGGACCCTAGGCTGCTGCACCACAAATGCCCCTGCCAATATACCCTGATCGGCCGGGGGACAACCTACACTTTTTCCGCAGTTCCATCAAGTTGAAAGATTATACAGTAACTCCTATTTCCTCACTGCTTGTCAGCAATCCCTCTGAAGTTCACACATGTCCACATGAGTGGGGCCTTTTGACTGTTACATTCTGGCCTTTGGAGAAACATAAATTATCTCTTGTCTGTATTACATTCCTCTGTCATTCAGGCAGTGAAATACATTGTTTCAGGCAGTCTTTTAAAGTAAGATAGAGTATTAGTGCTTTCTAGGGTGAAAAGATTCATTGTATGGTTAGAAGTTGATTTTTTTAAGTAACAGGAATATGCTGAGATCCTGTTGTTATAGTGAAAACTGTGAACTTGTCTTGCCACATAGCTAGGTGGCTGGACATAAGACTGACAGGGGTTCAAAATCATTCTCTCCCTGACATTCTCTGCTTGGACAGATTTTTAAGTTTTTCTCCATTTCATTTTTCTCTTCTTTAAAGGAAATCATAATGAAATTTGCTTCCTAAGGTTGGTAGGAGGATTAAATGTATAAAGTATGTTAAGTATTTAGCCCCATGTCAGGCCCACAATAAGAATCCATAATTGGCGCCAGGTGTGGCGTGGCCTAGCGGCTAAAGTCCTTGCCTTGAAAGCACCAGGATCCCATTGGACACCGGTTCTAATCCCAGCTGCTCCACTTCCCATGCAGCTCTCTGCTTGTGGCCTGGGAAAACAGTCGAGGATGGCCCAAAGCCTTGGGACCCTGCACCCATGTAAGAGACCTGAAGGTGACACAGCTTAGAAACCTGCCACCTGAAGAAGACTGTGCAAGCCACAAGTACAATGATCAAGAGCAAAAGAAGAGACAGGGGCACAATGAGTATTACTGAAGTCTCCCCTGCAAAGGAGCAAAGCCCTTTGCCAACCTCAGAGTTAATTGAGGAGTTCATTGAGAAGCTGAGGGGTACAGAGTTCAGAAAACTCATTATCAAGTTTCTTATCAACAACAAGAAGCACATATAGAAGTTCAAGAAATTTAAGGAATATGTTACATAGGAAATAGCAACACTGAAACAAAATCAAGCTGAATTATTCGAAATGAAAGATGCGATAGAGCAAATTAAAAATTCAGTGGAAAATCTCAAGAGCAGAATGAATGAGGTAGAATAAAGAATCTCAGAATTGAAAGATATTTCTTGTCATATGAGGAAACAGTCAGCTGGAAATGGATCTCACTGAAACCAAAAAAGTATTCAAGAATTAAAAGACACTATTCAAAGATCAAACATAGAAGCTTTGGGAGTTCCAGGAGGTATAGAAACAGAAACTGGGTTTAAAAATATATTTAATGAAATAATAAAGGTAAACTTCCCTAATATGGAGAAACTCCCAACTGAGCTGACCAAGAGCAATTTTCACCAAGACACATAATAATCAAGCTCTCTTCAATCAAACATAAGGAAAAGATCCTTAAATGTGCACGTGAAAAAAAATCAATTGACATATAGAGAAATGGCAATTAAATTCACGGCTGACCTCTCACAGGAAACTCTACAATCCAGAAGAGAATGGAGCGACATATTTCAGATTCTAAAAGCAAAAATTGTCAGCCCAGAATAACATACCCAGCAAAGCTTTCCTTTGTCTTTGAAAATTAAATAAAATTCTTCCACAGTAAAAAAAAAAAAAACCCTAAAAGAATATATCTCTAACAGACCTGCTCTACAAATAATACTTAAAGATGTTCTTGACAGAGAAGAGGAATAGCACCAAACAAAACCAAAGGCAAGTGTGAAGAACATTCCAGTAAAATAACAACAGAAGACTAAATCCATGAACAACCCATTGCTAAAATGACAGGACCAAATTACCACCTATACATAGTAACCCTGAATGTAAATGGATTAAACTCATTAATCAAATACCATTGAATACTGGACTAGATCAAAAAACAAAACCCATCTGTTGCCTATAGAAATACCTCTCACCAACAAAGACCAACAGAAACTATCTCATGGATTTTATCTTTTTGTTTTGTTTTGTTTTCATCTCGTCAAAACAGTTTTTTTCTCATTAAATTCTTCAGTGACTCATAGGTCATACGGTAGCATCATTTTCTTTTTCAGTTCTTTAGAGACACATTAGTCATTCAGTAGAATGTTATTTAAACTTATGGCATTATAAATTTCTATTTTTCTTCCTGTTGTTGATTTTGTTTTGTGGATTTTCATTTAAGGGGATGTATAATAACTGTGCAATAGAGACTTTCAAATCTAGGTTTGAGGATACAATGCAGTATGCATCTCTACTTCCAAAAATCAAAGATGGACTCCCAATGAAACTGTTGAAAAAAATTCAGTGGAAAATCTCAAGAGCAGAATGAATGAGGTAGAAGAAAGAATCTCAAAATTGAAAGACATTTCTAGATTCTGCCATTGTCCAGGCCCATAATAATAGACTCATGACAGTTTGTGAGGAACTCTATTACTGTAATAATTTGGAAGAAATCAGTGAGCAGAAGAGGAGATTTGGGGAGGGATAAAGGAAATCCCATAGCCTATGGAGCTGTGCCATAAAATAACAGTAATTAAAAAATACAAAAACAAAACAAAACAAAAAAAATGATCTTGTATGTACAACTCTGGGCTCCATTTCCAACTTTGTCAATCATTTTAATGTATTAACTTGTTTTTTTATACATACTTATCAAAAATAGATGTCGTTCCATAATGTACTTTGGATTGTGTAAAATGATCTTAAGTTGCATGGATACTTTTTCTTTTTTAAAAAAAAAATTCATTTTATGACACAGTTTAATAGGTTCTGGGATTCTCTTAATCCTTCCAAAACGCCCTTCACCCAAATTAAATTCCTCCATATTGTTACAGTAGTATAGTTCATATCCAGTCATGATTTCTTTATTGCGGGCATGGACCATGAGGTGAGTCCAGCATCATATTGTCCAGATAAATTCAGCAGTTTCATGAGGAAACCGTCCCTGGTCTGAAAGTAGAGCTGGCAGAGTAAGGATACTTTTTTTCACCAGGCATTATGTTCTTGAAAATCCACCATCCATCCATGTTGGTGTGTGTCTGACTCACCCCAATCATCCTAAACCCTGCCTGGAATTCCTTCATGAGTGCCCTCAGCACTCTATCTGCCTGCTGTCTCAGTGATAGGGCTTACTGGCTGATTTCAAGTCTTGACCGGTATAGGTGATATTTTAACTTCATGAACATCCCCTGAAGGAGCCATGTGACACTCTACTTTTGAAATATGTTATCTAATGGGATGATGGCTAGTTTGTATGTGGAGTGCACATATTCTTCATTAGACTAAGTCATTGCCTTCCAGAAAAGCTGCAGTAATCCATCTGCTGCTATGAGGTTCCCCTACCTCCACATCTCCACCAACATTCTGCATTACCCGACTAACTTTTGCCAACCAAATAAGTATAATGAGAGAACTCAGGATTGTGGTTTCCATGTCTCAGATGACTCATTTTTTTATTACTTCTGTTCCTACACTTACTGTAATTTCAGTTTCCTTCTCTTGTAAATTTCCTGCTTGTGTCGCTTTGCCCACAGGATTGCTGCCTCTCTCGTACTGATATGCAACCATTTGTTGTGTTATTCATTCAGCCCTTGTGGGTTTTAGACATTTCTAGCATTTTCTCCATGTTGCCAGCTGGATTATAAATTCACCCATGATGTCATCTTTGAACAGAAAACCTTAATATTTATAAACACAAAGTCATGAGTACTTTGTCTCATAATGTGACAGGCTGCAGTAACTGAAGTCACCTTCCCCTTTAGGTCCACGTTTCTGTATCACATGAGGCAACAATCCAGTTTAATCTGTTTAAGGGGCCAGTTTTTCTCCCAGTGTAACCTGCTAGAAACTCTATGGTGACAATCTTTTTGTTTTTTTTAGTCATGTTTAAATTCTACCTGTACAGGGTCTTAAAAAGTTCATAGATGCATATATTATGAAAAATACAAGATGAATCTGATGTTTTTATGCTAAAATAACCTTTAAATTCCATTAACTTTTTAAAGTCCTCTCATACATATGACCGTATCAGAACTTTCTGTCCTATTTTATTGATTTGTTTTCTGGTTTTTGTTTTTGTTTTTTGCACCAGTGTACCAGGATCTCATGATGTTACCTTTGCCACATGTTTTACTATCTGCTATGGCTTCCTCTCTATTCATATTTTTAAGCTTCACTTAGCTTCACCTAAATAACACTTAGGTATTATTTCCACAAAAATACTTTAAACTAAGTCTGTTCATGCTCCTCAGAAAAATCTAAATAAACATTTTGATGGATTTTTAGCAAAGTTATAGATAAATAGGAGAATACATATCTTCCTACTTTAATACCATTTTCTCCAACAATGTAGGACTCTTATTTTTCTGTTGTTACACTGACATACATAAATAGATTTTCTTCACTGAATAATGCTTGAGCAAGAATTAAAATTTATGAAAATGAAATCAATTTTGCATAAATACAAGAAAAAATCCAGTATTTCTTTTTCAAAATACATTTTCTATAACATTTTTGAAAGATTTTGATATGTCTGAGATAAATTTTACTTGATCTTAAGACATTATTTTCAAATCTTTAGTCAGTTTAGTTACTGTTTTATCTATGATTCCTGAATATATGTAAATAAGTAAGATTGACCTATTATTTCCTTCTATGTATTGTCCCTACCAGATTTTAGAATAACAAGAATAACACCGTGCTGTTTTAAAGAAAAACGATGTGTAGAGATTTTATCCGTTTTCTATTTTCTAAAACAAGTTGCATTTGATAGGCATCGTATTCCTTGATAGTTTAGTAGAAATTTCTAATAAAACTATATAAGCCTGGAGTGCTTTGAAAAAGGCAGATCTTTATCATTTAAAATTACTTATGACACTTTGATATATTTAAATTCTATACTTCTTTTTTTTAATTTGTTTATTTTACTAGCAAGAGTTACAGAGAGATCTTTCATCCACTGGCTCACTCCCCAAATGCCTGCAATGGCCAGAGATAGACCAATACAAAGCCAGGAACTAGGTGCTTCTTCTAGGTCTCCATTGTAGGTGCTCAAGGACTTGGACCATCCTCTACTGCTTTCCCAGTCCATTAGCAAGGAGCTAGATCAGAAACGGGGTAGTTTGCTGTGCAATGGTAATATTTTATAATTAGAACGAGCACTGTATGATGGATAGCAATGTTCTAAAACTTTACTGATTATCTCAACAGTGGTGTCAAGAGTAACTTCTGTGTTCTTTCTGCTATGGTCTAAATGTTTTACACTGGCAACATACTACTTCTATATGGCCAGGGGTACCTTAAACTACTTGTTTTGCACTGGCATAAATCCACAAGATTATCCAAATTTCAGAAGTTATTTTCAGTCACCCAGGCCCCACTGAGGTGTGTTACGGAGTGAACACACAGGTAGGCCTGCTTCCATGGGTACAGAATTCATCTGCAAACATCAGGGATTTGAAATTGGAAACCATAGCCTGTAGTGGCCTTGAAACTCCCTGTGCACTTTCAATATTTTATAAATAATAATAACAGGTACTACCTAACCCTCTGGAATTTATATCAATTATTCGTACTTAAAATGAGATTTTAACATAGCCAGATATGGGCACTTCTTTTTATTTGTTACAAAACTCTCAGAACATGAGTTACCTATTCTGCTTCTCTTTTTCTTGCCTTCCCTTTCTGCTCAAGTATGGGCTTTATTAAGCAGTGTATATTTAATTTCAGGCCTCCAGAATGTGTTTTTTGAGAAAAAGTCTTTTCTTGTTATTTTTGTGGTAAGCAGTGCCTTATTTCTGTCTGGTCTTCCACGTGTGCAGTGTGTGGGCTCAGAGGATTCACCGAAGCTGTTTTCTTCTGGAAAGCTTTCAGACAACACAGATGAAATCCAGCAGTTGATCAGACACAGATGAACAAGTTCACATACATTTGAAAGCAAATAGAGAAGGGGAAAGGGGTAGGGAGAGGTTTTACCAACGTGCGCCTTCTGCTGTGTATCTTCAGTTCTCCAGGCAAATATATACAGTGGGTTGTTGTGAGACTCAGAATTAGCCACAGACAACTAACAGAGTTGTTGACACACAGTAGACACTCAGTATAAATAAGCCATTTTGTTTCCACACCTTATCTTCCTTGTGGAAGCAACAGAGCTGAGTGAGGATTGCACTCTAATCCTCTCACAGTTGAATGAACTTCTAGAGTAGCATTGATCCATCCCTCTTTAGTCAATCATCCTCCCCCCCCCCAACTGATGGGCGCTCATTGATTCTAGAGATTGACTTTTTCAAATGCCATGACAACACTGCCCATTGTCATTCTGTACTTGAAGGCAGTTGGTTTTGCCCCTGATCCAAAGTTGCCCCTCTCCCCAAACAGGGGCTTGCTTTGCGGATCATCTCACCTTCCCATTGTCTGCCCCGGATGTCCAAGGGCCAAGATCCGCCATCCTGCAGACAAACCATAACCATGGTTGCTAGAGGAGAAGCCAAGGCAAGACAGGAACAAACCTTCCAGGAAGTCATTTGACGGTGATGAGAAGATTGGAAGTATGCAGATGAGTGTGTGGCTATGCAGTGGGGCGAGTTGCAACCTGAGATTCAGCCATCCTTCTGCCAGGTGTTTTGTGTTGGGAAAGCAGTTTAAGTTGTTCCCTAGATGTCCTGCTCCCTTGGAATTTATTATGTGTGACTTAGATATGTGCCTGGTGCTGCTCAAATGTGATCTGACTCTCAGTGCTCCTGGAAGCCCAACAATTGTTATCCCCATCTGTAAATGAGGCCACTGAGGTTCAGGGAGGCAAAATAAAGGGCCAGAGGTCACTTGCCTTGTCAAGAAGACAGCTGGAATTCAAATGCAAGTTCATGTGAATACAAAGCTCATGTCCTTTTCTCTCCCCTGCACTCACAACACAAATAAACAATCCAAAGCTGGCTGTTTGAAAGACTTCCTGAAATTTGATGAGGGAAAAGGCACTTTTCTGTGGCTGACCAGGATACCTCTGTGCACTATGTAACAGTTATGGCTTTTATTTAATGATCCTATCAAACTTCCTAGAATATATGCAATAGCGCTATCAAACTGGAACTGAAATTATTTTCCTGCACTTAACCAAGCAGTTGGTTGCAAACACCAGGGTAGTTAAAAAAATTTTAAATCCAAGGAAAATGGAATTAAAAGATAGGTTTAATTAAATCCAAACATTGTGAAATCTGTGCATACTTCTTTCATAATATGAATTTTTTGTGAACTTTGGCAGACCTCTCCTATGCATCGATTTTAAATCTTTTGCAACAAAATGAACTTGGTTTTTAATTCCATTTTTCTGTGAATTTCCTGATGTGCATTGTGTGACAATCATAATGACGTGATTGTGGTGGTGATAACAGCGTTCATGCGCTGAACACTCTGACCCAAGCACATGGATTAGTACTTCATGTGCCCACAGTGATCTTTTTCTTCTTACAAGAAGGATTTTGCCCAAGTGTCCAGCTGTACCCGACTGGGACGTGGCATGCCTGACTTGGCCCGAGGCTCCTAGCTACCTCACAGTTCTGCCACAGCGGTGCATTCTTACATATGCAAAATCATCTAACTCAGGGTTCTGATATTAGAAAACACAGTTGGGAAATACTGTACCACCCCCAATAGCTCTGCCAATCATCCTTAACTTCGCACATTTTATTCTTCAAAACACAGCGGTATTTAGATACCTTTCGTGAATCATTACCTTTCTCGATTTATCTGAACTGTCTCTGGTCAGCCAACACATGGAGATACTAGGACGTAATTGCCCTTTGCTTTCCAACTTTTTTTCTTATTATGCAGCCATAATATGAATACATTAACTCTTCTGCTATGAGAAGACAGTAGAGATGAAGGTTATATACGCACTTGACTTAGGTGACCTGGATAATCAGGCCTCAGTCCCCAGTAATTCATTGTCACATACTCCCCTGTTCAGGTGGATGTCACTTACGGCTTTAGTCACACTGTGTTCTCCAACAAGAAACCAGCCAACAACTAAACCAAAATCTACAAAAGGATCAACAACTCCCAAACCTGAATCTTTTTTTATCTTCACCCAAGAATGGCCTCCCCAGGCTGGAGTGGAGCTGTCAGCCTGCTTTCCCAGCTCCTCACCTCTCTGTCAAAGGTCATTATTATAGTGCTGTGTGCCTGCTCTGTGCCAGTCATTGTGGGAGCCAAGCTGGCGGGCGCAGCACATACCAATGGCATGGCGTTCTGCTTGGACTGACAGCAGCCTTTATGTGAGGGAATTGTGGGTTCTTACAAGCTAAGCTGCGTGCATTCTTCACTCTTTTCCTGCCACATTCACTGTGAAAACCCACTCTCATGTCCAATCAACATCACTTTTAGTTGGTGTGTATTAGAAGGGCACTTCAGAGAAACAAACCCAACAGGATAGAGATATATTTAAGATTTACTATTTAAAAAAATGGCTTAGTCTTTATGGAGACTGAGAAGCCCTACTATATGCCATCCACAAGCTCAACTAGAACCAGTGGTGTCATTCCAACTCAAGTCTCAAGATCCATCTCCAGGAGCGATGATGAAGAAAGTCCCAGTCTGAGGGCAAATGCAGACCAGCATCCCAGTTACAACAGGCAGAAAGGGAGAATTCTCCCTCTTCTACCTTTTCAAAAGCAAAGGCCCTCAGCACATTAGATCTTGCCCACCCACACTGGGCAGGGCAATTTAGGCTACTTGGTCTTTTTATTCAAATGCTAATCTCATCCAGCAGCTTGCTCCAGGTAACATTAAGAAAAAAAAATGTGTAGCCAACTAACAGGGAATCCCAAGAGCCAGTTTGGTTGATGTATGAAACCAAGCATCACAGACAGCAAGCTGAGAATCTGTCCTGCAGTGAGGTAGTGTACTGCTTACTAGGTTGGCCTTTTAGACATCAGGTGCTTTCTGCGGTGGGATCAAGCAAAAAACGAGAAGAGAAAAAGGTCAAATACATAGGGAAACCCACTGCATACTACCTCTTTTTGAGAATCACCATGTGCTTTAGGGGATGAAGCAATCTAAAGAGTCTTACAGTAGGAACACATGTCAATTTTATTTTATGCAGTTCACGTCTCCCACGTGGGTGGTAAGGACCCAGCTACTTGAGCCATCACCTGCTGCACCCCAAGGTCAACATTAGCAAAAAGCTGGAATTGAAGTTTGTGCCAGGATTTGAACCAAGGCACTCCGATGTGGGAGTCCCTCATGGCGTCTTAACCACTACACCAAATGTTTGTCTTCACTACCCAATGCTTTGTGAAGGGGAATGCCATTATGGCACTAAAATTTCATCATCTCTAGTAGCCATAGACTCCGGATTCTGGTATGATAAACATTGAGAACTGTGCTGGCTCTGTGGCATAGTACAGTAAGTCTCTGTCTGCAGAGTAGTATCCCATGAGAGCAGCAATTCCAGTCCCAGCTGTTCCACTTCTATCCAGCTCCCTGTTTGTGGCCTGGGAAAGATGCAGAGGATGGTTCAATTCCATTGGCTCCTGCACACATGTCAACAATCCAGAGGAAGTGTGTGGCTCGTGGCTTTAGATCAGCTTAGTTCCGGCTATAGCAGCCATTCTTCAAGTGTTCCACATTTACAAAAAAAAAAAAAAAAAAATGTGTAGATCGTTTAAATTTAGTTTTAGATCCACAAATAACTCACCACTATCCTTTTAAGAAATTAGAGCATGGTGAATAAGTATGGTCCTCTTTGGCTGATATCCGGTCCCAGCCCCCCCACCCCCGGCCTATCTTGCCCAGAGTGATGAGACGGTTCAGACATCTCCTTTTTATTTACACAACACACATTCACAAGCTCATGTAAAACGTTTAACATAGATATAGGTTCTTGTACTAATTTTATTTTATTGTTCTGTAAAACCTGAGGGTTTTTTTCCCCCCAGGGTGAAACATGTATAGGAAACTTAACACATTGATAGATAGCTAGACATCCCTTTCAGATGCTGCAACATTTCCTCTCAGGATTTGTACCATAATCTGTTTTCTTTGTTTCCATTCAATTATATCTAAAGATCTTTTGCAGGTTAAGCTTCTCATAAGCCTTGCTGTGTGGTAGGTCCTTGTACATAAGCCTTTCCCATGCACCTGTGAGAGATAACAATGGTAGAGTCCTTAAACAGTTAATTGCTGGGCCACAGTGTGGAACGTTATTTTGAATTGATGCTGCCAAGTTTTCAGCAGAGTCCTCATCTGCAAGAAAGCCAGAGGAAGGAATTTGCACAATGACTCCAGGAAGTCAAAAAGGGAATGCCGGAGGTGGTTCTACCAGCTGCTTCCGAAAAACCCCTGAAGTTCGTTTTTGTGCCAACAGTCCCCAAACCCAGTCACTGTCAGGGCTAAAGACATGATTCACTTTTCTCTTTTAGCCATTCCAAAAGTCCTCTTCTGCCTTTCCTCTTCCCTTCTATTCTGCCCTTGACATTCTGTTTAACTTGGTATTTCCATCTTAACTTCATAGAATGCCCAAGTACATGCATGCCAGTGGGGAAGACAGTTATTTTAATGTTATTTACTGTTGACTTTTCTTAATAGGATTCTCATTTGATGGCAAAGAGGTGAATGTGTGTCAACCCAGTCATACACTATTAAATGTGCAGGAAGGGTGTGATCCAGTTTCTGGAAAGAGACTTTGTGAAACTTTAATTGTAGTTTTTGCAGTTTGGAAGTTTTGTCAGAAGGGAGTGAAACAAGAATCCCAGTTTTCATGAGATATCTTCTGTGACTCTTGTTCTTTTAAACTTATATACTAATATTACTTTTTAAATTACAGAATGATAGCAGAAACATCAGGAGAATGTTTCTACCAGGCTTGTGGCTAGGGAAGCTGTTGGTGGGAATTCAGGCACAGTGATGGCATGGGGTGACGGCTTGCTCCTTAGTGCCCCTCAAATTATACTATTTGTCCTCCATATACTCTCTGGGTCAAAGCAAAGATCCGCCCCCAAAAAATCCTGGGTTAAAAGCTTAAAAGTCATAAGCCATTGTTTCTATCTGTTCAATTTTCTGCAAACTTCTCCTTGTTCTGTCCATTTTGCTAATTTTTTCTATGTTGCCAAGTGAATGGAATAAACTTTCTATATATAAAGCTAGCCTTTGTTAATGAGCACACTGTTTTTTTTTCTTAGTTTTATCATTTATCTTTTTAATTGGTCTATGGCATTTCTTAAAAGACTGAGTTTTTAAGCATTTATAAAGGTACATAATATTTTCCTTCATTACCACTATAATACATTTTCTATAGTTAGAAATGGGCTGACCTCTTCTTTTTCTGATTTCTGGAGGATGTGTGAGACCTACTGCACATTGTGATATTTAATCATTATTCATGTACCTTTTAAATCTGTTTTTTTTTTTTAGTTTTATTCAGAAGTCAGATACACAGAGAGGAGAGATAGAAAGATTTTCTTTCCATTGATTTACTCCCCAAGCAGCCACAACAGCCAGAGCTGAGCCAATCTGCAGCCACGAGCCTGGAGCCTCCTCCAGGTCTCCCACACAAGTGCAGGGTCCCAACGCTTTGGGCTGTCCTCTACTGCCTTCCCAGGCCACAAGCAGGGAGCTGGATAGGAAGCAGGGCTACTGGCATTAGAACCGGCAACCATATGGGATCCTGGTGCGTTCAAGGCAAGGACCCCAGCCACTATGCTACCGCACCAGGCCCTACTGCATGAACCTTTTATGAAGTCATATTTAAGTTAACGTGTGTGTGTGTGTGTGTGTGTGTGTGTGTGTGTGTGTGTGTGTGTGTGTTAAAAGCTCTTTGAAAGGCTGGAAAAACAAAATGCTTCTTTGTATTCTTCAAAGTGTTGAATAGCAAGTAATGGAAACATTTCGAGCTGGGAGAATTCCAAATGGAAGCACTTCTGAAAACAATACTGGAACTTCAGAGGTACAGAATCAAACTGACAAACCTAACCTTTTTAATCTTCGAATGGAAGTAGTTACCTGCTGCTTGCTAACTTTATCTTGAATCACGCTTTTCTTTGCTACCTTGGTCTTCCAACTGTGCCAAGTTAGTGTTCACCTGCAGTGTTCTTCCCCTTGATTCCCAATTCCTAGCTCTATTCTATCATTCAGACTGTGGCACACTGGGGTTTGTGACTATGGCCGGACCAGTACATATCCTAACTCACGAGCTCTTTCCGTTGTGGAGGATGGCATTTCCTAGGATAAACCGTGGTAGATTGTATAACCACACCAAGCAACTGACTGTGGCAGAGGTGCTGCTCCCATGGTTAGGGAACTTTCACCCGACTCACTTATCCCCTGGAACTCTCACCCTGTGAACCCAGGCACCGCATACATGTGCTGGCACTCACTGGCAGCCAGCATCAAATATCAGCCCGAAAGCAAACAAATCCTCAGGTGATCTCATATCCGATCCTATGTGTCTTCCAAGATCCCAGATGTTGGGAGACAGAGGAAAATCATCTCCATTCAACCCTGTGTCAGTGCTTGAGCCAGAGAATCATGGATCTGATTGTTTTATTCCGCTGCAGTCAGAGCATGCAGCCACACTAAGTAGAATGAGCCCTCCACTTCTACGTCCTCTTAGTCTTCCCCAACCACTCAGGCTAAAGTTATCACCCAATTATCATGTTGTTTTGTTTAATTTTGGTTCTCTGCCTACTGCTGCCTGTTAGGTTCCTTGTGCGTTTGTTTAATATGCTTATTCCATATGTCACTAAAGTAAAGTACATGTGCACAAGGACTGGTCTGTCTCACCTGCTTGAAAGTCCTCAGTACCTGGAACAATGTCCCGCACAGACTAGGTGCTCGACAGTGACCTTCTGATTAAATAAATGCATTAATGAAAGGTGTCTATGTAATTAGGTTCTTCCACCACATTTTATTTTTGTTGCTTAATATACAAGTTACATGTAGTTTCCTACAGTATAGTCATTTGTGTACTTCAAAGAAAAGTTATTTAATACAAATAAAATTAAAATAAGCAACAGACAGGAAACCCAGGTGATACAACTTTAATTGGGCTTGGAAGTAGCAAACATAAGAAAAAAATAAAGTAGAGCAATAAGACAAAGCTTTAGAATGTTAAAAAGAAGAAAATGAGTTTGTGTACGGAAGTGATTTGCAGTCTCATACAAAAGTGAACTCTACCAATGTGATACAATTTGAAAGTTCTTGAAAACAATATAATCCATTTATTCAAGGAATACTACCATGTTGGTCAGAGAATGAATTAAATAAAATAAGGAAAACCAGCTCTTTGAAATATGACTCCTTATGTTTGGGTAAAACATGAAGCCAAAATCCTTTCATTTTTCCTTATTTATTTTTGCCCTTGTTGCCCAAAATGCGTTGGAATCAGTAACCAAACCAATGGAAGAATGAGAGAACCCACCCACTGTGTGCAAATAGAACTGAGGCTTTTTAAATGCTTTGACCCTCACTGCTCTTGAAGTCAGTCTGACTGAGCCAGGTCCCTGAGAAATGTCTTCGTGAGTCAGTTCATACACACCCAAGCACGTACATCTCATTTCCTAGGACAAGCTCCATTTACAAAATCAGAACCATCCTTCCATTTTGTAAAATGCTGGATAGGTCTTCAAGAAAGTTTTGGAATCCCAAAAAGGAGCACAGAAATAGAACATAATGAAAAGTTGCTTGGGCAAGTATGCATTTTTATGACATCCTTAAGAAAAGAAACAGCTAACAGCCATGAACTTACAGCTTGATTATGCCTGTTACAGCCAACAGCTGCAATGAGGCTATCTCATGACAAAATAGTGCCACATTCTTTTGCCAAAAAAAAAAAAAACCATGGGAGAGGAGGCATGACTATTTGAAGCTAACTATTCCTATGGAGTAACAGTACAGAGCCTGACAAACAATGCTTTGCAGGGACTGTAAGATTTTAACAGGAAATACAAATTCCTCTTCTCTTCCCTGCAACTCACCATTGAAATATTGCTCCACAGTCCTTAATTGTACCCATTAAGATGACAGAAATGCAGTTACTTTCAACCACTCAAGCTCTTCCTTCAGATTTGGCACATAATCTATAACTTTGAAGATGAATCTCACTATAGCTAAAAAGTTTCAGGAGTGGCTCTCTCAATGTGATTTGGCAAATGAAGGTATAACAATAATTAGAGTAGTACTATTTGCCCTGTCAGTAGTCAACAGACAACTAGGATACTGAGCTGAAAACAGGCATAGCACCCATCATGTGAGCATGCCATTGGAAGGCCAAAATCTACACATGGGTTAATTGGTTAATTTTACTTACAGCTACAGCATGGTGAAGAATACTTCGTTAGTCTTCCTTCCTGTTGTTGATGAGAAATGAATTAAATGAGGAAACAGAAAAACTATCATATATATATATATATATATATACACACATACATACATACATATATATATATATATATACATACATACATACATATGTATATATATATATTAGGCCCAGCACAGTAGCCTAGTGGTTAAAGTCCTCACCTTGAATGGGCCAGGATCCCATATGGTTGCCAGGATCCATATGGTTGCTGGTTCTAATCCTGGCAGTCCCACTTCCCATCCAGCTCCCTGCTTGTGGCCTGGGAAGGCAGTCGAGGACAGCCCAAAGCCTTGGAACCCTGCACCCGTGTGGGAGACCAGGAGGAGGCTCCAGGCTCCTGGTTTCAGATCAGCTCAGTTCCAGCTGTTGTTGCTGCTTGGGGATTGAATCATCAGACAGAAGATCTTCCCCTCTGTCTCACCTCCTTTCTGTATATCTGACTTCTGAATAAAAATGAAATAAATATTAAAAAAAAAAACACAGCAAATGCCCTCATCAGAAACATCAGAAACTTGTGTTTCCACCTGCTTTCAACTATTTTAGCTTAGGCTAGGTCCCTTCTCCCCCATGGTCCATAGATGGAGGCTACAAAGCCAGGTACTGGTTGGCTTCTCCATCCTGGAACTCATCTTCTGGCAAGCACACCAAGAGGGAGCTAATGTCATGCTTTTGGCTGATAAAGTCTGTTCACCGTCTGTGTTTTCTACCTGCAAACTTCATGTCCTTTATGTGAAAAAATGCTTGTAGCCCAAATACCTCTTGGCTACTTTCAAATTTATTATTTATTTCTCTCCATTTATTATGCCTGTTCTATTTTTGCAATCATAATTATTAGGAAGAAAAGTTTGTTCCAGGAGCAATCAGAAAATAACCCAAATCCAATCAGACGATTAACCACAATCATCACCATTATCATCAGCATCATCAGTCAGTCATCAGCATCATTACCATTATCCTTAGAAAATGGTAGCAAAGGTCAACCTGGCCTTAAGAGAATAGATTCTAGCAAGCTTAAAATACTTGAGTGGTGTCTGTCAAGTTTGGGCTGGAAATATGCTTCTCTTTATTCCTTTTACCAAATTCTCAAGAAAATAGGCTTTTAAGAGCTTTTTGGGGGGAACAACCTGAAATGGCAATTTGGAAATCAAATAGTTCTGACACAATTGAGATTTTGATGAGTTAACTTCCCATGAATATAACATATGGATGAAATTTCTTCCTGAAATGCATGTGGGTGTGTTTAAGGGTAGAGCACATGGGGCAAAACACATTTCATGCTTTTCAAAAACCCATACATTTGCAAAAATCATTTGATGCAGCTTATTTTTGCTGATTCCAAATCTGTCCTGTTTCAAAAATAAGAAAAAATCCTGGTCTTTCCTATGCACTTTCCACTTCTGTTCCCTTATGGGCATGATCCCATTTTCTCTCAGGGAGATGATATCCAAATCTAGAAAAAATGAGACCTTCTGAAATTCAGTTGTCACAGAATGGCTGAGGTTGGTCTACCCTGTTCAACTCTGGAAGACCCATTGTTTCTCAGATACATTGTACCCACACCATCTCCTTGAGTTATATGGAGCTTAGAGTCAAGTCATTTTTCATAAACTGATTAAGTCGGCTTCCCCAAACCTACAGTATAACCCAGCACTTTTTATGAATTTAAATGTGGAAGAACATAGTTATTATCATCAGCCTTTCTCTTTCTTGTTTTGATTCACTGCTCTTGCATATCAAGGTTATTCTTGATCTCCATTCAATCAAACCCTTGGAGAATTACGGTATACAAAGGGGTTTGGATTTAACATCAGTGTTTTTAGGGTTTTGTCTATTATCAGTGACATTCTAGTTAAATCTCACAATCCTGCTCAAATAACGTTTCAGCTTCTGCTTCCATTTTATCTGAGTTGGCATTTGAGATTAAATCTATTCACCGTGCCTGTTGTACATGTTCCCTTTCCTCTCCTTCTGCTTATTCACAAGTGGGCAGTCAGAATTAACATCTTCAGTGCCTAGATTTCTCTTAAGTTAGATCTATTTTGGAGTGTCTGCATGCAGAAATCCTGTCTGAGTCATTTGAAAGCTCTCTTCCCCAATCCTAAAACACATATCCCAATCCCTAGGAATCTAGCCTTATTGGAGGGTCGTTCTATCCTGAGTTCCTGTGCTTCCTTTTTTTCACATACAGAAAACAATGGCAAACTCTTACAGTTTTTTCCATCGCCTTGCTGATAAAATCAAAACAAATCAAGAATTTTTTGAGATATATGGTGGGGAGGCAATGAAACATTAGCTATGTTTGCTATTGGTATCAAACGAAAGTAAAATGTTTTCCTAATAGCAGATTATATAGAACAAAGGCAGGAGGATATTGCTTGTTCCAGCCAAAAATCACATTCATCAGTGTGTCAACAGTATCCGTAAGAGAGTTCTTGCTTTCTTGAGTTTCAAGCCAAGTTGGTCTTTTTGATTACCTTCAAATGTTTCTATACATAGCATCAACATAGAAAAGGAAGAGGTTTGATCTCCTTAATTTTCTCCATACCCCTAGTGCTGAGTATGGTACTCAGCATGTACTGGACATGCAAAAAAAAATTTATTTGCATACAGAGTTCTCTGCACTGCTCCTCCCATAACTCTCATGTCCAAGTGTATTTTTTGCTAGATGACTAGTGTAGATAAGGTCTTCCACTCAGCTCTGGAGCCAAAGGAAAGCAAAGCAGCTCACATACAAAATAAACAATCAAATCCATCTTCCTGGCAGGGAACCAGTCCAGCTATGGATACACTGACAATAGTGTAATCTTCAGCCATGCATCCAAAAGAAACAAAATAATGCCTGATTCCAAAAGAAAGAAGGAGAGAAAGTGAAATATTTCTGTGCCTTTTCTTTTCCAAACCATAGATGACATATAAGCTGGAATCAATAGGAAAAGCATGAGTTTCGTAAAATCGCAGTAGCTAAGTCACTTTGGGTACAAAGTGTCTATTTTTTAGTGTACTTGGTGCCTTCAAATCAAGATGTTATAATAACAGAAAATTACAGGGCAGTGGTAGAGCCTCATGGTTAAGAACACAGCCTTTGAAATTATGTAGACCCCAGTTTGAATTCCTTCTTTGTCACTTTCTTTCTGTGTACCTTGTATAAATTATTTAATCTCTCCTTGTCTTAATTCCCTCTACTGCAAAGGAAGAGATTAACAATTTGTTTTTCACAGTGTTATGGTCCAAGTTAAATGAGACGACCATGGAAAGCACTCATGCAGTTTCTGGCACAGAACAGACCTAATAAATTACTTTAGTCATAAATCTTTCATGAATCCCCCCAAAAAATGGTTTGGAAGAAAGCATGATGGATTGTTCAGAAGAGTCTTATCACCACCAACACAGCCGTTCTGAGAAATTAGCCAACCAGAAACCCCAGTAGCTAATTATAATTCACTTGGAAGATAATGAAGACAAATATGCCATCCTAGAACCGATGTAGAGAATTACTAATGTCAACAGAGGCTATGATTTGAAGAAGGAAAGAGGGAGGTGAATCTAGACATGTTGGAGAGAAAATCCTGACCAACAGTCTTGTGAACTTCCTCATGGCTCCATATATAAGCAGAATTTGAGCCCTGACAAGCTGAGTTCTGGCCGTGTGTTCATCCTTTGGTAGCCAAGATAATAGCTCATGGTTGGGTAGATAGAATATCCAGTTGGAAATTGGCTAGCCCCACCTCCCAAGACATTTAGAAGGAAGGAATGTACAGAGCACTAGACACGAGGGGGTCTCCATGGTGCCTGGAATGACCCTGCAGTGCAGAGAGCAGGCCAGCAGCAGCTCCCACCCCAGGCAGGTGTATGTTTTGTTCATTTCATTCACTTGAGATCCTGTCCACAGCAAAGTAGACAAGCCTTGGCCTCAGAGTGCTTGCAGTAATGTAGGTGGGTACCCTGGCAGGAGCATGGAGAGGGTGCTTGTGGAACTCAAGAAAGAAACAAGTGGCCAGTGTTGAGAACATGAGTTTCTTGGAGGAGACAACCATGCACATCATAAAGAGTGAATATGGTTAGAAAGGTGATGGAGGCTGTTGTGGCAGAGATCCTGAGGTCCAAGGGAACAGGAGGATCAAGTGTCTGTAGATGACACCATGGCATGTGTGGCAGATTATGAGATGCTGTGAGGTTCTGCAAGGGGTTGTGGAGGCATGTTTGCTTTCATGTTGGTGCCAGACCCTGCAACTAGCAGGCCCAGTAAGAGAACTAAGTCGTGAAATCTGCATGGCAGTCCTGGGAGTTTAGAGACTAACATTATCTGCATTTTCGTCACAGGAAGACAGAGAAGTTAGGATTCAGAGCCTTATATCCTAGGTCTGCAGCCTGACATCATGTGTGTGAGCTGGGATTTCTACCCTCGTGGTACAGTCTGAGAACTCACATCCTTAGCCCAACTCCCCCCACAGAGACAGGCTCACGGCACTCTGGGACAGCTCACCCAGGTACTGTGAAAGTGCTTTCACATAGAGCTTATGTTTATGGTGGACCTAAGGTTAGCTCATGAGAACCGTTGCACATACAGAAAAGCAACAAAATCTACCCAAATACATTTGTCAGTGTTAGAAGATAGGACCACAGGTATTTTCTTTCATGCAGTTGTTATGTAGATTTCACCTATGCAGAAGCCCAATTGTTACAGTCTTCAGAACTGCTTGAAATCTTTGAATTAGGAAAACTGTGGCATCTGGGAAGACTTGCAGATCTCAGATTTAGTGTGCTTAACACTAGAAGACTATTTCAATGCCAGAGGATGGAAGATCTGAATCTAAACCTGAAGGGGATTTTTTTCAAAGATTATTTTTTAATTTTTATTGCATAGTCAGATATGCAGACAGGAGGAGAGACAGAGAGGAAGATCTTTTGTCCGTTGATTTGCTCCCCAAGGTGCTGCAATGGACAGAGCTGCACCAGTCCGAAGCCAGGAGCCCAGAACATCTTTCAGATCTCCCACATGGGTGCAGGGTTCCAAGAGTTTGGGCCATCCTCAACTGCTTTCCCAGGCCACAAGCAGGGAGCTGGATGGGAAGTAGGGCCACCAGGATTAGAACCGGCGCCCTTATAGGATCCTGGTCCATTCAAGGCCAGGACTTAAGCTGCTAGCCTACTGTGCCAAACCCCTAATCCCTGAGTTTTTATGGAGCCACTTGGGAAAGAAGAAATGTTACTGTGTGTATATATAGGTTTCTACTAGCAAAAAACAACTAGAATATTGACCGGTCTCTAAATCCTGCAGTAACTAGCATGGCACCTTGCATGGAGTGTGATCAAAGAAATGCTAGAAGTGAGTGCATACATGAAAGCATGAATAAATAAGTGAATGAGGTTTCTGTTGTTTGTTTCTAGGCTTCCTCCACGAGGTAGGGTGTGCTAGCCTGCAGGGAGTCATGTCCAATTAGAATCAGAAGTCATGAGAATTGATGTTAATGACTTCTTTTGCTATAAAATTAGCATGATGTCAAAGAGAAATATTTATATATCTGTAATCATTGCAGCATCATTCACAGTAGCCAGAAGGTAGAAGCAGACCAAGTGCCCACTGGAAAATGAATGGATAAACAAAGTAAAATGATTCTGAAATTTAAAAAATATATATGATAGATTCCAGGGTACTTCAGAAAGGTTTTAGGAAAAGATGAACTTAAAAATACATTCTATTTATGCAAGAAAAGTAGAAATTTATGTGTTTTTTCTTAAGTATGCATCTCCCATAAGCTTTCTCAAGACCCGTCATATATAGGATTTCATATTTTGCACTGTAAAAGACGCGTTTTTCTAAAGTTTTATTTATTTTTATTGTAAAGGCAGATTTACAGAGAGAAGGAGAGAAAGAGAAAGATCTTCCATCTACTAATTCACTCCTCAAATGGCTGCAACTAGAGCCAAGCCAATATGAAGTCAGCATCCAAGAGCTTCTTCCGGGTTCCCCAAAGGGCACAAGGTCCCAAGGCTTTAAGCCACCCTCCATGGTATCTCAGGCCACAAGTAGGGAGCCAGACAAGAAGTGGAACAGCCAGGACATGAACCAGTTCCCATATGGGATGCCATGCTTAGAGGAAGAGAATTAGTTGAGCTAACATGCCGACCCTGATGCTCACGTTTTAATTCTGTTTTCCACCCACACTTTGAAGGACAGAAGTGCTGACATGTGCTACAGAATCAATGAACCATGATGAAATTATGTTAAGTGAAATGAGGCAGAAACAGAAGGACAAACACCATATGATTTTACTCAAATGAAGTACTCCTAGCAGATAAAGTCATCAAGATGAAAAACAGAATGGTGGTTGATAGGGACTGATGGTAACAAGGAACAGGAAGTTACGGTTTGGTGGATGCAGAGTTTAAATATCACTGGATGGAAGGCGCGTGGAGCCGAGTGACGGTAGTAACTTCAGAGCAGTACAGTGGTCATTATGCTGTTGAGTTACACACTTAACTGGTGACAGTGATAAATTCTGAGAAATATATTTCACCAAACTTCAGATCATGTTTGAAGAAAGGTCACATACTAATGTTTTTGGACAGAAAATCAACATGAGTTATTATAGCATACTTATCATGTTATATTAGCATGTTATAATATATTTGATATCAAGTAACGATGCTATACTAATCATCATAGCTAGCATCTATTTTGTGGATGATATAATGATACATAGCAATAATAATAAATCAAGCATTGCTTAGAGACAGGGATACTTTCTGAGAAAAAAAAATGCCTCAGTAGGCAGTTTTGTCATTATGCAAACATTGTGGAGTATACTTACAAAACCAGATGGCTTAGGTCATTCACTCATTGTGCTCATAAGCACCACATGTATGAGTTTGCTCTTGGCATAACAGGGATGCTGTATTAAACTTTTTTTAAAATAACTAGAGTGTGCTCCAAAATATGATGAATCACTATGCCCCTAACTCTGTACTGTGAAATACATGAAATTTCTTCATCTTATACAAATAAAATAATTTAAATCTCAAAATAAATTAAATGATGATGAGAACTACAGTTTAATAAATATATAAGCTGGGCCCCAGGTGCCATAATCTATTGGCTAAATCCTCATGTTGCATGCACCACGATCTCATATGGATGCTGATTCATGTCCCAGCTGCTCCACTCCCATCCAGCTCTCTGCTTGTGGTCTGGAAAAGCAGTCAAAAATGGCCCAAAGCCTTGGGACCCTACACCCGTGTAGGAGACCTGAAAGACACTCCTGTCTTCAGGTCTGCTCAGCTGTGGCCATTGTGGCCACTTGGAGAGTGAACCAGTGGACAGAAGATCTTTCTCTCCTTCTGCAAATTTGTCTTTCAATTAAAAAATAAATAAATATTTAAAAATAAATAAACATACAAACCAATTACATAATCATTTATATCGCTATCCAGCAGCATTACTACAGTTTATTATATGTGCTATACTTTTACATGACTGGTAGCAAAAGAACATCACCACAAACTTGCAAGTAACATATTGCACAGGAGCAGTCCGAGTACTACAGTGTCACTAGGCAACAGGAATTCTTCAGCTCCACTATAAGCTCATGGGACCATTGTCAAGTGTGCAATCCCTCATTAATCAAAGTGTCATCATGTGACAGCTGTATGTAATTGCTTATATAACTGATGTTTACTGAGCACCCACCATGTGCCCAACTGCATTCTAATGATCGTATACTCTCTAAGCTGATAACAACAGTAGAAGGTCACTACAGTTGTTTTCTACTGACAGATAGGAAAGTCACTGCAGAAGTGCTAAATAATTCTGCAAGGGAACAAAGCTCATAAACTAGAGTAAAAGAATGGCTGCAAGGTATAGCTGTGTTGGGGACTCATGGCTGGTGGAGCCTAATTGGTGGACCTGAGTAGCAGTTTGGATTAACCAGGCCAAAAATCCCAATACTTTACATGATCACACTCAAGTTGTCCATCTACAGCTGATTAATAACAATCATAAGAAAGGAAGCTCAAGACACAAGTGTTGGAATGAGGACTTTGGAAACATCATTGGCCCAGTCTTCTCAACAGTGATACAAAGTGCATCCTCTTCAGCTGTCTTTATAGAGGAAGAAACTGTGACAGTAAGAGTGTAACACACTTGCCCAGTCTTAGAGTTCACAAATGGGAGGTCTGGAACGCAAATCCAGGCAGTTTGATGCCATAATCTGTGCACTGACCACAATACAAGGATTTCTTGAACTGCTGAGAGTTAACTTTTTAGTACTAATTCTAAGAGTGCTAGAATACAAGTTATCACTTATCCGACAATGGCCTCACACTGGGATAAATATTTCCACTATATTAATTTCTATGGGCACCACAAGAGGACCTTGTGGGGGAAGTAAGGCCTTTAAGCCTGTTGCAAAGGCAAATAGATCCTTCCAGTTCTCCCTGTTAGCATGCCGTGCAATCAGGATTCACATGCAGGTGGCAGCCACCAGCAGAGAGTCTTCTGGAGTGGACATGCAGGCTCTTGGACCCTACTCCGGACGATTTGAATGAGAATCTGCATATGAACAAAAGTCCAGATTATCCCAGTGCATTTCGAGGTTTTTCTTCCTCAAAACCAAGGGTATGGCAGTCAGCAGCCGGAACCACTCCTGTCTCCAAACTGATAGAGAAAGGGAACAACATTAAAATAAGAAATGATCCTAATAAAGAGATAAATGTGAGGGACTTCTAAGGATGCCATTTTCTCATCTTCTCTGAAGACCTGATAAGTTCATGTCTCCAGTGGAACTCCACATTTAACAAAATGAGCCTTTTGCTATCTTGAGCAGAAGAATTACTGCTCTGAAAACTCACAGGAAGAATCAGGAGCAAACAGCAGTAGGCTTCCTCTTTTTCATATGGCCAGAGAGGTGGGTTACAAGAGACCTCTCCAACAGGCTGGCCGACTGGCAATCTATGCATTGATTTAGAACGCTGATGCTGAGAGAGCCACGTTTCACAACTTAATGTGCTGCTCAAGGCTGCGGGCACTCGCAGTTGCCTCTGGTAGGGATTGACTAGTCCCCGTGGAAATGGACTCTGGCTTCTGAGCCTGCCCTTGCCCATCTGCTTCCCTGCAAAGACTATCACCCCCGTACCCTTGGGACAAGCCTAACATAACAGCAGCAGCCAGGACTGAACACAGGCATTAACCAGTGCCACAGGCATATCCCAGCTGGGAATCAATTCTCTTCTAAGGAGTTGGCCTGATGCCTGGCCCTTAAGGAGTGTCACACACACGTCGTGTGTTAGCAATACTTATGCTCTTCTTTTATAGACAGCTGCTAACTAGGCTCAGTAGAAAGGGCCAGGAAAAGAAAGACAAGATTTGGAGTTGGAAAAGATAAAATCAAATGAATTGAAAGAAAAAGAATAAGAGAATTTTCCTTTTCTAAATAATAATAAGAATCGTACCTAGCATGTGGAGTCAGTGCTGACTACACACCAGGCACTGCACAAAGGAATCAATATGTCTCATTTAATACTCCCAGGAACCCTACAAAGTAGATATTTTAATTATTTCCATCTGACACAGGAATGGAAGGCTGTCACTTTATAGGGAAAGAGAGAGAGAGGAGTGGAAAGGAAAGAGACAGGGAGATAGAAAGGAATTAGAGAAGAAAGAATGAAAGTGGGAGAGGGACAGAGCTCAGTTTTCTTGTGGAATAGAAAGGAGAATGACTACAGAGGGCCTTAAAGCAAAGGAAAGTTCCCTGGTGATCAGAAATAGTGTAAATAAAAACGGATTGTTTACTTTCATTTTAAACAATTAAAATGCTTGAAAGATTGACTTGTTTCATGTGTTTTTGGGGCAAAATATCTTTTCTTATTTGAAAATCAGAATTATAGAGAGAGAGAGATCTTTCATCTGCAGGTTTCCTCCCAAGGTGGCCACAAGACTGTGGCTGGGTAAGGCTGACGCCAGGAGTAAGGAACTTCCTGCAGGTCTTCCACCTGGGTGCAAGAGCCCAAGGACTTGGGTCCATCTGCTGCTTTCCCAGGCAGCAGAAGAGCTTAGGATCAGAAGGAGAACAACCAGGATTCAAACTGGCACCCATATGGGATTTGAGAGTTGCAGGTGGTAGCTTAACCTGTTAAACTACAGTGCTGGCCCCTATCTCATCTTTTATAAACTCAAACAAAAGTAAGTCGGCTGAATTTTAACTATCCCTAAATGAAACACACACACACACGTAGTGTTTCTTTTCGCAATTATGACTTCTTGAGAATGAATGGAAAATTTGGCAATCCGATTAAATGTAGCTTACAATAAAACAGCGCTAAATGTGGGTTTTATATGCCCTTTGTTTCTCATTTTCCTTGGAACATTGTCAAGAGTTTAATGAAACTAATACTTGGGCTTCAGATCTCTCATGGTCAGAAGTCAGACCCTCCCCAACACTAGCAACTCAATGTAACCCACTTTTTTGCAGCTAGTGGGCTATGTCAGGACCTAGGCTATATATGTTGTATATGAACAGACCCAGGAATCCTCTCAGGAACCCCAGAATGAAGGCGTGACTAGCAGTTCCATTTATGGAAGTAGCAGAGACTCAGAGTGCTGACCACTTACCATGCTTCCATGGTAAGCAGAGGAGTTAAAAGTGAACCCAGACAGCGGAGCTGTTTTCTTTCCTCTAAAACATTGGTCTTTTTTTTTTTCAATTAACTCATAAACATAAAATTTCTAAAGCATTATTTTAAACACCAAGGTCTAGTAACACTGGCTCAAAAATCTATGCTTTATATCAGCTAAACTGGTCACATGGTAGCTTTTGGAAATACCCCACCCCAAAAAAATTTAGGTTGGGCTAGCTGTTCCTAATGGTTATATAGAGAGAAGCTCAGGAAGACATCAATCCCTTCCTTACCCAGGCAGTTGGCGCTCTACTAGTTTGCTGGAATAATGTCTGAAATTGCAGAGGGTTTTCAGGGAGTTATTGCACCCACTTGGTTATTCTACTGGGTCTCCTCAGCCTGTGTGAGAAGTGCACCTTGGTCATATGGAACCCTTGGAGTGGCAGATTGAATATTCATTAATTTTATAGATTTTAACCACTAGACTGTTGTATGTTAAATGCCATTCCAGGCTCTTCGCTTGTGTTTACTTCTTAACTCTCACAAGGCCCTGGGCCACAGATGCCATTATCATGACCATTTTATAGCTGAGATAACAGAGATTCAGAATTGCAAAGTGTAGCTGAGATTCTCACCAGCTCTGTCTATTGATTCAGGAGCCTTCTCTCCTGCAAGCAATTTGCAATCATGACAAGGAAGACATGGACATACTAAGGTACTAATTATCCAAGTCATTACTTCACTATAATAATGGATTATCCTATACATGCAAGTTTGACCGTTTCATTGCACCATTCACAAAATGAATTCCACCTATACTGTAGGTTTAAATGGAAGAACTACAAATCTAAAACTCTTGAGAGAAAACATAGTTGTTAAATCTTTGAAACACTGGATTAAACAATTGTTTCTCACTTAGGATATCAAAGCACAGAAATTAAAAATTTAGATTTCATCAAATGTAAAAAAACAGTTATGACTCAAAGAATGTCATCACAAAAGTGAAAAAAATCTTTAAAATAGAACAAAATATTTGCAAATTCTGTATCTGACAGCAAACCTGGGTCCAGAATATTAAAAAAAATTAAAACTCAATAGTGAAAAACAAGCAGTAATTTTTAATTGATAAGCAGTTTAAATAGATGTTTTAGCAAAAAAATATACAAACTGTCCAGAAGCACATGAAAATGTGCTCAACATAGTCATTAGGAAAACAAAAATCAAAGCCACATGAAATACCACTTCTCAACCATTAGCATGACAATAGTAAGAAAGATAAGTGTTGGACAAGAATATGAATAAAACCCTCATTCATTGCTGATGGGAAAGTATAGTAGTACAAATACTCTCATAGTTGGCTGTTCTTCAAACTGAGAAGCAGAAAGCTACTGTACAGCCTGAGTGTTTTAGTCAATTTCCACTTCTAAGTATCTACCTAAGAGAATTAAAAAATTTACATCCACAAGAACAAGTATGTCAATGTTAATGGCAACATTATTCATAACAGCTAAAATGCAAACAATTTAAATCTCATTGGCTTATGAAGGGATAAACAAAATATATATTTATATTAAGGAATATCATTCTTCAAGAAAAGAAATGATATATTGATACATTCCATATCAACGACACTTGAAAATATTATGTTAAATGAAAGAACCCCTTTGTAAGAGACCATATTTTGTAGCTTCCATTTTCTTTAAAAAAAAAAGGATAAATTTATTTTTATTTGAACAGCATAGTCATACAGAGAGAGACAGAGGAAAAAAGAGATCTTCCATTCAGTGATTCACTCTCCAGATGGTTGGAGATGAGCTTATCCAAAGTCAGGAGCTTCATTTGGGTCTCCCCAGTGGGTGCAGGGTCCCAAAGGCCATCCTCCACTGCTTTCTCAGGCCATAGTCAGGGAGCTAGATGGGAAGTAGAACAACTAGGATGAAAACCAGAACCCATATAGGATGACAGGACCTGAAGGTGCAGGATTAATTAGCCTGTTGAACCATGGTGCCGGCCCCATGTATACTTGCATTTATGTGAGCTGTCTATAATAGGCAATACATTTGAGACAGAAATTCACTTAGTGGTTGTCTGAGTTGAGGCAGAAAAATGTGATATAGGGAAAGAGAGTGGATACTTATGGGCATGAAATTTTGACAGTGGGAGGATGATAAAATATTCAAAATTCATTGTGCTGGTAGCTGCACAACAGAATCTACTAAACAGCTTCCACTGTTTAACTGGAAATTTTAACGTGTATGACTTATGCGGTAAGATGTTAAAAAAATTTGAGATGAACTAGAACTAATGTCACAATCCTCAGATTTTCCAGAACCACGTGCTTTGTTTTGCTTTGCTTCAGTTTTGACCCTCCTGAGGGAGATCTTGAATGTGGACTTTCCATTCTACCACCACCAGCATCCCCACCACACAGAAAACACTATTTCCAGGATCTGTATGGAGTAAAGACAGAGCCGCCGGGTCTCCTCAGCTTCCTACCTGCAGGCTAGTCCAGTCATCATCTTTTCTCTTGCTCTGAAATATCCTTGATGATTTATAACAGAATAAAATATTTCCCCATTACTCTATCTTCAAGCCCTCCTCCCACAAAAAGTCTTGAAACAGAAAATTTGAAATCAATTTTCTTCTTAACAGAAACAACAACAATAAAATTCCTCAAAAATTCCAGTTATGCTGTTTTTTCCCTATAGCAGCAGCCCCACCACTTTGACAGACTTTGGCTTTGGTGTGAGAAATTTAGGTTACACAAAAGTCATCTTCTTAGCAGCATTGCAGAACAATGGGCTTTTGAGTAAACATGCAAGTTTCCCATCTGTGGACACTGGCTTCCCTTTTTATTCACTTTAAAGATTTCTATCTGTGCACTCCAAACTGTGGTAGGTTGTCTTCTCATAATGCTAGAGAACTAACAAGATTTCTTATAATCCTCCTCTGCTTCTATTACCTATAATATTTAATGATTTCCCTTCAACCCTATCAGCCCCTGCAATTCCTCCTGTTTACTGTTGTTCCTTTTCAGCTTAATAACCACCTCGTTCTATGCATCATCTCTCTGAAAATTTCGGAGAATAGCCATGTAAGAGAAATGCACTCTTTGAATTTAGAACAGTACATTATGTGTATGCTCTTATATTATGCTCCATTTGTGCTACTCCAATGGTATCCGCCAAACTCAATAGCAAACTGAAATGATTGCAGTGTTTTCCATTTGGAAAGGCAGGCTTATTTAGCAGACACGTAACAGCGTTTCTTTTCTTTACCGTTAGAGTTTAGTGTCTTTGTCTTCCAAACCAGTTCTGGGTACCAGCTACCAAGTTTAAGCTATTTGTCATGGCCGAAAAGAGTATAACCTCAGTGGTTTTATTTCAAAATTTTTATTTCTTTGTTAAGAGAGACACAAAGAGAGAATCAGGGATGGAGGAAGATAGAGGAGTTGGTGGATTCCCCAAAGGCCTAGAATGGCCAGGATTGGTAAGGAGCTGGGAACCCAATCTGTGTCTCCTCACACAGGTAACAAAAATTCAAGTGCTTAAGCTGTAACTACTCCTTCCCAGGATCCGTGTTGGTGGGAAGCCGACATTAGGAGTCAGAAACCAGGACATCAAATGGGAGATACAGGAATCCTAATTACAAAATGCTAATAAAGCTAAACACATGCTCCCCTCGTTTATTTGGGGTTTATATATATATATATACATATATATATATATATATATATATATATATATATACATATATATATATATATATATATATATACATATATATATATATATATATATATAACCCTAAAAAAAGAAAGATAAACATACGAGAAAAGTTTGTCCTTATCAAATTTTTACAGGACTAGTGCTTATAGTACTAATTACAGTCTCTAGCTTAGAGTAATCATAGGTAGTATTTGTTGAATTCTTACAACTGACCAGACACTGATGCTGTGAAAAAGGCATTATTATGGGAGGATAAAAATATGCCTATATTACAGAAGAGGAAGCTGAGAGAAAGATTAAGAAACTTGCCCAAGATCACATAACTTGTTAGTAAAAGAACTGGGGATTTTAAACTCAAGACACTGGTTCCCAAGTCACCATGGTATGTTTCCTGGGAGCAGAAGAGACATAAACATCTGTGAGTGAACAAGGGGAAGATACAGAGCAACAAAAGGAATCCATGACTGCAAAATTCCATGTACTCATCTCCACCCTTCTTTTCCTGGCTTATGCCCTCCAGGAAGCCTCTCAAGAGTTCTAGAATAGGAACGACATTGTTCTGTCTTTCCTCCTCCCTGTAATTTTTCACCTCCTCCCGGATGTGGAGGGATCTTTATACAAAATACGTTTATGGAAAGAAATGTAAATTTGCAAAGCAAGCCAGTTCCCAGCACCCAGTCGTAGATATGCAAGTACACAAAGTAAATCTAGTCTTTGATTATAACCATAAGACCGAAACAAGGAGTTTTTCATAAAGCAGATATGGGTAGCAAAAATGATGCAGGAAGAGCTATGTTGTTACCCAGAGTTCTAACAACGGACTGGAATTACATCCACTCTTAGCTTTGCTTGTGACTAAGTTTGCATAATTAACGTGTGCCTTCATTAACTAATTGAAAGCCCTGTATTTGGTTCCTTGCTTATTAATCAGACAAAACAAACCCAGTTACTCTCAGTTTTCAAACCAGAAGCCAGTACTTTCAAGTCAGAAGTGTTTGGTACATCCCGAAGTTTTTCGGAGTGACAGCATGCTTTGTTTGCTGAACATGGCTGCCTTGGTGGTTTCATGAGTGTCGGTAGACACACTACAGCTGCTGCTCCTGACATGATGGCAGCACCAAGACTTTAACAATATGAGGAGAGGTGAAGCAGAGGTTCCTGAGATTAGGCCAGAGAACACAGTGCAGCAGCATGCCTCCCCTGCTGGGTTGTCTCAGCTACACCTGGTTTAGAGCCACATCCAAAGGCCAGGTCTTCTGCTCTTTGTAAATGCTCTTTAACCATCCCAGCAGGCTTGCAAAGGCATCCACATTAAAGAAAAGGAAAGTAGAACCAGTACTAGGACCCAAGCCTTTCATACATTTTCAACCACTAGAACTCTGCCAGTCATATGGCCTAAGAACACACTGGTAAAGAAAATGCCTCTTTAGAACCAACTCAGCTCCCTTCGACAATCTCCTTTGTTGACTTTATCAAAAGGAGAAACCCATGAGTCTATATTTCCCTCAAGAATCTGATTTGCTTCCAATCAGTCCCTTGGGAGCAAGGAATCATTTCTAGAGTGCTCCAGTTGAAAGTAGATAAAAGGTAACAACTTGAGGACCATAACATACTCAAATGTGTTGGGTGGATAACAAATTATTTTATATACTTATTATGATGATGTTTTGCTATATCTCTCTCTGTGCCATGCTTGAGTAATTCAGTTTAATAACTGATGTTCCTATGTTATATTTTCTACCAGATTTCAAAATCTTTTGAACTATTTTTTTTTATTTGAATGGCAGAGTTGCAGAGAGGAGAGAGAGAAAGAAAGTTCTTCCATCTGTTGGTTCACTCCCCAAATGACTGTGAGAACCAGAGCCGGGCAGAACCAGGAACCTCTTCCTGGTTTCCTACATAAGTGCAGGGACATAAGCACTTGGGAACTTCTGCCTTCCAGGCCATTACCAGGGAGCTGGATAAGAAGTGGAGCAGCCAAGACTCAAACTAGCACCCACATGGGATGCTGGCACCACAGATGGAGCTCACCTTGCCATGGCACCAATCTCAAAATCTTTTCAGCAACATAATTTCATTCAATCACTATAAAAATTTTGAGACTGTTTCCCCATTTTGCAGAATTAAAATTGCGGTTTTATGTTCTCAGTGTAACACTAGTGCTAAGCAGTAGAAATTGTACTAGCATCCACCTGTTTGACTTTACATCAGCCTTCTTATCACTATTCCACTCTGCTTCCCATAAACACAATGATACCCATTCCCCCAAGCATCAGGTGAGTTACCACCTATTTCTTAACATGATTTTCAGAGACCCATCACAGGTCATTTTTGACTAATAAATAATCTAACATACTGATGCCTCAGTGTGATCTAAAGAAAGAAAAGTATTGCAAATACAAGGAAGTCATTAGCATTTTGTAACAGCAGATATTCAGAAAATAGCCTGTCAACAAGAAAACACATTAATAGTGGAATATTCATATGAAGAAATGCTACACAGCAGTGAAAATAACCTCTAGCTAAACGCAACAGCAAAAATGCGTTTTCAGAGACTGAAGGCAGTACAGTATAGCACTGTGTGAAGAAAAAGCTATGAAAATAGGCAAGACAATACTATAAGATGGTATGTGTATAGCAAAACCACTTTAAAATGTATGGAAATAGTTACATGAAATTAGAGTAATAGTCAAGGCCTTAAGGGTGTGTTGGTATTGCTGTATGTCATGGTCTAGAGTTAACACATGGGGGTTATAATATGTTCCCTATACGCTTGTGTATGTCTTAAATATTTAAAAATACATTTTTTGAAAAGAGAATTAAGAAGGCAACCATCCATTCTGCAAAGACTGGACTATGGGCCTGCATTATGCCTGGCGTTGTGCAGGGTGTTGGAAGATGATAACGAACAAGGCAGACATTGTACTCCTCCCTGGGAACCCACTGACAAGCAGAGAAGATGGGAAGGGAATGGTTAGTCCTGGAAGGTTGGGGGAGTTATGGAGGCATGGATCAAGTGGACCATAGGGAATTCAGGTGACCTGGGAGTACTTCCAAGGTGAAAAACAGGGGAAGCTGTGTCTGAATAACAAAAAGTCATAGATTTTAGAAAAGGAAAGAACAGGTTAAATTACTACTATTTAAAATTTCCATTTTTAAAGCTTTACTTTTGAATAAGCAAGAAAGCAGCTCACAGTAAGGCCAAAGAAATAGGAGCAAGGTCCTGCAAGGTTGTGCATTTATTTCTTGCCCAAATTTGACTTGGTTGTGCACTGTATGTGGCTGTGACGCTGCAAAGGGCAAATCCCAGGCAGGAGGGGGAGGGGCAGGCTGGGAGCCCTTGGGTGCTTCAGCGACCTCAAACTCTTGTGAAAATCAGAAGAGCTCCCATAGTCAGTGCTAGCACAGAACAATGTCAGCAGCTGAGGGCAGGAAAACGGTGTTTGCACGTGTCCTAGCTGAGGCGCCAGTGCCCGTAGAGAAACTACTCCAGCTGACTTCCAATTTGTAGATATTTTATCATTTGTCATAGGTAAGTTACACAACTGGGTTAGTGATTAAGTTACCAACAGAAGCGATATTTGAATAGCCAAGGTTCAAGGTTGCTTCTTGCTCATGCACTTAGGCTTAAGTGAAATTGGACTAATTCTTTTTTAACCCCCTTGTTTAGAAGAAAAAAAAATAAAAATGCTGTCTGGCATTCAATACCAGCGTAAAAGCAGCATTTGCACTATTTCATCAGCCACGGGGCTACCTTGTGTCCCATATTTAGATTTACAAAGTGTGAGATCATTGTCAGTTTCATATATCTGTTTATTAAGTTTACATGTTCTCCTTCAAATGACATTGGATCTTCTTATCTAACTCAAATAAATGCCTTACACACAGCTAGAATGTTGATAATGAAACATTGTTAATTCAAGAATTGAGATAATCTTGGATTGATGGCTCATGTCTGCAATTATACTGTTTCACAAAAATTTCCTCAAAACTACTAACCTTGAGTACCAACAATTCTCCAAGGATAGAACATTCTTCCCTCTCTTTCATTTATCTTGGTTTATCTCATGAACATCATCAAAGTCATTTACTTGTATTTGACATTTGTGTTTTTTCTCATTTGCTGTAATTGCACATACTGATGGGATAGCAAGCTCTAGAATAATTCTTAGATTTGAATCCAAACTCTGTGACTCTACAGTGATTTAATCTGTTTCCACATGTATAAAATGAGGGTCATAATTGTTGCCCTGCAAGACTTGTTGTGGTTATTAGCTCATGTTGTCTTCAGTGCATAAGGGTATTTCAAAACACTCATAACAAATGGAATTCAAAATTAAGTTTCTTTTGGTACAAAACATTTTGGAATGTGCAGACTTTTTTATGACATAGACTTTCTATAAACTATTAAAGACCCCATCTATGCCTGGGTTTCAAAAGTCTTTGCACTGAGATTGCCATTGTATCATAACAGGTGAAATGACCTCCTGCAGTGCTGGAATCCCATGTGGGAGACAGTTTGGGTCCTGGCTGCTTCCCTTCTGATCCAGCTCCTTGGTAACATACCTGGGAAAGCAGTAGAGCGTAGTCCAAGTGCTTGAGCCCCTGAAACCATGTGGGAGAACCAGATAAGGTTTGTAGCTCGTGGTCTTGACATGACTCAGCTCTGGCCATTGCAGCCATTTGGTTGGTGAACTAGCAGATGGGAGATCTTACCCTTTGTGCCTCTCTTTGTAATTTTGTCCTTCAAAGAAATAAACCTTAAAAAAAAACTTTTTTTGCACCGAAAGCTTTCTATCTTTCAATTACATTTTTTCTGGACTTTTTTTAAGTGTTTTCCATATGTTAAGTGCTAAGAAGCTCTTAGTAACCATTCAGATTTTAACCACATGAAATAAAGTATTGCATCATATACATACTTTGTTGAAAATTTGGCTTACCAGTTTTTTAAAGATTTGTTTGTGTTTGACAGGCAGACTTACAGAGGAAAAGAGACACAGAAAGAAAGAGATCTTCCAACTCATGGTTCACTTCTCAAATGGCCGCAATAGCCATAACTGAGTCCATCTAAAGCCAAGAGTCAGGAGCGTCTTCCAGGTTTCCCACATAGATGCAGGGGCCCAAATACTTAAGCCATCCTTCACTGTTTTTCCAGGCCTTAAGCAAGGAACTGGATTGCAAGTGATGCAACCAGCACTTGAACCAGTGCCACAGGTGGAGCCAGCTCCTTTACTTACCATAGAAAGATTTGAACCAACCTCCTGAATGGTGACTAGTGAAAGGGATTTGTCTTTCTGACTTATCCCTTGTTGTTGAGGTTTTGCATAGGGATCATTAGTGTTTCTTCTATCATGTATACAAGTTGGCATCTAAATTCATTCTGCTTGACATGGCTCTATTTTCACGGTGAGTTTTCTAGTTACCAGAGGTAAAAGCCTTCTAGTTTAGAGGTGGCAATTAACTGGCTTTTAACACCTGCTATAGGTGACTATTACAGGTCAGAACATTTAAGGTCCCAACTGCAGCAACCAGACCTGCCTGGTAACCAAGAGCACCAGTCTGCAAGATGGGAGGAATCCAAGAGATTGGAAAGGGTTAGGTCCCCAAGGTCTGCCTGACACCACTGTGGCTGCTACTCTAAGACCCTGAATTTTCTTGCAATTGGGACTTTGTATGTCCTGTTCCTTGTGCCTGTAACAGTCTTCCCTATCCTTCCCAAAAGCTAATTCCTATTCATCTGTCAGGTCTCAGCTCACATGTCACCTTTCTCAGGGAACCTTCTCGAGCCCCACAGGCTAGATGGCGATCTCTATTGTGTATCTCTATGGCACTTCCAAATTATCCCTATCATGTGCAGGCAGTCCTTATTTGCACACTCCTGGCAAGAGTGAATTTCATTTACTATGATTTGTTTACATAATAGCAGTCCTCTAATAACCTAGTTCAAATTTCAGTTACTACAATCTATGGATGATGAATAATTACATAAACAGACTGCTGCTTGCTCTTTGGTCCACAAATCACTTTGTAAATAACAGGTTCACATGATCAGTAACTAATCATACCACTTCTCCCAAAATCTAATGGAGATTTGTTAGTAGGCATTTATTATCCAGTTCACACACACCAAAGCCAGTATTGCCTGCTTGTCTCTGAGTGACAAATCTATTTGAAACTTCACAAACACAGATAATTAAAAAAAGAGAAGTGGCCAGAAAAGATCAAAGTATAAGAAAGAAAAGTGCTCATCCTGGAAGTAAAATCCAAACCAAATTAAAGTGAATGTGGAGAAAAAAATAGCTTACCATGGAGTGTTGACAACTGTCAACATGAGATACATACTCCATGCAGCCAGAGAAACATAGCTCAGGAAAACTCAGTCATACAAATGTGCAAAGCAGCTATGACAAAAACAATGAATACGCCCCATAGGAAGTGACACTAGCAGACCGTATCAGATTAAAAGAGCCCTTAGAGGTATTTTACAATGACACACAGAGAGCAAGAGGGAAAATGTTGGAATCTGATCAAAACTTATAAAGGAATATGATAATTTGCCAAGAGTAGAAAAATCTTTGTTCTGTGTTGTAAGCTATATGATTAGAAGAGAAGGCAATTAATGTTTAAAGAATTTGTGACAAGTACTTCACATGAATTCTTAATGTTTCTAATGTTTTAAATTACCATGTACCAAGTAAATAACAGTCTCACTACATTTTCTCATTTCCCTATACATATATAATCAGCAGTAACAGCTTTTAAAGGTCATAGAATAATTTTTATAATTCTCCCCATTGTTTGGGATGCTCGCTTAACATCTTGGCTGAGGGGTTCACCACCACAAAGCAAAGTAAAAACCATCTGTACTTTGAACACCAACCTTAAGCCTGGAACACTATGATTGGTTACCAACCACACTCACAAAGATGGGTGTAGTTTCAGGTTTTGGTTAATGAGGAAGTAAGTGAGTAAATGAATGAATAACTTCTACATTATGGTCTACAACTCTAGTTGTTCAGGGAGAAAACACTATTAATAAAGGAGGATATTTTCTTTCTCCCTGATTAGTGAGATTGGCAATACTTCCCCCTCTATCCCAATGCTTGGCCCATATCCCAAGGAGGAGACTGCTCTGTAGTCAAATTAATTCAGTAATCTTCATGATCACGCCCCAAAGACTCACATTCGGCTCTCCAACAAGCAGGCCCATGCAGCAACTTCATTTGGTTCTATCAGGCCCAGGTCCAGTCTCAGGTGGTCAGAGCCACATAACCACTACCACTATTGTCTCCATCTGGCCTTGGAGTGATGACTTAAATACTCCCTGTATTAGACTATGGTTTGGGGACATAGATATACTTTATATTTTTTAATTTATTTATTTTATGACACAGTTCCATAGGCTCTGGGTTCCCTCTCCCCAAAGTTCCTCCCCCACCTATGTTCCCTATGATAGTATAGTCCTTCATAAATAGTCGTAAGTCCATCATTCTGCTATTTTAGAATATCATGACATTGTAGGTATAAACAATGGCACAGAGTCCAGGATCCCATTGTCAAGATATATTTAGCAGTTTCATTGGGAGTCCATCTTTGATTTGGAAGTAGAGATGCATACTGCATTGTATCTTCACATCTCAATATGATATTCTTTAAGTAAATGAAAGTTGTTACGATAAACTTGTCATAATATAAATTTCAGTCTGGTCAATATCTTTTAAATCCTTTCCTCCAACATTGTTGCTAGGACTATTAATAAATATTGAGATTTCATTCTCATTTTTTCACACTGAAAAATAGCCAAGATGGCAACACTGTGTTGACATTACTTCAAAATCCATAATTGAAATCTATAGATAACTGAAAAGGCAACTCTTCTGGTATTTTCCCCATGCTTTTATCATGATAATTCTATTGGAAATACAACTGGGAAGAGACAGAATGTAAGAGGAACAATATTCCCACAGCTTTGGATGTCAGATGAGCGATTTCATTAAGATATTTCCAGGAAATACCACTAACCAACTTATTTATGTTTTCTTTTCTCCTGGGAATTTTCTGTGAGGATTTTTAAAAATTGAATTATCCTCTTTCCAAAAAAGTCGTAACGATTTCTCATTCCATGGGTGAATTAAAATTTTCTTCCAGATACAAGCCTGTTACCCAGAGAATGCCTTGGTGGTCTTGTCAGGGCTAGGGTTCAGCACTTGTACTGCCACACCCCAGCTCAACTCCAAAGACATTACCTTGTTGTTGATTTGGGTTCCATGCCTTCTTTTAATCAGACAACTTCCTATGAACACCTACTCTGTGCCCAGCACTCTTTTCAGCCCTGAAATAAATGTAAGATTCAGACACAGGCCCTTCTGGACCTTGAAGAGTAATGGCAGAACACATGATTAGAATGATTGAAACGCTTGGGGATTGAACTCACGCCTCAGACTGCAAAGGGAAAAGAGAGTGTGGAAGGAGGGAGGGTGACCGAAAAGACTGAACAGAGAACAACTTTGTTCCCACCGAGGACAATCTGCCAATGGACTTGGAGGCAGGAAAAGGCTTGCAGTTGCAGTGCTCACGGAAATGGACAGGAGGAAACTCGAAATTGTCTACTTCATTGCCTATAATTGAGGCCAGAGCCACTGGTGGGACTCTGTGGAGCTGGCCTTTTGCTACGTGTGAGGCTGACTCCCACTGCACAGCTTGTCGGTTCAGGCTGAAGGCGAGGCTGCTAAAGAGCCTTCCGCAGGGAGCCCTAGCGTCACGCCCATCTGTTTCCTATTTGCAGCCAGCCTGCCCGATCTCAGCTCACACTCAAAGGCTCCACCGAAGCCTGCCTCTCGCAACTTGCTGACCTTGACTTGGGAATTGCGCTAAGGTTCTTAGCGGCAGGCTAATCTTTCCCCAAGTGCTTTCTCTATTAACCACTTAAACAGCAGTTTTCTTCATATCCTCCCACAGCCCGCAGCGGCGGGAGGCCACACGCTGTCTTGTGGAGAGAAGCATGCTCACGTAGACAAAAGGGTCCTCCTGGCAGGAGTCTTGCTGAGAATGGGCCAGCTCCACAGGAGAGGCAAGTCATCTCACCTACTTTCTCATCCTTATGACTTCAGGATTTCAAAAGAATAATACTTAATTTTTAAAGCTTGTGAAAACATGTAATCAAGGTTTGTGATTTGTTCTAAGCCAGGGAACGCCATCATGACATTCAAGATAAGATATAACCCTATGCAAAAGAGCATTTTGGTAATCCATGATTGGACTTTCTTGGCTGCAGTGTGTGTATGGGTCATTACCACAGTTTTGGGGAAAAGGGTAACAGATAAACCAGTGTGTTCATGAAGTCTTTCCTCTCTCTGATCCTGTTTACTTATTAGTAAAAATGTGATAAACAGTCCCATTGACCTTATAGAGCCATTGAGAGAGCTGAACAAAGTGATGTGTGTCCGACTCATGGCCTGGGGCCTGAGTCCCACTTCGAAGTCATCAATAATAGTGATTTTCATTTAATGGTGACTCTTTTGAAAAATTCTGTAATTTGTTCCCATTGGACAAACTTTTCCATCAGTTAGAACTGGGCAAGGGCTTATTCCATTGGCTGGGTGATTATCTTTTTGAATGCTTATTCTGAGTTTCATTAATAATTTACATGTTGCAAATTGAGTCTTTATGCTGTGGACAGCACAGTTCAGTAGCTACATGGAGTCCAGCTAGTTGCCAGTAAGAAGCAATCCATAAGAATCATCTTGGCTTCCTTGAAGCTAATGACATAGGGTCTATGCTATATTTATTCTACTTCCTGGACAGGAAATACTCTGATTCTCATTACTCTTTATAAAAGATTTATGAATCTGAAACACTGTGACTTTTAACACCAGTTTAAAAACAGATCTCTGTCTTCTAGTTCTTCATGCATTTCTTTTCAAAAATATTTATTAATTTTTGGAAAGGCAGATTTTATAGAGAGGAGGAGAGACAGAGAGAAAGATCTTCCATCTGCTGGTTCAGTCGCCCCAAATGGCTGCAACAGACAGAGCTGAGCCAATCCGAAGCCAGGATCCAGGAGCTTCTTCCTGGTATTCCACATGGGTACAGGGTCCCAAGGCTTTGGGCCATCCTCCACTGTTTTCCCAAACCACAAGAAGTGAGCTAGATGGGAAGTAGAGCAGCCGAGACATTAATCAGCACTCATATGCAATGCCAGAGCTTGCAGACTGAGGATTGGCCAATTGAGCTATTGCTCTAGCCAGTCTTTATGCATTTCTCTAACGTTGTATCTGGCCAGCTCCATGCCCAGTGATCCATATGGCTCACCTCATCTAACCTTCCATCTGTAAGGAAATTTACAGAGGAAAACACTGAAGTTTACAGTCATAGCATATGTTGCCTAAGACTTCCCACATTGTTCCACTGGGAACATAATCATGTCACTGCAATTTTCCTGTGCTCTATAGGGGAGCAGTTCCTGATACTCTGCAGACTAAATATGATGAACAATAATGTAAAGTCCTGGGCTCAGTGCATTATCTCTCTCTGCTTTATAAGGTACCTTATTGGTAAAACAGGGATGATAAGCAAACCTAACTCCAACAACTGTTGTAAGGATTAAATAATATATATAAAATCCCTGACCCAAGAATCAAGTGCTTCACCCTTTGGGAATCCGCCTGCCCCTGCTGAAATATCATATTTCATGTGAATTTCCACGGGTGTTCTGGCCTGACAGTTTGTGGTTCATAGCCGATGTTGTGTTTCATAACTAGCCTCACCTCCCTGTTTGATTTCCTCAGACATAAGGTTTCTTTAAACTATTTGATTCCCTAAGAAATGCACGTATATCCATGGTTCTGCGAATGTTTTGACTAGGAGATTTAACAGACATCTGGAGTCACCAGCTTCTCTGTTCCCAGCCCTCCTCTTCATGGAAATGAAATCCTAAGGAAGTGTGTCAAGCTGGCATGTGGACCTGAAGGATGAGTCCTGGAGGAGGACTGGAGCCTCCTGCTGTAGCTGTGCCACATGTGTTAGGGGTTATGCACCATGCTAAGTTATCTCTCTTTCAAGTTCTCCCTTTCTCTCTCCACCCCATCTGTCACCTACCTACCTATAGGCCTACCTTTGCATGTAACTCTTCTATGAGGAAGTGAATTGCTTTCCCAAAAAAGTAAATCGTGGCTTTCCACTCCAGCTGTATGACCCTGGGTAAAATGTGTAATCTTTCTGCACCTAGTTTCCTCATCAGTAAAAGGGAATAGTAATAGTACCCAAATCATAAGGTTGATTTTAGCACTTATAACTAGTACCTAGCACATACTTAAATAAATTTTTTAGTGTTTCATTTAAATGGTGATAAATTCTAGGCTTGCAAGGCTATATATTCACCCCATGAATTATAGATCTGAGCCTGGTTGATTTCAGGGTATACTTGGCCCACAATATGATTCTGCCTCTTGCTTGGTGATACTATAAGTTTCTCACTCAACTGAGGATGGCTAGGCATTTGGAAATCCTCAAGAGTAGACCAAAATGCCCTTTAAGTCAACAGTCTCTCTTCCAATAATATGAACCAAACTGAAACAAGTAGATAAAGGCATAGGTATAACACCACCTTGTGCAATGTCATATGATGACACAGGCCAGAAATAGCGAAAACATGCAGCAGTTCAGGTCATGATCATTAAGGACTCCTGCAGCCATGCAATGATTCCTACATCCCTACATCGTTATTATCCAGTGAAGAAATGCTACATGAACTGACAGAAAAGAACACCATGTGCTAGAGCAGGAATAAAAATCAGGTTCCAGAAACCTGGACATATCCACATATTTAATGTCAGGAAATTACAGGGGCTTCTGTGACAGTGAGCCCTAGAGAAAAGAGCAAGGTACACTGAATAAATATTTTTTAAGATTTACTTATTTTCATTGAAAAGGCAGATTTACAAAGAGAAAAGATAAAGATCTTCCATCCACTGGATCATTCCAAATGGCCAGAATGGCCAGAACTGTGCCAATCTGAAGTCAGGAGCCAGGGGCTTGGAGCCTCTTCTAGGTCTCTCACATAGATGCAGAATTCAAGGACTTGCACCATCCTCCACTGCTTTCCCAGACCACAAGCAGTGGGCTGGATGGGAAGTGGAGCAGTTGGAGCACAAACCAGAACCCATATGGATGTTGGCACTTGGAGGTAGAGGATTAGCCAGTGGAGCCATTGCATCAGCCCCAAGAAATTTTGTTGTTGTTGTCTAATTTTTTTTGGTTACTTAGACTTTTGACCTAGATTCTGTTAAGTTTAAAAGAATAGAACATTAAGACTGATGGTTTTTTTTTTCAAAATATATATATATTTTTTTTCTCGGAAAAGCAAAGAAAGAAAAATGGAGACAAATGGAGACCTTCTATCTGATTCTGTTCCCAGTGCAATGGTCCAGTGCAAAGTTAAGATAGTATATGAGTACTATCTTAAGATAGTATATGAGTACTATCTTAACTTTGCACTGGACCATTTGATCAAATGAGATGTGAAATGATGACTGTAGTCAAAAGACAAATGCATTGGAGTGGGATTTCAAAGTTAATAAAATTTGAAGCTATCTGGCAAAATAATTGTCATTTAGGAAAAAAATGACAATGGTGCTTATCAAACTGGTGCAATGAGCTGAATATCTTTGGAGGAGCTATATAAGACAGCCATGCCAAGACACTCCCAGGGGATCCTAGATTATTTTGTGAGAGCAGGGACCAGGGATATTTTGTTTTGGTTTATAATGATTTTTCAGAGTCTCAGAGAAATTAAAACTTATTTAAGGCCATAAGCTCTGTCATGGCAATATATGGTTCAAACCCATGCTTATAGAACTGCCAGCTTGCCAATATTGCCACTACAGTGTTACCTGGCCAACAGATGGAGGACTACTGCTCTCTGGGTTGATAGAAGAGAGAAAGAACTGAAGACTTATAAACAGTTAGCAATTATCTGTCTAACTCTCTTCTACCAACCTGTACAAGTGCCTGTATCCAGTTACCAAAACGCTCACTTTCTGCAAAACTCTTGAGTTAGTACTTTATCTCAGTTGCTCTTTGCTTCAGCCTACAAGATCACTATTACCCCCATTTTATAGATGAGGAAACTGAGATGCAAAAATCACAGCCTGGGTTAGTAATAGACCCAATGTAACATTGTATTTGTCAGATTCCATACTCACTATTGAGATCTATTTCCTACTGCTGACTGGGTAAGAGTTTCTAAAGCCAATCAGATTCTCTCTCTTCCTAGTCAGTGAATATTTTCCAAGAACCTATTTCCTACCAATACTTAAAAAGTCAACTTTTTTGTGTTCAAAAGGCAACATAAGTTTCCTCAAAAAGGTTTTGGAAAATAAAACTAAAAGATAAGTTTTCTTTGGTGAAAAAATTTTTGAACTTCACTTATTTTTTTCACACACATTTTCCATAAATTTTTGAAGACTCCTTGTATAAAGAGGAACATTCATTATTTAGTTAGTATTAAACTTAACAGCCTTGGGGCGGATGTCACAGTGAGACTCTCTCTTTCTGCTCTCCTCCTCCCTGCTGTCCCACTAGTAATCCAACTCAAATGACCAAAGTGCTGCTCATGGCAGAGCCCACTATGTAAAGGAAATCATCTCTGTTTCCAGTCAGGAAGACTGTTCCAACCAGCTTCAGATTGAAAATTAGCAGAAATGACTTCTGATTGGCCAGACCGTGAAGGACAGTGGAATACATGAGCCTCAGCAGCATACACACTCGCACACACACACTGCAGCAGAAGAAATCACTGCACTTGAGTCTCCCCTCCCAATTTGGATGTATCACTGACAAAACGACTAGCAGAATAGCCAGGCAAAAGATGGGGCTTTTTCTTATTTGGGAAAAAAAAATGTTGTGCTACTTAACACAGTGCACAGTGCGCTTCCCTTTGCATGTGTAGACACAACCCCTTAAAATCTGTATTAAAAAATAGAATTGGCAACGGCTTTTGCTCCCTCTTGAGCTTGCCAAAAAGGTTGGAAATGAGCATGCTTCTTCCTGCCTCTCTTGGCTGTATTCCCTATTAGAAGTTAGTGGAGGCAGAATCCTTCTCTTCCTCAACTTTCCCTCGAGCAGTAAGTGGAGTAAGGGTGAGGTCTGGGAGAAGGGCCTCCATCTTTCACAATCAAGGAGGTGTAGACATATCAGGTGCTGGTAATAAGGTTTGGAGTTTCTATCAAGTTCCCATGCTACTGCTTAATCCTTAATCATCTCTCTTGGCATCCTGCCCACTGCTACTGGTTGCATAAAATTGGAAAGGGCTAATTGCCTCAATCTGTATTTTCTATAAGGCCATGATTAATGTAGAACCCACAGGGACTCCCTGTGTGTTCATTTTGACATAACAGAATGTTTCTCTTGCTTCTAAGAAGTTTTGACTATCTTCTTCTAAGTCTAAAGTTTTCCCAGTCTTAAGTGTCAGTCAGCAACATGAGAGAAACTTACACATTTCCTGTAAAGAAACAAGATGTTAGTTGAATTCCATCGTTGACTGGGATTAATCATCAATGAGGGTTGTTGCTATGCACAGAGGTCTTTATGGAAATTAACTACTTTGTTTTTCCCAAAGACTATTCTAGTGATAAAGAACAATCATTACTTTTCAAAACTTCCACATTAAAAAGAAAAAGAAAATGTAAGACTGTTGCAGCTAATGAAAATTGCGATCTGAGGGCTCTCATAATCTACAATGTGCTTTTCAGATGTAGGTTTAAAAAAAAATTCTTTGCACTCTTTAGGAATGAAAAAAAGTACAACATTCTTGGAGCCTTTGTGGCATTTAGGCCATTATTTGTAAGACCAGCATCCCTTAGCAGAGCACTGTTCAAGTCCTGACTGCTCCATTTCTGATCCAACAACCTGCTATTGCTCCTGATAAAGCAGAGGAAGACAACCTGAGTGCTTGGCACTTACCACCTTGAAGGGGTTCCAGGCACCTTGACCAGCCCCGACCAGTTCAGACACTTAGCATATGAACCAGTAACTGAAAACTCTCTCACTCACTCCTCTCTCTCACCTTCTCTATCTCTCTCTCTCCCTCTCTCTTTCAAATAAATAATAAATCTTTAAAAATTTTAATATCCACCTAAACCAAAATGCTCAAGCCTACCCCCATAAAATTTTGAGCTTGTCAATTTTTGTCAGTTACCAGAGACACTTGTCCTGAGACCTTTCTCTCTAATGCTTGAATTCTACCATTCGTGACAGGTGCTACAACTCCCTGTATCCCCAAAAGCAAAAGTAGAACCAGCCCCTAATAGTTTGCAATCAACTTGTTTGTGCATTTTTTTCTCTACTTTGGAATTTGCAGTATTTGCTTTCATTTTCTGAATCTTACTATAAAGAGGCAGATGCACAGATCCTCACTTAGGAAAAACCCACTTTCTCTGTGGTAAGAGATATGGGGGCACACAATTCTTTCAAGGGAGGAAGGAAGAAGATCCTTAGGTTAAATGCAGAGACAGAGAAACAGGAGATAGAAACAGGAAGATACAGGAGATAGAAACAGGAGATAGAGCACTTCCTGCATGGTGGTGTGGTGCCGGGATGAGACAAGGAAGGTGGCAGCCACAGCAGGAGGTGGGCACGCCAATCTGCAGGAATCTGCTCCTCTGTTCTCTTACTGCCTGTGCATGTCACCTCCACAAGATAGAGATCCCTGAAATAATAATTTGTGCTGAGCTTCATTCTACCTCCATTGCAGTAAATTCTTTGTACGTCAGAGCCAGTTTCCAACTCTGGAAGCATTGCAACAGATTCTAATCCAGAAAGCACTGCAGAGAGAAAATATAATTAGACCAGCTCCAATCAGGTAGTCACACCTGCGTTAACTAGGATCGAAAGGACAAGTGGGGCCCTGAAGAAACTGAACAGAAGTTCTCAAAGAGAGGAGGGCTAAAGGAATCCTGGAGTTTATCTGGCTTAAGGGAAAGCAGCTTAGCCTCTGTGTGTCTCAGCTTGTCAGTAATGGATTGCACTTACTGCTTACTATGAACATCACCTGTAACACGCTAGATGAGTAAATGATGCTGGGATCTGAATCCAGAGTAAGTTTAAGATAAATCACTTATGAAGCTATCAAAAGGTCAAGTTGGATATTGAAACATGATAATAAGAATGTATACTTTCAGCATAAGTATGGTGACACTCTTTCTCAATTTGTTGGCAATGTGGTTCTTGTAAAGCCTTCAGTGCGAGACGCCCTGCTGGAAAGCTGGAACAGGATGTGGGGAGCCAGTAAGTAGCTCTTGGCAACATCCCAGCATCACAGTGACAATGATTTTTTAAAATGGCACTCCACAGGGTCTTAAACGTGGGAAATTATGTTTACTAGTTCTTTCTGTATCAAAGTACCTAGAGGCAAGCAGTTCCTGGTATTAGTGGTCCAGTGATGTCATGGCTGGTATCTCTGAAACTCTTTCGACTTTTTACTGACTCATAGCTGCCAGATGGTTATCAGAACTCCAGACATCCCATCAACTCCATGTTCAGGCAGAAAGAGGAGGTGGAAGAGTGCTACTAGATTGATCTGTCCGTGTGTTAGGGAAACAGAAACTTTTCCCTGAAAGAATTCCAAGAAGGCTTTGCTACTATCTCATTCATATCACTTGTGTCTCCTGGTCATCTTCAGCTACAACTGAGATGGGCAGACGGCAGGCAGGAAAAAAAGATTCAATCATTGTCACATTTGGGTCCGTGACCATAGTCATTTCCTTTTCTTGGATTGTAAAGTTGAAACTCTGAGCCGCTTAATCAAGAGTCCACCTATGCCTGAATCAAGCAGCTTTTGACAATGTACAAAACTGTGTAAGATTCATTAGTGTCAAAAAATGTTCATAGCAAGCACCATATGACTGTACCCAGCTAGAAAATGAAGCCTCACAAATGCAGATGAAGTCTCCCATAGTTCCCTGCTCTGGTGCACTTGCTTATGCCGGCCCCCCTGTTCTGGATGCTGCCTCTCTCATTTCCACCGGTATCTTCCCTCTCTGTGGTTATTTTCACAATATTGCAAATCACACTGCCGCTTAGCCCTCTTCAACTGGCTTCTTTTACTTAAATATGATTTTTGAGGATTATTCATATTTGATCTGTTTCATTCATAAGTGTCGCTGTGATGATTTTAACAGTTTGTTCGTCCATTCTTTCATCAATAGACAGATATTTTTTCTCAAGTTCCTTGCCATTAAAACATGCCCCAATAAACTTCTTGTACATTCCAACTTCTTCATACAGAAAATAATTTCTCTAAGGCATACACCCAAAAGCGGAATTGCTGCATCAAACGCTGCTCATTTGTTAGTTTTATAGAATACTGCCAAATGGCTCTCCAAAGTGATTTATTATCCACCCACCAAACTGCGTCACTGCTGTAATTGCTCCACTTTCTGCTGGACCCTTGGTATAGTTAGACTTTTTAGAGCTTGACAATGTCACGGATGTCAAAGGTGCTCCGTTGTCATTTTAATCTACATTTCCATGATTACTAGTAAAACTGAACATTATATTAGATGCTTTTGGCCATTTGGCTTTCATCATTCATTAATTTCCTGTTGTATCATTTGTCTGTTTTCTAGTGGGTTTTCTGTCTTTTTCTTATCATTCCTATCTTTTTGTGCCTGATTCCCCCTATATGAACATTCCAAGTCAAGGATCATGACCTCCCCCTTTCATTCATTTGTATTCACCGAATGCCTAGTATGTACTACACACTGGGGAGGCATCAAACATTCAAGGCAAGGGCTCTGGAGCTGTTATTTTGTCTTAGAGTGTTTGAAAATACCTAGTAACATTAAAAAGATTTGTTGAAGGAATGAGCAACAAATAAATAAGGTTCTCAATAAATCTGAAAGCAGTCAAACTTATTTTGAGGAACAAGTAAATATAAGCAGGTGAAAGCTGTATGCAAAGAGGTTCTGACATATCCACTTCTCTTTTGACAGGCCTTGTTTGTTTGACAGGTTTGTTTGCATGCCTTTGCCATTATAGGTTGTGCTGCTGTAAATCTAGGGTTACAGATCCCTTTCTCATATGCAGATTTCATTTCCTTTGGATAGATACCCAGAAGTGGTAGCTGGGTCATAGCTGGGTCATATAACAGATCAATTTTCTTTTCTCTTTGTACTTTACATACTGATTTCCATAGTGGTTGTACTAGCCTACACTCCCACCAACAGTGAAGGACACCTTTCTCCATACATCCATGTCAGCAGGTGGGGTCAGTATATCTACTCCAGGGAATACTACTCAAACACTAAAAAGAATGAAATTCTACCCGTTGCAAGAAAATGGTCCCATCTAGAGGCCATCCTGCTCAGTGAAATAAGTCAAATGCTGAAGGACAAATACCATATCTTTTTTCTGATATAAGGCAACCTTCATGCAAAATACAAGGTTAATAGCCCTTTCAGTACTGTTTTTGCTGCATCTCAGGGGTTTTGAAATTTTTGTCTTTGTTTTCGTTCATTCAAAATCGTTTTTTCTTATTAATTTCCTTACTGATTCATAGGTCACACAGTGGTACCATTTGCTTAAAAAAGGTTTTTTGCTTTCTTTTTCATTTCTTAAGCAACACATTGGTCACTCAGTAACGTAATTTGATTTCATGCTGTTGTTAATTTTCTATTTTTTTTTCCTGTGGTTGATTTTGTTTTATGGCTTCTTATTTAAGGGGATGTATAATGACTGTGTAATAGAGACTGGCATTCCCAGATGTGAAGTTCCAATGCAGTATGCGTCTCTGCTTCCAAATCAAAGATGGACCCTCCAGTGAGACTGATAAATATATCTTGACAATAATAGGATGTTGGACTCTGCCATTGTCCATATCTACAATGTCAGGATACACTTAAATAACAGAATGATGGACTTACAACTATTTATTAAGGACTATACTATCATAATTAATATAGGGAAAATCAGTGGGGGGGGCAATGAAGGGGCAAGGAAATTCCAGAGTCTTTGGAATTGCATCATAAAATAATAAAATAAATAAATTTAATAAAAATATGTCTGACATAACAAACTCTTCTTTGTAACTAAAAAATAAACAGATGAGTGCCCCATCATTGGAGTATTCAAGCATAGCCCTATTGCTTGAGGCCTGCTGTATAGGGAATGGAGCGTTAGGTAAGGGGGTGGACTAGTTAAATTCTCCTCTATTTCCTGAGCCTTAACAAAAGGCGACATGTCATTTTGATTAACATAAGGTCCCACTTTTTCAAAAATTTCTCATTCTTATGTATAAAATTCACATCTGCTCATCTGATGACATTTAAAATGCCCATAATTGCTTACCAAATGCCATAAGTCTCTTTCTTAAAGTCTGTGGTTAGTTTCTTAAATCCTTTTTCTCACAGCCTTTTCATTTTACATAACCCTTCACATTATGATGGAAAGGGCTCCACTTCTATTTCACGTAAATGGCCTTCTTTGTTGTGCTATCATGCTTGGAAAAACTGAGGAAGGACTTCTTCCTATCCCAATGCTCTCTCTAAGAAACAAGACAACTGTTTTGAAGCTAGCTCCTCCACTACCGTATTTGCCCCTGAAACGTAGAAGCATACAGCTTTGAATTAGGTTCTCCATCTCTAGGACAACTTATTTATAAACAGGAAGAGACTCAGAATCTTATTTAACTAAATCTGGCACCTGATATTGTACAGCACTAAAGAATCAAAGAGCAATCCTCTTTCACCTTCTGAATGAGTACCTTGTTGATACATCATAGGTTACTATATGGCCACTTAAGCAATCAGTAAACATTTGTTGAGTGCTTGCTAGGAATGTGACACTGTGCTAAAGTCAGGACCCGGCATGCTATGTAAGAGATAGAGTCTCTGCTTTTCAGGAACTTGGGACCTCAACAGGGAAAGAGAGCATGGGGACACAGAAAACAAAGACAATGTAACACACATGAATAGAAGCCAGAGCGGGAATCAAGAAGTACTTTTGCAACGAAGACTACCCAGAATGACACCCTGAGTTCTGGAACACAGGTTTAGATGGTTGATTGCAATGCCACTTGCAGAGAAACACAACAAGGCACATGATTAAAAATGATGAAGTGACAGATAACTACAGATCATGAGCTAAGGGCATCACAGAAGGAGGGAAGTGAAATACAAGAATTCAAGTGAGTTTAAGAGTTGGATATAGGAGATTACAACTCAGGAAATGGCTAGGATGGAGATAAAAATTTATGAGTCATTTGCACATCAGTGAGAAATTAGAGGAGAAAGCATAGGGCCCAATCTGTAGAAACACTTAACGACTGGATAGAGAAGAACAGTTGGAATCACAGAGACCGAAAAGAGACAAAAAGGCAGTGTTGCTGAGAGGTTAAGCAAATAGGGACAGAAGGAGGACTGTTTACTTCCAATCGGGTAGCTGGGAAACCATTCGGTGCAGAGGTCAGAGCCCAGGCTGATAGTACAGGAATGGGGTAGAGGGATGGTGTTCAGGAGGAGGAAAGGCTGCCAGGTAGGGGAATAATACTCCCCACAATCCAAAGAGTAAAGTAGTAGACTGGGCATGCTATTTGTTGGAATAGAAATTTACTATGTCAGAAGCTTCTGGAAGGAGGCATCAAAGAGAAAGCCTGGGCCAGAAAGGCCTTCAGTGTCTGGCAAATAACTTGAATTTTCCTCTTCAACAAAGAAGTCGTCTGTGGCTTCCTAGCCTAGAAGTGACTGTGTGAGGCCGTGAGAAAGGCATTATGGTTATGGGAGATGTGATCCTTCTTGATAAATGGGTGGGGACCCACTTCAGAAACACAGATGCAAGCCGAGATTCCACAGCAAAGGACAAAAACATGCTTTCAAACAGGCGGATTTGTTTCTTCATCCTCTAAGATGGCGGGTGAGAAACCCTCCTTTAAGGGGTAGCTGCTATTTAGAGGTGTTATTTATCACAATAACCATGGACCCAGGGGAAGAGTAGAGAACTAGACCCACTAGGCAGAAAGTGGGGAAGTAGCAACTGCTTAGCTTCTCTAATTTCTGGCTTGGTGAGTTACATAAGGATGAGCTGTAGCAAGTCCAAGGAGTAGAGCTGCCTCCAGAACTTGCATGAATTTTACGAGTGCAAGGTCCCTGCTTGCTTGGTATACTCATGGCCCTCTGGGCATGAGGGCAGAAATTCACACGTGTATGCTTTAGAAATACTATGGCTTGACCCTCTCTGCCTCCACCTCCTGCATGTGGCTGGGAACTCAGAGACAAGCATGATGTAGAGCTCAAAGGAGTGGGGGTGGTTCTTGACAGCAAGATAAGGGTGCAAGAGAAGTCAACAGAATTAGTAGAAGAGGGACGAGAAGAATGAGAGGAACCAACAAGGACATGGATTCCTCTTTAGGTACCTCTTGTTCTCTCCCACCGCTCAGACAAGGAGGATGTTATTCCTTCCTTCATTCATTGATTGAGACCTCAGCACTCACCCAGGTACTCAGGATGGCTCAGCCAACAACCCAGATTCTACCCTGTGTTCCCACAGCTTGGAGCTGAGCAGCAGAGACAGAGGAGTGGGAAGCAGTCACAAGCTAAAGTGTGCATTTGCACATCAGCTGAGTACAGCAAAGGACTACTGCAAGTAATCAAAACTAGCAGATCCCATCTGGACACTAAGAGTGACTAGGGCAGGGCTGATAGAGATGGCACATTGTAAGGTGGTTAGGAACTTCAAGTAAGAAGGACTGGGAAAAGTCAGGAAAACATTAAAAAAAAAAAAAAAAAAAGGCCCTAATGCCTGAAATAGACTAGAGCATGGGCCATGTTGTTAACAGGGAACAAACAACACAACCACACCCTTCTTGACAAAGATTTTGACAGTTATCCTTAAAGCAATAGGGAGCCAAGGAATGTCTTTCAGCAAGGAGTAGTCGGACTAGATGCATAGTTGAATCATCACTAACAACAATATAAGTAGTAGGACTCTAGCATTCTATACAAGTTAGGGTTGAGGAACTGCTTCCCAACCCTCCCGTCCACAGGATTTATCTGTGACTCTAGCCCTGTACTTTTGCCAGGGTCATTGGATTGCTTGGCTGCTGCAGAAGGAGGAGGAAGAGGGAGCCGGCAGATGTTCCCTGGAGCAGCGGCCAAGAGAAAGCTGCTCTCAAGCAGCTGGCAGAAACTTAGAAATGCAAGAGTCAGATAAGGGCGTCTTGGAACTGTGTGGAGGTTAGTCTAGCCTACTTCACAGTGATAGGCATGGGGAAATACCCACGATCCACTGGGCAATGGAAAAAGCCAGGGATAAGGCAGGGGAAATAGCAGCCAGTAGCATGGGTTCCCTGCCTGCATGAATATATCTGTGTGGGAGAGAAGTCTGAAAGGCAACTCACAGACCCTGTTAACAGACCCTAACTCTGCACAGTGGGACTAGGGCAATGTTTTGTTCTTTCTACCATACTGGATTTTCTAATTTCCCCCAGTAATCCTGCGACAGTCACTGAGTGAGAAAGAAGGCATCTTCATCACTTTACTGGAGATCCAGCTGGGGTTGGTTTTGTCCTTCTTGATCTTTGTGTTTCTTTATAAAGATTTATTTTTATTATTTTTTTCATTGGAAAGGCGGATATACAGAGAGGAGAGACAGAGAGGAAGATCTTCCGTCTGATGATTCACTCCCCAAGTGAACACAACGGCCGATGCTATACCGTTCCGAAGCCAGGAGCCTCTTCCGGGTCTCCCACGCGGGTGCAGGGTCCCAAAGCTTTGGGCCGTCCTCGACTGCTTTCCCAGGCCACAGGCAGGGAGCTGGAAGGGAAGCGGGGCTGCCGGGATTAGAACCGGCGCCCATATGGGATCCCAGGTGTGCAAGGCGAGGACCTTAACCACTTGCGCCACCGCGCCGGGCCCGATCTTTGTGTTTCTTAACACCCCAGATCAGCATCCATTCTGCATGCAGTGATCTAAACAAGGAAATTCAGCCCTATTCTCCCATCTTCTCAGGTTCTCAGCTACACTGTAGAGGGACCAAGAAGGGGAGCTCATTTAGTCTTATCTTCAGCTAACCAGTATTTACTGAGCAGTTCTCTCTCTCCAACAGAGATTAGAGGAGAAGGGGCCTGGGCTGCTGTGGTCCTTTATGCCTTTACCTTTCTATGTATCACACTCTGACTCTGGAGGCTGGGCAAAGCCAGTGAGCCTTACGTTTATGAGGCTGTATATTCAGTTGGCCCTGGGGGTGCTAATTTTCAGAATTGGCTCAGTAGAAAACTATCATAGATGAGAAGCATGAGCCCAGATGCCCTGTCCTACGTGGCATATAGACTCTCCTTGTGGACTAGGAAGCATTCAAAATGCAACTTGATGTACAGTTTAGGAATCTTCCCATAGCTGATGAAAAAGAATTCCTACAACAACAACAAAAAAATTTTCAGCACAGAACTGAGTCTCATTGGCATTAAGTCATGTGCCAATCTCTCCATCGTCACTCTCCTAAGAGGGTAATTAGCTAGGTGCGGGTCAGGTACCAAGCCCTGGAGCTCAGAGGAGGGACTGTACTCCCCTGAAAGCTCAGAAGGAATGTGAGATATGAATGCTTCTCAAAAAATGAAATTGGAGTGGTGCTATCATCAGATAAGGGAAAGGATGCCATCAGGCTCAAACAATAGATGTCCACATAGCAAATGGCCTCTGCTAAGGCATTCTGGAAGCATTTGGTTCCACATGTGTCCTAAGACACACCATGGTAGAGTGGGTGGGATATTGGGTTTGGACAGAAGAGATTAGGGTTCTAGACTCACCATTTCTCCTGCTTCTAGTCTGTCTCCTAATCCGTTTTCTATAGGTTTCCCATAGTGAAGCAACATACAGATCTAGGACTGTCCTGTTTGGAAGTCCTTACTGCACCCACATGCCCCTGTGTTCTACCCCCACTGTTTACAGGATGAAATCCAAGGCCCCTAAATGGGACATAAAGCCTGCTGCCTGCTGTTTGAAGTGGTGTCGTGTCACATAGTCAGCCCAGCCACACTTATGTGCTGAGTTCCCTGTTATACACACACACACACACACACACACACACACACACACACACACACACACACAACCTGCTTTCAGGTCTTTCCCTGCTTATCCCTGGGGCATCCCCTGCCTTGCTTTGCCCAGTTCTTATCACACTGATTCCTTCTCATCCGTTACAACTGGGCTAGACATCTCCAAGACACCCTCTGCTCTGTCCCCACCCCACCCTCTCCTGAATTGTGACCTTCCCATAGGACAATAATGCCCTCAGCACAACTTTACCTTTGTACTTACTCTTCCTAATTAGCTATTTGTAATTACATCCCACAAAGTAATTATAAGGGGAATTCATATCTAAATTACATGTGCAACCTCAAATGCTGGCACACTCCTTTGCCCCAAGTACATTCTGGTTAAACGTTTATTGAACTGAGCATCTTTGACTTCAATTCCCGTAGATATAAGACTGTTGACTACAGGAGATCATGAGATTCCCTCCAGTTCTGGAAGATCAAATATCAGACTGTTTCTTATCATTTGATTGCAATGCCAGGATGTAATAAAATGCAGAGATAGTATTTTTGATTCGGGGAGTCGGAAAATCAGAGTAATTCCTAACTAAAAAGCAACAACTTAGAAAAAACTGGGCAGCCCCAAGTTTAGTGTAGTAAAAATTAAAAAAAAAAAAGGAAGGGTGAACATTTGGCCTAGACTTTAACAGTCTGCTTAAAATATCCATCCCCCTGCAGAAATGCTCCACTTCCGATTCCAGCTCATAAGCACCCTGGGAGACAGCACTGATGGCTCAAATATTGGGTCCCTGCCGCACATGTGAGAGAGCCAAATGAAGTTCCTGGCACCTAGCTTCAGCCTAGCCCAGCCCTAGCTATTGTGAGCACTCGGGAAGTGAAGTGGCGAACGGATCACTCTGAATCTCTTGCTGTCACTCTTTCTCTGCTTTTTAAATAAATGGAAAGTAAATAAATAATTTAAACTTTTTACAAAAAGAACCAGAGTTAGTTTTATTTCCTGTGAAAAGTTCACCATGAAGGTGTTTCACCACAGAGGAAACACCTACCAGTGATGTGGTACCGAAAGCCAAGACCAAGCGTATCGACTTCTCTACTGCCATTTACCTGATACAGGAAGAGTCAAGTAAAATATGTCTATCATCCAGTGGGTGTAGCCATCTCAATAGATTCACACCATGCAAGCAATTCAACCTGGAAAACCTCTAAAACAGCTTCTGCTAAGAGAAGGACAGAAACGTAAAATGAAAAATAAAGGACTCGCAGTTAACTTAGCAGTTGATATCTGAGTCCCACATCGAGTGCCTGAGTTGGAGTTCTGGCTCCTCTCCTGGTGCTAGTTTTCAGCTAATACCAATGCTGGAAGGCAGCACGTGATGGCTCTAGCAACTGCACCTCTGACACTCACATGGAAGAACTGAATTATGTTCCTTGATCCTACCTTGCACAGACCTGGCTATTCCAAGTATTTGGAGAAAGGTGATCCACAGAATGGAGTGTTCTGGTGTGTATGTATGTACGTATGTTTCTCAAATAAATAATTTTAGCAGTCCTGTTAGGTTGGCAAAAGCTTAATAACATTGACATAGCCCTACTGGATAGGATGCCTTGAATACTTGCAGGAAGTGTTAATCACATAAGTGTTATCACCAACTTCTTCAGATTCCTTTGCTGTTCTTGTAATATCTGGCAGAGCCTGATTTTAGAGACAGGTTGAATTTATGTTTAGTGCAAAACACACCATGCAAAGAGGACAAAAACAGTATTTCATCATTGTTAGGCAGAATGACTTTCCCAATAGCTTCCCCATTTTTCAAAACTTCTAAGTCAGTTACGAGAGGAGAGAGAAATAAATTCAATTGTATGATGAATTAAAAGTTTTCAGAATCCATTTGCATTAAAATAACATTAATTCTGTTTGATTGACCTAGCATTGGTTTCCTAACAGTTAGGGGAGAGTTTATTTTTGGGGAATGACCTCATCATTTACATTGCCAGTTTTTTTTAAGGCTGTATGAATTTATGCCAAAGGATGTGCTGTGTCTCATGACCCAGGTTTTGGTAATATAAATACACTTTGCTTTGTGTAATTTATTCATTGAATTTCTTCCTTGGTGATAGTTGTCTGTCTTTTCCCCCCTCTCCTAACTCATGTGTCCTGACAATTTTATGTAGAAAATTAAAGTAATAGTCTTTCTGAGCCACATTTGATTTTTGCCTAGGTCTTGTTTCAGAAATAATAGACTCGAAGACCTTGAATTTCTCAGATTCCTTCTTTGCTGTCTGGCTTGAGGCCATTATATGAAATCAGAACGTTTTTACTTACTCCTCTTCATCTCCCACATTTAAAGAGTAATCATTTGACTCGTGTCACTGGTTTGTATGATTTTGCTGTTGCTGCTGAGAACACATCAGTTCAAGGGCTGGTAATTAAATCAGCTGCTTAGCTTTGCCCCTAACCCCTTTTAGAAATCATCATGAACCAACCACCTTTCCTCACCATGGTTCTGTGAGGCAGTGTCAGTGGGAGGTTAAGCTTTGGGCTCACGAGGTTGGAAAGATCCCTGAAGGTCATGAAGCCCAACAAAGTGGAGACTGGAGGAGGACTGGCTGGCTGCAACTCAATCACAGGCTTCACAGGACAGATTTCTTTGCCCTCATTTATCCACACGTCTGCCTTATTATGTCTTTCTTTTTTCCCTCCCTCCCTTTCTTTCTCCATAGCACAGAGCAAAATACCTTGGTGATTTAACCGGTATAAACAAACACATTTGAGAAAGGAAGCCCATCCCCACCTCCCAGGTGTAAAAGAATTTACTCATTTGTCCCCTTTCTTGACATCAGGCAGTTGATGTCTAGGTCTCCACCTTGGGGTATGTAAATGCAGCGTTAAAGCTGGTTTTGTATTCCTCCAATAAGTTGTCATTCCTGATGCTCTTTGGACCTCGTGATTCAGGGCCATAACATCTGTTTTAGAATTGGGGGAGAAATGAAGTTTTCAATCTACCACATTCTTTATCCAGCTGTGTGACTGGTAAGAGCCTGGAACTGTATGGGTCTCAGTTTCTAGCCATGTAAATTTGCTCTCAAAGCCTTTTCTAGTTCTGGCATTCTGGAGTCTTTTAAATCCCAGCATTTTGTTTACAGTCTTTTTATGTTATCGAACTTCAAACTATTCTTAAAGCAAAGGCTGCATTAAAGAATGTTTTTGACCTTGATCACACCTGCTTCCTCTATAATAGCCACAGGAAGCATGTGATAGTACTTATGACCTCCATCAATTGCCAATTTGAAGATATAACTAATCTGGAGGACATGCTCGGGAAGCACCAGCCTGAATGTGGACTTTCTGCAGTTGGGCCCCAGTTGAGGCTTCCCTGCTCAGCAACTGTGAGCATCATATAAGAGGAGGAGACTTAACCACCCACAGGAACAAGACTATTTCTGAGCTACCCCAGGCAGCCAAAAATAAAATCAGAGCCCAAACTGTCTAGTACCATCGTCAAGAGACTCTCAAGCACTTGAACTGTGGTCAGTGAAAATTAAGATGAATAGATGTATTACATATATATATGTAAAGACTGTGTAAAAATATGTATCAGTTTTCAAAGACTCAAGATAAAAGTGCATATGCAAAATGTCTGGAAATTGTATCAATTTGATCAAAAATAATTTTCTTAAAATTAATTTACCCATTTTTAATTTTGTAATGTGACTAGCAGGCATACAGAAATAACATATGTGGCTCACTTGCAGATCAAACAGACATAGAAGTTCCTCCTACTATGGGTGGTGATTGTTGTCTGGAGCATTGTATTGGCATATCTGAACTTGAATGAAGGGCATGACCAATAAGAATATTGTGCTGTGGTAAGGGGCCAGGCAGGTGGCCCACGCTAAGCTCGACTCTATGTGGTCACGTTTCTTTATACTAGGCAGATAGAGGAGGCCCAGAACCCTAAATGGAGAAAAATGTTTCTCAAAGCCAAGTTACATAATTCTTTTTTTTTTTAAGTTTGACAAATTCACACTGGTTTCAGCATCAGGATCACTGCCAGTTTGGCATTCCATACCCCAATTTTCTCTCTGATCTGAGATACAAAATTCCTGGACCATGTGAGTATTCCTTCCTGCTATAATGCTTTTGACCTGTTTGGAAAGATTACAATCAAGAACTAAAAACTACCGCGAGGATATTGCATTATGATGTAGGAGAAAGTTTGTGTAAGACACAAGCAAAACCAAAACAGCCTACTGCTAATGCAAACAGAGTGTATTTGTATAGGTTCCTTTCTCAAACGTCTTCTTCTCTTCGGAAGCATGTTACAAAATTCTCCAGTCTGATGAATGCTGTGTGCCTCTCTTGTCCTTCCTGAGATTCACCTGACAAATCTCTCCCAGAGAACCCCACTCCTCTTCCAATCCCTCCCTCTCATTGCTGCAGACCTATTCAGCTACTCACAGTTTCTCAGAACATTCTGCACTTTCCTTGATCTCAAATGCTTTTCCCCAATCCCCTCCTTTCACAGGGGAAAAATCGACACATCTTTTAAAACTTAGTTCTACCCCAGTTCACTTGGAAATGTCTTGCCCAAAGAGCAGGCCTTGTGGAGTCTTCTGATCTCATACATTGAACCCTGAATCAAAGTTTCTTTATGCTATTTGCACATATAGCCTATTTTGCAAGATGCTTGCAGCTGTAAGCCAAGGATTATTCGTGTTCTTCTCAACAGTGCCAGTGGAGAGCCTCGCCCATTGCAGCTGGGTAATCAGTGCTTATAGAAGAATGAATGAATGAATGAGTGAGCAAATGTATGAATGAACACTTAGCTCCATTGTTTCTGGTTAAAAACCTGAATTATTTTATTAACAAAGTAAAAATTTTCAGCCTTTAGTATTAAGATTGACTGTCTTTGCTTTTGAACTTGAATCCTACACATGAAACTTTTTTTTAAGATTTATTTTATTTTTATTGGAAAGTCACATATACAGAGAGGAAGTCACATATACAGTGAGGAAGACCTTCTGTCCGTTTATTCACTGCCCAAGCAATCACAACAGCCAGAGCTGTGCTGATCCAAAGCCAGACGCCAGGAGCCTCTTCTGGGTCTCCCACACAGGTGCAGGGTCCCAAGACTTTGAGCCGTCCTCGACTTGTTTCCCAGGCCACAAGCAGGGAGATGGATGGTAGGCAGAGCTGCCGGGATTAGAACCGGCACCCATATAGGGTCCCAGTAGGTGCAAATGAGGACTTCAGCTGCTAGGCTACCGCACCAGGCCCCCTATACATGAAACTTTAAAAGACAAGAAAGCTATTGTATTTGTCATTGTTTGATGTGTGCTTAATTCTGTTTTCATTGGCAAGTGTTCAGACAGCAAGATGAAGAGGTAATCCAAAATACAAAATCAATAGATATATAGATAGAGAAACTGTAAAATGACTACCAGCATACCAAGAAGTAAAGACATATTGCAGTATGCGCTCCTACTTTCAAATCAAAGATGGACTCCCAATGAAACTGTTAAATATATCTTGACAACAGGATGCTGGACTTTCTAACAATGTCTATACCTACAAAGTCAGAATACGCTTAAATAGCAGAATGATGGACTCGTGTCTGTTTTGAAGGACCATACTATTGTAATAATACAGGAGGAATGTTTGGGAGGAGAAGGAAAATGGAGGGTGAAAAGGGAAATTCCTGAACCTATGCAACTATATCATGAAAAATAAAAATTTTTTCAAAGAGATAATCCAGTAGTAATGGATTAAGAGATAATCCAGTAGTAATGGATTAGATGGGCCATCTGGATGCATTATCGATTCATCCATAGGGGGCATACACTTTAACCACCTAGTCCAGGAATTAGGATAAGTTTGGATTCACTCATCTACATTTCCTCCCTTGAGCTCCTTGGTAATCTATCAGCTGCATTTTGCAAAGAGTTGAATAGGTGAGGAGTCTGTTTTTGTTAGCCATAGCAAAACAGAACAAGATCTACAAATCCAGACTGAGATGCAGCCCATGACTTTCGCCTTCTAACAAACCCCAAGTCAACAATGCCCACTAACTCAATTCTCTTTCTAAAAGGCAAATCACAATATGTATTGGCAAAGAAAAACGAGCAAGAATTTTTGTTGAAAAAGTTTTTACAATATACTATCAAAGGAAAAGAATATCAGTTTGGTTCAAAAAACAGTTACTACCACAAAAAAGTAGTCCACGAATATCTGTTGACCAGCCACATGAAAGAAAGACAATTGTCTGTGCAATTAGCAGAGGGCAGTGTCATCAAAATACTCCCATCATCAGGTGGTGATGAAAAGAACTCATCATTGTTTAATATTTTCTGTCTTCTCTAGCAGAAGACTGTTAGGATATTAGACGATTGATTTCTCCACACACCTTTCTTGAATGCAAAATTAAGACAGGCATTCTCTGTGCCAAGAAGAAGCCAAATGAATGCTAGAAACAGTTTTCCTTCCAGAAGCGTCAAAAACCCAACTTGGAACCCATGCTCCTAGGAAATGCCAATAGCAAGGGGATTCTTTGGAGTCCGTGAGATAAGGAAGCAGTGCTGGTGTGGGTAAAAAGAAAGCAGCTGCTTGGTCACTGACTCGAGAATGGCTTCCTGTCTCTCTTCTCCATGGATAAAACAGGAAAAAAAAAGTTTTGCTAAGTTTCTGCATCTCTGAGTTATTTGAACCCTTCAAAGGCATGCTGAAACCAGAATTTGCTGGACAGGGGAAGGAGACAATGTTTCACAGAATGGAAAGTTACAGTCTTGAGACCTAGTGCCAGAGTTATGATTGGTTACAAATAGTAGGTTTGCAAAGAACAGTAATTTTTGTCAAATTAACTATACCTTTGCTGTTTTTCCAGAGTTAGCTTCATATTCAAGAAAAAAGTAGGATCAGCACATTTTAGTTAAGTATAAATATCGAAAATTAAAGACACTTTTTGTTGTTTTCTAAAGTAGCTTTGAAAGCTGCAAAAATCATTAGACATTTTTTTTCCTGCCTTCCATAAAATATATTTCCATCCTCCTCCCGTTCCTCCAGGTGTCTCTAGCAACTTGAGGATCCACTGAAAATGCTCCTTTATAACAGTCAGGGCTTGGTTCGATATGCTTTGGACTCAAGTCACCTCTCCCTTTCCTTAGTAGCTTGTACGAAGCTTGGCAGGTTATTTAACCTCTGTAAGAATGAGAATAAAAAATAATTTCCAAGGTCAGCGTTATGGCATAGCAGACGAAGGAAGGCCTGCCTTTGGTACCAGCATCCCATGTAGGTGCAGTTTGGTTCCCAATAGCTCCACTTCTGATCCAGCTTCTTGGTGGTGGTCTTGGCAGGCAGTAGAGAATGACCTTGGTCATTGAGCCCCTGCACCAAGGTGGGAGACCCAGAGGAAGCTCCTGGGTCCCCACGTAAGAGCAGTCCAGCTCATTTTCTCTCTCTCCCTCCATCTCTTTCTCCATATCCCAGTCTCTTTCTCCTTCTGCAACTCTGATTTTCAAATAGAAATAGGTGAATCTTTTAAAAACAAGGATCATGATTTTCAGGCACATAGGATTGATGTCAGGATTGGATGATACAATGCAGAAAAATTGACAAACATATGGAAAGCTTTGCAAAACATTAAATTTTATTATAATCTTCATCTTTATTGTCACAAAGATTAGTGGTCATTTGAGGCAGGAATAACATGTTTACTTTTTCTATAAAAATCATCTTGCTTTAAGCAAAGGCTCTAAGGGGCAAGGAAAAAAATTTATAATGAAAAATTCTAAATCCATCAGCAATATTAATTCTGGTAGTGAACAATCAGAAGCAGGACATTCAAACTAATTATAGATTTGCTCTTCTCTAACCCTAAACTGTGAAAAGTTTCATCTTATCACCATCTTTGTTGATGTGTTTTTAGCTGCGTCTGAGTTGAAAGCCACAAACTACAATTAGTTTTGATGTCATTGAAAATTCAGGTTTTAAAAAAAAATCAGGATTTACTCTATTCAACCAATGCATGTATTTCAAACAAATGGGTTTTGTGAGTGTAAGAGAAGGAAGGAGGGAGAGAAGAATAAAGGAAGAAAGGTAGAAGAAAAAAGGAGAAGTGTCTTCTGTTGACTGGCATGTAACATGGTTGCTAGAAAACAGGTGTACTATCGAGCATATAGACATGGGCAAGCCTGGATTACCAAAGAAATGCAGAGAGCTTTAAGGCTGGTCAGATCAAATCCTTCTAATCCTTAGTTCTCGGCAGTGTTTCTCAGAACCAGCGTCCAGGATAAGGAAGCTACTTACTAATATAATTGTGAGCGTTGAGCCTGTATGGACTGCCCTGTTACCAAGCCCTAGACTGTCACTTCCAAACTTGGTTTTGCCCAGTTTTATTTTGTAAAGAGGGATTTTAAGGTTATATCCCAGAAAAATCACCTCATGATTCCTTCAAGGCACTATTTGTCTCCACACTGGACTATATGCTTAGTTAGCCTACTTGTCCATTTTGACATTGGCATCCACAGCAATAAGCCATTTTGATAGAATATGCCTTTGGTGTGATATGACAGGAAAAGAGTTTCTTCTCTGTGGTCTTTGCCCTAAAACTGCACAAGTCTATTGGTAGGCACGAGGGGAAAAATTAGGAAAAATCCCAACTATGGGACATTGTCCAGAAGACCTGACTCCAATGGATCCTCAAAATTATAAAAATCATTTTTAAAACAATAATAAAATAAAAACCCAAGAAAAGTCTGAAAATTGTCACAACCAAGAGAAAACCAGGAAGATATGACAAGCAACTCAGTGTTATGTGGTTTCCTGGCTGGGATCTTGGAGGACAAAATGCACACGAGGTATGAATGGAGGGCATCAGAATAAAGTGAGACCTGCAGTTACTAAATGTGTATCAGTGTTGGTTCATTACAGTGTCAGTGTACAAATGCAGAATGTTAATAATAGGAAGAGCAAGGTGTGCAATATTGAGAGCTCCGTACTGTCTTTAAACTTTTCCATGAGTCTAAATCTATAGTAAACTGAAAGGTTTGTGATAGTGTGAGCGTTTGCCCAAACAATTAAGCTGTACGTTGGGATGCCTGTCTACCATATGGTTTCTAGCCCTGGCTCCACAGCTGATTTCAGCTTCCAGCCAATATGCACCCTCAGAGGAAGTAGTGACAATGTGAGTACCTAGGCCCCTGCTACCTGTTGGGGAAGCCTGGATTGAGTTCCTGGCTCCTGCCTTTGGCTTCTGCTTGGCCCAGTCTTGGCTATTGCAAACATTTGTAGTATGCTCAATCTCTCTTGCTCTCTCACTCTCCCTACCCCCGCCAACCCATCCGTTTCTTAGAATATAGCATTAAATGAAAATGTTTCAATTAGTTAAATTAAAATTAAAAGCCGTTTAAAATTTTCTTTTTAAAAGTATAAGAATAATAACATCAGATAAATCTTTTTTTAAAAATTAGAGTATTGGAATGCTCACACCTGCTTGTCTGCCTTATGTGGTTGTTAAGAATCTCAAGTGACATAACATGTGAAAGGGTCTTCTAAACTGATGCACACCAAAAGTACAAAATGTTTTAAGCATTATTTTGTAAGAAGACTATCTTACTCTTTAATTTTACTTATTAATGTATTTTTAAATAATTACTTTTATTCTTGGTATAAGGTTGAATGAGGGATGATTATGGAGGTTGTAGCCATGGAGAAATCCTGGCACCAAGATATCTGTAAAATCTGGGTAAAAACATTCAAGACAGTACAGAGATGGTCCATGGAAGACTTGGGTTTAAAGAGACATTCAAGACAGGACAGAGTTGGTCCAGGGAAGACCCGGGTGACACAATCTGAGCGTCTGCTGCCAGTGTTACTCTCTGCTTTGCACCTCGAACACAAAAGCCTCAAACCCAAACTTTCCAAGGGCAACGCAAACTTGATATCATTTTAATATCTTTCAATAAGAATCATCCATTAGTTGACTAAGTCAATATATGTAAATGTTTGTACGCTATTTTTATTAAAACACAAAGAAAGAAATTTGTCATTGCAGATGTCTGTCCTGAGTTCTCAAAGATGTAATGCCTGCTAAGCCAGTCTAGGAGAAATCATTTGTGGGCTGTTCATCCTCAGTGTCCTCTGTGACATGGGTATGACCAGAACTTATTTCATAGGCTGTCATGAGAACAGAGATTATCACATAAAAGTTTACAACTCATTGCCTAGCTAGTGCAAACATGTAGTCAATGCTGGCAGGTGTTAAATAATAATAAATAATAAATAATAATGCTGGCCTCCTGGACGTTTCTCAGGAGAGTTATTTAATGGAGTGACATGACTAAATTCTTCTGCCAGGTCCCTGGAGCACATTCATATTTGTCTTGATGAGTTTTAGCTAAATCATGCCTGATAAGTATCGACAATTGGGAGCTTCCATTCTCAGTGACTTTCCTCTTGAGGTTCATCTGTAAGATCTCTGTTTCTGTTCTCTGCCCACTCCATCTAAATACATGGCAAACACTCAACCCAGTAGACATTATCCGTAGTGTGTTTGGAACTGTTCCTCCTAGGAGCAGTCCCATGGACTCCATCTCTTTAGTCTCACCTGCCCTTGGGGAGCCACCTCCCATCCCTTTGAAATGTTTTCCCAGGAGCCTCAGTGCATTGCACAGAACTTACTGACTTCTGGTTAATTATCCCCAGCATACTCTCCTGGCTTCAAGAAAGTCTGTGCAGCTATTTACCCTGATGGGATGACAAGCCAATGGATAGAAGCTCAGTCTTTTGAGCATAAGCTAGGGGGCTCCTCTGTAGCCTGCCTTTGTCTTCTTCCCAGTCTGCGAGTGGAGGGCAGGTGCCTGTCCCATTCATTAACAAACAGAGCTCAGCCTCCAGCCCCAGGAAGCACCAGCTCTTTTCCTGGCAGTCCCATTTACTTTTAAAAGAAATGAGGCTATTTTCTTCCCTGCTCCACCATTCCAGGAATCTAGCTACAGTTTTTTTTTAAAGCAATAACTATCTAATAATGAGTAATTTCAATGGCCTAAATTTAGTAGCAGGAAGGTGTGCTTGTTTTTGTTTTGTTTTGCTTTGTGTCGTTGCAGGGACATTTTCAAAAATGGAAACTTCGGAAGAACTGACAGAAGTGAATGTCACATAACTTTGGTTTGTTATTCTGTGTTTTCCTTTCAGGGAAGAAAGATACACCACCACGGACTAGGCCCCAGAGGACACACAGCGGAGACTTTATCAACAAAGTGGGCATCATGGTGCTTATCATATAGCATTGTGGTGAGTAATACTCAAAATAATATAAAAGTACTTAGCCCGGTGCAATGACACTCACGGTTCATCTCTGTTCTTGTCCCCATCAGCCCCTGGTTCCCTCTGAGTGTGCTCTGCTCCATGGTCTCATGGCCACTTCTCTCCCTCTAAACCTTTTTTTCCTTTCCTAAACACCGGCCCAGGGATATTCCGTTTTTAGTCGGACCCATACCTTGGCTTCCTCATCTCTAAACTGAAAATGAACATTAAGCGCATCTGGTTGAGTGAAAGAAAGCAAAACTGAAAAGGCTGCATATTCCACAATTCCTATTAATGATGTTCTGGAAACAGCAAACGCTGAGGGGGGAACATTAAAAGCACTGGTGTGGAGTGGGAGCCTGGAGTGGGAGAAGGTGGGCAGGAGAGCACGAAGGACTTTCAGGGCAGTAAAAATACCCTGCTCAGCTGTGTAATGGGGAACATGGATCATCATCGTTTCTGCAAACATGAAACGTAAAGCATCAAGAGGGAACCCTCAGGGAGGCTCCAGGTGACGGTGTCATGTCAGTGCAGGATTATCAGTTGTAGCATATGTTCCACACTGCAGAGAGTATCACTAAGGGGGCGACCATGCAAATAGGGAGCGGGAGCAGACAGGAAATCTCTGGCGTGTGTGCCCACCGATGCTTTGATGTCACTTCCTTCGAAAGGTAAAGCCTTCCTTTTCTCCCTTTGACTGTGGGCTGGGTTTGCCGATTCACTTCTGATAAGCAGAATGCAGCACGCATGACACTGTGTGACTTCCTCCCCTATTCCACACCCCACTCACTCCCACCCCCCCCCGTCTCCCTTGGATTGGTTAGTCAGCCACCATGTTTGAATACCCGACAATGATGGAGCTTATGGCAAAGATCTGAGTCATCTGACAGATAACAAGTTTATGTAATGAATTAGTTTATTTAATGCTGGTGGATGATGAGTCACATAAATAATGTTACATTGATAGCTATTGTGATGTTATTTTAAATTATTTTATATGTAAAGAAAAGTATAGCACATGAAGTAACAAAACATTCAAGGCCTAACACTCAGCTTTATTGTATCACAAGATTAAGCCCTATTTCTTCACATTTTTAAAAAGCCAGATACTACAGATGGAATTGGAGCCCCCTGTGTGCCATTCCCACCCCATTACCATACTGCTTTTTACAACCATGGAGCCAATCCCAAGTTTTATATTAAGTAGGGCTTTATTTTTTTATGTTGTGCCATAAAATTTTATTTACGGCCCATCATCTGACACATAATCCTTTCCAAGTTCTCTTTTTTGGTCATTGTACTTCTGAGATTCCTTTCTGTGTTGAACCATTTAATGTTACTCATTCACTTCCATTCATAGGTTGTGTTTACTGTGTATGAGTATTCCTTTCTTCCTTCACTCCACTGTTGATGAACATTGATACGTTCCAATGTCAGTGCTAGGAGAAACCTTAGAGGTCACCTGCAGATGAGAAAAATGAAACTGATATGAAGGGAAGTGTTTTAGTCAAAAGCATACAGACAATAGTGGAGTCAAGACTTAAAAAGCGATGGCAGTGGCCAGTTGTTGTCTGCCTGAAAAACTTTCCCATTTGCTGTCTTCAGACTCCATTGAGGAACAACTCCTTCATTCCATGAGACCCTGTTGAGAATGTGAGTTATTCCCCAACCAGCCAGCCAGAGAACCCGCTTGGTTTTCGTCCTCATAGTACAACATTCCATAGGACATAATGATTAGCACGGGGAAGATCACGCGTCTCAAGCAGAGCTCTCAGGGTTTTGCTGAGCTGAAAAAAACGTAAGACTTGGATTTCCAGAAAATACCTTTCCTACCAAGTGGGGAGAGTCTTCCTCCAGCAGGGAGAATGAAGGCAACATGCAAAGAAAAACTCCAATAAGGGAAGGTGAGAGAGAAGAGAAACAGATACAGCAAGACTTACTAACAGTGTAGGAGCCTCTGAATGCAGGTTCCTGAAGCTTCTTGCTTATGAAATCTTCCTGTTGCCTGTTTTCCACTTACTCTGTTGAATTTGCAGGAATCCTGTCTCTAAATTTGCTATCACAGATACTAAGTGAGCATGTCACTGAAAATGATCTGAACATAGTTTGGGCTTAGAGAACACAAGGTTAACTGTGTTCAAAGTAGCGCTTTGCTTCTCTTAGGTAGTTTATTGTGGTGTATCATCCATGCATTCAATAAATATTTATGACACTTCTACTATGTACCAGAAAGAGTGTATAGGAAAAGAATAATGCGAAGGATATGGGGGAGATGGAATACTTATTTAGATATATCAGTGAAGTGGAATAACGTTAATTCTAAATAGACTTCCATTGATAAACATATTTTAAGTGAATATTTTAAGCTCTAGGGAAGGGACTAAAAAGCCAGTAGAAGAATTAAATATAATATTTAAAAATATTTGACTAGTCTAACAGGAAATAGGAAAGGACAAATAGATGAATGAAAGGAGATAGACAAATGGAAAATAAATGGCAAGATAGTAGACTTAACCCCAATCTTATCAGTACTTACATTAAAAAATAGTCTGTCTCCCATAAAAAGATAGAAATTACCAGACTGCATACAAAAATAAAACCTAATTACTTATTGTCTACAAGGCAGACACTTTAAATTTAAAAAGCCTTTTGAAATCAAAAGGACAAAATTAAAAACAAAATAGAAGGAAAAGAATCAAAAGGACAGGAAAAAATACACTGCACAAACCATAAGCAGAAGTGAACTGGTGGGGCTGTGCAAGTAGCAAAGCTAGCTTAACAAGGAGCAGAAACAGAGTTTCATAATGATGGAAGGATTGTTTCAGCAGGAAGACAGAATAGTGGTAAGAGCGTGTTAACCTAGAAACCAAAGTTCAAAATGTATGAGGCAAGAACTGCGGAACTAAAAGAAGAGTTAGACAAATTGACCATTAACGTGGGAGATCATAATCTCTCTCTGTCAGCAATGGATAGATCAAATAATTGTGTACAATACACAAACTATCAAGATTTATAGAACAGATAAGACCCACAAAAACATGTAACATTCAAGTGCATATGGACCAAGAGACTTCATATCCTAAGCTACCAAATAAGTTTTAATAAACTTTAAAAGGTTGAAATCACTCAAAATGTATTATCTGGTCATAGAAAAAAATCAAATTAGAACTCATTAGCCATAAAGATATCTAGAAAATCTCTTAACGATGTTAGAACTCGACAACATATATTAAATAACACATATATTAAAGAAGAGAAATTAGGAATTTTTGCAAAGTAATAAAGATGTGACAGCACATCAAAATTTGTGGTATGCAACCAAAAACACGTAGAAGGAAATTCTGGGTTCAAATGCTTACATTAGAAAAAAAGGATTCATTCAGAATGGCTCGATTGGCTGATCCTCTACATGCAATCACCAGCATTCCATATGAGCACCAGTTTGTGTGACTGGGTAAGTAGCAGAGCATGACCCAGGTACTGAAGCCCCTACAACCACATGGGAGACCCAGAAGAAGCTCCTGACTCTTGGCTGTGGGTTGGCCCAGCCCCAACCATTGAGGCCTTTTGAGAAATGAGCCAGGTGTTGGAAGAGCTGTCTTCCTGTCCCTATGGGATTTTGACATTAAATTAAATAAGTAAATCTTTTTTTAAAAAGAATGTATTAATAACATAGTAAAGAAAATAGTGGAGACAAATTTAATTAAATGAAAAAAGTGATTTAAAAAATTTTAGCAAAACCAAAAACTTATGCATTGAAAACATTAATAAAATTGATAAGCTCCTAACAAGAATGAATAAGGATGAAAGAATAAGAACACAAATTGCCAATAGCAAGAATAAAAGAGATATAATATTGAATATCCTACACACATTCAAATGATAAGGAAATGTAAACAAATACATAACACTAAAATATGATACTCTTTTTTTTAAGATTTATTTATTTTTATTGCAAAGTCAGATATACAGAGAGAAGGAGAGCCAGAGAGGAATATCTTCCATTCAATGATTCACTCCCCAAGTGAGCGCAACGGCCAGTACTGCACCAATCCGAAGCCAGGAGCCAGGAGCTCTTTTGGGTCTCCAACGTGGGTGCAGGGTACCAAGGCTTTGGGCCAACCTCGACTGCTTTCCCAGGCCACAAGCAGGGAGGGAGCTTGATGGGAAGTGGAACTGCTGGGATTAGAACCAGAGACCATATGGTATCCCGGTACTTTCAAGGTGAGGACTTCAGCCACTAGACCACAGCGCTGGGCCCTAGAACTTGATATTCTATGTAATTTGGACAAATTCCTTGACAAACCCATCTTACTGAAATTGACACAGGAAGAAATAGAAAACCATAAAGTAGCCAATTAAGAATTGTACTAGAATCAAATAGGGTCACAATAAACCCTATCATAATTTCACTGAAGAAATGACATCCATGGTCAAAACCCTTCTGCAAGGAAAACCTCACGGCCAGATTGCTTTATGGGTGAAGTCTACAAAATATTGAAGAATCAATGTTAACATAAACTATTCCAGAAAATAGTGTCACATTATGTCAGGAGAGAATTCACCCAATTCATTCACAAGGCATAAACCTGACAACAGATGCTTTTGTCACAGTGATGAAGGTGCCCTTTGGGATGCCTGCCTATGTCAGATTAGGTGGTTAGAGTTAAGGATATCTAAATTCCAATCCAACTTTCTATTAATGTGCACCCTCTGAGGCCGCAGGTGATGGCTCAAGTTGCTGGGTCGCCACCATCCACATGGGAAACTTGTTTGAGTTCCCAGATCCTGGCTTCAACCTGGCCCAGCCCAGGCTGTAGCAGGCGTTTGAAGAGTGAGCCAGTAAATGGAAAAAAAATTCTTTCTTCTTGCTTGTGTCTTTCTGCCTTCCAAATATATTATTTATATTTTTTAGTTATAAGAAAACTATGCTACAAAATCTTTCATAGATGTAGATAAAAGAAAAATGCAAGAAAATATTAGCAAATTGAGTAAAATAATATTACACAACATTCACTATCAGCATTCATTAGAAAAGTATGAATTAGAACTATCATCAGATATAATAATCTACAAAAATGATAAAAAAAAAAAAAATTCAGCTGCCAATTTCCAAAGTCAGCAAGGATGTTGCTCAGCTGGGGCTCTCACGCACTGCTGATAGGCATGCAGTTTGGCCCATATATGTTGGGAAAGCTTGTCAATTTCTTATAAAGTTAAATCCAGAATGATTGTATGACCCAACAAAACTGATCTTATATAGTTGATAAAGAGCAATTAAAATTTATGTTTATCCAACTAGCAGCATTACTCATAATCTTCAACAACTGACATATCCACCAATTAGTGAAAGGGTTAGCCAATTATGGAGCTTTAACAGAAAACAATTAAAAATAAATGGGCTGTGGATGCATGCAAAACCATGGATGCACTCTAAACATATTAGGGCATTTTAAAGAAGCTATTACTTCATGTGTAAGACGTGTTGGATAAGGAACGTCATTAGGGACAGAAATCACTGTGCTGTCCCTGGCCCTTCTCTTGCTGAGTATCTCGTCTCGTCACCTCATGTCTGAATGTAGTTATCATTTCCCTGGCACTCTCCTTTTGCTCCTGTGCCTCGATAGGAGATCCCAAGAAGAATGGCAAGTACCCACATGATATGCCATAGTGGCTCTTGGTATTATTACTTAATTTGCAAACATGCAACAGAAAATTTCAAAAAAGAGTTCTCAGTGATGTCTTTCGTTGTTCAAATAATCAAGAATGTTTGATGTAGTCTACCTCCCAACCTTTCTCTGTGCCTCTTCTACTCACTTTCCTCTATTCCCATAAAGACAGCGCCTGTTATTCCTGTCTCTGTGTAGAATATATATGCATGTTAATGTCTCTTTTGTTGTCATATAAAATGTAGCTACTATATACATTTCATCTTTTTTAACCTAATAATGTATCTCAAACCTCTTTGTAAATTGCTATTAGCAATCTATCACAGAGTTCCCCATGTGTTAATGTGCTGTAGATTATTTCCGATATTTCACTATGACAAACAATATTACAATAAAGAACTTTTTCACACAGATCCTTCACACATATACAGCTTCAGAATAAATTTTTTAAGGATTTATTTACTCACCTGAAAGACAAAGTGACAGAGGTCTGAGGTCGACAAAGAGAGGGAAAAAGAAGTCTTCCACCTGCTTGCTCACTCTTCAAATGGTCACAAGAGCCAGGGCTGGGCCAATCCAAAGCCCAGACACAGGAGCTCCATCCAAGTCTTCCACGTGTTTTAGGGAGCCACGTATTTGAGCCATCAATGTGCTGCATCCAGTGCATCTTGGTTTGGAGTTCAGTCACTAGCGGATGAGCCAACACTCTGACCCACTGTCCCACAGTGTCTGTGCAGGGTAAGTTCTTGAAAGTAAAATTACAAAACAAAGAACATAGGCACTGGTCATTGAAGCATTCCAGTTGTCCTCCTTGAAGTATACCAATTTGACATAGCTAGACAATAGGATCCTGGACTGCCTGACATTGTCTGTACCAGCAATGTCAGGGAACACTTAAATAACAGACTGATGGACTTATGACTGTTTATGAAGGACTATACTAATGCAATAATATGGGGAAAATCAATCAGGGATGGGAATTCCCAGAACTTATGGAATTACACCATAAAATTCAAAATTTTTAAAAATAATAATAATAAAGTAAAATAAAGAAGTGTACCAATTTGGGATCAGCATCATGGCTCAACAAGCCAATTATCCACCTTCAAGCACTGGCATCTCATTCGGGCTCCAGTTCACATCCCAGCTGCCCCACTTCCCATCCAGCTCCCTGCTTGTGGCCTGAGGAATTGGCAGAGGATGGTCCAAAGCTTTGGGACCCACATGGAAGTCCCAGAAGAAGCCTCTGGCCCCTGGCTCACCTCTGGCTGTTGTGACCATTTGGGGAGTGAACCAGCAGATGGAAGATCTTTCTGTCTCTCCTTCTCTCTGTAAATCTGCCTTTCAAATACAAATCAATAAATCTTTAAAAAGAACATGCAGCAATTTATAGACCCAGAAGTAATGAATGGTAGTACCTGCTTACCAGTAGCCTCACCATTAGACAAGTTTTCAGTCAAACTCATATCTTTCTCCTAATATGATAAGAGCAAAATAGTGTACCCATGCAATCTCTATTATAAAGAACAAGGTGGAGGGGCAGGTGTTTGGCATAGCAATAAGACATTGCTTGGGACACCCGCATCCCATACCAGTGAATTTGAATCTGGCTCTGCTCCCAGTTCCAGCTTCCCGCTAATGCGCACTCTGGGAGGCAACATGTGACAGCTCAAATATGTGAGTCCTTATCACCATGTGAAAACTTGGATTAAGTTCTGGGCTTCTGGCGTCAGCCTGACCTGCCCCCAACTGCTACAGGCACTTGAGGAGTGCACCAGCAGATAGAAGGTATATATCATATATCTGTGTCACCCCTCATTCGTTCCTTCTCGATGAAGTTACTGTTTTTTATTTATCCATTTCAAGGCATTCCTTAAACATCTGAGGAATAAATTCTTTCTGATATGAATTGCAATTATTTTTCCCAAATGACAGAAGACTTTGAAGAGGTTTTTTTTTTAAGTTCACTGTTACATATTGTGAAGCAGATCACATTCTAAAATGTTAAAGATTTTAATGAAATAATTGAAACCTCAAGAATGTTTAAAGACAGCTATTTCTTGACTTAAATTGAATCTAATTTATGCATTTTTCAATATTTGGAAAAATACTTAACTCCACATCAGATTCAGAGAAGGAATTTCACTCGTCCCCCTGAGGTTATTTCCTTTTCGCCACCTTGTTGGCTGAGGAGTGTAGTGGAAAGCCTCTGCCATCTGGGGCACTAACCAGGAACTTGTATCTCTAACTCTGAATGGGACCCAGAAATTTTTTTTTGTTTTATTTTAAGCTGATGTTTTTGCTTGTTTTGTTGCTCCATTTCCTACAAGTAGGAAAAACAAGCTGTTACTAGTCACAATTATTCAGAGACATTCATCATTGCCTTTTTCTTTATGTCACTAAGAGACAAGACAGGGGACTTCAATCATTCATTGATTCATCCAATATAATACATTTATATTATATAGTGTGCCTAGGGCTGGAGCAGAAATGTTGGAGAAAGGCTCAAAAAAAAAAAACCCAGAAAACAGACCTTGAACACCTAAATACAGAAGTTATTAGTGAAAGTGTCCGGAAAAAGCCTAGTATGTTGTGAGGCTTTATAAAAGAAGCCAATGACCTAACCTGAAAGGTCAGGGATGAATTCCTGAGGGAGTTTCAGAGGTCAGCACTGTAGTGCAGCGGGTAAAGTCACTAGTTGCACCACAGGAATCTCATATGGGCACCAGTTTGAGACACTTGTGATCCAGCTCCCTGCAAATGCTCATGAGAAAGTAACAGAAGATGACACAAGTGTCTGGGCATCTGACACCCATAAGGGAGACCCGAATGGACTTCTTGGCTCCCCGCTTCAGTCTTACCTAGCCCTGGCGATTGTAACCATTTATAGAGCAAATCAAAAGTTAAAGATTTCTTTTCCTCTGTTACTCTGCTTTTCAAATAAATAAATAAATCTTTTAAAATTTTATTTCAGAGAGAGACAGAGAAAGTTCCTATCCATGTGTTCGCTCCCCAAACACCAGCAACAACTGGATATAGGCTGAGGCTAAAGTTGGGAATTGGGAACTCACTCTAGATCATCATACGTGGTGGAGAAACCCAGTTACTTGAGGCATCAGCTTGGCCTCCCATTGTGATGAAGCTGGAATCAGAAACCATAGATGAATATTAAATAGTGATGTGGAACATGAGAACCTTAACCAGCACCTTAACTACTATACCAACACCCACCCTAGGAATTTTGAATTCAAATCTGAAAGGCAAGTAGGAACTAGCAAGGCTCACAGCAAAAAGAAACTTCCAGACAGAGGGCACAAACCAGAACAACACTGTGAGGCTAGCAGGAACACACAGAGTATGGGGACGGTGAGACGTGTGAGGGATTAGAAGAGAACAACGGCTCAAAGTTAGATAGAAGTTGCTGATGCCTTTGGGTTCTTGGGATCTCCAGCTGTGGAGAATCGGCAGGTGTTAAAATTGAACAAAGGGAGAACAAGACCTCAGTCAGTGCTACAGGAAGACCCTTCGTGGTTGTTGCTAGCTGGGACCAAGGGACAGGGTTCAAGCCTTCATGGCCCCTTGTTTAATGTTCACTAGGCAGTGGCAGAGCTCAGAATAAGAGCTGAGAGCTGTCAGGCAGCAGTGCTCTTAACAATGGGTGAAGTAAGTCCTTCTGTCCTGGCACAGGACCTGGGCAGCCAGGCACAGTGCCCACAGCATGAGTCAAATCATTCTGGGCCTTGTAGGTCAAAAGGAATTTGAATTTCACTCCAAGTACAGGAGAAAACCAAAAAAAATTTTATGCAAGGGAAAGAAATGATCTAGTTGACTTTTCTTTACTCTAGACCAGCATGGAAAGAGAAAATATTTAAGAAGTTGCAGTGGTGGTGTGGACTTCAGTGGTAGCAGAGGGGGAGCTGTGGGAGGTTGGAAATTACTTGATATCATTTGGACAGAGTGTGAATATAATCTGCTGATAGAATGAAGATAAGTTGGCGACAAAAAAAGAGATGAGTGATAGATACCTCAATTTCGATTTCAGCAGTTCATAAATGATGGTGCCATTTAGTGAGATAAGAAAGGTGTAAGAAGTGGTGTTGTAAACCAGCTCATCACACATCCCCGGACGTCCATCTGGTAATAAGCTTGCCAGCTATTTTCCATCTTCATGCTATTCCTCAACTCACAAGGGCACATTATCTTTTCTTTTGAGACCAGGATTCTCATCCTCCAGTATTCAAACCTAACATTACTGGCTTCAGCGAAACTTTCCTTGATGAAATGTTTGAAAGAGCAATATGTACACAGGGGAGGGAGGGTGAATCTGATATTGTATACTTGCGGAAGCTAGAGACAGGAAAGATGAACTCACTTGCATCAACTCTATAGTCCGGGATACCAATGGAGCTTGTGACCCGATATCGAGTTTCCAGAATATCTACTCAGTGGCCAAAGATGTCTGTAAATCAGAGAACAGAAGGCTGGAACAGTGGACAGAGTGAATGTCACAGCAGTCTAGTGTTTGCAACAGACGGCCGGGCAATAGATGATGGGCCACAGAGGGACTGGGGAGATGAAGTGGATGTTATCTAAGAGGTTTCTAGGAGGCAGAACTTCCAGGACTTTGTATTGGTTACATATGAATAGTGGAAAGTAATAAGGATAAATCCTTGGGATACGATGTCACAAAGCTTTGAGAATTAGAAATCAGAAAACTACCACTTCTCAGCCTTTGGGCTAAGACCAAGCATAGAAATCTGAAAACTGAATTACATTTCCAGCTGTGCCATCAGCCAGTAGTATGAACTTAGACATGTCACTACCCACCTCTGAGATGCTCTCCTTTCTTTCTACAACTATGCGGACGTCCCTTTGATGTCGCACATGCTTCCGGTCCTTCCCAAACCCCCATCCTGAGTGAGACTTGGTGTGACTCCCATTGCCCGCAGAAACCCCCCTTCTACTTCCTTTTTATTCCAAGGCATCTTTTATTTGGAAAATAATTAGTACACACTTGAAAGTACAATCTAAATTTTCAGCTAAATAAACCTTGGCTTTCTATATATACCCTGCTAATTACCAGCCCAAACAACACACTAACCATGTCTTCTTCCTGGAAACTGTCCCCCAAACTCCTCTTCAAATGAAAATTATGCAATCAGAGCAATTACTCTCTGATTTCCAGCAGTGTGACTTTTCCTTTCTTTTGACTTCATGTAAATGTAATATGCAATATGTACTCTTATTTTTCAATTTTTTGCATTTGTAAACATCTAAGAGTGCTTAAAATGTTCACAGATAGTGGCATTGAAAGATAAGTTTATTTTTGTGCCAAAAAAGTTAGCATCCATGCTCGCAAGATAACAAAATTTTCTGATTCAACCATTATTATACAATTACATAATACAGTGAAATTACATAATCACATTCGTGGTGTTGTGTAACCATCACCACTATCTATCTTTATAGCACACTTCATTTTTCTAGCCTACTAGCCAGTTTCGAATTAGTTGCATGGGGATTCAGCTGCCAATGTTTGGGATCATGTCATATCCCAGTAATTATTATATAGTAAATATTCATATGTGTTGTTTGGTTAATTGGATAGATGTCTAAAGTCTCATTAAATATATTTTTCTTTCTAGGAGTTATAAAAAAGTCATCAAGCTGCTCATTTTCTTTATATATATATATATATATATATTTACTATATTTATCAGCAGGGTATCTGTGTTGACTATAAAAATTTTAAAATGACCTTCACAAAATTCGTGTCCATGAAGGCGCATCCAAGATAGGGATTCATATCAATCAATAATACGACGAAACATGAATTCTCGGTAGAAGGATATTTTAGCAGGGAGTTATCGGTTTAGAAATGGATTCTGCATTACGCTGCCTGGAGAAATCAAGGAGGGCTTCACAGAGGAACACAGCAGAGCTAGTATGTTGAGTGGTGGAGTAGGAATGGGGAGGTCTGGAGGAACTGCAACAATTCTTCAGGTGCAGGGTCTGGGTCCCTGCTCCCCCTGAGCCCCCTACTTTTTGCCTTAGGCTCTGAGACAGTGCTTGGCTAAGAACTGAGACGGTTACACAGATTTTTGAAACATGATGAGTGTCGCTTGCTCTCTATGTTATACTCCTTTTCCTCTTCACTCTAGTTGTTTTTTACTTCCGAGTATTTCCCTTTAATTTCTCCTATTTATGTGTGCTCTACTTTAATTAGTGGCTTCTTTATTTGTGATGTCTCTCTAAGGGTCCTTCTTCTTCAAGACCTGGGCGTTTACTGTAGTAATCCACACAAATGTATAAAACAGCATTACACATTTTTGGTCTTTTGTTTCCAAAGTAGCTGCTGAATGGATCTGAACTTCCACTCCACTGCTGCTGTGCATATTCCTGTCTCCTTACATTCCTCTCCCCAATTCCCATCTCCACCTGACTGTATCCCACCATCATTAAACTGCTTGTACATAGCTTAAGAACTCAAGTCATCTAGAAACAAAATGGAACCAAGAATCTGATTTGGAGTCTCGGATGTTTGGATGGATGGATGGATGGATGGATGGATGGATGGATGGATGGATGGAGAGATAAGTAGAAAGATGAATAGCCTAGACAATCAAGCTTCTGAAGTCTTCCAAGGCTATGCCTGATAACGACCCTTAGTAAGAAACTGAATAAGAGTGGCAGTGATACTGATGACAATGTAACCTGTCAAATGCTACAGCAGGTAAAGAACAAACTGTGGAGAGGAAGGCAGTGGGATTCCAATGAGTTAGGTAGGGCTCAGACTTCTGTGATTTCACTCTTCTCATTAAACAGCAATGGGACAGTCTTCTTGGGAATCACCTTTTGCTCAACCCATGCTGTGCACAGTAGTGAACACAAAGTTTCCAATGGCACCCTCCTTCTTCAAGAGTAATTTGTGGCCAAAAGGAGGGAATTCCCTTCTACTTGATAAGTGTAAGTTAATTGATTTGTTCTTGTAAAAGGCATGAATGAGAAAACTCTGAGCTCCAAATGACGGAAATCATTGAAAAGCATTTTTCAATAAGACCTTTTAACTTTTCTCTTCATGGTAATGTTAAGTGATAAGAAGTTGTTATCATTGTTTCTCTGATGTCTACTGATAACTCCCTTCCATTGTTGGAGAAGGCCAGTCCAGGCTGCAGCCGATCCTAGGCAATTCAGAGAGGACTGTGTAAGCTCAGCTCGGTGGAGATGGTGGGAGGCAGGCATGGGAGAAGGCTCGTGTGCCTTTCTCTTTTGCACCCAAAATGACTGACATTAGGAAAGAGAAAGATGACAAAGAATATCCTAAGTTTGCCTTTCTTCTTTTTGCTGTAACTGGGGTAAATTATGCCTGAGAATGGACCAGACCATGTGTTGCACTACCAGGCAATTCAAAATTCCACTTTCTTCCATATGAAAGAGGGATTTTGTGTGACAAATACCAGGAAGCTTTCCAGAATATGCAAGTCCTTTGTCCTGTTTGAGAAGAAGTTTGTCTCTGGATACAGAAATGAATTACTGGGGTGGCCATTTATCCTAGGGCCTAACACACTGGTCACGGTGCCTGAGTCCCAGATCAAATACCTGGGTTCTATATCAGGCTCCAGTCCCTGACTCCATCTTCCTGCTAATGCAGCCGATGGGGCGGAGGGGGCAAGGGGGGAGCAGCAGTGATGACTCAAAACCTGAACTGGGTCCCTGACTCCAGCTTCAGGCAAGACCAATGCCAGCTAGCCACTGGGGGCAGTTAGGACATGAATCAATCAATCAATCAATTGATCAATCTCTCTCTCTCACTCACTAAAGATGGAAGGAGGAGCCTGAATTTAGGACACAGGTGGGCTGACCTTGCTGGGCCTGGAGGTGTACCACCTCATCTCTGAGCATGGAGCCCTAGGTCCCATGCACCTGAAGCCCCAGGAAACAGTGATTCTCTGGTGTCCCAATGTGTGTTTCCTGATATTTAAGAGCAAAAAAAAATAATGAATTATTGGTTACCCACCCAAAACAAATAGAAGAGAGTAACAAGAGGCACAGATTATGTGCCTTGTAAGCAGAATTATCTCTAAATAGCATGCTTCTCAACGCCTCCCAAAGATGTTGGTGAGTTAAAGGTTTTTATTAACCTCATGTCATATTTCTTTTTGTTTACAGGAAATTGTCTTAATTTTCCATGCCCATCTGTTTGATGTTGACTTCACTGACTGTGTTAAAGCTTTGCTACATCACTCTGTTTTGCTCTAGGTTATTTTTATAGAAAGGTTCCAATTGGTATTTTATTAGTTGTGATATAATTATTTGCTTTCAAAATGCCATGAATTTATTTATTTATTTATTTAGGATGCTCAACAATCCTTTCCTATCTGAAAGTGGATGAGTTCATTTTTTTTAAAGAGTTATTTCTTTCCATTACAAAGTCAGATATACAGAGAGGAGGAGAGAGAGAGAGGAAGATCCTCCGTCCAATGACCCACTCCCCAAGTGACTGCAACGGCTGGTGCTGTGCCGATCTGAAGCCGGGAACCAGGAACCTCTTCCAGGTCTCCCATGCGGGTGCATGGTCCCAAAGCCCTGGGCCATCCTCAGCTGCTTTCCCAGGCTACAGGCAGGAAGCTGGATGGGAAGTGGAGCTGCCGGGACCAGAACCGGCGCCCACATGGGATCCCAGCGCGTTCAAGGCGAGGACTCCAGTCACTAGGCCACGGCGCTGGGCCCCAATGAGATCATTTTTTAAGAACATCTCTTTAGATAAATTACCAGGAGATTTATAATTTTTAAAATCTGAAAAATTTTATACCTAAGAAATATACAGTTTTATGGTCTTTATCACACAGATTTCAGAATTGTCTGTTTTTCTCCTGGCATACATATAAAAGCAAGTATAAATTGAATGCTATTTTAATAACTCCTGTGGTGCCATATTATAATTGGAAGCAATTCATTGTTTCCTATACCATACTTATTTCCCACAGCATACCACTTCTATTAGATAGTCTACCCTGTAGGGAAAGAAATGGGTCTAAAATATAAGTATAAAGAAAGCCCTTTTTTTTCTCAGACATCCTGTAATTAGCTCAACTTTTCATCTCTTTACAGTAAGATCTTAGTACACAGAGCATGAAATTTTTCTTTTTTCAACATGCTTTTGCCAGGTGCTTCTACCAAAAAAAAAAAATAAATCTAGAGACACAGAGTTTTTTTGTATGCATGGCTTTAATGACTGCTCCAGAAATACCGCTCCTTTCTAACTAAGCTAAGTAGTTCTCCCTCAGTTCCGCTGTGGAGAGCGTCTACAGTGGCGTCCTCACATCCTCACCATCCCTCACCAATTCACCCGCTTGTAATTGACCATGGGGCTTCAGGAGAAGCCAACTTTTAGCTCATTTCTCACTCATTCTGTATTTCCTGTGCAACAAACTCAAAAGAAACACTTTAAATAACATTTTGATCCAAGAAAGTTTGATTATTGCCCAATTAACTTGTGAAACTGTTGCCATAACTCCAAATCAGCTCTACTTTCTTAAGGGACAGTCTTTTGACTGGGTGGTGGAAATATTCTGATAGATTTTTACCAATACTAACAAACTAAGAATTGTCTCTGTGTTACTTGAGATGCCGATATTTAAACTTGGCGAGATACTATTTTTATGCTTTTTTAGTATTTTTGTTTCTCAAAAGTATACCTGTCTCACCGTCCACACAGAATTTTGCCATGTCAGTCCTGGAGATGGCCTTTGAGGATCTGATCTATTTTGACACTTGGAAAACATTGACCTAATTATACCTTGCCTAGCAAAGAGTTCCTTTTTTAAGAGATGTATTTATTTCAAAGACAGAGAGAAAAGGGAGAAACAGAGAGCCGAAGAGATCTTCCATCCCCTAGTTTATTCCCCTAAATGACCATAATATCCAGGGTTGATCCAGGCCAAATCTAGCAGCTAGGAACTAACTCTAATTGAGTTTCCAGTGTGACTTACAGTGGCCCAAATACTTGAGTCATCATCTGTTGTTTGCCCAGACCCATCAGTAGAAAGTTGGTTTAAAAGCAGAAAACTCAGATCTGGTGCAATAGCCTAGTGGCTAGCACTAATTCCAAGCAAAGGTAATCCTTTTTTTCCACTCCCTGTAGTAGGCTAGAGTCCCTCTGTGGGCCAGTTCCTGTCCTAGCTCATTGGGAGCAGGAAAGTCTTCCCAAGAGTCTTCATGCAAGCATAAAGGATCTCCTGCCCCAGGGACTGGCCCATTTTCTGAGAATAGCACAGGTATTTCACAGGTATCTGCTGATTAAGAGAAGACTTTGGCTTACCAGTTACAGGAATTTTTTCACAAAATGAAAGCTGTGAGCCAGCAGTACATCAGCAAAACGGCCCAGTTTTTCCTCCTGTTTCTGTCCATTTGTCTCCTATGCTTTTAGGGCCTGCAACAGCTGGGTTGCCAAGGTTACCTTTCGTCATCTTTGGAATATTGTTAGATGTTGACCCATATTGTTTCCAGGTTATACATAGACCTTGATGTGTGTTTGCCTCCCCTACTATTTCCACTCTGATCACTCTCTTTTTGGATCTGTTTCCCTCATTGTGCTGCATTCAAGTTTGTGAAAGATTCTCCAGCATGGCTGTATTCACAGGAATGAGATAGCATGCTGCATTATGTTGACTCAGCAAGATTGCAAGGAATCTAGAGATCCAAACCATGAATGCATTGTGAAGTATTTATGCGGGATTATGTGAGATTTTTACCAATTTGTTCTAAGTCTGCAGATGCTGTATGGAGCTCCCCTCATAGCTCTGCTCGGTTTCCTTACTTTGTTCAGCTTTTATCTTCATCAGCATCACGGTTGCTAACTCAGCGGTTTAGTTCATGTTTTCCTATGTTAGGCAGTCTGCTAAATGTCATCACAATAATCCTGACAGCTCACCACATCCTCATGAAAGAGATGCTGTTATTAGTTCCATTTTACAGGTGGGAAGATTGAGACTCGAGAGACTAAATAACTTACACCAAGGACAGTAAGCATCAGAGCTAAGGTTACTATTGTACTAACAGATACAAGTGAAAAGGATCCTCAAATAGCCCAGTTCAATCCAGTTTTATTTTGTGTTATTTTTAGAAGGCAGAGTGAAAAAGAAAGAGGGAGAGACAGAGAGGAAGAGATCTCCCATTCACTTCACTCCCAGCTATGCCTGTAACAGCCAGGGCTGGGCAGTGCCAGTCAGGAATTCCAAGCAGTGTCCCACCGATGTCCAGGACCCCAGTACTTGGATCATCCACTGCCTGCCAGATGCACCAGCAGAAGCAGGGTCCGAAGCAGGCAGAACTTCATCCCAGACATTCAGATACAAAGGTAGACATCTCTGGAAACGGCTTAACCTGCTACACTGCAAAACCCACTCCTCCTTCCAGTTTATCCTTGGATTAGGATAATCATACCTTATATTCTGAACATTTCAGGAGAAATGGAGGGTAAAAACAAATACTTAATAATTCAGTGTGGCAGAATCTGGCTTACATAAAACATTACTCAGAAAATACCCTTGGTTTCTTTATAACCCACAGGTGTATGAGAACTGGGGATAAAGTTATTGGGAGAAAATTATTCATTGAAAGAAAATATTTCTAAAGTCACTCTTAAGTGACTTTATATGTGGCACAAAGCTAAGGTAAAGAAAATACATACTAGTCTTATTCTTTTGGGCAGTTTGAAACATTGGACATTGGTAAATGATAAATTTTCTGTTTTTAAAATGACTTTCAAATTTCTTTAATTATTGAAGTTGAGCATATTATGTATGTTGATCATTTTTATTTCCTTCTATGTGAATTACCTAGTCATAAATTTTGCTCATTTTCTATTAAAACATATATGTGTATATGTAATTTACAGTAGATTTTCCATGTTATGAAAATCAGAACTTTAATTATTATTAAGTTATGAATATTTTCCCAAATTTGCCATTTATTTTCTTTTTGTTTATGGCATTTCCTGTCCCAAGATATTTTTCATTTTTAGGTTTCAAAAGGTAGCTTTGGTGCTTCCTTCTAACAGCAAAAGGATTTCAAATGTCAAAAAGAATATCAAAACCCAGTTTCACAAATATGTTTCATGCCACTAGGTATAATTTGTGAGGCAATTTGCAAAAGGCTTTGCATCAGGCTGTGGGCATCGTTAAAGAATAGTCAGCCATGTGCTGCTTTGGCAACTTGCCATGCAAGGCCTGCAAGCCACCATATCAGCATTCCCATCAGTTGGCAATGCCTGCCTGATCTTAATAGGTGCTAACACCAGCCCATAAAATTGCACTACTTTACGGAGCTGTTGAAGTGTCAAGTGATTTGCTACTGAGAGAAACAGCAAAAAAAAAAAAAAAAAAAAAAAAAAAAAAAAAAAAAAAAGCTGTGGAAAGGAATGGAAGACAAGAGAAAAGAAAGAAAAAAGGAAAATAAAAGAGATACATTTGAGTAGGTAAGAAAGACATTGAGGCCCCGTGCAGTTGTGTAGTGACTAAAGAATGCGCCTTGCATGAGCCAGAATCCCATATGATGGTTCTTATCCCAGTTGCCCCACTTCCCATCCAGCTCCCTGCTTGTGGCCTGGGAAAGCAGTCAAGGACAGCCCAAAGTCTTGGGACCCTGCACCTTCTGGCTTCTGGCTTCAAATTAGCTCAGCTCTGCACTTTATGACCACATAGGGAGTGAATCAACAGACAGAGGACCTTTCTCTCGGTCTCTCCTTCTCTCTGTAAATCTAACTTCCCAATAAAAAAAAGTAAATAAATCTTAAGGCATTTAAGCAAAAGGGAAAGTAAGGGGAAAGGAGACAAAAATTACCAGCAAAAAGAAAGAAGAACGCAAGGTATAAGACAGAAGGAAGAGAAGAGAATCAGAATGAACTTCAGGCTATATGCATTTCAGCCAAACCAAGAATTGTAGTTCTGGAGTGAAAGTGAGTACAGAATGCCTTACATCTAGCATGCTCACTTTACGGTTAGGAGGTTTTGATTCAGGAAGAGTGAGTGAGTGACTTGCTCCAGCTCACACGGTGGAGTTTGTAGCAAGAGAATCAGATGCTAGCCCGCTCTCCTAACTCCCTGACACGCCCCTGCCCCATGTGGCAGCTCTTCTGTTTCTCTGGAAGCCTGCTTTTGATATTATGTGGTATCCAGCATAAATAATATTTCATCCAAAAACAACCTTTAGCTAGGCCAGAAAATCTTACCTGGTTGGATTTATTTTATTACTATTATAGCATATTGCAGTAACACAATTTGACCCAGAATGTGTAAAGTTTAAAACAACAAATGAACTAGTAATTCTTTCCTAAAAAAGAAAAAGGAAAGTTGCTAAGTTATAACAGAAAAAAAAAAAGTATATTTCATAGGGTGGATCTATTATGGGCAGTTTGAGGAACCTCCACGCTGTTCTCCGTGATGGCTGTGCTCATTTGCATTGCCACTGAAGGCCTGCAAAAGTTCCCTTTTCCCACATCCTTGCCAGCCTATGCTGTCTTGCCTTTTGTATTTTTTTTTTGTAGTAACCATTCTAACTGGAATATTTTGGTTTTGACGTACATTTTCCTCGTGGCTAGTGGTACTGGGAACTTGTTTCTTATTGTTGTTTCATGTATTTGCAGGTTGTTTATATTTCTTCTTTTGAGAAACATTCAGATCCTTTCCCCATGCCCCATGTCTAGATAGACCTCTGAAAGACATAGAATCAACATATCAAAGAGGTGCCATCGCGCATTGCACTTTCACAACAGCCAAGATAAGGAATCAACCCAGGTGTGTCAGTGGATGAATGGATAAAGCAAAGCTCCTGGATGCAGGCTGCCCCTTCCACTACTATCCTGCAGACACTGGGATATCACTCAGCCATGTGAAATAATTACATCCTGATATTCACAGTAAAATGGATGGTACGTGGAATCAGCCAGACACAAGCACAAATACCACATGTTGTCTTTCATATAGTTTTTAAAAAGTGTATCTAGAGCTAGAATAAGCATCACTAAAGGCTGGGAAGAGTGGCGGGATGGTGGCAAAGGGAGATGGAATACAGGATACTAATACACAAGGGTCTTAAGTTCCTGTGTTCCACCGCGCAGTGCAGTAACTATGTTTCACATTACAGGTACGTGCTGCCTGGAAAGTTGGCAGAGAGGAGCTGATAGACTCTAAACACAAAGGAAATAGAAATGATTTGATCCGTGTGCCGGATGCAGGTGTTTAAGTGTTGCCCTGGGCCCTGTAATTCCTTAGATGACGTAGAGAAGGGCTAACCTCCAGTAGTGTTTAGCACAGTTTTCATGTTTGGCCACAGACAGCTGAGGACTTTAGTGCAACTTTTTATTCCTGTTTGGAGCCAGGGAGTCAACACAGAGAGGAGCAGAAGATCCTTGTAACTGCTGTTGACTTTTTGTTTCTGTGGGTGAGAGTTAAGGTAGCAGCAATATGACTCTCCTAAGAACAGAAGTGGCCGGTGGGTTGTTGTACATCAAAAGAGTGACCGGAAAACCGAGGTATTTCTCCTCAATGTTGTTAAACACAAAAAAGAATCCTCTTGATCACTGCTTGCATAGGCCTGCCAGGACTCCTAGGGAGGGGGTTCTGGTGGGGGACAGGAGAGAGCTTTCATTTCAGCTCCACAAATCTATATGATCCTATAAAACAGAAAAAAAAAAAAAAACCTTTGCCCTAATTAGTGGGTTATTGCTTTCATTTGCTATTCTGCTTTAGCAATGGGAACCTTGCTTCATTGTATTAATTTATTTTGGATGACACCCTGCTTTATTAGCTTAGCTGTTTAGAATTGGTGCCAATGAGGCCAGAGTATTTGGTTTCTTCCATCTATCCAACAATATTTTTAAGCTCTTTACACCCCAGGTGCAGTTCTAGGTGTCAGGCACATAGCATAAGCAACACAGATAAAACTTCAGAGTCTAACCCGGAGGAGAAGAGGGAGAGTGTGGAGTCTCAAAGGAAGAGGGAGGGAATGGACAGTGAGCAGGCATAGTGAGCCGTGACTCTGGAGAGGTGACAGGTTCTGCGAGAGGAATGGAACAAGGGAGGAGAGCAAGGGGGCAGGGCTGGGTGGCATGATGAGGGGCTAGCACAGAACCCTTTCTCTGATGAGACAAGCCTCCAGCAAAGACCTGAAGGAGACAAGGAGCACGGTGTGGGGATAGCTGAGGCGCTGACCACTCTGAAGGACTAGCTCTGAGCTTGGGCATGAAGACATGAAGCCAAAACACAGTGAGCAAGTAAGGCTGAGAGGCCAGGCAGCCCGTGCCAGGCCTTTGGCATTGTTGTTATTGTTATTTTATTTGAGAGAGACACAGAGAGAGATGTTCCATCTGCCTGTTTTTTCCCCAACACGCTTGCTACAGTGGGGCCAGGCTGACACACTCAGTCCACCCCTCTCCTCTCAGTGACAGGCACTCAGTCCCTTTGGCCGTCACATACAGCCTCCCCGGTGCACATTAGCAGGACATGGACTCAAGAACAGAACCGGGACTTGAACACAAGCATCCGTAACCACTGAACCAAATACCCATCCCAGAACTTCAGCTTGACCTGAGTAAGATAGGAAACCTTTGCTTTTCCACAGTTTTTTCTTTCACCTGATCCCATTGGTTGCTGTGTACAGAAGAACACACTCAAGGGCAAGAAGAGCAGGAAGATGTCTCTGGCCACATGGATGAGACATCCATGCTTTGAATCATTAACTAATAGTGGTGAAGGAAGTATCTGTTGGATTCTGGATATGCTATGATGCTGGAAATAGCAAAATTTGTGAATGAATATGATATGAGAGGAGTAAGGATGATTCCAGAACTTTGAGCCCAAACAATCGGAAAGATGATGTTAGAACTGTTAGCAAGTGAAGTGGAGAAGATTTTGGAAGGAACAAGGTTGTTTGTTGAGTGGCACCTAGCAATTCAGTTTTGCATGAGATGCCTATTGGATACCCTTCTGGAATATGTGAGTCTGGTGTTTGGGCAAGATGTGCAGATTCCTAATAGAAATATTGGCCTTCTATGGGAAGATTCTAGATTGCTGGTTTCAGCAAGCCCCATGAGATATAGGTTCACAGAAAAGAGATAATGACCCAAGGACTGATGTCTGAATGTGCTCCTGCGTGACTGTAGGAGAGATGGGGAACCAACTCAGGAGGCTTGTGCTGCAGTTCGGGAATGCAGCTGCTGGACCAGCAGACCAGCATCCCCTGGACAACGACTAGGAATGTGGATTACTGGGCGTCACTTCACACCTGCCAAGTCAGAGCTTCTGCCATGGAACCCTGCCCTCTATTGTTTCAGAAGCCCTGCCATGTGATATGTGGCACACTAAAGTTCAACACCACTAAGCAAGAAGCCAATGTGATACACTCGAAGCCAAGGAAAGAAAACTGTTTCAAAAAGTAGGAAGGGAGCCAGTGCCGTGGCATAAGAGGCTTAACCCCCCAGTCAGCAGTGCATGCATCCTATAAGGATGCTGGCTCAAGACCTGGCTGCTCTCCTTCTAATCCAACTCCCTGCTAATGCTCCTGGGAAAGCATGGAAAATGGGCCAATTGCTTGGGCCCCTGTGTCCATCTGGGATACCTGGAGAAACTCCAGGCACCTGGCTTCAGCCTGGGCTATTCTTGGCTATTGCTGCCATTTGGGAAGTAAATCGGTAGATGGAAGATATCTCTCTCTCTCTCTCTCTCTCTCTCTCTCTCTCTCTCTCCTCTCTCTTTCTCTATTTCTCCTCTCTTGTGCACACAAGTATTCTCTCTCTTTTCTTCTTCCCTCTATCTAGATTTGCCTCTCAAATGGATAAAAATATGTAAGAGGGCCCAGCACGGTAGCCTAGCAGCTAAATCCTCACCTTGCATGCACTGGGATCCTGTGTGGGTCATGGTTCTAATCCCAGCAGCCCCACTTCCCATCCAGCTCCCTCCTTGTGGCCTGAGAAAGCAGTCAAGGATGGCCCAAACCCTAGGGACCCTGCACCCGTGTGGGAGACCCAGAAGAAGCTCCAGGCTCCTGGTTTCAGATCGGCTAAACTCTGACCATTTCAGTCACTTGGGCAGTGAATCACCAAATGGAAGATCTTTCTCTCTGTATATCTGGTTTTCCAATAAAAAAATCTTAAATAAATCTAAATATAAATACATATATATATGTATATGTGTGTATATATATATATGCTACACTAACAACCAGAGCCCCAAGAATAAGGTCAAATAAGGGGCCCCCGCCTGTGCCCCGTGGCTTCAATAAACTTTCCTTTGGCTGACCTGAGCAGCAACTAGTATATCCTCTCGGCTGAAAAAACTCTATTAGATGCTGATGATGAACAAATAAGATTAGGCCTAAGAGTGGTTGGAAGGAGAATAGGGTTGAAAGAAAAGGAAGGGGCGAGAGAGAGGTTGTGAACAAAGACGGGAGGGAAGGAGGAAGGATAAAGAGAGGTGCTATTAAAAACATAATGTGGCCAAGTTAAGAAACGTAGGTAAAGACACAGTTGTTGGGTAGACAGAGGAATAAAAATGATGGATTGAACTAGATTAGTCACTCCTGGAGTATCAAAAAGATCCTCACTCCCTGTGAAGCTGTGCTGTCAGACCCAGACCCTGAGCAACAGAATCGAAGGTCAGCGTTCATGTTCATTTTGTTGAAGTAAAGTAACTCTTTTGCAAGTAAAATGTAAAACTCTAAGAAGTTCAGTACACGGTGATTTAGAGGAAAAAAAAAAAAACTGTTTTTAAAACTCCAAGAAGGAGAATGGTGTTCTAACTGTTTTGTTCTGACAAGATAATGAGATGGGATAAATGATAGCACAAAGATGAAGATTCTGTTTGTCTTAAGTTCAGTACTTTGAAAACAGATTCTGTATGTATGCATGCTTCGTCTCTTTCCATAGCAGCTTTTGAAAATACATAGCATAGGAAAGGAGGAAACGCTGAAAGGGTCACAGTGAAAAGAAGATATTGGTAAAAAAAAAAAAAAGTCAAGCAAGCCAGCCAGGAACAAAAATGATACACCTTCACTCCCATCTCTGTCCCCCAAAAAGAATAAAGTACAAATACTAAGCTCTGGTAAAGTCACTATAGATTATAAATTGGGCTTTGAGCTTTCTACCAACCAAAATCAAGAAACAAATATGATCATTAGTAAAAGCCAGCAATTTCTAAAAGTTTTAGGTAAAACAACAGTTTTATGGACACTAACAGTAAAATCTAAAGAAACAATGTCCTTTGGAGCCACATAATAAAGATCTCAACAACATTTCTTTCAACAAATACAACAGCAAGCTTCTTATCTCATTTTTCTCTTACTTAAATGAGCTGTAACGCTTGTCTACTTCTTAAGCAAAACATTATGGTAACTTCAATGTCTTATTAAATTTTCTTAGCACAAATGCAAATGTATTATAAACTGATCCTTGCCACCAGGGTAACAACTTCACTTGTTGCTTTGTACCCACCAGTTATTCAAATAGAAAAGCAACTAATTTCTTCACCTAATTTCACCAGATATTTTGTATAAAGCAGTGACATACTTTGCAGCAACTGACATTTAACGCTGTCTTAAGCAAGCTTTCTGGAAACAAATCCATTGGAAAGATTCTCTTGTCATTAGAATTCAGTGTGACTGGATGCACTAGGTGAAAACCTTGATTGGAGCTGATGAGGTCAAGGTCACTGGTTCTGCTGTGAGTGTTCAACCGCCTGCAGTCCAGATGTCTTGAGCTGAAGAAGTTCTGGAGACCACCACCATTAATGCCAATTTGACCATGTAATACATCTCTTACTTACTCAACTGTTGCATATGTGATTAAAACTAAACTTACTTACAATCTAAATGCATGTGTAGAATGGTAATGAGGGCCTCATACTAATTTCAGGATCATGTTGTAGAGGAAACAAAAGGTATGTTAACATTTTTATTTATCTTCAAATTAACTATAAATTGTGCATCCTTGTATAGATCCTCCTTAGGCAAATGAGGACGTCTCAGTTATTAAAATGAACGTCCACATCAAAATGAAAATTTTTTTTCTTGGTACCTGCTTGTTGACAGAATTACAATCAATGACAAAATTTCCCTGGAAGCCCAGTTTTTAGTATCCTTCCTCAGGTGGTCAGAGTTTATGTAAGAATGCTCTCAAGCCTTACAAAGGTCCCTTGTCCTTCTTACTAACCCTCCTCACCCTCTTTTTTTTTTTTTTTTTTTTTTTTTGTAGCACTACACATTTGAGTGTAGCTAATCACTTTCACTTCTGCTGGGGAAATTACAACACACTTCTTTAAATGGTAGAGGGAAAAAGCAGCTTAGCTCTTCTGATAGTCAGTCACTGGACTTCGGAGCATCAGTCGTCTGTCAAGACGAGCAGGACTATAAAATGTTCACTTGTACATGAGAAGCCACTAGGTCGCAAAAGGGAAAGGAGCAGAAGTTGTCCAAAAGGGACTAGGAAGAGAAAAAGGAAAGTGATAAAGATGGGGGTGGAGAAAATTAGAGTGAATATTCATACATTTTTACATTCTGCAGATCCTCATTGAGCATGATAAAATATCTGGCACTAACCTTACAAGTTGACTTCCATTAGGATCTGACTCAGGGAATACCTGCTGAATCATTAGCTTGCAGCTACACCAGGAAATTCGCCAAAATTAGGAGAGTCATGGCATTAGGGTCTCTGAAAAATAGGTATGCCCAAGAGTCAGGATCCTCTGATCTTCTCCTGTGAAAGTCTCTGCTCTGTCTTCAAAGCACAAAGCACACCAACGGTAGCTGTTTGTTCATTCAGCATTGTGCAGTTGGCTTCTTCAGGGAAAAAAAGTCTGCGTCACGTCTAAGTCCGATCTTGTTCTCTTGTTGCTTTCCACGTGGTTAGCCCAGAAAAGGGGCTGGCTCTGTGACGATCACTGTAGCGGCAGGTGCAGCGTGGGTCTGACAGATACCAACTTTGATAAGCACTCCATGAATGCCTACTTTATACAAGAGTGGAGAGGGAGAAACTGCAGCTCCTGCCCTCCTGGGGCTTTGGTTGTATCCCACGAATGCGATTTTCCTCTCCTTGAAGAGCAAAGACGACTTCCCAGAGTCTCTTGTATTCACCTATCTGGCAAGGAAGGTAGGTAGCATTTTGGTTCCCATTCTACAGCTGGGTAAAAGAAATTCTCATGAAGTGACTGACAGAAGGTCAGACAGAGGTCAGAGCATCAGACAAGGAAAAGATTGCAGATTGCTGTTGTGTGCTGGGTACTTTAAACTGCAAAGGAGGAAAACATTTTTTCAGGCTTACGTAAAAAGAAGTGTGTCACTGTGAGTTTCTTGGTTTCATGTATTCAGCAAGTGTGTGCCAGCCGCTATTCTAGGCAATGAGGATGGAGCAGTGAACAAAGCCTGGGAGCTAACATCTCGAGGAGATCCAGACAATGTGTTTTCTTTTTTTAAAATATGAAATGTATTTGGTGAAAAGAGCTGTGAAGAAAATGAAAACATAGTGGAGGAATAGAGTAAAAGGAGGGGACTGTTCTCGTGACATGTGAGTAGAAGTCCAGATAACACATAGGAGCAAGGTCTGTGGCCCTGTGGGGGACTCCAAGGAGGGAGTAAGGAGCACCCCATGGCCCCATGGCCCCACGGCCCCATGGCAGGAAGGCGCTTGGCAAAGTGTGAGGAGTAGTGAATGACTAAAGCAAAGAGACTGGGCAGCCATGGAGTGCAGTGGCCAGCGAGGCAGCCAGGAGCCCGGATGTCAACTTTGGCTTTGAACCTAGTGAGGCAGGGAGCTGTTTGTAGAAACAAAGGACTGCCATGCCCTGGCGTCAGTTTGAATGGGATCTCTGAGATTGGGTGCAATGGAGTAAATGCAACAGCAAGGGGACAGTCAGAAAGGTTTTTGCAATCTTCTGAATGAGCCTTGGAAGCCTGGCAGGGGTAGTGGTGGAGGTGCTGCAAGGGGCCAAGACAGCATTTATTTTGAATGTAAAATCACTGGGATTTGCTGAAGGGTGGATGTAAGGGTTTAGAGAAGTAAAAAGGCTTACTAATCAGATCATTGAAGTGATCTTTAAGTCTCTTGCAGCTTATTATTTACTATTTCAGGATACCCGTGAGGGCCAAGGAAAACAGCCTCATCTTGGGCACCCTGCCTTAGCTTGTCCTGTACAAAATGACTTACATTTAGCACCAGTTCTGCCAGTAACCAGCTCAGGCAGAAGAGTGGCAATCCCTCACCCTTAGAGCCCCAGCTATGAACAACGATTCTGCCTGCCTCAAAAATGATGTATTGAATTTTGGGCTGCATGGGTGTGGGTGTTACAGTAATATCTTCTACGCCAGAGTTTATGAGTGACGTTTATGAGTCAATTCAGCTGCTTTTGGGTATATCATTAGTAGATTCCAGGAAGCTCCTCTCATCCCCTCTGCTTGAGTCTGCTTGAGACCTGACACAGTGAAAGAATTTCACAGTTCGCCTCACTCCTTTCTGCTCAGGCTTTGCAAACCCCAGACATACACCCTTCTCTAAAACAGCAGCTTGGTTGAGCTGTCATCAGTCATTAGTCATTGTGGGTGAACACACACACGTATGTGTGTATGTGTGTGTGTGTATATATATATCTATGTTATACATACATATGTTTATCTATCAGCTCACTTTGCTACCATCCTAGCCAACTGAAGCATGAATAAGAGAAAGAGAACGATGAACTGAGGACACAAAATGCAACTGTCAGCGAGTGACTCAAGAAGCCGTGGACAGATGAAGAGGGCCCCCTGGGGGAACCCCCAACCGTAAACCATCTGCATCCCTGTGTCTCACGCTAGCCAGATTGGTCCAGAGTCACAGTGTGTTTCTCACACCTGATAAAAAGGAAGTTCTCAAAGGGCAGCTCCTTGAAACCATTAGAGCCAGTAGCCACCGAAGTCAGATGCTTTAGAAAAACCACCCCATTCATGCAGAGTCACGTGCTTTCTGAACTCCTTTGGCTTGCCGTGTTTAAACAAAATCATCCCAAGCTCCTCTCACGCCGGACCAGTTGTGTGTGTCCCTGCCTCACTTCATTCAGCCTTTGAAAAGAATCCCTTTCCTTAAATATTGTCAGCAACACCCAGAGGGTCTACGCATGGCTGGGAAATCTCTGCTTAGAGTCCCCCACAGTGTTAGCAATCTGTGAACCAGGCTTCCACAAAAATGCAGTTCAAGGTGGAAATCTGTCTCCATCTCCTTTATCACCATAGACACTGCCACCTGGAAGACCTGCGAGGCCAAGTGCCAGTGAATGTGGAACACCTGCACACTACTTAAGCCAAACACTCATGTCACCTCCTGCTCAGCAGAGCAGATAGAAATATCTGTGGCAACATTCAGCTAGTGTCCCAGAGTAACTGTACCCAATCTCAGGTGACCAAGTATGGTCAGCCAAGCAGAGACAATTTTACCCTGACTGTGGCCACTTGACTCATGCAACACTCCCCCCCCCCCACATCTACCAAGGTGGAAACTACTCCTGCCATCACCACCTCGGAGAGAGCCACCTCTGCACCCAAGCCAGCATACCTGTGGGGCACTGACAGGATTTTATAGCTAAAGTCATTGCTGTGATCCCCTCAGCTCAAGGCTCCATTACAGAGTAGTCCAAACCCAACATCTAAATGCCTTTACAATTACTGTTCTCCTCAATGACCCCACTACATTTTCTCCAAGACTACACAGGTGTCCCAGAGTAGCTGGGTCCTACTGCGAGACTCCTTATCAGGCACCACAGACACCAGTCTTTATTAGGATTGCAGTTCCAGTCTAGGTCTACTCTGGAGGCAGTGGTTCCTCCCGTGTCTGTGCTAAGCTGGAGAAAACCCATTTCTCAGTTACAAGTTTGCAGTGCATGGTCTGATAGGATTTCAGTCTTCTGTCTTAGGTTCCAAGGCCCTGTTGAGAATCAGGAGATATAAATCAATGCACTGGAGAGGCAAATGGCCCAAGCTGCCACAGCTACTACCCAGTCCTGGCACCATGCCTGAGCTTTTTCCCGCCCCCCCCATCCAGAAAGGGACTCACAGTACAATCACAAGGACATCCAAACCTTCTCCTCTCTTTTCCCCACATCTCTACCCAAGTACCATCTACAACTGATTGAATTCAAGCAACATTAGATTGAGGCCGATGGTTAACTGGGAGTTCCTAAGTGGAAATCAAAATTACAGCCATGAGCTGCATAATGATGATTCTTTGCACATATGACAATGACTCCATGAGATTATAACAGATCTGAGAAATTCCTGATGCCTAGTGGCTCTGTATTGTCCTCACACAATGCATTACTCACATGTTTGTGGTAATGCTAATGCAAAGAAACCTACTACACTGCCAATCATATACAAGGATAGCACACATAACTTATATGTAGTACACAACACTTGATAACAATACAAATGACTGTGTCCACTGGTTTACGTATTTACCGTGTTATACTTCTTAATCATTAATTTACAGTGTATTCCTTCTACCTATTAAAAAAAAGCAAAGTGGGACAAGCATTTAACACAGCGGTAGAGATGCCACTTGGGACACCCTTATCCCATACACAGTGCCTGGGTTTGAGTCCCAGTTCAGCTTCAGAGTCCAGTTTCCTGCTAATGTGCACAGTTAAGGACAGCAGGTGATGGCACAGGCACTTGGGAGGCCTGTCCTGCCTTCATCCTGGTCCAGCCCTGAATGTAGCATGGTGATTAAGAGACCCATCCCTGTGCCCTCAAAGTTAGGTGTGTTTGCAGTGGTTGATCCTTGCTGAGGAGGCACAGTATGAAGGGCAGGGGTCCAGCATCTTTCTCTGGATAACAGAGGTCTCTACCTGTGTGAGCTGCCACACAAAAAGGCCATAGCCTGGCTATACATAATTGGATTTATTTATCACCCACAGCCGCTGGAGGCTACAAAATCCAAGGCCAAGGCTGCTGGCAGCTCAGGTGTCCGGGAGGTCCTGCTTCCTGTTTCATAGCCAGCTATCTTCTCGCTATGCCCTCGGTGACAAGAGGACAGGGAGAGCGGCTCTGGGTCTCCTTCCCAAGGGCACTAATCCCACCCACGAGGACACCGCCTTTCAGGTTGGATCACCTCCTAGTACCATCTCACAGGAGTTAGGATCCCAGCCTCTGGATTCTGGGAGACACCCATAGCCCTGAGGTGCTGCTTAGCATAAAGTAATACAAAAACACTAAATTCTAGAATATGACCTAAAAGTTAATATTATTCTGTGTCTGCGTATGTATTCATATATATACATATACACAAATTTGTACACTTTTATACTGGATATTTTCCCATATTGTTAGAAAATCATGATGATTTTTTAAGACAGTGCTCTCTTATGAATGGAATATAATTAATGTAGCTTTTCTATTGGTTAATAATCAAGTAGCTTCCAATTGTTATTATCATCACTTCTCTTTAGGACATATTCTTAGGTCTGGAATATCTCATAATGGATACACAGTCACACACATAAGAAATTTAGAAGGTCATGGAAAATACGTATTATGGAAAAACTGTGCATGGGTTTCAAATTTCTCACAGCAATATAAACCTACCCTTTAACTGCATATTTCTAGAAACTTTTTGAAGCTGATGTGTACGTGTGTGTGCATGCACACACAGGTGTTTGGCATTAGTATGGCTTGAATGTGTGATGTAACCAAAGCCCACCCGGGGAGTTTGTCTGGCTTGGCACCCACCGTGTTCCAAGTGCAGAGCTGTCCTGTAGCTCTCATGGTCCCACTGTAGCTCTTGTTTGTGAGAGGAGGCAACCTGGGGCTCACTTCCTAATAGTCTTTGCCTTAAAATGGCTACTTACCCTTGCCAAGCCGCTGAACCTTTTCATGTCTGGGTTATTCGTCTGAAAAATGAGGAAGCACTCACCTAGTTTGTAAAATCTTCAAAACTGTATGAAGACAGTGTGGCTGTGCAGCTACCACATTGGTGGTAGCTACTAATTGGTGCTCTGGTGTTAGGCTTCTGACTTGAGCCCCTGGGTCTGCCTTTTATTCCCTGGTATGATAGATCTAGGGTAAGTTGTTTACTTTCTCTTTTCCTTAGCTTCCTCATCTGTAACAGGGATAGCAGAAGCACTTACCTCATAGGTGAGAATTAGTTAAGGTGGTGCTACATAGGACGAATGTGTGCTAGCTAGTTACTATTATTGTCATTGTTATTCAGCTGTGAATTTAGATGGTGTGAAATGGTTGAGAAGTAGCTGAATCCTTGTTGAATGTTCTTAAAGCTCTTACAGTATAAGTATGTCTCTACCATGTCATTGCAACTTTAATCAAAATACCAAAATAGTTTTCATCAGAATGTCAAAAATGTCAAGCCAAGTTAGCAGAGTCAGAGTTTTGCAAAGTCTGAGCCCGTAGTCCAGTTCAGCAGTGTGTGCTCCAGGGACCTCTGTCGGAAAGCAGGCTGCCAGGCAGAGTAATAAGAGCAAGAAAAGGTCTCAGCCCCACCCCACCCCACCTCCAGATACATACACATGGCTTTGCTTTAACAGCAGAAATTGTTCACTGATAAACCATTCCTTCTTTCTGGGCCCATAAGCAGACATCCTTCACCAGGTTCAGGCAGTTAAGTGTTATAATATAGTTGCATCATGGGCTCTATAATACCTGGTTTAACCACCAGACTCTATTTTGCAATTTGAAGCCAACCATGGATAACCCTGACACCCATGCATGCACCCATAAAACCCTACAAGCCTGGGTGGTAGTGGGGCAAGCCTTGACTACAAGCAGCAAGTCACAAGGCAGAATCCTATAACATGGCTAGAAAAGCAGAAGAGAGCCAAGTGGGAAGGGCCTTGTGCACCTGAGCATAAAGCGGGAGTTGTCCCAACAGCAGAGGGAGGGTTAGAAGGGTTCCATAAAGCAGTGTGGCTTGTCTCTACAAGCCTCGTGCTCAGAAATCAGTATTTCAGCTTTTCCTCACCCTGGAACCACTGATGCATCTTCTAACTTCCACTAGGACGTCTCCTCCTTGGGAAACTCAAAGCAAACTCCTGACAGAGACAGTTTCATCAGGGATGAGGTAACAGGTAGATCTCAAGGGCCTTCCCTAAGTGTCATTCTAACTTTGATGAATTTGCCAAAGCCTTGGTGTGGCTGTAGCCATCAGAAACCCAAATCTGTCAGCTTACTATCCTTCTCTTCTTGCACTGGTGATAAGCATATTTAGTCAAAAGCCCAACTTAGTGATTTCCAACAAAATGCCATTGCTCCGTATGAGTAGCCCATTCTATACTCATAGGACTTAATGCTAGAACCATACTAACAAGGATCTTAACATGGTCAGCACAGTGGGGAGCAAGCCTAACTGTGAGAAATTGCTCTACGGATAGAGTCAGAGGCCACGTGACTTGTAAGATGTCCAGACTAGTAAGTGGTGGAGATGAGAGCTGAATCCTCATCTATGCCCTTAACCTCTACAGCAAAAGACAAATCCTACTAAGAACCCTGTTGTTCAGCAAGTCAATCTGATTGTAGTGTCATCAGGCTGACCTGGTGCAGCCATCTCAGAAGAACCAGTCAGTGCTCAGCTCATTCAGTGTCTTGGGTACCACTCAGTCTGTTTCCATACTGATGATGGCTTCTGCTGCTAGATCAGGAGTTCTCAAATCCTGTCATCTCCTAGAAGGCGTGGGAAAGACCCTGCTGTGATCCATTTCTTCAGTTCTCTTCTCCTTCTTCTTCTTGCCTTATTTGCTATTCTGCTGTCAGTGCATTACAGGTGAATTTCATCATTAAACTCTGAGGGAATTCCCTCTGCCCAACCCCCTACCACCATCATGGTCAGGACAGTCCCCAGGATGACTCCTCATTGTCGCACACTATGACTGCTGTGTACCTCAGAATCTGCATATATTTGCTGTAAGAAAAGGAGCCGTATCTGGGCATGATGTGGTCAGTGAGGACACAGTTTATCCCATTGAGTAATGCAAATGCAAGCCACTGCCTTCCTGTGTGAACCCGGGCTCCCCCTCAGGATTCACACACAAAGCTTGCCAGAATGAAGCGGAAGCTCCTTGAGATGAATGTCTCGGCTTTTGAACTCCTCTCAGAGGGGACAGAAATGAAGGAAAGGATCTCCTTTCCTCAATGCTACGTCCATGGTCTGTATGAACAAATCCCACCTCCACTCCTGCATGTTCTGACAAGGGTCAAGCAAAGTCAATGTACATCTGAGGAAAGGAGAACAGATACTGTTGATGGACTCTTCACCACGAGCTGCACTGGCAGGTGGCAAGGGTGCAGCGGCTCCACGCCAGACCCACAGCTGTTGAGAACCCTGCAGGAGCTGGGACACCACGTGGGCAGTTGGTGCAGTTGTGAAGACGCCTCTTGGTGCCCACAAGCCTCTGCAAAGTGCCTGAGTTTGAGTCTCAGCTCAACTTTCAAGTCCAGCTTCTTATTATCATGCATCCCAGGAGACAGGAGATAATGTCAGGGTACGTCTGAGTCCCTGACATCCTTACGCGAGACCTGAACCGAGTTCCAGGCTCCTAGTTTCAGCCTGGCTCAGCCCTCGCTGCTCTGGGCATTTGGGAAGTGAGCCAGTAGATGGAAAACCAACCAGTCCTCCTCTCTTCTGTCTCTCAAAAAAAAAATAAAGAATTTCAGTCCACCCACCACCACCATCTTGCTGCATGGAGGTTGGGGGCGGCGTTGGGAAACAGTGTGGCGGCTGCTGAGGGGATTTGAGCCAGGTGGGACTCAATGCTAGGGGCCCTAGCCCCAGCCCCCACTGCCAAGTGGTGGGTGAATCCGGGGCTTGCCTGGGCTGGAGAGTTTTCTCCCTTCACAGTAAATACACTGTGAGGGCATCTCTGCAGCCCGGGTCCCTCCTATGCCCACCGCTGCCATCTTGCGGGAGGTGGAGGGTAGGGGTCAGGTGAGTTTGACCTCTGGGCTTGAGTTGACAGACCTCCCGGCAGCGTGGCGGTTGCTCAGAGGATCTGAGCCAGATCAGACTGTTACTGATTTTATTTTTTTTTTATCATTACCGTCCACATATAACTCACATGACATAATCCTCACTATTTAAAAAAGTACATTCAGTGGGTTGCGTCTAATCTTCATTTTTTTACAACCATCACCACTATCCCAGGGCATGTCGGTCACCAGTGTAGACTCTGTACCTCTTAGCAATCACTCCCAATTACATTCTCTCCCAAACCTCTGGCAACTCCTAATCTACTTTCTGACTCTAAGATTTGGCCATCTGCACATTTCATATAATTAAAGTCATATCGCATGTTACCTTTTTTTGTGGGGGTGGAGCTTCTTTTGCATAACATAATGTGTTAAAAGGTTGCCCATGTTGTAGCACACATCAGTCATATTTGTTATGGCTGAATGACCTTCCATTGCCAGGATCTATCAGATTTTATCTAGCTGTACATCAGTTGATGGACATTTAGATTATTACCAATTTAGGGCTCTTTGAAAAATGCTGCTAAGAACATCAATATATAAGTTTTTATGTGGCAAATATTTTATCTGAATGTGTTCATTCCTAAGACTTAAATTGCTGAGTCACAAAATAACTCTATGTTTCCTTTTTAAAGAAACTGCCAAATTGTTTTCCAGAGTGGCTGAACTGTTTCGTAATGCCATCCGCAGTGTGTGAGTTCCAATCTCTCCACATGTTCATCAGCACTTGATCTTTTCCTTTAAAAATCTGATAGCTGTCTCAGTGGGTATGAAACGATACTGCCTACATATCTTACTGGCTTTTCCTTAATCACAATGAACATCTCGTATGTGTTTATCTTCTTTAGAGAATTACCTACTCATCATTTGGGTGAAGTCCAATTGTTCAATTTTTTTTCTCTCTTTTTAAAGAGCTTGTCTTTTTGTTGTTGTTATAGAGTTGTGAAAGTTACATATGCACTCTGGTCCTTATCTTATGTGTGACTTGCAAATATTTCCTCCTAAAGTTTGAGGATGTGGCTTTGTAAATCCAAAGTAATTCAGGAATTATGTTTAATCCTCTGCAGCACAGAAGCCTAATGGTATGTTAACATGGAAAGATAAATGTTGCAAGCACACTGATATACATGTAAGAATATGAATGAGGGAGCTGCTGGTTTTCTTAAAAAGGAGAAGGGTGTGAAGACAGACTCTAAAGAAAAACTGATTTTGGTATTCAGAAATCAATTCGTGCCATATAATGAGCATTTTCAAAAGTCTCTACTATATACTAAGCACAGGTCACAGGACTTTCTTATATAGAGTCCCTGTCTTATTTTTAACTTGATTTTTTTAAAAGATTTATTTTTATTAGAAAGTCAGATATACGGAGAGGAGGAGAGGCAGAGAGGAAGATCCTCCATCCATTGATTCACTCCTCAAGGGCCACAATGGCTAGAGCTGCACCAATCCGAAGCCAGGAGCCCAGAGCCTCTTCCGGGTCTCCCATGCAGGTGCAGGGACCCAAGGCTTTGGACTGTCCTCTACTGCTTTCCCAGGCCACAAGCAGGGAGCTGGATGGGAAGCAGGGCTTCTGGGATTAGAACTGGTGCCCATATGGGATCCCAGCATGTTCAAGGTGAGGACTTTAGCTGCTAGGTCATCATGCTGGGTCCTTAACTTGATTTTTTTTAAGTTATCAACTCAAAAATAGCAAAATGATTTTTATAAAATGAAAATTAAAGATCTCAGACTCCTCAGTTTCAAAACTTGCTACAAAGCTACAGTGATCAAGACAGTCTGACACTAGTTTAAGCATGTGTATTTAGCTCAGTGGAATAGAATCCAGCATCTAGAAACCTCTGTGGTTTTCATTTTTACACACAAATGGTTCTTGGACAATTGGCTAGCCACATGCAATAGGCTATTACAAAATTACAACAAAATGCATTTTAAGATTTAAATCCAAGAGCTGAAAGTATAGAAGAGGACATTCCAGTAATCCTAGTAAAGCATTGCTTGTGGCATCAACATTCCCTATCAGAATGTCAGTAGAAGTCTCAGCTATTCTGCTTCCAATCCAGCTCTCTGCCAATGTACCCGGGAGGCAGCAGAGGGTGGCTCAAGGTCCCTGCCACCATGTGGGAGACCCAGATGGAATTTCTGATATGTAGTATCAGTCTGGTTCAGCCTCAGCCTTTGCAGCCATTTGGTGTGATAGACTCATGAACAGGATCTCTCTCTCTCTCTCTCTCTCTCTCTCTCTCTCTCTCTCTCCCACTCATTTCCTCCCTCCTGCTCTCTCCCTCTTTTTTTTTTTTTGTTGATGTTGTTGGAGGGGGATGAGGAGAAAGAGAATAATAGAGTACATGGGAAGCTAAGAGAAAAAGAAAAGGGAAAGAGAACCACAAGACATAGTTAACGTTTATTATAAGCTTATAATGTTACTGGCCTTGTCTTCAGACATCTCCCTCATGCTTATAGCAACTTGTATGTATTCTAACACTCTTCTGATTTAGCGCTCTGGGTCTGCCTTAATAGAAGACCATAGACTGTGTGGTTGATTAATAATAGAGATTTATTTCTCATAGTTCTTGAGACCGGACAGTCAGGAATCCAAGCACTGGCAGGATCCCATGCCTTGTTAATGCCTGATTTCTAGTTTATGGCAGATGGACAGCCCCTTCTTGCTATTTCTGAATCCACCTGGAGCCATCCACCAGGCTCTTTCTGAAAGTCCCACTTCCCAGTGCCATCACATGGAGTTTAGGTTTCAACATGCTAATTGGGTATGGCTGACAGTCACCTATGGCATCCTCACTTTATGGAGGGGGGCGGTTAGACACAGTGAAAGAATGTGCCCAGCTGCACACCATAAGCAAGTACCCTAGGCAGCTTGGCTGCTTGATTACACTCTGAAATGTTTTGCCATATTTTCTCTCAAAGACTCATATACATGTCCTTGAGTTCTACCCTGCAAGCTTGGTTCAGGAGTTTTTGAGGTGTGACCCAGATATCTATACTTTAAGCAGATTCCCAAATGATTTGATGGACAGCTCAGATGGAAATTATTGCTATAAATGATGGCCAAAAAAAAAAAAAATTCATGGAAGACTCCCTCAAACTTTAGAAGAAAAACCAGAGAAACTAAGAGAAAATGGTACTAGCAAAGATGAGGGTATTGGCTGGATAATAAAGAAGTAGAACTGACTGAATATTGACACTCCCTGCTTTGGCCTCCAGCTATATATTACATATAATATATTCTGTAATTATTATATATAATGTATACATTATATACATATAGAGTATATATATAACATATTCTGCAACAGCAGACACCTTCCCCAAATCTACATCATAGCTAAAGTCTCTGTCGGCCCTGTGAGCATGCGAATGGACCATTTAAGACAGAAGGGAAAGAGGAAACAGAACATTTGTTGCTTAGCGTGAGCCTATGCTAGGTTCTGTGCTAAAAGCTTTACCTGCGTAAGATCTGAATTCTCATAACTATGCCACAAAGTAAGTCGTCTTCCTGCGCTCTGGAGGCAAAGGAGCAGAGGCAGACAAAGGTTGAGAGGCTTAACAAGGCCAGGAAGCTGAGGAGCAAAACCAGGTGCAAACCGGCTAGTCTGGCCCTAGAGTTCACTCTCGCTGATGGGAACCGCAGTGTTGCTTCTGGAGGAAAGATGAGGCCCATTAACATTGCCGTTTAGGAAAGCTAATTGGCGCAAATACCCATTTGAGAAAAACAAACACACAAACCCCCAGTGGCTGGCCCCGACTCGGGGAGCTCCTCCTGCCAGAGGAGACTGCCCCGGGGTGGGTGTCTAGCTGTTGTATCCTGTGGCAGTGGGTAATAAGCCAAAATAGGCGTCAGTTTCCCTTCAGAGCACTCCCAAGCTAGAGTTAAAGCTACCTTCATCTGCTGAATTTCATAAAATCTGTCATCTGAAAATAAAGGTATTTGTCTTTTGTTATCCATGTAGGGGAAAAAAATAGTGCCCCCTCCAATTATTTTGATAAAACGTTTTCAAAAGCTTAATTCTCCCAGGAACTCTGAAGGATTTCTCTAGTTAAAGGAAATGCTAATTCTCCATCACAGGTGGCTGTCTTGTGCATTTGTGGTTGCTTAGGTGGGCCCTGGCTCTCCATCCATTGCATGCCCATAAGAGCCTCTGCTTCCTTCTGGGACAGCCACATATAACCTGCATGCATTGCCAAATATAACCTGGGACCCAAATCAACCCTGGCTCAGGACTGCTGATTCTCGTGAAAGCTTATGGTACCACTATGATCTCCTCAAAGATTTGTATCGAATGATATATTTTTATAAAGATTTATTTATTTTTATTGCAAGGTCAGATATAAAGAGAAGAGGAGAAACAGAGAGGAAGATATTCCATCCTATGATTTACTCCCCAAGTGCCCACAATGGCCAGTGCTGAGCTGATCCAAAGTCAGAGGCCAGGAACTTCTTCCAGGTCTCCCACAAGGGTGCAGGGTCCCAAGGCTTTGGGCTGTTCTCTACTGCTTTCCCAGGCCACAAGCAGAGAGCTGGATGGGAAGTGGAGCTGCTGGGATTAGAACCAGTGCCCATATGGGATCCCAGCATGTTCAAGGCGAGGACTTTAGCCACTAGGCCATCACACCAGGTCTTCAAATGATACCTTAAAAAAATTATAGTCATTCTAATACTTGGTACTATCACAACTCTCTATAAGCAAAGCACATTTGATAGCAGGATATGAATATATCCTAGTCTGTAGAATAGGGAAAGAAGAAGTAACAGAATGTGTTCTTGGTCAAAGTAAAATGACAATAATCCAACTATTGCTACCGCTCTAACACTGGACTATACTTGGCAGATATCATCCCACTGAGCGTGCGTGACATCCCCACAGGTGATCTCAGCACACAGTTAATGGCACCACAGTGATCTCCTGGGGGAATTGCATGGAATTCAACTAGTTGGTCCATTACTCCCGTTTGTTAGATGAGGAAATTGAGGTCACCAACACAACTAGAAGCATCTGAGCCTGGATACTTTCTAGTTCTTGCTCTCCACCAAGCTGGTTCTGCAATGGTTAACAATTCTTCCTTTCAGGGAGACCTTCGTCATCCCTCCAGCCTCAGACCGTGTCCAACTGTCCTCCATCCAACACCAACAACTGCTCGTCCTTAATCCCATTCTGCAGCCTCAAGAAGCCTCCCTACCTTCACCCTCTCACCTCCTGTGTGTCTGTCACATGCTGTGCACACCTTGGTTACTCCATCTGTTTGTTGCATCACATTTTGGTGTTTCTGTCCCCTCACAGCTGAAAGCACATTGAGGGCAGGGCAGGGCCTGTCTCACTTTTCAGGAGCTCCAGTGCCTTACATAGGGAGACATACCGCAGGCATCCGATCAATATGTGTGTCTAGTAAAAGCCTGCAGCTCCAGGTGATGCGAGGCAGCCCACTTAGTCAGTGGGTTCTCTCAAAAATATTCAGGAAAAGAATTGTCCAATACTAGGCATGTAAAGGCTTATTTTTTTCTGGTTGCCATTCCCTGAAAAATGCAGTAGATACATTGCAGTGGTTTTGTTTGAAGTATTCTAAGTCATCCAGATAATGATTTGAAGTATATGGGCGGATGTGCGTAGGTTATATGCAAATAGTATCCCATCTCACATAAGGCGTTTGAGCATCTGCAGATTCTGGTATCTATAAGCAGCCCTGGAAGCAACCCCTTGCAGAAACCGAGGCATGACTGTATTTCTGTGTGGGTGGAGAGAGTTGGAAAGTCCAGAGAGCAAAGAAAGGCAACAGAGGAAAAGTCAAGTACGCCAGATCGTGCAGTCGAGGGGTGGGGGGAAAAGGACACAAGGCCAAGTGTGAAACCCTGTCCATGCTCCTGCAGCCCAATGCTTTGTCCACTATCTTATACAAACTTGAATCATGCAGTTAAGGGTTTTTGATGGAATTGATATACGCAAACAAATGAGTCTTTGGATTGACACATGAGCAGCAATAAATTCATAAAGGTAAATATTGATGTCTGAAGATTGTGTATCTCCGTGTGTCGGAGGTAGATAATCATGGAGTTGGGAAAGCCTGCAGGTGGATGTTGGTTCTGTGAGAATCCAGACAAATCTTTTTGTTTCTCTGTGTTCGTTATTTCTTTTGGCTGTGGTGTTTTGCTAGTTACAGATCTCGTGATTGACTTCTGTGCTTTGATTTGAGCATGCTCGGCTGGATGTGAAAAATCTTACGACTCTCCTGTGTTTCATAAACAGCAAGTCCTACAGTGATATGTAATTTGTGTGCTTTATAGAATTATAGGACCCTGAAGCTGTGAGAGGCCTGATAAATCATGGAGTGAGAATTTCCAGCTTCTGCCTGGATTTCTTTCGCAGAATCTGGCAGATGCTCAGTGAGTCTCACCTCACAATCCAGGATGCAGAGCAAAAGGAATCGGTTTAGAGGAAACCAGCGGAGTGTGTGGGTCCTTTCTGTTGGCCATTTACTTTCTGCAGAAATAACAGGAACTCTTACTTCATCATGCAGTTCTTGAATGTCAGAGACTATGTTAAAAGCTGTTAAAGTATCTTTAAATAACTATTCATTTTCATTTTCTTTGAGAAGGGGTGTGTGTGTGTGTGTGTGTATCTGTGTGTAGGTGCATGTATGTTTTACAGGGAAAGCAAACAGATCTTCTGTTCTCTGATTCTTTTTTCAGATGCCTGCAACAGATAGGGCTAGGCCAGTCAACAGCCAGGAATCCAGAATTCAATCCAGGTTTCCCACATGGGTGGCAGGGACCCTAGTACTTGAGCCATCACCTGGAGCCTTCTCTGGTAGGATATAGAAAGAGGCAGAATCAGAACGGGAACTCTGGCAGCCCAATATGCAGGTATCTTAAGTGGTATCAACTTCTGTGTCAAATGCCTGCTGTACACATAGTATCTTATTTAATCTATGAAAGAACCTTGTGAGGCGAATATTTTCTGGTCTTTATTTTTCAGATAAGGAAACTAAGCCCCCAGAAAGGTTAACTATGTTGACATATGTACTAAAAGCTAAAGTCTGAAGTTTTCTAGCTTGAATTGCAACTACTAACACGTAAATAAATGTTTTTTGAATCTGATTCATGAAATTCCTAGCCACCATCTGTCTCATTCCCTTGCTACGGAGGAGGGAGAAGTATAAAGTTTATGTTCATAAAACTGAAGCAATATTTAAAAATTATGGATTTAATTCAGCTACAGGATTGATTTTTCATGTTGGTGGAGACTTTCTCTAGTTCTCAGGTTTCAAGAATATGAATGCTAAGAAGATATTAAACTTTTCAATACATAATTCTATAAAATTATATTTATAGATACTATATTTAACATAATATATTATCAAGTCTGCTATAAACAGTGGATCCTTATGCAGAGGAGAGCAATCATTTAGGCTGTCTAAAGAGAAGCTAAGTGAGACATTTCTCAGGGAGAATTGTGAGGCTGTTTTTCTTAAAAAAAAAAAAGGCCTAAAATAGAGGAGCAATTTTGGTATTAATAAAAAAAATGGAAATCTGAAGCAGATATGGCCAGAATCAGTGGATTAACTGGAGGTTGATAGTCTCATGTATGTATGCATAACTTAAATAAAGAAGGAGTTTGACCATCTCACCTAGTTAATCATTAAGAGGAAACCGTAGCCAGACTTGTGAAGCAGGTAATGTTTATTTTTAGGCATTCAGCTGGTTTCTCTTTCTGGCTTCCCCTTTTCCCTCAGGGTCACCCAAGTCGTCCTGTAGCCTTAGCCTGTCTTTCTCTCTGAGAAACAGTACGCAATGTTTGCGACCTTTTTCTGAGCCTGCATCATTGCAGATGTGTTAAAGAGTTAACTCCAACCAGGAGAGGCACACAGGAGAGGTGGGGGAATTACTGTTGAAGCATGTAACGGTGAAGTCTAGGGGTGGTCCTAGCCTCAGGATCTACATGCTCAAATTATATAACTGAGAATCTGTGTATCTCCAGATCTCTTTTTCATTTTTGTCCACTTCATTCCAAAGGCAGTTCTGAATGGTAGCTACAGCTGCTGTAAGCTTGTATCCTATCTGTTCTTGCTGAAAAAGGGACACATTTCTGAATAGTTCCAGAAGGCCTACAATTATGGTTCATTTGTATGTCTGATGTACTCAGCTCTGAACAAATGCTCTGAAAGGCCAGGCAGGGCTCACGCCACAGAGCTGGAGTCGGGGCTCATACCCCCACAAATCCTTTGGCCACAGTTAGGGAAAGCGTAGTTTTATAAAGGCAATTTTAGTTGCCAATCCCATGCATGGCACGTGGATGCTTGCTACTGATGTGGCACCTACCCATTAAATGGCCTTGACAAAGGAATGAACTGACAGGATGGAAGTTGGTCATCAAAACCCACAGGGTAACCTGAATGAACCTTTGGGGTAGCTAATAGGTTCACATCAAAACTATTCCTCTTGAATTTACATATTACATAAAGAAAGATGCACCAGCAAGACATGGCAGTACCTTGTACTGTATGGCCACCCATGTCTCCTACTCTAATTGAAGTTTTCTGGAATGTCTAAAAGATCAAAATGGAAAAAGAAAAATATGTTTAAAATAAGACCATTCACATGGTATATTTGAGGACTTAATGATTGGCATGAAATTTCTAAGTGTTAATTAACAAGGGCAAATTTAAATAGGTTATGATATAGTACAATAGATTAGCATGTTGCTAATATCTAAAATGCTGACAAAAGATGTTTAAAAATTGACAAATTTGAAAAACACACATAGCAAAATCCCATTTTTAAAAAATGCATGCATGCACACATCCACATGGAGACAAAAAGGTCTCCAAGTTCTTAAAAATAGTAACTCTTTGGCCCGGTGCTGTGGCCTAGTGGCCTAGTGGTTAAAGTCCTCGCCTTGAACATGCTGGGATCCCATATGGGCACTGGTTCTAATCCCAGCAGCCCTGCTTCCCATCCAGCTCTCTGCTTGTGGCCTAGGAAAGCAGTTGAGTACAGCCCAAAACCTTGGGTCCCTGCACCCTTGTGGGAGACCTGGAGAAAGTTCCTGGCTCCTGACTTTGGATCAGCTCAGCGTTGGCCATTGCGGTCATTTGGGGAGTGAATCATCAGACAGAAGATATTTCTCTTTGTCTCTCCTCCTTTCTGTATATATATATATGATCTGACTTAGCAATAAAAATAAATAAATCTTTTTAAAAAAGACAGTAACACCTCAAAATGGATTCATGAGGGAGTTTTGTGTGTGTGTTTGTATTTCTGTTTTCCGTACACTTGAATATTTATAATAAATGTATATTGTGTTCTAGGATCCGATTCTTTCGAAGGGGTTCTTTTTAGGACTACAGTAGTCTCTAAAGTTGTATTTCATCCTTCAAGTGCCATCAACACAAAAGTGACCATTTGTTTTGAACCCTCCCTTCTATAAAATCCCAAATATCACTCAGCATATCTCTAACTCATACCTCACTTTTCACTGCTCATTATTCTTTCTACTGAATGAGCCTTGTTGAGCAGTATTTCCAAGAAGAAAGACTGACTTGTATAGCAAATGTGGTATGTACTAAAATGCATCAAGCACCGAATAGCTATTTAATAACCTAGATTGGTCCTCCTCCTTCCTTTTTATTTTTTTGAATTTATTCCCTAATTCCAGAGAGGACTTGAAGTAGTTCAATAATAAAGACAAACTCAATAGTGACACATAGATATAGAGTGTTGACAGATAAATGTATAGTTAATCTCTTAGGAGGAATGAAATTGAATAATTAGAAATTCATCACCGGAGGTTCTTTAGGTCTTCTATGATCAAGAGAAACATGTGTGATAAAATCACAGCGAGGTAAAACAGAAAATGAAAATCAGAATCAAGCAAAAAGGAATAAAAATATGTTGGACATCATTCAATAACTATTTGCTGATGGTAATTATAGGGATGGAAAATCCATCAGGCCTATGGAGCTAAAATTAATCAGCAAGTATTCATGGAGTGCCTTCTGCTTCTATTACGGGTCCTGGCTTCCTGCCGGCCCAGTGCCCAGGCTGCAGACATTTGTGTGACATTCAGCGTGTCAAGACAGAAGTAGCAAAATAGGCAGACAGTGGCACGCAGACGCTCACAGCAGCCGCCTGTACCCATCATGTTTGTGGGAATTACAGTCAAGAAAGAGGAATTTGTTCTTCACAAGGCTACAAAACTGATTTAAGTGTTGTCAACATCCCCGTGTCACCTGGAAAAAGCACAATTAAGTGGAGATAGTAGTTATGCAAAGTCACAGTTAATTCATCTGTGTCCCATTTGAAATTTCAAAGTAGGAGCACGCATTCTGCTTTTATTAAACTCAGGAAGTGAAACCTGCAGGACTTGTAATGACTGTGCTTCATAGTCAGGGTTCTTTCCATAGTCGAGATTCTAGCTCGGGACTAATTCCCTTAAAATGTAAAGTACGTTGTTTATATTGCTGTTAACACTTTGATGGGAAGCTGTTGTAGTGGACATCTGTACACTCGCATCACTTTCTTCTAAACAAAAGGGGATCTATCTCGTGTACTCTTGCCTGCTTTCTCTCTCTCTCTTTTTCATTTGCATCCCAGTTTTAGGTGTCTGTGCTGGGCAATGACCTTGACTTGGCCAATTAGAGCAGATCAGTACTTCAAACAGTGTGTGGAAAATGGAATTTTAAAAATAAATTTATCTTGGGGGCCTCTGCCTGCAGCAACAGCATCCCATATGGTCACTGGTTCCTATCCCAGCTGCTCCATTTCAATCCAGCTCTCTGTCTGTGGCTTGCAGGGGTTAGGAGAGGCAGCGCAGGAGCAGGGGATGGGTCCAATCCTTGGGCCCCTGCACCCACTCAGGACACTCCTGGATCCTGTCTTAGAGGGTCAGCTCAACTCTACCTATTGTGACCATTTGGGAAGTGAACGAGTAGATGGGTCTCTGTCTCTCCTTCTCTCTGTAGTTCTGCCCTTTGAATAACAATAAAATAATTTTTTTAAAAAAAGTTTTATTGTGATACAAGGATGTTTGAAATCTATATATGAAGCCTTTAAAAACTTCATGAAAAATGCATAATATGGAAAAAAACCATCCAAGAATTTAAAAATAGTTTTGCAGCAAAAGTGAACTGAGCTTTAAATTCCAGCTTCTGTACATGTTTTTGTCCCTCACCCCATGCAACCCTTGGCTGTAATTATCACTTCAGGAATGAGCCTGTGACCTCACCTGACCAACAAGGTCCCCTCCCCCAAAGAATAACATCTAAAACCATTAGAGAAGAGCTATCGTTGTAGTGGAGCCACTCCACTTACCCTCTGGTACCTCAGACTCTTGGGTAGAGATAGCTCTGCCAGGAATAAACCCAACAGCAATAGGAGCGTAGCGAATTCAAGCTCTTTTGATATCACTGGGACCCCTGCAACCAGTCATGACTGGTCCAAAATGTTTAACACAATATTAACAATCCTCCATTGAAAGTCCTATCTCTATGAGAAATAGATACCCTTCTTAATTCAAATTGACCACACTCTCCTGTAGACAATCATTACTGACCCTTCTCTCCACTGCCATACCTACCTCTCTACCTTCTAACATCTAAATGACTTCTTTTTTTTTTTAAAGATTTATTTTTATTATTTTTTTATTCGAAAGGTGGATATACAGAGAGGAGAGACAGAGAGGAAGATCTTCCGTCCAATGATTCACTCTCCAAGTGAGCACAATGGCCGCTGCTGTGCCGATCTGAAGCCAGGAGACTCTTCCAGGTCTCCCACGCGGGTGCAGGGTCCCAAAGCTTTGGGCTGTCCTCCACTGCTTTCCTGGGCCACAGGCAGGGAGCTGGAAGGGAAGCAGGGCTGCCGGGATAGAACCGGCGCCCATATGGGATCCCGGGCGTGCAAGGCGAGGACCTTAACCACTTGCGCCACCGCGCCGGGCCCTAAATGACTTCTTGATATGCCTATTCCCATGTTTCTGAAGTTTGTATTTTTTGATAGACATTGCTGTATTTGTCTCTACTTCCTCCAGAGCATATGAAATGCATCACAACAATTTTTTAAATGATTTATCTGAGAGAAAAAAATTTTTTTCATCTGCTGGTTCACTCCCCAAATGCCCACAAGGGCCAGGCCAAAGTCAGACCAAAGGCAGGATCTAGGAGCCCAGAACTTAATCCAAATCTTTGCCATGGTTCTCAGGAACCCAGTCATTTGAGCCATCACCTGCTGGTTTTCAAGCTGCAGGTTAGTGGGAAGCTGGAATTGGGAGCAAGTTTGATCTCAGGTACTTTGATATGGAATGCGGTGTCCCATCAGTTGTTTAAATGTTAGGCTAAATGCACCCCTACTCATTTTTGTATCTCTGCAATCTCATACTGGGACCTAACAGAGGTGTTGCTTTTTTCCTGAAAGAATTGTGCTTTGTTGAAAGGTGAATGAAGGGATAAGTGAATCAGTCCCTTCATTCTGTAAGTGAATACCCCATGATTAACTGAACCATCCCTACAGCAGAATCATCAGCCAACCAGAGTAAACCGAATTGGTTGAACCAAGCCGAATTCTCAAAGTGTCAGTCACTGGTCATTGGTATGGTTGAAAATATCTCCTTGCTCTGATAATGAGGGTTGAGAGCAAGGAATTGAGAGGTGGTTCTTTCTTTTGAAAACACATTTTCTATTTTTCAAACACCATGAAATTGAGCAACTTCTCTTGCGAAATGTTAAAAGCAAAACACATAAACTATCAAAACCTGAATTCTGTGTTGTAGGTTATAATGGAGGAAGCATGAGAGCCACACTTTACCAGAAGTTTGCTGGCTGGCAGGCCCTAAGTAGGGTTCCTTACGGTGTGGCACTTCTCTGGGAATGAGGCAGTGAGAAGTGTCAAAGAGGCTACACTCTCTGTGTAGCACAATACAGATGACAGAGGAGACGTGTTTATAGTTAAAGAGGGCAAATTCTGGGGTTGGAGGTGGGGTACTGCTAAGTAGAATTGGCTTTGAGATGAACATAGAATTCATTTATGAAAGCAAAGATCAATAAAATGTCTAACAGCATGAGCAAACTTCTGGTGTGGGCATTTAGCCTCGTGGTTAACATGTCTATATCCCACACCCATAGGCTAGGTTTTCTTCCCAACTCCGACTCCCGATTCCAGGATTCCGCATTCCTGTGAATGTGCACTCGGGGAGGTGGCAGTAGTGGTTCAAGTCAATGGTTTTCTGCCATCCACAATGGGACCTGGATTATGTTCCCAAGCCTCTGGCTGTAGCCCCAGTTCACCCCTTCCCCCGTCACTGCACACATTTGAAGAGTGAGACAGCTGATATGAGTTATATCTACCAGGTTCTTTCTCTCTCTGCCTCTCAAATACATATATGTATATATTTTTAATTAAGTGAAAACTTTTGAGTATGTTGAGAACCAGTTATCACTTTAGGAGTATTCAGGGTTTCTCCTTTCCACCTACACTTCAAGGCAATTAAATATTTAACTAAGAATTAAGCCTAACTTTCTCCATGTGCTTCAGTCTTATTTATCCAGAAAACCTACAGTTGCACTCTCCCCATGAAACCACTGAGGTTTGCCAGATGTCCTCCCCTTAACAAAGGAAGTTCCTGAAAGGCCTCCCCTTAACAAAGGAAGTTCCTGAAAGGCCTCAATGCCATGCGGCCTGGTTTGCCTTCTTTGGGCCTCCAGAATGGCTTCCAAGTCCAGCCATAGCTTCCCACATCAACTGGCACCTCCACTGCCATTGCCCCAGTACAAATTTCCATCATCTTCCCTCAGACTGACGTGCCCAACTTACGGCTCACTCACTCTCTCCTTTTTTTTCCTTTCAGTGCATTTTGCCTGTATTCCACATCTCAGGCAGAATGACTTTTTCACACTGTACACCAGATCATGTCCATTAGTAAATGTTTAACAACTACGGGGGTGGGGGGAGATGGGGGTGCCTACACAGCTAGTGTGAATTTTGATGATCTGACAGATTTACAGCACACAATTTACAAAAAGTCATACAACATCCTCTGTGGCCCATTTTCACCAAATGGAGTCAGTGGATTTTTGCTGATCACTTGTGTTGGTAGCCAGCTCGCAGTTGCAATTTAGTGTTTGGCAAAGTCAGATGACAAATAAATATTTGATTAATATTCAGGTCAGCACAGAAGTCACTCATGCATCTGTAGTTACAACACGAACCTTGCTTGATCTTTTTACCTAGATGAATGGGATGAAAATGAAATGACAAAAATGCATGTTGACACTCAATGCTTATGCAAAAGTGATGTGAGTGACTTTTGCAGAATCTGCTCTTAGTTTCCATGCTGGGAAAATAGTTTTCTCAATTTGTATAGAAACAACTTCTAGGGTGTAGGTAACAATAAAACATAGTAAAATAATCAGGCCATTTTGAGTTTATTATATTTCATTACAAAATTATGAATAATTCAGTTTTAAATGTTGACCATGATTAACAACCAACCTACAAAATCCCTGAAAATTTAGCATTCAGCTCTTGTCAGCTGAGACAGCTGACTCTAGCATGCTACTGAGTTGTAACTCCCCTGCCTGAAATTCTAGATTACCTGTTACACTGGTTATCTGGGAAAGGAACAGAGAGTCACTACTTCTAATTTCTGTTCTGGTGACTTGATGATGCAAAAATTCTATAAGCCTAACCTGGCTTTCCAGACAAGGCTTATTGTTTAAAATCTCCTTGTGAGAATTATCGCATTTGACACATATTTCCTGTGACATACTGGGGCAAATAGCAGTAGCCTTCTTTTACTGATCAGAAAAAAAAAAATGAGGCCCAGGAAAATTCAATGACTGGCTCAAGCTCATTCCCGGAAGTGAATAACAGGTCAAGGTATCAAACTCAGGTCTTAGACTGAACACTTTACAAGAGGCTAGAGAAAACATAGACTTATGCTGACATCAAATTTAAAAAATTATACCAAATGACCTTCACATAATTTTCAGAATCTCAATTGAGCCCCTCTAGTTTTTCACTTAGTTTAAAACAAAACACAACAAAAGCCAACGGGACCTAAATAATTAAGGTGTAAATATGCAAATTGGAATGGCATTCCTCAAAAATGAATTGAGAGAAACACTCTCTACCAAAGGTGCAAAGGAGAGGAAATCAAAAAAGAAGAAAGCAAATGACATGCTGGCGAGTAACAAATGCGATGTTTACTACAGTTACTTGGTGTGCCTGCTCTCATGTCTCTAAACAAAGAGAATGCGAAGCTCCTGCTTCTGACAACATTCGTCTCTTTCAGACAGTTACTTCATTATTGAATCAGGTGTTGTTTAAGTTGTACCATATGCAGACTATCTACTCCACTGGCACACCGCCCCCCCCCCCCGAGCATTTTATGTACAGGAACATAATTGTGATATTTTGGGTTGCCTGTGATGAAATCATTGAAAGCATTATGAGAAGCAACAAAACACTGGGGAGGCTGGTAACAATTTAGCATTTCCCAGTTTGTGTGGCAATTTTAGTTTCAATTATGAAGAGAAGTACCAAAGTGGAATTCATTAAGAACTTGCTGTACTTGTGTGAATTATTTATTTTTCATTTATTTTCAACAACTTGAAAGGCAGAGAGCGAGCAAAAGAGAATTCTTCCATCTGCTGATTCACACCCCAAATGTTCACCACAGCCAGGGCTAGGCCAGGCCAAAGTACAACTCCATCTGGATCTCCCAGATGGGCAGCAGGTGCCCAAGAATGGATCCCTCATTCCTTGCCTCCTGGGATGCATCAGCAGGAAGCTAGATCAGAAGCAGAGCAGTCCTAGCTTGAATGACGCTGTCACAGGGTATGTGGCATCCCATGTAGGGATACATAACCGTGTAGGATGGCTTAAACTGCTGCACCACGATGCCCGCACCCAGTGTGAATTGTTAATAACAGATAAGTCTGGTATAAAATGCAAATACTGCTATCGAGTATTAAAGCATAGCCTGGGCAACTTTGAACTTCTTACCTTAGAAGCTTAAATAAGAAGCCTTTTCCAAAGTCAAAGTGTTATTGTAAAGTCATGTCCTCTGGTAGCTACAGTAATAATTTTTACAGTAGGTTCTGACAAAAAGCAACAGTGGCTTGGGTTGGGTGAATAATTCAGAATTAATACTTACATCCAAAAATATTTTATTGCAATTTATGTTTAAAAAATCATGGATTTAAAATCACTGGGTGAAGAAAGAGAAAAGAATAAATGGAAACTGGAGCCGTGACAAAGCAACATGGATTATAGGAAATTAAGTCACTAAGATATACCCTTTTGGGAGACAAAAATCTTCCACATTTCAACCATAGCAGTGGTAGGAAAAATGTGGTATGCCGTGCTTTCTCCCTAGTTGATACAGTTATTGCCACTAAGGCCAGTTCTCCACTCTCCCTGAGTTCCAAGCACTCTGCGTACTGGTGCCAAAGTCACTTCCTGTGCCCCTCCCTCACATTTGTGCTTCCCTCAGTTGAGCTATTGACAGTTGCTTGTGCTTTTCCCCCAAACATGTTTATGCCGTTTGTGCTTGATTGCAATGACTTAATTTAATTATATATTAAGTAAAAGGATGAAGTATGAAAAGAAATCATTGTTGTTCTATAAAATCTAAGTAGAAAGAAGCCATACAAACAATTGCAATCAACTAAGTGGATGTCAAACAATTGTACAAGATCGGGGTGGGAGCAGGAAGGAAAAATCATAAAAATTTAGAAATCTCCTCTCATTATGTTGTAAGTGCCTTTCATTTCTTGCTCCACTTAAAAAAAAACATACTAGGAAAAAATAGTAATACTAGTAGAGATGAATAATAATTACTAATGATGATGGAACACTTCAGATGTCTCAAGAATTAGTCTGAGTCCTTCGTATGTTTCAAATGTGTTTAGTTTTGTAATGGCAAGTTATACTCTTATTTCTCCCGTTTTACAGATGGTGGAAACTGTGGCATAGAGAGTTAGGTTGCTTGCCCAGGACTGCCGTCCTCAGAAAGATGGAAACTGGACTTGGCCCAGATGGTCTGGTCATGCTCTAGTAATGTGTGTGAACGGACATGGAACCCCAGCCAGGGGGCTTAGAGAAGTTTTAGCCCTTCATCAAAAGATTAGCAGAGAAGCATTCAATCGTACATTTTGGGTTTCCTAAAGGGTGAAGTTTACAAGTTAAATTTTTATTTTGAAATTTTCTATTGCTTTAAATTACTTGAATACTGGTCCAATCACATCAGCTGGAAGGCTTTATCTTCTGCAAAGGTACGGGTGAAAGATGGTTTTCCAGATCAGAGTGAAAGTTGGGATCTGTACGTCATTGGGACAGGAGTTAGCATGAGTACTTAAGCAGCCTTTTCAGAAAGGTTTTCTGGCAATGGCTTGGATCATCTCAATGTGAAAGATGACACAGGTGACGAGAATGGGAGAAACGGGGCTTGGTGACATGTGTTCTCCAGAACAGAAAATGGAATTAAAATGCTTATTTGTGTGCATTTTTGTTAAGTTTATGCAATTTTGCATAGTATGGTACTCTTGTCCATCACTTACCACATAAATGTCAACAGTGGTTTGTGTACTATTCAGGCTTGACGTTTTTTGGGGCTGGAGAGAGTGTTTCTAAGACTGTTTTCCTTCATTCCTTCACATGTTCCATGGATAGTCATTGAGGGAATACCATGAACTGATGATGCTCTGAACAAGACAGACACAAGCCCTGTATTATGGAACTTGTGTTCTAGTGAGGAAGACACAAATACTCCAGCATGCAAAAATTAACATGCAATTGTTTTATTTTTAAAGATTTTTTTTAAATTGGAAAGTCGGATATATTTTCTGTCCACTGTTTCACTCCCCAAGCGGCTGCAACTGAAGTCAAGAGCTTCTTCCAGGTCTCCCACGCGGGTGCAGGGTCCCAAGGCTTTGGGCCATCCTCAATTGCTTTCCCAGGCCACAAGCAGGGAGCTGGATGGGAAGTGGGGCTGCTAGGGTTAGAACTGGCACCCATATGGGATCCCGGCGCATGCAAGGCGAGGATTCTAGCCACTAAGCTACCGTGCTTGGCCCAAAGTGTTTTATTTTTGTAAGAAGGGAAGTACAAGACGTTTAAAATCAACATGATGGAGACAAGATATTTGTAAACACTTTCAAACATTTCATTAATTGATTTGGTGATGCTGTGTAGCTGACTACTTGATTCAATGTTACCATTCTAACATTGTTACATATTTGCCAAGTACCTGCTAGGTAGCTGGCCTCCCTTTCAGGGATGGCTAATCAGTGGGGGAGACAGGGGAAGCTCTTGTCTGATTGTGGTTTTAATGTACCGCTTTTATTCCCACCTGTGCTTTGGGGGCAGCTGCAAACATAGCTCCTCAGAGATTCAGTCCATTTCTTTTCTTGTAGTAGTGCTAACTTCCCAGGGTGGCAAACTAGTAAATGTTACGTTCAAAGACTTAAGACACATGGAACATGTCCAGCTATGCCTGGCTGAGAGTAGATGCTCAATCAATGCTAACTATTGTTAGAAAAGTGTTATTATGATAATGCTGGATTTCCTGTCTTTTCCAGTACATTGGATTTCATGCTCGAATTCTAAATGCACTTACTATAAATCTAAGGGGCTGGTGGGCCGTTTTATGGACATGATGAGATCCATGAGAAAAATGTCTCTAATGTTGCTCTGAACCCTTAGGACAATCATCAGTCCCTATAACCCGGCTTCCTTAGAGTGAAAAACCAGTTTTAAAAAAAAAAAAAAAAAAAAACAGTGGCAGTAGAATGGGAGTGGGACCCACAAATATTACCCATCGATCAGAACTGCGGTTATCCCTCTGAAAAGCAGGTCTGTGTTCATCTACATTTCGTAAAAACAATGTGAACAAATATATTTAGCAGCCTAAAAACTCACAGTTAAAGGACTCTTAAAAATTAGGGAAAATCTTTTGTTTCTGCTCGACTAAAAGTGTTCTCAATGGCAACTTTCTAACTTAAAATTGTGTGAGTATGCTTCAATGTCTGCAGCACACCCCCCCCTTAGGGAGAAATATTGGGAATTCTAGGAACGTCAGGAACGTCACTGAAAACTAAGTGTATCCACTAAGAATTTTGACGTGGGAATGAGATAACATGGACGCTTAGAACTGACTCAGCTGTACCCAGGGATGTGTGAAAGCTCACAAAACTCCTAGATCTTTCAAAAGATATATAAGGATAATCCTCTACTAGCATAAATTATTGAATGATTACTTAATTCACTTTTAAAAAAGAAAAAGGGTTTGTCTGTTTGAAAGGTTTGGTTACAGAGGGGAAGAGCTACCGTATGCTGGTTCAGTCCTCAAACTGGGGGGACTCTGTCTCCCGCGTGGGTGCAGGAGCCCAGGTGCTGGGCCATCCACCGCTTTCTCAATCAGCAGGGAGCAAGATCAGAAGTGGAACAGCTAGGTCTCCAACGGGCATCCATATGGCATGCCGGCACTGAGGGCACCACAACGCAGGCCCCTTACTTTAAAAGTGTGTTCAACTTTGGTTTTTGATTTCCCCCCCGCCCCGAATCAAACTGGGTAACTGGGGACTTAACCCAGTCAAAACACCTGCTTCTAATACTCCACTTAATCAAACAGGCAAGCAAGCAAAGCAGGGCTCTAGGACTGCATTCTGATCTCCTGACTACCCACTGTGAGCCTTCTGGTAGACTTGCACCAAAGTTCAGGAGACGAGGGGCCAGAAGCGGGCGCTGCCAACACAGGGTCGCGGTGCTCCCTTCCTAAAAGTTGTGCCTGAGCCCCCGGCGCTCTACCCAAGGCGCAGCGACTATTTCCTTTGCCAAGATGGCGGCCGCCCAGCCTTCCGGAGGCAGCCCCGCGAGCTCGTCTCCTGAGAGAGGACTTCACAGACGCCTCAGCCTTTCCCTTTGCCGTCAGACAACGCCTCGGCCACCCACCGCTTCTGGAACCCGGGAAGGGCGACTTTGAAAGACACGTCTCGGAGCGCCTTGGCCAAGATGGTGGCCGCGGGGCCGGGCTGGCGTCAGCACCCTTTACCAAGATGGCGGCGGGCGGCTTCCGGCACGCGCTCCCCGAGCAAGATGTCAGAGCGAGGCGGCCGGCGGGGAGCGCGTCCGGGCAGAGCGCGTCCAGGCAGAGCGCGCGCGGCTGCGGCCGAGCGCCGGGGCGAGGGCCAGGTGCAGCGCGGCAGCGCGCGTCCTCGGCAGGGGCCGGCGAGCGCTGTCACCCGCGGCCGCCCAAGTTACCCTCCGCAAACGCCAAAGCAACCCAGCCTGCGCCTCTTTTCGGAGCCGCAAAAACCCACACGATGTGCTGCGGCACAGGGTAAGGTGGCTCGGCGGGCGGCGAGACGGGGGCCGGGCGCCGGGGCGGGAGGACCCCCGCACCGGCACCCCGGGTCCCCAGCACGCCCCCTCTCCACCTCTCCGCTCCGCTCCTCGGGGACGGGCCACGTGTTTCCCTCGGACCGAGCTGGGAGGAGGCGCGTAACGGGAACAGCTGGAGGGAGTTGAACGCTGACATTTTAAAGCTGCGTGCGTTTGTTTTATTTGGAGGGGCAGAGGTTCTCCTGAAAGCGAAAAGGGTGAGCGGCGCACGGGGTCGAGGGCGGCGAATGTCAGGACTCGGAGGGGGAGGGGCTCCGCGGGGAATTTGGCCGTGGGCCCCCGGGGGTGGGGGCTGGAAGGAGAGGTCAGGAGTTTGGGATGGGGCGGGGGGCGCAGTTGGCCAGCAACTTAAAAAAAAAAAAAAAAACTCTTGGGACTGCAACTTTGCTTTTTGGTCCGGCAACCCCTGTTTCTCTTGAATCGCAATTTTCAAAGTGCAAAGAAAAACCCAGCTCGCCGGAGGCTTTTGCATTTGGCGTGCAACTTCCTTCGAGTGTGAGCGCGCTGGGAGGGAGGCCGGGAGGGAGGGGTGGGGGTTGAACTTGGCAGGCGGCGCCTCCTCCTGCCGCCGCCCCGCAGACTCCTGGAAGAGGGTGGGGGGGGGGGACGGCCGGGGCGCGAGGGAGGGTGGGTTTTCGCTTTGCAACTTCTCTCCCGGTGCGAGAGCGCGGCGGCTGCAGACCCGACCGCCCAGACGATGCGGGGGCGGGAGCCCCCCGACACGCGACACCCCCCGGGCGCGGAGTACGTAGGCGCTGACCCCCTCTGCCCTCCCCGCGGCTCCCCACCCCTTCCCCGGAGGGCGTGTCCGGCCGCCCGGCCCCGAGCGCCGCCGAGACGCCGCGGCACCGTTGGGCGTGCAGCCCGCGCAGCCCCTCGCCGAGACGCGGACGGCCCGCACCCCGGCCGGGGGGCGGCGGGCGGCCGGACCTCCCCGCGGCGGGCCGCGCCCCGGCTCCCCGCAGCCGCCGCTGTCATCCTCGGGAGCGCTGGCGGCGCCGGCCGCCCGGGGCACGGGGCGAGCTCCCGAGCGAGTCCGCAGGCGCTGGCTGGCCGGGACGCAGGAAGGAGAGGGAGCGAGAAGAGAAACTAGAGGAACTCGGCTTTCCCCCCCACGTTCAGTCGCCCCCCCCCCCCCCACCCAGAGAGACCAGGTCGGCCGCCGCCGCCGCCGCACTTTTTCTTCTTCCTGGGCTGGGCTGGGGGGTGCCGGTGGGCGGGTGGCCGGGCTGCCCGCGCGCCTCCGGGGTGGCACGGGCCCGCAGCTCGCGGGGTGCTGCGGGGGGCGGCGGGCGTGCAGGCGCCGTCGGGCCGGGCGGCGGCTGCGGGCGGGGGCCGCGGGCGCTCCTGCAGTTGCCGAGCGTCGCCAACAGGTTGCACCGTTCCCCGCGGCGGCCGCGCGGGCCCCGGGGCGGGGAGCGGCCGGGGGCGGAGTGGGAGCGCGTGTGTGCGAGTGTGTGCGCGCCGTGGCGCCGCCTCCGCCCGCCCCCCGCTCGGTCCCGCTCGCTCGCCCGCCGCGGTCGGGCGGCCCTTCGCGAGTCCGCGCTCCCTCCCCTCCACCACCACCACCTTCTCCTCCTCCTCCTCCTCCATTTTGCGAGCTCGAATTTGTGACTGGAGCCCGAGTCACCGGCCGCCCGTCGGGGACGTTTGTTAGTGGGTGCGTGGACACGCCGCCGCCCGAGCGGCCGGGACTGGAGAGGTGCGTGCGCGGGAGCTCGGAGCTGCGGAGCCCGGAGCGGGACGGGGGGCCGTCCTGTCAGGTGGGGGAGATGGGAGACTTTCTCAAATAGGGGCTTCACCGCCCCCACCCCCACCCGCGCCATGGAGAACGGGGCGGCTGTTTACTTACAGTTTTTAGGAAAAAAAAAAGCCTCCTGCTCTTGTTGCTTTCACACGCTAAGTTGTTTATCTCGGCTGCGGTGGGAGCTACGCTCGGTGGCGGGTGAGCGGCGCCGCCGCCCGAGGTAAGTGGCGGGCGGGTTTGGGGGGTCGAGGGAGGGCTTGGGGCGCTGCGAGTGCTGGCTCCCCGAGGTGCCACCCGCTGGGGAGCCCCGACAGTCGCGGCTGCCTACAAACTTTTATTAGCCTAGGGCAGTAGGGGTTGGGGATGGCGAGGGCCGGGTGCTGGTGGCGAAAGGGCAGCGCGCGGATGACAGCGCTGGCCTCTTCCTCCGCCACCGTCCCCCGGCCGGGCCGACGGGGAGGAATCGGGGCTTGGGTTGCGAAGGGAGTCTTTGGCTCCTCTGCAGGAATCCCGGGACTCTCCCCGCACTCCCCCCCGCCCCCAAAGTCCGACCCGTTTCTTCCCTTCCCCCGGGGGGCCGCCCCTTCAGCCCGTGTATTTGTTTTGAAGGTGAGCCCCGAGCCGCGTGTGGGTTTCCGCAGGTTTCCTTTGGGGCGCGGGTGCGCAGTGTCTGTGGCGGCCGGCTTGCGGGGCTGTGCTGGGCTGTGAGGGGCTGTGCGGGGCTGAGCGCGCGGGGGAGAGAGCGGAGAGAGCGCGCCCGCCGCCCCGGAGACTTCGGCTTGGCTGGCGGGATCGGGGCGAGTGGGCGTGTCGGGGCGCCCGCAACAGGTCTGCACGCGTCGCGCTCTCCTGGTGTCCCTGGGGGCCCCGTTCGGAGAAAGGTCCCCGCGCCGGGCAGCGCTGAGTGCGGTGAGTCGTGGCTGAGCGCTGGTTTGGCGTTGGGGGCTTACAGCCCCGGTGAGAAGCCGGGGAGACCTCTCGCCGGGCTTCGCCTGGAGGCCGGGGGTGTGACAGGGGCTACTTGCATTGACGCGGGGGTAGGGGTTGTGTTCGTGTCTCCCCGGAGGGAGCGTTTGACTTGGTGAGATAGCGTTTTGGTTTAGGGTTGGAAGGCAGCTGTCAAAGAAAAAAAAAAAATAATAAAAGGCAGCGTGGATATCCAAGAGGCTCCATTTGATACCTGGTGTTTTGGAGATGGTTACCGGATAACCACGGCGGCCGGGCGGGCAGGGAAGCCGTGGCTTTCCGGGGCTGTGCGGGTCCCCGCCCTGCTGTTAGGGCGCTGCTGTTGGAGCCGCTGCCGGGTGCCCGCGTGCGGGAAGTTTCCTTTGATCGAGCGGGTTTGTTGCAGACAGTCTGCTTGGCAGCCTTTGGTTCCCTCTGAAGGCGAACAGCCCGCTGCCAGCCTGACCAGGTGCAGGACAGGCTCGGGGTTAGACGGCAGAGAAAGTTAGCTCGGGCCCATTGTTACCTGGATTCGCGTGTGATTTTGCAATTCTGCGTCTTTCTGTTAGTACTTAAGTATTGGAGAAGGCAAAATCTTGAGACGTAATTGTGGTTCATACTGAGGGTCTAACACTTTTTTTTTTTTAAGTTGCAGAGGTTTAACGTGGATGTTAATGAGTTGTAAGGATCAGGGAACTCTACTTAAATAATCTAAAGTGTCCTGGGAATCTACAACACAGTACTCTTCTGCTTTTTTAAGTCTTTGGTGTCAGTTGGCCTATATACAACTTCCTTCGTTTTGCATATTTAAGATATGGCGGTAGGCACTATCATATAGAGCGAGTGAGAAAGACGCATTTAAAAACAGGAGCCTTTCCCCAGCGTGGAGACGATAAAGCACACAGGAGTTGTTTATTTTTCAAATAAAATGTGCGTGGTGCACCAGTTGGGTTGTACTGAAAGGGTTGGAACGTGTGAGCAGCTGATAGGAGAATTGGGGGGTAATTATGGGGTAGAGAATTCGGCTGTGGTGTCTACCAAGTGTTGGGTGTATTGGTGCTCACTAGAGCAAACAGGCTTGATTGAAAAGAGGCAGGGATTTTAATATGATCGCAGTGTTTAAAAATTAAATAGTTAGACATCAACTTGAACCTTTAGAATAATAAAATGTGAAGGATTATAATGCCTGTGGTGAGCAACTTTCTATGAGTGACCGGCTAGGGAGCCAAGTTTTCTTAGTTTGATACAGATTTTGTCAGCTATCCAGGTGGATTGCATTGTGGCTTTAAATGGGATCACTGGATGAGAGCAGGAGCCTCCGCTTGTTGTTCCCCGGGGTAGAAACTGGTAACACAGAATGTGGGAGTTTACTTAAAGTTTGGGTTACCCAGCTGCCTCTTATTAGGATCCCAGAGATGATGGAACTGTCTAGCTTATCGTGTGTCCCTCCCCACCCCTTTTGTGTTTTATAGCTAATACTCACTTGATGGACCCCAGTGAATCCTTAACTTCCCCCAGTAGAAATGAAGCCCGCAGTAGTGTGCTGGGTCAGGAGCGAGGAAATGTGATGGACTTTTATAAAACCCTGAGGGGAGGAGCTACTGTGAAGGTGTCCGCATCTTCCTCACTGGCTGCTGCGGCTGCTCAGCCGGACTCCAAGCAGCAGAGACTTTTGGTGGATTTTCCAAAAGGTTCAGCAGGTAATGCCCAGCAGCCAGACCTGTCCAGGGCAGTTTCACTCTCCATGGGACTGTATATGGGCGAGACAGAAGCAAAAGGGATGGGCAGTGACCTGGCATTCCCACAGCAGGGCCAAATCGGCCTTTCCTCGGGGGAGAGCGATTTTCGGCTCCTGGAAGAAAGCATCGCGAACCTCAGCAGGTCGGCCGGTGTCCCGGACAACGCCCGCGGTGCAGCGGCCGCCGCCGCCGCCGCGTCCGCAGCCTTGCCGGAGGAGTTTCCCAAAGCGCGCTCCGAGGTTTCTGCAGAACGGCCAGCTCCGAAGGGCCAGGCCGGCGCCAGCGGCGGGGGTGTGAAGTTGCACCCGGTGGAGCAGAGCACCTTTGACATTCTGCAGGATTTGGATTTTGCTGGGTCCCCGGGGAACAACACCAGTGAGAGCCCTTGGAAGTCAGACCTGTTGGAGGACGAGAACTGTTTGCTTTCTCCTGGAGAAGACGATGCGTTCCTTTTGGAAGGAAACTCCAATGAGGACTGCAAGCCTCTCGTTTTGCCGGACACGAAACCTAAAATTAAGGATAATGGAGATCTGATTTTATCAAACTCCAGCAGCATGCCACTGCCCCAAGTGAAAACAGAAAAAGAAGATTTCATTGAACTCTGCACCCCTGGGGTAATTAAGCAGGAGAAACTGGGCCCAGTTTACTGCCAGGCAAGTTTTTCTGGGGCAAATACAATTGGTAATAAAATGTCTGCCATCTCTGTTCACGGCGTGAGCACCTCTGGAGGACAGATGTACCACTATGACATGAACGCGGCAACGCTTTCTCAGCAGCAGGAGCAGAAGCCCGTTTTTAATGTCATCCCACCAATTCCTGTGACTTCAGAAAATTGGAATCGGTGCCAAGGGTCTGGAGATGACAGCTTGACGTCCTTGGGGACTGTGAATTTCCCTGGTCGGCCCGTTTTCTCGAATGGCTACTCCAGGTAAGAGTGAGACTGTCCCCGTTTGTTAGGGGCGCTGTCCGTGTGGCCTCTGGATTCAGGGGCTCTTTGAATCGGCTCAAGGAGTCTTTTGAAAGTAGATGTGGTTGGTCACCAAGATTTATCTGTACAGAACCGTTGCAGGCTTTGTTTTTGAAGTGATGTTCATTATCAGCGGTTAGAGGTTTTACTTAATAACCATTGTCGTTTACTATGGACACGAAGCAGCTTTTTGTGCTCTTAACTACAAAGACCCCAGGTGACTTACGTAATCAGAAGTTGTGCTACTGCATTGGCAAGTCTGAAGGGTTGGCTTGGGCTTACAGGGTTAACCGTTACTGTAAGTGCTGACTGTGAGCCGGTGCTCTGCCGGGGAGTTCTTTGAGGAACTGGAGCGCTGAGATTGTTCAGAGCCGTGCCTGGTGAGCAGTGTACCAGACCCTAGTCGTACCTCGTGGGTTTGTCCAGCAGGGTCCCGACCTCAGGGAGACTTACACAGACTAATCGCAGACACGTTGAAGAGGAACTGCTGGCAGGGTACCTGCAGGTCAGAAGTTTGCCTTAAGTGTCTGTATTTCTCCTGCCGGCCCAGAAGAGAAGCTTCACAGTTTGGGCCAGCGTTTAATTTCTCTCCCTTCTTTTATACCTGAACAGACACTTTGGCTCACATTAAAAAAAGAAAAATCAGCAAAAAGTAATAATTTCAGTACAGGTGTGGGTTGGTAACATTTGATGCTCACATTTACTTCCTGGATGCAGACAAGTGCTTAGATTCTGTCTACTGGGGTGTGAATGAGGGAAAACATTACAATGTTTGTTACAGTGGTTAGTGAAGTGGCATTTTGGGAAAACTGATTTTTCCATAACAGCTGAAGGTATTTTTTTCTTACATGTTTGGAGTGTTCATTGTTTCAGTAAGTGGTCAATAAGGGTTTTATGTAAATCTCTTTTGCAATACTTTGCTTTTATGAAGGATGTTTTCTTTGTGTCCATCTTAATGTGAACAGCTTTTCATGTGAGGCAGAATGCTTGGTTTTTGCACACACTTGCACGCTGCCAGCCACCTAGGTCTTCAGGTGTCTTAAGGTAAACTCCTCAGGACCTGTTGTGTGAAAATACAACGCCTTTATTTAGAAGAACATGAGGACTTTTTATTGATGTTTTTCTGAATTAAAGGTTAAATTTCTATTCAGTGAGATTGGAGATTTACTGCATAAGCTGTTAGCTTTCAGGCGTTTTAAATGTTTTGGTCTCGGATGTTTGGCAGTTGATTCATGGGCTGGTGGCAGGATTCGTTTGGGCGGTTTGTAGGAACTGATGAACTTGATTCATAAAACATGAATTGCGCAAGGAACAGTAATACATTTTAGGAAATATTGGGGGTTCTGAATGCATTTTGACTAGTCATCATGGTGTTTTTTCATTTTCTTACTAAAAAGGTATGGAACAGACTTCCTGTTCACTGTGGACTTTACACATCTAGGATTTATAACTCATAGGTGAACATGGCAATTCTTAAATCACTGAGTGTTTTTTACGTTTATGGTATAGGATGTCTTGTCGTGTTCTTGGAGCCTTACCTGCGGCAGCTCCCGCGTGAGGAGTTGTGCAAGCGCTGATGACGCGGCTCTTCAGAAGGTCTTTAATATCCAGGGAAATGCTTGGCTGTGTTGCAGTATGTAGTTTGGACTTATAATCTGCAGACTTTATTGTCCTAGCAGAAAGGATTAATACTTTATACCTGGTCATGTAATAGTAGTATGTACATCTTATAGAATTAGTGTAGCACTGGAAGCAGCGATGAGCAAGAACACAGCTTCAACCAGAAAAATGGAAACAATGTTTCTTTTCTTGGCCTCTTTGAATTGATCTATTGTTAGCAGACAGCAACAGTGACAACTAAAGTTGGTGACTGTCCCTCTTCTATGTGTTACATGGCTCTTGCCAAACATCAGCTGTGACCAGTGAGCCCGAGTGTTCAGGAAATCATCAGTATGCAGAGACCACAACTGGGTTAAATACTGACTCTGACTTTATAAAAATATGAAAGGTCACTAATGACCTGCATTCCTTCTAAGTTAAAGACAAAAAAACAAAAACAAATTCTAATCTGACTTTAAAGTATGGTCTGAAATTGCTTTTTCTCAGAATGCGCACACACTGTAGTTTGGGGAGGAGGGCAGTTCTTTCAGATACATCAGCACAGCATGGAGGTATCGCAGCAAATTGAAAATTTAATGTCACCTTTGAGCTCAGAAAAGTGTTTTCTTTTTAAGATTTAATATCATCGACAGTAATACAAGAGCTGCTTTATTGATACTGAAGTCCATTCTGAAGACACGGAACATTGTTGAAGGCACATTTCTGAATAACTTGGTTTTTGACATTGTTTCAAGCTGAAAAGAGGCAGAAGTAAATGATTTTAGCTAGAATTAGAGCTTCTACTTTAGGGTTATGTTGAAATTTTAATGTTAAAAAAGTAGACCATGTAGTGAGAGAAAGAATGATGCAGGATGAACTTACAAGTCTTAGGTGCAGTGTAGGGCTCTGATGATTGTAACCAGGAGAAGCTGGGAGGGAAGCAGATGAAAACACCTGGCCACTTGGCACATCTGTGCAGTGAGGCGGAGTCTGTCCCCCTCTGTCCTCCTCTCCAGCATCATGTTGTGTCTGTGCTCAGAAAGGGTGCAGGCCTAAAGGAGCTACTGTTTCGGACCATGGTTTGCCAACTGTTTAGATGGTGCTTTCTTTACTTCCCACCTTTTTTTTTTAAATCTCAAAGATTGGCTTTTGAGTAAATATGTTTGCTAATTTTTTAGCATTATAATGAGACTCTTATTTAAAACCTGTGTTTTGGTACTAGCTGTGATGAGTAAGAGATGAACCTGTTGTGTGCACAGTGTATAATCAGATGTATTGGAATTCTGTCTTGGGACATTTCCTTTGGCTCTTCCTCTTATTTTGAATCGGTAACACAGTCTTGTATTCATAATGCTGTTTTGGTTTTGTGTTTTTGTGCTGCTGGTATTAGTTTAGCCTAACTACTTTCAGTATATTTTTGAATTACCCTGAAAAATAGCTTGCATAAATGTAGGTTAAGTGCAAAGTGATGTTAATAGTGAAACTAAGATGTGCATGGAGATCGCCCCAGGGGCCTTCTGAGATTTTACGGAAGGAAAGATTTGATCAGAAGGGTTTATTTTAATGAGAGTGTGAAAGAAAGCTGCATTAATTTATATAGTTAATTTGCTCTGCCTGCAGGTTATTGATATAGCCTAATTGCATGAAGAAGTGTTCATTTACATTAGGTTGGCATGGGACGGCAGCAGGGTTCCTCTTTCTAATTCTTATACCTGCCTTCCTAGCAGTGCCTCCTCCTTAGGCCCCCACTGCTTAGAGCAAATCAAGGAAGCAAAGTGGCCTTGTGCTGAATGGCGCTTACTTTCTGAGAACAGCCTGTTCATAATTTCATAGCAAGAATTTATAGTTAACTTGCCAAATTAATGGACCTTTCTGTATTTTTGAATCCTGGAAAACATATGTTGGTCAATCTGTTTCATGAAAGGTTTTCAAGAAATATTTTGCTGAATTAAGCTGTAGTTGAGAACAGATTAATAATGGGCCCTGACGGAAGAAAAGGGGTCTGTTCTTAGTTCCATGGCATCAGAGATCCAGCTGCTCTCATGTTCTTGAGTTTGTATTTTTAAATATGTTCCTGTGGGGAATTTACATTTTAAAAAGGCAAAGATCCATTAGGTATGCCTTTCCCTGTGTTCTTGATGGTAAACTGGTTTAAGGTGTGATGGTATGAATGTGTTAAGGTTTTTTTTTTTAAGATTTATTTATTTGTATTGCAAAGTCAGATATACACACAGGAGGAGAGACAGAGAGGAAGACCTATCTGATGATTCACTCCCCAAGTGACCGCAGCGGCCGGTTCTGTGCCAATCTGGAGCCAGGAACTCTTCCGGGTCTCCCACGCAGGTGCAGGGTCCCAAGGCTTTGGGCTGTCCTCAACTGCTTTCCCAGTCCACAAGCAGGAAGCTGAATGGGAAGCAGGGCTGCCAGAATTAGAACCAGCATCCACATGGGATCCCGGCACATTCAAGGTGAGGACTTCAGCTGCTAGGCCACTGCACTGGGCCCGTAAAGGTTTTTTTTTAAATGTATATTTTCTCATTTTACATATTAAGAGGAAACATTTTCCAGCAACACAAAATCAGCCGTAGATGGTGGTGCCGACAGGGATATGTCTAAGTGCACGGCTTCTGTTAGAGCCTGTGACCTCTGTGGGGTGGGGGAATGAAAGCCGGGAGCAAGACATGATGGCGGTGAACTTAGAAACACCACGAAAAAGCCGGAAGCTGGCAGTCTGACTTTGTGAATTCAAGGAAGACATTTGGGGATGTGCTTGTGTGCCCGTCAGCATTATAATCCAGCTTCTTTCATTTGAGCTAAAAATCTGAAGGTGAACATCTGTAATCCTGGTTTATACAAGGATGTTGTCTTTGGGTCTGCTTTACTACCAAGAAAGAGAAAGAATAGAATCAACACTTAACCTTGTTTTATTTTATATCAACTGAGGTTAATTGTATATTTATCCAACTTTTAGGCTGCTGTTCACCTAAGGGGAGCTGTAATGATCTGAATGTACTCAAAAATGATGTTCTGTGTTGATCTGCCACTGCCTGCTTCCTGCTGCCGTCCGCCACACGCTGAGAGAGGCGCTGCCCGCGCCCTTGCTGATGCGTTACATTGGTTGATGTATCTTTCTGCTGGAATATTTAGAAAATTAAGGGCCTAATTAATGGCAAATATGCATAGTAAATTATGTCTGCAAATGCTAGACAGTTAAGCAGGCGGTTTATATTGCAGTATGATCCTTAAAGCCAATTGTTTTGAATTAAAGTGTGTCATCCCATAATTTTATCCCTGGGCCAGTTTAAATATTAATAACTTACCCTGGTAGGGATGTGTGCTTACACATTTCCAGAGTAACTCACGGATTAACTTTGAACGCTTCCAAATGGCTTGTTTTCAGCAAGTTGCAACAAGCTCTTGCTAGTGTCTGCAACAGAACAAGTTTAGTCAGAGCGCCTCTTATTTCAAAAATCTAATGATATCACACATGGTCCGTATCTGCATCGTATCTTGATTTTTTTTTTTCTGTAGCTAATATTTTGGGAGTTCAACTTAAGCATGCAATGTTTAAGACATAATTTGTTGCAATAAATGTGAACTTTTATTATTTTTTCCTTTTGTAAAAATAAAGTACTACCCTTTATTCTAGTTGATTTCATAATTGTCCATAATAATATTTAGTACTGGCTATTAGGAAAGTGTATTTGGTAGCCACATTGTGAAAGCTGTTGTGAAATGACAGCCCGTTGAGAGCACGTTGTACTCCGTGTGGCTCGGGACCGTGTGCTGGTCACGGGCTGAATGGTACAGTGGCCCAGGTTACAGGTGCTGCTTCACCTTGTGCTGCTGTCATTGTAATGTTTCCTTTTGTGATTACAGAAGGGCCCCCTTAGACTATAGAATGTGCAACTTTTTTTATTATTATTATTTCTAAGCTCTCAGATCCCTTCCAAACAACTTGATTTCGTTATTTAATTGTAGACACATGTAGAAACCCCCGGATGGGAAATCCAGACACCTGGCTGCTAACGCTGGCCTCAGCCGGTCTGTGACCTTGGGTGATTCGCATGTTTTCTCTACAACTTTGCCTTTAAGCTGTCAGTTTGGTAAAGGAAGTGATTGCAGTGGCGAATGGCAAGGAGTGAGCCTAGATTTGGTGTTGCTTTGAGGGATTAAAAATGCTCCAGTATGCGGTGTGTAAACAGTAGCATATGAGCATTGCTGGGGGGCCCAGAGCGGGCCCTTGGGGTGTGACATACAGCGCTCCCCTCTTTTTGTCGTTTGAGAAATTAGAGAATTCCTTAGTGCGCAGCCAGGTTGAATAACTCAGTTGTTGTTTAAGGTTTTCCACAGATGTTGCATCTAGGCTGCTCCCTTCCGGAGTTTCTGGAATAGTTAACCGAAGCACCTGCTAGCCAGGTGTTGCGTGTAAGTTACTCTGCCTAGTTTCAATCTTTAAATATACAGCATGTGTCTTTCCTGTAGATTTTTTCACCTTTTCCTCTCAGTCGTCATCAAGTGCTGGTTATGTGGCGGTGCTGTGCATTCATCTCATGTAATTCTGCGAAAGTTTTTTTTTTTCCCTTTTTTAAAGATTTATTTATTTTTATTGGAAAGTCAGATTTACAGAAAGATCTTCTATCCACTGGTCCACTCCTTAAGTGGCTGCAGTGGCCAGAGCTGAGCCAATCCGAAGCCAGGAGCCAGGAGCTTCCTCCCTACTCTCCCACATAGGTACAGGATCCCAAAGCTTTGGGCCGTCCTCGACTGCTTTCCCAGGCCACAGGCAGGGAGCTGGATGGGAAACGGGGCTGCCGGGACACGAACCGGCGCCTGTGTGGGATCCCGGGCATGTGCAAGGCAAGGACTTTAACAACTAGGCTATGGCAATGGGCCCTGAAATTTGTTTTTCTGTATTTGGTCCTGTAACATCTATGCAGGGATGAAGGCAGCTATTATTTACCTTAATTTTACAGGTGGACAAATCTGAGACCGTTAAACTGTGTAAGAGAAAAGAATAGATAGGAAACTGTAATACTGATTTGAGCACATGTATGTGGAATTGGGTGCGTGGGAGATTTCTCATGGACTACTAATCAGGTTTCCTATGAGCAGTGGCTGTTTAAAGGCACTAACGGGGAGTCAGGAGCAAGACTGCCATGCCCTACCTCCTGGCCTCATCACTTCAGGCTCTCTGCCATGGTCACAATTTTTTTAAAAGATTTATTTTCTTTTTATTGCAAAGTCAGATATACAGACAGGAGGAGAGAGAAAGATCTTCCATCTGATGATTCACTCCCCAAGTGAGCACAGCGGCCGGTGCTGTGCCGATCCGAAGCTGGGAACCAGGAACCTCTTCCGGGTCTCCCACGTGGGTGCAGGGTCCCAAGGCTTTGGGCCGTCCTCAACCGCTTTCCCAGGCCACAAGCAGGGAGCTGGATGGGAAGTGGAGCTGCTGGGATTAGAATCAGCGCCCATATGGGATCCCAGCGTGTTCTAGGCGAGGACTTTAGCTGCTAGGCCATGGCGCCGGGCCCCATGGTCACAATTTTTTAGAAACAGTGAAAGCAGCCAGTAGTTTTGCCTGACTGGATTTGTTGTTTGTGTGTTTACTTTGAAAATGAGAAAGCATTATAAAAATGTAAGGTGGAATTTTGAAAGCTCAGCCAAGTCCGCGGGACTCAACTCCGCCTGACCTTCACTAAGCACATTGCAGGTTGGTCTCTGTAGTGCGGGATCTCCCTGGTGTGAGGCGCTAAGAGTGTCTGCAGCTGGCATTGGTGTCGGCCATGTGTGGTTCCTGGAGGCTCGGGAATCTTGCGGTGAAAGTGTTGCGTTTACAGCCTTCAGGCACCAGGGTCGGGAGTTTTACGTTTCAGTTTGGTGTTTTGGGCAGATCCTTCGGTGGAGCTGCTCGGGGCTTTGTTACGTGCAGGTCAGGTATTCATCTAAATTCACAGGCAGGGATGGCTTTGACTCTGCTTCCTCCTAGGTTGATGTGTGTATCTCTTTTCTAATGTTTGTATTGCCAAGTAGTCTTAGAAAATAGGCACATTGTTATTAAATTTTAACTTGTTCAAAAATGAAGCTATTGGCTGTAGATGGTTTTTTTCCATGTGTATTGTAGTTAAGCTGTGTGCAAAAAAAGATTCTGGGAATCTTGAATGTTGAAATTCATCCATAGTGCATCAATTTGGGGAGGATTATGAAACTTGGTTGAGTACAATTACTAGGTTTATTGTTCAAGTGGTTGGAAAAAAGCCTCAGAAAACAAACTTGACAGATTCGGTGAAATAACTGCTTAAATACATATATGTGTGTGTACAGAGAGAGAGAATGGAGCTAAGTCCAGAAAGCATGTAAATGATGGCTGAAATTGATAAACATGCCGATGTAAAATGTAAGTTTGTAGGCAGCTTTATTAGATGAGACTTTAATTAGAACATTATGTGAAATTTGTCATCTGGTATTTAGCTGGGTTTGTTAAGGACAAGCTAGGATTATAAAATGTGGGGATTTAAACAAGAAAAGCGACACAGGAAACCCCAAGTGAGTGTTGTATGACCCTTCACTGTTGAAGTCGGCGTGTGGTTTGTCGTTCTTGACTGCCTTCAGAGCCACCTTGCAAGGCAGGCTCTGTTTCTAAAAATTCTAAAATTGTTTCTAAATATTAGGAAACATTTATTCCTCAGCTTCGCTCATACCTTACTTGTATGCCTGCAGATGACTTATTTTCTGAAATTTGGAACTGTAACTCTCCTTCACGTTAGCAAATCAGTGTTCATGGAGTGTCTTCAAAGGAATCTCGTTGGGTTTTCTGTGGAAAGTGTTTATGTTTTGAATACACCTGTGTGGAGCGCGTGCCTCCCCATGGTGTGCCGTGGGAATGCTCAGTGCTTCAATTGTGGTTGGTTTTCTTTAAATTGCCTTTTTTTTTTTTAAAAGAAAAAAAACAACCCAAAATCAGCAGACAGACAGAGTTTATTTATTGTAAGTCTGATGTTTTTTCTTAAGTACTTAATATTGAGCTAAGATAGACCTGGCTTGAGAATTTGGACTTGAGACTTTGCTAGTAGGAAATACAAGGCAACTTTGATGCGAATTCCTAAACAGTCTGCAGAGCAGCTTCCCTTCCTGCAGCTCCCCGGGGATTCAGGGAGCTCATCAGGGGAGAACCAGGGAGAAGTTACATCCCTGAACCAGCCAACACAGTCAGAGGGTCGGCACAGAATGCATCTTGTCTCCCTCTCTCATTTAAGGCTTGCTTTATTCATTTGGTTTATTTGGAAGGCAGACTTACAAAAAGAAGAAGGGAGGGAGGGAATGAGAGAGAGAGAGAAGAAAAGGGAGAGACAGAGAGATCTCCCTCTCCAGTGGCTGCAGTGTTTGGAGATAAAGCCAGGAGCTGCTGCTTTGGAATCTCGCGCTGAGCCCCAGGACTTGAGCCCTGCGCAGCTGCTTTCCGCTTTCCTGTGCCATAAGCAGGGAACTGGATCAGAAGTGCAGAAGCCGGGACTGGAACCCATCCCGTGTGCGATGCTGGCACTGCAAGATCGATGATCGCTAACCTGCTGAGCCACCACGCCAGCTTCTTAGTTTCACCTTTTATTCCTTAGAGAACCTGATATGAATATCTCCTCTTAGAGTTCTTTTAAAAATTAAGAATACTTAATTTCTAAATTTTAGGCTTTTTTTTTTTTTTTTAAAGAAGCTTGATTGGATTCGATCCTTTGAAACCATGAAGTTGTATCTAGTGGGACACAGTAGGATACTAGTAACTGTTCTGTTAGTTTGGAAAGTCCTGGAGATAATTTAGTTGTGTAATTTTTAGGTTTATTGTGTGGGGATTAAAAAGAACTCATTTTCTAAAATGCTGTTTCTGCCCTCATGCCCAAATGATTTCTCTGTGTTCAATGGGTAAGGGTTCCAGAAAGAACCATCTTAGCAGGACAGATATGCTTTACTGCTCACTTTGGTTTTGAATTCTGTTTTATTGAAGTTCTGCTGGAGATTAAGAGGGTTTTTTTTTTTTTTTTTTGATAAGTAACAAGTGTTTCTTAGAATTAAACAGACACCGAGGGCTGCGGTTACTACAGTCATTAGATGCTGGATTTGTAATAGAATCTCGGGATAAGATGCTTTTAAAGGAAATGTTCAGATAGACACAGTAACTTTTAATTTGGTGTGTTAGGAATGAGTGACTTCTTAATGGATAATGTCATTTGCCAGATATGTAGAGTGCTTTAGCGGTACCACAGACAGAAGTGAGAATACATGATAAAGTTACAGGGAAAACTTAGAAACCCGTCAGAGAACACAAACAGAATTTTAAGTTCATTTCCAGTGACTGACTAATGCCTAAGCACTGAGAACTGCAGACGCGTTTCAGCCACATTGTTCTGTTAACACTGGAGGAACTACAAAGACATATTCTAGGAATGGAATTTCTAAGATGGGTGGAGTGGGAGGTTAACTGGGGGATGCAAAGGCCCTTCCATTTGACTTGGAGCACCAGGCAGATGTTGAGCTCGACACTTGACATCTGGAGAGGATGGGGAGATAAAAGACCCCAGCCTCAGAACAGTCTGCTGGCTGACCTTCATATCATTGCTTTCTCCCCTGTGTGCTTTTCAAGTAAGTATGTTTATAGGATATCAGACTTCCTCCTGGCAAGGAGGAAGATGCAGAATGAGTTGTTGGCTGAGGATGGAGTAGTTAGCAATAAGCCAGCAGTAGAGTGAAGTGGAAGAAGACAGTGGCTCGTACAGGCAGTCATCCAGAACACGTGCCGTCACGCCACAAGATGGGCTGTGCCCCCTGAGAGTGTGACTTCTGTTTTCTGACTGTTTATCTCTTTACGGTCTGGGAGTGCAGGTTCCTTTTTCTAGGTTCCCCAGGTGCGTGAGCCCAAACCTGAAGGAATTTTGCCTGGACTGTTGTCTCCAGGCCAACCACATGATCCACCTTCGTTTCATGTGCTTTCACACATCAGCTCTGAAAGCGATCATCTCTGACTGCTTCGAAACACTGGCAACGTTGGTATCAGGCTGATGGTTGCTGTCTCATGCTCACTGCCACACTGTAAGCCTTGCCCTGATATCCCTGCATTTAGAAGAGTGGAGCACACAGGAAGACTTCACTAAGTCTTGCTGAATATGAGTGAACAAAACATGACATAAGCCAAGAGGATGGGAAACGCATTATTCCTCCAAGTACACGCTTGCTTCCTCAGGAAAGGACAGTGTCCAGCAATGGTGAACGTCACCCTGAGAGCCGGCAGCGATACGTTTAAAATCTCTTCTGTGAGTTACAGCAAAGGCCAGCCTGACACGGCACAGGGAAGGGAAAACTCAAAGACAAGGAAGTATTAGCTGAAGTTGAAAAAGCAGATGAGGTCATTAAGTAGTTTACCTCGTCAGTGTTTAGGGGGAAAAGGTGGATCACCAAGGACCGGCCCTGGAAGGCAACCAGGAAGAGCCAAAGATGGAGAAGGAAGAACTGGAGCCTCTCCCATTGGGGCGGGGGGTGAGCAGCTCGTGCTGTTGGCATCCGCTGGGATGCACGAGAGGGATCCGTCTCATACATGCGTGCGGTGCCCAAGTCAGGCGAGTTAGTGAAGCCCTACACCGAACAGCGTTAGCTGGTAATGTTACAGAGAAGGAAAAAAAAAAATAGGAATTTCAAATTGACCATATTAAGCAGATAGGCAGAGTTCTGAGACCAGGCTAGGAGTAAGGCACGAAGGCTGGAAGCAGGAGGGAATTTGGTTTCTGTTCCCCGAGAAGCTGGAACAACAGGAAAGCACTGGACACGCCCAGGTTCAAACTTACTACTCCTAGTGGTAGTCTCCTGATTTCCATTTCCCTTCTTAATCCATTCTGCAGACCACTGCCTGGTGGATCTTGCTAGAACACTGCTCTCAGCATTATCCGACCAGAAAATGTTTGCATAGTGGTCCCCCTCTGTCCGCGGCACCCCAGAAGCAGCCTGGGACACGTGGCAGGCAGCAACAGGCGCTCTCTCGCAGCCCCAGGGGGCCCGGGGTTACTACGATTTCATGCCACTCAACCCTGTCTTACCCAGGATGGCATTGCTGACTGCCAAGTGAACATGCTGGCTGTGGTCTCTGAATTGGCTCTGTGTGGGTTGTTATTTTTGCAAATGTATCTTTAAAATTTATTTTAAAAATGGCATGTTTCTTTAGTCGGATTATCCCATGGAAGTTAATAAGCTCATTCTCATCCCGTCTTCTGTTTCCTTCCCTTCATACCTGTCTCCTTTAGCCTCACGCATTTCTCTGTAATCGTAGAAACAGGATAGACATTCTGCGTTGCATTAAATAAGAACGAGATGCAGTGATGCCACTTTACAGCTTGCTTGTTTTTATTTTTTTTAGTCTCCTAATTCAGAGTATCCTTCCAGATGAGCGGATGTGAATCTGACTCCTCTTAGTTGTGAGCTGTTCTATTCCAATTGTTTCTGATAGTCTTCTGTGCTTTCGGCTGCTGGTAAGGATCCCTACAAATAGCAGCCTTATTTTTTTAAGATTTCTTTTCTTTTCTTTTCTTTTTTTTTTTTTTTTTAATTTGAGGACAAAGTTAGAGAGACAGAATGACCAATCATAGGAGATCTTCCATCCTCTGGCTCACTCCCCCCAAGGCCCCAACCAGTGAGGCCGGGTCAGGTTGAAGCCTGGAGCTGCTCGGGTGGCAGGGGCCCAAGCACCTGGGCCACCTTCCACTGCCTTCACAGGCAGAATAGCAGGGAGCAGGCCTGGCAATGCAAGAGCTTGGATCTAAACTGGCACTCCCAGGGGCGCTGTGCCAGGGCTGGCCTCTATAACTTTGTTTCTTAGCATACATCCTCTGTTAGAGGGTTTCTGAATCATGAGAATGTGAATTTAAAGTTTTAACAGCTACTTTCTAAGTACTTCTTACACAATCTCACCTGATATTGTTTGGTTCATTTCTTTACAGTTCAACACATAAATTGTCATTCCTGCCGAATCCCTTGCCGCCAGCCCTGAAGTTATCATAAGGTGGCAGTGTGCCGTATGACACAGCTTGAGGACTATTGGAATTTTGGATACAGTTTTTTTTTTTCCTCTGCCCTTTACACTGCTTACTCTTCCAGTCCACTTTAGTGTCATTTATTTTGTACATTTGCGCTTTTTTTTTTTTTTTGGTAGCTCAGCTCACAGCACCCTCTCCATTCATCTGATGATATCCTGTGGCCACTGCTGAGCTCATGATTCTTTATATATAGCTCAGTAATTAGCACATAGTAGGTAGGCCATACACGTTGAATTAATACTGTTGCTAGAATGTATCACTTCAGATAGCTGCCAGTCTCCTGAAGTTTACTAAGCATGTTTTTGGTAGAACATCTTGCACTTGAGGTGCTCAGTGTAAGTTGGGTGTAGAACCACAGAGAAGAGGCGGCACATGGCTTGAACTTGCAATGCACATGTGCTGCTGTCTCTAGGAAAATTGGGATTGTAAGAATTGAGCAGAAGAGTGGCATTTGTATCAAGCAGTTGCTATATCTGAGGCACAATTCAGTCTGCAAAAGACAGGGCTCTGAGCAAGACCAGTGTTGTGTCTGCCTTTATGGGGCTTCTGGCCAATCAGTGTTACATTTAAAGCATTTGTTGGAAATTTCATGCTGTTTCCAGGAGAGGCTGTGGAATATTTATCCATCCTTTAACATTTATTCAGTGGCTAATTGGCCAGGAACTGAAAAGAAAGTTCAGTGGCAGCCAGACTTTTCCTGGAAGGTGACAGACTGCAGTGAGTAGTTAGGGGCTGTAGGCTTAGTTCCCAAATTAGCCTCACTTTTTCTGTATCTGCATGTGGAGGCAAAGGGATGGGTGAGGTTTTAGGGTTAGCAGCTGTCCCCGGGATTTTACTTGCAGGGGAAGGTACCAGTCCTTGCGGCCATTGCCCCAATATGTAACCCGGTATCCTGTCACTGTCACAGAATCTTAGAATTCTGACTTGAGCTAAGCTTTGTGATCAATCCTCTGTCTTCAGGTGAGTGGGTGAGTGAAGGCACAGCACAATTAGTGATGGTGTAGGTGAGGGTTAGTTAGTTCTTTGCAGGCAGACGCCCTGGGTACACATTCGAGTGTTTAGCAACTGTCTGACCTTGAGCAGATTTACCCTGTAAACTCAGTTTCTTCGCTTTGGAAATGGGTATGGTAAGATGACACGTGTGAACTGCACGGCCCAATATCTGGCACTTACAAAGCACTCGGGAGATATGAGCTATTTTTAGTGACCTTGTTTAAGATCAGACAGCTGCTTCGTGTCGGAAGTTTGTACCTAATAACTGTTCAATTGGCCATTCTGCACTATTCACAAACTTCTGCCATTAATTGATAACTCTCAAGCTGCCTTTATTATGATCTTAATTTTCATATTAAATAGTAGTAGTAGTTGGGAAATGGAGACTTTAACCTCAGGTACCATTATCAGACTAATGTGTTGGCCGTAAGTTTCAAGAGGAACTGAAAACTGCAAATGTGATGGATGTTGTGCAACAATATGTGGTTCTCCTCTGGCTCTTTTCCCTACTCTGCCACACCCACCTCTCTCTGTACAAGTTTCTCTACTTGGCACTAGTCATCAACTCTTTGCACTTCTCAGGAACTTAAGGCTTGGATGAACTAGATCTATCTTTAGCATCTTTTTTTAAAGATATATTTATTTGTATTACAAACTCTGATACAGAGAGCTGGAGAGGTAGAGAGGGAGATGATTCACTCCCCAAGTGACCACAACAGCCGGTGCTGCGCCGATCCGAAGCCAGGAGCCTGGAATCTCCTCCAGGTCTCCCACACGGGTGCAGGATCCCAAAGCATTGGGCCGTCCTCAACTGCTTTCCCAGGCCACAAGCTGGTAGTTGGATGGGAAGTGGAGCTGCTAGGATTAGAATCAGCGCCCATATAGGATCCCGGTGTGTTCAAGGCGAGGACTTTAACCACTAGGCCACGGCGCTGGGCCCTATCTTTAGCATCTTATGTAGAATATGAACTTTTAGACTATTTTAACTCCAAGAATCTACCTTTTTAAAAAAGTAGTGTTCAGAGGCTGTTGCCATGACTTGAGGCTAAGCTTCCACCTGCAGTGCTGGCTTCCCATATGGCTGCTGAGTTGTGTCTCAACTGCTCCACTTTGGGTCCAGTTCCATGCTTATGACCTGGGAAAGCAGTGGAGGATGACTCAAGTCCATGGGCCCCTGTACCTTTGTGGGAGACCTAGAGGAGACTCTTGGCTTAGAATTGGCTCAGCTCCAGCCATTGTGGCCGTTTGGGGAGTGAACCAGTAGATGGAGGGTCTCTCTGTCTCTTCTTTCTGTAACTCTATCTTTTGAATAAAAATAAAATCTTAAGTGGCTTTTATGTAATTCATCTTGTAAATCTTTAAGACTTTAGCCTCTTTTTAATAATTTTTATGGATTCACTTATTTGAAATGCAAAGTGAGCAGAAACAAAGAGGGGAGGCCTCCATCTGCTGCCCACAGTGCCCAGATGCTTGCTACCCCTGTTGCTTGGCTCAGCCAGGATCTCAGAATGATGTCTGGCTCTCCCACGTGAGTCGTAGGGACAAGATTTTAAGTCAAATAATTAAGAATTTGTTGATATTAAGTAATTTGTTAATGTTAAGTAAGCTTTTTCATGTTAGATTCAATCTTTTAAAAACAATCTTTTGTTTGATAGTTATATCTGTTAGTATTTATTACAAACCACTCCCAAACTCAGTGGATCTAAAAATATTTCTCCTGAGTCTGCAGGTCATCTAGGCAGTTCTGCTGATCTGGCCAGACTCTCCCCAGATCTCATGTGAGTTCATTCAGAGTGCCTTTCCTCGGCCAGCTGGTCTGCTATAGCCATGAAGAGTGACAGCAGGACTCATAATCTAGCAGGCTGAGCTGAGCTTTTCCGTGGCAGTGGAGTTCCACAGTAATCAGCAGAAGCACAGAGAAGTCTTGAGGCGTGGGTCAGGAGCAGCTCTGCCCAGCACCTTGTAGTGATCCAAGCCAATCACAGGTTCCGGATTCAGGTGTGTCTGAAATTTTGATCCTTCAGTGTTCAGCAACTAATTGATGATACACCCTGCCGGGGTGGAAAGGAAGTGTCCTTGTGATCAAGAGGATAAAAACTTGGAACTTAGAGACTGAGGTTCAAATTCCAGGTCTATCACTCATTTTCTCAATCCTATTCAAGTTACTTAATCTTCTTGGTAGATACTCAGTTAATGGTTGATTCAGCTGAACCTTAGATGCTGTAAGTTAAAGAAGACGGAGTAGGAATGGAACTGCTGTGATTCTTGCAAACCTGTCTCATCTCACACACTTTGTAACAGATCTACATCTTAGTCATTTTCTTGACTCGCAAGAAAAGAGAATGTGTGCTGGGGAAGCAAAGAGGAATATTTTATTTGAAGACTCAGAATGAAGTGGCAACTCACAGGGATAATTTCTTTTAAAAGAAAATAGCACAGACTCAAAATGGGAGTTTCAGAGCTCTCTGTAGGGCGGGACTGCCTGTGTGAGGTAAAGCGTTGCTCTTAGTCCAAACTACGTCTTGCATCTCTTTAAGGTTTGTGTCCCTGTTAGGCATACTAGATGCTTTAACGCTGGATTTGAGAAATGTCACTTGTAGAAAATAAGTTTATATATGATAGGGAAAAGAACTGTTAATTCACATGAACAGTTTCAGGAAAGTAAAGGGTCACTTAGAAATTTAATCACTTTGATGTCTTACATTCAAAATAGTGATTGTGTGTGATACACTCGCCGTTCCTCCCATCCTTATTAGCAGGAATGGGAAATACAAAATAAAAACACAGCATAAAGCTGGATTAGTGTAATTTATAGCAAGGGCCAGGTATCTTAGATTCCTCACTATCAGAAATATCAGCAGGCATTTTTAACGCATCTCAGGAGGAGTATCGGGCAAGTGCTCTCCAAGACTGGGAAAATGAGACCGAACAAACTCTGACATTCGCTGTTTGTGTTAATAAAAGCAAAGTCAAGTAGATTCTTCTACACTTTAGCTACTGTCTGTGTTTAATAATTGCAGCCTATCCTAAGAAAAGAAAGTTTAGGTGTGGTTCTATGGTTACAGAAAAAGTAGTATAGACAATATAAATGTTTAGCATAAAATCTCCATTCAGCATCTTGCAAGTGAAAGCATAGTGGCAGTTCTTGCTCCGTAGTGTTTGCTTTGTCGAGTTATGGAGAAACAGAGAAGGAGAGCGAGGTATGGACAGAAAGAAGCTGAGCTTCCCCGCGCTCCTTCACTCCAGGCAGGCATGGATTGATCCAAAGCCAGGGGCCCAGAACTCCGTCCAGATCTGCCTCGTGGCTTACAGGAGTCCACGCAGCGGAGCCATCCTTTGCTCCGTAGATGCCCCTTGTGCTGACCTGAGGCAAGGTGAAAGCAACCCAGTTGTGGCCCACCCCTGCCACCTTGGCACTTACTTCCCTTCTGACAAAACACGGGGTCCTAGTGCCCTCCCTAAACCGGAATCGATGCATCATCCGGCAAACTTGGTTATTTTACTTTTAAGAAATGATGCAACTTTAAGAAAGGAAGGAAGCTCTTAAAAGGGGAATTTCAAGCATTACCAAAAAGCCAGGGATACCTAGAGGCAAAAGAGTCTCCCAGTGTTTCTCTGATCTGAGCAGTTTACTCACATCCCTGGGGATGCAGCCCTGCTTTCTCCCTGCAGGAGCAGCAGGTGCCTTGGTTTCTTTCCCCTTCCCTCCCCAGTCTAGGATTCTTCATCCCCAATCCCTGGCTGCGCCTTTGACTGTTACCCTTAAGTCATAATGGATCGGTCACACTGGTGTTAGGAGCCAGTGGTACTGAACTCTTCTTGGATACTTTTAGAAAGGGCCTGGCATGAAGGTTCAGTGGCTAAATCCTCACATTGCACATGATGACGGCTCATGTCCCTACTGCTCCTCTTCCCAGCCAGCTCCCTGCTTGTGACCTGGGAAAGCAGTAGAGGATGTTCCCAGGCCTTGGGACCCTGCACTTGCATGGGAGACCTGGAAAAAGCTGCTGGCTCCTGGCTTCAGATTACCTTAGCTCTGGACACTGAAGCCACTTGGGGAGTGAACCAGAGGATGGAAGATCTTTTCTCTGTCTCTCCTCCTGTCTGTGTATCTGTCTTCCCAATTAAAAAAAAAAAAAACTTTATTTAAAGATTTGTTTTTATTGGAAAGTCAGACATACAGAGAGGAAGAGCGATAGGAAGAAAAATTTAAAAATAGGGCCCAGCACGGTAGCCTAGCTAAAATCTTCACCTCGCATGTGCTGGGATCCCATATGGGCATCGGTTCGTGTTCTGGTGGCCCCACTTCCCATCCAGCTCCCTGCTTGTGGCCTGAGAAAGCAATCGAGGATGGTTACTTGGAGAGTAAATCAGTGGACAGAAGATCTTCCTGTCTCTCCTGCTCTCTGTATATCTGACTTTCCAATAAAAATAAATAAATCTTTTAAAAATGTAAAAACAAGAAAGTGGAAAATTTGTACACCATTTTCCCATTATAAGTTAGCCACCAGGTCAGAGTTAAGGGGTAGAGCCCCAGACCGCGCTCTCAGAAAGTAGGACAGTGGGAGGATCGTCCACTTTGGAACCTCTTCTTAACACCGCAAGTCAGTTCTGTTACCACGGAAGTGGTTTGGAATTCGGAACCCGGATAACAGGAGAGCCCGTAGCCGTTAGAGCCTGCTGCCCTCGTGCCGTAGGAATAAAGGCAAGAGCAGCAGCCCTGGCACGGTCTGCCTCTTGGTGCAGGCCCCGCGGGTCTGCTCCTGACTTGGCCCTGGAGATCTGTCCTGAGCTTAGCAGGGCTCCATGGCTCTGGACGTAGAAGGAGATCGAATGTGGTCGAAAGAAGCCCGTGCGTGAGGTGAGGGCCTCTCTCGGTGTCCCGGCATTCCAGCGGGCCCTGTGACCTTAACTTACCCACGGGTCTTCCCCACTCTGTGGCCGGCTTTGTGCTAACTGCATTTGTGGGCCAAGAAAGGCTTCATGCTTTCACTTTTCAACCTCCACAATTTATTTATCCCACTTACCCTTGTGTGTCACTCATGAGAACAGTTTTTGGCTTCCTGTGACCATCTACATTTATTCCAACTTTTTTCTCCACACTGTTCAACTTTGTAATGGGTAATAATTTTCCTTACTTTGCCTTAGAAAAATTCCAGTTGGCACAGATCTAAGTGCAGAATTGCAGGGAGCCTCCCTTAAAAGCTAAATAACACTCACGGTTTATGAAAATACAGTAAGGCATTATGCTTCGCTTAGAAGGGGAGACATGGCGACAGGTCTCAGAATGCCAGCCTCCTCCTGTGTTTCATATTCTGCCAAACACTCACCCAGGTGTATTAAGAAATGAGTTTGAAACAAGAATTTTTTCTCTAGCTTTTTTTTCTTAAACAAAACACTTAATAGTTCAACTGTTCTTTTATAAATTTTGCTAAAAGTACGGACTGAAATAGTTCTCAAGAAGTAGTTTCTTGACAGAAGTTGCAGTTCACAGCGCGCCGGTTTGCTTGCTTTTGGCATTCGTTTTCTCTGGAAGTTGGCAATGGTAAATAAAAGTATGTCAATCTTTTATTCTTTAAAAACACTGAGTATCATGCTTGTTTGTAAAATACATGTGTGTGTGTGAAGTCTCTTAAAAATGTTACCTAGGCAGCTTCCCCTGCACCCCCAGATCCTGCTCTTAAACAGACTCGCTGCACTGCTTCCCCAGCTTTCTGCTGAGGTAATTTTGATGAGTGTTTTGTTGGTATCGTAGATGTTGCTGTGCACAGCTGCGGATGTATGTCTCCCGTGCAGTTATACACACATTTTTGCCAGGTTTCAACTCTTGTCTTTGTAGGTTTTCTTACAAAGAAAATGTTTTAAAATTGCCTTAAATATCCCAAGAGTCAACCTCCTTGTATTTTTCCTTAGAAATTTTGGGTCATTTGTATGAATTCTTTTCAGCAACGTGTTCTTAAAATTCTTGAAGTCAGCAGTTCAAGAGTAGATGAGATGGCTAGAGCTGGAGAGGCTGTGTCCGCGTGTAGTGTGGTGTCCGCCTGCATACCAGCATTGCGCTCGGGAAATTTGTAGTTTGTCATGTTACAGTAATCTCAATTAAGGAGATGGGCCATCTGCTGCATTCTACTTTCTAGAGGCTCTAAGTCTCTTCAGCAGGGCAGCAGAATGTACATAGCACATCAGACAGCACCTTAGGGAGTTGATGCCTGGCCTAATGGCTAGGAGGCAGCTTTGAATGCCCTTGCCTCTGACTCAGTCGGTGTACCTAGACCTCATGCTGACTCCAGCTCCTGGCTCCGGCCTTTCCACCAGCATCTAGCCTGGAAGGCAGAAGTGATGGCTCAGGAACCTGGATCCCTGCCACCCCTCAGAGCTCCTGGCTGCTCCTCCTGGCCTGGCCCTGCTGGTGGAGATAGGTGGGAGAATGAAGCAGCAAATGGGAGGCGGGTGTGTGTGTGTGTATGAGTCTTTGTTTTTGCTTCTTAATAATAACTAATTATTATTATAAGGGCTCAAGAATTCAAGTTTCAGGAACTAAATTCTCTTCGGTTTTTCTGATTCACTGTGCTTATAATCCCTTGCTTCATTTACTCCTCTGTCAAATACTCTCCACATTTGGGCCATTCTAAGGCTGAGGCAAATTTTAACTATTTAGAATGTGGAAATGTTGTACAAGTACTTATTAAGATAGGTAAATATCCTGGAAAGAATAATGAGGACAGTGAAGACAATAGTATAATATTTCAGATACTAAACATGACAAGGTAGTTGTGAAAGTTGAAGGACAGGAATTACAGGTGGGAATTATTTTGGAGACACCATCTGTGTTTTAGCATAGGTGCCACGTTCTTGAATTATTTCATATGTGTGGGAAAAAATCATATGTTTTGTGTATGGTTTAAAGAATAATAAATGCCCCGTTGTGCCTGCCACCCATGCCTGTTGGTGCAGTACGTCTTTTCCCAGTCTCATCCTGCTCCTTTCTGTGGCACTGCCACTCTGAGTTCTTTGCTTGTTTTTTTCTTGCATTCTTTTACTCTCCTTAGAAAATGTTAACTGACGTATAAACACTGCGTTTATGAGGTCGCTGTATGGTGTTGTGTAATGCTCAGCGAGATTAAGGCGATCTGTGTCACCAGAGTATTCTCTGCTTTATGATTTTACTAGTCTCATATACTCGTATCCCTACATAGTGTTATTTAGTTACATGTGTTATAACTTCGTGCAAGGCTTCATGTAGTCTTTTACAGCCTGTTTGGTTTTTACTCGGCATTGTGTGTATAAGGTTGATCTCTATAATGTTATGCTTATATAAGGATATATGTTGTGCCTTTTGATAAATATGGTACAGCAGTGGACACTTGGATTTTTATTGGAAAATGAGATATACAGAGGAGGAGAGACGGAAAGATCTTCTGTCTGCTGATTTGCTCCCGAGTGGCCTCCATGGCTGGAGCCAAGCCCTTCCGGAGCCAGGAGCGTCTTCCAAGTCTCCCACGCGAGTGCAGGGTCCCAAAGCCTCGGGCTGTCCTCGACTGCTTTCCCAAGCCACTAGCAGGGAGCTGGATGGGAAGCGGGGCACAGGGACACAAACCAGCGCCCGTATGGAATCCTGGTGCATGCAAGACGAGGCCTTCAGCTGCTAGGCTACTGCGCTGGGCCCATTTATTGCTATTTTGAAGGCCCCCTCTTGAGAGTTATACTTAGAAATGGAATAAGGATTTCATTAGGAAAGCACAGCTTCTAGATGCCACCAGCTTATTTGCAAGCATGTAACTAGTGCTCTTTAGTACTCATTGTTTGCATCTGTGCCAGTATGCTTGCTGTGGAATATTTAGTTTTTTTGTGATATCTTAATTACTTAGAAAACATTTAAAATTGGGTTTGCTGTCGTGACGCCGTGGGTTAAGACACCGCTTACACTAGCAGCTTACCATGTGAGCACCAGTTCCTGTCCTGGATGTTCGATTTTCAGCCCTGCTCCCTGCTGATTCACCTGGGAATGCATGAGTTGATGGCCCCCAAGTCCCTGGGCTCCTGCAGCCGTGGGAGAGACCCCCAGGTGAAGTTCAGGCTCCTGGTCACAGCATGGTCCAGAACTGGCCTTTGCAGTACTGGAGTGTTGAATAACAGCAGCTGGCAGATCAGCTCCCTGCCTCCTCTGCCTTTCCATGGTGGTTGGGCCATGCAGCGGATTTCATTTAGTGTAAAAATCAAGGCTTGGACGTGCAAGAGACATTGGTTGTGAAGTGTGAAGGCAGAAGTGATGGCTCAGGAACCTGGATATTTTGGGGTATTTTGGAGCTCTTGTGCTTTACTGGGCTGGAACTGATCGTCAGGTTAGACACATGGGGTTTAGGACCCAGAGACATAGTTGCACTTGTTGATCAGAAAGTAGCTTCTGTGTGATTGTCCCAAGGGTGGCCTGCTTTGAGTCAATTCTGTTGTCCCCAACCCTTTTTTAAAAGTATTGGTTTGAGGGGCAAAGTGAAAGAGGAGACCGAGAGAGATCTTGGATCCACTGGTTCACTTCCCAGATGGCTGCAACCACTGTGTCTGGGTCAGGTGAAACCAAGAGCCATGAGCCCCTTCGGCTTTCTTGGGCTGGCCCGCTTGGCTGCCTGTTCAGGTGCGTGTGCAGGGAGTTGATGGGAAGGGAGGCAAGCAGGACTCCAGAGTGCTGCTCATGCAACGCCAGCATCAGAGACGGTGACTTAACTGGCTGCACCACAGTGCCAGCCCGAGTACACGCCCCGACTTTTACATGCTGAGAGCTGCAGCGGGCTTTAAGGATTCCTGTTAAGCAACCATCATGACCCTTTAATGACACAGTTAAACTCTTTCAGGGAATTTTGAAATTGACAATTTAACATCAAAGACTGCTTAATATCAAAGACTGGTGGGGAAAAAAAGTGGCAGAGAATCAGTTGAGCAGTTGAAGTGTAGGTCCACAATAATACGGCAAACATGTGTGTATGATATGTATAAGGAAAAGACATTTCTAAGACCTCTGCCTTGGGCTCGGCGCGTTGGCCCAATTGCCTAACCCTCCTCTCTGCAAGCGCTGTGATCCCCTTCGGGCACCAGTTCATGTCCCAGCTGCGCCACCTCCCAGCTGGCTCCCTGCTTATGGCCTGGGAAGGCAATGCTGGATTGTCCAAAGCCTTAGGATCCTGCACCCACGTGTAACTGCCTTTCCAAAATAATAATAATAATAATAATAATAATAAATCTTAAAAAAACTTTAACAGAACAGTGTTCTCATTTTTGGTCTTAGTTAACTCATTTCAATGTTAGAACGAGACAAACAGGAAACATTGGTTCACATCTCTGTAGCTTGTTGGTAGTTCACCTGGTCTTACACTTGATTTTTCAGTTGGCTATGGTTTAGGTAACCCACGGACATGTAACGTGAATTTTAGCGGTTCTGTCCTGAACTGACAGTCTTCTAGTGTCAGATAGCCTCCGATTCCAAGCTCCCAGACACAGGTTCCTGAGAACTTGATGTTTTCTATTTAACAATTTCATTTTTTTAAAAAATGTCAGGTTTTCTTTCTGTTGCTACTTTACTCAGTTCTTCAGATTTAGAAAAACTTTTAAAGGTTTTTTTTGTTCTTTATGCTTCTCCATTCATGGCGCTGCTTGGTTATGTCCGTTTGAGGGTGGGAGCCTCAGTTTCCTGCAGTTCAGGCAGGCAGCCTCCGGGATGCAAACGTAAAGGCGGGACACACTTGAGTGCGGGAACTACAAGTCTGCAGTACAGAACATTGACTGGATCCTAATTCTCCCCAAGTGCGCAAGAATCAAGGCTTCGTTTTGGCCTCTCGAAATGCTCTCAGATTAATTTCTCATTAAGTAGAGTGAGCTGAGCAGTAATGACATTAATAGCTTTGAGACGGTGATGCGCATTATTCCTCAGAGTTAACATTTTTCTGATTGTTGAAAAAGTGCAGAGGGGTTGGATTCCCTCTGCCGCAGGCAAGTTTGGAGTACAGTGTTGTCCTTGCCTTGCCTCCCCGTTGCCCGTCCACAGTGCTAACAGCTGAAACGAGGGATGTTCTTTTCATTGATAACACCATTCATGTTCTCAAACTGTCAGGGAATTTTGGGTTTGAGAACTATCCTAAGAGCGAGACAATTGTGGGGCAAATGGGGCTAGATGAACTCTTATTTATGGCATCCTGATTTAGTATTAAAATATGTAAGCCACTAGCACCTCCCCCCAAGCTAGAGTCCGGTTTAAACTGTTCTTCCATACATTTTAAATTGGTTAAAGACAAAACAAAGTTTTGTCTGAAGTGCATTCTTTGTTGGACAAGTGATGAAGCATCTTGCACAAATTGTTTTTATTTGATCCCAATAATCTATGTAAAGGCCTTGAGGCAAATATAAAATGACTCCTATTTTTCTGAAAAAGGAAACGGCTGCAGAGTTTGACTTGCATGATGATGTTATACCAGAGCCAGGATTTTAAACTAGGTCATTAATTCTAATTCTGTGCCTTCTCCCACTATCGGTGCTTCCTGCGTCACAGAATTAGTGATTGTGTATTTCTCATGTCTTTGAGAAGTATATCTGCTTTGTACATCAAAGCATTACTGATTTGTGGTTTTTAATCAGCCTCACCTATGAGGAGTTCTCTTTGTCAGCATCTTTTATTTAAAGAGGAATCGGATAAGTGCTTGGTACAGGCATCAAGCCACTGGCTGGAAAGGCTGCATCCCACTGCGGAGCGCCGGGACTGCGTCTCAGCTTTGCACCCGTGACAGAGCCTGGGATGGAGTTTCTAGCTCCTGGTTTAAAGCTCTCCCAACTCTGGCTATTGTGGACATTTGAGTGGGAACCACTTTTCAAGTAAAGAAATGATTTCAGAAGAATAAAAAGACTGCTGATTGGACAGGTGTTGGTTTCAGGAAAGTGGCTGGAAAATCAAACCACTGTGCTTGATTTTCTTTCAGTTATCCACATTCTTGTTTAGGATGAATAACCGTATCTTGTCAAAGCTAGCTTTGCAGTCCGAGCTCATGGCCTCATAAATCTGTGAATTCATTTCCTCCGATGGTAATTGAAAGGCACAACTGGAAGGAAGCGTCTACAAAAGCAGCACTGATGGCATTCAGACTGCCACTCAGATCTCAACTCAGGAGTGAATTCCCTGTGGAGAAAAAATTCATTTGAATTGCAAGGTCTTGAAGACATCTTAAAACAGGTGACCTTCAAGACAACCCTGTTAAGCTTGGGCTGCTCCTTCACTGTCTGATTTCATATTGTCAAAATGAATAGACAGCACTCTAATTTTGGAGTGCTCCATCATGCAATATTATTAATGTAATTTCTATGATTGTTTTCTATTTTAATAGAAGCTGCCTTAGATCAGCTTCCTTTAAAAATTTTTTTTAAAGATTTATTTATTGGAAAGTCAGAATTACAGATTACAGAAAGGGAAAGAAAAATCTTTTGAGCCTGGAGCGATAGTCTAGTGGCTAAAGTCTTCGCCTTGCATGTGGCAGGACCCCATGTGGGCACCAGTTCATGTCCTGGTGGCCCTGCATCCCTCCAGCTCCCTGCTTGTGGCTTGGGAAAGCAGTCTAGGACGACCCCAAACCTTGAGACCCTGCACCTGCATGGGAGCTCTGGAAGAAGCTCCCGACTTTGGATCAGCTCACTTGCAGCCACTTGGAGTGAACCAGAGGATGGAAGATCTTCCTCTCTGTGTATACCTCTCTCTGTAAATCTGACTTTCCAATAAAAAGGAAATGTTAAAAAATTTATACTTTTATCCACTGGTTCTCACTCTCCAAGTGGCTGCTTGGCCAGGTTGGAGCCTGTCCAAAGTTTAAGAGCCAGGAGCTTCTTCCAGGTATCCTACAAGAATGCAGGGGCCCAAGGACTTGTACATTCTCTGCTGTTTTCCCAGTCATAAGCATGGAACTGGATCAAAAAGTGGAGCAGCTAGAACACAAACTGGTGCCTGTATGGAGCACTGCTGTGAGCATGCGCAGTATGAGGCTGCTACACCATTGTGCTGGCCCCCTAGATGGGTTTCATAACCTCAGAGCTATGGATGCTTTGGACTGGGTAGTTCTTGCAGTTCATTCTGCCTGTTGCAAGATCTTAGTAACATGCCTGGCAATGACAAATCTTACTTACAGTCTCTCTGGATTTGCTTGTTGGAGATGTTTTCAAACCAGTAGAATTGTACTTATGTGGCCCTTTGTGTCATGTCAGGCATCATTGACTCAGCCTGCTCTTTTCAAGGTCCATCCATGTTGAGGCATATTACAATGTTTCTTTTAATGGTTGAATGATACTCCGTTATGCAGATAGACTGCATTTTAGGTGCTTCTTAAGTGAAGCAGATTTATAGTGTTAGTTGTTTTTGCCTGTTACGACGTATGCTGTTACGAACATTTGCATACAAGTTTTGGTTTCTCTTCCATTGATACCCAAGAGTGCAATATCTGGGTCATACAGTCTCTATATTTAGCCTTTTCCACAGGAACTGTGCCATTTCACAGTCCCACCATGATGTATGAGAGCTCCAGTTTCTCCATCTTTGCCTGTACTTGTTATTAACTTTACTGGATATATGGGTATCTCTTTGTTTTTCACAAGTCTTAAGTAGCTAATGATGTTCTGTGTCTTCTAATATGTTTCTTGGTCATTTAGATATCTCATTGGCAGAAATGTCTTGAAGTTATTTGTTTTTAAACAAACCTTTTACTGAGGTTTTTTTTTTGTTTAAGGTCATGTATATATTCAGGGTACTGGATCCTTCCCAAATGTGGGGTCTGCAGACAGAATTTTTTTTTTTTTTAATATGTGTATTTGCTTCTCTGCAAGGCAGAGTTGGAGAGAGGGCGAGATGGAAGGATCTTTGATCCACTGGTTCATTCCCTGCAGTGCCTCAGTGCCCAGGGCTGGGCCAGTCCAAGAACAAGAGCTTCTTTCAGGTCTGCTAAGCAGGTGCACGGGCTCACACACGGCGTCACCCGCTGCTGCATTCCCAGGCGTCAGTGCAGGGAACTGCACTGGAAGTGAGCAGACAGGAACCAGTGCCCACTGGGGATGCTGTGTCGCAGTCTGCGGCACTGACCGCTGCAGGTAGATTGGTCTTCCGACAGCTGTCTTACCACTCTCTCCACACTGGTGTTTGCTTCAGAAAGTTTTTACTTTTAAGAAAGCTCCTCTCCCCCCCCCCCCTTTTTAATTACTTGTTCTTCAAGCATATCTTTAGATAGTTGTCTAATCCAAGATCACAAACAACTTTTTACTTCTGTTCCATGTGAGAATTTTAAGAATGGCATTTACATTTAGAACTTTGATCCTTGTGGTGGCGATAAATTAGGATCTAACCTAAGGTAACGGGTGTCTAATTTTATTATTTGATTTGAAAATAATTCTAGAAGCATTGATTGGAAAGATGATTCTTTCCCAGTGGACTAATCCTGATGCTTTACTGGGCTCAGTTGACCGTAAATGTCCAGTTTTGTTTGTGTGTCCTCACTCCTGGTCCATCACTCCGTATCTTAGGTAATCACTGTGCCGTCTGGGTTACTATATTTTCGTACTGAGTTCTGAAACTGGGAAATTGAGCCTTTTGTTCTTTCAAGATTGTTTTGCCTATTCTTATCTGCACATCATATAAATGTTGGAATCAGCTTGTCCATTTGCCAGTGAGAGACCAAAGTAACATTTTTAAAATGAACTTTTGATTTGGATAGTGTTGAACCTATAGGCTAATATGGTAATCATGCCATTGTAGAAATACTGAGTCTTCCAACCACTGACACCAAGTATTTTTTCATGTCTACAGATACTTCCTCTTCACAATATTTATTTTTCAGTGAACTAATATGATACTTCTTTGGGTTAATGTTATTCTGAAGTATTTTTGTTCTTTTTGATATTACTGTAAACTTGCTAATCATTTTTGGATTGTTCATTGAAACTGTGTAGTAATGTATGTGATTTTGGCTGATGTTATATCCTACAACCTTCACAAATTCATTTATTAGCCCTAGCATGATTTTTAAAATATGGGTTTAGGATTTCCTATATATAAGCTCCTGTCATCTGCAAATAGTTTTATTCCTTCTTTTCAATCTGAATACTTTCTATTCATTTTCATATAATTGCCCTAACTAGAACCTCTAGTATGATATTGAAAAGCTGAGGTGGGAATACGCATCTTTCTATTTGTCTCAAAGAATAGATTGTTAGCTGAGGGTGTGTGTGTGTGTGTGTGTGTTTGGGGCTTTGTGGGTTTTTGTTTTGTTTTGATCTGAAAAGCAGAGTTTGAGAGGGGTATCTTCCAGCACTGCAGTATAACTGGGGCCCATCCAGGGCCAAAGCTAGGAGCCTGGAACTCCATCTGGGTCTTCCACGTGCTCAAGGGGCACTCGTTACTCAGGCCATCTTGCACTGCTTTCCCCAGGTCCATCAGTAGGGAGGTGGGGCAGCCAGGACTTGAAACAGCACTCAGGATGCTGGTGTACCGGGTGTGGCCTCACCCCATGTGCCACCGTGTGGGATGTAGCACTGTAATTTTCACTGATGCTTTTCATCATTTTGAGAAAGTTCCCTTCTATTCCTAGGCTGTTTTTTTTTCTTCTTTATCGTGGCAGGTATAGCTCTGAGATAACAGAGTGGTTTTTGTCCTTTTATGTTACTGGTATGATTTGTCAATTAGCTGATTTTCTTGTTTTCAACCATCCCAGTATGCCTGGGTTTAAGCCTTTCTGGTAATAGTTTGAAGCATTTTATAGGCTTTTAGAATCAGTTTGCTGATATTTTGTTGAGGATTTGTGTGTTTTTTATATTCATGACAGCTACTAATCTGTAGCTTCACTGTGAGATTTTTCTCATTCCTATCAGGGCAGCACTGGGCTCTTCCACTGAGTTAGGGCATGTTGTGGCTGCTCTTTTTGGAAGTCCTTGAGTCGGACTATTGGTAATTCTTTTTAAATAGTTAGTAGATTTTCCCACTAAAGCCATCAATCCCTTCGGCTGTTATAACTCTGTGTAAGAGTTCCTGTTTTCTCCTTGAGACAGTTTTGATAGTTTGTGTTGCTAGTAATTTCATTTAATCGATTTGCTTACAATTTTTAAGTATTTTTTTTTTATGGTAGTTTTGGTTTCTGCATGGCTCAGTGTTTCAGTAACCGAAGTCTTCTCTTTGGTCAGTGGAGCTGAAGTTTAGCAGTTTTCAATGGAGCAACATTGTGATTTCCTGAACTTTATTACTTTGCCATTCTCTATTCCACTTATTGCCTGTAGACTTTATATTTTCATTTCTTCTGGCAGCTTTGAATTAAGTTTACTGTTTCTTCCACTTGACCAGTGAGTTGGAAGATAAAGTTATAGCTGTGAATTTTTTTTTAAAGTAATCAATTACAGCTGTAAAATTCTCTCAAAGCATTCTCTGCATCCCATCCAGTTTTGGTATATTGCATTTATCTCAAAATATCCTCAGATTTCCCTTGTGATTTTTTTTTCTTCTTTACTAACCTGTTGGTCATTTAGAAATACACACAGACACACACACGTATGTTTATATGTGTACATTATATATACATACATAATTTGTTGTTGTTGAAAAGGCAGATTTTTTGGAGAGAAGGAGAAACAGAGAGAAAGATCTTCTGCCCGCTGGTTCACTACCCAGTGGCCACATGCCTGAAGCTGAGCCGACCTGGAGCCCAGAGCCAGGAGCTTCCTCTGGGTCTCCCTTGCAGGAGCAGGGTCCCAAGGCTTTGGGCTGTCCCCTACTGCTTTCCAGCATCCATATGGGATACTGGCGATTGCAAGAATCTAGCCACTAGGCCATCATGCCAGACCTAGAAATATATTATTTAATTTTCATATACTAATTTCTCAGGTTCTGTTCTGTTACTGATTTCCAGCTTTATTCAGTGGTGGTTAGAGACTGTACTTTCTGTGATTTAAATATGTTCAAATTTATTTGACTTGGTCTGTGGCCTAAAGTATTAATCTGCCATGGAGAATGTTTCAAATGCACTTGGGAAGAATGTGTATTCTGCTTTTGTTTAGTGGACTGTCCGATGAACGTCCCTGTGTCTGGCTGGTGTGTAGTAATTGTTACTTAGATCATCTTGATGTTCTACTTTTAGGTTGGTGAGAATACAGTATTAATGTCTCTAACACTTAATTCTTTCCGTTTTTGCTTCTGGTTGCATTAGTAACTTCAGTGGTACACGAGAACGTCTGTCTCTGAGTGAGCCTTTCCATGTTTTGCGATTGTTGCAGATTTCCTCTTTCCCCCACAGTGTGTGCCCATCAGCACAGATTAATCATCCTTGCTTTTGGCCATCTCCTTGGAACCAGATAGGGAAACAACGTTAAAAAACAAAGAAACAAAAGTTAAAGAAATATGTTCCCATCTCTAGATTCTTGTCCTGGTGTTGGTGTGGAGTTGCTGCCTAGTGTCTGCAGCATTTCAGTCTGAAGGATTCCTTTCGGGTTTGCTGCAGGGTAGGTCTGCTCATGATAAATTCCTGCCGTGTAAGTTGTTTCAGAGTGTTCATTTTTAAGACTTGGTGTTTGAAGGATAGTGTGACCAGGTACAGAATTTCTGGCTGACTTGTAATTCTTTCAGCACTTTGAAAATGTCGCCCTGCCGTCTCCCAGCCTCCGTGGTCTTTGTTGTGGAATTGGCTTTCATAGTGAAGAGGACCCACTTACGTGCCATGAGCTGCTTCTCTTGCCTTCAGGTTTTGATAGTTTATGAAGTGCCAAGTGTAGGTATTTTTAAAGTCTGTTCCATTTGGAATTTATTGCATATCTTGAATCTTTTTCATCAACATTGACGGTATTTTTGCTGTTGCTTTTTCAAATTCCTTCATCCCTTTCTCTCCCTTCCTGGTAATCTGATTATCTGTACATAGATACATTTGATGGTGTTTCACAACTCTGATTCTGTTCCGTTTTTCTTCTTATCTAACCTGAGGAATTTAGAAAGAAAACAACCTGAAATAGTAAACCTATCTTCAACTTCAGGTTTCTCTGCTGACTACTTCTCATCTGCTACTGAGCCCCTCCGCTGAATTTTTGTTTTTTTCTGCTGAATGTTAACTTGTTTGAATGTTGCAGTGAATAACTAGGAAATCAAATTCTCTCCCTTCTTCATTATTTGTTGTGGACAACAGTGTAATATTGTAGTAGACACTGGGTATAAAGATGAGGTTTGTATTTTTCTGTTGTAGATATTGTGACGCTTCTGTTCAGTGCCCAGCTAATAACTGGACTAAGAATTCATAAAATGCCTACAAGCAAAATACCTTCCTGTGCTCAGGATTCTGAGTGGTGTTAAGGCAGGCCTTCAGCTCTCACCGATAGGGTTCACAACCTTGCCTAAGCAGTTTGTAAGTCAATAGGATAGAAAGCTTGAGCCCAGCCAGAGCCTGCCAGAGCATTGGGCGCAGTCCTGCGCATGCTTGCAGCTCCAAGATTTCCAGGAATATGTTTATTCTAGCTATTATCTGTCATCTCAGCAGCAAACTAAAGACATTAACATGAATGTTTTCAACAGCCCTCCACCCCCAGAAACACAATATAACCTAGGCCTCCTTTGTAGGTAGCAGGGCTGTAATTGCTTGAGCTGCCACTGTGCTCCAGGATTGCCTGCTGGAGTCCTGAGCTGGAGCTGAGTATCACACCCAGCTGTTCTGGTATGGGGCCCGGGTGTCTCCATTGGCATCCTGCCTACTAGGCCAAACGCCCACCCCAAACCAGTTTTTGAATAAAGACATTCCTCTAAAGGTGGTCTTCCAAGGAGCTGCTAAACAGGTCAGGACAGATAATTATAATTCTTTGTGAATGAGGCCCATTCTGCCTCCTGTGCCAGGAATGTGGGCTGTTATTTTCATGGTTACCCTGGACTGGCAATCACAGGATGGGGCTGGATCAATTAAAGCATCACCAAGTTTGTTGTTCTTACCAAGAATTAGCTGAGGTTTGTTTATTTGGAGTAAGTATTCAGGGGCTGCTTCAAGCCTTTGGTTAATTTTCAAAGAGGTGAAGAAGTTGACTGGGATCGTTTTTGCCTTGTGTGTGTACTCATTTGGTTTTTGAGTCTTCTTACTTAGTTTTTATGGAGAGGTGGAACTTTCAGAGTTCCTTACTCCATGAATTGTGCTCCACTTTCTTGGAGTTGCTTTAAAATCACTTTTTGTAAAACTCAAGCATTTTCTCTCTCAAGTTCCTCCCAACTCTAAATTTTAAAATACCATTACCCTTTTTTGCTTTAAAAAGTGAGTTCCTGTTCTTTTACTGATGTCCTGTCTACCAAATTATTTTTTATAGGAAATGTGGTAATTTCTTAAGGCAGCCGTCAGATGTATTAATGCACCATATTGTGGTACTTGCAAAGGGCTGCAGTTTGAATAGTCTGTGGCAGGGTTTTATTGCAGGGTTTTCCAGAGTGTGTGAAGAACCATGGGCAGCTGGGGGGGCTGCTGCGGGAGGTGGGGAGACGGACAGGGAAATCCACCCTGCGTTTCCAGAGATTTCCCTTAAAGAAAGGGTTCTCATGTCTTTCAGATGCCACTTGTTTTTATTTACATAATTAGAGAAATCAATAGAAAATAGAAAGATCATAGTTCTAATAGTTTGGTAACAGTGTTGGGTTTCTGTGTTTGGTACAATCGGGGCGGATATCAAAATAGTCAATCTTGGACTTTGTTTTCTCCTGAACCTGAACTTAATCAGGGGTGTGTGTGTGGGGGGGGGGTGGGTGCACACGTGTAACATTTTTTTTTCATCTATCAAAGATGTTTACATCATCTTCGTATCTTGCGTAGGCCGCAGTGCAGATATATTTAGAATGTGTAGGTTTCATTCCTTTTCGTATATGCCCAGTGAAAGAGGGTTGCTGGGTCATATGACAATTCTGTTTGTAGCACAATAGAATTAAAAAACCGCATACTCTCTTCCATTCTCCAATTTACATTTTCCAACATACGTTTCTACTAACAGTGTTCTTGGATTCCTTATCCTGCAAACCCTTGACTTCAGTCGTTGCCTGCTAGCTGTATGACCTGTAGCATTGGTTGTTATTATTAAGCTATTTCACAGTGTTTCCCAATATGCATTTCAGTGATAATTACTGATGTTGAGCTCGTTTTCATATACTTGGCCATTTTTATGTCTTTAGAGAAATATCTATGTAGGTTCTTTTCCATTTTTTAAAAATATTTTGTTTTTCCAATAGTTGCATTGTAGGAGTTCTTTGTGAATTTTTCTTATTAATCCTGTATCAGATATGTAGTTTACATATATTTTAAATCCTGTCCACATGTTAACTTCACATTTTTGGTTGTATTCTTTAATGTATGCAAACTTCTGAAGTTGGTATGGTCTCATTTATTTTTACATATTTGGCCTGAATTTTTTTGTGTGTGATAACTAGAAATCACCACCACCAAGGCCAGCGTTGAGGAGCTTTCCTCCCAGGTAATTTTGAGAGTTTTGTGGCTTCAGGTCTAACTTGTAGGTTTATTTTGTAGGTGATTTTGATGCCTTTTGTATATGATGAAAAGCTATGGTCGAGTTTTATTCTTTGGCACGTGAGAATTGTCTCGCTAGCACTTGACATGAAAGACACCATCATTTTCCCATTGTGTCCTGGTGTGCGGCCGACAATTTGCTGCCATATAGTTTGTGGATTTATTTTTGGGTTCTCTGTTCTACTGGTCTGTGTTTTTGTTTTTATGCCAGAACCATTTTGCTTTGGCTCCAAGTTTGTCATGTAATTTTAAATCAGGAAGTATGAAGTCTCTTTGTTTTTCCTTCTCAGTATTCCTCTAGCTTTCGGGAGGTGTTATGCGTGTGTGTGTGTGTGTGTGTGTGTGTGTGTGTGTGTTTCCATATCAATTTTAGGTTTTTCATTTTTGCTATTTCTGTGAAGGGTGATCATCCTTTAACTTCTAAATTGCATTAAACTTGTATATTGCTTTTGATACTATAGTCATTTTAATAATGTCCTTCCTGTCCACGATTATGGGATATTGTTGCATTTGTATCATTTTTTCATTTCTTTCATCAATGCTACATGTTTTAGTATGTGTATCTTTAACCTCCTTTGTTAAATTATTCCAGTTTTTTAATGCTATCATAAATTTTTTTTTCTGATAAGCAGTTAGGCCACTACTTACGTTTAAACATGGTACTGATTGCTTTTTAAGATTTTTAAGATTTATTTTAGAGGTAAACACGACACACAGAGAGACTGAAGGAAAGCTTCCATTCATTTGTTCACTCCCAAAATGTGTGTGACAGCCAGAGATGCATCTGCCATATTGACACACTGGCGTATTGGCAGGGAGCTGGGAGAAATGGAGCAGCCTAGACTTGAATAGATCTGACGTGGGGTCCTGGTGCCACGGGCAGTGGCCTGACCTAACGTGCCACAGTGGTAGCCGGTGGTAATGATTCTGCCTCCTATAACTTCACAGAATTCCTACTTTTATCCTTGGATGCTTTGTCTTGTGTAATCGCCCTTGTCAGTAGTTTGGTGCTATGTTGAAAAGAAATGCTATGAAGTGGCATCCTATCCTGTACTGGTTTTAAGTGAGAAAATTTTGGGTTCCTCTCTGATTCTGATGTAAACTTTAGGTTTTTCAGAAATAGCTTTCATCAGATTGAGTTTTCCTTCTGTACAGAAACTGTTAGGATTTTTTTTCTCCGAAGAGTGGTGAGCATAAAGATGCCTTCTCTGCCTCCATTGAGATGTTTTCTCTTTCATCCTGTTGCAGAGAGGTAACATTGGTTGGTTTGCATGTTCAAGCGGCTCTGCATGCCAGGAAGAAACCCTTTTCAGTAATGCTGTGTACTCTTTTGATGTTTCTGAGTTACCTTTTCTAATATTTTTTCCAATAATTTAGTCAAGATTTTTGCTTCCATCTTTTTCAGAGGTATTGACCTATAGTTTTCTTGTTATTTGTCTGACTGACTTTGTGAGGTACTACTTGACTCATGGAATGTGTTTAGAACTTTAACAATGATCTAGTTGGATGCCACTACAAATGTAGTTAATAACATTCTCATTTACATTGCTGTTATGAATTTTACAAATCTTTTAAACCTGCCTCAGTATCTTTCTGAAACAAGGCAGGTGTGTCTCATGTATTAAAACACAGCTTGATTGTGCACGGAGTTTGAAAGCATTGGTTTGATAATACACAAAGTGGAGAGACGTAATGAAATATGTGAATAGCTTACAGTAGCTTAAAAGTGAACTATGTGCATGAAGCCGCTAGATACACAGTCAGACATTATTAAACGCTGGAATACGCACTGAGAATTGTGCTGGGCAACCATACGGTATACGTAAGCAGATCATGTGATACAGTATTAGCCAACCAGGCTGTTAGATACAGACTGCCTTATGTGGTTTGTTGTTGACCATGTCATTGTGTGGTTCATGGCTGTGGTAGTAAGTTTACAAACTGTGGCAGAGTTCAGAACTCACACATTGAGCCTGTTTTAAAGTTTTCGTTAAATACTGTACAGTGAAAAGCATTTTAGATGATTATTCTTGAATCATGTAAGTGGGAAATGGGGCTTTTCCAACCTGGTACAGTTTTCTGCATACTCAACAGTATAAGCTTAAGACACAAATAACATTTAAATAACATTGAATATGGTCTGGAATCCTTATTTTTGAAATTAAGAGAGGGATTTAATCTTATTCGGCATTTTAAAACTCCTAGCCAACATTTGTGTGTTGTAGTACGTTTCTCATAAGCGGTTCTGACTACATACTTTGGTGCTGTTACATGTAAGCCAGCCCATTGATAAAACACAAACAATTCAGGATTCGTGATGAGCAGAAGCGATCGAGCACTGTGGGAAATACAAGAGAAAGCTTTTGTTGAGATTGGTTGAGGAAGACTTCCAGGCAATGATAAATGAGCTAACCTCTGCAGGTCTGTGGCAGGAACTCCGTACACAATTGTTAAGTGAAAGGATGACCTTCGGATTTTGAGAAAACCACACTGACTCGGAGAGAACTCCTGCAGGAAACTGTTGAGGGGTTTGTTACAATGTAGATTTTTGATGGGCTTCTGAAGTTGGGTTTTATATAAATAAAGGAAAGAAAATTTGGTAGAAGTTTGAAAATGAGGCTTAAAGGTTTTAGGGCTGTGGTTTTCAAACCACGCTTAAATGAGCAGTAACTGTGACATAAATACGGTCATCATTCTGGCTGGATTGTGTTCGTCAAAACAACTCCAGCGGTCTTACTTAAAGAGATTGATATTATCGATTTGAATATATAATCTGTAAATACCATTTTTTAACCTGTTTTATGCATTAGATGTTCTGCATAAAATTTAGGTTTTTAGAAGTTTGAAAACATTTAAAAGCAATAGAGTGGTTTAAAATTTAGAAGAGCTAAAAGAATCTTGCAGTTGAAATTCTTCGCTAATATTTACGCAAAGTATTGGTGCTGGGTATGAGGTCAGTGTACTGCTTGAGCCATCCAAAGGAAGCCATCATGTCCAAGACTGACAATTAAAGTTACCTCTTGGCTAGAATCAAGTCCATTACCTCTGTGCAATGCTGGTTTCTAATGTAGAAGATGTCTCCAAGCTTCCCCCCTCCCCTTTTCATATTTCTTGTGACACATCCACTGTTGAGATAACCTGGGTCCCACTGAGCGTTACTCAGGAACAGCATCTTTAGTGCTGAATGCTCTGTGTAGGCTATTTCAAATAATAATACCCATTTTAAACTGGCACCAAAGCACTGGATGGGATGAGATGTAGAAAGAGTAAAACCTTGGAGTGTTACAAAGTTCATGTATTGGGATAGTGAATGGGAAGAGCTGCTGTCACAAGAGGGTGTGAAAGACCTGCTCAGGTCCCAGCATGCTTCACCACAAATAAATGTCCTCTATTTGATTGCACGCAATGCAGAGAGAAGTCCCCACTGGCTGTTGATCCATTTGGCTTGATGAGGTATTTGTTGAAGAAGGTCATCTGCTCAAGTTCTCTGCTGTTTATCTCGGGGTTTTCAGTTAGATATTAACCAAAATTAGCAGCTTTCAGTTCTGGGAGTCTAACAGCTGTATCAAGGAAGGGAGGAGCTCAAAGTGACAAATGAATCATGAACTTCTGGTCGCTGAGGATAGTTTTATAGTCAAATTACAAAGGTCAGTATTTTTCAGTGAAGCACAGGATTTTCTTTAATAGAAATGCTGTTTTGAAGGTGCTACTGTATAGAACTAGAAAACAAGAAAAAAGTGTGAGAAATGAAGGGTGGGAGGTACAAGGGAGCCCAGCATTGACAGACTTGAACTGCCTGTGCCACCCAATGACAAACTGAAGATCACAGAATGCAGGCCCGGCACAGTAGCCTAGCGGTTAAAGTCCTCACTTTGCATGTGTCAGGATCCCATATGGGTGCCAGTTTGTGTCCTGGTGGGCCCCGCTTCCCATCCAGCTCTCTGCTTGTGGCCTGGGAAAGCAGTCAAGGATGGACCAAAGCCTTGGGACCCTGCACCCACATGGGAGACCCAAGAGGCTCCTGGGTTCAGATCAGCTCAACTCTAGCTGTTTTGGCCACTTGGGGAGTGAATCATTGGACGGAAGATCTTCCTCTCTGTCTCTCCTCCTCTCTGTAAATCTGACTTTCCAATAAAAATAAATAATTTTTAAAAATCACAGAATGGTTTCTGAACTGTATGTAGAGTTTTTTGTCTCTAGCTTCCTCTTTTTTACTTTCATACTCAGTGTTGTGTAGAATTACATATACCCGTGTTTGTATAGATAGCTGTGTATCCTCTTTCATTCAGAGAAGCTTGCAGTTGCCTAAGGCTGAAGCTGGACCCAGACACCTGGAACTCAGTCCAGTGAGTGGCACCTGCGGGGTCTGCCTTGAGCGGGAGGCTGCAGTGAGGTGCCAAGATGGGAACTGAACCCAGCCTCTCTGACGTACAGAATGCGGGCGTCCTAACTGCCGTCTGAATCCCTGTACCAAATGCCTACTGTGTTTTTCTTTTCTTCATTAGTTAAGCTTGAAAAGAAAAATGAAAGCTAGAAACTATTGTAAGGAGTGAAACTAAGGGCTGTCCCTGTGGTGAAGCGGTGTAGGCGGCCGCCTGTGACACCAGCATCCCATATGGGCACCAGTCTGTCCAGGCCTGGAGGAAGCAGCAGGAGGAGGGCGCCAGTGCTTGGCCTTCTGGCACCAGGTGGAAGATGCCATGAGGCTCCTGCTGCTGGCCCAGCCGCAGCCTTGGAGGACATCTGGGGAGCCGAGGAGCAGCTGCAAGATCTCAGCGCTAATGTCTACCCTTGACCCATGGAACTCTGATTTCAAATAACTAAATCTTAAAACAAACAAATAAAATCTAAAATTCCTATAGATATTAAGTTCAATTTGAGGGTTTTTTTTTTTCTGCACTGAATCATATTTCAGACTGCTTCCCAGTGTGTTGATAAAGCAGATTGTTCTCCTGTGTCCAACAGACTAGCCATACTTTGTCAACACAAACTTTTAACCTGTTTATTGAGTAGCTGACTCTTTTATAGCCTTGGGATCTGGAAGTGCCTGAGAGAGTGAGGAAGTCTCGGTGCTGCCACAGCATTATTTTGAAATCCTCTTTTATAAACTATACATTTTCTAAGGCCACGAGTTTGGGCGCCTATCCAGATGTTAACGCTTAGTTTTTGCCTACTGTATTAAATATTACACCCTAGTGTGGGTACAGAAATAACACAGAAGCCAAGCCCCGGTAGTCTGTGTAGCTGTTCCTTCTTATTTGGGCTGAGAAAAAGAGAATTAACTGATGTTAACATGATCATCAACACACGATGCTCGTCCGGAAAAAGGCAGCTGTTCAGATCATAAGGATAATATCACCCGATAAAGGTTTCCTTGTGATTTTTAAGGGAATGTTACGAGGAACGCATGAAAGTAGAAGAAATATTATGAGAGCAAAACATAGTGGGAACTGTGATTCTAAAATTATTGGATAAAATGAAAAGAAGTGGGGTTGCTGGCGCACAGATTATTCAGATCCACAACCCTGTATTAATAAAGACACCGGCTCTGCCATTGGAGCCCAGGAATTATGTGAAATTGTTGGCATCCCAGAAAATGACTGTTGTGAAGTGACCGAGCCGAAGGGCTGGGTGTGCAGACCTCTGCGGGATTGGCCCAGGCAGCAGCTGAGCAGCCGCACGGCAGGGCCGTCTGTCGCACCCTTCAGCCGTGTGCGTCAGTGCCCTCCTCCCCCGACTGCTGCTGTCATCCTGCTACAGCTGAGGGGCTCGGGAAGTTAGTGTCGTTTCCTTAAGGCACTGTTCGCAGGAGTTTGTTCAAAAAGCCTTGTCTTTTTTATGCAGAATACTATTTTTTTTAAAGATGTATTCATTTTTATTGGAAAGGCGGATAAACAGAGGAGGAGAGACAGAGAGGAAGATCTTCCGTCCAATGATTCACTCCCCAAGTGGCCAAAACGGCTGGAGCTGCGCTGATCCGAAGCTGGGAGCTAGGAGCTGTTCCAGGTCTCCCACGCAGGCGCAGGGTCCCAAGCTTTGGACCATCCTCGGCTGCCTTCCCAGGCCACAAGCAGGGAGCTGGAGGGGAAGCAGGGCCACTGGGATTAGAACCAGAGACCATATAGGATCCAGGCATGTGAAAGATGAGGACTTTAACCACTACGCTGTTGTGCTGGGCCCAAGCTGTATTTACATTTATTGGAAAGGCAGATTCACAGAGAGAAGGACAGACCAAGACAGATGTTCCATCCACTGATTCACTCCCCAAAGGCTGCAGTAGCTGGGACTGAGCCAGTCGGAAACCAGAAGCTTCCTCCAGGTCTCCCACGCGGGTGCAGGATTCCCAGGCTTTGGACCATCCTTGACTGCTTTCCCAGGCCACAGGCAGAGAACTGGATGGGAAGTGGAGCAGCCTAGATTCAAACAGTGCCCTTATGGGAGGTAGACATTTGCAGCGGAGGATTGGCCAAGTGAACCATCATGCCAGCCTCTGTTACTGTTTTTGTTTGAGAGGTAGAAGGCACACTCTAGATGCTGGTTCACTCTCCAGATGCCCACCACAGCTTGGCCAAACTGAAGTCAGGAGCTGAGTTCATGCTGGGTCTTCCCTGTGGGTGTAGGGGACCACAGACTGGAGCCATTCCCTACTGGCTTCTAGGAAGCTGGAGGGGCCCAGAAGTCAAACCCAGGTACTTGATGCAGGATGCAGGGGTTCCAGGCAGCAGCCCAACTGCTAGGTCAAGTGCCTGCCTGTTGTTATGCAGACATTTTGACATCAGCTGGAATCTGAGTGCAAGATTTATTCTGAACATTTCAGTCGCAGTCGATAGCAGTGGTGGCACATGGTCTGTGGAAAGCAGTTTAATAGTTTCAGTGAATGAGCTTGGTCCAAGAGAAAGATGTATTGCCTTGTTCTTCTGAACTGGTCGGTGCCAGTGGGAAGGAGCTGACCAAGGGCTACATGGCCAACAGCAGGGTTTCTGGGAGCTGGCCGGAAAATGGTAATTCAAATCATTATGGTTTTCTTAGCTCTTGATAATAAGGATTTTTGGTTGTTTTTCCCCTTTTTTTGTTTATTTGCATATTTCATTTCTGAGTATTCTTTTTGCTAATATTTCTTATCTGAAGCGATTTAAATATTTCAGTCTAAGTTCAGATCAGCTCCATTGAAAGGCACTTAAAGTGGTAAGAGGATACTACCTTGTTCTTGAAGATTGCATACGAGGAGTGACTATCTGACTTACAGATTCCGAGGTTATGCAAAGTGGATTAGAATATTTTGGAGCCATATTAAAAATAATACCTGTAAGAATTTAATAAAGCTTCTAAAGCCTCTCCCTTTGTTGATCTATTTTGAAAAGACACTCTGTCTGTGCCTGTAGGCATTCCTTCCCCGTGGCATGATTGGTAGACGCGGAGTAAACAACTTACTGTAAATGGGCGCCATGCCAGCTGGCTTCCAGTGGCACTGAGCTTGTGACTTGCAGTCAGGGTTGGGAAAAATGCCTTTTAACTTGTTCATTTCCACTTCTTTAAACTTGGGCGGGGAGCGGGGTGGGAGGAGGGAACATTGCTGCGCTAACTTATTAAATAATTCATAATGTCCGTTAGGGCTTACAAAAAGTTTTCAGGAATTCCGTTAGGCTTTTTTTTTTTTGGTACTGCTTCATTGGATTTAAGTACCTCTAATATCATACGAGGTTTTTGAAAAGTAGTTTCAATAATTAAAAGGAAGTCCTCCAAGCCTGCCCCTTGTTAGATGTAATTGAGATCATATTTGGGAATTTGTCCGATCTGCTTTCAGTGTATTTGCAGCACTGGGGGAAGGTGTTCTGTGAAATAAAGAGCTGAGGCCATTTCTGCTCACCCACCCACCTGCTCGGTGAAGAGGAGAGGGTCCTAGCTTCCCTCCAGAGCCCTCCTACGCTCACAGCACTTGGTTGGAGCTAGCTGGGGAAGCAGTGAACTATTAAGCCGGCTGAGTGGCTTCCTGACGTGAAACGTGGAGGCTGCAGAATTCTGTTCAATTTTTAACTGAAAAAGTAACCAGGACCCAGCAGCTCAACGAATATGTGCTTAAATTTTTAAACTAAATTTACAGTGGTTTTGTAGAATCACAATGCTACGAGGAACTTCCCTAAAAGATTAATTGCAGATTTTTTTAAAAGGATAGAAAGTAAGAGTATACATAAAAGTTAACTTGTTAATTGTGTGAAGATGGGATCGTTTCTACATTAAAATGATTTTTAAAATTCTGGAAATATAATTTTAAAGATAAAATTATGCATTCTTAAAACTGTTACTTAAGAATCCGGTAGTGTAATCTGCATTGAAACTCTTGAGTAACTTATTTAGGGTAAGATTCAGTGTAAGATCAGATTATTAAAGCAGACATTTGTTGAACCGGCACTTAAATTTCTGTTTTTTTTTTTTTTTTATTGAATTCAAAATACATATTACCCTCTGATTTCCTTTTTGCGTGAGCTTTTTGAAACTCCTTCATATGCTTACCAGCCAGTCGTGGTTAGACATCTGATGTTAGGTGGCCTTCCCTTTGTCCCACTTACAGAAGTGAAAGTAAGGTCTACAGAGCGTCTGAGTGGACCTTTCCCTTCCTGTAGATCAGTGTTTTTAAGCTTTGGGTCCATAAACCTGTGGGGAGGTTCCAACTGAAGTCAATGACCCACTTCTCAAGAAAGAAAAAACCATGAAACACGCGTACTTAAAATATGTGTGTTATAATCTGCAGGACTTCTCGGACCTGGCTACTGCTCTCTTAAAAAGCTCAAGTTCTGTCCTGATGGTTTGTTTACACTGAGAAGAGAATCCAGAAAGGCTGCAGCTTGAACATCACTATTGTTAACAGCACTTAAAGAATTCAAATAATGTGAAGCTCTTTTTTTTTTTTCCCCTGAAAACCAGAAGAGCAAGTCAAAACTGGGGTTAGCACTTGCCATTTCAAATAGGGGTACTTTAGTTAAAATTACAGCAGTGGGCCAAACAATATGAAAGTTGATGATGAAAGCAATAAAAAAAAAAAAGAAAAACCACAACTAGTTATTATCTCTAAAATATCCTTACTGGTTTAATACAAGTATTAAGACATTGGTCTTTATTTTGTGGCTGAAAACCCCAGCATTTGGGAGAAAAAAATATATTGTAGGAGACATTAAGGTTGCTCCAGTATTAAAGGGATATTTTTGCTGTAATTGGGATAAGATTTATTTTTATTGGAAAGGCATATTAGCAGAGAAAGATCTTTCATTTGCTGGTTCACTCCCCAAATGGACTCAGTGCCTGAGCTGAGCTGATCTGAAGCCAGGAGCCTCTCCTTGGTCTCCCGCGTGGATGCAGGATCACAAGGCTTTGGGCCGTCCTTGACTGCCTTCCCAGGGCACAAGCAGGGAGCTGGGTCAGAAATGGAGCAGCTGGCACATGAACCTCTAGATGGGATGCAGGTGCTAGCAGGTGAGGATTAACCTGTGGGGAAAATAATGCTGGACTCAAGATTAATTTTTCATTAGGCATTCCTTCCTAACCCAAGAAAGTAGAGCTCGGATAAATCAGTTTGTGACATTAATTGAAATTTTAAGTTCACACTGGTAAGATTTCATTACACTAATCTCAGTAAGACTTTCATAAAATATTATTTATTTGGAATACAGGATTTATAAAGTGCACACTTACCTGATGAATGATTCTAGGATCAGTTTTCACCCATTCACCAGGTACTATAACACAGTAAGTCGGAGCAGATTATCTTGGGTATCATACTTCTCATCAGTGCACTTACATTGCAGTGTATGTATGAGTATATTCGGGTATGTAAAAATCACAGAAAACTACAAAACAAAGGAATGGAAATTACTGAGAGAGCAACCTGTAGGTGAGATTACCTCACACAACCCCTTTGACCTGTTAGATCATCTTTAATAGGTCTCTTGAGTTTGTTACAGGCGTCTCTAAGCTGATACCAAAGTCTAAAATGGTATTTTCCCCATATAATTAGTTCCTAATGTGCATGTGGTGTAACTGGAAAGCTGCGAGTTGAGAGTTCAGTGCAGGATGAGTGCCAAATGTCATCTTCCAATTAGAATATGATGTCAGGGGAAGGAACCTGCACAAGCTGCTAGGTCTTGTTAAAATTTCTCTTGTCATTTTACTTAACAGAATATGGAATGAATCAGATGATAATACTGCTCCCTGTAGCATATTAATATTTATAGAAGGCACTATTAAATATTAAGATTCCATTTTATTCCCCTTTGTAAGCCATGTGTTTAGTGCTACAACAAGGGAGTATCTATTTTTTTTTTTTAAGATTTATTCATTTTAATTGGAAAGTCAGATTTGCAGAATGGACAGAAAGATCTTCCATCCGCTGATTGACTCCCCAAGTAGCCACAATGGCCAGAGCTGAGCCGATTGAAGCCAGGAGCCAGGAGCCTCTCCTTGGTCTCCCACGTGGGTACAGGGTTCCAAGGCTTTGGGTCGTCCTTGACTGCCTTCCCAGGCAACAAGCAGGGAGGTGGGATGGAAATGAATCAGCTGGGATATGAACCGGCACCCATATGGGATCCTGGGGTAAAAGCAAGGATTTCAGGCACTAGGCTATTGTGCTGGGCCCTCTGTATTGGTTTTTAAACAATAGCACTCTTTCAGATGGTTTATGTTCATTTGGATAAAATGACTGCAGCCCTAGATAAGTTTTTAAATGAAACAAAATTAAATCAAATTGCTTATATTTTGAAACTTGGCTGTGTTCATTTTAATTAGCATATTGTATAAAGTTAGGTGTTTGGAGTGTAGGCAGTATGACTGAATACATAGATTGGGGCCAAATAATGGAAAAGTTTGTCAGACTCTAAGGCACTAGGATTGTATTTTGAAGGCAGTAGAGACCATGATTTTGAGAATTCATTTGCTGTTTGCTGTACCTTAGACACTGCTATGGCGATGCACAAAGGACATGCTATATAGTCCTTTGGTTTTATTTGGAGACAAGGCCTTCTAGTAGAGATTACCAAAGGTATAGAAACAGTAACATCATAAAGTGGAGTCCTACAGTGAAGCAGAAAATACAGGAACAGACGTGAAATGTGGAAGATGCTTGGAAGGCGTGATTGGACAAATGACGCTGGAGGATCATTGGAGGGTTTTGTTGTTGTCTTTGTTTTTAAAGATTTATTTATTGGAAAATCAGGTAAAATTTAGAGAGGAGAGACAGAGAAAGAATTTCCATCTGCTAGTTCACTCCCCAGGTGGCCACAACAGCTGGAGCTGATCCAACCTGAAGCCAGGAGCTTCTTGGGGTCTCTCACGTGGGTACAGGGTCCCACGGCTCTGGGCTATTATCTGCTGCTTTCCCAGGCTGTTAGCAAGGAGCTGGATGAGAAGTGGAGCAGCTGGGACACAAACCAGCGCCCATAGGGGACCCTGTGGCTTGTAGTGTAAGAATTTAGCCATTGAACCTCTGTGCTGGGCCCCCAGGATCATTGGTTTTCACAGACACAAAGCTGACATTTCCTCAGCGACACCTATCCCAGGTCACCAGTGATCCTTTTGTCCTTAAAGTTAGTGAACAGGAGTTGAGAGCGACAGTGCACCCGTCCTGTGCTAGAAACCACTATTCTATTTGTGAAGGCTTTTCCCTAAGATTTATTTTTAAATATTTAGTTACTGTAAAGTCAGATATACAGACAGGAGGAGAGACAGAGAGGAAGATCTTCTGTTCACTGATTCACTCCCCAGGCGGCCGCAATGGCTGGAGCTGAACCAATCCGAAGTCAGAAGCCTCTTCCGGGTCCCACGGGGGGGGGGGGGGGGGGGGGCAGGGTCCCAAGCTTTGGGACGTTCTTGACTGCTGTCCCAGGCCACAAGCAGGGAGCTAGATGGGAAGTGGAGCTGCCGGGATTAGAACCATGTGGAATCCTGGTGCATGCAAGGAGAGGACTTCAGCCACTAGGCCCATTCTCCCCACGATTTTTGTGACAGAATTCTCTTGCTGTCTTTATTCCTCCTACCTTTTCGGCCATGTTTCTGCAGAGTTCACTTCCCTTTCGAGTTGCTCTGCGGGATCCCGTCCTTGCCTGCTGGTGTCCCTCCGTCACGTGTGCAGTGTGTCCGTAGCTCAGCTGTGTTCTCTTTACCCCTTCCTGCCTTTCTGACTGCACACAGGGTGTCCTGTCGTGAGTGAAGTACAGGTTTCTCAAACTCAACATGTTCAAAATAAGTAGCCAATGTAAAGGCTGGCTTCCTCCTGTGTTCCCTCTCTCAGCAGGTGTATGGAACGTGGTTCACTATGGTAAGAGTTTGAATCTGAGTCTTCAACTCCTTTTCCCCTGCACTGCCTGTTGCTATTTCAGTTAGCAAGCCCTCTTCTCTCTAACACCTCCCAGATCCTTCTCCCTCTTAATTGCTCCTACCTTAAATCAGACTCCCATTATGTCATAGTTGCAATATGTGACAACATCCTGACTAGTTAGCTGGCTTTGTCATCTTCACTCTGTGTACTGCCACTACAGCTTTCAAACAGTTCTGACCTTGTCATTGCCCTGCTTATCTCACTGCCCTCAGGCAATCTAACAGCTTGAAATGAAGGGCCTTTTCATTGTCTTTGTTCTTGTAGGCCACCCCCTCTTCAGTTTCTGTCTCACGTCTATTCTTCCTCATCCTAAAACCCAGCCAGCCCGTTCCTGAGCCCCTGTGCCCGGCTGAGCTACCCCTCCATGGCCCCAGGCATCTGTTGTCCAGCAGGGGTGTCCTTGGCTTGTGGATGCTCCCTTGTTTCTGCCTCCGGCTAGCCTCTCTGCCTCATGGAGGACACCGGTGTTTTTCTTTTTTTCCATGGTGATGCACTCAGTGTCTGGTATATGTGTGATATGCTCTCAATGCTTATTTGTCAAATTTACAAATAACTTGAAAAAGTGAGCAGGAAGAAGTTCAAGGCTCAGGACCATGAATAGCAAAAGTGTAAGGAAGGAGCAGGTTTGGCATGGGAAGAAGTCTTTGTTTTGGGGTTTGTAGTATTTTAGCTCCGTAAGCCTGATGCCAGAAGCTGAGCCCTCAGAGTGGATAGAACCATCAAGCAGTGGGTACTGGAGTGTTGCAGGATGGAAAACAACACAGCTGAATTCCAGAGTAGACCCACAGACGTTAGTAGGAAAGTGTATGGGATGAGAATATGAGCCTGCTCCTGTCACGCAGCCCAGCCGGCACAGGTCCACAGTGAAGTGTCACGGCAGAGGGGAGCGGGAGGAGAACGCGGATCCCGTTGGCTTGGATTTTCTCCGACTGAAGCACAGTTGCCTGGAGCTCAAAGTCAGGAGTACTTCCTGTGTCCTGTGTCCTATGAACATCACAGGGAGTGTGTACTTCCACGCGCCCAGATGGTCCTTTGGAAGCTTCTCCATGCACTCAGGAAAGGAGGCAGCTGAGGCATTCTTGAGACCACCGCCAGTGCACATTTTGAGTAAGCAGTGCACTGTAACAAGGAGTATGAGAGCGAGCAGGCAGAAACGTCCTCATTTGTTGCCAAGTACTGTGTACTGGCCGTCACTGTCGGTGCTGTCCTTTTATGCCTGGCGACCCGGTGCGTTGGAGGATGCAGTCACCGCAGCAGGTGAGCAGTACGAAGCTCTGCGGTGACAGGAGATTTTAGACTGTGACTGCAGCTCCAGCACTGTCATGTGGGACCACTCCTGCGTGAGCCTTCAGGGAGCAACTGTCATCAGTGATTGAGGAAACAGATTTATGGGAAGCAAAGCCGCAGAGAAAGTGTGTCATTCTTCCTGTCAAGCAGCACAGGTTGGCGCTCTGGCTGCCCACAAGCCCGGGGCCCTCCCCCGCCTAGCAGCGTTGGATGGGGAGCTAGGATCCCCAGCAGGAAGCATGGGCCAGCATGGGTACCCCCAGCCACAGCCACATGGCCGGGGTATCCAGACACCTGCGCCGATGATCAGACTTACCTGGACCCCACCCACCAACACGGCAGCATGGGCGGAGCCTGCTCTGTTTTAAATTGCTTGTTTGTAGTTTCTTATATATTATTTTTCTTGAGAGACAGACAGTGGCAGGGAGGCAAATGGAGTAAACCGCCATCAACTGCCGTCCCCCAGGCCCTGCCACAGGCAGGCCTGGACCAGGCACAGAGGCAGAAGCCAGGGACTCAGTCTATACCTTCCCTCGCATGGGTGGGAGAGCCACTGGCTTGAGTCACCCTGCTGACTCCCAGCTGCCGGAACCAGGATGCAAACCCGGGTGCTCTGAGTGTCCTACGATCAGACTTTAGAACTATTAACATCTAAGGTGAAATGTGTAGTAGTTTTCATTTGAGCAACAACTGAGATTTTTTTATGATTTATTTTTTATTGGAAAGGTAGATCAGACTTATGGAGGAGAGACAGAGAAAGAACTTTCATCCACTAGTTTGTCCCCCAAGACCTGCAACAATCAGAGCTAAGCCTGTCCGAAGCCAGGAGCCAGGATCCTCTCCTGGTCTCCCAGCCGGCTGCAGCGTCCCAGGGCTTTGGGCCGTCCTTTTCTGATTTCCCAGACCCTAAGCAGGGAGCTGGATAGAAATGGAGCAGCCTAGATGTGAACCAGCATTTGAAGGTAGAGGATTAGCCAATTGAGCCATCGTGCCAAGACCCAACAACTGAGATCTTGGGATTGTTTCCACATGGTCTGTTACTTGTATTCCAGAATATGCAAATTGGGTAAATAATTATTTGCTAATTTGCAATTTTGAAATAATAAATTAGGGTTGGTTTTTTTTCCCCCAAGACCTCTGTGCTTTTTTCAGATTACTTTATGTGATGTTACAAGAAAAATATGATATGCTAAGAGCAAAATGATGCTGACATAATTAAATGACTGGATAAAGGCATATTTCCTCTTTTAGCCTGCACCCTCTTTATGAATCGAAGGGATACAGTCTGTACAGTCCCGGGCCAGAGCAGAACAGGAGGCTGTGTCATGTTAGAAATGGCAGATCTGTGCAAGTGGGAGCTTACGGAGAGGAAAGCCAAACAAAGAAAGCCCAGACCGATGCCTGGCCGCAGCAGCCACCTCACTTCATCAAGTGGATGTCCACTCGCGTGCATGCTCATTATTTCTAGCTTTCTGTGAATGTACTTTGGTCTAGATGTAGTATTCAGACACAATGCAAGGTATACCTGATAATCTATTTTTCTATTAAAGACAAAGTAACAGGTGTTTAGCATAGCAACGGAGAGCCTGGTGTTTGGAGTGATGTATACTTCATTTGGGATCCAAACGCAGCTATTTTCTGGTGGTGTGCCCGTCTCTGCAAAAGTAACTGACCTTACTGGACTTGAGCAAACCTATTCAGAAGGACTAATGATGTTGCTTCTGGGGTTTTTCTAAGGATTAGATTGAGATAACATTTTACGTAGTACTTTAACTATGTGATACATACCAGTCTGAGGGCTTAATTGCTAGTTTGTTTTGCCTATGTGCTAACAGGACATATTAGAAAAAAAAAAAACTAAGAACTATGTCATGTTACAAAACAAATTTAGTATAATATAGAGTTATGAAAGACTGTTGGTAGCCTACATTTTTTACTCAACATTGTTTTAGTCCTTATAAGCCTGGACTCCCAAACTAGACATAATAAAATAACTTAAAAGTTGTTACCTATTAAGCCTTGCAAGAACAACTAGTAAAGTTCTACAGTCGGGAAGGGGAAAATGTCAGCCTAAGTTATGCCACTTTGTAAAACGTCTCTGATTAGTCATCAGATTTTCCTGAAGGATATTTCTCTGATGCGGGCTTACATAACCCCGTGGTCACAGGTTGGAAGCCCGAGCCTTGCAGGTGTCTGCAGCACTAGTAGAAGCCGCAGCCTGTTAACTTGCCCGTTGTGCTGATACGGTACTTGGAGCTCCTGTCTTAAATTTTGCACCTTTGGGAATGTAACTTGGGACTCCCCTAATCTTGGGAGCCTGCCTGGGCAGTGTTTTCTAGTATTGCTTTAGCATTTTTGTTGGTTTGAAAGCCAGATAGACTTCCCATTGCGCTTGTTCATTCTTACGTGTTCAGAAGGCTGGGGCTGGGCCAGGCCCAAGGAGGAGCCTAAGCCAGAACCCCCACCTGGTGGCTGGAGCTGTTACCTGCTGCCCCCCCCCCCCCCCCCCCCCCCCCCCCCCGGTGTGCAGCAGCAGGAATCCAGGGTCAGGAGTTGAGCTGGAACTCACCCACAGGGGAACACCTGCTCTGTCTGCTGTAGGCCCTGGAGACCTCTGTGTATGCCTTCCCCACTGCTCTGCTTAGCTTTCCAGCTCGTAGCACTGATATATTTGCTCCTGGAAGACTTTCCTGATGGTCTCTGTATGTGAAGGCCCTTTTCATTGGGTCTCTTACAGAAAGCTGTAGAAAATTCATGAAAACACAGGAATAGAATTCTCCTAGGATGGGCCCGGTGCTGTGGCCTAGTGGCTAAAGTCCTCACCTTGAACACACCGGAATCCCACATAGACGCCGGTTCTAATCCCGGCAGCCCCACTTCCCATCCAGCTCCCTGCTTGTGGCCTGGGAAAGCAGTTGAGGACCGGCTAAAGCCTTGGGACCCTGCACCCTGGTGGGAGAACCAGAGGAAGTTCCTGGCTCCTGGCTTCGGATCGGCTCAGTACTGCCCGTTGCGGTCACTTGGGGAGTGAATCATCAGACAGAAGATCTTCTTCTCTGTCTCTCCTCCTGTCTGTATATCTGACTTTGCAATAAAAAGAAAATAAATCTTAAAGAATTATAATCCTAGCTACATAATTCTTTCTCCTAGGACCTGATTATGATCATTCATAATTTTTCTTTGTGCTCTTGCTCAGTACTTTATGAATCTGTCTTCAAATTTTTTGAGGCATTTCATTCTCTTGGTTTTTGGTCATCTCTTTCTTAAAAGTTGCTTCATTAAATATAGATCCAGCAGATGCTGGTCAGTGTCATGGGAATGCAGAGGCATGGTAGTGAAGTAGTGCCTCAGTTGGAGTTCTGTTCTCAGAGAGCTGCCATTCCACTGACCTTGAACCTGCAAGCTGTCATTTATAGTGAGGACATTAATAGAACCTACTTTCAAGGTTCAAGTAACAAGATAATTCCTAATAAAGTACTTGGTACAGTGCCCGCTGCATATTAAATAGGAGTAAGCATCAGCTCTGGGTCATATTATCAAAAATTAACAGATTGAACCAGGTAAACTGAAAGGGAAGAAGTTCTGATATTCTTGCACTGCCCCGTTCTGTGCCACACTTACATGACGCCTTCCGTTCCCCGCGCTGTTTGGGCTGTGACTCTCCGGAATTCCTGTAAAAGGTCAGACACCAGTCTGTTGTTTTGAACGTGATGTCAGTGGAACAAGTTATGATTCAACAGTTTTATCACTCTGGACCATCATCACATGGATGGGAGCCAGAAAGTGATAATAGGAAGACAGTCATTTCTCCTTTCTTCCTCTGCCGTAAAATCCTATTCGTGTTGAGCTGATTGCACCAACATTTCATTGAGGGCATTTCTACAGAGTATGTTGTAAATGAATCCAGCCAGTGTATTCTAAATAGATGTTCTGTTTTCCACAGATGCTACTTTAGTCACTAAGGGTAGTTGTTAGCCACACTTTTCATGTCCCTGTAAAAAGCAGTGGTGGATGTATGTCTTCTCGTTTATGTCAACTTTTTTTTTTTAAAGATTTATTTTTATTATTTTTTCATTGGAAAGGCAGATATACAGAGAGGAGAGACAGAGAGTAAGATCTTCTGTCCAATGATTCACTCCCCAAGTGAGCGCAACGGGCCGATACTATGCCGATCCGAAGCCAGGAGCCTCTTCCGGGTCTCCCACTCGGGTGCAGGGTCCCAAAGCTTTGGGCCGTCCTCGACTGCTTTCCCAGGCCACAGGCAGGGAGCTGGATGGGAAGTGGAGCTGCCGGGATAGAACCGGCGCCCATATGGGATCCCGGGCGTGCAAGGTGAGGACCTTAACCACTTGCGCCACCGCGCCAGGCCCTATGTCAACTTTTAATAGCATTCTGATAGCTTCCTGATGTCAACTCTTCTTTGTAAAGTCACTGTTGCTCCAAAAGCTTTCTGTGAAGAATACCATTTTTGCTATAAGCCATTAAGCATTTACCATTCTGTTCACAATGACTCAAATGGTAACCTTAAAAAACAATACCTCTGTGCTCCAACCAAGTCTTTGGCAAACAAACTTCTCTTAAAATTTACTGTTTGGGGCTACTCTATGGCACAGTGCCCCTTTGGGTGCAAGTTCAGTCCCAGATGCTCCACTTTGGTTCCAGCTCATTGTTACCATGCCTATAAGGCCCAAGTGCTTGGATCCCTGCAGTAACACAAGATGTGTGGAAGAAGCTGCTGGCTTGAGAGGGGCCCTGACCCAGCCCCTGCAGCCACTTGAGAAGTGAAGCCGCAGGTGGGAAATTTATCTTTTTGTCTCTCTCTCTCTGGCTCTTTCTCTGGCTCTCTCTCTCTCTCTCTGGCTCTCTCTCTGGCTCTCTGTCTCTCTATGGCTCTTTCTCTCTCTGGCTACCTCTCTCTCTGTTTCTCTCTTTCTCTGGCTCTCTCTCTCTCTCTCTGGCTCTCTCTCTCGCTGGCTCTCTCTCTGTCTGGCTCTCTCTCTCGCTCTCTGGCTCTCTCTCTCTGGCTCGCTCTCTCTGGCTCTCTCTCTCTCTGGCTCTCTCGGTCTCTCTCTGCCTCCCTCTCTCTCTCAGGCTCTCTCTCTGGCTCTCTCTCTCTGGCTCTCTCTGGCTCTCTCTGGCTCTTTCTCTCTCTCTCTCTCTCTCTCTGGCTCTCTCTCTCTTTCTCTTTACTCTCTGGCTCTCTCTCTCTGGCTCTCTCTCTCTGGCTCTCTCTCTCTCTCTCTGGCTCTCTCTCTGGCTCTCTCGCTCTCTCTCTGGCTCTCTCTGGCTCTCTCTCTGGCTCTCTCTCTCTGGCTCTCTCTCTCTCTCTCTCTGGCTAGCTCGCTCTCTCTGTGGCTCTAACTCTCTCTGGCTCTCTCTCTTTGGCTCTCTCTCTCTCTGTGTGTCTGGCTCTCGCTCTCTCACTCTCTCTGGCTCTCTCTCTCTCTCTCTCTGGCTCTCTCTCTCTGTCTCTCTGGCTCTCTCTCTCTCTGGCTCTCTCTCTCTCTCTGGCTCTCTCTCTCTCTCTCTCTCTGGCTCGCTCTCTCTGGCTCTCTCTCTCTTTGGCTCTCTCTCTCTCTCTGCCTCTCTCTCTCTCTGGCTCTCTCATCTACTCTCTGGCTCTCTCTCTCTCTCTCTGGCTCTCTCTCTCTCTCTCTCTGGCGCTCTCTCTCTCTCTCTCTCTGCCTCTCTCTCTGCCTCTCTCTCTCTACTGGCTCTCTCTGGCTCTCTCTCTGGCTCGCTCTCTCTGGCTTGCTCTCTCCCTGGCTCTCTCTCTCTTACTCTGGCTCTCTCTCTCTCTATCTCTCTCTCTCTATCTCTGGCTCGCTCTCTCCCTGGCTCTCTCTCTCTGGCTCTCTCTCTCTTACTCTGGCTCTCTCTCTCTCTCTCTCTCTGGCTCGCTCGCTCTCTGGCTCTCTCTCTCTGCCTCTCTCTCTGGTTCTCTCTCTCTCTCTGCCTCTCTCTCTGGCTCTCTCTCTCTGGCTCTCTCTCTCTTACTCTGGCTCTCTCTCTCTCTCTCTCTCTCTCGCTCTCTCTCTGGCTCTCTCTCTCTGCCTCTCTCTCTGGTTCCCTCTCTCTCTGGCTCTCTCTCTCTGGCTCTCTCTCTCTCTGGCTCTCTCTCTCTCTCTGGCTCTCTCTTACTCTGGCTCTCTCTCTCTCTCTGGTTCTCTCTCTCCTACTCTGGCTCTCTCTCTCTTACTCTGGCTCTCTCTCTCTCTCTGGCTCTCTCTCTCTCTTTGGCTCTCTCTCTCTCTTTGGCTCTCTCTCTCTCTGCCTCTCTCTCTCTGGCTCTCTCTCTCTCTGGCTCTCTCTCTCTCTCTCTGGCTCTCTCTCTCTCTCTGGCTCTCTCTCTCTCTGGCTCTCTCTCTCTCTCTGGCTCTCTCTCTCTCTGGCTCTCTCTCTCTCTGGCTCTCTCTCTCTCTCTGGCTCTCTCTCTCTCTCTGGCTCTCTCTCTCTCTCTCTGGCTCTCTCTCTCTCTCTCTGCCTCTCTCTGTCTCTCTCAGGCTCTCTCTCTGGCTATCTCTCTCTGTCTCTCTCTCTTACTCTGGCTCTCTCTTACTCTGGCTCTCTCTCTCTTACTCTGGCTCTCTCTCTCTCTCTCTCTGGCTCTCTCTCTCTGGCTCTCTCTCTCCCTGGCTCTCTCTCTCTGGCTCGCTCTCTCTTACTCTGGCTCTCTCTCTCTCTCTGCCTCTCTCTCTGGTTCTCTCTCTCTCTTTGGCTCTCTCTCTCTCTCTCTGGTTCTCGCTCTCCTACTCTGGCTCTCTCTCTCTCTCTGGCTCTCTCTCTGGCTCTCTCTCTTACTCTGGCTCTCTCTCTCTCTGGCTCTCTCTCTCTGGCTCTCTCTCTCTCTGGCTCTCTCTCTCTCTGGCTCTCTCTCTCTTACTCTGGCTCTCTCTCTCTCTCTCTCTCTCTCTCTCTCTCTGGCTCGCTCTCTCTGGCTCTCTCTCTCTCTTTGGCTCTCTCTCTCTCTCTGCCTCTCTCTCTGGCTCTCTCTCTCTCTCTGGCTCTCTCTCTCTCTCTCTGGCTCTCTCTCTCTCTCTGGCTCTCTCTCTCTCTCTCTCTCTCTCTCTCTGGCGCTCTCTCTCTGGCGCTCTCTCTCTCTCTCTCTCTCTGCCTCTCTCTCTCTGGCTCTCTCTCTCTACTGGCTCTCTCTGGCTCTCTCTCTGGCTCGCTCTCTCTGGCTTGCTCTCTCCCTGGCTCTCTCTCTCTTACTCTGGCTCTCTCTCTCTTACTCTGGCTCTCTCTCTCTCTATCTCTGGCTCTCTCTCTCTTACTCTGGCTCTCTCTCTCTCTCTGGCTCTCTCTCTCCTACTCTGGCTCTCTCTCTCTTACTCTGGCTCTCTCTCTCTCTTTGGCTCTCTCTCTTTGGCTCTCTCTCTCTCTCTGCCTCTCTCTCTCTGGCTCTCTCTACTCTCTGGCTCTCTCTCTCTTACTCTGGCTCTCTCTCTCTCTCTCTCTGGCTCTCTCTCTCTCTTTGGCTCTCTCTCTCTCTCTCTGGCTCTCTCTCTCTGGCTCTCTCTCTCTCTCTCTGGCTCTCTCTCTCTCTCTCTGGCTCTCTCTCTCTTACTCTGCCTCTCTCTGTCTCTCTCAGGCTCTCTCTCTGGCTCTCTCTCTCTGTCTCTCTCTCTTACTCTGGCTCTCTCTCTCTCTCTCTGGCTCTCTCTCTCTTACTCTGCCTCTCTCTCTCTGTCTCTCTCAGGCTCTCTCTCTCTGTCTCTCTCTCTTACTCTGGCTCTCTCTCTCTTACTCTGGCTCTCTCTCTCTCTATCTCTGGCTCTCTATCTCTGGCTCTCTCTCTCCCTGGCTCTCTCTCTCTGGCTCTCTCTCTTACTCTGGCTCTCTCTCTCTCTCTGCCTCTCTCTCTGGTTCTCTCTCTCTTACATGGCTCTCTCTCTCTCTCTCTCTCTGGTTCTCGCTCTCCTACTCTGGCTCTCTGGCTCTCTCTCTCTCTCTGGCTCTCTCTCTTTGGCTCTCTCTCTCTTACTCTGGCTCTCTCTCTCTCTCTCTGGCTCTCTCTCTCTCTTTGGCTCTCTCTACTCTCTGGCTCTCTCTCTGGCTCTCTCTCTCTTACTCTGGTTCTCTCTCTCTTACTCTGGCTCTCTCTCTCTCTTACTCTGCCTCTCTCTCTCTGTCTCTCTCAGGCTCTCTCTCTGGCTATCTCTCTCTCTCTGTCTCTACCTCTCTCTCTGGCGCTCTCTCTCTCTCTCTCACTCTCTCTCTCTCTCTCTGTGTCTGGCTCTCTCTCTCTGGCTCGCTCTCTGGCTCTCTCTCTCTCTGGCTCTAACTCTCTCTCTCTGGCTCGCTCTCTATCTCTGGCTCTCTCTCTCTCTCTGTCTCTCTCAGGCTCTCTCTGTCTGCCTCTCTCTCTCTCTGGCTCACTCTCTCTCTGTGTGTGTCTGCCTCTCTCTCTCTCTGGCGCTCTCTCTCTGGCTCTCTCTCTCTGGCTCTCTCTCTCTGCCTCTCGTTCTCTTGCTCTCTCTCTCTACTCTCTCTCTCTCTGGCTCTCTCTCTCTCTCTGGCTCTCTCTCTCTCTCTCTGTGGCTCTCTGTCTCTGGCTCGCTCTCTCTCTCTGGCTCTCTCTCTGGCTCGCTCTCTCTGGCTCTCTCTCTCTGGCTCTCTCTCGCTCTCTCTGGCTCTCTCTCTCTGGCTCTCTCTCTACTCTCTGGCTCTCTCTCTGGCTCTCTCTCTCTCTCTGGCTCTCTCTCTCTCTCTGGCTCTCTCTTACTCTGGCTCTCTCTCTCTTACTCTGCCTCTCTCTCTCTGTCTCTCTCAGGCTCTCTCTGGCTCTCTCTCTGGCGCTCTCTCTCTCTCTCTCTCTCTGTGTCTGGCTCTCTCTCTCTACTCTCTGGCTCTGTCTCTCTCTGTCTCTGTCTGTCTGCCTCTCTCTCTCTCTCTGGCTCTCTCTCTCTCTGTCTGCCTCTCTCTCTCTCTGGCTCACTCTCTCTCTGTGTGTGTGTCTGCCTCTCTCTCTCTCTGGCGCTCTCTCTCTCTGGCTCTCTCTCTCTCTCTCTCTCTCTGGCGCTCTCTCTCTGTCTGGCTCTCTCTCTTTGGCTCTCTCTCTCTGGCTCTCTCTCTCTCTCTCTACTCTCTGGCTCTCTGGTTCTCTCTCTCTCTGCCTCTCTCTCTGGCTCTCTCTCTCTCTCTGGCTCGCTCTCTGGCTCTCTCTCTCTCTGTGGCTCTCTGTCTCTGGCTCGCTCTCTCTCTCTTACTCTGGCTCTCTCTCTCTCTCTCTCTGGCTTTCTCTCTCTTACTCTGGCTCTCTCTCTCTCTCTGGCTCTCTCTCTCTTTCTGCCTCTCTCTCTCTTACTCTGGCTCTCTCTCTTTGGCTCTCTCTCTCTGGCTCGCTCTCTCTGGCTCTTTCTCTCTCTGGCTCTCTCTCTCTCTCTCTCTCTGCCTCTCTGGCTCTCTCTCTCTGCCTCTCTCTCTGGCTCTCTCTCTCTGGCTCTCTCTACTCTCTGGCTCTCTCTGTCTCTCTCTCTCTGGCTCTGTCTCTCTGGCTCTGGCTCTGGCTCTAAGTCTCTCTTGCTCTAACTCTCTCTGGCTCTCTCTCTGGCTCTCTCTCTCTCTCTGGCTCGCTCTCTCTCTCTGGCTCTCTCTCTCTCTCTCTACTCTCTGGCTCTCTGGTTCTCTCTCTCTGCCTCTCTCTCTGGCTCTCTCTCTCTGGCTCGCTCTCTGGCTCTCTCTCTCTTTCTGCCTCTCTCTCTCTTACTCTGGCTCTCTCTCTTTGGCTCTCTCTCTCTGGCTCGCTCTCTGGCTCTCTCTCTCTGGCTCTCTCTCTCTGGCTCTTTCTCTCTCTCTCTGGCTCTCTCTCTCTTACTCTCTCTCTGCCTCTCTGGCTCTCTCTCTCTGCCTCTCTCTCTCTGCCTCTCTCTCTGGCTCTCTCTACTCTCTGGTTCTCTCTGTCTCTCTCTCTGGCTCTGTCTCTCTGGCTCTGGCTCTGGCTCTAAGTCTCTCTTGCTCTAACTCTCTCTGGCTCTCTCTCTGGCTCTAACTCTCTCTCTCTGGCTCGCTCTCTCTCTCTGGCTCTCGCTATCTCTGGCTCTCTCTGTCTCTCTGGCTCTGGCTCTAAGTCTCTCTTGCTCTAACTCTCTCTGGCTCTCTCTCTGGCTCTAACTCTCTCTCTCTGGCTCGCTCTCTCTCTCTGGCTCTCTCTCTCTCTGTCTGTCTGCCTCTCTCTCTCTCTGGCTCACTCTCTCTCTGTGTGTGTGTCTGCCTCTCTCTCTCTCTGGCGCTCTCTCTCTCTCTGGCTCTCTCTCTCTCTGGCGCTCTCTCTGTGTCTGGCTCTCTCTCTCTGGCTCTCTCTCTCTCTCTCTACTCTCTGGCTCTCTGGTTCTCTCTCTCTGCCTCTCTCTCTGGCTCTCTCTCTCTCTCTGGCTCGCTCTCTGGCTCTCTCTCTCTCTGTGGCTGTCTCTGGCTCGCTCTCTGTCTCTGGCTCTCTCTCTCTTTCTGCCTCTCTCTCTCTGGCTTTCTCTCTCTTACTCTGGCTCTCTCTCTTACTCTGGCTCTCTCTCTCTCTGGCTCTCTCTCTCTCTGGCTCTCTCTCTCTCTGGCTCTCTCTCTCTCTGGCTCTCTCTCTCTTTCTGCCTCTCTCTCTCTTACTCTGGCTCTCTCTCTGGCTCTCTCTCTCTGGCTCTCTCTCTCTGGCTCTCTCTCTCTCTGGCTCTTTCTCTCTCTGGCTCTCTCTCTCTCTCTCTGGCTCTCTCTCTCTTTCTCTCTGCCTCTCTGGCTCTCTCTCTCTGCCTCTCTCTCTGGCTCTCTCTCTCTGGCTCTCTCTACTCTCTGGCTCTCTCTGTCTCTCTGGCTCTGGCTCTGGCTCTAAGTCTCTCTTGCTCTAACTCTCTCTGGCTCTCTCTCTGGCTCTAACTCTCTCTCTCTGGCTCGCTCTCTCTCTCTGGCTCTCGCTATCTCTGGCTCTCTCTCTCTCTCTCTCTAGCTCTCTCTCTTACTCTGGCTCTCTCTCTCTTACTCTGGCTCTCTCTCTCTTACTCTGGCTCTCTCTCTGGCTCGCTCTCTCTCTGGCTCTCTCTCTCTTGCTCTGCCTTTTATATAGTTTGTTTGGAACTGTGCTTTGACCAAGGCAATAAAAATGACTATTGCAACCATTTTCAAACTCGAACAGTCTACCAAACGTTTGAGTGAGGTTTTTTGTATGCCGCATAGCAAATGGTTGATTCATTATTGGCTGAGCTGCTTTCATTGTTCATATTTGTTAGAAATGATCTTGAGGAGATAGTTGTCCCTCCAGGGGAGGAGACAAAGTTTAGGTTCTTCTAGATCCTTTGCGATTCCATGTCAATTTTATCATAGGATTGTGTTTGATACTGCCTTGATGCATGAATCAATTTGGGGATGAGATGTAACTGAACAGCATGCATCCTTCCATTCACTTGAATCCCTTTTTTTCCTTAGCATTTTCCAGTTTTTTCTGTAAAGCTAGTACACATATTTTGGCACCAATTTATTGTATTTTAAAATTTTAATTTAAAAATTTTAGACTAGAGGAAAAGAGGGTTTGGCGTGTTTATGTGTGCCGTACCGTGTCGACCAGGCTAAATTCCTTCCTGATTTGTAACCCAGCCAGTTTCTTCATGCTGTTTCTCCTTTCCATTCTCACCGTGTTCTCCTTCTGGGATTTCATGCAAGTGCATGCAACACTGTACGATCTGGTCTCTCAGGTCATTGAGGCACTGCAGCAGTTGCTTCAACCATCTCTGCATGTGGAATTCTTGGGTGCAGTGACTGCTCTAACGCACAGAGCAAGGCCTCCAAATTGAGCAGCAGGAAGTGGGTGGACAGGGTAAAAGAAACGGTGCCTTCTGGTAGATGCTCCGTCTCAGAGGGACCTGAAAAATAGGCAGGGAAGGAAATCCTCTCCCAGATGCACATCATGTGCACACTCCTAAGGAAAGCTTTTAAAATTGTGTGTGAAAGGCCGACAGAATCTCTTCTAACTCAGTGTTCCAAGGTCCACAAGTGTCTGCTCCCTCGTGGAGTGTGTGCGGGCAGGAAGCTGGTCCTGGAAGCAGAGCCAGGACTCTCACCCAGAGATTCTAGTTTGAGGTCCAGGCATGTCACACACCATTTTAACCATTGTTCAGACTGCCCACCCTAAAATGGATTCTTTTTTATTAACATTCAGAAAGCAAAACAACAAAGATCTTGTAAATTAAAAGACAGGACACTGAAATTCTCAATGGATCAGAATGAGAGACAAAGGGAGAAAATACCCTGTACTGCGGGGAACAGAGCAATGGAAAATAGATGAGTCTAAGGAGTTCCTAAAGACAAAATGTGGACAGAAACAAGAAGGAAAACTCAAAAGGGAGAGAGAGAAGCTGCCCCTAGCGACTAAGTCACCCACGTCCCAGACTGGAGTGCTGGGGTTCAGATGGGTGCTAGTCCCCGTTCGTGCGCATGCACCATGGAGGGGCAGCACGCAGGACTATAGCAGAAGTGGACTTCTCACTCCAGACTTGGTAGAACTGGACTGAATCCTGCCTTCCGCTGTGGCCTGACGCCTGCCCCGAGCATCGCACACAGTCGAGCAGTGAGCTAGTAGTCAGGGACTCTGCCTTTCACATCTACTAAGATAGTTTTACTGTAAAAGCAACACATACATACACAGTTTAGTGAATTTAAAGCTAGTATTTGTGTACCAACCAACCAGGGCAAGAAATCAAACTGAGCCAGCATCTGCAGGAGCCTTCCCGTGTACCCGACAGGATTACCATGCCACTCTGCTCCTCCTCCCCAGAGGCAATAACTCTGCTGACAAATACGATGATGTACTTCCTTTTGTTTTTAAACTACACACGCACACACACACCCCTTAACACTAAAGCTTAGTGTTTTTTTTTTAAGATTTATTTTTATTATTTTTCTTATTGGAAAGGCAGATATACAGAGAGGAGAGAAAGAGAGGAAGATCCTCCGTCCAATGATTCACTCCCCAAGTGAGCGCAACGGCCGATGCTATGCCGATCTGAAGCCAGGAGCCTCTTTCGGGTCTCCCACGCGGGTGCAGGGTCCCAAAGCTTTGGGCCGTCCTCGACTGCTTTCCCAGGCCACAGGCAGGGAGCTGGAAGGGAAGCGGGGCTGCCGGGATAGAACCGGCGCCCATATGGGATTTCGGGCATGCAAGGCGAGGACCTTAACCACTACGCCACCGCGCCGGGCCCTAAAGCTTAGTTTTTGAATCATTTACTAATACATATGCATTACATCTTTGACTCAACATCGTAGCGTCCATTCATATTATATATATAGCTAATCACTATATATAATTATGTCCTTAGAGGTGTTTACAAGCCCAACTCAGCAGTATGAACCTGTGAGTAGTATTTATGAAAATGCCTTTCACATCCTTTAACATTTTACTGTTCACACACATTTTCTTCAAGTATGTATTTCTTCATGTGTGCATGTCTAATGACGTACTTGCGGATCACAGGCTAATGTGACTTTACTGAGAAATGCTGCTTTCCAAGGGGATTGTGCCCTGTGCGCGCTGGTGGTACGGTGGTGAGCACAGCTGCCTTCCGAAGTGGACCGTGCCCCTGACAGGACAGTCCTGTTTGGTCTTTGCCAATCTGGAGGGGGTGGAACAGTATTTCATTAAGGTTTTCATTTGCATTTCACTGACAACTAATGAGGCTGAGTGACTTTCCATATGATTATTGTTTGTTGTGAGTTTCCTGTCCTTGGAGTTGAATCTCAATAATACTTTGCAATGGTAATTATAATCTTAATATAATCTATAAACTAGGGTACAAGTGGCTGGGGTCCTTTCTCTTACAATTAGCCTAATTGTTTTGCAAGCTTGTTGGTGCTTTTAGAGGTTTTTTTTTAAAAGACTCAATTTAGCCACACTTTAATTCTTGGCAGGCACCCATGGCCTGGCTTGTCATTTCTATAAAAAGAAAGCTTTAAAAGTATTCTTAATCAGACTTTGAGTCAATCATTTTTTATTTTTACCCCCCAATCTGTAAGCCTTTTGGAAGGCTGAACAAATCAGACAACTTCTTTCGTATCTCACTGGTTACTGACATGACAATACTGTGGAACTTCCTGTCTGCGCCCTACCCGATACAGGGTCCCTGGCATTCTCACTCTCAGTGGTGGAGGCCTCTGAAATTGAAAACAAACCGTCATTACTGTCATGTTGTTTGGGTCTGGAGTGAACCGAAATAAAAACATGTGTACTATACCATCTTTAGACAGAACTACTCTTTTCAGGATCATTGTCTTGTCAGGGTCATATGCATTGCAAATTTGGATAGAGCTAAAAGAAATATTCTGTGTTCCCTCTAGAAAAGGTTCTGAATATCATAGATTGTACCATCAGTCTTGAAAATACGGTATATAAAAAACTGACTTGAGGGCCAGTGTTGTGGCCCAACAGATTAAGCCACTGCCTTTAATGCCACCTCCCATATTGGAGTGCTAGGTTGAGTCCCAGCTGCTGTGCTTCTGATTCAGCTCCCTGCTGACAGGTCCAGAAAAGCAGCAGAAGGTGGCCGGAGTGCTCGAGGTGCCTCACTTCCTGTGGCCGTTTGGGGAGTGAATGAGCTGATGCAAGATCTCTGTCACTTGTTCTCTTCCCACTCTCTCCCTCTTTTCCCAGAATCTTCCACTGGGCTGTCAGTATTCTAGAAAAATAATTTATCAATGATAAAACAGTTGAGGATTGTTATTTTAGAAAAGTCACTTTAAAAAAAAATTTTATTGTAAAGGCAGACATACAAAGAGGAGAGACAAAAGATCTTCTGTTCACTCCCCAAGTGGCCGTTATGGCCGGGGCTGAGCCAATTTGAAGCCAGGACCTCTTCCGTGTCTCCCATGCAGACACAGGGTCCCAAGGCTCTGGGCCATCCTCTGCTGCTTCCCCAGGCCACAAGCAGGGAGCTGGAAGGGAAAGGGGGTAGGGGGGAGCAGCCTAGACACAGACCAGTCCCCAGAGGGTATTGTGGTGCTTAGAAGGAGGAAAATTAGCTATTTGACCTGTTATCCCAGGTCCTAAGCATTATTCTGTGCTCAGTAGGCATCTTTTTGAGATGATGGAAATGGCCTATCTTATGCTTGTGCTACTACTGAGTATTATGTATCAGAGAATATAAAATGTTATGTTTGTATGTATGTAATATCTTACTAAGGGAGATTTTAAGTAAATAAAGGCCCAGTACTACAAATTTAAATTTAGGTTACTGTCTTGTGCAGGTTTAGCCACTGCCAGTAGTGCCAGCATCTCATATGGACACCAAGTCCCAGCTGTTCCACTTCCAACTCAGCGCTGTGCTGAAGCACCTGAGAACCTGGACGGAGTTCCTGGCTCCTGGCTGCAGCCTGGGCCAGGGACCCATTCACTGCTGCTTTTTGGGAAGTGAACCAGCAGATGGAGCATCATTTTTTTTTTAAGATTTTTTTTTTTTATTGCAAAGTCAGATATACAAAGAGGAAGATCTTCCATCTGATGATTCACTCCCCAAGTGAGCACAACGGCCAGTGCTGTGCCGATCTGAAGCCAGGAAACAGGAACTTCTTCCAGGTCTCCCACATGGGAGCAGGGTCCCAAGGCTTTGGGCCTTTCTCAATTACTTTCCCAGGCCACAAGCAGGGAGCTGGATGGGAAGCGGAGCTGCCGGGATTAGAACCGGTGTCTGTATGGGATCCCGGCGCGTCCAAGGCAAGGACCTTAGCTGCTAGGCCACGCCGCCGGGCCTAGATGAAGCATCTTTTTCTCTGGTTTTCCTTCTGTCCCTTTTCCTTTGAAAGGAATAAATCCTAGTAAAATGATACAGCCTCTCCACTCTGCTTTGGGGATACTCCAAAGGTAAAGCCCTTGTGTTTGTAAAGATTTACTTATTTTTGTTGGAAGGACTGAAGAGAGTCTTCCATCTGCTGGTTTACTCCCCCAAAGGCCCCAAAGCCAAGAGTGCTGCTGGCCTCTCATGTTTAATTTTGCAGAAAATTATTTATATTTCTTAACAGAACATTGTCAGTGCATGGGTCTGAGGAGTGTTTTGTGGTTGCTAGAACCTGAACTGAATGTCCGTGTGACTGTGGAGTAAGAAGCAAGTGAAGGATGTTTTGTTCCCCTGACGGTCATGGTGAAGCCCTAACGTTGTTCGCTTCCTCCTCCAGCCCAGGAATGAGACCAGATGTGAGCTCTCCTCCATCGACCTCTGCCACAGCCTCGGGACCACCTCCCAAACTCTGCCTGGTGTGCTCCGACGAAGCTTCGGGATGCCATTATGGGGTCTTGACTTGTGGAAGCTGCAAAGTATTCTTCAAAAGAGCAGTGGAAGGTAGTGTGTATTTTGAAGAGTTTTATGTTTTATTTACTGGTTCCTATTTCTGAAACAGGTTTTTACATTTTTATTGTATGCTAAGCCCATATGGTAGAAAGGAGAGGGTGGTCCCCAGGTATTCCAGAAATCAAAAAGTATGTTTGAAAAACCAAACAAACAGTGTTAGGATGAAATAGAAAAGCGTAAATTAATAGGAAGCAATCTGGTCAAGAGAGCAGATGGTTATATTATAAGCAGAAGGTTACATTATAAGAAAGTGCTTATCTGGGATGTTTGGCTTAGTGGTTAAAATGCCTCCACCGGGACAACTGGGTTCAAATTCAGGTCCACTCACGCTCCCTGCTAATGCACACCTCATCCTTGGGTGTCACTCAGGAGGGAGAACTGAATTGAACTCCCAGACTCCCCGCTCAGCCCTGGCCCTTGAGATACTTTGGGAATGAACCATCGCTTGGAAGCTTTCTCTGCCTGAGAGGTATAAAAATAACACTTTTTAAAAACTTAGTAGGTGCAATGGTGGAATGGAGATGTTCTCTGCCATAAGCTAGTTGTTTCAGAGCCATTAACTATAACCTGCCTAGAAAAATGAATGACAGAACTGTGAGAAATGCAGTTCATTTGCCTTCTGGTTTTCCTGTTAAGCCAGGGCACCGTGCTAAAGAACGTCAGTGCCTCTTCCCCCCGTCACTGTCAATGCTCACCGGCCACAGACGGGAGGTCAGGTGACGTCACTGTATCAATGTTCTAGTAATATAAACTGCACCCCTGCTGACAGAGGCATGATCCCCAGAGAGCTCCCTGAAGTGCACTCTGCAGCCAGTGCTGACTGGTGGGAAACTGCACTTTTCTGTTACCACCAGTGTGTCGTCACTGAAGCAGTTATTAGGCACCACAACCTGAATGGATGACAAACTTCTGATGAGTTCTGAAGGTATGAGGCAATTTGCCATGTAAAAATGGTTATTTGCTGATAGTTGTGTTCAGTTCATAGAGTAACTTGTTCCCCTGCAGAGAGAGGCACACTTGGCCTACGCCACCTACGAGTCATGCGCAAAGCATAACCCTGCATGGTGCACAGTCCCCAACCAAGGGCCTGTTGCTGAGCTCAAACTCAAAAGGAGGAAGCCACTTCTTGTTCCCAGTTCAGCACTTTCTCAAGTATTTCCATTACATCATTGTAGTGGTCACAGTAATACAGTGCAGCTGCATGTAGTAGCATTGACGCATTGAAAGTGAAATTCAGAGTGAGGCATGAACATTTAAAGGAAAGCATGTGCATTAGTGTTGTTTTCACATTCATGTTAAAACAGCGCTACAATTCAAATGACTACAGGCACCAACTGTGTCATTTTGTAGCATTAATTTAATACAAGGGAAGGAGGGCAGGTTTACTTGGTGGTGGTGGTGTGATTTTTGAGAATGCATACATGCATGCCTAACCTCAAAGCATTAAAGCTAGACAGACCTGCCAAGTGCAAGAACACTGCAGACGCCGAGCTCTGCGCTGACTCCCTACTCTACAGTGTCAAGGTTCTCAGAGGGCCCTTTGCAACTCTACAATTTTGTGATTCTTTGATAGGCATTTTACATATATAGACACAGTATAAAAAATTGCTTCAAAACCCAGATTGGGATTTTGGAGGACTTCATTATAAAGCTGTCCCTACTATGATGTCCTATTTTTGAGTACATTTTTCATGCCTCAGATGAATACAATTTTAATGGCTGTGAGCACTCGGATGCTAGGAAGGAAGATTAGTACTTGACAGTTTAGGAAGTTGGGGATCAGTACGGGAGTGGTGGACTGGGGGATTCCAACGCAGCTGTCCCCAAGCAAGTTCTTAACCCCAATACTACACTGACTCCCCAAGGTAGATAAACTTGTCAACTGCAGGCGTAATCTTGTTATATCCCAAAGATGAACTCAGACTGAAATTAACAGCTACCATTTATTGAATGCTTGAAACTGCTGTTAAAAATCAGCAGATGGAAGATCTTTCTGTCTGTATCTCCTTCTCTCTGTAAATCTGCCTTTCCAATAAAATATATATGTATTTTAAGGGTTTATTTTCGTTAAGATTTGTTTTTATTGGAAAGTCAGATGTACAGAGAGAAAGAGACAGAGGAAGATCTTCCGTCTGTTGATTCACTCCCCAAGCAGCAGCAACAGGTGGAGCTGAGCTGATCTGAAGCCAGGAGCCTCTTTGGGGCCTCCCACATTGGTGCAGGGTCCCAAGGCTTTGGGTTGTCCTCAACTGCCTTCCCAGGCCACAAGAAGGGAGCTGGATGGGAAGCGGGGCTGCCGGGATTAGAACCAGTGCACCCATATGGGATCTGTCATGTGTCAAGGTGAGGACTTTAGAACTGTGCTGGACCTGTGGTAGCCAAGTTTTAAAAAGAGTTGTGAAGTGGGCATTTGAGAGACAGGTAGCACCTGCTTGAATTTTTTCCTTACATATTTCCCAGGGAATGTTTTTTGCCAAGAGAAAATTATGGTGGTTGTTGTTAACATGTTATTCAGTATTGGACATGATTTGAAGGTGAAGATATATTCATACACCCTTATGTTCTAAAGGCATGTGAAATAATGATTTCTGTAGGATTGGCATACAAGAGTTGAATTTGCCATATCTATTTAACCTGACTGGATAGATGCTGGCAACTTCAACATTCAAGACGAAATTCTTTCGCGGAGGGAGGAGGCATCTAATTTGTATACGGTATTGTAAGATTGACTGTCATTTTTCTCATGGGCCTCTCATGTTTTTTGCCAGTTGTCACTTTATTCAATATTCCTTTTCGTATTCAATCACAAGTCTACATAGTGATAAAAGGTATGTTCTGTATAAGACAGTTTTCAGAAATGCTCACTTTGGAGAGTTAGTGACTGCACTGCAGCACACAAGGGATTTGGAGAAGTGCCGTTTAAAAAAATTAAGGGGAAAACATATTTGTGCACTTTTACGTATGTATACCTGTTTTCAGATTTTTGAGCAAAGTGATGCTTTGGTCATGGTGTACTGACAAGTTCACTGCTTCCTTCCTCTGGTCTTGGTCATGATCTGCCAAGAAATAAACAGACTCTACATAAAAGAACTGTGGGATTTTAACAGTGCCTTTTATTCTATTCAGGACAGCACAATTATCTTTGTGCTGGAAGAAATGATTGTATCATTGATAAAATTCGAAGAAAAAATTGCCCGGCGTGCCGTTACCGAAAATGTCTTCAGGCTGGGATGAACCTGGAAGGTAATGTCTAAAGAATCTCCTGTGTATCTTAGGAATCTTTAATCATTTTTAAAATGTAAGACTCAGGTTCTAAGTGCTCTGCTGGTATGCTGGTGCAGTGAGAACTTCTTACGTGAGTACATGATGTCTGTTCACTCATCAATTCTAATTAATAATGCCAAATCATCACAGTTCATATACTAAAAAAAGGCATTAGTTAAGGATGAAATGCACACTAATTAAAAAAAAAAAGGAAAGTTGCTTCTAGTAGACAGATCCTTTATTTTAATTGCATTATAAATAATGCTAATTATTTCTGCTCCATTTCTCAGCAAAAACTAACACTTTTTTCTCTAATATAAACATGGGTATGTACCTATGAGCTTTGATTTTTAAAGCTGGTCAGCAGCCCGTGAAACTCTGTTTTTCTCATCCCCATGCCCACCCGCTCACCAGCACGTGCAGATTGCACTTTCAGAATCCTGTCAACACCACAGAACCTGTCCACCTTGGCAGCCGTTTTGAAGTCTTGTCATCCTTTCACCTCATGTTTCAAGATTGACTGGTTCTCTTGCCCCTGGTGTATTTTTTTGTTTCTCTTTTTTAGCTGAACTGTCTTTTGGCAACCTTATTTTATCTTATTTTTAAATTATATTTACATTTAAGCAGTTTATACTATTCAAGTGAGAGTTTTACAGAACTTCATGCACTGTAGGAGCATCGTAACAGACTTATAACTCTAATAAGCAATATATTAACAACTGAAGAGTAGAACAATCTTAGGCGAGTCAGCAGAGCAATCCCCAATAACTTAGCAAGTGAGGAATAACTGAACTCTGCATCCTACCTTAGTGAGGTCTAGGAAAAGCCAGATCAGGAACCTGAACAGTGAGGTACAGGCTGAGCAATTATAGGCCAGCTGACTTCTTCCTGTCTGTTCAATGCCTTCTATATTAGTCTGTCTTTCTGAGCTAATTTTGGGGTTCCTGAGCAACCCTGATGGTCATTGTTTAAGAGAGGACAGGGAGCCAAAGTTGAAACTTAAGTAAGGACCAGAGAAAGCTCCTCTCCGCGAGTCAAGAAAGAAATTTACAATTCTGCTATCTCTCAGGACCACCCAGGGCTCCTGGCTGTTGCTCTGATGTATCACCCTATGAAGAGGGCTCAGAGCTGAAGCAACTGTACTTTCATCTTAATACTTTTTCATCCTGAAAACTATGGCATTGGAGATGTTTCCTTCTCAGATTTATTTACATGCCCTTTTTTTTTTTTTTGCCTTTACTATCTGTAAACAACATCCAAGAAAAGTAAAGTGCTAGAATAAACATAGGTCTGGTCATTTAAAACTGGAGAAAGTGAAACTGACCTTTCCTGAGGCACAGTGCAGCGCCGGGCTAGCTGGCAGCATCCATCACAGAACTGGGGTGTCACAGCACCAAGTCCTGACGGCAGGGACTGCTTCTTTGGAAGAAAACAGGATTGAGTTTTAAGAAGCTGAGCAGGAATTAGATGCAAAATAAGGGCACAGAGATGATCAGATTTGTATTTTGGAAAGACTAACCTTAATTGAGAGACCAATTAAACCATGGTTCTGTTGATAGAATAACCATTGCTGCTTTCTGGAGCTACTGTGTCATGCATGTGTTATGAAACAAAGTAGATTGACCAGCACGAGTAAGTAGTCTTTAAGTCTGACTAGGTTAAGTACTCCCTTAAACATCTGCTGCCTAAATTCTTCCGCGTGATTGACAACTCACAAAGATGAATCACAAATTCTTTCACAGTTCCCTTTCAGAACCAGAGGGGTATTTTTTGTTAACAAACCACACAATTATTCCCCACTTTTGTATGTATCAGATTTTGGCCAAGATTTTAACCAGCTTCGCTTGCTGCTCACGAATTCCCAAAGTGTGTAATAAGCATTTGACAGTTTCAGAATAGGTCAATCACTGAACTTTTTAGGTCTTTAATTTCCTTTCAGTCTTACTCTTTGCCCTGAAGTGTCACGCCCAGTGAGGTAGTGTGATATGGGGCTGCTGCTCTGACACAGTGAGTTAATGTATGTCCTGTGCTTGTGTCATGGCTCTTCACCTTGGTTCCAGCTTCCTGATGACCAGTCTTTCAAGTGCTGAGCCGCAGATGAAGCTCCAGGTTGCGCCTGGCCCGGCCTTCCGGAGAGCGAAGCAGCAGATGGACGATCTCTGTGTTATCCCTACTCAGGAGCAGGAAGCACAGCCAGGACTCACATCAGGAACAGTATAGAATGGCAGCTTTACTCGCTGTGTCACAGTGCTGGCCCTGAAATGAATATTTCTTTTTAGAAAATTTATGGTCTTTGAATTTTGCATGTTAAAATGCTTCCCTGGTTAGTTCCTTGAGAAACAGATATTAAATTATGAAGTAATAATTCTGATGGACTAGGAATGTCCCTGTTTGTTCCCTATTAGAAGACAATCATAGCAAACTTCTTGTCGTGCAGTTTGCCACCACTGCCATTCTCAGCTGCCCAACAGTTGGAACTCCACACATAATTTTGTCTGAGCGGTAGTTTCTCAAACTACTGTATTAATCAAATGTATCATTTTGTAAATTGTCAATGGAAGATCAAAGGAGTGGAGAAACTAGCATTTGTTCAGTCACTATGCTAATCTACTATTCCTATTAAGGTAATGTTGGACTATTAAAGACACCTTACAGTGGAATCCAGCATTAGACTACCCATCTATTTTATCAACAATGAAATGGTACCCTAACTCAAATTAAAGGATAATGTTTTAAAAACCCAAGCTCATGGGCGTGTATATGTAGTTTTAGTCTTTTTCCTGATTCCAGGTGAATGCTTATTGCCAGAAATACTTGGCAGAGTCACAGCGGATAAGAACAATGTAGTTGTGACCTGTGTTTTACAGTTCTCAATTTTTAGAAATACTGTGTATGCAGCGCTTTTCCCCTGTGTCAATTTTAACAATTTCAACAATAAGCTCTCTCAGATTCCAGTTATCTATATAAATGTAATTTAGTACTGCAAGTGGTGCATTTTGACACTGTTGTCCTATGCCCAAAAAATCCCAAGATTTATTTTAAGGCAACATTGCTCACTGCTTAAAGTGCGCAGCATTGAAGTCTAGATAAGTTATTCAGTGGCATATATTAAGTAATCACAAGCTTTGAGCAGTTGAGTGAATTAATTATTCAACTGAAACCTCTAGAGATGTATTTCTTGTTCCATTCAGTACAACATAATTGGCTTCACTAGCAAGTATCCCATGTTCTATGGAACGATCTTTACAGATCCTCCCAGCTTGTGGTTCTGACATGCCATGCGGAAAGAGGGTACTGTAAAACATTTAACACTATGGTTAATGTAGGTTTTTACAGCTCTGGTTTGGTGTATTGATTTGGGACATGCATCTTTTTATATTGTCAACCAAGTACAGTCCATGATTTCTGATCAGGATTCAAGTGACACACTCTTGGTTGCTTAAAGGTTTCCACACCAGTTAAGATGTGAGCTCATACTTCCCAATATGGAATGTGATATCCCAGTCCAGCTTCAAGCTAACATACATTCTGGGAAGCAGGGATGAAGACTCAGTTACATCCCCGGTTCTGTCCAGGTCCAGCCTCAGTTATGGAGGGTAGTGGAGAACGGGCCTGGCAAACGTGAGATGTAGTTGTCTTTTTGTGTGTGAAAATAACTATAGATGAGTAAGTAGAAGGATGACTTTAAAGAAATTATCTTTGCTCTACATAGAGTTGCCTCATTTGAAATTTTCATATTTAGAGTAAATTTGGGACCAAAATAATATATATTCAAATCTATAATGATTTGTTCATACTGTTTAAACAATGTTATGCAAGTTTTTCTTTTATGTTTACTGAAGAGGCTGGCTTATTTATAGGAGGAATGCTTATGGAAACAGGATTCTATGGATCCTTAACTTTCAGAAAAACTTTGTGCTCTCATGTGTCCATCATAATTGCAAAATAAAATTTTGTGCAATTGCTTCAGAAATTGAAAACACATCTTAAATAAACTATGAAGCCTTTTTTTTTAACAATTCATTTCTTTTCTTTTTTTAATGCCAACAGCAAGAAAAACAAAGAAGAAAATAAAAGGAATTCAGCAGGCCACTACTGGAGTTTCACAAGAAACTTGTGAAAATCCTTCTAACAAAACAATAGTTCCTGCCACGCTACCCCAACTCACCCCCACGCTGGTGTCTCTGCTGGAAGTCATTGAACCTGAGGTGTTATACGCAGGCTACGATAGCTCCATTCCAGATACCACTTGGAGGATCATGACCACACTCAACATGTTAGGGGGGCGGCAAGTGATAGCAGCAGTGAAATGGGCAAAGGCGATACCAGGTAAGAGGCACAGGGTGACAGAGCCACAGTGCCAACTTTGTTTCTTGAATAAAATCACAGGCTCACTGGGCACCTCATCTCAGGACCTGTGGACAAAGCAGAGGCACTTCTGTAATAGACATTCCACATTGCCCCTCACTTTTTAGTTACCCCCACAGTGCAGAATTTTCATAGAGGATGATGTTAGAAGAAAGGAAACAATATAAATTTTAAGAATTCTGTTGGTTTTGCTGCAAAACTAGAAAAGAGCAAGCTGTCTGTAAAACATGTTCTAAGGAGAGTAATTTCAACTCCGTGATTTTAAAGGTAACTAAGTAAAAGTTTTGCTATTGAACTATATGAGCATCAGCCTAACATACCTAAAAACGACTACCCTGATGTAACAAAGGGTGAAAAATGACTATCAGGGAAAATTAATTTAGACTCATTGCTTCTAGACTCTGCTTTCGGTCCTCGACTATTTGATTGTGAGGCAAGAAATGACAAGCTGGCTACTCCTAGGTCTGCATACATGGATGCTACACTTAAAGTGCTCAAGCTATGTGTCAGGTGACCCAGGAAAACCAGGCACCTTTCCTTTACCTCTTAAGCAGCCCACCCCAAATAAGGTTAATTCATAGGGTGCAACCCTTGAATTACCAAAGATAAACTATCTTCCTACTGTTTCAGGATTCAGGAACTTACACCTGGATGACCAGATGACCCTGCTGCAGTATTCGTGGATGTTCCTCATGGCGTTTGCCTTGGGCTGGAGGTCCTACAGACAATCTAGTGCAAACCTGTTATGTTTTGCTCCTGATCTGATTATTAATGAGTAAGTAGTATATGAATCATTTTTACTGTAACAGCTGACATTTTCCTGATAGGCTATTTTAAGACATTAGAATTGAATTTCACTCACTAATGTAAAAATTAGGTAAACTGGGAGCAGGGCATATGTTAATAATTCATATATGCCACTATTACTGCCCCAGAACATTTGTTTCAAATAGCTGGCATCTGTAGGCTCGGTGAAACCTGTGGCTAATATGAGGGAATCCCGTTTGTGACAGGATTCAGTCCCCAGTGGACTCGGTAGGGACCATTACCTCTGCTTGGGCTGAAGCAGGGACACAGCCAGGACTCGTCACATCCGTTGCTCACTTGGAGGACTGACGAAGCCTCCTGACGTCATCAGTCGCCGCCTCGTTCCGCGCAGGCCTCTCTGTGCAGTGTTCCCTCGATGCAGTCTCCTCCCTCCGTGCACAGATAGCTTCAGCATAAACTTGGCATGGTTTTCTCTTGTACATACTCATTGTCCCACCTTAAAACACACTCTCAGCTCATGATGTTCACCTCAATTCTATCCTCCTGGCTCTTCTCATCTTTTACCCGATAACAGACCTTTTTGTGCTAGTTGCTTAACTCCTTCCTTGAACTAGAAACCCAAAGTCCTTGCATACCTCCCCACAACTCGAGATTTGTATTCCTGTGGAGGGAGGGGGACATGGGCATTTACTTGCGATCTCTGCATGCAGCTGATAATGCTCCAGAAAACACTGTTGTCCTGAACCACCCCATATAATGGTTACATTGCTTAGTTTTTCTCTTCTCTAAAAGGTAGCACATTAACAGTACTCAGTCTGGACTGTGTCCATGGACACATTTGGAGCAAATAGGAGGCTTGAGATCTGTGAGGACAGCCCAAAGAAGTACACAGCGACGTATTATTTCCTACCTGACACATTCAATAGAGAAGAATTACAGAAGAGCAGCAATTTGTCCCAAATGTTACATGGGACAGCCTAACTTTGAGTTCCAGACTCCAAACATTGCATTTTGGTAGGGAATAAGTAACAGCATGCATGTAGGGAGCCACAGATGGTAAGGTATTTCTGTATTCAGTACTACTAGGTAATTCCAAGGCCATGGATTGGCAGGAGAAAGGAGAAAACCCACCTGATACAAGGATTTTAGGATTCCCTCCTTGCTGGCTCAAGTGTTATGCTAAACGGTTTCTATCCTGTATTAATTCATTGATATTTGAATATTCACACTGTGCCAGGTACTATTAAGGAAACTTGGAATAGTTGGCAGAGGGCTCATCTCTGCTAACATTTTAAAAAGGGAACTCAAGGGAAGAAAAAATCTCTTTCCCAGAGCTGCGATGTAACAGTGCAACTGGCCAGGACGGAGAGAAGTGTGCTACTTACATTACCTCTGCACTGAGCACTAAAGAACCAGCTGCACAAAGGGTCCAGGCGGAAGAAGGCAATTGAGAAGCACTGAAACAAGCTAGCCTGTTTGGGGAAGGGAAGGAAGTACCCTAGGGTTATGGCCTAAAACACTATCAGAGAAACAGGAAGCCAACACGATGCTCTTCACACTCACCATACGTGCCCAGTGCAAGCAAACCTCAAAAGCTTCGTGGAAAAATGTTTACACGTGGATTGCAGGGTTGTTTGGCTCCATACAGTTTTTTCATAATAGGCATTTGCCCAGACTTTTGAAAGCTCTCCACCACTTAGGACTGGAGCAGAGAGAAGGCACAGGCTCCTGACCTTTAGTTGGTGACTCAACAGTGAGGAAGACACAGACAGCTGCGCGTCAATAATACTTTCAGATTGTGATGGTTTGTGCTAGACAGTTCCGATAAGGTAGCCAGCAGCTTCTTGGAGCTATCATTTGAGCAGTGAGACCTAAGGAAGGGCCAGGCTCCACAGTGAGCAGCAACGGGGTGAGGCACGGGAAATGGAGATAATGTGATCATGGGCACTATGTGTCATTGTTCCCCAGCCTTCAGCTAGGAGGGACACTGCAGCCAGACCACACACATACTGTGCGTCTGGGTCCGAGAGGAAGTAACCTTCACTATGTTGCCAAAACCCACCTTTTATCACAATGGAACAACATTAGATTATTCCAATAAATTGAAATCAGCTGGTCAGTGTATTTAGCTTCTGTGCAAACTAAAGACATTATTTCAGCATTCAACCATGCTTTCCGCAAAATCTCATCAAAGTGTTAACAGTCGCTTTTTACAAGGGAATCTGAAAATGAAAACAAGTAGCTTTCTGTTAAATATGAACTCATTTATGGAGCTACAGTTTAGGATTTATTTAAACTGAAGCATATACATCATAGCCTGATCTCGCCATGTACGTTCCTTATGTAACTCTTAGACTGCAGAAAAAATTTTTTTCAATATATTCATACTAATTTTGTTTCTGCAGTGATTTAGACATCAGATACTTGTTATGGGGTTATTTTTACTTAGCCACTCACTTTCAGGAACAAACTGGGTTGAAGTAATTCTTGATTCCTCTCCTGTGTCCTTCAGCTGCTGTGCTTGAGCTGGGAGTCTCTCTTAAGTCCACTGTATTTCTATATTGCTCCATGCCTGTCCCAGATTCACGGTATCAGATTATATATGGGGCCGGCACTGTGACATGGCAGGTACAGCTGCTGCCACACCAGCATCCCATTGCACATCAGTTTGAGTCCTGGCTGTTCCAACTCAGCCAGTATGCCTGGGAAAGTAAGTGTTTGGACCTCTATAACTAAGAGAAACCCAGGTGAAGCTCCTGGCTTTCTTTAGCCAGGTCTAGCCTAGGCCATTCATACCTTACCGGAAGTGAACCAGCAGATGAAGATTCCTGTTTTTCAAAATAATCCTTTATAAAACTCATGGTCTGACTTGACCCTCTGTTTGTAGGGTCACAGTGTCCTGAAAACACCTGTTTTCTGGTGAAATCCAACAAGATTTTTTAAATTCTAAGTGCCATACTACATTGTAAATCTGTTGCAGTTTTAATTAAATGAGCATTTGAAGCATGTCTAGGAACTCACAGGCGTGAAGATCACTCCCAGCAAAGCTCCTGATGACCATGAGGGCCTTGGGAGGTGTCTCTGTTAAGAGAACACTTTAAATTAAAAGAGCTCTGGCAGCTCCTGCACGTACAGAATATTCATTCACATGTCACAGATGTAGCATCTGTAGTCAAGCTCCAGTGCTGGCCCTATTGCTGTCTTGAGGATAGAATATTGTAAAAAAAAAAAAAATACATAAAGTAGAATCGTGAACTGTTGTCTGGTTGATTTAAATGAGCAACTCCAAACATCACTGTGAACACTTTAAGTAGTAAAACAACACATAGTAGGCATGATATAAAAATGTTTTGCAATATAAAAATCACATTACTTGGTAGTACTGTAGACCCAGTAACTAAGTTTGGAGCAAAGCCCTCCAAAATTTTCATTTTATCAATAGATCAATAGAATTAACAATAATAGCAAGAAAACACAAGAAATGTATGTTTTGGGGAACTCCGCCTATCTCTAACTCTGACACTGATATTTGTCTTTGACAGAGAAAGAATGAGTCTACCCTTCATGTATGAACAATGTAGACATATGCTCTTTGTTTCCTCGGAGTTGAAACGGCTGCAGGTGTCTTATGAAGAGTATCTCTGTATGAAAACCTTACTGCTTCTCTCTACAGGTTGGTAGAATGATTCTAAAATCCACCCATAAATAAGGGCAAAACATAAGCAATTACTCGTCAATCCAGTAATAGTGATTCCACCCCCTCCACTGGTGTCTCCTGCTTGGGCACATGATTTCCATAAATGTAAAATTATAGGCAAGCACAACAATGCAATAAAAATAAGATATGCAAGTGTAATAAAAACAGGGGAATGGGAACTGCCCAAGATTAAAATTACTGATTAGAATTTGTGTAGACTTTTCTATTCTTTAATCTTTGAAAAAGCGTCACTACCTGAGATACAAAGAAGGCCGACTACAATGCTGTGTTTCTGTTTTGCATTGCTATTTAGCACATGGCAGTATTCATTATCTAAACACAAAGTTACCTGTTACAGCAGTAACCTTTTTTACTGTAATATAAGTTTAAAATATTATTACCTCAAAGAACAAAGATAAAATATTATATTCTTACAATTTTATCTACAAATAGCTTTTTCAACCAATAAAAGTTGTTTTTGACTTATATGATAAAGGACTACTTTCCAAAATATAGAAAGATTTCTTAAAAGTTCAGTAGGAAAATAAGATTTTAAAATACCTCAACAGAAATGTCACCAAGGAAGATACACAGTTGTTATTAGTTATGTGATGAGAGGCTCCATGGTATGTATTGTCTGCGAAAACAAAAATGTACATATACATCACCAAGTGATAAGAAGGATACGGAAAAACAGGTATCTTCATTCACTGCTAGTAGAGACAGTCACTGTAAGATAGGCTGGTGGTTTCTGCAAAGTTGAATATAGTCTCACCATATCAGCTGGCACTTACGTCCCTTGATACTAACCAAAGTAGAAGAGTTATGTCTGCACAGAACAGCCACATGTTTTTCTAAGTTTGTGGTATGTCCAGAAAGTGGAAAATTATTGAGCACTAAAATGAAATAAGTCCTCAAGCCATGAAAAGCCATGAAAGAGCCTTAAATGCCAAATGAAGCTAATCCGAAAAAGCTATATAAATGTACGTACAATTCCCATCGTGACACCTATGCACATGGCCAGACTATGTCAAAGCACAAAGGTTAGGAGTTAGTCCAGGGGTCACGGGCTGGGGGGAGGAACAGGAGGAGTGCAGTAAAAATACTCTATGCAGAAGGAATGTGAGAAATCTTCTACCCTCATTCCGTTGTTTGCTATAAACCTGACACTGCTGTAAAAACTAGTCTTCCCATCAGTTACATTACAGAAAACATTTCATTTTTGTTCTGGAGGAACAAGGTGAAGGTACTAGTGATAGCTGTTTTGTAAAAAACAAATTTTAAGAATTTATTCATTTGAAAGCCAAAATGACAGAACGATCCCCAATCCTGTAGTTCAACCCCTCAAAAAGCCACGCTAGCCAGGAGCCGGAGCCAAAGCCTGGTGTTTCAGCCAGGTCTCCCATGTGAGTGCATGTTTAATCCTTGTCACCTCCCAGAAAGCCCCTCCTCTGAATGCTACAGGTGGATAAAACCTCCGTGGGGCCAATGTCTGGGCATAGCAGGCTAAGCCTCTTCCTGCAGCACAGCATCTCACGGCACTGACTCAAGTCCCACTGCTCTACTTTTGCTGCAGCTCCCTGAGAATGGCCCAAGGTCATGTGACCCTGCACGCACACCGGAGACAGAAGTTCCAAGCTTCCAGCTTTGTACCAGCTCAGCTCTGAATTTAATTTGGGAAATTAACCAGTAAATGAAAGATCTCTTAACTGTTTTTGAATAAATAAATCTTTTTAAAAATTTTTAAGAAACAAACAAAAACAACCTCCACCATGAGTTTCATAAGGAACAAACCACAAAGAGAAACTTCAGCAATCTTAAAAATAATATGTCGCCCAGTTGACACTAAAACCCTTTAGGTCACCACAGTCCAAACTGCATATCAGGTGTTTGGTTATAACACAACTGGTGGCTATCTAACACACAAGTTTAAGCACATTTTGCAGTTTTTCCTAAAAAGCCATTTTTTACTGGTAACTATGGTTTTGTAGTTGCTGGACAACTTTAAGCTATAGATGCTGCACATTGCTGGCTTCCAAGGCATACATTAGTCTATTCTACTTTTGTTCTACAAGTTTTAATGGATCTAATGAACATTAACAGTATTTCAAAATAGCGTTTTCCAAAACCCACAAAAAAAGCAAAGATTGTTGGTACAAATTTAATCAAATGTGTAGCAGTATAGCTCTTAAAAGCTTGTTGTTAATTTGAGTAAGCAACTAAAGTCGATGTTTAAGGTGTGTATATATGTATACATACATTTCTTACACTGTGGATAACAAAAAAAAAGGAAATTGAACCACTCCAAAGAGGAGCAGCCTTCTATCTCAGTACTGGAACTAACCCCAAATGCGTAACAGCAGCCAGAGATAAACATCACGAATTGCTTCCCATGGTCATCACCAGCTCAGTTTTATACATTAGAAACCAAGTGATTTACCCAAGGCTAAATTCCTTTGGTTATAATCTATGAAAATGCTTGTCTTTTAGAATGTATTAAGGGTACATAGACAGTGTAAGTCATGCGAATACCTTACAAGAAATTTCTTCAATTGACTCCATCTTAACCTTTTAGTTCCTAAGGAAGGTTTGAAGAGCCAAGAGCTATTTGACGAAATCAGAATGACCTACATTAAAGAGCTAGGAAAAGCCATTGTCAAGAGGGAAGGAAACTCCAGTCAGAACTGGCAGCGGTTTTATCAACTAACAAAACTCTTGGACTCTATGCATGAAGTAAGTGTGAAACAAAGCCAAATGTAAGATGGATTTCCTGGGACATAAAGTAGGCTCTGATTATAGCATGTATTTATATGCCAACTGTCCCACCTCATAGATTGTGCCACCTCATAGATTGTGGTGCTGTCCCACCTCATAGATTGTGGTGCTGACCTGAGTTCAATTTAAACTTCAGTTTTTTTCTAATCTTGTAAAGTTTCAAGTTGCAGAATGTTTAAAATGGTAGATTTTTTAAAAGTAGAATTATTAATAATATATACTTTCATATATTTTGGTTCTATACTTCCCCGTGAAACAATTCATTTTCACATACAATCCAAAGGAATTTAAAAAGTCATGTGTTCCTAAGTGCTTATCAAGCTCAACTTTTTTCCACTTCACTGTATTCTAGGTGAATATTCATATAATATTTATAACAAATATTATTAAGAAGTCTTCCTGTTGATGAGTTTTGAAGCCTAGTCATCACTATGTTTTCTTTTGCAGGTGGTTGAAAATCTCCTTCACTATTGCTTCCAAACATTTTTGGATAAGACCCTGAGTATCGAATTCCCAGAGATGTTAGCTGAAATCATAACCAATCAAATACCAAAATATTCAAATGGAAATATCAAGAAACTTCTGTTTCATCAAAAGTGACTGCCTTAACAAGAAAGGTTGCCTTAAAGAAAGTTGAATATAGCTTTTATTGTACAAACTACCAATTCGTCCTGTAGAGGTTTTATTGTTTTATTTTCTTCCCTCTTTAGTTGTGTCCATTTCTGTTTTGCTTTCAGTACGCACTACACGAGGTATACAGAGGGCCAACACTTGGGGACAGAAGCAGGTGCCATCACTCTTTTGGTGATGGCAAAGTAGACAGTGAAACGCATGTTGGTGTGTCCCAGAAAGTAGGAACAGTGATATGGGGTGAGCTCCGTGGTCAGCGATGGCACCCCAACCACCAGAGTCCAAGTATGTGTGCTGAACTCGGCTCCTGCTTCTCACAGCTGGCTGCATAAAACCTCCTCGACCTTCTGCTGGTGTATTCCCCCTGTATAGTTAGGATAGCATTTGATTTATGCATGGAAACCTGAAAAAAGTTTACAAGTGTATATCAGAAAAGGGAAGTCGTGCCTTTTATAGCTTTTACTGTCTGGTTTTAACACTTTACTTTATATTCAGTGAACTACGCTTGCTCATTTTTTTCTTACATAGGTTTTGTATCCAAGTTATTGTACAGCTGTTTAAGATGGGCAGCTAGTTCACAGCTTTCCTAAATAAACTAAACATTAATCTTCTGTGTGAAAATGGGTTGGTGCTTCTAACCTGATGGCACTGAGCTATCAGAAGACCACAAAAATTGACTCAGATCTCCAGTATTCTTGTCGAAAAAGCTCGTATTTGTATATATCTGCTTCAGTGGAGAATTCTAGATTGTGCAGATTAACCGTCTTGATACAGAGCACCTAGCCCAGTGACCTGCTGGGTAAACTGTGGATGATGGCTCCAAAAATAAACAAAAAAACCCTATTTTTAAAACCATAACCACCAAGAGGCTCTGTCTGCACCTGATGCCCTATCTGCAAGTGGCTAGCTGGTGACAAAGTTGGCAAACTAACAGTCTGTCAGACCTTGTAGTAAGCTAATGTAACTTTTTTTAAAAGTTGTAATTCCAGAAAACAAGCTGTAACATGGCTGAGAGGGTTTCAATCAGACCAAGTAATTACTCTCACTAAACTCTACCCCAAAACAAATCTCTCAGATGGCAAAAGTGGCTAGACACCCATTTTCACATTCCCATCTTTCATCATTTGGTTTCTCTTTCCTAGCGGTGCGGGAAAGCTCAGCTACTGCTAGCTGTCATTTCGAACCGCCTGCCAGACATCCACGCTCATCACAGCAGTCATCCCTACACGTGCCATAGCGTCTAACACGAGCCTTGCGGGTTTCTTCATTCTTCACTGTCGAGACTTATGATTTAAACAGAATAGAAGCTGTAGTAGCCCTTTCTGTGTGCACCTTACCAACTTTCTGTAAACTCAAAACTTCACATATTTACTAAGCCACAAGAAATCTGATTTCTATTCATGGTGGCCAAACTGTGTAATAGGAAACTGAAAAGCTAATATTAAAAATATGAAACTTCTAATATATTTTTATATTTAGTTATAGTTTGATATATATCATATTGGTATTCAACTAATCTGGGAAGGGAAGGGCTACTGCAGCTTTACATGCAATTTATTAAAATGATTGTAAAATAGCTTGTATAGTGTAAAATAAGACTGATTTTTAGATGAGATTGTTTTATCATGACATGTTATATATTTTCGTAGGCGTCAAGGAAATGTTGACGGATACCCTATACAATTTGTGGTGTGTGCAAGCATTCATGCAGGCAGCAGTGCTCAGAACACCCACAGGCTTGCTCTGGGGGAGGGGGGATGCAGAGTACCCTGTGTGTAGTGAAGGCTGCTGAGGCTCTGACCCAGTCAACTCCCAGGAAGGAATCCTCTACTCCCATTCTCACCATCCTTTGCATCCCAGGAGGGGAGCCGAGTGTGCTCAGGTGTCACTGGACAGTCAGGGGGTGTGTGCGAAGAGCCACCGTCAGGAACAGGGCTCCTTTCATACGCCAACTCCAACAGGCTCATGCAGTTTGGCAATAAGACACAGAGGAACCAGCAATATGTAAATAGTGCAGCATTTCATAGCTTGCCAGTAATACACTAATTCCTACAGAGCTTATTTCCAAATAAAATGAAGACATGTTTAAGATTTTTTTGAATGTCACTTCTTGAATGTCATTTTCAGTATTAGAGAAATTATTTAATAACATAATCATCTGCTTTTTAAATGCTCTGTAAAAGGGAGTTCCTTTTATAATGATTTAAATTGATTCCTAAGAACCTTAAAATGGATTATAAGCCAAATGGATATAAAATGTACAGTGCCTAACAAATACCGCTTGAATATGATCAATGACAGAGTTGAAATTCAAAGAACATCTAGAAGGTAGATTACTGTTCATTCATGAAATTATGTATGGTTAAAACCAGAAAGCACATCAGGCCTTAGTCTCGCTTTAGACCCAACAACCTTGGCTCAAAAAACAGAAAGTACTGTGGTGTCACAGCAAGTCAGCTGATATTAACACAGCAGCGGCAGAAAGCTTCTTATTTAGTGGGAAAGCAGCAGCTATATGTGGGCAAAACAGAAATTGACTAAACTGTACTTTGTGTAGTTAGGGATTCAAGTGAAAAAGATAAGGTACTGCTTCAAACCAGCTTCTTTCTATGCATGCAGTATCCTGTCACCCAAAACGATTCAAATTTGCAAGCAACATTAGTAAGAGTTGTTAATAAGCCTAGTGATTCACGACAAATCCTGACAAGTTCTTTTAATTACTGGTGAGGAAATGTGACTCTTCTGGTGTTTGTTGCAGTGCACTACTTTACAGTCAGCCTGAGTAAATAAGAATATAGTCTTTGGGATATATATATATAATATATATGCCCCCCCAGAATTACAGGAAGGGAACTAAAGAGCACTTTGCTTCTCTTGAAGAAAAAACTCGAACACTTGGAAGGAGAACTTGATCGGGTCAGGGTCTCCTAAGAGCTTGGCAGCAAGCAAAGGATGCAGCCTGCAGGTAACAGGCCGACTCCTGTCAGGATGGAGGGGAAGGGCGATTCCACTTCTGCTGAAGTCTTAGCATGTTAGTTCCCTCTAACACCCCAAGGCTACATCACCATCGAGTAAACATTAGTACACTTAGATTTGTCAAAGTCCAAGAACTGTAGCAGCCTCCAGTGGGATTTCAGCCTTGGTTCGTTAGCGCAGTGACTAGCTGTCCATGAATGTGTTTTTATGTGCCTGAAAAGCAAGTGTAAGGACACTTTAAATCACTTTGTATGAAAGTTGCATCATTTTCTAGACTATTTTCAGTCAACCTGGCCCACCCAGGATAGTGACCTGGTTTTCAGGAAGGGATTAGCTTCTCTAGAAATATATGAAAGATTTTATTTTCTGATGTAAGGCTGTCAAAACACCCTCCACTAACTCACTTACTACACAGAGATTCGAGTGTGTCAATATTCTATTTTGTATATTAAACAAATGCTATATAATGGGGACAAATCTATATTATACTGTGTATGGCATTATGAAGAAGCTTTTTCATTATTTTTTATCACAGTAATTTTAAAATGTGTAAAAATTAAAACCAGTGACTCCTGTTCAAAAATAAAAGTTGTAGTTTTTTATTCATGCTGAATAATCTGTAGTAAAAAAAAAAATGTCTTTACCTACACAGTGAAATGTCAGACTGTAAAATTTTGTGTGAAAATGTTTAACTCTTATTTTTCATTTAAATTTGCTGTTCTGGTATTATCAAACCACACATTTGTACTGAATTGGCAGTAAATAAATGTTAGTTAGCCATTTACAGCAATGCCAAATATGAAGAAACATAATAAAAAAATCTGCTTTTTTTCATCACATGGCTCCAATATACTTCTGTAAAAGTTGTAGAGTTTGTTTTTTTGTATTGTTTTCACCGACAGTCAAGTTAATATAGACATTTAAATGTGAACGGGCTAATGTTGCATAAGTGGAAAAAGCTCAGCCTTGGTGCCAGGGGTCCAGATTCCCATCCACACTTTGGATGACTGTGTCCCAGCTATGGCTAAGGGTCGTTTGACAGTCTTGCCCATGAAAGATGACATCTTATGCAGACATGTTACCTTGAGATGACAGAATGAACATTTAATAAAGTGGTAGCAGTGGTGACTATAGAAGATACAGAAGAGGAGAGAAGTGGTTAGTTGCTGTTCTGCTGTGGTACTTTCCAAAACAGGTGTTGTCCTCTTATCCGTGGAATGGATGACCTAGCAAATGTCCTTGTAAATACTCTCCCACAAGAGACTGCATCATTAAAGGGAAACAGCATACAATTTAAAATATGCAAATTTGCCTTATCCATCCTATGTGTACCAGGTACTATGGTAAAGAAACAACATTAGTAAAAGTACTGCTGTCTTCAGGCAGATCACAGAATTGGCAAGGTAGGCACCAAACCTTTGTGTCTGGTACAGTGCACAGTTAGGGTGCCAGGGTACATACATAATTCCACCATTATCTTCGAAGTGTTAACCTTGTAGTTTTAGTACAACTGCTTCATATATACAGTATGGTTATCCTCACCCAATGAATAAATACTGTCAGAACAGATGAAGAGGATGATATTAACTCTGTTTACAACACTGGACACAGGATTTACTACCGAGCTACCAAGCTTGGACAAAGCAGCTCTGGAGAGGCCATGTATCTGTCAGGTCTAAGAGCTTATTAGGGAAGTGGAGAGCTTTTCCTGTTTTTAAATTAATGCATAATCAAGCAACTAAAATTTCAATTTACTCGGATTTATTCTTAGCACAACACACAGTGTCACTATGAAGTAGTATTATTACCGCTTGACATGTCTGTGATGAAACCACAGTTTAATGACACAATTAACTCCCTAGGGTCACAAGGTGGTTAAGTGCAGGACTCTACAAACCCCAGCACCAAGGCACAGTGAGCATCAGACCCCAGAGTCTGCTCCTAGCCACTACTGAGCGCTTATGGGGCTCCTAGCTCCAGAGTCACGAGCCCATACTGAGCACAGAGTGCCGAGTCTGGTAACAGGGCATCATTTAATCCCCTTTGCTACCATATCAGTTCAGACTCAAAGACAGTAACTCCTTGTCTTACAAACATGTGGCTTGTAACCTACACAGGTTAATAATGAAATACAGTAGTTGCTCAGAGATTACAGCATAGTTCCTGCAGGACACAGCAAAGAGCCAGCACCAACTGAAACAGAAAACTTACTACATGAAAACTCGCAGAAGTCAAAAATTGTTCTTAGCTCAGCACATACAGTAAGAGCTCAACTTTGAAGAGAAACACAGAGACATCTACATTAGGTCAGTATCATTCTACCTTCCATGACTCTTTTGAACATATTAGCAATTGTAGCATTTTCCTTAGGGAAGGAATGCTGCCTCTCTTTATCAGACTGCTGTTTCTAGCTAAACGGAAGCAATGCACTTTGCTTGTTTACATACATCAATCTCCAAACCACAGGGTTCTCTCTCCACATTCTAACTGGTCCTCGTCAGTCAGAGGCATCTTCTGTAACTTTACAAGAGAACAGCCAATGGGTACTGCAGTGTGCACAGTATCAAATAAGTATCAGCTTGCTACCACTGCTATCAGGCACTCAATGAGAATATATGTGGAGTCCTGCTGGAAATGTGTGCCACACAAAGCCACTAGTTATGTACTAGGATTGCAAGCAATGAAGATTTAAGACACTAAAATGGAAGGGCAAGGCAGAGTGCATAAAATCCAAGCAAAGGCTCCTAAAATGTCGCCAATACCTCCTGATCAGTTTCACTTCCCACTACATCACAAAGCTGACAGACTAGCCAAGTGAAAGACCATAAAACACTAAAGGAAAGAGTTACCTGCAAGGAATTAAAAATGAAACTGAATTAGCAATACAAAAGAAATTATGCACACATGACTTAGGTGCAAATGTTCACAGCATTATTATTCACTGCAATCCACAAATGAGAAGACCGCTCAAATGTCCATAACTGATGAACAAGTCAGGCAGTGCAACTCCACGTGGACCTGGAAATAGTGATGCATACTACAACACGAACAAAGCTCAGAACCACTAAGTCAAATCAAACAGGTGGGCGTTCTAACAGAGGGGTTCAAGCTGCTGCTTGCAGGCCTGTTTCCCACATCACAGTGCCATTTAACTCCCACCTACTCCACTTCCAATTCAGTTCTCTGCTCGTAGCCCTTGGGAGATGATTGCTCGACTGCTCGACGTCTTAGGTTCCTGCAGCCCATGCAGGAGACAGATGGAGTTCCGGGCTCCCGGCTTTGGTATGGCCCAACCCTGAGTGTCAGCCATCTGGGGAGTGCATTACAGGACTAAAGAAGTATTCATCTATGTATCTCTCCCCCCTCCATTTTTTGTTCTCTACTCTCCCCTCCCTTCCCCAACCCCCATCTTTAAAGATCTATTTACTGTTATGTGAAAGGCAGATTTTAAGCTCAGAGGATATAGAGGTCTTTCATCTATTGGATCATTCCTCAAATGGCCCCAGTGGCCAGAGCTGAGCTGAACAAAACCAGCAGCCAGGTGCTTCTTCCTGGTCCACCACATGGGTGCAGGAATCTAAGATTTTGAGCCATCCTCTGCCTTGAATTCCCAGGCCATGAGCGGAGAACTGGATCAGAAACAATGGCCAGAACATGAACCAGTGCCCATATGGAATGCTAGCGCTACAGCAAAAAGAATAAACTTGCTGAGTCACTGTGCCAGAACCCCATTCTAGTGCCTTTCAAATCTTACTTGTTTTAGGTTTTTTTTTACAAGATGTGTTAACTCAAATTATCCCTATTCACAAATGACATGATTCTATACATTAGAGAACCAAAAGACTCAACAAAGAGTCTACTGGAACTCTTAACAGTTTGGTAAAGTAGCAGGGTACAAAATGAATGAATACAAATAGATGATTGCATATACACAAAGAACTCTATGGTTGAGAAAGAACTTGTAAGAACCCCAACTCAAAATAGAGGAAAAGAACCTTAAGCACTTTGGAATAAACCTAACCAAAGACGTAAGAGACTTCAATGATGAAAGCACAAAACATTAAAGATAGAAATAAAATATCAAAATATGGGGAAAATTATTACGCTTGTGGATCAGCAAATCAACATAATTACTGAAAATAATCTGCAGATTCAATGTGATCTCCATCAAAATCCAAACAACATTCTTAGAGCAAGAAAAGATGCAAAAAGTTACCAGGCCACGAATAGCTAAGCTATGTTAAAACAAAGCTGGAGGGGGCCCAGCGCGGTGGCGCAAGTGGTTAAAGGTCCTCACCTTGCACGCCCGGGATCCCATATGGGCGCCAGTTCTAATCCCGGCAGCCCCACTTCCCTTCCAGCTCCCTGCCTGTGGCCCAGGAAAGCAGTCCAAAGCCCAAAGCTTTGGGACCCTGCACCCGCATGGGAGACCCGGAAGAGCCTCCTGGCTTCGGATCGGCATAGTATCGGCCCGTTGCGCTCACTTGGGGAGTGAATCATCGGATGGAAGATCTTCCTCTCTGTCTCTCCTCTCTGTATATCCGCCTTTCCAATGAAAAAATAATAATAAATCAATCTTAAAAAAAAAAAAAACAAAGCTGGAGGAATCACATTACCAGATCAAGACACACTGTCGTCAATAGTAACAACCTAAGCAGTCTGCTTCTGGTACAAAACCAGCAAAGAGCAACGGAACAAACTAGAAACAAACAGCCACCTAATCTTCAGTGAGGCTGGCACTGACAGCCACGGGGAGGCTACGGGAGGAGCGTGCCCTCCTCCACAGCTGCTGCGAGTGCAGGTTGGTGCAGCCACTAGGGAAGTCGGCATGGAGAGTGCTCTGACGACTAAGCTTGATCTACCATACAACACTACCCCACACCTGGAAATGTATCCAAACAAAATTAAATCTGTAGACGAGAAAGCAACCTGCAACCCTATATTTGTTACAGCACAATGCACATAGTGATGACATGGAAGCAACCTAGGTGTCTGGCAACAGGTGATCAGATAAAGAAGCGGTGGGGTGTCCACTCTATGGAGTACTGCAAAGTCATTAAAAAGAAAAATCTGACAAAATGGTCCCAATTGGAGAGCATTATGCTCAGTGAAATAAGCCGTTCCCACAGGACAAATATCTTATATTCTCTGATAAGACAGCCTTCACACAAAGTATAAAACTGATATATAGATGAAGAAGTGTACGCATATATTCTCATATATAAGCTATATCCTGGGATACTGTGGGAGGGAATGGCAGGAGGGGAAAAAAGGGTGGAGAAGAGAAAAACCTGTACCTACTGAACTTCTATGAAAAATTTAAGAAGGATGCAAACAAAAGAGTACATATGTCGGGGCCTGGCGCAGTAGCCTAGCGGCTCTAGTCCTTGCTCTGCACACGCCTGGATCCCATATGGGCGCAAATTCTAATCCTAGCAGCCCCACTTCCCATCCAGCTCCGTGCTTGTGGCCTGGGAAAGCAGTTGAGGATGGCCCAAAGCCTTGGGACCCTGCACCCGTGTGGGAGACCTGGAGGAGGTTCCCAGCTTCAGATTGGCACAGCACCAGCCATTGTGGTCACTTGCGGAGTGAACCATTGAACGGAAGATCTTCCTCTCTGTATATGTGACTTTGCAATAAAAATAAGTAAATCTTTAAAACAAAAAGAGTACATATGTTCGCACCTCTAAATGGGATCTAGAAAAGGCCAGTCCCCGTTGTACCAGGGCTTACCTGCACCTGGGGAGGGAGGGAAACTGGGTGGTGCTGTACATGTTCTGAAATTGGACAGCAGTGATGGCTGCAGAAGCTGGTAAATTTCATCAAAATGTATGAACTCAACATTAATGAATGAATTTAAATAAATGGATATCTAATTTTTTTCTCAATAAATATACAGATAGCAAAATACACAAAGAAATAACAAAAAAAGATGGCTATCCCTAATGGACATAATATGGAAAAATTCTATGAAAAACTTACAAAATCAGTCTAACACTTTACTGAAGACAGAGCTACCATGACCAAGGAGTGTTCCAGGAACACGTGGTTGGACTAAAGTTTTAAACCAATCTGGTTAACAGTACAAAACTGAAAAAGAACAGCTGCTGTGCACAAAAAATGACAAACCCACATCTACTACTGCCTTAAACAAACGCAGTAAACAAGGACCAAAAAGCATGTCCTTAACCAGGAAAAAACCATCTTTGATCAGCATGGTTAATGTGACAAGACTGAATATTTTCTAACACCAATTTTAAAAAACACACATGCAAGTTCTGCTTGCGGCGCTCATGATGAAGTCAGGCGAGGCTCCAGCAGACATTCTGGTCACACGCTGTCCGCCTCCGAGCCACTGCCTGCTGCTGCGCCCCTCGGAGCTGCAGAAAGCGCACGCCCCCTCACACGCCTCACAGCGCGGCCCAGCCCAAGCTGGATGTAAGGAGGAAAGCAGTGAATGAAAGCTTTCTGTGGATCTCTTTTTGTCTTTCAGATAAAACAAAAAATTGTGAGTTTTTATTTTTGCAAAACTTGATTCACAGATGACATGGTCATCTATGTTAAAAAAAAAAAAACCTTATACAGTCTTAGAAAAACCCTAACTTCAAAAAATTGGAATTCTCATAAGTCTATAATTCTACACATAACTGAAAACAGATACTCAAGAAAAACACATGTCCAGAGCAGCACTACTCCATCAGGGAGGAACAATGCAATGGCCACTGAGCGATGCGCGGATACGCTAAGAACACCACACATAAAGAAGGTTTGATCTGGATCAGGCTGAACCAGTCGGGCCAGGTTTGGTCACAACACAAACCAGTGCACATTACAGAATGCCAAGGTGGGGTGAGCCGTACCAGATGTGGTCCTAGTGCCCAAACAGCACACGTGAGAACCAGGGAGGGAGGAGGCAAAGCCGGCAGGGGGATGTGGGCTCCCCTGCTGGACAGCCACTCCTACTGGAGAGTGTGAGCTGGGATGAGGGCAGACCAGACCAGGCAGGGCTACCGCACCTGTGGGCCTCACGTGAGCTAGATCAGGGAAGGGCCAGGTTGGGCTGACTGTTCCAACTGGTGTAAGCAAAAATTATTGTGGGTGAGGGTTGGTTGGGCATTGCCTCAGCATCAGCTGGCAGAGGCTGGCACTGGAGGCTAAATCTGTCAAGTTAAACCTCAGAACCACCTGTGGAGTGCATAATCCAGGAGTGGGAGTGGCCTAGTAGGGAGCCAGTAGGCACCTCCCTCTTGGGTTGCTGCTCCCACTGGAGAGCACGAAAAACAGGACAGGGGCAGGGGTGGCTAGACAGAAAGGCACCTGCCAGTATGTGTGTGGGCTGGATAGTAGGGTTGGTTGGGTTGAACTAGGCTTCAATGCCCACTGACATGTACGATAGCTAAATGGGATGTGGGACAGACTGAACAAGTCTGAGGTACATACTGGCGTGCATGGGAACCAGGGTAGGGGGCAGGCCTGGTGGAAGTAATGGGAGTAACCCCAACTAGGCTGCAGCTCCCACCGGTCTGCGTGAGGGCCGAGTATGAAGTGGGCAGGATCGGGCTGGACTGCAACACCATCAGTTCGCGTGGAAGACAGGGCTGGAAACAGAACTGACCTGGCAACTGCAACAACCAGCATATGCATAAGCTGACTGGGGTGACGGACGGTGCCGGACCCTGTACTGGCAAGCACACACAGGAATCAGGTGTGGGATCACCTCAGACAAAGTTTCTTTGGAGATCTCTCCAACTGAACTGCTGATCTCAGATCCCCAACCATGAAAAGACTGTCAGCCAGTGGATTCTGAATAGATTTCATTGTGCTTGAAACAGCGAGATTGGCAGCAATTCAGAACTGTTGAACTATCAAAACTGCTTGAGCAGGACCCTCAGAGTGTGCCTCACATTGGGGACCTGGGATGAGTGCGAGGCTGGCGCCCATATGGGATCCTGGCTTGTGCAAGATAAGGACTTTAACCACTAGGCTACTGCAGCGGACTCCCTCCCCCACTCATTCCTAAGTAGTCACTTTAAAATTATTTACAATTTTAAAATATTGACAATGGCTTCAAAAATATGAAAGCAAATCTGAAAACAAACATGACAAATCTGAAAACAAAACTGAAAACAAGTATGGGGGAAAATGCAAAAAAAACCATCCATACTGGAAAGTACAAAATATTGCTGTGGAAAGTGAAAGCAGACTGAAGTGTACAGAAAGACAAATCTTGCTCAAAGACAGTACTGTTGATTCTCAAATACATACACGGATGCAATGTAATCACACAAAAAATGCCAATATATTTTCGTAAAAATCAATATCTTACTCTCAAACTCACATGGAAACAAAAAGAACCTGGAGCAGGGAAAACATCCCTGAGATACAAAGAGCTGACGTCACGTGACCCTCAACTGTACCAAGCGACAGCACCCACAGCAGAACGGCGCTAGTGGACACACAGAAAACAAGGTGTCATCTTTTTGAGAAGACAGAAGCAGGAGGGGCACTTTCTAACTCACTACTCCTTTTCCCACGTCGTAGTGAAATTCCTAGCTAATGGAGTAAAAACAGGGAAACAGGAAGAATGTCTGACCGGGAAGGAAGACACGGAACTGCCCACAGACAGCATGTCTCTGCAGGAGACTTAAAAATTGCCCCACCACCTCCACAAAAAAAAATCTCTTCTGCAACTAGTAAGCAAGTTTAACAAGGCTGCTCAATACCTAAGAGTATATAAAGAATCATTTAGATTTTTAAAGAGAAACCAGATTTTATGCATTCCATAATCATTTTGCTATATATCAACAATGAATAAATGAAATTCCAGATTAAAATCGCACTACTATGTATATTAGCACCCTCATAAAATGAGATCATCAAGTGTAAGTCTAACAAAATACAGATAATATCTATGAAGTGAAACATAAAACTGTGATGAAATCCACGAAGGGAACACGGAGGCATAAAAGGCATAAAGTCGTGGCCGCGGACAGGGAGACTCAACACCAGGGCTTCCCTCTCCCAACTGATGAATGGAGTCAATGTAACTACAAAGCTGATAAATTCTCTCCAAAGTCAGAATGGAAAGGCAAAGGACTGGTGCTGTGTAAGAGCACAGGGGAAGAACCAGGGGCCGGACCCTGCCTGGCTCCAGCCTTCTCAAGGGCCACAGTCATGGGCGGGGGGGGGGGGGGGGCGCAGGCAGAACGGACCAGAAATCAGACAGAGCCCAGAACATGGCAGCTGACCCGGCAGAAGGAGCATAATATGGTGAAAAATTTCCAACAACTGGAAGTAACAAGTATTCATCTGAAGCTAATCTTACCCTCAGCAAAGATAAACTCAATACTTGGCACAGACACAAATTAAAACTGCACAACTCTAAAATTCCTAGCCATCACAAGCAGCAATTCGCTATGATGCCACACCAAAGGCACAGTCCATGAAAAACACTTAATAAGCTAGAATTCATAAAAATTGTAAATTTCTGTTCTGCAAGATGCATTATAAAGGAGTGTTAAACAAAACACAGAAAACTCATAAAACTCAACAAGAAAACAACCTGATTTTAAAATAGGTGAAAAGCCTCAATAGCAGCATCACCAAAAAACTCTCCACAGACTGTATCATCAAGAAAATGGAAACAATAACGGGACACTACTACACATGTTGGAATGGCCCAAGCCCAGGATACTGATAACAATGTGAAAAAAGGGCACGGTGCAGTAGCCTAGTGGCTTAAGTTCTTGCCTTGAATGCACTGGGATCCCATATAGGCACTGGTTCAAGTCCTGGGTGCTCTATTTCTCTTCCAGCTCCCTTGTGGCCTGAGAAGACAGTGGAAAATGGCCTAAATCCTTGGGACCCTGCACCTGTGTGGGTCGAGACTCAGAAGAAGCTCCTCGATCCTGGATTTGTATCGGCTCAACTCCAGCTATTGCGGCCACTTGGGGAGTGAACCAGTGGATGCAAGATCTTTGTCTCTCCTCCTTTGTGTTAACTTTTCCAATAAAAATAATAAATCTTAAAAAAAAAAGAATGCGGAAAAAACTTCATTTCTGGTAGAGATGCAAATGAGATAACCATTTTGAAAGAATGTTTCTTAGGGTTTCTTGTTGTGCCCCTAGAATTTATTGCAAGGAGTTAGAAACTTACTCCCACAAGGACACTTTAACAGCTTATTCATAATCACAACTTAAAAGAAATGCAAACGGCCTTCAGTAGGTAAATGAATAAAACTGTGGTGCAGCAACACAGTGGAGTACTACTAGATGCTGGAAGTTAACGACATGGAGGGACCTTAAATGGACTTCCCCATGTAGGAACAACAACTGAAAAAACTACACACTGTATGGATGCAACAATATGACATTCCTTGCAGGGCACAACTAGAGAGACAGTAAATAGACGAGCAGGTACAGGGGCTGCAAGGGAGGCGGCAGGACCAGAAAGCAGAGACAATCCCGTCAGGGCAGCAAGCGTACATTATGCACTGAACTCCTGGGTGTCCCATACCAAGGGTGAGTCTTCCACTACAGTCTGCGTGTCACTGATGCAGAAGCATCAACAGCAAAAGATGTACTTCTCCTGAGGAGCTGTTCCTACCGGGAGGCCACACATGTGTGGGTCAGAGACCATGTAGGAAATCTCTATAAGCCTTCTCAATTTTGCTCAAAGCCTAAACTGCTTTGGAAAAAAAAAAAAACAGCATATAAAACCTTAATAAGGGCCCAGCGCAGTGGCCTACCGGCTGAAGTCCTTGCCTAGCATGTGCTGGGATCCCATAGGGGCACCGGTTCTAAGCCCTGCTTCCCATCCAGCTCCCTGCTTGTGGCCTGGGAAAGCAGTCGAAGTCGGCCCAAAGCCTTGGGACCCTGCACCCATGTGAGAGACCTGGAGGAAGAGGCTCCTGGCTTCGGACTGACTCAGCTTTTAGCCACTGTGGTCACTTGGGGAGCGAACCATTGGATGGAAGATCTTCCTCTCTGTTTCTTCTCCTCTCTGTATATCTGACCTTTACCGTAAAAATAAATAAATCTTTTGTAAAAAACCTCAATAAAACAAAACCTTCATAAAATAATATATTTTAAACAAAATCCAGGGGCAATTAACTTTTTCAGCAAATGTGTTGGAACCATCGGCTAAATGTTTAAAACTGAATTTGGATCCGTATCTCATGCCAAATATAAAAATAAACTTCAAATGAACACAAACACAAATGCAAAATCATACATCTAACTAAAAGAAAAACATGAGAGAAAATGTTATCTTAGGTAAAATAAATTTTTTTTAGACCACACCAAAAATATAATTTGCAACGAGTCAAATTTTATATTGGATTTCATCAAAACCCAAAATGTCCATCAAACAATGACAGTAACACGATGATAAGCCCATGGCTGTAAGGAAAACACTGCTAGCATGAACCTGATAAATTAAATCTCCCCAAGCACAACAGCAACAACACTGGCGTTGGCCCATTCCACCTCAAAACGGGGAAAACATAGAATATTCACCAAAGTCTGGAAAATACAGAGAATTACTAGTGAGCAATGAAATTCAAACTAAATTCAGCGAGATGTTTCTACCACCTGCCCACCTGCCCGTTACAAGGCCAGTGTGTGCGGGCGAGGGGAGCCCTGACCCACTGCTGATGGGAATGGACTATGTTACAAGCACTAGGCTACGGAGCAAAGCAATTTCTTTAAAAAGTAAACAAAAACTTTCAATCCGCAGAGACAGAATTTTCTGGAAGGCAATCTACAACCCACCTCTGTACCCCAACAAATCTCTCTTACAAAACAACCAATAAGGTAAGGATTTCAACGGCCTTATTTCCAAAAGAACATCAAGCACTGGGAAAAAGCTCAAATACAGGTCCCTAGACAATTCACCACGGCCATCACCAGCAAAGGAAAAGCCTACTTTGTCAATTCAAAAAACTTGAAATATTTGTCTTTTTCTTAAAGTTCCACTGGCCCCACCATGCAGATTCCTATTCCACACCTGAATTACCTCCCAGTGCCTCTCCCCGCACCACAAACCATCCACCACAGCACTGGCCACCGGTCTTTCCAAAAATCAAACTTGAGCTCTGACCTTTGTGACTGGATAAACACAAAGACAAGGTCCTTTTCAAATTAAAGTCAACCTCCTCTTTAGGTCTGCCCTCTGTTCTGTCTTCCCCAATATCAGCCTTTTTTTTTTTTCTTTCATTAAGATTTCTCGGCCATCTTCACGGCACAATGGGTTGATCCACCATCTCTGACACTGGCATCCTAAATGCACATCAGAGTCCCAGCTGTTCCACTTCCAATCTAGCTCCCCTCTTGAAAGCAGAAGATGGCCTGAATGTTTGGGCTCCTGCACTCAGGTGGGAGACACAGATGGAATTCTGAGTTTCTGGCTTCTGCCTGGCTCACAGTAGGCCTTTACAGACACCTGGAGTGTGAAACAGCAGAAAAGTCGAGTGACAGAGAGAGACAGGACCGGGACCAGCGAGCGGTCATCTACGGCTGGTCTCCCGTGTGTGTCAGGGGCCCAAGCACTTGGTCCACTATCTTCTATCTTCCCACCAGGCACATCAGCAGAAGAGTTTAATTGGAAGCAGAGCAGCCAGGACTTGACCCAGCACTCCAATCTAAGATGCTGGCACCACAAGTGGTGGTTAAACCCCTGGACCACATCAGCAGCACTACCCGCCAAGACCAAATTTTAACGGACTATACTCAAGTAAACCTTCCCCAGATCACTTAAAATTCCCACCTGCCATCTCTTGGTTCCTAACACCCAGTTCATAAAGATCCCTTTACCAGAACTGCCTTCTGGTTCCAACACACATCCTCTCAGGGCCGGCTTTGCCACACAGTATTTCCGCCCGTGTTGAATAGGAGGCATTCAGCATGCAGTGTGACCGAAATGTCTGTTTCCTCACGTGAAGTCTTCGGAAAAGCAAGGACCACATCTGCTCTGGCCTGTTTTCCCAGGTCCAGCAGCATGCTAAGACAATTCGTGGTAGACCAGAGGCTCCTGTGTGCGACTGTTACCAGGACCCTCTGAAGCAATGAAGTGTTTTTCATATCACTAATACAGTGTGGTAGAGGCTATTAAGAATTTAATAAAACTTAACTATTAGGAATTTTATAAAAACCATCATTTATATATTTGATAAAATATAATTCTATATTTAGAAGGGAATGCTGTGAGGGGGGAAAAATATCCAAGAGAAATCAAATTGGAAAGCCCGCAAGAGCTACTTATTGCCTGTGGGAGCCTAAACAATTGGCCACCTTTCTCAGCATATTTTTCCACAATGCAACCAGAATATTAATAATGGCTGTATCCAAAGGGATATTTTAAATACCACAATCAAATTACATTTTGTAAAACAAATTTTTAGTAGCAGAAAAAATACCACCATTTTTCTGGCTAACAGAGCCCACTTTGAAAGAAGATTAATACATAATCTAATACATAAGTTTAATATGTAATACGTATCAAAGGCTAGAGTGCTTTATAAGTAAAGCAAAGAACAGAATTTTGCTACTGCAGGTGGCTAGTAATATCTTTCAAGAACTGTATGTAGCAACTGTTTAAATAGCATTTAATAGTCTGGCACAAGGGAATACAGTCAAGGGATTTAAATACTTTGAAAGTTTTATCTAAATGAGTTTTTCATATATGACTCCAAGTCTCAGTAAACCACACCTGAGAGGTGGCAACAGGTCAAGTCGGAAGTAGGAATTTTCAAAGATTACTGTAGCCAACAGAATTATTCTAATTACAGCCTTCAGTAGGTCAAAGACAAAATGATTTTCGAATTGAATTGAATCTGTCATCCAGCCCAAACTGTGAAAGTGCAGCACACTCCAGCAACAGAGTGCCAGTGTCCACCAGGAAAGCAACAGTGGAAAGGACACACATTAACAAAAGTTGGTAAGGGACTGCAGTGCCAGGAACTTCCACACTCCTGGAAGAATAAAATGGTGCAGCCATCATAGAAAACAACTGGGCACCACCTCATTAAACCCAAGAGTTACATTACAATCCAGAGCACAGAGTTTCAAGAGAAATGAAGACCTAAGGTATACAAATAATTCCTCATGAATGCTTTCATGTGGAAAAGCAAACAAACAAAAAACCCACCAAATCACCTGATGAAAGGTTCTATACTTACAGCTGGGTAATAGCATGTTTTTTTCAGCTAACTACAACACTGATGCTTGAAAACCTAGTGCAAAATCCAAGAAGCCAGCCACAGAAGACCACATGTTCTGTGGTTCCATTGGCAGCAGAAGTCCAGAGCAGGCCAGTGCGAGGAGTGAAGCAGCAGGAGGTACAGTGTGACAACCGATACAAGGCTTGTTTGGGGTGAGGTTATTTAAAAAAAAAAAAAACAAGTGTTAAATAGGTCTCAACAACAGGATGCTGTACTCTGCCACTGTTCAAACCTACATGGACTTGTGACTGCTTATGAAGGACTGCACTATTGTAATAATATGGGGAAAATCAGTGGCAGGGAGGAGACTTGGGGAGGGTAGAAGCAAAATCCCAAAGCCTATGGAACTGAAGTAACAACCAAAAAAGTCATTCAATGTTCTAGAAACAGATAATAATGATGGCTGCACAACCTTGTGAATATCCAAAAACCATTTAACTGCACACATTAAATGGTTACATGCTATTTTAGTTTTTTTTTTTTTAATTAATATACTATGTCAGAGCAGAAAGATGCAGGCTATGAGATGAGGCCTGACGGGGCGCCATGCAGTTCAGCTGTTTCCTATTGCAAGCCATTCAATCTCAGATGACACCTGCTGCGGCAAGGATCCCACACAGGCACTGGCAAACCACAAACTGAAGCCAGAAAACTGACAGGACACACAAAATCGCCAGCAACTCAGCTGAGAGGCAGGATCTGCCAAAACCATTTTCCTTGTCACATTATCCCAAGAATTTATATATTTAAAAAAAAAATCAGCAAAGAACACCACTCAGTGCAGAGCCAAGTGCTCTCCACAGCCGCCCCGCCCCCCAGTCAGGTCCTGGGGGGAAGGTCTCGCCAGCAATACTGAACATGACAATAAGGCATTACAGAACAGTACAATCCTGAAAGGATTTCCCAGGCCAGTCCTGGGAAGTGAGAGGAAATCTGTCACAAAGGCATTCGCTGGTATCATCAATGACGCTCAATTGTCAGGCACAGGCCAGCACACAGCGCAAGAACCACAATCCGCTGACAGCAGTTGTCGGCATTGCACCTTGGAAACTAAAAAAAAAAAGTGTGTGTGTGTGTGTGTGTGTGTGTGTGTGTGGGCTAGGTCGTTACTGCTCACAACGCAAACCGGTCATTCTACAGTGTGAACGCAAGCTCCTCTGGCCACCAATCCAGCGTGTGCACTGCCAAGCCCGGCCACAGCTGTCCTGCTCGCCAGCCTGAGTGCTGCGCGCAGTCAGGGCTTGGTATTGGTAAGAAGTTCATGTCTGACGAACACGACCATGATGGGAAACACCGTGGAGGTGTCTCAAGACGTGACACGCACAACTCCAGGGGGACTCGGCCGACAGTTACACACCCAAAGGAAACACAACGGCTTTCCCAGGGAGACGGCTGCGCTCACAGGTTCATCAGCGCGTCCTCCACGACAGGCGGGATGGGGAAGGAGCCCAAGATTCTGTGGGTGGACACACCGGCACAGTGCATATGCACTGACAGGCAAAGGAGAAAAAGGAAATCCTTATTATTATCACTTCCACATCAACGAAGCTGGAGGACGCTATGCCAAGCCGAGAAAGGAATCCAGAAAAGTCCAGTTCACAGACTGCTGCTTGTGGGGGACTATGAGAAAGTAAGAGCCAAACGGCCAGCCCTTCAGGAGTCAGAGCGCTGAATTCTGGGGCTCTAGTCACAGTCCGGAGTCTCTTCAGAATGACACTGCATTGTTAGCCTGCAATTTGCTTACAGAGTACATCTTAAATGCTCTTCATCCAACACACGCAAAAGCAATTAAGTGATGTGTCAGTTTTGTTAATTTCATAAAACGCACCTACATGGCAGCAGCACACAGCGCAAATTATACAATTTTATTTGTCAATTACACCTTGATAAAAGCTGCGAAAAACTTGGGCTGTTTCAAGCCAAGAATAAAAAAACCACATTCTGAAATGATGGTCCGAAGCCACAGAAAAGCCAGAATTAAAAACAAAAGATTACCTATCTATCTTGTCCACCCATTTATGCAAGTAGCACAGCCAAAGAGCCTTTTTTCTCTGTGTGTGTGTGTGTGTGTGTGTTGTGTGTACACACTTTCTTTTTAAAGGAGAAATCTTTCAGCTGCTGGTTCACTGCCCAAATGCTCCCAAGAAGTGGGGAGCCCAAAGCCCCACCTGGGGCCTCCAACGCACAGGCCGAGTCTGACTTCCTGTGCCATCATGGCTGCCTGGGCAGGTGCAGGTAATGGAGGATTAGAGCGAAGCCGCCGGGAGCTGAGGCGCTTGGCCCACTCGGTGGGCTCTGAGTCCACGCATTCCCTCACACACGGACCGGCCACCCGGGATTCGGGCCGACCCTCCCTGTGTAAACGAGCAGCAGCTGCAGGAACACACCCACATGCGGGCTGTACAAGGCACGTGGCACACGAACCCCTCAAGGCCGCCCTCAGCCCGGTGGGTGTTAGCAGACAACACACGCGACGGCCCACCACGGTCCCCCCCCCCCCCGGGCCGGAGAAGCCCCCCGAGGTGAAGCAGCAGGCTTCCAGGCGCACAGGGAATCTCCCCCGGCTGAGGGCGGCTGTCGGGAGCAGGGCCCAGCAGGCCCAGGTGCCTCAACCAAGGACAAGGCGAGACGCCTACGCCTCTCCACACGCGGGCACATCGCAAACACCAGAAACTCAAACCAGCTTAAACATGGAAAAGAATAAAAACACTGTACCTCGGGTCACGGGGCTCCCAGCCGTCTTCTCGCCGACCCCGCGGAGCGCCGTCGTCGTGCGCCTCCCGCTACAAGATGGCGCACGGACATGGCCCGCTTCCCCAGCGGGGAGGCGCAGCTCTTCCCGGAAGGAGAACCCTGGACTCACAGCTCATTGGCCCGAAGCGGCACGGGCCCGCCCAATCCTCCGCCAATCACCGACAAGGGATGGTTCCTCATTAGCTCAAATCGTAATCATCTGGAGGTGGAAAGAGTTTAGCAGTCATCAAAAGGCCTTCCTCATGGAACGCTTTGGAGATAATTGACGAAGGCATGGATGGAGCATAGCTAGATCCGTAACACGATACAATCCGAGCTGTAACTCTGGCAGAGTAACAAGAGGAAGGTCTCTATTTACGTTGACTTTAACATACTTAAAGATCGAGTGATTAAGGTCCAGCGCAGTAGCCTAGCAGCTGAAGTCCTTGCCTAGCATGTGCTGGGATCCCATAGGGTCACCGGTTCTAACCTCAGCAGACTCGCTTCCCATCCAGCTCCTTCTCTGTGGCCTGGGAAAGCAGTCGAAGTCGGCCCAAAGCCTTGGGACCCTGCACCCGTGTGGGAGACCTGGAGGAAGAGGCTCCTGGCTTCGGACTGACTCAGCTCTAGCCGCTGCGGCCACTTGGGGAGCAAATCATCAGATGGAAGATCTTCCTCTCTGTCTCTCCTCCTCTCTGTATATCTGACTTTGCAACAAAAATAAGTAAATGTTTAAAAAAATATTAAATAACCAATCGTCCGTTAACAATGAGTGGATAAGGAAACTGGATAACGACATTCGACATTCACAAAATGAAAGGCTACTCAGTGATACAAGGAATGGCCCCTGACCCTGGAACAGACACATGTTGGATAAAGCAGTCAGACACACAGCACACCTGTTGTGTGAGCCCATTACTCAGAGTCCTGCAAAAGGCAAACTGATTTCCAAATACAAAGAGCAAACCTGTTGCTGTTCAGGGTCAGGGATTGGAAACGGGAGCTGAGATGAGGCAGGAGAGGATTTGAAGGTTAACAGAAATGTTGTAGAGCTCTGGAGGTTACAGAGCGTGCACAATTTTTCCAAACTCATCAAGTTCTTCACTTAAAAGAAATGCATCCTATTATATGTTACATATATCATTCTGTAGAGAGATACAGAAATGTCTAGAAGAAGCTACCCCCCAAAAGTAATAGCATTAATTTACAATGTCTAGAGATTACAATATTCTTTTTAAAAAATTCATTTTTTTTAAAGACGTATTAATTTATTTGCAAGAGACAAAAACAACCTTCCATTGGTTCATTTTTCCAATCCCCACAGCAGCCGGGCCCGAGCCGTGTTGGAGAGCCTGGAACGCCACCCACGCTCCCCCGTGAGTGCTGGGACTCCGTGCACGTGGCATCATCTATTTCTCCCACAGTGCATTAGCAGGACGCCTTAGCCAGTTCAGAAGCAAGTACTGCACTTGAGCCAGCATTCCCACTTAGGAGTCAGACATCCCCAACAGCAGCTTAACCTGCTGCATAACAATACCCATCCCTGGGGGTTTTAACCCTCAACGCCTTCCTCCTGATTTGGCCCCAGTGTCTGAGAACTACTCACACCACCTTAAAGCAGCAGCGCGTCATTTCTACTGGCTCATCCTGCTTATGTAACACTACTTCTACTAATACCATGGTTGACTCAGGTTTTCAGTACAAATCCCAGCTTCAAAGCCTTTTAAGTTAAAAATCAAGACAATTGAAACAGCATAATATTAGTATATATTCAGCGAAGGTTTATGTTCCAGGAACACTGAAATCTTAGGTTATTTTAGAGACGGGGATTTCCTCAGGATCCTGTTTCTCAAAATTAATGCTGATATACATAGATAAGCACCTACCTGCTAGAGGCAGAGATTTCCTCCAACAGTTTGCACTTTCAAGCTGGTCTTCATTAATCTGGTAGAGAACCTTGAAAGAGGAACATCAGAAAAATACTGAAAAGTTGATTTTTAAATTGAAGATGAAAGACGCAATAAGATGATCCAGAAGTTAGCAAATTACAGTAAATGACTCTCCTATTTCTTTTCTCTCTCTTTTTAAAGATTTATTTATTTTTATTGGAAAGTCAGATTTACAGAGAGGAGCAGAGAGAGAGAGAAAGATCTGTTGGTTCACTTCCCAGGTGGTCACAACAGCCGGAGCCGAGCTGATCTGAAGCCAGGAGCCAGGAGCGTCTTCCAGTCTCTCACATGGGTACAGGGTCCCAAGGCTTTGGGCCGTCCTCCAGTGCTTTCCCAGGCCACAAGCAAGGAGCTGGAAGGGAAGTGAAGCAGCTGGCATACAAACTGGTGCTCAAATAGGACCCTGGTGCATGCAAGGTGAGGACTTCAGCCACTAGGCTACTGCGCTGGGCCCAACTCTCCTCTATTTCTTACATTTCTTATCATGAATATGAAAAGCAGAGAGGAAGCACCTCAAAGTGATACCACAGTGTCACTAAATATTCATTAGTTGTAATAATTTTGCTAAGTGTATTTCTAAATTATGATGTCAAGAGAGCACATACTTAATGTGGGATTTCATTTTGCCTAGAATTTAACTAGCATTCCCGTGAGATGCGTGTGTGTCATAGTAATGCTTGCTGTGTGCAGTAATACTGGTATTTCTGGTATTTCTGTATGGTGTTTCGTGTGCAGATAATCCTAGACCTCAATATTTTTAAAGACCAAATACTTTCTAATAGATACATAATAAGAATGGAGATTTTCATCTTAAGGATCCCATAAAATGGCTTAGCCAGATATCCTAGTTAGTCCTCTCCTGTGTGTCAGTACATGAAGCAGAAGAGAACATGTATCCTTCAAAACAATTTATACAATGTGTTTCAAAATAACAAAATGATATAGAAGAACCGTTCTCGTCTTAAAAGGCGTAATCGCTGGGGCTGACTCTGCACTGTGCCAGATTAAGCCACCACCTGGGACACTGGCATTTCACGTTCACGTGCCTGGTTCAAATCCTGAGGACTGCACTTCCAATCCAGCTTCCTGCTAATACACTGGGAATGAAGAGCAGCACAAGCCAAATGCTTGCTCTCTCTCTTTCTTGTGCATACACACCACTCTCTCTTTCAAATAAATAAACATTTTAAGAGTGTAATAATTATCAAGATAGTGTGAAACTGGCAGAGGATGGATGAATAGGCCAATGGAAATCCTGGAAGAAGATCCAGGGAAAGGAAGGTCTGTGCGAAAATTACAGCACCTACTTGAGCAGCTGTGCACCCTTCCAAGGGTCAGGTGCAAGCATCCACTTGGTGAGGCCATGGTCCCCAGCCAGACAGCTTCAACACTGCTCCACGTGTTACTGCGCAGGCACTTTGGTGACGAGAGCGATGACTATCAGTAGAGTCAACTGGCTTTAAATGAAGGACATTTTCCTAGGTCATCTTTGTGGACTTGACTCTGTAATCTCAAAAGCCTGAGGAACACAGTTTAAGTTTCTTAAATCCCATAGCCCTCACCGGAGAGTTCCAGGCAGCAGCAAAAGCTTGGCCGCAGCACATCCACTTGCAGTAAGGAGGAGAGTAATTTAGGAAACGTTACCTTCCTGATGCAGGATCACATAGCTATTCAAATCATGCGCATGAAGTGCTTAGCCGAATAAAACTATGCTACAACTTGAAATCAAAGAACTATACAATAATCATAACTATTTTTTAAGTATCTATGATTTACAGAAAGTTCAAAACAGCTCAGTACAGTAACCTAGTAGCTAAAGTCCTCACCTTGCATGCGCCAGGATCCCATATGGGTGCCATTTCGTGTCCCAGCTGCTCCACTTCCCTTCCAGTCCCTGCCTGTGGCCTGGGAATGCAGCAGAGGATGACCCAAAGCCTTGGGATCCTGCACCCACGTGGGAGACCTGGAAGACGCTCAGACTCCTGACTTCTGATCAGCTCAGCTCCGGCCGTTGTGGCCACTTGGGGAGTGAACCAACAGATAGATCTTTGTCTCTGTCTCTCCTTCTCTATGTAAAATCTGACTTTCCAATAAAAATACATATTAAAAAAAAATAGGGCCCGGCGCGGTGGCGCAAGTGGTTAAGTCCTCGCCTTGCACGCCCGGGATCCCATATGGGCACCGGTTCTAATCCCAGCAGCCCCACTTCCCTTCCAGCTCCCTGCCTGTGGCCCAGGAAAGCAGTCGAGGACAGCCCAAAGCTTTGGGAACCTGCACCCGCGTTGGAGACCCAGAAGAGGCTCCTGGCTTCGGATCGGCATAGTATCGGCCCGTTGCGCTCACTTGGGGAGTGAATCATCAGACGGAAGATCTTCCTCTCTGTATCTCCTCTCTGTATATCCGCCTTTCCAATAAAAAATAATAAAAATAAATCTTATTAAAAAAATAATAAAGTTCAAAACTAAGATTAGCATGTGTTGTTAGCAATCCAAAAAGTCATTGCCCTTATTGGGATAGAGCTTGGGATTTTGAGAAAGTTCTACATTTTGATAATGAGCAGGTGTTTTCAATTTGTGAAAATTGAGTAGATATATAGATATAGGGTATTTATACAAGGAGACTTCAATTGCTCTTAGAAAAATAGAATTAAAAAATAGGTTTGTCTTGAAACTTAAAGATTAATGAGACCCCTGCATTACCCATGAACGGATACATGCGCTATCTAAAGTATATGTCATACTTAAATTTTTAAATTTTTAAATTTTTAAATTGGGGGGAGGCAACCTAGCACATAGAAGAAAATACAGTAGCTGTCATTACCTGGTGGAGCTGCAGGCTATATTTGCCTTTTCCCTTCTGCTGCTTCTTTTAAATTTGAGTCATGAAGAGAGAGACAGAAAGCTGCCATTCATTGGCTGACTTCCTCATATGGCTGCACCAGCTGGTGGGCCAAAGCTAGAAGCTGTGTAGACAATTGGGGTCACATAGATAGGTGACAGAACTTGAGCCAACATTACTGTCTGCCCGGGTCTGCCTTAGCAGGAACCTGGTGTCATGAACTAAAGCCAGGCATTGAACTCAAAATCTTCCCTATGGGACACAGGCATCTTAACTGTTGAGCCAAACACCCACCTTCCTTTTGCATCTTTATCTTTCTTCTCCTAAAACAGACATACATGACTTTTATAGTGACTTTTGCTAAGGACTGAAGCCAAGGACTGATGAAGACGGCCAGGAGAGGCTCAGGGCAGTTTCCCTCTCAGCTTCAGGAGCAGCAGTGCCACTGGCCCCAAGCTGTGAGTCCAGACATCAGCACCAGTAAGCCTGCACCAGCTAGTGCAGCACACACACACACACACACACACACACACACACACAGAGATGACTCCAAGAGACAGTGGAAGACTCCCATTTAAGAAAAACCTCTAGGTGACCATTTCTTTGCACCAAAATGAACTTATCTTCGATTTTCTGTAGACTCTTTAAAGTCCCCACATATGCATACAACACATTTTTGTATATATATGTATGTGTATCTGTCACTGTGATACACGGACACACAGGCATGGTAGCCTGGTGGTGCTGGCCATGCCCGGGGGAAGGATCTGGGAAACCCAGCAGCAAAGCCAATTTTCATTGACTGTTCTTACATACCATTTACTTCTGGAACCCTGTGGTGGGTGTGTAGTTCTTCACTCAGATACTCAGATATTCAGGAAAAGAAAGGGAGCCTGCTGGGAGTCACAGTTTGTACCTCTTCTTTTCCCCATTCATACATAGGTATGGATGAACTTGACCTTGTGGGGGATCTCTGTTAAGGGTGGTGCTTCCTTGGCCATGATGTCCAGATCTCTGCTGGACTCAACGGAGAAAAGTTCAGACAGTAAGCAGAATTCCATAAGGTGCAGGGAGGGGACGTAGAGGCAAGACCACAAGCATCTGGCAACCCTGACCTATTCCATCACTGCTCACCATTGGAAGGTCAGGTTGTCTGAGGGCAGTATGCAACCCTATTAGGCAGAACTTTGTTCCTGTCTGATAAGGCACGTGGCTCTAAAACGTGTGACGCAATGACTCACCATGCACAAAGAAGTCCTTTTCCTTTCTGCAGTTAATGGGCAGATGGACAGCCACTGTGTGAGTCATGAGGCCCGAGGCCCAAATGACCGTGCAGATGGAGAAAAAATGAGATCTCATGCAGAAGGCTCTTATCTCATCAAACCACGGGGTCTGACCCCTGCATGGACTGCACCTGCCAGGATGCACAAATTCCAAGAGGCAATCTCAGTCCTGGTGGCAGAGGGGAAACAGAGTTGGCACCACCACCACCACCACCACTGAGACCTTGGCCATCTTTCCAAGTAGAAAGGATCAGAAACTCGGTGCAAAACTCCACATGGAAGAAGAATTGAAAGCAAGAGCTGCTGAGAACCAAGGTCACTCTAGCCCTATCCTAAATGTACCACACACCCATCCCTGAGTCACTGGGAAGCCAAGGCCTGCTCTCTGGGGTGGGAGCGATCATGGGTCCTGCTATTCAGGGACTTGGCTGAAATGGTCCAAGTGAGAAATGAGAAAGCCCTGGTTGCCCAGCAGTGTGCAAGAGCAGGAAAGGGAGTGGTCGTGAGCTGCTGTAGATGGGCCGTGGACAGGACTTCCTGAGGGCAGGGGAGGGAGTGGAGAGCGCCCAGGGTTCTGATTGGCTTGTGACACACCTCAAGACTGGAAGAAGAGGAGGGATGTCACGTGGTCCTCTCCCTGGACTCGTCCAACACATGGGCAGAAATACAGGTGTGGAACAGGAGAGGACTCCACCAAATGTTTTCCTCATGACACATCCTTGTTAAGTTTCCATTCCCTGGGTCTGGATAAGAGAGTGGTGGGGGTGGCACCATTCAGAAGTCATGGGTGTGGTCATACAGCGCTAGCAGCCAAGCGGCTTTGTCTCAATCACCCTCAAAAACCCCTCCCACCTCTGCCCGAGGACCCACATTTCTGCATCCTCGGACATGCCTGGCAAGCAGGTCCAACCGAAATGCACTCCATAGTGTTGGGGCCTTTAGTCTCCAGCTCTGCAGGTGCCTGAAGGAGCTGAATCACAGACGTCGGGCAGGAAGGGAGAGAAGCCAGTTCCTTTCCCTATGAACTGGCACTAGGACAAAATCTACATTTGTAAACATTTGGTGGGTTTGTATTACCCAAAGACAGGCTGACCAAAACAGGTAAAGGAGAATGAGAGAAGCTCCTTCATCACCTGTAGAACTGCTCTGAATCCAGATCCTTCAGGAGAGCTGCACAATAGTAGTGTTTTACAATTGGATGGCATACTCTGGTTTCTCTTCAGATCATATAAATCTTTCACCTTTGACAACTGCAGGGAGCTTAAGATACACAACATGAAACCTCTGTCATTTGTAGCCTCACTTCCTGGACACTGTCCTGTGAGTTCACGGTCATAGTCCAGTCGTTGTCCCCATCTGTGGGTGAGCAAAGGTTGAGAGCAGTGGGTTTCACCAGCCTGCCTTGACTCGGCCCTGAAGTCAGTGGTGTGTCTGGGTGTGGAAGCAGCCTGAAACCAGAGGCTGCCCTGGGAACCACCGAGCTGCAGGCTCCCCCAGCAGGTGCTTCGGGCTGACGTGGTCATACAGCACTCTGTCGTTGAAAGTACTTGCTTATATTTAAATCCTCCAACTGGACAGAAATGGGGTCAAGGCCAACTCTTTAGCCTGAAATGGCTTTTCACAATGTTCTCTGGGGGTAGGGGAGAGGTGTACTGCATTCCCTTCTTTGGCTACGGGCCTTAGAAATAGTGTTAGAACAAACCCTATCAGCCTCTACCTGTCTCTGTGCCTAGATCTGACATGGCCTAGAGGGCTACACATTCCATCCTGGAACACAACAACCAAAAGGGTTGAGGTTAATGACGGAAAGCCGCTGGTGGACGAAGATGCACGCTGCTAAACCCCTAAGGGGCTGCTTCTTTGGATAGATGAGGAATCAAACTCCTAGAAGGACTTAATCTGGTTTAAACCAAGGCAAAGAAACAAAACCCAGCTTTGGATGCACAAGGCAGAGGAATGCCTGACTGTGGAGGTGATTACCCCATCTGCAAACCAAGATCACTATGCCATTACTGAATGCACAGTAAATGGAATACTTGGAGCTTCACTCTGGCTCTGCTACCCACCTCACATATCCACCTTCATGTAGGCTGCCACCAGTCCGGACCATGCAGGCGTGAACCATCACCTGTGCTCCCAGGTAGAATAAACAGCAGTGTGTTCGTACAGGTTGAGCAACTGGCTCCTGGACGAAGTGGATACTCACAGCTGAGGGCCTCAGTGGTGTCAAGAAGTCTCGCCACTACCTATATCTGGCTCGCAAGAAGACTGCCTGCTGCACGGTCACTTCTGTGAAAAAGCCAGGGCCCATGCACTGAATATTCAAGAAGTTTTGCCAGCAGCTTCAGTGGTTCAGGGTGGAGGGCTGGGAGCAGGTGGGGAGAGTGGTGGTGGAAGGATGAGTGGTGGCAATGCCAGGTGGTCAGTGAGAATGGGGACCCTCGTCCCTGCCTCTCTTGATGTCCCCTTTTTCTCCCTGAGTATCTGACAACATGACAGAGGGCGGGGTGATTATTTCAAAAAGTTTGTGAAAAATGAAATCAAAATGCAAGTCTATTTTGGCGCAAGAGTACTTTGAAATCTGCCTTCTAGAAAGTCTTGAAAACTTTACAGAAATTGCATATAATTTTTTAAAAACATCTATGAGATTCAAAAATCTGTTCAAACTCACCATTGATTCCATTTTTCCATGGACTTTTTGAGAATAGCAATATGCAGCACTGCCATTGAGAAAGACTCAGTTGTTCTGAGGGAATTGGGGATGGGTCACCAGCATCCTTTCTGGCCCTAGTTGGAAGGGGAGGTGGGCACGAGAGGCCCTCACCATCCTTTCCATGGCTGAGATCCATTTAGGTACCCTCGTGCAGAGCTCCAGGCTCAGGGTCAAAAACCGAAGCTGCAGACTTCATTGCTACGTGGGTTTGGACCACTCAACACTCAGCGCCTCTGCTTTCCCCAGCAGCTGGCTGGACCCCATCACAGCTTCAGCAAAGGCTCTGCAGCTGGTCAGGAACAGAAGTCTTTCAATTTCTCACAAACATAGCAAGGCATTTCTTCTGTAGATACACAGATCATGCAGAGGCCTGGCATGGTAGCCTAGTGGTTAAAGTCCTCATCTTGCACATGCCAAGATCCCATATGGGCATCAGTTCTAATCTCAGCGACCCTGCTTCCCATCCAGCTCCTTGACTGTGGCCTGGGAAAGCAGCAGAAGACAGCCCAAAGCTTTGGGACCCTGCACCTGTGTGGGATACCCAGAAGAGATCCTGGCTCCTGGCTTCGGATAGGCTAGCTCTGGCCGTGGTGGCCATTTGGAGAGTGAATCATCGTATGGAAGATCTTCCTCTCAATAAATCTGACTTCCCAATAAAAATAAATAATCTTAAAAGAGAGAGAGAGAGATCATGCGGGACTCCAGACCAGGGTATAGGTGATAACCAGCCCCTCTATGAAAACTAAGATTTGCTTAAGAACAAGGCAGCATTTCTCTTTTTTCTTGGTTCTTTCTTTCTCTCTACATAAATGCCGTGCTTTTGCAGACAGACCCCCTGGTCTCTTTCATCTTGATCCAGCACCCCAAGGCCACTAGGCTCAGCTCAGCCCCAGAAGTTCCCATCTCATGTACTTACTTCTAAGCTCAGTTTCCAGTGAAGGTCAAAATCACAGGAACAAAAATCAATTGGCCCGGGTGTGTGTGTAGTCCACGCCGTGGCAACCACAGGACACAGGGACTTCGATCATCTTTGGCGTAGGTGTCAGCCAGTGTTCAGCCTTTAGGTCACGGCCATGCAATCGAGTAGGGACAGAAACATGGTCTGCGTGACTGTGCCGGGGTGACACTGGAGAGAAATCACAGTTTGAGGTGCTGGCTCAGGCTGAAGTCAGGAGCTAGGAAGTACGCCCAGGTCTCTCCCATGATGGACACAGACCAAGATTGGGCTATCATCTGCTGCCCCAGGATGTGTGTTTGAAGGAGCCTTGATCAGAAACAGAGGTGGCCTGGACTTCTAACCAAGTACCCAGATAGGGATGTGGGCATCCCAAGTGGTGACTTTTTTTTTTTTAAGATTTATTTATTTTTATTGCAAAGTCAGATATACAGAGAGAAGGAGAGACAAAGATCTTCCGTACGATGATTCACTACCCAAGTGACCGCAGCGGCTGGTACTGTGCCAATCCAAAGCCAGAAGCCTGGAGCTCTTCTGGGTCTCCCACATGGGTGCAGGGTCTGAAGGCATTGGGCCGTCCTCGACTGCTTTCCCAGGCCACAAGCAGGGAGCTGGATGGGAAGCAGGGCCTCCAGGATTAGAATCAGCAACTGTATGGGATCCCAGCACATTCAAGGTGAGGACTTTAGCTGCTAGACCACCACGCCAGGCCCCCAAGTGGTGACTTAATTGTGCCAAGCACCCACCCCACAAGTTAAGCATCTGTATGTCCATTTTGCAGATGTGATGGTTGGGGTAGGGACAGCATTGTAGAGAAGCAGATTAAGTCACCATCTGTAATGCTGGCATCCCATACAAGTACCAATTTGAGTCCCAGCTGTTTCACTTCTTACCTAGCTCTCTGTTAATGTGCCTGGGAAACAAGGAAAAGAGGCCCAAATTTTGGGGCTCCCACCACCCAAGTGAGAAACTGGATGGCTAACTCCTGGCTTTGAGCTGACCAATCCCTGGTCATTGCAGCCACTTGTAGAGGGAATCAGTGGAAGGAAGATCTCCGTCTCTCCCTCTCATTTTAACTCTGCCTTTCAGAGGCGTAAGAGGGGCAGGCAGAGGATCTGACAAGGGACTGTGCAGAAATCACTCTGAAGTTGATGGAGAACACCAGACTTCAGCTATATGTGAAAGAACCCGGCTCAAACCTTCCTCAGTAAAATGCACACCTAGTGGTTAATACATGGAAAGAGTTCAGGTCACGTGTGTCTGAAATCATGATGGGGAGTGCTTCCGTTGTTTTCTTCTTTTAGCACCCACCTTGTAGGAAGCAGGTTCCTTCTTGAAGGGCACATTGTTGGATCTGGGGTTGACGCCAATCCTGCCAAGTGCATGAGAGCTGAAGTTAGGAGAGGGATGACTCTTCAAAGGAGAACAGAGGTGCTGTGACCAGAAGGTAGGGTACCAGATGCCAGGCAGACAAAGGCAATAGCTGCTCCCATAGGGTGGGAGATGTGAAGGGCGTACAAGCCTGAGTTAACCTCAGAGATACAAGTGGTCAACAGCACTGAGCCTGGCAGGTGGGTACAGCAGGTGCCCAGTACATTCTGAGTGGCTGAATGACTACCCAGTGGTTTGGATTAACCACGTAGACCAGGTTAGGCAGCTAGGTCATTCTTATCTTTTTTCTTTTTCTTCTCCTTGTCCTTCTTTCCTTTTCCCCTTTCCCACACCCTCAGGAGCTTCCAAAGGTTAGTTGATGGAGATGGAGGTGTGCCATGGGCAAGCTAGAGTCAAGAACCCTAAAAATCTGGGAACCACTATACCTGAGTGACTGGCTAGGGGCACCCTCACTGTGTGTGTGAAGGCTTTCCCTGTCCCTGACATGAAAGGCATGCAAGCAGGCCAAGGGTGGTCTCAAAGTCTGGCTGGGGAGTCTCCCTGTTGCACGGCTACTGGCAAGGTCACCCTGCCCAGCTGACAGGGAGGGTCTATCCTGGGAGCCCCCGGACTGCTAACACTCCCATTCGCAGGATGGCTGAACAGGTTTGGGTGCGGTCCCAGGGTGTGTGAACATCTTTCTAAATAGAGGAGAGCTTACGCCATGCATTTCCCTATCACGATCATGTATGATTTATTGCTGTTCTCTACTGCATCTGACAGCTGGCAGGGTAGGGTGTGGGGGTCCTTGGTGAAAGTTGCATAGTGAAACGTTTTGGCCACCAGTACATGTCACTTCATCAAGCAGTGACTTGAACTCACTGGGACTGCAGAAGTTGCTGAGGGCTCAGAATCAAACCATCCCTTCAGATTGTGAGTAGGTTGTCATCCTGGCTTTTCTTGGGATGGCTGAAGAACAAATGTCAGAATTTTCAAAACAGGTTCTACCACAACGTTGCTTTTGGGGAACTCAATCACTCTGAGATTGGTTGAATTGGAGACATGACAGGACAGTCTCAGAATGCAAGCTATCTGTTTGCATGTCTGAGGCAAATATGCTAAGACATGCCTACAATCTCAACAGTCAACGGACAGCATGGAGGACCTTTAGTAATGAGAAAGGGTAGAGGGGTGGGTACTTAATACTCTTCCTTGAGTTCCATATGTATTCAAAGCCCTGGCATTTTGGGCTTAACTGGACCATGAGTGCATTCCTCCATCATCTGATCTCTTTGGGTGGACTGTTTCAAGGCCAGATTAGGCTCATGTGGTTGCTGTTGCTTTCACAGTTGGTGCCAGGCAACCCAACCCTTGAAGTTGGGACCTGAGGAGAGGGGTGGTTTTCCAAAGGCGATGGGGGGAGGGGAGATGCTAATATCAGAAAAAAAAAAAAGGATAAAGGATGCCACATGGGTGACATCCAGACCTCCATGGGAGAGAAGTGAAGGGTATTTGGGAATGGGAGCTGCTGAAGCCCTCCCAGAGCCAGGGCACTGTGGAAGGTAGAACATAAGCTGTGGGGTCAGCTGGTGGCCGGTCTTTGCTCTGTGACTTATCAACTCAATAGCTTATCATGGCTTCTTCACCTGCAAACAGAGTTACCAACAGTTCCCTTTCAAGAGGGTGACAGCAGAGCCACTAGTAGAAGGCCCATTAGTTGGAAGTGAGTCCTCCATAGGAGTGTACTTCATTAATGTCATCTCAGTAAGAACCAACTCAGCTCCCAGCACGAACTACATAAGACCTAGGCGAGGGTTTAACTCTACTACCTGATCTTAATCAAAGTTAAATACTTCCTGGATCCTAAAAGAAATCACTTATCACCTCCTTTGGGTTTCATACCTTCTGGCTCTGACTTGGGTCAAGAGAGAGTTAAAAGAATCTGAACATTACTTCTGAGTATTAGCAGATTGGGCTAGAACGCTGTTTCTCCCATGGGACTTGCCTTGGCAATCCTATTAAAGTCTAAAGGTCTGTGATCAGCAGCTGGATCAGGGTGGAGAAAGAGACTGTTTTCAAATGATTAAGTTCTGAGAAATTTTCACAGTATGCACTTCTAGCCAGCGACACATAGTTCGACCATGCGCTGGGCTCAAGGATGATATGAAGGGCCAAAGCTTGTGGCAGGAGTCACTGGGGCTGAGCAGAAAGCCAGCAGCATCTGCACAGAGCTCAGGAAATGGGAAACCAGTCACCATGATGAGGCAGCAGAGGCACCAAGGAGGAGAGAGAATTTTGAAAGAAAGTATATCCTGCTCTTAGCTCTGCCATAGCAGAAACCAAACCTGAGTGTTCGCCAGATGGTGCTTCCTGACCGGTGGGTTACTGAGAGAGGCAAAGCAAGTTAGTTAACAAAACAGTTCTAGGGAGGAAGGGTACTGGGAACTACATCAGAAATGGATGACTTCCACCAGATCTAAAAATAGTCCCGTGCCATGTAATCATGCGTATACGACCATGTGAAATTGCATGTGGACAACATCCAGGACATTCACAAAGAAATTCTAACCAGAGTTTAAGAAAGGGTATTTGGGTTCTAGAAGCAAAGAGACACACACTGGAATGTTAGGTGATTAAGCAGACTCCCCTCTCCCCAGCTTGCATGATCTCCTTCATGTTTATGTTTTTCATGGATAAAAGGGAGGTCAATTGTTGGGTGCCTGCTGAGAAGGCCCTAACCATAAGCGAATCCAACACAACTTCAAAAGGTGGAATTAAAACATGCTTATTTGGATGCAAAAAAAAAAAAACAATGAAATCCATAAACAGTTTTCCTGCAATTTGCATTTTTAAAGACTTTGAAAGACCTCTCCTATCTCACTGAGACAAAACAGACATTTTAAACTAAGTTCGGCACCAGGTGAGGATGAAAAGTTTCCAGTTCACTGGCAGCCCTAGCTCCTCCTCCCCACGCGACAGTGATTCCACCGCCCTCCTCCCCCAAACCCCCTCAGTATCTCAATCTCTCACCTCTTCTTCCCATCCCAGGGCACTTCTCCATCTGCCTCAATGGGAAGCTCCTCTTCATCTTCTGAAGTCCATTTGAGTGTCACCTCTTCTGCAGAGCTTCCTCTTACTGCCGCCTCCTGGGTTGAAAGGACCAGTCCCTCTCGGTGCCTCCACTGCCTGCCATGCACCATGAACACGGCAATGTCATGTGGCACATGCCACTCACTGCATATCACTTGCCTGCTGCCAAGAGCTTCCTTAGATTAGAGATGATGCCTTGGATTTTCTGGTTTGAGCAGCTCCTGGCACACAGGAAATGGTCAGGAAGTGACTGCTAGGTCAAAGCCAAAACAATGGTCAATGTGCTACTAAGACACTGGAGCACCTGGGTATGAGGCCCAGCTCCAGTTCTGGATTCCAGTTTCCTGTGAGTGCAGATCCTGGGAAATGGCAGGTAAATGCTCAAGTGACTTGGTCCCTGCCACTCAAGTGGGAGACTCACATTGAGTTCCTGACTCCTAGCACTGGCCCATTCTAGTGCAGACCTGGCCGTTACAAAGAGGAACTCTCTCTCAACCAGAGACGCAGACATACATACATGAATATATACATATCTATATCCATCCACAGATATAAATATGCATACATACATAAGAGTCTGTTTCTTAAAAACAGAGCGTGATGGTTCTCACTGGAGGATGGCCAGTTACTCTCCACTGTGAGGAAAATCCACACAGAAACAGATTTAAGCTGCAGCATGGGAAACTTGAGTCAGACACAAATAATTCCCTTAGAGGGTGTTAGATAGCAGGCCGTGTTCCCATGGGGCCCTGCGGAATTTTTCCAAAGGGTCCTTGAAAAGGAACACTTACAATGTTCATGGTGCCACTGATGTGGTTTGGCTTGAAGGCAGCTTCCTCACTCTAGACGAGCTTCCTACTCCAGTCCCCAAGGAATCCCGATGACAGTGAGGGTCTCTGGCCCCTGGTCAGCTGTGTGACCAGATGGTTTCTTGAATATGGCACCTGCCAAGGAGGCTGGGAACGAATGTGGATGTTAGAGTGAAAGGGTGGGAGGGTGGCGGGAAGCCCAAATCCTGGGGCCAGCCTGAGTGCAGTATTTTGCCACAGGTCACAGTTACCTTGTATGCAGGAACCAGACTTAGTGCCACCCAGCTTCCTTCATTGTCCCATTCCTGTGGAGTAAAAAGGCGGACAGCCTGGGCAAGGCGCTGCACGGCAATGGGAGATGATCTGGTCTCTGCCCTGGCTGAGCTGCCTGTTTACAAGAAGACAGACCCCAAGCATCTTATAACAAATAATTCTTGGAAAACACCACGATGGAGAAGCATGTTGTTATAAGAGGAAAGGTAAGGAAAGACCATCTTTTCCCAAGGCTCAGACCACACAAACAATAAACAAATGAACACCATCTCACCAGTCATCAAACCCCAAAATGTCTAAAGGACCAATCCAGCCACCATGTGAGCACACATACTTCCAATTTCAGGTGGGCACGATCCCTGGATCATCAGGGTGTGATTTGGGACACATATACAGAGAAAGAGCCACAAAGCCATGACCCCACTAATTTGCTGGCTGGCCTTGAATGCTACACCTGGGTTTTGGCCAAGAGACAGCTGCGAGCCTGAGGTTAGTTTCGTAAGAGACTGTATGACACAGGGGGTGCGGGGTCAGTGCTGGGGGTGGTGGTGGGGAGACAACAGGAATGTTGCTCAGGGTCCTGCACCACAGTGGGTCTGCTTTCCAAAATTTCACCTTGAAACCTCACTGGCTTGGTTCTGCTGCCTGACACTCCCTGGGAATTCCAGGCTGGCCTCCTGCAGGGTCTATCCTGCCCAGAAAGACGGACGTTCCTAGCCCTCCTCCTGATCCCCACCCCGCTCCAGCACAGAGCTGGCTCCATCTCCACCCCTACCAGTTCCTGCGTTGGTTAGCACCTCCCTTGGCTGCTATGCCAAGCTGAAGTCAGCCAATACTTACTAAGCCAGCACAGTTAATTAGTTGCAGCTTAGCTTGGTGCTATTAAAAGCGGGGCAAGCCAATGGCATTGACACATTTGGGAAAGAGATGCGTGCTATCTTGGTGGCGGATGAGAAAGGGCTGGAAAAAAAAAAAAAGAGAGAGAGAGAGCTGTGACTTCATTCTCCAAAGAGCAAGCATGTCCAGGGGCTGCGAAAACCTTTCATCATGCTCGCAGCCTAACATTTACCTAATCGCAAGCACCAATCGAGCGTCTCTGAGCAAGGTGCTCTCATGGGCAACTGATCAAGCAGCCAGAACTAACAAGTGCAAAATAGTGAGCCAACCACAGCATGTGACGGCTGTGGGCTGTGTTCTGAGTACCTGCCAAGGGCACAGTGAAGATTCAAATTTGCTAAGGTAGAAACACACAAGAGGTCCAAGGGAGTGGGGAGGTGAGGGCGCAGATGAAGATGGAGACACACAGCACAGATCTCATTCTCCCCGTGGTGGTATCAGCTATGTGTGCCCTACCTAAAGACCTCCCCCTGCTACTGCATGATCTTTCATCTGGCCTGGTTCCAGGACACACAAGTTTTCCAGCAGAGGCTGGGCCTGCATTATTCAGGGCCTACAACAGTGCCTTAATGCAAATGAACACAACAGAAGCAGCTCCCGTGCGATTCACACACGCAGGAAGCTGCCCTCTTTGGAACAGATGCCAGATTCTTTCTCCAACCCCAGAGAGAAAGGCTGAAGCCAGAAACCACAGGGTTTTGTTTCTAAAATTTATTATTTTTATTGGACAGGTAGATACACAGAGAGAAAGAGCTTCCATCCACTGGTCCACTCTCTTAAGTGGCTGCAACGGCCAGAGCTGAACTGTCTGGAAGCCAGGAGCAAGGAACTTCCTTCAGATCTCCCACACAGGTGCAGAGTCCCAAAGTTTTGGGCCGTCCTTGACTGCTTTCCCAGGCCACAAGCAGGGAGCTGGATGGGAAGTAGAGCAGCCAGCATACGAACTGGTGCATTATAAAAACGAATGGCGCACATATGGAATCCTGGTGGATGCAAGGCAAGGATTTAGTCACTGGGCTACCGTGCTGGGCCTGAAACCACACTGTTGATCCTTTGCACCCTGGGTCTTTCATGCCCCTCCTCTGAATGCATCAGCAAGCCATATGCAGAGAAATGTGGGACCACGCTGCAACTCAGCACACGCCTGGGAGATGAAGTCTGAAGATCTGGTGACCTGGGCTGCCCTGAGACAATAGGTTCCAGCCCTGTTTTTCACCAGCTCTCTGGCGGAAGTGCTGTGTTCCAGCATGGTCACTGCTCCACAGTGCTTGTGAAGTTACAGAAGAGCCATAAATCAACAGATTGGAATGAGGGAGAATACTATCAGAGCACTTCACAAAGATCATGGAAAACAGGAGCAAAAAGCTGCAAAGAGGATTTGGAATCCAAACAAAGCTTCTCTACGAACTTATTTTTAAGACCCCTTTTGTGTAACATAAACTCAGAAGTGTTAAGTGGAAGAGGATTCTTTGGGCCTCGTTAATAACACAGGACAAGGGCCTGGCACGATAGCCTAGTGGCTAAATCCTCGCCTTGCATGTACCAGGATCCCATATGGGTGCTGGTTAGTGTCCCAGTTGCTTCACGTCCCATCCAGCTCCGTTTGTGGCCTAGGAAAACAGTCTCGGATGGCCCAAAGCCTTGGACCCTGCACCCATGTGGGAGACCCGGAGGAAGTTCCTGGCTCCTGGCTCCAGATCAGCTCAGCTCCAGGCTGTTGCAACCACTTGGGGAGCGAACCAGCAGATCTCTCTGTCTCTCCTCTCTGTATATCTGCCTTTCCAATAAGAACAAACAAATCTTTAAAACAAACAAACAAACAAGCAAAAATGCACGACGAACATACCCTTCAGAGTATTGACCTTCTCCTAAATGGGAAACAAGGCTGCTTGGAACTGACATGAGAATCCAGTCTGTGAATGTCAGCCTTGACCTATGCCCCTTGATCATGGTCTGTACATGTCACCTACAACCTAGGCAGCCTTGACCCATGACCTTTGATCATGGTCTGTACATGCTCATTGGAAGAGACACTGAAACCCAAATCAACTCAAAACCCTGAACAGAAATGCAAAAAAACAAGCATACCACCAAATGGAAAATCATTTATTTCAAAAATCATACTTCCACTCATTATGTAGACAGTCGCATGAACCCACCGAATGTGAGAAAGCCAAGTTTCAGAGGCCATTTGACAGGAATTGCATTGTCTTTATAGATATGTTTAGTGACACAAAAGCACAGTTACTCAAAAGCCAGAACACAGAAAAACAGTTCTGCTCATAACAGGGAAAAAGTTCTATTCCAGCCACAGGTGACTTTTAAATTACAGAATTGGATTCCATGTACCAGTCAACAGTCAATACTGAACTGACAGCTAAAACAGTGCATTATTTACGTTTTTTAAAAGAAAACATTAAAGTGCCATTTTATAAGTACTTTATTGATATTATATTACACAGCACTTTACTGTATACTCAAAGGTAGCCTCAATTATGAATTAAACATGCAAATATTTTCTTTTGCCAAAACGTGGACAAGATGTCTTTTAGAGTGCTTTTGAACACTAGTCTAGCAATAGCTACTAAGTGTTTATGGGTTTCCTTTTTTTTTCGCATGTTTTTTCTTAAAAAAAAATAAGTTAATAATGAATCTAGCTGCAGATAGAAACTGCTGGATAAATACGAACATGGTTCAGTCAACAGCCTCTCTTCTTTCTCTAATTCTCTAACTCTGAATTCTCTAGGCTGTACAGGCTCGGCAATTGCCAGCTCATGGGGTGGGGAGGAGTTGGTGTGAGGCCATATTTTTACCTAAGTAAGTATGCACCACACACACACACAGGAACACATATCCTCTGACAGAATCATCACATGGATTTTTTTCACCGACGCAGGGTTGTCCTGGCATCGGGATGCCCAAGAAAGCAGTATGAAGGTGTCCATTTGAACAATTTTGTAGAAATGGTTGATGCAAAGCAGCTCAGGATGTGCTAGCCTGTCCAGAACTGCTAGGAACAACACTGACATTTTGGTTCTCTCTGACTCTGGTGCCACAGCAGTAACCAATGGCTACCTTTCCCTGGGACTCTGTGACTGCACCAAGCGTTGGCTCTCTGAAGCATTCCGCCTTAAAAGATATAGACTTGTTTGTAACATCTTGGGACACTTGATAATCATTAGGTGTCAACCTTTCCTGGGATAGTTCTTTTTTTTTTTTCTTGTCATAATGAACACTATTTATCATTCTAAAAGAACAAACAGGGCCTGGCATGATAGCGTAGTGGTTAAAGTCCTTGCCTTGCATGCGCCTGGGATCCCATATGGTCACCGGTTCTAACCTCAGCGGCCCTGCTTCCCATCCAGTTCCCTGCTTGTGGCCTGGGAAAGCAGTCAAAGTCGGCCCAAAGCCTTGGGACCCTGCATCCACGTGGGAGGCCTAAAAAAGGCTCCTAGCTCCTGGCTTTGGATTGGCTCAGTTCTTGCCATTGTGTTCACTTGGGGAGTGAACCATCGGATGAAGATCTTCCTCTCTGTCTCTCCTCCTCTGTATATCTGACTTTCCAGTAAAAATAAATAAATCTTAAAAAAAAAAAGAAAAAACAAAAGCAAAAAGGCCTGTTCCTTCTCACCACCTCTGGTATGATTCACTTGTGAACACTTTTTCTCTCAAGAATACAGGTGCTTCTATCAGAGGTCAGATTTCAGCAAGGACTGGCTCTGAAAGACACAGCCTCTCCCTCTGCTTTGGGAAGCTCTTCACTTAGAAGAGTACTGTAGGCGGCAAAAGGAAAAAAGCTAATTATGACTGGTTGCAGCTTTATCTCAGCCATGCCATAGGACTGTGTAAGGTTTACAGCTCTACTGCTGCTGGCATTTTGATGCCACAATTACAGAGAAGCAATTCAGCCCTGAGCACATCCTTGTGGCTGTCAAACATTTTTGTGCAAGACCAGATACACGTTTTAGCACCAGCACAGGGTGTATGAAGAAGTGCCCAATTGACTTGAAAGAAGTGAGGGTCAGGGTTGTCGAGGTAATTGATTAGGTCAGATTGGCCAGAGATGGCCGAGAGCTCCCTGCATGGGACACCTGGGACAGTCCTTCTAGGAAGTTAAGAGGTTGCTTGGTTTCTTCCGCACTGGCTGTTCAACTTGGGTAACATGCTCACTCAACATTCATTACAGGTCATCCCATACCTACAAAATGCCATATTCCTGGCTTGTTTTTGGAAAGACAGAGGACAGAAGGTGCCTGACGACAGTCACAGAGAGGCTATCTTTAGCTTTCATAGTCTCCCAGCCCTCAATTGCCCATGCCTGGGGTGGAGTGGGAGAGTTTCTGGAGTGAAAGGAAAGGAAAGCTTCTAGTATGCCTGGGATTGCCGCCTTTGAAACACAGATTCAGTCAACAGAAGGCCTCCCTTCTGAGCCACAGCACATGCACACTCACGATTCAGACATCCTGGACAAGTGCCCGAGATGACCTTGTCACTAGTATGACTGTCCCAATGCCAACCTACCACTTCATCGCTCATTTTCTGTCTTCACATCCCTGTCCAAAAACCACTCAGCAAGAAGGGATACACTGAAGTTATGTGGAAAATAAACAGTTTGCTCCAACGTCACACAACACATATTGGCTGCAGAACTACCAACCGCTCTGAGCTAGAACCTGGCTTCCATTCTAGGATACTAAAGGAGGATGCACTGTACGGGACTCATCTCTGTGGGTTTATCTTGGAAAACAGAACAGAATATTCTCCATCAGGAGCAAGCCAGTTTTTCACTTGTATGGGGGCAAGGACTTAGAGCTTATTATCTCCTCATGGCATGGCTTTCTCAAACTAAGGCGTCACAGGTGCCTGAAGGAGGAGAAAGCACTTGATCTTCACACTCCCCAAAGACTCCATGGGTTACTGACCACAAGGCCTTATGAAGCCAACTTGAGGCTCCTGGGAGAGCTCAGGGAGACTTAATTTACACCCACGGGCTGCCCCAACATTCCCCATTAAGCAGACAGTGTTAGGAATAGGGAGCATGGATACTGAAATCTATTTTCAGTCTTCCAGTTCCTTCCTACTGGCTGGCTCACATCCTGAATAATTCCTATGGCTCTGTGGCGAATGGGGAGGAGGAGAGCCTGGCGGAACAACGGGAGACAGAGTGACCATCTGTCACAGGCCTGGTGTGGCCTCAGCGAAGCAGGGGAGGGGCTTACCTAACAGATCCCATCAAGAGCAGCTCCAAATCAGGGCCACTCAGGAGGGAGAGACAGGCTAGGCTTCCAAGGACTCAAGCTTTGGGCCAAGTGTCTATAGGTCTGCTTTAGTAAGTCCTGAAGCAGGGCCTTTGGCTTCTGCCTCTCTATATTAAATCCAGTTAAGACGTCAATAGGGCAAGGGCCAATTTGAAAGGTCAAATGTGTTAAAACCATTATGTTGGGCTCTTGTAACTTGGCAAGTAGCCCACTACGTGAGTGTGCACAGCCCACAGGGAGTCCATGTTTCCTTGCTTCCCATTACAGTGCCTGAGTAGAGCGAGGCGTGTTAACGTAGTCCCCTTCCTCTTGGGTTCTCAATGACACATTTCTTGAAAACAACCTCAGCCTTGTCCATTCTTAATTCTTCCTCCCTGATTCAATGGTCGGGTCTCACTGGCGTCCAGCTGAGTCCCTGGAGAGTCACTGTATAATCCTTGAGCTGATCACAGCCACCAGCCCCTGCTAGCTTTAAAGCTATCATGGCACAATCTCTACTCTTCTACCTCTTCAGGGGTTCCATGGAGTGCGGAGGTGAAAGGAGAGAACACACACACTGTTGAGCAAAAGGGAAAGCAGCCGCGTATCCAGGACTCAAGATTCTGAGCAGTCAGTCCTGGTTTAGAACTCACATGTGCGTAACACTGCAGGCTAGCTCAGCCTCAGTTGTAAAGCCTTAGACGTGGAGAGAGAGAGAGAGAGAGAGAAGCAGGGGACACGTCAGTTGTTGCAGCTCCTCCATCCTGATACTGGGGCGAGGGTAGTAGTGAGAAACACACCTGAGAAGAAAAGAAGTCCTACTTCCGGCCTCATTTAGTTAAATCCTGAGCTTTGTCTCACAACTAAGTAGGCATTCTTTGAAAACTTGTGGCCTGAAGATGCTCTTCCCTCTCCAAACCCGAAGTGCAAGAGATGCTGAAGATCTTGGTGGAGGAAGAAGACAGAAAGCTGCCAGCCCTCCGGCCCCTCGCGAAGCCTGAGACAGTGAGTGGTGCAGCAGCTCTTCTTGCAGACCATGGCAGCATGGTGATCCTGACTCTACCCCTTGCCTCCTCTCCTCTCTCAGCCACACTGGCTCAGCAATCAAAGCCCAAACGTGAGTAACAACTAGCTTAAAGAGTATCAAATATAAAACTTTGCCATATAGTATTTCAAATCACTCTATTTACAAGTTTATCTTTTTTTTTTCAAAAAAAAAAAAAGCAAAAGATACAGTAAGTCAACACAATTCAAGTTTTTCTCTCCTTTTTTATAGTTCTCTAGCGAGGAGTTCCAGAAGCAGGGGACACTCTTGCCCGTCCACCTGTATGGAGCTGGTCTGTTCAGAGCTGCTCCTAAAAGGACTCTTCCTTGCAGAAGATGCGGGAACTCTGTTCTTTGGCAGTCCATGGCAAGATGTCCAGAGGGACCCCTCCATCCAAGGCGGTCTTCCACAGGCCCAGCCTCTTCTCACTGGAACATTTGGATTCTCAGAAGAAATCCATTTCATTCTCCCTGTTCCAATCTTGGGATCTTCCTGAATTACAGTGCCAATGACACTCATGCATCAGATTCCCCAGGAAACACGTCCCTTTTTCTGAGTGGCAGTGAATGCAGATAATCCTTTTAAACTCTTGCTCAGTTACCCAGAAAGCACTTCTAAAAACCACAGGGCACCAGTGCCCAGTGGCCCAAAGGACTGCAAGAGGCCTGGTGAGTGACAGGCTGGTGGGGGGAGCAAGTGAAAGCAAGGACATGAGGGACCCAGCAAGCAAAAGGATGGTGCCAGCCACTGCGAGGAAGCTTCTTCTCCTGTGGAAAGCTAACACCATCTGCATGGAAGAACAGAGGTACGAGACCTGTATATAACTGAATCTCAAGAGGTCACTAGGGTTTGCTCCAAATACAAAAACTCATCAGAAAGGGCAGAGCTTCTAGCCGTTCTCCTGCCTATCCTAGATAGACCACCTTCATTTCGTTATCCTCTTAGGAAACCATTCAAAAAACTACCAAGAAGGAGGTAGGAAGGAGGATGTGTCACGCAAAAAAAGAGTACAATATTTTCTGGAGGTTGGTTTATGAGTAGGCTGGGTTGTCATGGTTACCAGATGATGGCGGCCCTTGGTAGCCGAGAAAGCTTGGATGGGGTCAGGGGTGATACAGGGACATGGCGTGAGTGTGTTCCCTTGCATGAGAGGACTGGATTGAATTTTGCCACTGACAGGCCAGTGGAGACTTGGGAGATGGGGAAAAGATTGGATCTTGCATAAACAGTGCCGTAACCCCTCCCTCTCCACCCTGTATGCAAATAGACAGACCCAGCTGCCCGCAGCACTGTGGGTCTCAGGTATTTAGAGGAGGGAAAGAGAGGGTGTCTACTGTAAACAAAAGCAACAGACCCAGCCTGGACCCCAGTGTCAGTTTCCCTGCCTAGCCCCGCTGGCCTTTAGTATGCTGTGTGTTCCTGGCAACTCCTTAAAGCTCACTTGCTCTCTAAAAAGGATGGGGATTTGGATGACAGTTGAGACAAAGGAGCACTTCCTATTTTGGGCACCCAGGAGACACCGGCTTTGCAAGTCTTTCTCTGTGTCACAGAAATCAAATGGCCTCTGCGGGTTGACGTCTGCTTCTTGTGGCAACACTGAGTGTCAGCTGAGATGACGGCGGTGATGGGTAACTTGAGAGTCCACAGAAACAGGTGCATCAACAGGTAGCCACAGTCACCTGCGATTCTCAGTGGCAAACAGAAATGGCCTACGACACTGGAGTCAGCGGTTGTCATGGATACCATGTAAAGCTCAGCAGTTCTGCTGGGGCCCATGGTTAGAGGAACTCCACGTAGTTCTCAGGGATGAGGCCAGTCTTCCCGTTCAGAGTCCCCTCCAACCAGCCAGGCTCCTGAGATGGATGAACTGTACAGGAAGGAGAGACAGCAAGAAGAGATGCCGTTAAGCAGGGCTGGAGGGGTGTGTGTGCTGTGTGCTGTCTTCATGAAGACAGTGAGGAGCGTAGGGGCAATTACTGAGCAGGTTACATAAGCCTAGGACTTGTTTTAATCAGAGGTTCTTAAGCCTTTTGGATAGGAATATGTTTCCTGATGAAACTTGTTTTGTGTTTTTCTCCACAAAAAAAAAGGCGAACAGCCAGAGACATCCAAAAATTTGCCCACAACATTAACGCTTTCATGAATTTTTGTTTTCTTTTTATTTTTTAAAATTTTTGTTTTCTTAAAAGTTCCTGGTTTATGCTACGAGAAGTAGCAAATTTCTGCTTTCTAGTTTAAAGACCAACGGTAGTATTGCTCCAATTACATTTGTATTCACCCATTCATCCATTCACCATCTACTTCGCCAGCATCAACAAGGTATCCAGAAAAATGCCACAGCACTCTGCTGAGAACTAGTGTCAACTGATGCGTAGTTCCTGGTCATACATTTTCCTTTCCTTTCCTTGCTGCTCCCTGCTTCAAATTTCCTTGCCAGTACCCTAGAATTTAAAATTTAATTTTACAAACTTAGAACAGTCTTTTTTTTAAAATAAAATTTATTTTGACATTCTTTACATAGTTCATTAGGGTAAGAAGGTTCAAGGGCTACAGGAAAGTGGATAATACTAGTAAGTTTTCCATATCGTTACCTTCATGTTTAAAGTGGGGTATTAAGGGAGAAGGCCCACCCAATTTCCCACCCTCCCCAGAACAGTCTTCTTTTCCATCTACAGCCTTTCTTGGTTTTCTTTCCTGTTCTCCAGAATGTTCCCCCTACGTACAGATCTGAAAGCTGTCCTCTTTACTGCAACATTCAAAATTACTGCCTCTTAGATTTTTCAATATCCAAATAGCCAACCATTCTGTGACATCATGATCCAGCTCCATGGAAACTGGAGGATTATATAAGGTCCAGCTGAGTGTGCAAAGTAGTCAACAGCAGGGAGGCAGAAGGAAGGAATTGAGGGACTAGGAGCTGGAGGCTACTTGTGCATGGGAACCAGCAACACGCAGCTCACTGCAGGGTGAGGCGGGGCATCTACTTTCAGCCTCTCAGGAAAACTCTAATTTTCCGAGATTGTTTGGAGAAAATGAATTTTCCCCTATTCCCTTCCTGTGCTAATTAAGTGACTTCCTGAGCTTGTTTTAGAAAAGCATTTCCGTCCCAACACAACTGTGTCATTCTAGTTTCGGTTCAGAGGGAAAGAAGCAGGAACAGAAACCAAAGAAAGAAAACAGGGAGGCAGCAGAGGGACAGGCGCGGAGCCCCAGACCAGATCCATGTCAAACTCGTTGGGACCTGGATCACTTCCTCGGGAAGAGACAAGGCCAAAGAGTTGGCCTCCATAATGCTTGCACAACTTCCCATCAGGAGGCTCCAGGAATAACCCAGGGCAGCAAAGACACATGGATTCACAACTCACAAACAGAAAACTCAGAAGGATCATGGGAGAACACACCCAGCTCTCCAACAGCGAAGCTCTGTCGTGCCAACACCCAACTTCTGGGTCCTCTGCCCACCACTCAGCACAAGCCATTAACATCACCTCCATTTCTGGACCTCTTAAATGGTGACCAAGAAACTCCGTCCCCTTTGGTGGGTTTTCATCAGGAGGACCACAGGAACCCGTGTGGGTGAAATACTGTGCACAGAGTCAGACATGGTAAATGCTTGCGATGGGCCTGTGTACAGTGAGTCCTGTGCTACTAGCACAGGTCAGCTTGCCCCCGTCTGGTGACACTGCGGTAAGTGCCTGGTCTAGCAGCTTCAGTGATCCTCAAACACTGAGGGTGAAAACAAACACAGCTGGTCTCCAGAATGAAACTTAGGAAGCAGAACCTCAACACATAATCAAAAAACCAGGGGGAAAGAACCTAGCAAGGACCCCGCATGTTCAAGAACCTAGCAAGACCCTGGGACTCCTGAGTCTACCTTCTCCTGACTTCTCTCTCAGTGGCCAGGTCCCCAGGGAGTCATGCCCACAAATACTGGAGCAGGACTCAAGAGACCATGGGAGGAGGAGAATCGCTGAAGTGTGGTCCTGACAGCTGTGGGTCAGATTTGAGGACTGACGGAAGCTGTAAAGCCAAGGCTTTCTCTCAAGCACAGCACCAGACCTTGGGCATAAGGATCATCTGGGTGCTGATTCTAAAACTGCAGAGGCTCAGGCTTCCCAGCAGAACATTCAAAGCCAACATCCAGGGAGGGACACCACGAAACAAGCATTTTAATTGACTCATAGGAAGTTTAAAGTCCTGGTTTTTCAGTGCCCAAATATCTCTTAAAGAAAAATCATCGTTAGTTTTCAAATGCAAATTCTCATTTCCTCATGGAAGACCTGATACCCCTCCCTGCTTTCCACTGTCTTCCATGACCTGTCTCGCACTTGAAGACATAGGTGAAGCCCTCCTCCTTTCTAAGTGGCATTGGAACATCCCTGCCACCTGCGCCCCGCTTATCTAGGCTTGGACAATACTCCCAGGTCATCCCACAGGGAGTGGTTGGGGGCCCTATTAATGTGCTGGGCAAATGTATTAAGCTTGGCTTTTCTCATTTCTCGTCGCATTTTACCTTGTTTCACAGCACTCCTTGGCTGCACCACTTGCAGTAACTCCCTCTGCCTCTGGGTAATGATACCTGCTAATACTTAAGAGATGCTGCCAGGAGGCAGGTATAAGCTCAGACATTTAACTAAACTGACTGCTATGCTTTCCATTACTGATTCCAGCTTCTGCTATTATTACCCTCATTTAACAGGAGAGCAAATGAAGGTGCAGAGATATTCAGTATGGTCTTGGCAGGTTAAGCTGCACCAATGCCTACTTCTCAGCCTACATTCAGGGAGCTACAGAAGCACACAAGCTTCCTGCTTACCACTCCCTCTTAGCTCTAGCCTAAGAACCACCAGGCATTCTACATCCATAACTCCTGTTCTCCTCCTCCTTATTCACTGTGGGCAAGCAGCCAATGTGTTAGCAGCACCAAGAAAGGCTGGCTGCCCCAAGGCAAGAAGTCCTAACTACCTAGGTCTCTATATAGTAAAGATGAGTTTGCTCCTTTAACAAATACAGGCATTCACTATGCACCAGACCCTGCACGAGGTCCTTGCACACACAAGAGAGGGAGCTGCCAGAGCCTGTTCCTGGGACAGGAAAACACACACAAAGTTGTCACTTTAGGCAAGGGTGAGATAGGAAGAGATGGAGAAGGCAGGGGCAGGTGGGGACGAGCTGCAAAAGTCAGAGCCTCAATGATATAAAAGAGTCAGTCAGGCAACGTGTGTGAACCCTGCAAAAAGCAGGGACCACCTGGGAACCGGGAACAGGGAACTGCTAAGTTTTCTCAGGAGGCTGTCGGTAAATTCGCTTTTCTGCTCAGCAAGTAGAAGTGCCACAGAAAGGCATTGGCTGTATCCCAATAAAGCTTTATCAATAAAAACAGGGGACAGGTTGGACTTGATGGGCAGTTTAAGGGGTGCTGACTCTATTTGAGAATTTTAGGCCTGCAAGGCTGTAGTGTGTCCCTGAGGGCAGAAGGTCATAGGAGCCCCAGAGGAGACTGAAGTTACCCTGGGACAACGGGAATCCAATGGAGTATTTAAAGCAGGTAGGTAACAAATGCAGCTTCCTTTTTCAAAGATGGTTGGGGCAGATGTGTGGCTAGGGTATCATGAGGGCAGGCGTGGACGCAGGGCCACATGCCAGGAGGCAGGTGGGGAGGCCTATGTGAGAGGTGGAGTTGGCCTGGGTGTGGGTGTGCACGGAGTGGGGGCTGTGGGAGAGCAGTCTGGGAGCCCCATTTCCTGGGCAGCTTAATGTCTCCCTGGGAAGCTGGGTGGCTCTCCATCAGCAAAGGCAGCAGGGGCAGCCCCTCTGGCACTGGCACTGTGCCTAGTGCCAGGGAAAGGAAGGAAGGAAGGATGGGCATCAGCTCATCTCCAGTCTTGAGTATCCCAAGAACCCAATTTGAGTGACAGCCACGCGAGTTTTCCAGGTATTACACAGCACGTGGCTCGTGGATGACTCATGTTCCAGAGAACATAAGCTTTCGCTCTTTCCACTTAATGTGTGAGGCATTCAAGCGGGCAGTTTCCTAGTAGTCTGGCCAGGGCTGACGCTGGAGACTTCCGAGTACTGCATGTCCACTCCCCCAGTGCCCAAAGTCCAGGCGCTGACTTAAGCAGCTGCTGCAGAGGCACACCCGGACCCCTGCACATCCAAGGCTTCGAGACTGTTCATCAGGAACCCAGAGTTGCTCTGCCATATGCCCTCCTCTTCAATCCTAGAACAAACACACACACACACCCTACCTGTCATGAGCAAACCTGTCATTAGGAAATTAGGAAACCTTCCTCTGACCAGTCCTGTGATTGACAGGTATGCAGCATCCACATTAAACAGGCCTTACCTAATACCTTGAGCTACAAACTAACAAGAGATCCGACAAGGATCAAAGCACGCACCACCCCCAGCACCTGACGCGGTATTCATTTTTTCTCTCACAAGGCCTGTTTTCCTCCTCCAGAGGTGGAGGGAGTTGGGAGGAAATAGGTTACAGGTAGCAGCTTCCTCATGAACAGGCGCTCATAAAACCCTATCAGGCCAAGCAATCTAGATGGTGGATTAAAGTTTCATCAGCTCCATCTCTCCTACTGCTGTCTGCTCCATCATCGCTGAGAAGTGCTCGCCTGTGGGTTCCCTTTGGCCCGGCTGGTTACAAACTCGCATCCGTGGACTCTGCCATGGCTCCCAGACACCACGGGAGGGCTTAGGCAAGACCTCTGACTCACCACCCAGGCATCTGAACTGCTCTCCCAGATCATTAAAGGATTTCTGGTGAGGACCGCAGGTGTGCGGGTGTGTGTGCACACATGCATACATGCCGGGAAGGACAGTACACAGTCCCCAGAAGTCACCTTGCTGTCTGTTTTGTTCTGTGCATGTTTAACACCTTAAGGTACTTGAAACAGGGGACTTAAGAAGGAAAGAATGTGGGAATGTAAAACGGCTCAACTACTTGGCCAAACAGCTGGGTACTTCCTCAAAGAGTCAGACACAACATTACTCTGTGTGTCCACAATTCCAGTCAGGGGTATATTCCCAAGGAACTTTAAAGTGTGTGCCCACAAAGAAACCTGGTCCTGAACATTCAAAGCAGCATGATTCAGAACAGTCACAAAGTGCCAATCATTAGGACGCCCACCAATTGACAGAAACTGGGAGACGACACAGACTATCCATGCCCTGGAATATTACTCAGTCATGGAAACGAATGAGGCTCTGATGCAAGTTATCAGATGGATGAACCTTGAGAACATCATGAGACATGAAGGGAAAAAAATCCAGTTACAAAGATCATACATGATATGACTGCATTCACATGAAACGTCCAGGATAGGCAAAGCTACAGACAGAATGTAGACTGGCAGCTGCCTGGAAGGAGGAGGAGATCAGGGGGAATCGGGCCTTGCTGCAGATGACTCTGGGGCTTCATAGCATAGCTGGGAGTATACCCCAAAACTACTGAGTTTTACATGTTATATTGGTTAGTTACATGATATCTGATATTTAATTAGAGCTGTTGGACCCATGAAAGGAGACTGCACTCAACAAAAGGAGTCACAAATTGCAAGTCTGACCCAACTCTGCCCCTGTGTTCAAGGGTTCTTTGTGTAATCTGGGTGAATAGCTAAAGGACCATGGTGGCCCATGACAGTAGTGCAATGGGGCTTAGAGGACAGACCCTGAAGGGATCTCTCAGCCCTGCTCATTAACACACAGAAGCTCCTTCCTTGCTGTTCCAGCAGGTCACAGGAGCCTGGGTCATATATTGTCTTCTGCTGTATCATGAACTGGCTGGGCTGGGCTAACAGCTCATGGGTCTTGATTTCCAAAAAAGCCAAGTGAGAACAAACAGAGCTAAGGCTGAAGGGCAGTGCTCAGAGAGCTGTAAGAAGAGACGCAGATTCCAAAGGACCCTTGGGCTTCTGGATCCCACTCCTGTTGGTCTAGTGCTGTGTGACCTAGCAATCTCCTACAGCCCTGTGCCACATCTCCCATGCCTGATCTACATCTATGGCAAGTTACACTCAGAGGCATGCACCTAGGCGGCAGACCCTCTGGATGAGAGTGCAGCCAAGGGCTATTCCCCAGAGGCCTGCAGTACCAGTATCTTTTGTGACATATCTGGACAAAATGACGATGATGGTGGTGCCAAATCTTCATGCTCACAGCATACGAAATATTTAATATGTAGTAGGGCACATAGAGCCCTATGCCACTGCTAGAGGTCACATAAGAGACAGTGGTCAAGCCCAGGCATGCAGTTGGCAGCCACACTGGCACACTTAGAGTTCAGGCTCTGTAACCCTGGGCAGGTGACAGGGCTCCCCACAGGCACATGGGGTGCTTGTGCAATGCTTACTCACTCCTGCCTGAAATCCCTACCTCCTCACTGGGGATCCCATTGAGCTCCCTACTTCCTCAATACTGGGGAAGCAGCCACACAAACTGTCCAATTGATATAGCTGGAAAGTAGCTTGGACTTCCTCGTTTCAGCAAATCAGAGCCAATTCCTATTTAAGGATCCAGAGAGATAACCAAGGAAGCCATCACACGGGGAAAACTACGCTGACACACAAACTTTTTTCTTCAGTCTCCAGACTTTCCTCTTAGGCAAATAAGTTAAAACAAACTCTGATAATGGTTTTTTTCTTTAAAAAGAAAAAAAAAAGATTTTGTTTTGTTCTTTGAAGGGAGAAGAGCAGAGAGGAAAAAAAAAAAAGAAAAAGAAAAACCAGAAGAAAATGGTGCATGAATCAAGTACTAGATCCCAGCTTGTACCTGCTAAGAATTCACTCTTGCACCAGGACACCACAGCAGGGAGACTGGCAGTTTGTAAGGTGGTCAGACTATGGGGTGGGCTGTGCAGCTGTTCCAGAAGTGGAAGGGCAGATGGACAAGGGCGTGGCAAGGCTCACTGCCTCAATGCCTGCCAGAGACCCTGCTACCAGGGACACCCATCTGGGCTGCTGGGGAGAGATGTCATGGAAGTCAAAACAAGATGTCACAGAATTGGTGTCAGTCTCATCCTGTGCTCCTGACCAATCACAGCCCAGCCAGTCCTCCACTCTACTGTCTTACTCTGGCCAGCCTCCAGATGTGCAAGTACTATTGCTAGGCACTGTGTGCAACCTCATCTCATGTTTAGACGATCTGACAGTCAACTGATTACACATGTCTGTGCCTCCTGCTCCTTCTTGGTGCTCTGCTGCTGTTCTCTTATTTTGGGAACACACACACACACACACACACACACTCATCCATTCTACTGAGGCTTTTCCCAAGCAGTAATTTTGAAGACACCAGTTCCTTCTTTCCTTCTCCCCCAGCCCACCTCCACATCTTGGCAAAGGGATGAGACACTCACCATTATCGAAGACCGTGCCTGCCGTGAAGGAGAGTTCGGAGTCGTGTTCAGCTTTGCAGGCATACAAGGCTTGTGCCTTCCGGAATGGTGTGCTGCATGGAAACACGAGTTCTTTAACATCCTTTTTTATTAACCCCCACTGCAAAGCTCCAGTTATTTAGCCTCTCTTCCTCCCTTTCTCTGTAAGTCACCTAGGCCAGATTTGTGGCAAAGCCAGGTAGGGTGGCCAGATGGCAAGACAGGAGGTGGGAAAGTTGCAAAGGTCAGAGGAGAAAAATGAAAAATATTCAGAGAGAGGCCGAGAGTTCCAAAACACCAGACTTCTTGTGGGGTCACCTTGTGCCACACACAGTCCCTGTGAGCTGCCACGGATGAAGGGTGAAAGGGCAGTTTGGGCCCCAGGGTCAGGGCAGGTGTACCTGGGGGCTGAGTAGGGAGTAGGGGCAAAAAAAAACATTCCAGCTGTCCCAGGGAAGTTGGATGAAAGGGGGACAACACTCACTGAGAGTGAAAAAATTAGAAACTCTAGTAAGGCCAGGTTTGGGCCTAGATGTTGCTAATTTAGTCCCAGGCTGGGTCTTAATGTGGGAACAGGACTCCAGACGTGGTTCTCCCCAGAACCTCCAGCAGGTCAGGAGACACAGAAGGGGCGTGTGAGAGCAACTATACTACGTGTACAGTACAGGGCATTTGGTAGGTATACTATGTGTGTGTATGAGCACACATGCACAGCCAGGTAGGAAGGAAGAAGGATGGGGAGAGGACAGGGTGTGCATTTCTTGTCCTCGTGTCCATGAGTGCTGGCAGAGATGCTCACTTGGGCACTGGAATCACATGTGCAGTACTCAGAAAATCAGGTGTCTTGGTTCTATGGATCTGCAGATGCTGCAGAGGTACACACAGGCACGGGGACTCCCACAGCAGCCACAGAGTAAATATATGTCTTGTGGGTTGGTTGCATTGTTCAGCTCTGCATCATAGTACACATGCAACCATGGGGCGACATGTAAACAAATCTTCATGGCTGTGTTCCATAAAGCTTTATCTAAGGAAAGCTGGCAGGGGGCTGGAAGGGACCCATTACAAGCCATGGTTTGCTAAGGTGCTCTGGAGAGTCATTTGTGTGAGCTGGTCAGCATAGTTAGTTTCTCTCAATAACTGCTTTCATGTCTTCTGGTTTTAAATAATCTAGAGATTTCTCTTGAGTCACAAGAATGATGCCTCTCAGGGTCTGCACTGGTGGCAAGGTGGTGTCAGGAGCTGATGCTCAGAAGCAAAGTCGGGCCATCAGACATGGAACACAGGCATCCTAACTGGGATCTTGGGCACTGGATGGAATGCCCATCTTTGACCTTTCAATCCAAGCTTCCACAGACTGTTTCCAAGTGCTCTCGTATTCTCCAAGTATTGTCTGGGATATCCACAGACTAAAAAAGAAACCATTTGCTGCTAATCTATAATTCAAAATTTACCTGGATCTGGAGCATTTTCATCTTATTTGCAAAATGTGGCAGGTCCATTCTCCCCTCACCCCAGGGTGGCGGGGCGAAGGGTGGGGAAAGCTTGGTCTCTTTAAGAGGAGGTTGGGCCCACAAGCCTAGTGCCCCATCCCAGAACTCCTTCTCAAAAGCGAGGGAGTATGCTTTAGGCAGAGTTCTCATCCAGATGGACAGATCCTGTTGGCAGAGAGGCTCTGTTTAGAGGCCCTGGCCCCGAGGAGGAAGAGAAAAACTCCCTGGCAAGCACCTTTGGTTCCTTGGTTCCTTGTCTCTCTGGCTCATGGCTCTCTGCTCTCTGCAGTGCATCTCCACACTGCGATGGTTTCAGCGGCTCCTGTCACAACGCCCTTCAGACCTTAGCTGGGCCTTCAAGGTTGTGGGCAAGTTTGGAGCCCTTTCTCTTAATATTTCATCTTTGAGCAAGGCATGAGGCCAGGAAAGCACTCGGAAAAGCTTCCCTCAAATGCCCTTACAAGCCTTGCACAATGACGGACCACTCGCCAACATGTGGCAATCAGGGTGGGGGTTGGGGTGGGGCACAGTTTATCATTTAGGCACTACTTCCAGGGGATCCTGGGTACCCACAAGTTACAGGTTTGTGGCTAGCAACTTTTTGAGAGTGGGGTGCAAGGGAAAGAAAGAAGGATTGTGCAGGTACTACTCCTCTAGTGTCCTTTTTGTGATGTGCTTCATGAGCCAGAGAGACTTCTGCAGGGGCCAGTACTATGGCCCCAGGTGAAAAAGCTGCCCTCTGCAATGCCAACATCCCATATGGGAGTGCTGGTTCCAGTTTTGGCTGCTCTACATCTAGCTGCTTGCTATCATGCCTGGGAAGAAGCAAAAGATGGCCCAAGCACCTGGGCCATCCTCGTGGGAGACGTGGATGGAGTCCCGGGTTCCTGGCTTTGGTTTGCTCTGGCCCCAGTTGTTGCAGCCATCTGGGAAGGGAACCAGTGGATGGAACATTTCTCTGTCATTTTACCTTTCAAATACACAAAAATAAGTGTCCCTTCACCTTATAGGTTGAACAGATACACTTTTAAAATGATGTGATGAAGGGAGAAGCAGCCTTTTCCAGGGGAGGAACGTGCACAAGCTCATGGGACCACTGCATTGATCTTTCTGGAATTTATCTGTGAAACCTCTGCCCAGGGAAGGAAACTGAAGCTTCATGCTCTGGTTGGGGGTGGAGTCTGTCTTGTGGAGGGGAATATTGCATCTCAGTATGGGTCAATGCCCCCATTTCTTGGCTGCACCCTACAGTGGCAGTTAGGGCATTTCAGGTCTCTCTGTTCCTGACAGGTCAGCTCCCCAGCAGTGCCCATATCTGTGTTCACCTTGGCACATGCATTTAGCTCAGCGATTGCAAAGTCCAAGCCCCATTCTGCTTTGCCTGTGTCAACAAGGCAGCTTCCAAAAGACTAAGAAACCACCTTGTCCAATCAATGCTATTCTAACAATGCTCAGAGGGGGCAGTACAGAGTAACCACGTTGTCAAATATACCAGGCAAACATTCTGTCCTCTGCCAATGCAGAAATACTTCGGGAGGTGGTGAAGACGAGGGGAAAATATAAAACTTTCTGAAGATACAAGGGAGTCGGGGAGAAAGAGATAGCTAACAAAAAGATCCCAAAGCTCAGAGACACAAAATAGTTAACACCATCAACACACAGGGTATGTATGTTTTCTAGGCTCAGTGTTTGCACCGTCCATTTGTGTCCAGGGCCAGATGTTGTGGAGATTTTATTTCCTTTAGATGAAAACATTGAAGCCACATTTTTCAGACACACCAGTATTTCTAATGAGTGAATAAGGCATTTGAGAAGGTAGCTTTTCCTGGCCACTGTACATTATCCAAGCTCAGGTGCTCACGGGCCAGTCAGTCATATAACTGATACCATCTCTGGTATCCTGAAACACTTTCTCCCAAAGTGGCCAGAAGATGTTAAAGAGATAATTAGAAAATAGCCGGAATGTCCGGAGAACATTGTTGGAATCTACTTTATTTCTAAGAAGAGGGAAAAAAATTATTTTGTATAACTCTTTTCCCCATCATTCAGGACAAAATTAGGTAGAATGTTCTATCAACTGTGGGAGAACCAGCCATGCTCGGGCTGGGAGCTACAGGGAGACTTTAAAGTTGGGACTAACCATGTGCTTGAGGGAGAGTGTTGGGCTAAGGGGAAGTCTTGGATTCTACCTGGCTCTAAGTCACGTGACTGTGTCCCCAGCCACCTGTCTGCATCTTGGCTTTCTTGGTCTGTTCCAGGGTTCATGCCATCTCTTTCCCCACTCTTGCAGGAGGATAGAAGGAAATGACAGATGTGCAAGCATCATCTATCATCTGGAGGGAAATAAAATGATAGAGGGATGCAGAAATAGTATGGCATTTTTCTTTTTTTAAAAGACAGACTCAACTTTATAAATTATGTAAACCTCTCTGATGGACCTAGCAGTAGGAGAGAAGATAAGGGAAAAAAAAAATCTCCCAGCCAACATCTAAGGCTCAGGGCACACAGAAAGGGGACTGCTTAGGTGGTCTGATGGCAGAGACATCCTGACTGGGGGCCTCACAGACACTGGGTTCTGCGGGATCCTTTTCCAGCTCTTTTCTCAGGTTTAGGGAGCGTCTTTTCACAAAGGGCCCCAGGGCCAAGCATGGGGACTCCTGAGTGTGGCCAGCATAAAAGCAGGGACAGTTCTAGCATGGGTCCTGGGGAAGGAACATGGTCAGGCCGCTCATTGTCAGACAGAGGGGGGGCCTTTTTGCCCCTGCAGGGTTCAGTGCTGCTGAGAGAGGCACAGGCAGGCAGGGAGCAGGGAGGTAGATGAGTGATCCAGAACAAACCGCTTCCTCTCTGAACCTTTTCTTGTGTGTTCAGTGTGACTCCCAACTAGAGGATGAGTAGGTGGGTCAGTCCCACAAGGAAACGTGGCCCGATGCTCTCTGACACAAGTGTGTGCCTCAGTACCGTTCCTCTCCAGCTTTTCCGGCAAGGCACAGAGACCACGTGACCAGAGCCATCCACACTATAGCCAGCGGGGCTAGGGCTTTACTCCTGGCTCCAGAAACTGGTGAGAGGGTTTGAAAGGTATGATTGACTCCTGTGCATGGTCCTTCCTGGGTGGGTACCTGGGGCTACTGCCACAGGAGAGCAGAGGAACGCTTCCCCTCTGTGGTCCCCTGCTGCTTCGGATCAATCAAGAACAATCAGTCACGACCCATGATTTTACCTGGAGTTTTCGCGAACTGCTTCTTCTGGCCTGTCAAAAAGCAAGTGCAGGTTTGGATGGCAGGGAACAAAGTTGACGAGGAGGCTGAACACTGCATGAAGAGAGGACCAAGCCAATGAGAGAACAACAGCAGCAACAGAAAACCAAGCAAACCCTGCAACAGACCTGACGGGGGATGAGTCGCTGGACGTGGATGAGGTGGGCATAGGGCTGGAGGGCGCCGAGAACATGGGCCAAGATGGCGAGAGGGGTGATGTTGGGCTTGGATTCGGGGGGCTGCAAGACATAACAACCAGAAAACTTGTCAGCACACAAGGAATCCACAGTGGGAGCACAGGGAGGCCAGATGACAGGGAGCTGGAGCAGCCCGGAGCAGCAATGAAACCTGGCGATGAGTTGCCAGCCAGTGCCCTGGCACCATTCTCCAGAATGGACTGTATCATCTGCCTGGGAATGCCTGGGCTTCTGTGGAACATAGCTGTGTCTCTTCATCCTCCATAGCAACTGCTTTCCAGGTGATACGCGCTCAGCCGCATCCACTGTACATTTGGCTGTGGGCTAATACTCGCCTGAAATCATAACCATGTGTTCCCACACCCACTGCTTATCACTGGCCATCGTGTGGTGAAGGGCTGGCTTGTGTGGTGCCCTTGGTTTCCGCTGCTGTGGGTTTAAAGACACGGTTCAGTAGAAATGACCGTCTTTCAGGGACATGGTAGCCATTCAGCCAGAAAACAATTTTGTGTTTACATTTTTAACTAAATGGGCTCTGTGCCACTGGTGACTTGTGCGTCAGGAAAGTGACAGTGGGCAGAGGTGGGCATGGGAATGCCACACCTCCCAGGTCACCCCCCGAGGTCCTGGGCGGGGTGCAGTTCCTCTGAGGTTTGCTTTCTAGGTCTGCCCTTTCTCTTCTCATCGATTCTGGGTGCTTTGATGTTTAAAGGAATTTAAAAGAAATCCCAGGGGGAAGGCACTAGAGAAAAGATCAACTGAACCTGAAAATTTGTGCATTGTGTTGTTTGATGGGTGACTGATCAAAATTTTGGAGAGGGAAGGTGGAAATGACTCACTACAATGAGGTTTGTGGATTTTAATTGGCCATGCTAAGCCCTTTGACTTATTTCCACAAAATACACAAACACCTTAGTCACTCCGTGAAATCACATTGTCACAGATAGCGCACATGCCAACAGCTGAGAAAATGTGGAGACCATCCAGCCTCAATGCTCTGGCTGCCCTTGAGTCCCAGCCGACGGCTGTGCTGTTTGAGTCAAGCATTTAGGGAAGTGAAAATGACAGACAGCCAAACCAAGGACCACAGGGGTTCTTGGCAGACAGAGGTCCAGCTTGAACATAAATGCCCTGCTTAATGGGACTTATTATGTTAATTCAGACAGGAGCCCCAGCAATGGCCCTAATCACCTTTGTCTTAACACAAAGACCTAAGGAAGTACACACTGAGAACCACTGTGTATGTCAATGAGCTCTCCTGAGACTAACATAACTTAACATCTGCTGAATGCCACTGTCTGAATTACATTTCTGGAGTAGTAATTCCATCAGGGACAAATGTTTGCCCCTTTGGTACCTGCTCTATTTCCAGGGTCTCAAACAGTACCTGGAGGCATTCACAGACGTAGCTTTTGTAAGTATATCCAGTGCATTTTATTTAACCCGTCCAACAACTCACACACAGGCACTAGTACACTAGCACTAGATGTGGGGGCTTGGGCAGAGTAGGCAGGGCTTTGTAGCTTCTGGGTGACTGGGGTTCCAGGACAGCAGGACTAGCTCATTCCTCTAGCTCATGCCCAGCTTTGTATGAGAAATCTTAATGCCGATTTATGAATTTCCTTCAGATGCCTACCCTGTTAGCGGGCAAAGAGAGAAAACAGTAAGACAGACAGACTCAATAAGACTCAAGTCATTGTAAATTCCAGCAAAATCCACAATCTTGCCTCCAGTGTTGTTTGGTAAGTGCATACAGCAGATGGCATTCATTTAAGTGAAGAACTTAAATTCAAGGAGCATGGTTCTTTTATTTATTTATCCATTATTATTATCACTGCAATTCAGCAAAGGCTTCCCCTTGGACAGCAAGGCTGATGGAGACAGTAAGTGAGATCTGCCAAGGTTCGCAACATCAACAGCCTGAATGTATCTGACAAGAGGGGGCTGATTAAAAACAACCACATTATAAGACAGAAAGATGCATCAGTGTGACTATCTCAAGTCTGGGAGAAGCCTGCCATATTTGTGCTGTGTGGTGGGAAGAATTTCTTCCATGGCTGCTACTCACGAGTGAGGCCTCCCTGTAACTGCACTGTGGCCATCACCACAGCCCTCTCCACAATGGCCTGGTGGGTCAGGCCTGTGAACAGCTTCCAGACTGTGGGAGTCTCTGTCCAGTGGCAATGCAGAAGTTCCAGAGGGCTCTGGAGTAGTCTGGCCCTTAGAGTAGGGGTTATCAGAGGAAAGTTAAAAAGAATTCCATATTATTTTTTAATGAGTTTCTTAAGTAGGAAACACCTCTAGCTTCCTATGCGAACAAAACAAAAATAATAACAAATAAAAATAGTAACAAAACAATAACACCCCCCTCACACACACAAAAAAACATCTCACTCTGACCCCAAAAGCCCATATAAAACCAACAGAAAAAAAAAGTCAATTTCAGTCTTGGCTCTGAAACTTCCAATGTCAAATTTCCAACTCTTTTCCTACTAACAAAGCCAAGGTTAGCCCATGATTGAGGATCAGATAAGAGAAAATAACCTCCAAACTACAGTCACGGCGGATGACCCCTAAAAGCTTCTCCACAGCCTCCCAAATAACAGAGCTGAACATCTTGGCACATTTTTTCACCCTCACTGTTCCTGGGGTCACGCAGGCTCCCACATCAAGGCCCAATTGCAGTGACAACAACAGCTTAAACGTGAACCCGGGAGGCACATTTGCTGGTCTGATTTGCATTCATCTGGAAAGCTTGCCTCAGCTTTATCCTGCTGGCCCACTGTGTCTTCAGGAACCAGACGGCCCTGTCAGTGTCTTTGACGTTCACTGGACAGTGAAAGAATAACGGGTTAGGAAGATAAGGATAAAAGGCTGGCAGCCTGCTGGGCTGTGGCTGACAGGTCAAGTACAGTGTGCAGCTGTATCACCAGCTTGACACCCCTGTGTGGTGACTCACTTGAATGATGGGATGACTGGAGTACCAGCCAGGGCATGTCTCCCGTACCATGCACAGGGTTGCCAAGTAGGCTCCCAACCCAAGCACAACTGGGGCAGACCCTCTCAGGTCAGTACACTTCAGCCGTGGTGATGGCACAGGGAGTTCCCCTTCCTGGTGAAATTGGCTGACCATGAGAAAAAAGGTAAGTCTTCTTAAGTTCTGATCATTAACTCTGTGATGGCTTTGCTAAAAATTAGAAAACACTAAAATACAAGAAGATAAGTAATAAAATCATGCATCTTTAGACCTCTGATAATCACTGTTAATATCTTGATATTCTCACTTTTCTGGAGGAGGATAGATAGATGGCATACTTTTTTTAATAGGTCACTTGTTTTAATAAGATACTTTCCAATGTCATTGAACAGCTTTTGATATAATACATATTTTAAATTTTTAATCAATTTACTTTTATTTATTTAAAATACAAAGGCAGAAATAAAGATTTTTCTCTTTACTGGTTTTCCCTCTAAATGGTCAGTTAGCATAGGGTAAAGCCAGCCAAAGCCAGGAGCCCAAAACTTAATCTGTGTGTCCCATGTAGGTGATAGGGACCCAATTATTCCAGTCATCACCTCAACTCTCAGAGAACACATTAGCTGGACATTGGATGGAAAGTAGAGCCAGGACTTGGACTCAGGCACTCCAGTGTCGGGTCTGGGCATCCCAAGGAGTATCTGACCTGCACTAAGTGCCTGACTCTGATACCATATTTTTAAAGTGACTACAGGTTGTCTCATATGATACATCCTGATTTATGCAACTATATTCTCTGGTGTGCCCACTGAGGTTAGCATCCCTTTTTAGGTACTACATTTGGGCCACAGTCACATCCTTCCAAGGGACTACTGTCCGTGTCTCTAATTGTTTCCTTAACATGAATTCCTGGAACTAAAATTAGTGGTCAAAGCCAAGAGCTACTTTCAAGGGTCTTGAGCTTCTTGGAAAGATTCTACCAGAACTGCACTCCCCATGACACTGGGAGCTCCTTCTTATCACGACCCTGCCAGGTTTGAGCACCAGCATTAAATACTACCACCAACAACTAGGTGGGACTTTTCCCCAGTGTACAGCAGTTTCCTTGGGCTCTTCTCTTTCCTATCATGTCCATAATGTAAGAATAAACATATCTCTTCCTGTGCTGTGCTTCTGTTGGGAAGCAATGTTTACTTTTTCAAAGGGCTTTTTACAAGGAAGGCAGTAAGTGGAAGGAGACAGGCAGAGGGACAGAAGGACTAACAGCACCGATCTAGGGCCATCAGAGTCCCAGTCAGATGGTGCTGTTGCTCAGGAAGGGAGACAGGAGGTAGAGGATGCTGGCCACCTGCACCACAGAGCTGCGCAGGAGGGATGAGGGACACAGCGAGGAGCACCATGCCGTGCAGAAGCCACAAAACCCGCATGGACGCCTTCCTGCTAAGCAGGGGCTGTGATCTGCTGCTCAGGTACCTGCTCATGCATCAGGCCTGGGGCCCATGACACTGATGGCCTGAACAACCCTCTGTCCCTCTTTTAACTAGGTGCTACTGAATCCAAAAGAGGAGAGCGGCTGCTTCCACTCCCCACTCCATCCAAATCCCCACCCAGGACAGAAAAGACAATTCTGTAAAAATCAGGCAAGTTCTATAAAACATAACTCCAGATCAACGAATCCTTCTTGTTTGGAAAATACTCCTATGGTTCTTCCCTTAAACCATCACAAAGAGAAGGGAAACCCAATTACAGCTGGGAAGTGTGGGTAGCGGCAAATCAGAGCAAATGCCACATAAACCCGTGGGTATCTGTTGCAGGTTTGAAAGCACCAAGATCTTACACACATCTGTCCAACCTTATAGCACAGAAATCTTATATATGTCCCAAGTCCTAAATTTTTTAGCACCTGCTTCACCGTTTTGCGGGTAAAACATACAATCGCACCTCCTAGGGCTTCTTTCACTGCTCCATATTTTTTCCTGACTCTTCCAAGCACACATTTGCATTTGCACAGATTCTTTCCCCTCATCTAATATAATTTAGTATGCATTCCTATTCAGACAATGTGCAGTTCTGTTTCCTATTTTAAGAGACAAACTGGTGAAATCCCCTTAAGGTCTTAACAATTACAAGCAACTGCTTTCAAAAATAGTTTGTATTAAAAATAGCTTCACTAATCTGCAATGCAATGATTATGTTTGATAGCTTGAATCTTTTCTGAAGTTTCAATTTAAAACTCAGAGAGGGTAGCTGAGAATGGCAAGTCATTCTATGATTTGAAGAAAATCCAAGAATCTTATTGTCTCTTTTGACTCTCCAAGTCAACAACTTGAATCCTAAATTTGGAATTAAATATGCACAGACAATAGTCCCAATTCTTTTGCTTACTGTCCAGTAACAGTCTCAATGGAAAGGATCAGAAAAGTTAAATGAATCAAATACTTCTGTTGCACACATTTCTGCATGCATTTACTATTCTTTCCTGCTGAATCTGAGTGTAGTCCTTCAATCATTTTCAGTAACATACTTCACATATAATAGAACTCGTTCCTGTAATGAAACACATTTTATCCTCTTTCAACCAAAAATTGTTTACAATTTACAGAATCACTAGTAAGGAAATGTTAAATGTATTTTGGGGTCACATAAAATATCTATATGGTAACAACTGGTATTTCAAATGATCCAGATGGTTTGTAAGAAATCCCAGCATATCATTCTGAGCTGTATCACTGTCTTCAATTGATGGTAACACAATTTTCTTTCTCTATATACTGAAGCTATTGTGCCTGGAAAAATAAATTCACTCACTATAAAAAGAAATCCACACTCAATCTTCCACCATTCTAGGATCTAACTTGAAGTCCCTATTCAAAAGAAAGGACATCTGAAAACAATTAAGTTCAAAACTGGAAATAACTCAGAGGATTGAGAATAGACAACTAGGTACACATACACAATTGTAAATTCACTTTTGTATTTGTTCACATTTTAAAATTTTATATCATGGGCTTACCTTATGGTGTAATCACAGAAACTGTTTTTCTACCAACAGTGTTAGAATAACTGCCAAATGCACAAAATTGACACCTGGCCCATCCTGAACTCACATCGTATGTAAGTGACTTCCAGGTAAATTACAACTCCACATAGCAAAGCCTGTAGCTTATAACAACTATAAGAATTTGGGGTTCGGTTTTATCCAGTGGGGTATAAGGAATGCTAATGGCATAGGAAAATACAGATATACTTAATTACATTAATAAAATTAGTAACTTTTATCAAAAGGCAGCTTATCAAATGGGCTTAACGAGTTTATAAGAGTAAACAGGGCCATCTGTGACATAAAAAGTAACAAAGCGCTCATAACACATCTAGGTAAAGGATTTCTCCTACTGAGTAGTAAGAAACAAATGACACCAAATGGGAAATGGGCAAGAATCATGAATAGGATCCTTTTTTTTTATTATTAAGGAAAAATTCAAAACAAAGTTGCTGTACTTTTGTGGAATGCAAGAAATACAGAGTAAAGCCACAGTGAGATGATACTGTTCCCTCATCAGAGCAACTAGTTTCAAAATGCTTAAAATACCAGGTGCTTGTGAGGAGGGGGGAACATCTGAAACTGCTCCTCTTTGCTGGAGGAGGGAGTGCAACATGCCACAATCATGTTGGAAAACAGTCTAATGTTGTCTAGCAATGGTGATGGCACCAATTTTTATGACACAGCGGTTCTATTCTGAAATACATACCCTAACGAAAAGTGCATAAAGATTTATCAGAAGACACATAAAAATGTACAAACACAGGAAACCCAACATTTTAGTAAAAGCAAGAGGGAGAAACAATGTTAGTGTTCTATACTTCAGTGGGAACAAACGAACAAACCACAGTTACACAGACAACTCTTCTCCCTCAACAGGCATGGGGCAGTCTCACAGGGCATCTTGGACGCAGCATTCTGAAGAATCCAGGTAACAGGTTAACAACATCCGGGGGAAGGCATCAGCCATCTGGCATACTTTTCTTGATGGTCTCCTTTCAGGGAGTATTTCTTGTTTAGACCAGGAGGTGGAAGTAAAAGGGTTTAATGAGAATCTGAATGACTGTTGCTGCTGAAAACAAGGGCAAAACTAGTTCCTTAAAAAGAGAGAGCCTAAACTATTTCACTATGTCCAGACATTTTAGCAACAGAAAAAAAAAAAACACTTCTACTAAGGACACTGTTCAGCAGGCTTAACATCAGCTCCTGGTCCACATACCATGGAAGGCAACTGAGGCAGAGAGACACAGAGGGAGAGAAGAACTTGTATGCAAATATAGTCTCTGACTTTCTCTCCACTGCCTCCAAGAACGGAGCTGGCTTCGTTCTCATTCTCATTCTGATGTTTACTCAACAGTCTAAACATGTGGAAAATTGCATCTACTCCAACCCACTCAAACTCTTCCTCCATTGTGCTCCTGTCCACGCCCAATGGACACGCTTGCTCCTACACTGTGACCCTGTGCAGAACCCCCGGTGTCCTGCAGGGGGCTCAGCCCTCCCCGGGGTTTGCTCCAGCTGCCATGCAGGAATGCAATCTCCCAAGGAGCGATTTCTGCCCTTTGTTCCCGGGCTTCTGAGGAGCTCATTGACTCCACTGGAAAGAACTTTAAATGATTTTCCAGCAAAGTCACCCTTTCCACTGGGAAAGAGTTTTAACATCTGTGAATAAAAAAACAAGCCAAAAGAAAATGATTTTTATATTTCCTACTTCTTGGGCTTTAAAACTAAACAGCCCTGGATAAATTTAATGAAAAGGGATGTGGCAGAACGACACACATTCTGATCTTGCACTGTTAGAATTTCTTTTTTTCAAATCTGAGGTACATCCAAATTTACTCTGGGCGATCTATGAGTTATTAAGCAAACTGACGGTGTAAACAAGATTTTTAACATAAATGCTTAAGAGAACAGTACTTGGTAATGATTTCAAAACACACATCTGATTATGTCATTTGAGATTGCTTAAAGTCACTGCTTAAAACTCTTCAGTGTTTCCCCACTTCTGACAGAATAAAGACCTGGGCTGTCCCTCCTCAACTACCATCTAGGATCTCTAACCCGGCTATTATTATTATTTTACTACTTATATTCTAACCTATCCTATCTACTCTAAGTAGATGAACCTTTTAAATACAGAGCTCAGATCATTTGCTGAATGTTGCAAAACAAATATGTTACTGTTGGAACACAGAGTCAATTCTTTACCCTGGCAGAGTGAATTATGTGGTTACAGTTTATTCCCTATCTTCTGTGTCATTGGGGCTGTTCTTTTCCCCATGTGACCCAGGTGGGTACACAGTCCCATTGATCTCACTTCAGGGGCAGCTGTGGATCCAGACCTGCTGTCAGAGTCCACCTCTCCTTGGGCCACAGGGGAATGAATGGCTCAAGGATGCACAGGCATGAGGCAGGAGTGGTGACTCCAGCGGCTAATCCTCTGTTCTGTGGTGCCAGTACCCCATATGGGCCGGTTCGTGTCCTGGCTGCTCTGCTTCCCATCAAGCTCCCTGAATATTGCCTGGTGTAGCAGTGGAAGATGGCCCAAAGTCTTAGGCCATTTCATCTGTGTGGGATACCAAGAAAGAAGCTCCTGGCTCCTGGCTTCAGATTGGCTCAGCTCCAGATACTGTGGCCCTTTGTGGAGTGAACTAGCAGAGGGAAGATCCTTATCTCTCTGTAAATCTGCCTTTCGAATAAAATTAAATCTTAATAATAATTTTTTTAAAAGGCTGCACAGGTACCTGACATCATGTGTGGAGGAATAACCTTCTTAATGGATCTGCGACCAGAGATCTTTGATGTTGGTATACAACAAACAAAAAAACCAAGAGGGAAGAATAGCCAATTAGAATAATAATAATTTGGAGTCCTGGAACCAAGGATGCTTAAGATCAGATTCCCAGAGATGTCGTAAAATAAAAGTTTATAGTTTTCATTTTTCTGTACACTAGCTGGGATCCTAGCACTTGAAGAACCTTTACAATAGGGTTCCAGTGCTGCCCTCAGTACTTTCTGCCTTCATGTCCCTATGCCTCTTGGGTCAGCAAAGCAGTTTTGAGAGAGCTGTAAACAGTTGAGACCCTGTGGGCCATGAAGCTAAATTGAGAAAATTACATAGGCAGTTATTTCACGATTGAAATTGTAACCATTAACCACAGAAAAACAAAACAGCAAAATGAAAAAATATTTTCATCTCACCAGCCAAAATGCACATATACACACAGAAGAACTGATAGGCACCTAGTTGTTTTTGACACCAAAACCAACCTTTAGTTTGCCAAGCCCTGTTCTAGCCCAGGGCTTTACTGGTGTCACAAGCAGGCTGCAAACTGTCCCCTCTCCATTCCTTCCGGATGCTTTGTTTCCACCTGAGACATCATTTCCCTTGCCCCTGGTCACTCCTCAGCACCACTCCAAGTCCTTATCCAGAGTCACCCGCTGTCAGTCAACACAGTGAGTTACACCTCCCCTGAATCCTTTTAGAGACTGCCTTTTCCACTTAGTCTTGATCCTATTCTGTGCTGAAGCTAGCTTCACTCTCATGTATCTCTTACATACTTTGCAGACTTACAGACATCTCTTGAGGGTGAACAAGACCCAAACAGTAGACAAGATTTCACAGGAACAAAGTAGATAGCAAAGGGAAAAAAAACCTGCAGATTTATCAGAAATTAAAGGTAAGATTGCTGGAAGCTAGAGAAGGCAGGTCTTTTTCAATCAGAATTATCTGATGTTGTAAAAGTGAATCAGTCGAACACAGCAGTTGCCATGACCGTTCTTTACACAGCAGTTTGTTTGACTAAGATGATCATGTGTGACAAGCACAATGCCCAGGGCATCCTAGACACCTTGTTTCTGGAGGGAGGGATTTTCGTGCATCACGACGCAACGTCAGTCACTCATTGCCACTGAGCCTCCTCCTGATGGCTGAGCAGGGCTGCCCAGCCTCCACTGTGCACACTCAGCATCCCAACTTCTGCTATTATCTGCATATCACATCATTTGAAACCAATGAGGGTTAAAAAGTCTGCAGAAAAACAGAATTGAGAGCTAAGTTTAGGGGCTGCCTTTGTGGTCCACAGGTTTAAACCGTAGCCTGCAACACCGACAGTCCTGGATTAGTGCCAATTCAGGCACCAGATGCTACACTTCTGATCCAGATCCTTGCTAATCTGCCTGGAAAAGCAGCAGGAGATGGCTCAAGCACTTGGGAGACAACGACAGAGCTCCTAACTCCTGGTTTCAGTCTGACCATCAGAGCGATCTTGACTGGACAGAGAACAGCTGGAACTCAAAGTGGCACCTAGATGGTCTGCTGGCATTACTAGTGTTACTGGCTATGCCACACACTGGCCCCCAAACAACTTTATAAAGTAGAATTTATATAGTACGAAATCCACCCATTTTCAGTGTTCAGCTTCTAGCACACTGATTGAATTCTGCAACCATCACCCACCCATATGCACATTTATAATGCCTGAATACCCTTCAAAAGGACCCCTCTCTCCTTTGCGGTTTGCTGCCTGGCAGGTGCAGTGTGTTCCCAACAGCTGCAGTTCCCATTCTCACACATCAACAATGATCTCACTGTGCAGATTTACCTTTTCTAGATACCTTACAAAAACAGAATCACATACTGTGTGGCCTTTTGAGTCTGGCTTATTTCATTTGGTAAAATGTCTTCAATATTTATCTGCGCTGTGGCACACACAAGAAGTCAATTCATGTTTGTTACTGAATTAGATCCCATTCTGCTGAATCTGTTATCTTCTTATTGAGTATCAAGACAGGGACCTAAATTCTGGACACCGACAACGCTACAATGGCAATGCTAACACTTGCAAGTAGATTCTCCTGCTCCATGATGTTCTTTTCACTTTCTCAGTGGCATCTTTTCAAGGCTGAACATTTTCAGTTTTGAAATAGCCCGATGCATTGGTTTTTCTTTTATGCATTTTGCTGTTAGTGTCACATCTAACAAATCCTTGCATAGACTGAAGGCTTTCTTGTACTTTTTTTTTTCAAAAATTGTCTGGGAATGTTTTTATTTCACCTTCATTTTTTTTATAAATGTGCTGAATATAGAATTCCTGTTAGATTTTTTTAAAGGTTTTGAGAAATTGATGTGCATCAGCTCCCTGTGGGGCACAGAGCCACTGTGTTCTGAGACACACTGCACCTGTTGTGCAGAAAAAACTGGAAGCATCCCACCCCTCGCAGCATCATTCATAATCTGTGCTCATGCCCTCAGTACACCAGTCTTCTCTCTTTATTTAGGAAGCATATGTAGGGGACATTAAAAAATATATATTTAAGGCTGTTTATGACACATTTCCTCACAAAGCCTCCGAAGCTGGTCCATTTGTGCCATCTGCTGTAAAGGAAACTGGAAACCACCTGTCTGCTTGCCTAAGCACTGCTCTTATCAAGGAAGCTGTAATTACTCCTTGTGCGAAGGATTTTAACCATCACAGTAAATCCCTTCTTCAGCACATACTGTATTAGGAAGGTATCATGACCCTGAAAGCTAGGGTTTTTCTTCTGTCCTTCATAGAGAGAGTGGAACATCACCTATCTTGGGGGCGTCAAAGAATGTCTTTAGCCCTGCTTGCAGCTTGACAATAGTTACCAAAAAAAGGATGCCAGTTACATGTCAGGCACTGGTACAGGCACTGGAATACTACAAGAAGCTGTTGCTGTCTTTGTGAAGCTTAAGTTCAGCCACCTTCAAGGCAGTGCACACATCGATGCCTCTGTGCCTGCATTTGTTCTGGGTCTGCTCCTTTTAGGAATTACATTTTCTATATGCTGTCTCATGTGTACAATATAACAACTAACAATGTATGTACGTGCTTTATAAATACTAAAACCTACAAACACAGAGCGAAGGCATATGACCCAAATACTCTGACAATGCTTTGATGATTAAGGTGATGTAAAAAATGGAGGAACCACTGAGTGTGCATGCATGTCTGCAAAACAGACAACAAACAAGTACATCTCCAAATGAGATCTCTTTGGATGGCACTAAGAGCTGTGGAGAAAATTAATATCAGGGCTGTGTGAAAACAGGTGCCGGGGTGGCGGGGCTGGGGGTTGGTGCTGTTGATCAGGACACAGCAGCAGGGTGACATCTCAGGCGAGACTTCAACAAAGTATATCGCTGGAAGATCACCCTCTGATGCCCCTGCCTACACTCTGACTGCAGCCATCTGGGATTAAAGCAAAATCACCTTCTACTTCCTTCCTCAGCCCTCACAATGTCTTTGCATAATCTCAGAGCACTTTCCCAGAATGTGCTGTGAACTTAGCAGAAAGTGTCCAGTTTGAAAGAAAGAACTACAGAAGGCAAATCTGTAATGATGGTTGGCCAGGCTGGAGCAGAATTCCCAGTACTAGATGATAGCAAAGAAGCATTGCAAGAAATTGCTTCTTGGTAAAGCTGAAAATCATTCTGTTTGGGGAAATGAAATGCCTGCCTTTCAATGACGTCTCTCTGTGTCCTTAAAAAAAACTATGTTACTTGTTCCTTTTTGGAAAAAAGAATTTAACTAAGCTCTCACCCACCAAAGCCCAGGGACTGCTCATCTGCTGCTGCTGAGACCCAGCACCTGGCGTGAGGTTATAATACCTACACCTTCTATTTCAGGGCAGGCTGGTTCCCCTCCTAAGTTACAATGCTTTTGATGCTCTGCTCACTTTGCTGTCAGTGCTCTATGTTCATGGTTCACAGTGTCCCAAGCCTGCTCAGCTCCCTTCAGACAGTCTGTCTTCCACGTGGCGAGCACAAGTGTTTTGCTCTGTCACCCCCCACACCCCACAGCACATGTCAGTGCTTCCCTTACTTGTCATCACCCAGACATACAGTGACAAAATGGCACTCTGGATATGCTCAAGGGCTCTGTCAATCTCCTGGAAGGCTATGGAAAGCAAACACAAATCTTTCCAGGCAGAGATGACAAACCATGATGTAGAAATTGTGCCAAGGAAAGAAAATACACTTGCTCAAATGAAAAGCCTTCAGGCTAGTAAGAACTGAGCAAATCCTGCAGGGTTGGGGCCCAAGGTTTAGGTTTTTAAAATGTGACCCCTACCCAGCCAGCTCAGATGAGCAACCAGAGATGGGCGGGGTGGGGGGGTCACATTGGCCCTGGGCTTCTGTGCTCCAAGTCACCACTAGAAGCGACTGGGAGCGGTGAATGCAGCAGGTACTTAGCATATGAGCAAAGTGCCTTTGTGATTATTCTGTTCCTCCATAAACTTTAATTTTGTTTACATGGCTTTTATTATTATTGCTTGTTCTGCAAAGATGAGTCAGCTTCTTTTCCACTGAATTAATAGACATGCAAGGCTCATTTGTGATTTGGCCCAAAGAATAAAAAGTTCTGAGGAGGGAAGGGCGAGTATGAACTGGAAGAGTATGTGACTGTGTCTCATGAGGTGGAGTGTTCATGTGTCTCATGTCAGGATGTCAAGTCCTGGGGAGCAGAGGCCTCCTAGCAGGAGGGGAGGAACCGTCAGCATCACAAGCACACTGGGTGGCTTCTAGCATAAGAGGTACCTACTACACAAAGTTCACTTTCCTAAACATCAACTCCCACTGGGAGACTGTGCTCCAGACAGGCCCAGAGTGGCCTGGCCACTTTCCCCTCAACACAAATTCTGCAAGGTGGTAGTGCAGTGAGCAAAAGGTTAGACAGAAAGCAACAGTGCTAACGTGTGAACTCGGGCTGCCCGACTCTGCCCTCTGCCTGGACCAGCAAACAGCTCCCACCCAGTCCCCAGCTCAAGGTCCTGGTAGCCCTCAGACCTGATGTCTAGCAGATCAAGAACTCTAGTAGTGGCATACCAGGCACCATTTTGTACAGTGTGGCAAAGGTTTTGAGACTGCAGGGACAACTGAGCTGGGAGTGAACTCACTGAGCTCAGTATACTGCATTGGTCCGACAGGGAAAATAATATTGACTTTGGCATCGTACGAGTCAAAATAGATCTGTGGGACCCTCAGATCTAATGATCATCAGGTTCCATCAAGATCAGCACCACCAAAAACCTAGCCATGTAGGACACCCAATGTCTCCTTAATCCTGGAACTGCTCAAACTCAAAGTGGGAGAAAGGTTGCACATACAATGGTGCAGTCTCAGCACAGTATCACAGGAGGTGGAGACAGGTGAGCTAGGAGTTGGGGCTATCAAGACTGTGATGGAAGTCTAACATAAGAACCCAGACCTGAAACTTGCTAGAGGGAGTGGTACAAGTGACTGCAAACAAACAGCCATGTACCAACTGCAATAAATAAAATTGAGTTGTAGACCTGTGGATGACACAGCTTAGAAACCTGTCCCAGGGCCCAGCATGATAGCATAGTAGTTAAGGAACTTGCCTTGAACATGCCAGGATCCCATATGAGCACCAGTTCTAAGCCCAGCGGCCCTGCTCCCCATCCAGCTCCCTGCTTATGTGGCCTGGGAGGGTAGTCGAGGATGGTCCAAGGCTTTGGGACCCTGCACCCATGTGGAAGACCAGGAAGAGCTTGTGGCTCCTGGCTTCAGATTGGCTCAGCTCCAGCCACTGTGGCCGCTTTGCGAGTGAACCATTGGAGTGAGGATCTTCCTCTCTGTATATCTGTCCTTCCAATAAAATAAATAAATTTCAAAAAAAAAGAAAGAAAGAAAGAAAGAAAAAGACCTGCCCCAAGCAGAATATGCAAACCAGAATATGCTAACCAAAAGTACAATGACCAACAGCAACAGAAGAGACAGAGGCACAATGAACATTACTGAAGACTCCCCTGGAAAGGATCAAAAGCCTTTGCCAACCTCAGAGAAAACTGAGGAATACATTGAGAAAATGGGGGAATACAAAATTCAGAAAATTCATCACAAAGCTCCTTTTTCTCCCCCATTTTCTGGACCACTTTTCAAAAATTTGTTTAATTTTGAATTTTATGATACAATTCCGTACAGTCTAGGATTCCTCCACCCTCCAAATTCCCACCCCTGACTGATTTTTCCTATATTGTTAGAACAGTATAGTCTATTACAAAAAGTTATAATTCCATCAGTCTGTTACCTAAATGTGCCCCAACATTGCTGGTACAGACAATGTTAGACAGCCTATCATTCCATTGTCTGGATATGTCCAATAGTTTTATTGGCAGTCCATCTTTGATTTGGAAGTATGGATGCATGTTGCATTGTGTCTTTACATCTGGATATGGTAGGCTTTATTATTCCATCACTATATAGTCTAATGTGCATGATGGTTTCCTTATATTAGAGAGAACATATGGTATTTGCCTTTTTGGTATTGACTTATTTCACTGAGCATAATGGTCTCTAGTTGGGCCATCTAATTACAATTGATATAATTTAATTCTTTTTAATGGCTGAGTAATATTCCATGGAATAGATGCATCACAATTTCTTTAACCACTCTCTTTGGACAGGCATCTGGGTTGTTTCAATGTCGTTGCTATTGTAGATTGTGCTGCTGTAAATATAGGATTACAGATCTCTTTCTTATATGCAGTTTTCATTTCCTTTGGGTAAATTCCTAGAAGTGGGATAACTGGGCCATATGGCAGGTTTACTTGAAATTCTCTAAGCACTTTCCATACTTATTTCCATTACAAAGCTTCTTATCAACAATGAGAAGCACATACAAGTTCAAGGAATTTAATGAGTATCACACAGGAAAAAGCAACACTGAAACAAATTCAAGCTAAATTATTGGAAATGAAGGACTCAATAGAGCAACTTAAAAATTCAGTGCAAAGTCTCCACAATAGAATTAATAGGCAGAAGAAAGAATCTCAGAATTGGGAGATGTCTGTTGCCACAATGAGGAAAAAAATCAAAAAGCTGGAAGCAAAGCTTGGTCAAATGACAAAAAGTATTCAAGAATTAAAAGACAGTATCAAGGTCAAATATAAGAGTTATGAGAGTTCCAGCAAGTGCAGAAAGAGAAGCTGGGTTTAAAAATGTATTTAATGGGCCTGGAACATAGTTCAGTGGCTAAGTTCTCACCTTGCATGCTTCGGGATCCCACTTGGGTGCAAGTTCTAATCACGGCAGCCCTGCTTCCCATCCAGCTCCCTGCTCGCAGCTTAGGAAAGCAAATGAGGATGGCCCAAAGTCTTGGATTCCTGTACCCAATTGGGAGACCTGGATGAAGCTCCAGGCTCCTGGCTTCAGATTGGCTCAGCTCTGGCCATTGCAGTTGCTTGAGGGGTGAATCAATAGATGGAAGATCTTTCTCTCTGTCTCTTCTCCTCTCCTTTCTGCCTTTCAATAAAAATAAATACATCTTTTTAAAAATACAATTTTAAAAATGTTTTTTTTAATGAAATAATAAGGAAAAATTTACCTAACCTGGAGAAAGAACTGGGAAACAACATCCAGGAGGGGCACAGAGTTCCAAACAGGGTTGACTGAAAGTGATCTTCACCACAACATAGGATAATAAGCTCTCTTCAATTGAACATAAAGAAAAGATCCTTAAATGTGCATGTGAAAAAAACTCAATTGACATATAAAGGAATGCCAATTAAATTCACAGGAGACCTCTCACAGGAAACTCTACAGGCTAGAAAAGAATGGAGCAACATATTCCAGATTCTAAAAGTAAAAAATTGTTGACCCAGAATAACGTACCCAGAAAAGCTTTCCTTTGTCTTTGAAAATAGAATAAAATTTTTTCACAGTAAAGAAAAGTTAAAAGAACATGTCTCTTCTAAACCTGCCCTACAAATGATACTTAAAAGATGTTCTCTTGACAAAGAAGAATAGCACCCACCAAAACCAAAGGCAAATGTGAAGAACATCCCAGTAAAATAACAACAAAAAACTAAATCAATGAACAACCCATTGCTAAATGTCAGAACCAAATTACCACTTATTTAGATTAACCCTTTATGTAAATGTCTTAAATTCATCAATCAGACATCATAGATCAGTAGACAGGATTAGAAAAAACCCATCTATTTGTTGCTTACAGGAGACATATCTCAGCAACAAAGATCAGTGAAAACTATATCTCATTGATTTTGATATTTTTTGTTTCATCTCTTCAAAATACTTTCTCCTTAAATTCTTCACTGACTCATAGATCATACAGTAGCATTAATTTCTTCAAGAAGGTTCTTGATTTCCTTTTTCATTTTTTCAGCAACACATTAGTTATTCAGTAGCATGTTATTTAACTTCATGGCTGTTAATTTATTTCTTTCCTCCTGTTGTTGATTTAATTTTGTCTTGTGACTTTTCATTTAAGGGGATGTACAATAGTTGTGTAATGGAGACTATCATATTCAGACGTGAGGATACAATGCAGTATGCATTTCTACTTCCAGAACAAAGATGAACTCCCAATGAAACTGTTAACTATATCTTGACAATAAGATGCTGGGTTCTCTGCCACTGTCCACGCCCACAAAGATGGATATATGACTGGTTATAAGAACTATACCATTGCAATAATAAAGGGGAATTTGATGGTGGGATAGATTTGGGGGGGGAGAAATTTCACAGCCTATGGAACTGTATCATAAAATAATAATAATAATAATAATAATAATAACAATAAACTAGTAGAACAACAAAAGAAAAGTGGATTTAAGGAATTGGTGCTTGTACCATCTATAAATTCTAAGGCGCAATTCAAACAGAAGTGAAGATGAAGACAGAACCGCACTAGCCCGAGATCAAATGGAAAGAGGAAAAAGTTCAAGCTTTCATCCTAGGATTACCTCCCCTCTTAGTACAGCCCTGCCACTGGGTCTGCACAGCAAAGATCCCCAATGGGTACAGCAGAGAAGATGACAGGCACTCAGATTGTCTTACCTGTGGCATATTGGCCTAGTGGCATCAAAGTACCTGGTTCCAAAGCTCAGAATTTCATATTCAAACAGAGGTGTCAAGACCGCTCTTCGGTTCCTTTATGAAGGAACCAGGCTCCAGCCTTATCCTTCAGCACAGGTCAGCAGGAGTTGTCTATGTCTATCAATACCCTCAGAAAGCAGCTGGCGAGGGCTGATATGGCAGCACACAGGTACCTCCATCATCCTTACACCTGCATGCTGGTGGCGACAATGGCAGGAGTTCAACCCCCAGGACCCTCCTGTAGACAGTTTCCCAAGAAGTCCACAGGACACAGTTGCAAAGCTGTTTCTCATGGGTTTCCTACAAATGTTGCTATGGAAACTGCCTCTCATTCACATACTACTCTGCAAGATGGGTATCAAGAAGCTCCCATCACTAGGTTGGGCTGGACCTTTATTGGGCCTCTGCAATCAGCTGAATTTCCTGACATGGCAGATGGGTCACCACAACAGCTTTGCTCCCTTTTTTCTTTCTAAGTCACCAGCCTCTTGACATTCACCTTGCCCTCTCTCTGCCCCCAACTCTGCCAAAGGCTAAATCCTGGGTTTCCAATAGAGTGCCCAGAACATATTCTGGGAGGAACTTCCTGCTAGGGAAAACCACATTCAAAGAGTACATGCCATCGATGTAGGCAGAAGGCAGCCAGAATCGCTGGTCTTGGGACTGTGCGTTAGTCTTCCTTTGAGAAGCAGAAAGGAGAGTATTCAAATGGCATTAGTGAAGATCCCAGGACTTAACGTAGACAAAGGATCTAACTAATATTGCGTCTAACATGCAGAAAAGGTCCTAGTGTCACAGCAGCAAGAGACCTGCTGCTGAATTTGATAAAGTCAGAGGGTTTGTGAGGCCACGTTTGTTCTCCCTAAGCCAAGATAATGAGAAAGGGCCTGAGATTTCTGCTGAATTCATGTATTTAAAGCCATCATATTTCCCCTCCTCCTTAAGTGGCCACATAATAGCTTTTCAATGTAGAAATATTTATTTTGTAATCCAGAAATAAAATTCATTGCTTCTGTATCCAGCTACAAAAGTAATTTGTGCTCAGGCAGAAAACTAAGAAACTATAGTAGCAGAAAAACAAACTCACAGCTCCATCAAAACGCTCACTCCTACACAGCACTGTCAACATGCTGGAGACAATTTCACAATCTTGCTTTATGTATCTACGCATCCACATGTGTTTCTTCTTTTATGATTTATTTTTTAAATTTCATTTTTAATATTGTTTACATTGCTGAGAGGGAGAGTCAGATACGGAGGAAGGTATGCCAGCGGGTGCAGCAGCCTAGCCCAGACTGGCCCATCCCCATATCCTGCTCTCCCACTCAGCAGTGGAAGCAGCCTAGCCCAGCGCTCCTGCGAGGGTCAGATGGATTCCTGTCAGGTGAGTTCTAGGGTCTGGCCTGGCTTGGCTTGTCACTACCGCCAACTTTCCGTGCAAACCTGTGGATGCTGCAGTTCCACAGAGGTGATCCCACAAGTCCTCTACAGAGTCTGCTCCCAGATCTAGTTCTGGTGGGTACTGCATCCCAACACTCATGGGTATGTACTATGGCCTAGCCCAGCCATGCGTACCTCCAGCTCCAGGTTTTATCAGTGCCAGTGAGTGGCAGGTGATGCTACTTAGCCCAGCCCAGGTCTCCCATGTAGGCAGCTTGCCTTGGTCTGAACCAAACACGCCCTCTGCTTTGGCCCCCCGCCCCCCCACTCTGTCTCAGCTCCCTTGCCTACCTACAGATGCAGTAGCTGGGTCCGTGGAGGCCTGCCAGAAGTCATTCCTCCATGGTCAAAGATGCCCTGAGTCATTCCTCTACTCCAATGTGTCCCCAGTCCACTTTCCCTGGACAATCTGCAGCTCTGCTCCCCCCTGCAGCCAGGGTGTCATGTCCCTGCTGGCAATGCCCCATTCCCCACATATCTTTAAAAACAAAAAGAATAAATAACTATGCTGGCATACCAGTACAGTGAACACAAATCTGGCATTAACCAGGTCCAGAATGCCTGCCAGCTGCTGACTGCTTTTCTCCAAGTAGTGTAACACTTGCCTAGGTACAAGACAACCTAGACTTTTGCCTATAGCTGGACCCACATGTGCTTTTCATGTGTTTAAGCTCACATTTTACAATGCTTTTTTCAACAATTTACTATGCAGTGCTTTCATGCCAATAAATGGTTATCAGCAACATAATTATTAATAGCTGCCCTGAGGTTCATGGCTGTGTGACGATCATCCAAGCACTGCCACACTGGACATTTACACTGTTTCTTTCTCTTGCTACTAGAAATACTATTGGAATAACAACTAATTCACCTTTGCACAGATCCCTGATAATTTCCTCAGGATAAACCCTGGAGGTATAATGTTTGAGTCAGAGACTAAATCCGCATTAAGACTCATACCCATTTTTGCCTTTCTGTTCCCAAGAAAGGTTTTATTGATTTATAATTCCACTCACAACAGTGCAATTTGGTCTCACCCTTTTCTACTCTTTTCTAGTCTCTTGGAATATGCATTATTTTGCTTCTGTCCAGTGAGCCAATCAAAACAGTCAAGAATAAAAACATGGCAGGTCCAGTCTAGGTTGAAACCATGTCTGCAAAGGGAGATGTCCCGGAGCCACAGTGGTGTTCCAGAATAAGGGGTAAGGAGAGATGGGTGGCATGTTTGTTCCGTCACTTCCCCTCAAGTAAGAATTCAGGCTTTCTTCAGTGTACCCGACAGCAAGTCTGGCCCAAACACTGAATTACAGCAAGGGAGGGACATACACGCTGTGCACAGCATTGTACAGAAAACCCTACTGTATCCCATCCATCATACTGGACACACCAGAAAGGCAAAGAACCTTCCAGAAGCCTCACAGAATCAGGGGAGAATAATCTTTCTTCAATTTTTCAAAAGGGAAGAAAAGAGGGTAAATGACGATAAATTAATGTGGCTTGGAAGCCTGAATATTTGTAATGACAATTTCAGCTAGTTAAAAAGAGGCATTCTCTACCTCCCAGTGGGCAGGAAGGACAGCTGGCATTTTGGAGTTGGCAGATCTCTCCTGAAAGATCAATGTTGTCTCTGTTAGATGCACTGCTCTGGTCCAAGGTTTACTTGTTGAAATGGATAATGTTAATATTCACACCATCAGCGTGGACACACATATGCTTGTTCTTTTAACCCCTTTCCCTCCATGACACTGCAAAAATCTAAACGTCATATCACCCCTTTTTTGAGGAAGGGGGAGTTTCCAACCTGGGGCACAGAGAACTTCAACACACAGGAGCAGAAGGGAGACTGAAAAAAAAAATCAACCTTCCAAAGCTGCAGGATGGGGTGGAAGTTTGGCTGAGCAGCAAGCATGATGGTAGGAGAGGTGCTTCCTATGTAGGAGTGCCTGGACTCAGAGCTCAGCTTCGGCCTCCCGACTCCAGAGTCCTATTAGTGCAGATCCCAGGAGGCAGCAGTGATGGCTGAAGGGGCTGAGCTACTGTCATGCACATGGGAGACTTAAGAGTTTCTAGCTCCATCTTGCTGTAGGCATATGGGGAGTGAACTGGAAGATGCAGTAGTTGCTTTCTCTCTCACCTCCACCTCCTCCAATAAATAATACAAATTAAAGCAAAACAGAATAAAGGCAAGCATTTACTTAAATTGTTGCTTGAGATGCTCACTGTCAATGAGCTCTCTTTTCTGATCTAGACTCTCGTTAATGCACCTGGGAGGCAGCAGATGACAACCCAAGTATTTTGATCCCCACCATATCCATGAGACAGATGGACAGATTCCCAGCTTCAGGCTTCAGGGTGGTCCAGCCATTGGCTTTGCAGGCATTTGGGCAGTGAATCAATGGAAAGAAGATCTCTGTCCCTCTCTGTTACTCTGCCTTTATAACACATACAAATAAAACAGATAATTAAAACTACAGGTTGTCCAAATTTCTCCAGGAACATAACAGAGTCCTTTCCCAGGTTCTTCTACCATCTTCCCTTTCATAATCTCTGCCATCACTGAGCCTGTGTGAGTTAGCAGCACTGCCGTGGAGTTGCAGGGTTCACACTTATACCTGGAGACCCACTTGGGACATTAAGGAGTTGGTATAAGGTGCTGTTGCCTTGGTACATCATCACTTGTGACCAGAAGTAGGGAGTGGCCTCAAAGGGGACCCTGGGGGAATTTCCACTGGTGAAGTGGCAGATGCTTTCTGGCACCTCGTGGTGAGCGTGGGCAGGGAAGAGATCGATAAATGAGCTTCCGGGAGCCAGTGCACTCCACAACCTGCTGCCCAGCAACAGCAGACTAGGCATGAGCTTTGCAACTGTCTGGGAGAGCAAACTTGTGATGAGTTAGCACCAAAGCCCAAGGCTTTGTCTTTTATTTCCTGGTGCTCACTACAAGGCATGTCATGCTGCTCTTTGCTGCCATTATCTTCTTCAGAAACCCCAGCACAAGCCCAGCAGGTAGATCCTATTCCTGGGCCCATTTTACAGTGAGGAGACCACATCCTCAGGGGATGTCACTGAGAAATATTCCAAGATATTTCACTCTAGGTCCATGCCAACCCACCTCCTGGCCCTTCCTGCTTCAAAGATCGGGAAATGTACTGTGTTGACAGGTCTTTTGTGAGGTTATGTTGCCACCAGGAATAGCCTCTAAGAAAGGAAACTGGCTGTTTTGAGTAAAGTGTGTGAGACATAGAAAGGATAACTGTAAGTCTAACACAGCCAAAACTTCTGTCAATGTCTTGGGATTAGATGGAGTCAACAACACCAGACAACACGAAGCCAGCCACAGGATTCACCCGACTTTCAAAAGAATGTGTGTCATACAAGATCAAGAGGACTAACAGCAACCAAATGCCACAATCTGCAAAGGAGAGCTTTCTTGGCATGACTTATGGAAGTGATTATTTACATAGGCCCTGACTGAGACCCGAGTGACTTCAAGACAGAGTGACTGTGTAAGAAATGCCATAGCCAGGCCATCCTACAAAGAGAACAAAATAGGCATCTTTCTGGTTAGGAAAGTTCAGGACATTTAGTCTGAGTACAACAAAGTCAACTGCTTTACAACTGATTTCCTGGATCAATCATTTAAAGTCTATGAGAAATGAGCTTGTGTATCTTCCATGTTAGCCACAGGCTTTGGGTAGTGGGGTTCTCAAGTTATCAGCAAGTCCCCTCCCCCAATAAAACTGATTCACTTAACAAACATTGATGAAGCCATTAGCCAGGACAAGTCCAAAATGTAAGGGTTCCTGGGACACAGGGTGGGCTGGTCCCTACTCTTATGGGGCTTACAATACTGTGAAGTGAGAAAGATGGAGCAGTTAAGGGAAAAATCAGGCAGACAGCAAGAGACACTTCAGACAGCAAAAGCAATGAGGACTGTGAAACAAGGTGTTGTGGCAGTCAGCAGGGTTGGGGCAGACTGCAGGATGTGAGGGTTAGCAAGAAGCTCCTGAGGCAGGAGGGGCAGATGTCTCTCAGGCCCCATGGCAAGAATACTCTCAACTGACACCCAGGACAGGAACAGCAAGGGAATTTGATCAGCGGAGGAGACAGCCACGTGAGGTGACGCCACTGGGATTAAGGGAGATGAGAAACAACGACTGATCATGCAGGTCATGGGAACAAACTCAGATTTAATGCATGAGCATGCAAAGAAGTGAGGTAACACAATGGAGAAGACATTTTTGGACTACAGGGAACAAGAGGCAGGCAAATAGCCAGGGGACAACAACCAATTGTGATAAATCCCGGGGGGAGGTGGGGTAGATGTTGCCCTAATACAGCACGGTTCTTCCATCCAGCCAGGGAGTGGCGGTGGGAAGGAGTAGAAGGGAAACCCAGAAAAGCTTCTGAGAGAAGTGATGTTTAGTAGTGTAGGTTCCAGGAGGTGAGAGCAATCAGGATGAGGTTGAGGAAGTAAAACAAGTTCACTAGGGTGAAAGGGGAAGAGTTGAAACAAAGGCTGCAGTGTGAAGCAGGAGCGCAGTGCCAGGGCCTGTCAGTCAGTGGAAGCATTCTAGAGTTCACAGTGACTTGGAGGAACAGCAGGCACTTCCAGGCAGAGTGCTGTGTCCAAGGCTGCCAGCCACAACACCTCCACGCAGCACAAGACGTTAGCTGCAGCAGCCCATCAGACCTCAGCAAGTCAGATAGGTAAGGCTCAGGCTAAATGGTGATGGGGATAAAGACAGGTGGGCTCACGACAAGGAGGCAGAATCCACAGGTCTTGATCACTGATCCCATTTGGTGATGAGTCAAGGAAGCTGGCCAGGCTCCCAGGCACTAGCCAGCAAAGGTCAGAATTCACAGAAACAGAAAGCCCAGGGGGAGGAGCAGGTGTGGGAGCAGAGGAGGAAGAGGAACCACTCCATCCAGCACAGCAGCCAGCTGGTGTCAGGCCTCGGCTGACGCTGCACACGTGGGTCTCAAGGATAGGCTGAGATGTGGGATGCAGACAGACTTCCTCATGCTGTTGGTTAGGGAACCCACGGGAACAGATAAGATAAACTGAAGAATTGTGAAGAAGAAGGTTTAAAACCACCCTCACGAAGAGGGAAGAGGAGCCCTCCCAAGAGACTGAGGAGAGAGAAGGCACAAAAACCAGGAAAGTGTGGTGCTGCCAGGGGCAACCAACAAGGGGGGTTCTCAACAGAGGGGTCTGCTGACAACAGTGGATGCCACCAGGACTCAAGGAGGACAAGAACTGGAGATGGCCCAGGGGACTCCGGGAGTGATGTCATGGTGACCTTGGTGAAAGGCAGAGGCAGTGGGGTGGATGGGGACAATTCTCAGACCAAGTAGGGAAGGAAGGAGACCAGAGAAATGCCTATATTTAGTCTCAAGTGTAGGCCTGAAAAACATTCAGCTCAGAACTTTCCCCAAAACAACGAACCAAGACTGGATTCCCCTAACTTAGGAAATAATTTCAGATTTTTTTTTCCAGTGTGAGATCCGAGTAAATGATCTCAAGCAAGAAGATGACCAAGGAGCCATACCAGAACTTCTCCTCTGTAAGGCCTGTTGGAGTGGCTGTCCTAACACTAGACTCCAACCCTGTAAAGAAGCCCCTGGGAGCCAAGCTCCAGGCATAGGGAAGATGACTCAAGGCACCTGCCTCTGAGCACCAAGTACCAAGTCTGTTATGAGGACCAAAGACAACATTCAGGAGAAGTGATCACAGCCAGCAGACCAGAGAGCCTCGGCCACAGAAAGTGGCACATCAGAGGCAATCTGGGTTGACCCAAGAAGCTGACTCAGCAACTGTTTACATTGGAGATTCCAGTGTCATATTACACAACCACCCAACAACTGTTCACTCAGTGCTACTGTAATGTTCAGAAAGGTACCGGACGTCAGTGCCCACATAGGCGACCATCAGAACTGTGGGGTGGGACAGGTTCAGCAGACTGGAGTTCTGTGACAACTTTCATGTCTGCCACTTGCAAGATGCACAAGCCTGTGCAGATGACTTCCTGAACCTTAATTTCCCTGCTTGAACACTGAAGTCATGAATAACCTTCTTGCTAGGGTAACTGAGTGAAGGTAGAGCCCTGAGCTCAGGGCTTGGCATGGGGGTGGGGGGCCCTGTGAGGGGGCAGCAGCTATCCTTGCACAATGATGGAGATGAGTACTGGCTTCTCTGATATTGCTCAAAAGCAGTAGTGAACCCAGCCCAAGGACAAAGCAAGGCTCCCTGGAAGAAGGCTCTGGAGATTTGAAATGGAGCAGTGCGCAGAGGAAGGACACCCCAGGAGGAGGGGACTGCAACCTTTGAATTTTCTACTTGACACCATAAACCCAAGGCTGTTTCCTCTGGATGCTGACCTAACAGAAAGCACCCTGGGCTTGGATGTTGAAGGCCAAGGTAGGGTGGAGGGCTCCGAGTTAAGGCCACCACTCAGATTTGAACAGGCCTCTCCAGGCCTCTCAGCCACCAACCACAGGCAAGACCCTGTATGCCACTTGCCGAAGACGCTGTTGTCCCTTACCTACACACAGCACTGCCTAGTATGACAAGCAAGGGCATGGGCCTGAGGTATGCTACGGCATTAGGTGCACAAATCAGAGAGCAAACAGGGCACGATAACAGTGTGCTGTGCATGGAGAGCCAAAATCAAATCAAACACTATTTATGAAATGGCTCCGAAAACCAGAAAGCTCTACAAATAGATTCTGCGAGATGATTATTCTTGATAGCACTATCAGCATAATTCTAAATCTGAATTATTTCCGACTTCGAGTTGGCTGTGGCCCCTTTTCTTCAAGGAAGCTAGGGTTCAGTGTATGGATGAAAAACCACGAATGTGCCAACTGGGGCTGTGCCAGCTTCGCCGGGACTCCTGTGCTCTGGAGTGATGCAGTGATGAATGTCACATAGGTGGCATTATGGCTGGTGAGTTCATGCACATTTCACACACCCCAACAGGTTTGCAATGTGGCCTGAGGAACGACTCCTTTGTTTAAAAGCACTGAGCAACAAACACAAGCCAAGTGCTACTCTGGGTTTCCAGTGTGAAGGTGGAAAGTTTGGTAAGGAAAACACTATGATGAGGTCCTATGAGCGCTACTAGACAATAAGTGATCATATTCTGACACCATCACCAGGACAAGGCATGACAGGGGGACCAGTAGACTTACACACTAGAGCAGCAGAAGTAAACAGCACATCACATTACATGGGCCCTACGTGGATAAAGGTCAGGTGGTTTGTTTGAACTAATGACAGATGAGAGTCAGAATGAAAGCATGTGGATACTGCAGCCTAATCAGAAGTCATCTTTGTTTTCCATGGAATTGTTGATATTCTTTCTTCCTTTGAAAAAGATTAATCTATTTATCTGAAAGAGTTTGGGGAACACACGTACACATAGAGAGATCTTTCATCTGTTGGTTCACTCCCCAGGAGACCATGACAGCCAGGCCAAAATCAGGAGCCTGGTTACCCAAGTCTCCTACAGGGGTCCAAACACTTGAGTCACCCTTCCCTAGCTTCCCTGGGCTATTAACAGAGCTGCATCAGAAGTGGAGAAGCTTGGACACGAATCAGCACCCATATGGGGTGCCACCACTGCAGCAGAGGGAGGCTTTACCCACTATGCCACAGTGTTGCCCTCTGACATCCTTTTCATAGCCTCTTGTGGTATGTAATTGTCTTTGCATACTGCATGCTACGGGTATTTATGGATTCTAAGATTATGAGCTAAGAACTGCATAAGGATAATATCAGACACCTGAGGCTTTTATATGGCAGGAATTCTCATTATACTGCTTAAGTTCTAATGCCTGATGTCGCACTATTAAGATTTATGCTAAGCTCCCATCTAAAGGAATTCCTTTTTGGGCTTGCAAAATGAACTACGTTTCCAAGCTTTGAAATATTAACGTTGAAAAGCTTCCTCTAAGCCATCTTAGGACTAAGCCAAATTAATTTCTCATTTTCAGACTGGCTCTTGATATTCAGTGGTGAAAGGACTCCAACTTTCTGGTGCACTGACACGGAGGCGACACTCCTCAGGGGATGAACTGGGGGAGGAAACAAAAACTTGTTGAGATGCCCACATTCTGCTGCCACTCTGCTGTCCAAAGAGCTCACCCGGTAAACCTGGAGGTGACTGCCCATAAAACAGCTTTGGAAAGTCAAGTATCCTTGGATGATTTGCCACTGAAGAGGAAGGAAAGTGAGGTTCTACCCATAAATTCAAAACCAGACTTGGCTGTCAGTCTGTGGCTCAAAGTCTACTGAGCATCAGATGTCACACTACTTAGGTGACAACGATGCTCCATCTCCCCAAGGGGAAAAACGCCTGGTTAGATCTGACTTTTATGGGAAGCCACACACCTCAGTAAGGTAGTCACATGCCACTTCTTTCCAGATGTGAAACTTCCAAAATGAAAGGAAAAAGGAAAAGCCGCTTGAGAACATTTCTTATGCCGATTCTTAAACCCAAGAATCAGTGCCTATTTTTGCAAAGACCAAAAACAAAAGGACAGTAACTACTCTCCTTTCAATATACAACAGTAAAAAACATCTGGATCAGCTGTTGCATTCTATGCCAACAGAGATGGGTTGTTCCACATGATTATTTTACATATCGGTATCCTTTATTCTTCAAGAGAAGAAATGTACCACCTTTTCAGTCTTTTCTGGTACAAATTAACAGTGTGGCTTAAAGGGCTAGCATCATGGAGTAACCCACTAGGGCACCACTTTCAACACTGGCTTCCCATACTGTGGTGGTGTTTCCAGACATACTCACTCAGCCTCCAATCGAGCTCCCTGCTAATGCATCTGGCAAGGCAACAGGTGATGGCCCAAGTTCCTGAACCCAATCATCCACGTGGGAGATGAGGAAGGGGTTCCTGGCTCCGGGCTTTGTCCTGGTCCAGCCCTGGCTCTTGCAGCCACTTGGTGAGTGAACCAGCAAATGGAATACATCTTTCTCTCTCTACTTTTCAAATATATATGTATGTATACACACACGTATTTTTTTCCTAAAAAATAATTTGGCTCCAAAAATATCGTTTTCAAAAACAGTTCTGAACATACTTTACATACTTGCAAAAGAAAACCTTGTTGTAAGCTAAAATATGGTATATAACCCTCTCTATGGCAATATCATGTCAGATATATTCTCCTTTCTTATTACTGAGAGACCTGCCAGCACCTCTAAGTTCGGAGTTCAAGCTTTCTATTAGCTACCAGTTAAACCTTTCGGCCATCAATTCTTCTAATTCTTCCAGCCATAAGCAGGACCCTAGATGTATGATTTTCAATGGTTAATACAGCACTAACTCTTAGCCAAGAAGAATCAGCCCGTAGGTATCCTACACAGGAGAACAAAATTTAGAGCTCCTTTTACCAAGCAGAGGAAAATCTTTTCAAGAGGTGGAGCAAGAGCTGAATGTTGAGCAGGAACATCCTTCCTGCATCTCCCTCTCAAATATGAAATGCAGCTAACTCACAGATTTACACGTAAGCTTGCTTATCGCTGGTAACGGATTTGGCCACAGATCAAAGAATCTGCTCATGTATACTTATCAGTCCCTGGCAGGTACAAGGCTTAGGAGTTCAATATAGGACTTCATAGATCACTTGTTTCAAAACTCAGTTGCAGTGTATCAGCATGTATTTGGATGAGAGTTTCAATTACTTATGATCCCAAGTAATCCTATATACTACATGGTTGCCTGGTTATAAACTGCAGACTTAAACTCTTACGGCAGCCACGGGATAGAGGTATATACAAGTATCTTTTGAGTACCTTGGGGAACAGGGTGTTTTCTAGTTTTTTATTAACCTAATGCTTTGAATGACTACAAAATTAAGCAGATAAAAACTGCCAAGCAGTATTAAAGGGTAGATAGGGAAAATAGCTCTCTTTTCTCATTGAACCTCTCAATCAAACCCTTCTTATGAAGTTCTTAGATTTCCCTAGACATAATTCCATGAACATGCAAGCTGGTTTGCGTGTGTGTGTGTGTGTGTGTGTGTGTGTGTGTGTGTGTGTGTGTGCACGAGTGTGTTATATACTCTTTCTCCTTTAAGAATAAATGTTCATAGTTTATTCATATTGTCCTGAATGCTGTTTTCCCCAACAATGTTTCCTGTTGAAGGCTGCATCAGAAGATGAAAAGTTGGCCCTTCATTTTTTTGAGTGGCTACAAAGCACCCCACTACAGAGATGTGCAATGACGGACTCAGCCAGATCCTGACCAGTGAACATAAAAATTGCTTCCTATCTCCTGCTGTTGAGTGGCCTAGAATCTCAGAGCTGCATTGAAGGAAGAGCAGCACTTTGGCTTATCTATTACCACTCTGCATGATAAAAATACTAATATCTAGGTGAGAGAACACGGGAAGGGCTGGACCCTAGCCTTCCTGCGGTTACACCTGGGAAGGCAAACTCCTCTCACTAAAGTGGATGAAGTCATGAAGCTCCATCAAGCAGCAGTCTGGGGAGAGGAGCTGCTTTGCTTGGCCAAAGCAAAGTTCGCTGCATTGGGCAGACCAGCCCTGGACCCGAACGACTGTCATCAAAGAACAAGTTCCATGCAGGGTAAATCTCTCAGGTGTGGGGAAGCCCAGTGTGGGATGTGGGAGACGGTCATCTCTTCCCTCCATACAGCATGGCTCTGTGCTCTAAATCTACTGGAGCTCTGACTTAGGACACATACCTGAGTTCTGAACATGAAAAAAAAAACCCCAAGTACATACATGTTGTGAAGTGGATGAAGTTTCTGTAGCTGCACTACTGAGCAGTTATGGACAGTGGGTAAGTTACAGAGGTTCCTACATAAAATAGAAAAAGAGAGGCTGGCATCATGGTAGAGGGGGTTAAGCTGCCTGTCATTTGCAATCCTGGCATCCCATTGTCGGCAGGTTTGAGTCTTTGCTACTCTACTTTCTTTCCTTTTTCCCCCCCCCATTATTTACTTTTATTGGAAAGGTAGATTTACAGAGAGGAGAGACAGAAATATCTTCCATCCACTAGTTCACTTCCCAAGTGGCCACAATGGCCAGAGCTGAGTTAATCCGAAGCTAGGAGCCTGGAATTTCTTTTGCATCTCCCAGTCATATGGGATCCTGGCAGATGCAAGGTGAGGATTTAGCCACTAGGCTATTGTGCTGGGCCCAGCTGCTCCGCTTTCAATCCAGCTCCTCGCTAATGTGTCTGGGGAAGCAGCAAAGAATTGTCTAAATGCTTGGTCCTATGCACCCACATGTGAGATCCAGATGAAACTCCAGCTTTTCCTGGCCCAGCCCTGGCTGTTGCAAGTACTTGGTGAGTGAACCAACAGATGGAAGCTTCTCTTGCTCTCTGTCTCTCCCTCTTTCTGAAATTTTGCATTTTAAAGAAATAAAATAAATTTGGGGGGAAAAATGGGAAAATAATATGTATCTTAGAAGGTTACTGTGGGGCCCGGCGCGGTGGCGCAAGTGGTTAAGTCCTCGCCTTGCACGCCCGGGATCCCATATGGGCGCCGGTTCTAATCCCAGCAGCCCCGCTTCCCTTCCAGCTCCCTGCCCGTGGCCCGGGAAGGCAGTCGAGGACGGCCCAAAGCTTTGGGACCCTGCACCCGCGTGGGAGACCCGGAAGAGGCTCCTGGCTTCGGATCGGCATAGTATCGACCCGTTGCGCTCACTTGGGGAGTGAATCATCGGACGGAAGATCTTCCTCTCTGTCTCTCCTCTCTGTATATCCGCCTTTCCAATAAAAAATAATAAAAATAAATCTTTAAAAAAAAAAAAAAAAGAAGGTTACTGTGAATATTAAGTAAAACAGTTAGTGGTTAGAAAAAGTACTTAAATTCGGGAATGGCTTGACAGCCCCCGCCCCCCAAACAAAACAAAATCTGAACTACCATGAACCAAACAATCAAAAGCCACTTGCTCTTTTTCTGAGAAACATCCTGGTCTTGCCCAAAACGTCTGCTGTAAATTTTGACCTTGGAATGCTCTTCCACTCTTCTGACTCCAGTCTCTCACACTACCTGTCCCTGCATTTCCCGCACAATGCCTCGTCTATCGAGCATGCGAGATCTCCACCTTCCTGCCCATACTGGTGCGCTGCCGTTCAGCTGCAATGACCCCATCTTCATATGGTAACTCCTACTTACTTCCCAAGGTGCAGCCCAGAGGGCAAGGCTCATCACCCATCCTCTGGATCCCACTGTGTCCTGCACCTGTGTGTCTTGGTGGCATTATTACATCATATGCAAAAGCGACCCAAGTGTAGTCCTATGAGGACACCAAATACTGAATTCTCAGCACAACATCAACACACTCGTAGCACTTGGTAACTGCTTATTCTAACGAATCACGCAGAGACAAGGGTTTGGGCCAGCCTAGTTCCCTTCATAAAACAAGGTATACATCTCTGATATCTCCGTCCAATCAACGACATGGGTATCCGCACTTAGAACTCCTACTGGAAGCACAGCCGATGTCACTGGGATCCCTGCAGAGGCATGCTGCCTTCTCCCCTCCACCACGGCACTAAGCAGGTCAGCAGAAAACCACCAACTCACTCTGGAATATGGCTCTCTCCCCTGCAGGACAGTAACAAGGATTTTTCAATACTTCAGCTTACCACAACACTCTATATTTAAGTTAACCAATGGAAGAAATAGCTAAAGACAGAGTCTCACTTTTAGTTTGGGATGGAATCACTATGGAATTTGCTATTGTGCCATGTCAAATTATTAACATTGGAGCCTCACCTGACAACTTGCTGGAACTTGTAATTCTTGATAGACTGATCAGCTTTCTTTGAATAGACAACTGAATGACACACGATGGTGCACTTTTCTTCTTTGTCATGGCTGCTAGGTGGCTCAGGGCAAAATTTACTATCTCAGTTTTTGTTAATCTGTTGTTATTTTTTTCTTCTAATTTTACTCAATGGGGGATGTATTTTTGAAAAGAGTAGCAAGCCTCATGTTCCTGGATTTCGTTTGGCTAACAACGATGCTTAGAGAATAGTTGTCACCACATATCTGGCATATGTCATCCAACAGTGCTCTAGACACACACACACGCACACACACACATACACATGCAGCTTGTCACCACCTAAGACTTGAAATAACAAACAAATGTCTACACTTGGTAAAGGCTTAAAAGTCTTAGAAATGCTGCTCTAGGCTTAGGTGGCAACAGAAGCAGACAAGGGTATGTGTGATGGCTGCCTGCATGCATTGCGTGCAGGGTATAAAACATAGTTGTAAAGCATCATTTAGTAAGAGTATGGAAACTACTCCAGCCCCTAAGGGGAAAACTGCATCTGAATTCCAAGAATTAAAAGGAAAATAAGGCAGGGAAAACTAAGAGGAAGTTGAATTTCCAAATCACAAACGTAACAGTAATTTGGAAACACAATCAGTAGATCCCAGGATTGTGCTTGTGCCAGAGATGAATGCTTGCCTTGAGAACACATGACTGGGGCCCAGCACGATAGTGTAATGGTTAAGATCCTCGTCTTGAACACCCAGGATCCCATATGGGTGCTGGTTCTAGTCCCAGAGCTCCACTTCCCATCCAGCTCCCTGCTTGTGGCCTGGGAAAAGCAGTCGAGGATGGCCCAAAGCCTTGGGACCCTGCACCCGTGTGGGAGACCCAGAAAGAAGTTCCTGGCTCTTGGCTTTGGATTGGCTCAGCACCGGCACCATTGCGGTCACTTGGGGAGTGAATCACCGGAAAGAAGATCTTCCTTTCTGTCTCTCCTCTCTGTATATCCGCCTTTCCAATGAAAAAATAATAAAAATAAATCTTAAAAAAAAAAAAGAAAAAGAAAACACATGACTGCCACCTCTTTAACCTGGAGGCAAGTGCAGCAATCATAACACTCAAAACGTGGAAGAAATGAAGGATTCTGTGAACTGTGCTACTGACCCCTCCCCTTTCCGTTTTGAGATGATAAGGAGGTTCTATCAGTGTCATTTCTGAGGATCTATCAGATCTTTGAACCTCACACGAGACTCAAATCCAGGGCTGCAAACCATGGCTGGGAACTAGTCCTTAAGACTTGTTGGCTGGGATGGGGGTAGGGGGCGGGTGACTCAAGCTTCATTTCAAATTCTGTTTCTGCTGCACCCCTGGCTCTGGTGCCATGGGGGTAATAACTTGCCCCGGCATTGGTTTTTGACATCTGTAAGTAATTGATCACAGTGGCTTGTAAGTTTGATAACTCATGTGTGTGAAACCCCTCTAGTCCTGAGGCTGGCAACAGCACAGCCTTTTTGCTCCCCCATTCTTCTTTTAGTTTCTCTGCCATTCCTGAAAACTCATTTCCTGCTCTGCTTTCCTTCCCTCATCAACATTGGCCTGCAGGCTTCTTTTCCCATGCTTTATTGACACACCAAACTCCCCCAACATCTGGACACGGGTGACACCAGAAAAGGGAGGATTAGAGAAAGTAAGGAAAATGATAGGGAGACAAGGAGAAACGGACAGAGAGAAAGAGACAGAGAACACAGCCAGGCTGCATTAGTCTCTTTACTGGCATGCCCAAGGTAAACTGCTTGCCACTGCCTACCACTATACCTGGAAGCAACTGAACATAGCAGTGGGGGTGGGGGAGTCCTGAACTTGAACAGCCTGGGTTCAAATCCTAACCCTACCCTCATGTAAGTTGAGTAATGTCTCTGCACCTACCTCCTCAATGATAAAATGGAAATTTTCATAGAGCCTCATAGATTATGATGACTGAAGAAAAGGAAGCACATGGAATGTTCGGCACACTGATGCTGAATCAGTGAGAGTTAGCAGCAGCTGCATGATGGTCACCACCATCTCCTCATCCTATGGAAGCTTGAGTGCAAACAGAGAAGCAAAATGTGTTCTCAGCCATGGGGAACAGCCAGTGGAGGTGCAGACTAATGTGGAATTTTCCAGTGGCTCACTGTGAGCTTGGCAAAAGAATCAGTTCTTATCCATACCATAAATTCTGGACAAGGGCACCACAAACAGAGCCTTGCACATAGCTCGGGCCCTGGCTGTGGGTTGCCTGGCTGTTTCTGGCAGCCCTTTAGAAGATGCCACTCTTGGAGGCCGGTGTGGGGGAGCTCTCAGAAGCTAGAAGGTCTGCTGCAATCCCAGAGTCCATCACGGCTTGCACAGAAGAGAAAGAGCGAGTCCTTTTCAGATCCCCTTTACACTGGTAACCCCAGCTGTAAGATGACTGGGCACCTCACGACACTGTCATTAAAACTAATGGAGGCTAAGCTTAGCACCTCAGGGTTGGCCCTATGTTCCCTAATGATCTGTAATGGGCACGAAGAATGAAAGCCTTTTCCCAGAAATTCATGCTTTAAATGAATCAACTGTGTCCCAGGCTAAGTGAGAAGCTGATACTTTCCTTCATTGTAACAAACTCCAAATATTGTGCTCTTGAAGGAGCTAGTTGGAATACTGGAATAAAATTAATTATGCAACAAGCATTTGGACTCAAAAAAAGGAGGAAATTTTCTGAAAGCAAAACATAGAAGGAACTACTAGAGGGACACAGTACAGATTTGCATCCTGGAAGGTCAGGTCACCAAATCATTCACTAGCTTCATGTAGGAAAGAGCTACTGGGGTGGGCATCAGTGGCTTGGGGCTGTCTCTCCTCTGAGGATCACTCCTTCTTGCCTTCACAGTCCATGTGATTCGCCAGTCCCTTGCTCTCTCACCCAGTCAAGGATGAACAGGTAAGCAAGGCCAACACAAAAGAGCATCAACTCCTGGCCATAGAGGTGGATGGTTAAGGGACGCGAGTGTGGGTCAACTGGACAACGAATTAGGCACAGACTGTTGTTTCAATTGTTAAAGAAGAAAAGCTCTCACTTTTCTGATAGACTTGAACTTTCAGGAAAGGAAATTTAGCTGATGACACTAAAAGGGAAGAGGAGGGTCAACAAAGCAGAAAATGGAGGTGTTAAGAGGGGCAAGCTATGAACCTCTGAATCCAGCCTTGCCCAAATGCAGAGACGCCTGGGCTTTCCCAGCACATTTACAAACTGGAAAGTTCCATCTTAGCCTAAGTTATCTGGACTGGGTTTTCTGCTACTGCAAACAAGAATCCTAATTGGTAAATGTGCCCATGTGAACATAAAGCGTCTAGACTAGAATGCCTCCTATGTACATTTAAGGGATGTCACATAGGGAATTTTATATTGGTGCTCCGCTTCTGGACACACGTGAGGACAGGAATGGATAGTTCTTGTGAGAGCCCAGAGAGGCCCTGGATGGTAAGAAGTGCAGACATTCCAGAAGCAAAGGTACCAACAGCAGTTTCAAGCAGTGCACAACACGCTGTGACAGTGATTCAGTCTATAGCTGGATGCCTGAGATGCAGTTGGCATGGTTCACTCATCACTTGAGAAAGAGAATGGAGCTTACCAAACTGAATGAAAATAAACTCCACACGCACTTCAGCAGGTTTAGCACAGTAACTTAAGGCTAAACATAGCACCCCGTCCAATGAGTAAAAATAAGCAGGAATTTTCTGTGAGGCTATGTGATCGCTATTTATACTCTCTCCTTATAAATCCCACTGTGAATCTGGCCTGTCCTGACCATCTCTGAGCCACTTTTCCTTCTTGGAGCCCAGAGCTGGTCTCCAGAGATGGAACTCAACACCAAGGTCAACGGCCCCTGCTGAAAGCTGGAGGTGTTAGAATTTGTCTGATGTGTTTGGTCTTGGGGTTCTAACACAGAGAAGAGGGATACAACTTATTTTGAAGTCTGTTTTGTTGACTTTTCACAAAATGAAACCCAAAGCAAAAAGAATGAAAAAGAGTTTTGCAGGACCTTGTTTGACACCAGGAAATGGAATGAGCTCCATGATGGAAGAAAATCTGGGCTTATAAAATATACAGAGGACTTCCAGATGGTGAGGTCTGTTAGACTGTGAAGTGAAACTGTGATGATAATACAGAATACCTCAGGCAAGTCAATTACACAAGATAAATTGACATAAGATGTTCCAATGGGATGTAGCTAGCACAGAATTCTGGAGTGAGAAGCCAACATCATTTAGGCTTCCTCAGCTTTAGTGCCTTGAGAAGTAAAAATTCTATTGATACAAGAAACAAAACAACTGTAATATTACAGATGAAGAACACATGTTCAAAGTCAACCCTAAATGGCGCATTTTGTGGCCCAGCCAACAATGACTCAACTATAGAATCCTATATGAAGGTCTCTGTTCCATAGGAAAGCTGCAGCCAAAAACACCAGGGAACCCGACAGCACTAGTTCTAATAAGTTACGGGTTCTTCCAGCAACTTAGAGAGCTTTTACATTAGCAGGTGTAGGGCTAGGACAGTTCTAGATGGGTTGGGAGGACAGGACTGTGTCATTCTTGAGCACAGAGGTGACTAACTCCTGGAGGCAGCAACACTACTTACTCTATCAGCAAGTTGGACAGCTCTGCAAGGGCATTCCCACATCATCAGCTTTGCAAGGAGAGCAACCATGGCCCTGATCATGGAAGGTAATCTTTACTGCATGACTGTAATGAATTAGAAGCAATGCCATGTGCTTTCTGAAAACCATTTCATTTACTTCTCAGCTGAATTTATCACTGCTGAGCAGAGGTGTAGGTAGCATAGAGGTCAAGTGGCTTGTTATTGTAAAATAGCTGAAAATAAACAATGTGGGATACACAATCAAACAAGGGCTTCCAGAGTCCATGTTCCCACCACTACCTGAGACTAACAAAGAAATGTGTTTTACTGAAGACTTCATGAGGTGTCATGAAGAGAACTGGCCTCACACACCACATACAGGAAACTGTAAAACTTCCTTTTAGCTTTGTTTTCCTCAAGTTTCCCTTGCACTAACAGCATCCTTTATCCCTCCTCTTTCTTCCCCAGCTAGTATCAAAGTCTCAAACCCCTTGCTCTGTTGAAAAAAAGCACAGCATGTCCTTCAAGTTGATAAGCTACCTCTATCTTCTTGAAGCTGCAGACGCCAGCATCACAGCTATGACCCAGAGTCAGGCCAGGCCTAGGTACAGCACAAGAGAATGACCTGAAGAGGACTTTAATAGGTTGGCAAAACACTGGGGTCAGTACCACTGAGTAGAGGGGTGCCTTTCTTCTTATTTACCACAAATTCTCCTCTATTTCTACACAAATGTGGAGCAGAGCTAAGCCTAAGGCTATAGCAGAAGGTCAACAGGGCTCAGCTAGGAACTTCATATCCTCCTGCTGTGGGGCCCAATGCAGTGATTACATATTCAGACTTGAGCTGAGGGTCTTAGATTTCCACCAAACACTTTTGCACACAGAGACCTCCTTCTTCCTGAGGCATGTCAAGTTCAGTGGGTTACACTATGAACTTGCTTGTACAAGGTGAACCCAAAAGCAAAGAATGAGGCGGAAATGCTCTGACTGCATTTCTACACGAGCAGTCAGGTTATGGCTGATAGTGCACTCTATGCTCTGACTCAAAACTAGATGCCTTTATGAAGCCTCCCTTTGTATCGCCACTGGAATTTGTATATAACTGAAAAGAATAAACTCTAGCAGCTGACATTTCCGGAAGCAGAAGAAGAGACTGGAAAAACCAGCCATGTGTGAAAAGAAAAGTTCAGCAATAAAAATTTTCTTGTGGTAATGATGAGACCAGGTCCTGCTTGTAGGCATGTGACCTGATTGATTCATGCTGAAATTAGACAGAATGTAACAACCAGCTTGTAAGGAAGAAGGAATTTAATTCAGAATTTCCTTACAAAGCATCAGAGGAATAAGCTCACATCCCCAGATTTCAGTTTCTGTGATGAAAGCAAAACTTTCTCTGCTCCTCTAACAAAGGCCTAAGCAACCCCCCATCAATCTCTCTGCCTTTTCTCCCCCCACCCTTCCTTCTGGCTACAGTGAGTGGGGTTTCCAAAACTACCAGTTCTCAAAATTGTCCTTTTCCACATAAGGCCAAATAAGTATCTTTCAAGTATCAGCTACATTTCAATTTCACAGGCTATCTTGTGTAGTGCTTTATAAAAGAAATTATTCCATACTTTTGCCATTTCATATTTATTAATAATCTGCAAGGTTGTTTGGGAGAAAAAGATGTATGACTTCACAAGAAAGCCCCTGCTTGGCTGGAGAGACACACTTCAAAAATACAATGTCTTCAAACAAATTCCAACTTTTTCCCTCCTTTTGATATTTTTTCTCTCTGCAACATTCAAACAGTCAGGATTTTTGTGGCTATTTTGGGGGAGGTGATTGGTTAACTAAACAAACAGCAAACTCCATTTGCACCATCCAGAGGTCTAACATTTAAAGGCCAGTGTGTGACAACTGGTGGAACCGGAGAAGCTGGAAGCCTCTGGTAGAAGGTGATGAAAACACTGGACCATAGAACTAGGACATCTCTTCCCTGACCCACAGCAAACTGCAGCAAGGCAGGCAAGGGAAGTATCAACTTCAAAGCACATTTAGGATGCAGCACTAGGGAGATCCTGGACACCTGGCCCATCCAACAGATAGTCTCAGAAACACTCCCATCAATCATGTATGTCTGTGAGGAAACCAACAGGGCACTCACGACCTGTACTCCATCTTGCTGCCTGCAGTGCACCCCCATGGATGCCAATCTCATGTCACCTGACGGTGACACGATCCAAAGGGAAATGCAAGGTAGAAGTCAGTTTGCATTCTGATTTGATGATAGAGCAGATGTTACAGTAACAGGTGGCTGTTTGCTGGTCAACGAATGTCAACAGTCTTCTCCTGGCAGAGGAAGGGGTCAAACTACTCGTCTCTGGCAGATTAGTGTGACCACGGTTCCCATTATTCCACTTCTTGATTCCTGATCTGCCAGTTTATTTTCACTGAGACCATGGAACATGTAATGCCAATGGATGGCTAAGGATGTATTTCCCCTAATCCCAGTTTCACACAAAGGGTCAAGACGACGTGTGTGAGTGCACACTTGCACGTGTGTAGCAGTGGGAGAACACTATTTCTCCCCCGAGGAAGCAGAGTCACATAGAGCTCCTGCCATGCAGCCTCTCCATGCTGCAACACACAGTGTGCAGATGCCCCAAGAGGATGTAGGCCCCTTCCTAGACAAAGTGGAGGCCAACAAATTCAGCTAAAGATGACACATCTCTCTTAAGCTTTTGCTTTCCCAACTTTTAAGCAGCCTTGAAGACAAAGTACAGGGGTTTGAAGCCTTGGATCACTGGCCATGCTTTCCCACATGAAGACAGGGCAGCACGGTTCAGTTTCACACTTCATCCCTGGTGTTGTCCTGAGGCTCCAAGCATGGAGCGCCATTACTTCTGACTTCTAAACTTCTGGCTATACTAGCAAGCAGAAACCACTGGACAGAGTTTTTCACTTTGCTCAAAACCTAGGATGATTTCGATCTTATTGACTTTAGTCCCCCAAATGCCGAAGAAGAACTCTCTTTTCATGGAATCTCATTACAAACAGTATCACTTCTACCGTCAAAACAGAAGAAAGGATTAGAAGAATTACAAGTTCCCCTTTTCATCAGCATAAAGCAGGCTATCTTAGTCTGCCAAAAGCAGGGGCTGGTGACAAGGGCAGGTGAGTTAAGCACTGTGTCTGAGGTTACCAGGGCAACTGCTAATTACTATTGACTGACTCCAGTGTATCTCCATAAAGGTCAGAAGAGAAGCTTTTTCCATTATATATTCTGCTAGAAAATGAAGCTTTTAAAGGAAATTGGGTAGAGAGCAGATGGGGAGCGACAGATGAAGATCAGGTGAAAGAACTAAATATAGATAATTAGACTACTTAAATTTCATAATGTTATTGGGGAGCTTGGAGAAGGACTTCACAAGCAGCTTTCCAATGTTAAGACTGACTTTCTGGTTTCCTATGCTGGGGCTTCTCGATTTTACAAAGCAATCTGTGATCATCAAGAACTGAGGTATAACTAAATCCACTTAGCTCCATGAAAGAGAGAGCGAGCTCAGTGAACTCTGATTTCTGCTACTGTACTGTTCTCACTTACTACACTGACCTGGAGCCCAGCAAAGCTAACACAGGAGGTGCATTTGGCTAATACAGCAATTGTCCAATGGCATTCATCTCATGGACAACACACCAAAAGCAACAGTTTGTTGGTACAGGCCTTACTTATTTATCAAACCTAATTTCTTAGATCCCAAGCTGTTGAGGACACAAAACTTTTGAAGGCTAAAAAAGACAGATCCTTTTTCACAAAGAGATAATTCTCAGCTGTCAGGGAATGAATGGAGGGCAATTTCAAAACCATGAAAATCTATTTCTAATTGACTGTTGAGGTGGGAACAATCAATGCCCGCACATGGAAAAAAATTCAAAAACTATAAAAAAGGTAGTTTTGAAATGAAGAATTTGTGTTCCTTCCGCTGCAGACCATGGCCTCATCTGCCTCCTGTAGGGACACCCACACCCACAGATTGATTCATTTCCCTGAATCTTCCCAGAAGTGTGAAACATGTATGCACACATGCACCTGTGCCTATACGCTGGACTTATTATGTAAATAGGAACAGATACGACACACTGATGGTTTTGAAGTCTAGCTGTGCATCAGAATCACTTAGGAAGCTCAAGAAACAGGCAAAACTCACAGACCCCTACCCAAGTCAATCAACTGTAGCTCCACTGAAATGGTGTTGGCATTTTAACATTAATTTTTTTAAAGGTGTGGTGGTGGCAAAGAGCAAATTAGAGTGAGTGACAAGAAACAAGAAACAGAGAAAGCTCCCACTCACTGGTTCACTACCAAATGCCTGCACTGTGTTCAACTGGGCCAAGCCAAAGCTAAGAACTAGAAATTCAACTAGGGGCTCCCATGTGGGTAGCAGGGAGCAGAGTACTTGAACTATTAGTACTTGCTGCCTCTCAGTATACATTCGCAGAAGGCTGTAACTGAGGGTGGAGCCAGACTCAAACTTGGGCACTCTGATATATGATGGTGGTATCCTAACTGGTATCCTAACTCCTAGGCCAATGCCAGCACAGATGTTTTTAATTTTTGAAGTCCCCAGTGATGTTAACACTGAGAGCCTCAGCTTTCCATGTTCCAGCCCCATGTCTCCTTTAAGATACCTTTAAATGTTGTTCTGCAACAGCCCATAAAGGACTACTTCACTCCTCTATTGTACTGGTCAGTGCTCTACGCTACAATTTACTTAGGCAGTCCTTTACTGGTGGTTAATCCCACTCTTTCCACTAGAACTGTGCAGGGCAGAATTACTTGGCCTACCCAGACTTTTTCATCTTGCTCCCAGGAGCTTGCCAATGTGGATGACATCAGTAGGGCCCTATGTCCTACAACTTCCTTTTGGATTACTAGTGGGAATTTCTGTCAGGACACTGGCAGGATTCCAGAAAGGGACTGGGCATAAAACACTTCTCCCTGGATGTATTCCTTGATCAAAGGCCATTGAAGCATCAACCCTATGCAACTCTCTCCCTTCTGGGTTCTGGTACCATTCACATCCCTGCAGTAGATAGTGATAGTGATGACTGGTTGGCAGCAACCAGCCTTGGCATACTGGATTCTCTTAAGCCATGCTATTTTGATTGTGCCTGTTTTCTTCTTAGGAACCTCACACCTCATCCTTGCAGGGAAACCTTTATTTCACTGTGCACAATATTACCTTGGTTTTCACTGAAAACACAGCTTCTCCCACACTGGGAAATAAGAAGCCATGGGATAGTTCCTAAAGCTGTTATTTTATCCCTTTTCTTAGCATTTTTGATAATAGCCAAGGAACAGCCCAACTGCTAGTTGTCATCAGTTTGTCAAGTGTTACTGGAGGGGAACACAGATAGCATGTCTCGGTATCGGTGAGAACTCCACTGCTTCCTTGGGGAGGAAGTTGATAGACACTGGAAGGAAATCTGATAGAGCAAATGTGGTGAATGAGTAAGTTGCGGATTTTTGGAATCATTCCCCCTCCCCCCGAAATTGTTTTCCTTTTTGCTACAATTACAGTCAAAATTAACACAGAATCACAAGGTGGAAGAGGAATTCCTGAGGCTACATAATTCCCAATGAAGACTTGACATTACAATTATCTTCTACTTTAATTAGTGTGGCTCCACCCAATGTGCAACAGCAGAGTAGGTGGCTTACCACTCCCAGAAGTCAACACTGAGAACTTTCAAATAGCTGTGAGGTCTGTGAGTAATACCTCTACTGCTTTTCAAGTATAACTTATAGTCAATTCTGTTTTAATCAGTCTTGTAATTCATTTTAAAAATTATTGTCTTAAATGTTTTTTAATGTAGGTTGTTTTGTATTACATCAAGATCAAACACAAAATAAACAGGGAATGTTTACCTGCCACCAACACTGAGAGACGTCGACATTGGATGCATGTTCATCAGTGGGGAGCAGACTAAGAGCCAGTAATAACCAGGCAATAAAAGGACATAGTAACAACCCACTTTTATGAACAGCTTATCCTACAACAGGCCATGTACTAAGTGTTATGAAGGCATTGTCTCAGCTACTCTCATAACAACCTTAAAAGCAGGTTACCTATTTCAGAAGATAGTTATTTCAGGGGGATAGTGCCCCTTGGGGGACTTGCCCAAGTCTACTCCAAGGCTGGACTCACCAGACATGTCCACTCTCAGGTCACATGGAGTTTTCTTTACACTACATTCTAAAGCTTACTGATGCCTGGCAGAGAAGAGAGTCTTTCTAGGTTTCAGAAATCTCTCTGTGGCCAGACATTTATATGCAAAAACAATCTCTGCTTTCTGGAAGGATCTCTGCCAAAATTATACCACCCTAATGAGAAACACAAATTTCTGCCTCAAATGTATAGTTTTGATTTTAGAAAAGAGTTTCCCAAACTGTGGAATTCTGTTTAAGAATCATAAGAGAAATCCTATGGAAAGCATGCTGTGTCAAACACATTTAGGAAATGCAGCCATAACACCTATCCCTTGGGACATTAATGATGAGCATATTAAAGCCTCAGGCATCCTCTAGGTCAAGAACCTGTTGAACGCTGTCCAACTCAGCTCTTGCCTACTCCCCGCCCTTTCCTGCACCAGTCTGGAAATGCTGATTTAAAACAAATGTCTAGTGTTCCATCCATGTAGATATACTTTCAGTATCATTTACCAATGAGAGCCATTCTCTAGCATCTTGATCTTCTCATGTTACAACATAGTAGACATTCAATAAACATATCCGTTGTCTCAATCAACTGGTGCTCCCACCCTCTTCATGTGTGACCAAAAGGCACGCATTTACAAAGCAGCTGGCTGGTATTTACCTTAGGAATCTGGAAGAATAACACCAGTGAGCAAACTTGGTTCTTCCTGAAAAGTCATGACCTTCTTCCTTAGCTGCTTTAGCTGTGACTGATTATAAAGGCCAGTGGCAAGGCTCTGGGAAGCCCCATTACTGTCATCACTGCCCAGACCATCAGCTAATACCAGTGATGCCACAGGTGTGTCTGTCCCTGAGAGTCCTAGAATCAGGTACATCCTGACTTCACTCTTGTGTAATTCTTCCAGTCCAATGCATTGTGCATTGCTTTCTGGATGTCAGCATGGATCAGAATCACCTGCAGGGTTTGGGGAAATGAATGGCTGGTCCTCTCCTGAAGAGTAGCAGACTGAACAGTTCTGGGGTGAGACCAAGAATCTGGACATTTAACAAGCTCCACGTGATACTGTTGACACTGGGGCTAGGACCACACTCTTGAGAACCCCTGCCCTAAGTTAGACTGTGCTTTGGAATACCAATGTAACAGATACCAGATGGGGCCACAGTTGATCCCTCACAATTTCCTAGATCTTAATGCAGAGAAAAGATTAGAAACAAGATCCCAAGGCTGTTTCCAACTTGGAATGTTTCCCTAGCTACATAAGCATATGTTTTCCAGATTGGCGAAGAAAGGTTCTAGAAACAGTACTGCACCCTAAGGTAATTTAAATTTTCCCAACTTGGAATCTGAATTGCCAGTAAGGTTCCCTCTAATCACATACAAGCATACTTAGGAAGGTTTGCGGAAAAATGAAAAGGAAAGATGCATTCATTTTGGTGTAAAACCGTTTTGAAGCCCATGCATACAAAGGGTATTCAAATAGTTTATAGATAATGTATATTGTGAGAACAGCACTTCAGAGTTCCCCTAAAATCTTTGCACAGGCATGATAGTGCTGACAGCCACATGAAATTTTCAGCTGTTTCCTTCCCTAAAAATTGATCCCAGATTTGAGACTAAATGCTTAATACCTACTGACACAAAATGCAGCATCATAAGGCTTTTAAGGACAGCTCAATTCAAAACCAAATTCATGCCTTTATTTAGACCTCAATGCTTGAAGCACATGCTAAATGGCCCAATTTGGTGAACTGTGTTGGATTAATAGGTTTACAACAGAAAATATAGAACCTTTGTAGGATTTTGGCTTGCAAACAGGAAAAGAATACAACAGCAAGTATGGGAAGAGGTGATTTCATTTGTGATCTTTATAATGCTGGAAAGTAGGGAGACAGCAGAGACTCAGAGGACATTCCCATATGCTAAGCAAGAAATCCTACGGGTCATGAAATGTGAGGGATACTCTAAGCAGTTTCAATACTACAATGAAGACTTGAGAGTGTGGCCATCATGGTAAAGCAGGCAAGCTGCTGCCAGCAATGCTGGCATCCCATACGGACACTGGCTCCTGTTCTAGCTGCTCTACTTTTGATTCAGCTCCTGGGTAATAGCAGCTCCTGGCTCTGGCCTGGCTCAGGCTTGGCATCTAAAGAGTGAACTAGGAGATGGAAGATCTCTGCATCTCTTCCTTTCTCTCTGTAACTCTGACTTTCAAGTAAGTAAGTTAATCTTCTTTATTAATATATAAGCAAAGAGAAAATATAGAGCTGTTAATAATCAGACACCTTTATATAATAAAATTCTGATGAGTCAGCAGGCAGAAGTCCCCACCCTCTAACAAGTGTGGTCCAGCTGGGAACTGATGTGGTTATGAGATCTTGCCTAGGGAAAGAAGAGTTGGCATAAAGCCATTAAGAAAGAAGGTCACCCCAATAATGACCTCTAAAAACAGAAAAGGAATATGCCCCTAGACAGCCCAAGCAGCCTTAGGTCACAGGACAAGTTTGAGGCAGGTCCAAGACTTGACAATGAATGCTCCTCAAGCTGGAGTCTTCCCGAGATCCTGAGCAGGAACAGGAAAAGGTTCCCCATGCAGCCCTCAGGGTTGTTTTTCCCAAGGAGGGCAATGTCCCTTAGGACTTCAGGCAAAACAATCCCCAGAGGGAATCCCCTCTTGGACATGCCTGAGAAATCCCCAACCTCACTGGCCAGATTTTCCTGCATGCAAAGCTTGCCCATCCCGGAAGAAACGCCTGCTTGCTAATCCCTACATTTCAAGGAATGGCAAAGACAAATCCAACAACATCAAGAGCTGTGTGTTTGGGTGTAACGCCTTTGGCATAAAACAGCACTGGGATGACAAAAATGATTTCTCCAAAAAATACGTAATTAATTATCACTTGTCTAACGCATATTATTCACTCCATGATTCATTTGGTCTCGATGAATAATGGCCATGTACACAGCTCATCAGGTACCCCGTGGGATCTGGAGGTTTCTGAATTTTCCAGAACAGGTGTGCCTGCCTCAGTTGATCTCGGAGTAAGGTGGAGGCAGCACCTGTCCTCTAGTAGAAGTTCCTTTTCTGCACTGATCAAGACCAGGCCAAGTCAGTGCTGGTCTGAGATTCCACCAAGGAGGCTGCAGGAGAAAGGGGAGTGAATGCTTCTCTGTAGAAGAAAACTGCAGCCCAGAGTGGAGCCAACAGAGACGCAGGAGGGCAAGTCTATAAAACAAGAGGAGTAGTACTTGTCCCCCTAGTACCACCCTTGCATGTGGGATAATAAAGAGCGGGTGATTCCTTTGCTTCTGCTGCTTTTTCTTTCTTTTTTTTCTGAGCATCGGTTGTTTATTTAGATGATTTTCCCCACCTGGCCACACAGCCGATTCTCTTCTGATCCCACAATCACTCTCACACCACCTTGCTCAGGTGGAAACTGATGCAGAGAGGGCTCATGTAGCTTTCCTGCTGCCCCTCCAATCTCTCTCCTTTTAATACAACATCTCCATACACCTTCTCAACACATGATAGAGTAGACAGTGATTTTTCTCCTGCTCTAACAGAACACAAAGCAGATACTTTGATTTTTTTTTGAATCACCCTAACTTCAACAGTCACAACAACAACTGGCCCAAGGCAGATGTTCACACGCTATTTGCTGAATGAATGCTGACTGAACATGCAGAAGAGAAGCCTGGGAGGTATCTTCCCAAAGTGAGCTTCCCCCAGATGCCATCAGAGTGCAGCTGAATCAAACGTGGAAGGAGCCAGCAGAGCTTTGGAGAAACCGCTGGGCCTGGAAGCAGGCCTTGTTTATCCTTGAAATTCCAGTGACTGTTCTCTGGCTGCTCACTGGCTACGAAGACGCAAGAGGATGGCTGACCCTGGCAGCCGGCACACATCTACCAGGTCACCAGAAATAGCTTGGAAATGCATGTTCAGAGAAACATTAATATATGTAGGTGACTACTGAGCAGTTAATTTTTATGGGTGGGAGCACTTATGCAGGGAGAACACCGAAGTCTTCTGGCCACCCCCATCCTCCAAGCAGCCTTTCGGTTTTAGCAATCCCTCCCCCTTGGCACCCCAGCGGTTTGGTTCGAAGCAATCATTGACCTAGTTGCTTCTAATCTCAGAGAATGAATACGGTGAGTGCCTGGTGGGACATCCCAGCAGACCTCCGCATTTGTTTACTTCCTCCTTAAAAATCACTGCTTTGCAGACTGGTCACTGGGGAAGGAGACAGGGGCCTTCATTCCTACAGCCCACTGAGTAACTCCGATTCTTGGGGGTGGGTCAGTCTCATTTCTTCTACCAGTGGGAATGGGCACAAGGACACGTTCAAGGCCAAGGACAGCATCACCAGCTCATCTGTGTTGGTGCCAGGAATAAAACCTAGGGTTTCCTGCTTCAGCGATCTTTCTTATTTCCCGTTAACTTGTCAGCTATTAGCTCTGGATTTTGTTTTGTTTCTCAATTTCTTAGAATGTCAGCTATGAGTCATTTTCTTTCAAGGAAAGTTCTGAAAACTGCAAGGCTGTGCTCTGCTATTGTAAGAACCGTCCATACCTTTCTACCCCACCCAGAGTTCAGCCTCATCCCAAGGCAGCATTTACGTATGACTTCAAGGTTACTGGCTCACAGTTCTTGGGTCAGTTAACCATTGCTGCCTATTAAACTACCAGAAATTTACATTATTGATCAGCAATCTGTGTAACGAGTGGGCAGCTTTCCTTCTGACTTTGCCTGGACAAACTCATTCAGTTGCATTCAGCTGATTGGCTGCTGGTGTTGGGCTAGCCTGTGACCCCTGGGTCTCTCTTCTCTCTCGAGGGGATAACAGTGGGCTTCGTCACAGCAGGTGCATACCCCGGGTTTAAGAGGAAGCTTCACTTGGAAGTCATGTGATGTCACTTGTGGCCAAGAGACCCCAAAGTGTGAAGGCTGGTATGGATGCCAGGGTTCCAGCCCTTAACAGGAAGGGAGGCAGAGATTCTGCAACCACAGTTAACCCACCACAGTCCTCCAAGCAGAGGATTCAAGAGGGAAGCAGGCAAGCTCTAAGACAATGGGAACTGCACAGCAACATCTATTAACACAGAACGCACAATTTAGCAGAGCCAAATCTAATTTCTAAAGATGATAATCAGATAGTAAAAACTTATATTAAAATATTTTTTCTACTTTTAGGTTTATAAAAAAGTTACACAAAATAACAATTTCCACATACCTCTTCTATTTCAGTCTCGTATATTTCTCCAATATCTGGAATTTGTGCACTACATTTCTTAAAACGGATGAGTCATAACTAACCCATGATTTTTTAAAGATATATTTAATTTTTATTGGAAAGTCAGATATACAGAGAGAGTGATAGAGGAAAGTCTTCCGTCTGCTGAATCACTCCCTAAGTGGTTACAACAGCTGAAGCTGAGTCAATCCAAAGCCAGGAGCCAGGAGCTTCTTCTGGGTCTCCCATGTGGGTACAGGGTCCCAAGGAGCAGGGCCACCGGGATTAGAACCAGTTCCCATATGGGATCCAGGCGTGTGCAAGACAAAGACTTTAGCTGCTAGGCTATCGCACTGGGTCCAATACTAATTCATTATTGACAAAAGACTATGGCTTACAATAATATTCACTCTATGTTCTATGAGTTTTGACAAATATATAATATTCTGTAACCATCACAAAAATATCACACAGAATAGTTTCACTGTCTAAAAATCTGTCTGTTCAAGCCTCCTCCCTCCTGGGAACCAGTCATCTTTTCGCTGACTCCACAGTTTTGTATTTTCCAGAAAGTTATATTCTTGGTACTGTATTTCAGGCTGACTTCTTTTACCAAAAATACATATTTGAGATTCATTCATGTGTTCTTGATGCTTGATCATTTGTTTTGAAATTTTTCTTTAAAAAAAAATTACTTTAGTCATGACAGAGAAAGAGTTCATCAATTTATCATTTTAATCCTCAGATCCTCTCACTAGCAGGGCTGCCCAGGCTGAAGCCAGGAGCTCCCACCTCCATCTGTGCCAATTCAAGGGTGTAAGGATGCAACTGCTTGAGCCAACACCTGCTGCCTCCCGGAGTGCACACCAGCAGGAAGCTGACATGCAGAGTGAAGTGGGAACTCAGATTCAACTACAAGATGTTGGCATTATAAGCAGCATCTAAAACCCAATGCCAAACATATGTTCTGGTAATTCCTTTTTACCATTGAATAATTTTTTATTATCTTGAGGTGTGTGTATAGATATAAATACAAATATATAGATAGAAGCATAAATATATATACACATACACAGACACCACAGTTTATCTATTGATATCTAGTAACAGATGAATTGGTTGGCTCAAAGTATGAATAGCATTGCTAAAAAATTCTGTGTAGGCTTTGTGTAGACTTTAGTTTTTCACTCACTTGGGTTAAAAAGAGCATGTTTATTGGAGTTTATGGTTGGAGAATACCTCTAGGGTTGTAAGAAGCCAACAGCTGTTCTGCAAGGGGGCTGCACCACTCTGCATTCTTGCCAGCAATGACTGAGAGTTGCTGCTGCTCCAAAGCCTTGCCAGCATTGCAGCCACCAGGGTTTCGGGGGTTGTGGACATTCTAACAGGAGTGCAGCAGTACTCAGGTTTGTTTTACTTTGGGTTTCCCTGGTGACATGTGAAGGTGGAACACATGTACCTGTGTATTTCCCAGCTGTGTATCTTCCTTGGTGAACAACTGATGACTTCAGTTTACAATTTTACACAGATTTATTTCTTCTTGTGAGTTTTAAGAGTTCTTTTCATATTTTGGATTATTGGGGCTCTCTTATCTGTTTTGCAAATATTTTCTCCTAGTCTATGGCTTGCTTTTTCATGATCTTAATAGTGTTTTTTGCAGGGCAGATGTTTCTAATTTATGTAAGCTTCCCTCCCCCGCCCCCACGCCCCGCCAGGCTATGCCTTTGGACACTGCATCTAAAAGTCACTGCTACAGCAAAGGCCACCAAGGTTTTCCTCTACATTACCTTCTAGCAGCTGTTGCATTCTACTTAAGACCCATGACCTACTTGGAGTTCATTTTTAAGGTCAGTTTTTCTGCATGTAGATGCCTAGTTGTTCCAGCACAGAACTTGGATTTTTATGTGCAGACTCCTGATCCAAGGGGGGCTCCAGTTTGCTTTTCTTTTTATTTCCCTAGTAATAGGGATAAGGGAGATACTAGAACTCTCTCTTCCTTAACACACACATCGTTAGGGTACATTTATCCATCCTGAATTGCCTGCCTATCCATCCTGAATTGTCTGCCTCCCACACCCACCCCTTATCTGTAACACTCTTCCCCTGGCCACATTTCAGAAACCTTACCTTCCCCAATCCTCCAAACCTGTTGAATTTGCTCACTAAATACTCAGTGGTTGTGAGACTCTAAACACACAGAAGCAGTCAGTCCTACTTAGCATGCCATTGATAACTTCCTTCCTTCCTTCCTCAACTTGCCTGTAAGTTCTAGGGGAGAACAGAGATTCTCTTTCTCTAGTTTATACCAGCTAACTTAGGACAAATCTGGGCACATAATAGCTCCAGCAATCCTTGTTGATAATTTCAGGCTACTTGGGATCTGGCATTGGCTTATCAAATACAAGTCAACTGATCTACAAAGCAAATGGCTACATCAAGCCCAAACCCAGCAGCTTCAACCTAGCATGAGTAGAAGGGTGGCACCTGCAATTTTTATGTCTGGTTTAGCGATACACTAATGTAAGCATCACGGTCATAATCTCCTCAGTGGTCAAAACAATGATAGAGCTGAATGTATTGCCAGAGGCATCACACTATCAAGAGTAGCAGATGTGTTTCTTTCATTACCATTTCTACACAGGTACAATGTTTATTCTAGTCGTTATGAAAAAGAGTACAAAAATAAATGAAATGGAAAGAGCAAAGAGCAAAGAGCTCCTGCTGACTGGTTTCCTAACATGCCCAAATAAGCTAACACTCATCCTTGCCCTGCCTTTGCTTCCATCTGAATCAAGTATTCCCATTCAGTGAAGAATCCCCATTTCACACTGCACAGTGATGGAGGAATCACAGTAGTCAGCACCGACACCGACACCCACACGGTCCGCGTTGTGACTGACACTAATCACCACAGCAAAATGAGCAGACTGACTGCTCAGAGTCAACTGAGTCAGACAAAAGTTCCAGGCTTCCATTTGCCCAGATTGCCAAGTTTCCATGTTCTAGGCAGAAAAACAGACGGAGACAGGAAATGGAGACTAGCAGCACACCACCATAGGAATGAGAATAGATCCTTTGGGACTCAGGACTGTGGCAGCCGCAGGTGCCGGGCTGGCAGTGCACTTTGCCAACCTGCAGATGCAGGGACATCAGTCAAAGACCCTCTGAGTTTGGGAACCACAGCCCCATTGTTAAAGCACCCACACCAGAATCTCCAATCCTCCTCCAAAGGCAAACAGGTGCACTTGTTCTCATCATTCTCTCCTGTGTCTGTGGGTTCCCTAACCTAGCCTAGGCAGGATACAGTTCCCCTGTAAGGTGTGAAGTGTGTAGAGTAATCTCTCAGTGTGAGTCACTAAACAAGGCACCTCCAGATTTCTACAAAACAAAAAATCCTAAGTCCCTTTTCCCAGGACCTGTTTACAAAGCAATCCTCCTCCCCTTTTCCTCTTCGCTATCTAGGAATCCCTAAGTGACCTCTGTGTACTCATTGTCGACTCAGAGACTCACAGCTATCAGCCACTGAAAACAAAGATCGAAAGACTACTGGTGAAGGTGGCTGTCTTGCATCAGGAGACACTGAGCAACCTCACTCGTGTTAATACGATTTCAGCCACTGCCATCTACAGAGATGCCCACGAAGTCTAAGGAAGCAGATTAAGAAGAGTTAGGCATAGCAAGGCAGGGTGATGCCATGGCAGGTCCACCCTGAAGAACCAGGAGACTCACTCAATGACTTGAAGTTCTTGGGCTGCTAGTCCATGCTGGTCTTAGAACACACATGCACTATCTATCAAATAATAAGCAAATAATTCAACTCCCTGAATGCTAGTATGCTTTAAAGCCATCAAATTCAGAGACTCGATTGTCTCAATTTCAGATTTCACCATTGTCTTTACTTGTATTCTCTTTGTAAATGACACTTAAGGCTAGTTTCCTGCCAGTGCTTACTATCTCTTACTCTCTTCCAAGGCAAAAATCCTTGAGCTCATTTTGTAGCTCTGCAAGTATTTTATCATGATAGAAGGGCAGGGGGCTAGTGTGCAATCAAACCTGCAGAGTGGCAGGAAAAGGTAGCTGACGTCCTGGAAGCTCCCCCTCATGCTGAATGTTTCATCAAGCATGAACTGTCTGATGATGGCCTGTGGTAACTCTCAAACTATTTTCACTGGAGTCATACAGCTGCAGCTAGAGAGCCCAGCTGTTTTGTCAGAACCTCACATTCTTTCTGCAGAAGACTATACTTGACAAGATTAACACGGTGTCTGCAGAATCATGCTAAGAATGAAACCACAGAGAGAACTGGCTGGAACTCACACAGATTGGTTTCCACGTGGTTCTAGACAACCAGTTCCTGAACTTTCTGTAGAGGTTACAGAAGCTCCACGCCCAAATGATGCATAAAGCGTTCTTCTCTTTCACATTGTCTTGAGGGGATCACAGCCTTGCTAGGGTTTGAGAACACAAAGATGTGAAGGGCCACCTGGGGATCTTGCTTATGGAAGCAGAAATGGATGCAGCACTCAACATCCCAGACATAGTGCGGGGGAAGGCAAACTGAGACAACATGAATACATGAAACTGACCACTGAACCTCTACCATCACTGCTTGTTTGTGAGATTGGCAGTTGCTATTACCAAAGATGTTTGAGCAGAACAGTAAATCAAAATCATAAAGGCCCAGAAGCAGTTCATTAAGAGTAATGACCCTCCTTGGAGATGATGATGCTCAAAAAACTCACAACAAAACAGCCAAGCTCCGATTTCAGGGAGAAGGTTTTAAATCATGTTCATGGGGCAGTGGCTCAAAGGCAGATGCAGCCAGACAGCACACTTGAGGTGGAATGGCTGATCATGTCCTTGTGTGGTGGGTAGCTGGTCATTGTACTTACAGTGAGTTGGGTCGGGTGGGTTTGACCACGTCCAGGTCTAAGTCGCTGGAGTTTGTGTTGGGCTGCAGGCTGCTACTGGAATTAAGGATACTGTTTGCGCTGGATGAGACAGATTCCAAACTGGAGTTGAGGATGCTGTTTCTTTGCTCCTCTGAGGAGAAAATGCCACAAATTCTATATTAGCACTATCATACAGGAATTGTCTCTTATATACACAAAATTGGTAAGCATTGAGATTAGATTCAGATCTTGGGTCCCAAGAGAGCTGTTGAAAGGTCACAAGAAAGATAAGAATGAGGAAACAGCAATGAGGCACAGTGGCTCAGCTACTGCCTAGGATAGCAGCACTCCACATGAGCCCCAATTCAAGTCCTGGCTACACCACTTCTGGTCCAGCTCCCTGCTAAAGCCCCTGAGAAAGCAGTGCATGATGATCTGAGTGCCTAGGACTCTGCACCCATGTAAGAAATCAGGATGGAATTCTAGTCTCCTGGCTTCAGCCTAGTGTAGGCCTGCCTGTGTGACCATTTGGAGAGTGAACAGATGGAAGATTTTTTTTCTTTCCCTCTCTCTTTAAAACTCTGCTTTTCAAATAAATAAATGTTTTAAAAGATAGAAGGACAAGAATTTAAAAAATTAAAAGGGAGAGTCAAAGTTATTTTACAACAAAGATAATTTGCAACTTGATGGTCAAAGCTCCTCCTCATCTCAACAAGAGATCCCTCCACTCTCACTTTCGTAAGAGCCAGCTCTTCTTCTAAAAGCAGTCCTACCACTGTTATCACCAATTACGCCTTCTTTGGATCAGTTAGCAGCAATGGTCAGAACCCAAGCTGCCTCTCCGGGCCCCTCACATTCATCCAGAGGCCCTTGGCTTCTATAACACTCACCTTTTATTCTAAAACTTCTGCCTCTAATGCTGTACTGTTTGCTCAGGCCATGCTCCAATTCTGAAGCACTTCTACATAGAGTAACTACTGTCTGGCCATGAACTTCCTCATGACTTAGTCTAAAGTCCCAACCCCTTCCCAGGAACATTGTCTGTGGTGCCTCCAGCCCCAAGTCTTTGACATTTAACTTTAGGTTAATTATTTGTAATAGGCCACACCAATGCATACACAATAAAAAGCAAACCCAAGATTCAAGATGTCTTGGTCATGCTTGGAGGATATTCCCAAGCCAGGACAGGAAAAACCTGAGTTCTCTTCCAGGCTTCAATCCTGAATGATGGCATGGCCTGAGGCAATTTCCACTGGCACTTGGACTCTTAGTTAATCAAGTTACAGAAGAGGGAGCACGAGAACTGCCTTGAGTAACTCATGGAGCTGTCAGGGGGAAATCAAACGAGCTCATATGTGGGAATGTATAAACTTTAGAATCCTGCTCAGAGAACTAAGTATTTTTCCCATCTTTCAAAAACTTGGAACCATGCATTAAAAAAAAAATCAGAGGTTGAAATAGCTAAATGGCATAGGCAGATTGACACAGGCACCACTGCTGTTGCAAAATATCAAAGATTAAGCGTATCATTCCTATCCTCCTCTGTAGAGATCAGCAGATATCTCTGCCATATCTTATCAAGAAACATCATGTCTGGGTTAATCCTCAGTGGATCTTGTTGAAATGAGCCAGAAATATACCATATCCCAAAGAAGTCAAATGAGAATCACCATCATGGTAACTTAGAGGTCTACATTTAAACTCAGGTCTCTCTGATAAAGGGTGAGGTCATTAAAAAAATTTGCCCCTTTGTACTCCTCATGCCTGTAAAAACAAACCATGTTTATGAAATGATATTAGAGTATCTTCACATTAAATATACATACACATACACCGAGTACCAATGTCCTGGCAACGTCTTTATTGCTCTGAATAAAGCCCAAAGGAAAAGACTGAACAAAAACAAACAAACAAAAACCCATGAAACTATTCAGGAATTCTGGAATGTTAAGTAGACTCTGAGACATGTGGGCTCTTGATTCCTGAGAGTTACAACTATTCATATTTCAAATGCTTAAGTTCTTGTCATAAACAACAAACAGAAACCAAGAATTACGCTGAGTCCAGATATAAGACGGGTAATAGGACCAGTAAACAGGAACTTGCCACCACTAAGCAAAACAACTCTAAAATAGCACAATTAGGCAAACAGTGAGAGAATACATATACCAGCTTTCCTTTAGCAAGGATACTCACATATGAAGATTCCTGAAAGCCTAAGAGAAGCTTCAGACCACCAAACAAAGAGGGGAAGCTTAAGACAACACCTCTGATCTTTAACTAGGAGAGGTGAATGATTTTAGCTGTAGGATGAGAAGTATAAGTTTGCCCAATATAATTCTCTGAACTTTTAGAAAACAGACAAATACAAATGTAAATCCAAGTTCTCTACTAATTCTATGAGTTATGATTGTACAGACTGAGAACAAGTCTTCTAAAATATATTAGTCTTTTGGTTTATAAAAATAGAAGAAATAATATTTTATTTATCAGGACATATTTTTTCTCCCTTATTTTTTGTTAGAAAAAATGAGACATCCAAACTAAAACCTTCCTGAATTTTCACTTATTCAGTGAATGGTTACCGAAAAACCTTCTGAATGGGGATGGTGCTGTGGCATATCAGCAAGTTAGGCCTCTGCCTGTAGTGCCTACATCTTATATGGGTGCCAGTTTGAGTCCCGGCTATTCCACTTTGATACAGCTCCCTGCTAATGTGCCTGGGAAAGTGCAAATGATGACTTAACTCCTTGGATCCCTGCATCGATGTGGTAGACTTGGAGAAAGATACAGGCTCCCTACTTTGGATCAATCTAGTTCTAAATTCAGTCTTCTAGGGAGTGAACCAACAGATGAGAAGTTTCCCTCTGTCTCTCCTCTTTCTATAAATCTGCCTTTCAAATAAAAATAAACATGTTAAAAAGAAATAAAGTCTACCAAGTACCAAATACCTAACCAGACACTAGCAGCCATCTTCACTGATTACTTGGGTATTTCTCAATCTGCATGTATTTTATTCTTTTGTATGATGGTACTTCAAGAAGTTTGTAGAAAATAAAATTATGTTTCTTTTGTTGTAAAAAAAAATCATGTACAATTGCTTCATAATGTATTTCCAAAAACTTTTTAAAGACCAACCCCACCCCCCCCATCCCCCCGCCGCCGGGCATCTACTTTTTTATTTAACTACAAGCAACCTAATACGAGCATTTGGTTGATAAAATTTTCAAACCACAGCTGAAGACATTACATACAGATGCAATGAATTATAAAATATCTGAATCCGGATATTCATGAAATATGATTTTTAAAACTGGACCAAGACAAAAGCTTTTAGAAGACATAGCTCCTGTTATTGTTTGTACGGATAAGGTCAATTTATGAGCTAACGGGGAAGGCTCCAACAAATGAAACAAAACATTGTTCTTGAAAAAAGTCCACTAGACAAAGGACACGAGTAGGGGAGATGCAGACTTGACCATGACCCTATGGACTAGAAAAGTCAACAGAATAAAACAGGTGGCTACACCAAATTGAACTCAAAGATTTCTAGTGTTTCATTCACTGGGGGGTATGAGAAGTTTTATTTCCTTAAAAAATGATTTTGAGGGCTGGGCATGGTAGCCTAGTGCCTAAAGTCCTCACCTTGCATGCGCCTGGATCCCTTATGGGTGCTGATTTTTATCCCAAAAGCCCCACTTCCCATCCAGCTCTCTGCTTCTGACCAAGGAAAGCAGTTAAGGATGGCCCAAAGCCTTGGGACCCTGCACCCATGTGGGAGGCCTAAAAGAGGCTCTGGGCTCTTGGCTTCAGAATGGCTCAGTTTGAGCTGTTAGCAGCTATTTGGGAGTGAATCAGTGGGCAGAAGATCTTCTTCTCCTTTGTATATCTGACTTTCCAATAAAAATAAATCTTAAAAAAAATGATTGTGAGGTTCTAGTTGTATTGTTTGTGTGTGTGTCTGTGTGTATGCATGTATATGCACATATCTCTTCCCAGCTGCATGACCTACAACCTGATAAATCCAAACCAGAAGAATTAAAGATCAAAAGCAAAACATCAGAGAAAGGAGGGAGCTATGTGCCCAAGAAGATAACAAGAAACTTAGCGTAAGATTTCACAACTCTATAGTCACAGTTGCCTAATATGTATCTATAGGGCAGACTCTCTGTACTGGTATCTCGTGATGGACCTTATGACAAGGGGATCCAGAAATTTAGCATTTCCTAACCACAAGCTTATTCCAGCTCTTTAGAGATAAGTGTCTTTAACTGTCGATTATCTCAGATAATGAGTTGAGAACTTCCATGTGGAAGAGCTATGCTGCAATGCTGACAATCCTAATTTGGGTTAAACTGGAAAGTGAACAATATTCCAAAGAAGGGGTAGAAAGCAAAAACAGCAGCAAATCAAATGTTTTAGTGATTATGCCAAATTATACTGAGGCATAATTCTGAAGCACTTGAAATAAGGAATAATAATAATAATAAAAAGACAGGGCCCAGCACAGTAGCCTAGCGGCTAAAGTCTTCATCTTGCACACACTGGGATCCCATGCTGGTTCATATCCCAGCTGCTTCACTTCCCTTTGAGCTTCTGGCTTGTGGTCTGGGAAAATAGTAGAGGACCACCCAAAGCCTTGGGACCCTGCACCCACATGGGAGACCTGGAAACGGCTCCTCCTGGCTCCTGGCTTCAGATTGGCTCAGCTCCAGCCATTGTGGCCACTTGGGGAGTGAACCAGTGGATGGAAGATCTTTCTCTCTGTCTCTCTGTAAATCTTTTCAATAAAAATAAAATAAATCTTAAATGATGGAGCAATGTCACTGAAAACAGGACTTTTAGCTAGATGGTCAAGTGAACACCTGTCACTGACACAAACAGGAGAACAGGTCTCCTGAAGACTTCTCTTCCTTCCTTTAAATAAAAATTAACCAAATCATTCAAATGACAGAGCTCAACTTCCTGAGTCACTGATGATTCAGTTCTGCTCTGGCATCTTCATCAGCAGGTAGAAAAAGGACAATTATGTCACCAAAGGAAAAAATTACAGGCTAGCAGACTTCAAAAGAAAGACAACAACCGGCTGTGAGTCAAACCCACTAGATGACAGAGAGGCGCAGAAATGGCCAAGAGGAAGAACGACCACCGCTCGGAACAACTCCGACAGCAGTGAGGACACTTGTCTCCCTCAAACATGTCTGTCAACGAGCATCTTCCTGTTAGTCACAGAAGCTAAGGATCCAGCAACAAGGAAATGCAAAACAAACCCCCAAACAACTGCACGCATGCGCTGTGAATACAGCGGATGCTTTTATTTGCGTTTATTTGATACAGACAGTATTCTGTGGTGGGGACATGTTGTCTGGGCACACAGCCTCCTTCACAATGCCCTATGAGTTCAGTGTTAGGCATGCATTCCTGGGGACTGGTCCACCCATCCTACATCCTCAACGCCACTAACAGTTAAAAAGTAAACAAGAAATAAAGTGGAATAATACACAATCACAACGTATTCTGCAGGAACAGGAGGAGGTAGATTTTTCTGTCTCTCTTTTTCTGTTTTTTTTTCAGGTGCTTCAGACAGGGACTATAATGTCCTTGAAACCAAACACTGGTGACAGTGGGCAGCATTTTTTGTTTGCTTTTTGTACAAATTGGGAGCGGAAAAACATGAGTATGCAACCAAATCATTGCCACTAAAATAGAGCCAGAATAATTTTGGTGATATTGTACTTGTTCTGGAGGTTGCCATGGAAATCTGGGAGCTAAGCTACTTCATTTTCCATATTTACTGAGTGACTCCGACTCACTCTAATGGCAACCCCATCACAAAGAGGAGGCGGGAATTCTGTTTATCACGGGCCCGGGAGGCAAGACCAGGAAAGCATATACAGAGCCAAGCCAAATTCACACATCTTGGCAGGCCTGAACATGTCTGGCCCACCGAATACGTACAACTGGAGGGGCAACTGACGACTCAGCTCTCCTGTCTCACTAGGAGGTGGTGGTGATGGGTGGGGTGGGGAGATGTTTCTTGATGCCCAAGACTAGAGATGGCAAAATGGCAGACATCGCTGTTCTTCCACAGCAACTCAGGATGTCTCACACCGCCAAGCCCTCTGTGCACTATCAAAGCATCATGGCAGGGAGTGACCAGACAGATAGACCTTTTCCAAAGCCTGAGCTTTATACGAAAAAACGAAGGTGCAAGTGAAACACCCAGAGGTTCTTTGCGGCTGCAGTTGGGAGAGAGGTGTGCTCTCTCTGGCTTGTTAAAAATTTTGCAATGAGGTCTGCAATGTATCATCCTGACAAGATAGGATAATAGCATGGCAGCTTAATGAATTTTGCAATAAAAAAAAATCATGTGTGCACAGCAATTTCTGAGTTTACCATCTCTGGGAAACACCCAAGACCGCAAGACACTTGGTTCGAGCTTTCTGAAGCAATCTCCCTGCTCTCTCCCTCCCCTCCTTGCCGTGTTCGCTCCTGATAACAGCAGCATGCCACGCCAGCCTGCAGCCCCAAGTGTCTGATTTTATGCTGATCTAGTCTCACATCCCATGATAAAAATAACCCTAAAAAGCAGTTGGGGAATGTTTGGGCATATGAAAACAGTTTGTATAAAATATTTAAAAAAATAATATTCAAAAGCCCATGATGGACCAAACAGTAAGTTAAGAAACAACTGAGCCAGTCTGTTGCTGGGCTGAGAATACGCGGCACTGACACTCCAGCAGGGCTGTCAGCAAAACTGCCTCTCGTTTCCTGCTGGTGTGGACCGCCCCACTGATGACTTCCCCGCAACGCTCAGAATAACCCCTTTCCTAGGGGCGTGGGGAAGAACATTAATAAAACGGGATTTCACAGGATAATGTGGCTGGCCTAGGATTGGTGCGAGTCTCAGGAATGAGACTTGAGGCACAACAAGGAGGCTGGCTCAGAAACAGTGCGGTTTCACAAAGGGAGGGGGAGTTTTTACAATGCACGCTGACCAGGAGCTGATGGAGCAGCATTAAACGGATGCTTCACTACTCAGGCCACAGGCCTGCATCCTGCCTGGGAACAGGCTGTAGAGTGGAGTTGCTGTCCCCTTAACTGAGGACTGCCTGGTTTCTGTGGGAATCCCCAAACAGCATTTTCTTTACTGCTCATCAGAAGGCAGGCCTGATCACATGGCCCTTGTAAAACAGGCTCGAGATGGTAAACAGAATGGATATGTAGGGAGTTTTGTTTTTAATAACTTAAAAATAACTCAAGACTTCATAAATATGTATTCCTCTCCCATTGAGAAAGTACAGAAAAATACACAAATAAATACAGAGAAATATGCCCCTTGAGCCTACTATATTCACTTTGGCATGTAAACATCCATTTGTTAGTAATACACAGAGAAATAGACATACGATAAACGCTTGGACTTTTCTCTAACAAAAGCAGGCTCACCTCAGACCTGATCTCACATTATGTGCCACCTCCACTTAGCGAAAATGCCAGGGCTAATAGGCATGGATACACTTTTTGTCATGTAATGATCTCTCTAGAACCTTCCTGCCATGAGGTTCCCACAGTGGCTTTTTTTTAATGGCCCCATCAACTGTGCAGTTTTCAGTCACACACAGAAACCATGCATAATTAAGCCAAGAGCTACATTATACCTTCGGCAGCCTGTGTGACAATAGGAATCCCGTGTGGATAAGCAGGGCAGCTGCCAAAGCAAACAGGTGTGTCCAGGGCACCCGGGATCTACAGAAGCAATGGGAGAAGCAACACACGTCAGGCCCAGCACCAAGCACCCAGAGAGGGTGTGATGTAAGCCACTGGAGTGCATACTGCCCCACTCTTTTTCTTTTCTTTTTTTTTTTTACGATTTATTTTATTTTTATTACAAAGTCAGATATACAGAGAGGAGGAGAGATAAGAGAGGAAGTGGAGCTGCCGGGATTAGAACTGGCAACCATATGGGATCCTGGCGCATTCAAGGCGGGGACCTTAGCCACTAGGCCATGCCAGGCCCCAATGCCCCACTCTTTTTCTACAAGAAAGATACATAAGGGAAGTACATAGGCTGAATTTGCAAGTTCTAACAGGGCCAATCTGGGAAAAGATCCAGGGTGTATTAACAGGACTAAAAGAATTAATCAGCGCTATAATCCCAGCAGCTAGTTAACTTGATTTCTGTGAAACCAAGTCCAAGAACCCATCACACCAATGCTGCATCTCATACCCAGGCTGCGATGGGTCTGCGCATCCTGCAGCAGGGCAACCTGCAGCTCCCTCACAGTGGTCTCTCTTTTGAGGCCGAGGCTCCAAATGAGGGTGATTCCTTTGCAAACTTAAGGTCAGGCCATAGCCCCATGATGATCGTCATACAGGAGTTAATATTTATTAGGTGCTTGCCATGTTCCAGGCTCAGTGTCAAGTACTTTCCATGCACTACCTCACTTAATCATGGCCATTCCCCTCCAAGGTAGCTTTCTCAGCGATCAGTTCTATAGATGAGAAGACGGAGGCTCAAAAAAGGAAAGCAACACACTTCAGGTTCTAGAGCAGGTGAGCGGCAGCACTAGGACAACTCTTTCTAACAAGGGGGTCTTATATTCAAGTGCCAAGCCAAGCAGTGGCTCCACACCCCATCAGCCTGAGAGATGCCCTGGTAATAACAGAACACTGACTGTCCCACCTTGCTCAGCCTGTGGGTCTCCAGCTTGAGTTAATATTAGCATCACGAAGCTGCTTTTAAAAACCCAGTGCCTGAGCTCTAGCCAAGCCCTCTGGACTCAGAATGTGGTGGGGAGGAGACCAGGCTTGTGTATTTAACAAGTTCCATGTAAGCAAAAGCACATGCCTGTCTGAGAACAAGAAACTCATCTTCACATTGTGATATACGTAAATACTCAGGATGAAAAAAAATTAGAGAAGCTGCTCTGAGACCAAGTGGAGAGACTCAGCAGATGCAATACCTTGGCACTGATTTGCTCTAGAGTTCCTGGCTCTACCTACTCCCGTTCGTGGGTTAGCACCATTCACCTAGACGCACAGGTCTGGTCTCTGCTGCATGATGTATCTGTGTGTGTGGACACAGGGAAATGAAGGCACTGACTTCCTTCACAGCCATTCATCTGGCAGCATGGTTGAAAGATCTTGTCCATCTGGTTAGAGGTGACTGCAGATGGGAGTGTCTTGACCCACCATATAAAAGCCACTGGTACATGCACAATGCTCTCAGCAGAGCTGAGCCTGGATGTGGAGTGGCAGCTACTTCCTGCCAGGCTGCGTGTTCAGGAACCATTCAGTATGGTGCAACTGCTCCCATGGCAGCCCTGAAAACTGGAACTCATGGCTTTGACTGCCTGTGGGATGCAGTCTACCACAAGCTTACTACTGGGGCTCAGTAACAACAGAGGCATCGTTTGGAGCTGGCATGGCACAGCAAGGGAGGCCACATGGGGACAAATGGCTCCTCTGCCATTTACTAGTTGTGTGACAGCTTAATCTCTCCAGTTTCAGTTTACTGATCCATAAAATGTGAGATTCTATCTCATGGAATGATTATCAGCTATAAGTATAGGATAATGGGCTTAGCAGGCTACTTGGCACATTTGTTGGACTATAATTATTTTTTATTTTTATGGCTGTTATTGAATGAGGTTCAAATTCTAGTTTTGGTTCTGGATCAAAGGCAGCCACTCAATGTCCCACAGCAGCCCTCCAGCTCTTCACAGGCATGTCCGAGTTGAAGGCAATTCCACAGTCCAGGTTCTTAACTGGAACTGGAGACATATTCTTTCTCAACAAGGTAAAGCTTGCAGACCATGCCACAATAGCCAAGTCTCAGAGAACCACATTTCTGCAACTACCTCAACAACCAAAGTGGGAACACAGAACACAGACTGGGAGTAGCAAGGAGGCAATGGAGGCAGACCGAACCCTTCGTTTGGAATGCTGAGGATCAAACAAGAATGCCCAGTCTGAGAAGCAGGTTGCTATGTCATGCACTCACACTTATATTAAATACAAACAAAACACTATGAGGGAAAACGTCTTCCATGTCCAATTTTTGAAACTATCTTTCCATGGGTCTCTCCTCAGCTTTAGGGATAGAGTTACCCACTGCTGCTTACAAAAAGGTCTGGCTCTCACGCTCCCCCTATTAACACTCAGCCACACTGGGCCCCTCCGTCCTTGCCATGTCTGTCTCAGAATTCCCCATTCAACGGAGAGTCTCTGACTGACTGACAGTAACAATATTAACCCCCCTTCTCTAAAGCACTCACTGGTTTCCTGACAATCTGCATCTTCTTGTGACGTTTCAAACCCTGCATTTCCCCGTTGTTCCCTTTGTGCTTCTCCACTGGGTGATGCCTCAGAGGCTCATCTCATTTCATTCCCAGCCCTGCTGGCAGTAGACATGGCCTGGAGTGAAGAGGCAAGACCAGAAGATACCATCCAGGACCTCATCCTGGGAAGGGCCTACTGCCATCCTGAAGATGAGGCACCTTGTGGGAAAAGGAAGAGACTCCCAGAAAAGATCCCATTGATGCCTACAGATTAAAATAGAAGAGCTTTGTGCAAGCACCTGGGCAAAAGAATGGTCCACCTGGACAGGAGGAAAACTCGTTTTGGAAAATAAGACATGCATCATCTTCTACACCAGATACTTCCATGAGCCTGAAGGAACAGGTACACAAAGAAAGAGCCAATAGAACTCGCGAAGTGACACCTCTGGAAATAGGGAGGCAGACAACAATCTGATGCCAAGACCACTGGCAGATGGAGCTTTGAAAGGAGAGAACAGGTTCCAGCATCTGAACACAGCAGGCATCCTGCAAGGTAGGGAAAAACATTTACTGACAACAAACAGCTGGGAGCTTTGAAGGGCTCACACCCAAAGGAGCTACTCTGGAATCTGCAGGTTGGCACTGGAGAGAGAGCTGGGCAGTGGAATGCAGAGTGTTTTTGTGAGTTAAAAAAAAAAAAAGGAGCATAAAACAGACAAGAAAGAGATTAGGTACACAGATGTAAAAATAACCGAAGCTCTGAAACACACCTGAGGGTTGCTGTGAGGGTGGAGGTATGTGCTTGCGCGTGTGCGTGTGTGTGTATTAGCCCACAGAGCACACACCCCATAACAGGGTATTTGTTATGTGGCAGGAAAGGTAAAGTCACATTGGAAGGTATCATAATCAACCCAAAGTCCACAGCATGAAATTAACAGATTAACACTGAGTGTTCATAGTGATATAAATAGTAAAGATAGACTCTCTCCAATTCAATTAAACATTCATATAAATACATTTACAAGGCATCTCAAAAAGCTGATAGGAAAATGGAATCAAAAACTGGGGGTGTAGGTATGTCCCACATTGGAGTACTGGGGTTTTACAACCTTTCTCTCACTCCTGGCTCCACTTCGCTGCCAATGTAGACCCTTGCAAGGCAGCAGTGATGGCTTAAGTAATTGGGCTCTCTGCCACTCACGTGCAAGATAGGCCCAGCACAGCTGCTGTAGGCATTTGGTTAGGGAACCAGAGTATGGGAGCTCTCTGGCTGTCTCTCAAATAAATAAATAAACTTTAAAAGTAAGTGTTTTGTTACAAAAGCAATCTTGAAAACTAAGTATAGAGGGGTCTTGGGAAAGTTCACAGAAAATGAGCATTATGCAAAACATTATGCACAGACTTTAAACATTTTTTGCCTCTAAACAAACTACGTTTTGCTTGAACTTCTTGAGTTTCAAAAACATATACACGTACATACATACAACACATATACAACTGTGCCATTAAATTCCCTGTGCCAGGGAATGGGGGAAGTTATACACCCCCCACCATCCAAGGATCAGGTGGAGATTTCTGTCCTGTTTAGAGTTCCCCAGCAAACAAGCAATGCTGCTACTGTTGATCTGCTGCTGGCTCAAGACCTTGGCCAAACACCTGCAGACAGGAACCCTGCCGTGTGTTCTGCAGCCTGGGCAGGTCTGCTTTCACAAGTACTTCCAATGCTGCTGCCTTACATGACAAAATTACATCTCAGGCAAAGATCTGCTTTTCACCTCACCTACATCTTCTTTCTTACACGCTCCCCAGGGGACCTTGAGACCTGTCCCCAAGCTGCTTCTGCCCCAGGCTCACCACAAACCAAGCACTAGGTAAGCCTAGAAGGAAATTACAGGCTTGCCTGACTTGTCCCCATCTGCACTGGCTTAGTAGAAAGTGTTAGGTGCCTGAGGCTCTCCTGGAAACCTGAGCAGCTCACTGCTCAGCTGCCTGATGCCTCATGTACTGGGCACACACACTAAGGCTAGTCGTGGTCCAAATGTTTCTGGTGTCCTTGGGGGGCACCAGGTTGAGTGCCTGCATTGTAGGAATGACCCTAGCAGATATTTATAAGGAACACAGGCTACTGCTGAAAGGAAGCCCATCCCAGTCTGATGTAAGAGCCTTAAATATCTTCCACGAATTTAATCTTTTTCTTTTCTTAAAGATTTATTTTATTTAAAAGGTAGAGTCACAGAGGGAGGGCAAAGAGACAGAGAGATCTTTGTGGAATCCCCTCTCGGTCTCCTGGGTGAGTAGTGGAGAGCCACACACTTAGGCCGCCTTCTGCAGTCTTCCAGGTACATTAAACAGCTTGCTTCACAGGAAGTGCAGCAGCTAGGACTCAAACTGGCATCTATATGAGATGTTGGCAACAGAGGTGGTGACTTAATCCACTGTGCCACGACACTGGCTCCATAGAAATGTGTTCGAAGGGTCCAATGTAGTAGCCTAGCGGCTAAAGTCTTCGCCTTACATGCACCAGGATCCCATATGGGTGCCAGTTCGTATCCTAGCTGCTCTACTTCCCTTTCACATACCTGCTTGTGGTCTGGAAAAACAGTAGGGGATGGCCCAAAGCCTTGGCACCCTGCACCCACGTGGGAGACATGGAGGAAGCTCCTGACTTCTGGTTTCAGATCGGCTCAGCTCCAGACATTGTGGCTACTTGGGAAGTGAACCAGTGGATGGAAGATCTTTTTCTCTGTAAATCTGACTTTCCAATAAAAAAAAAAATTAAAAAAAAACGCAACTGTCTCAAAACAATGATCTTGAGTTGCCGTGATGATAATAACTGCTTAAGAAAAGCAAAATATCTGGAATATCTAAATACACTGAGGGACAAGCATATTATTGAATGCCATGAAACCTTTAAACACAGTGTCTCATGAATCATGAGAAAGAAGGTCTAAATGCTGGAACACAAGGGGACAGAAAACCTTTATGACAAAGAACATGCCGGAGCTGATTTTCAGCAACCCCCCTTGAGGGGAGACACTGGCCTGCTCTGTGACAGACACAGGACGGCAGGGGCTGATGAGGAGGACACCTCCAGCACCGCCCCTAGCACTTACTGAGCTCTCCCTGTGCACCCCACATCCGATGAAATGCTGTTTGCTGTAAGGGCATGCATTTATTTACCTGAAAGAGCAACAAAGATAGACAGGAAGAGAGAGTAAGCAAAAGATCTTCCATCTGTTGGCTTACTGTCCACACGGATACTACCAGCCAGGGGTGAGCCGAACCAAAGCCAGGAGCAGGGAGACCCATCTGGGTTTCCGATGTGAGTGGCAGGGACACAGCTACTTGAGCTGTCACCTGTAGTTCCCAGGCACATTAGCGAGGAGCACTGTGATGTGGGATTCAGGCAGCCTAAGCAGCATTACCTGCCATGGGGACAGTGTTTTATTCCTCACAACAGCCCTGTGCACTAGACACCATTACTCCTTCACCCTAAAGGGAAGGCTGAGGCCCGAGAGAACTTTCTAAGTCACACACACAGGGGACAGGATACACATCCAGGGAACGTGGGAGCTGGTGTGCTTTCAACTGTTACATTGAACTGCCCCTTACTGAGTGTATATCTGCTTCTTACTGTATTCAGAGCTCCTGGAAGACACATCCAGTCTTTATATGGCCAAAGTTTGGCAGGCATTCTGCGAATGCCAGCTGTGTGAATGCCCCAGACTTGCAAACTACACACGATTAAACAGTAACTATTAATGGGAACAGCTACCCTCAAGTACTGGACTTTGCCCAGTGCCAGGCCTGATGTTGAAACTCATAACTGTGGTCTGTCTTCACAACTCCCCCATGAGGTGAGCGCTAGGATCCCTATTTTACTGAGGAGCAAGCTGAGACCAGGGGAGGTAAAAGGCTGGAACTCCAGCAGGATTGGCACGAAAAGCCCCTCTCCTCTCACTGCCAGTGGTACTGGAGGACAACAGCTGGAACAAGGCTCTGTACTTTAGCATTCAGCATCTATTCATGGCCAAGGCAGAAGAAAGATGTCACACAACCGTGCTGATGACATCATGCTTTTAGGAACAAGAAAGGAGGATTATTCCCTAATGAGCTGACTCCAAGTAATTTTCTGATTTATTTACTTATTTCAGAGAGAGAGAGCCGAAGAACCAGAAAGAGCGGGAGAGCAAGAGAGCAAGTGAGCAAGGGAGAATCTCCAATCTGCCATTTCACTCCCCAAATAGCTACCAGACAAGGGAGGGTCAGGCTGAAGGCAGGAGCCAGACACTTTTTCTGGGTTTTCACCATGGGGCATTGCAGGGCCTATGAACATTCCTGGCAACTTATATTGGCCATTAGCAGGGAGCTGGAGTATCAGCAGAGCAGCTGAAATTCAAACTGGTGTCCAAGAGGGATACTGGCAGCAACAGCAGCATTACCTGCTATGCCACATTATTTCAGCCTGATTCCAAGCAATTTTTTAAAGTCTCAACTCTACCAGGCCCCATGAGAGGTAGTATATGAGGGTGACACAAAAGGGTGGGCACAGCCAGACTCCAGCCTCACTGAGGTACATTCACTGAGGTTAGTCACACTGAGAGGCACCGAATTAGCAACTAAGAAGGTAAGAAACTGGCCTTCTGGGAGATGCTAGCAAAAGAGGAGCCAAAGAAGCGATGCCTGGGCCAGGTGGGTGGGAGGAGGCAGCATGACTGTGTACACTCTGGAGGGTTGCAGAGAGGGCTTGGTGGGAGCGTTGCCTTCCACCCATGACACCTCTGCATCCTGTGCTACATGGTGGCTGGGAGGGCACAATCCCAACACACTGAGGGACACACGAGGCCAGCAGGACAGACTGAGGGATGTCCCTGCACATGACGTTGGGCCCTGAAGCCCAGGGACTTACGTTTCTCTGGTGTTTGCACGGTGTGGAAGAGAGTCAGGGGCCTCTCGCTGCAGGACGGAGGCTTCGAGTCGCTGCTCTTCTTCCGGGACAGGTGCAGTTGGGTACTGCTGAGTGGCACATCTGGCACGGTGTTGAAGATCTGCCAACAGAGGTTCACAAGACATTACACACTTGTGCGAGCAGGGAAGAAAGCACGGACTAGAACCTGAGGCAGCAAGGTTGCTGGACTCCCGGACTCAGTGAGGAACGATCAGAAAAGACCACTGTCACCTACCCAGGACTTCATTTTAAACATTCGCTCCCAGACAGCAGCATGAGAGAACCCACTGGAGGCCCTCGTGGAGCACAGCCACTACTCACGGCCGCCTCTCACCCCTTCTGATCTCATTTCCGCTCCTCTCGCTGTTGCTCTTTCCAGGAGGAATGGAAGGCGGCCCGGAGCTCAGCCTAAGTTGCTATCAGTGGCACTGAAAGTGTCACTGCTCAGAACGAATAAACCAAAAGTCCCTTCATCTTTTTTCTCTGCTTCTATGTCCTGATTGTTAACTGCCTGCCCACTTGCCTACACTTCAAAACACATATTTAAGTCACATTGCACAAAGGACCAAGGAGCAGGACTCAGTTTCTCAACCCTCAAGTATCCTCAGATGCAGCTTTGTTCTTAAGCATCACAGCTCTGTGTTATTGGTGATGCTAAGCTTTCTTCTTGCTTAGAAAGAGTTGAGGGAAGAACATCTTTTTTTTTTTTCAAGCCCTGAATGACAGTAACATATAGATAGGACAGACAACCACGAGAGTAAAGAAATTTCTTCATGAGCTTTGTCTTAGGGACTTCAATTATTATTAAGTCCCTGGTTTTAAAAAATGAGAAGAAAATGACACATGAAATTTATGACAGCTCTGTTCATTTTTGCCTCAGCAGTTAAAGGCACAGCAGAACTGTCATTTTAACACATGGTACCTGCACGGAGCTAACCATGGTCACAGCAACCAGCACTTACTGAATGCACCCTGTGCTCAACATTTAGCTCTCTCAGTTCTTAGCAAACCTACACAACAGTTCATGTCCTCAGCATGCTATAATGAAAACCCGAGGCACAGAGAAGTTAACTTGCCACAGTTATTGTTGCTGATGGTAGCATAAGGCTTTAAGAATAATATTCATTCAATCAACACCATGCTTTTGAGCATCTACTTTGTACTGGGCTCTGAGAGTGTAACAGTGAATAAGGCAAATATGCTTCCTATGGTTAGGCAATTTGCCTTACAGGAGCTGTGGTTTGCTGAGGGCTTGCCCCAACAGGTGCTGGGTTAAAGGCTTTCGATGAATTCAGTGTTAGAGCAGTGGTGGGCATTTGGCACAGGCGTTAAGATGCCTCTCAAGACATATACCTCCCCATCCGCATGCCTTAGCGGAAGTCCTGGCTCTGCTCTGATTCCAGCTTCCTGCTGATGTGTACTCTTGGAGGCAGCAAGGAGTCAAGTAGCTGGGTTCCTAGGAGACCCAGACTGAGTTCTGGGCCCCTGGTTTCTGACTGGTCCAGTCTTGGCTGCTGTGGGCATTTAAAGAATGAACCAGGCAAGTGGAGACAGTTGTCTCTACTCTCTGTCATTCAAATAAAATGAAACAAATAAAAATGAAATATTAAAACATACTTTTTCAAGTTGAGATAATATTCTTTTTGTGGTTCTTTTACCTGACACATTTCAACAAACATTAGCATTTGCCCCTTTACTAAACATCTCCTAGGGGCCTGGCATGGTAGCCAAGCGGATAAAGTCCTTGCCTTGCATGCACTAGAATCCCATATGAGTGCCGGTTTGTATCCTACGGCCCTGCTTCCCATCCAGCTCCCTGCTTGTGGCCTGGAAAGGCGGTCGAGGACAGTCCAAAGCCTTGGGACCTGAACCTGCGTGGGAGACTCAGAAGAGATTTCTGGTTTTGGATTGGCTCAGCTCTGGCCGTTGCAGCTGCTTGTGGAGTGAATCAGTGGACAGAGGATCTTCCTCTCTGTCTGTCCTCCTCTCTGTATATCTGGCTTTCCAATAATAATAATAAAAAAAATCTCCTGGGACTGGTGAGATAGCCTAATGGTTAAATCCTTACTTTGCATGTGCTGGGATATCATGTGAGTACCAGTCCGTGTCCTGCTTGCCCCACTTTCCATGCAGCTTCCTGCCTGTGGCCTGGAAAAGCAGTAGAGGATGACCCAAAGCCTTGGAACCCTGAACAAACATAGGAGACATGGAAGAAGCTCCTGGCTTCAGATTGGCTCAGCTCTGGCCATTGTGGTCACTTAGAATGAACTAGTAGATGGAAGACCTTTCTCTGTAGCTCCTTCTCTGTAAATCTGTCTTTCAAATAAAAATAAATTAATTTTTTTGAAAAAAATCTATTGTAATATGATCAAATTAGCTCCCTTTGGATCTTCTCCAACAGTCAGCAATAAGAGGTTGATGGCTGTCAACATGACCCTTTCACTACGGGTGGCCCCAGCACACCTTAGAATGTCTCATGGCATTCTCTCTTTTGAGTGTGCATTTAGATGCACACTCACAAGCACAGGAAGCAAAGTCCTGAGAATGGAAAGAATGGCAGCCGAAACAGCTGCTATCCATGGGCTGGCAGGTCCTCAGGCTGTGGAGATGCCAGCCAGCTGGTGAAGTCAGTCTTGCCCTCAAACACAGCTGTCTGAAAGCAGCATTATCATATTTTCCCTGGGAGGTTGAAAATTTGCAGCTAGATAAATGGAATCTATGCATAGCTGAGTTCACCAGGGGTGAAGCGGAAGAAAGAGAAGGAGACTTAGAACAAAAGCCACAGAGGGACTCCTGCCTTTGGGAGCAGTAGAAGCCCTGCTAAGTTTACCAGGTCTATACAGTCACCTGGCTCCTTTTGAGTCTCCACAACAGGAAGCAGAAAGGGTACGGGTCGCTGAGCTCAAGGACTGCCACTTCCAAGAGGCATTCTTTTCCCTTTACAGTCCTCTGCAAACAACGTTAAGCCATGGCTGCGCCCAGAGTGACAATCCAACTGTGCACTAGTATCACTGACATTCAGAGACTTCTAAAAATCTTATTTAAGAGGTAGAAACACAGAAGAGAGAGTTCCCATTGACTGTTTCACTTTCTAAAAGCACACAAGGGCCAAGGCTGGGCTGCCGTGGAAGCCAGGAGAGAACACTGTGGTACAGGTCTTCTATGTGGCTGTCAAGAAGCCCATCATTTGAGTCCTCACTGCTGCCTCACAGGGTTTGCATGAGAGGTACCTGGAATCAGAAACCAGAACTGAGAATCCAACCCAAGGACTCCAAGATGGGGAATTCGAGCATCTTATCTGTAAGGCTGAATGCCTAGCCCTTATTTTACATTTGAATTTCACCCGTCAACAGACGAATGAGTTTCACTCTTCCCAAGACTAGTGTACGGTGGGGACGAAACAACTAAGCCATGAGCAAGAATCACAGGTTTGGATGGATGGATGAGAGGCTTCCAGAACAGCATTTACATGCAGCACAGCAAGAAGAGAGGGCAACTTGGGAGGGAGAATTTCATTCTATTATTTGGTTGCTTATTCTAAATGGTTATTTGAATGCAACAGAATCAGCTCCAGGAGGAGACATGGGTAAGTACTAACATTCCAAAGTTGAGTTTTCCCCTAAAGGTCAGATCTTCGGGACTCACTGTGAGCCAGCACTGTATAGCTTTCCTCAGAATTAAGTGCAACAACATGCAAGTGAGCACACTGCAGTTGTAAGCTGCCAGGAGTGGGACTATCATAATTAAGATGATGCATGCTTTTCCAAGGTGTGAGCGACACCTTCATAAACAATACCAAGTAACAGCAGAAGACACAGGCATTGACTAAGGAGCCTGGAATACCATTCCCTCAAACTCTCAGCATTCATTTAACAATGAAACTGAACACATGCAAAATGACTGACCAACTTTGAACCAGGCCCAGGGTTTCCCTCTGTTACAAGTTCAAATTGAAGTAAGATGCTTCAATTGGCTAATCCTGCACTTGAAAGTGCTGATATCCAATATGGGCACTGGTTCATGTCCCAGTTCCTCCATTTCCCATCCAGCTCCCTTCTTATGGCCTGGGAAAGTAGCAGAGGATTGCCCAAAGCCCTGGGACCCTGCACCTGTGTGAGAGACCTGGAAAAAGCTCCTGGCTTTAGATCAAATCAGCAAAGCTCAGCTCCAGGAGTTGTGGCCATTTGAGGAGTCATTCAGCAAAGATTTCTCTTTGTCATTTTCTCTGTAAATCTGTCTTTCCAATAAAGATAAATAAGTGTTTTTAAAAAAAGTTCAAGTTGGGGTTCTGATGAAAGTGTGTATTAGCCACTTTTTGATGGTGATGCCCATCCTATGTTGTTTGGAAATCACTTAAAAGGCATTTTCCTCTGTCAGGGAAGGGGCTTCTGCTTCAGCAGCCCTGCAGAGCGAGGGAAGGGACCTCAGCTGCAGAACCCAGGAGCCAAGGATCAATGGGGCATGATTGTGTGGCTGCAATAGGCTCCTCATTTCACAGTGACTTCCCAAGTTAACATAATGGGGGCGAGGGGGCAGGGAGGGACAGATTTACTCTGTGCCCAAGAGTCCTGTTAATATTGTCCAAACTTAGCAACTACTTCCAACTTACTTGCTTACAGAAGCAATGAGGAAGGCTATAAGCCTCCTGGACGCTACTGGGGAATAACAACTGTAAGATACAAATACCACCCTGGGCAACCTTTCCAAATATTGTCAATTCCAAAACCCATAAACAGCAAGCTGTTGCTTCCCCTGGAGCCAGCCACATGTGACAACTGTAAGG